>NC_135325.1:87831333-89295499 GCF_048772815.1 Callospermophilus lateralis | reverse complement strand
TGTTAAGATGGTAAAAAATAGGCAGAATTTGATATTTTTAAAAATTACAAGTGGGTACGTCATTATAAAATATCATCAAGATGACAATAAAATGCTTCATATTTCTAAATTTACTTTCTGTCTATATAGTTAATAGATTTATGTCATTTGGCTCCATCAAAATAGTTGTTTTATTTAAAAATTGGTGGGGGATTGTTTTAATGGATTTGGTTGTATCAAACTATTTTTCATGATTGAAAAGACTGCCCATATATCCCACATATCCCACCTCATCCCTCTGAGTGGTTCACTGTATTCTAATTAACAACAAAATGAAAATAGCTAGTGCTACAGTCAGCAAGATGGTGGTGATTCACTTCCTTCATTTCCATTCAGAACTTAGTAACAATAACAATAACAACAAAAAGATAAAGATGGAGAGATTGCATCACAAGATGGCAAGTAAGTTGGAAAAAAGTAGAAACAATAAAACATTGGAAGGAAGCAAAATATCACATGGAAAAGCTAGAAAGGAAAATCAGAAAAAAAAGAAAAATATGGGATGACAACAATAAAACTAAGAGAAATTCAAACAGAAATACAGAGGGGAAAGGGTCAAAATTGAAAAGATAAAGTTATAAAAATAAAATAGGTAAGAGTTGTTAGATAAAATTTCTATAAATTTTAAGAGGTTTTCCTGTTTCAAATGTCAGAAAAATAATTGTAATCTCTTTAAAATGTAAAAATTGTCCAGATTATAAAAATTACTTTTATGTGATGGGGATAATGTGATAGTAGTGTTGATAGTGAAGTTATATTTCTAAAAGTACCTAACAGAATATGTATATTTTTCTACTCAAGGGCACTTTACCACTGAGCTACATCCCCAGTCCTTTTCACATTTTATTTTCAGAGAAGGTCTCACTAAATTGCCAAGTTTGGCCTTGATCTTATCATCCTCCTGCCTCAGGTTCCTGAGTTGCTAGAATTGCAGGTATGTGCCACCACATCTCACTCTAAGAGAATATTCTGACAATATAATAAAGGTTGGGCTCAAACTCAAGACCATTTGAGTAATGTCTCTGACTTTTTTTTAATTGTTGATGGACCTTTATTTTATTAATTTATTTATATGTGGTGCTGAGAGTCGATCCCAGTGCCTCACACATGCTATGCAAATACTCTACCACTGAGCCACAACCCCAGCCCAATGTCTCTGACTTTGATGATGAAATTCATTAAATCCTACCTATCTCAATTTTACAGTGGCAATATTTCCTAACACTCTCTTCTGCATACTACTGAGAACACAGGAATAATTAGTCCACACCACTTTATGAGGCCAAGATGTTTACTGTTTGCATTTCATTCTTATAGCTTACTTCCAGAATTGAACAAATAAGATAATGTGGTTGTCATTTCAATTACATTATTTGCTTTTCCAAATCAAATTGACTTGCTCCTTCTTTTTCTTATCGCTTAATCATATGATATAGTCTATTCACTAGCCATCATGGTATGAGAAATGAAATTTAACTGTTTGATATTGACATTTCTTTCTGGTTTAACAAGCCAAGATTTGATGGTAATGATTCTATTAAAGATTTTCCCCCAAAATGTACTCAAAATTACTCATTGTTTCAGAAAGCACATTTGATTGAGTTCCTTACTAGCAGAGAAAAAAGAGTAGTTGATCTTCCTAGGGATATATTTTTAGCAATATCTTTTCCCTCACCTTTCTAAAAGAGGTGCCAAATCTTTTTCTTAAAAAGAAAATATAAAATGGCATACATCTGAGATCTTGTGCTCTATGAGCACTACATATCCAAAAATGGATTGATATATAGCTATGCTGTATCCACAGAATTCTGATTGGTATTTGCTATACATAGTAAGTGTGTGTGTGTGTGTGTGTGTGTGTGTGTGTGTGTGTGTGAAGTAAACATATAACCACTAAAACGTGCATGATGTTTCAGTATTTCTCCTTGAAACATGGAGTTTGTTGTTTTGAATGTCTAAAAAATACATCTATTAATAATCTAATGTTGGGCATGATAGCACATGCCTATAATCCTAGCAACTCAGGAGGTTGAGGCAGGATTATCACAAATTCAAGGCTAACCTTAGCAACTTATTGAGACTCTCAGAAATTTGACAAGACCCTGTCTCAAAATAGTATTGATAATATTTTTTAAAAAATGGTCTATAGATGTAATTAGTGGTAAAGCACCACTGGTTTCAATTCCCAGTAGGAAAAAAAAAAAAACACAAGAAACAAAACAAAATGCTAAAAATAATCTATGTATTGAAATCAAATAGAAGATTAAGTTAATTTTATAGAGCTTTTTGGTTAGTGCAGTTAGCTCATCTGTGTAATTCAGGTCCTAATGTAAAGCCTGAATTATTCAGATCAACTGTCATCACTGGCCAAATTGAGTAGATGATTCTCTGATTCACTTCACATAATAAAGAACAGGTTCAGGCAGGGTCTCCTTACCAAGACTACATTTTCTGTGCTATGGTAAATTAATATTTTCAACCAACTTGAAGACTATACAGGGATAAGACATTTCTGTTAAGATGGGACTAAATAATTTTGTCAATATTGTTGCCAACTTCTACTGCATCTATAATTGTGTACGAAAAGTCCATTTTTCTTGGAATCATCAAAAACATTGAGTCTGACATTTGGGGACATGGCCAATCTTGATTGACACTATTTTTATAAAGGATTTTTTTTCATGGCTTACAAAACAAAATAAGGAGCTTACTTACAGTGAATTCCCCGGTGACTGCATCAAACCCCACATGAATCGTATGCTCAAAGTCTGAAGGAAGAGAGATCTCTGGGCGCTCTTTCTCTTTCTTCTTATTGGCTAAAGGCAAAATGTTAACATGCATTTATTTGGGGTATAGTTTTGTCTTCCAAAGTGTACAACTAGGTTCATAAAAACAATTCTAAAGTTGAAAGACAATTGATTCCACTACAATTTTAATAATACTTAATTCCAGAAATTCCAATTATTTGTAGAAGTGGCTGAGATTTAGATGAAAATATTATGTTGAAATCATTTAAAAATTTATAAAATACAATTCAAACACAACCTCCATTAGAGTTGATTTATTTAATTTACCAATCTAATGAAGTAAATTGACAGGTGTGAGTGTATTGTGTTTAACTGAGTTTATCGGGTCAAATGATAAGAAACTCATTACATTCAAGTCAAGCTAAGGCTTAGTATTAGAAAGAATAGAAAAGCACTTCAGCTATCTATAGAACTAATATGGATTCTTTCCATGTTAACATTAGCTAAATACCAAGTGGCTGGAAGTTTCTCAATTTACATATTTACATTATGAAGTGTATCATAATCTTCTTGGAACAAAGATACTATTACAAGTAATGATGTTATTAATCCTTTTCTATCCTTAAAACCATTTTAATCATTTTCCACAAAACACAATCCCAGTAACAATTAAAAAATGTTACTTGTTACTGAATAAATTTTATTAGCTTTTGAAACCTCAAATTAGGTCTTTGGTTTAGTTTTTCTAATCCATAACTATTTTTTATATCCCCATTATATTCTGTCATGTTAGCCATTTGAAATCATTGCCTTTCTCAAGTAGCAGATTTTTCATGGTGACATAATTATGAATAAATGTATTGGTATTTAATAAGTCAAATGTCTTTAAAGATAAAATTACTGAAGAAATTAAGTTAGGAACTATAAGGAAAGTAATATATCTGGAAATAATTCCCAGAAGGAAAGTACCATGGAAACATTTTAAAATGGTCTCTAGTAGCATCAGTAAAAGACATATCAGCAGATTTGAGCATATATCTTTCACAAGAGTGCATTTCACACTGAAAAAAAATAATAATACTCACCTTCCTAATACTGGGCAAGTCAACGTGAACCTGGTTTACCTAGTTGAAACTAGATGATCCCTTTGCCCAAGTTACAGGAAATATGCAATTAACCATATACAAATTACTTCAGGTTACTTACTGGTTTTGTAGTTTACATGTGATAAATTTTAAATTGAAAACCTTTCATATCAATATCAGGCTTATGGCTTCTTTTCTCTTTCCATTCTCTTTCACTGCTCTCTATGTTCAGCCAGACAACAGAGATATGGGTCAGTAATATGAAAATTCAAGTAGTCAGGAGGACTATGCGGAATCAGGGGGGAAAAAAATTGGAGGCAGAGGGACAAGAGCCACTCAGAACCCTTGCCTGGCATGAAATAGATGTAGGACTCATTTTTTAAAAAAGTATATATTCCATCTAACCTAAACTTAGAATAGATTCTGTTTTTATACTAAGTCTACTTTATTGATGAATATCATAATAACAGTGGATGTAAAAGCTTCCGTTTTTATTCCTAATGCCTCTGCATGTTCGTATA
Source organism: Callospermophilus lateralis (assembly GCF_048772815.1). Lineage (NCBI taxonomy): Eukaryota > Metazoa > Chordata > Mammalia > Rodentia > Sciuridae > Callospermophilus > Callospermophilus lateralis. The sequence goes on along the minus strand of NC_135325.1, from coordinate 89,291,107 downwards.
CTACAGTTACCATTTATACTTGTTCAACCATTGTTCATTTGTTTAGGAAGCCAGATCAAACAATCATGATTGTTGTCTTCCAAGGCTAACCTCTCTTTCCACTTCCTTGACAATGTGGTCTTACTTTCCTCCTCCCTCAGTGATCATTTTTTCTTTGTCATTATTTCTTTCTCTTCTGCCTTTCCTAATGCTGGCTTTGTCCTTCTGTAATCCTTTCTCTATACTCATTCCTCCAGGATTGAATCCAGATACTAACTCAAGTTAGGGAATTCCTTTATTTGTGGTTGACAGGGGGTAGATTCAGATATTGTGGGATGAAACACTTTTGAGAGGCAGGCTCATTTTAAGAAATAATAAAAATAAATATAAAATTGCTAGGGCCACTATTAGGGTTTTGGAAGTCCCATGCAAGTGAGGAATTCTGATGAAGAAGCTTTGTTCATTTCATAGTAACTAGCTCTTAGTAATATTTTTGGGGTCAGTCTACTATGAAATATCTGAAGAAAGTTGTGGAATTTATCCAAAAATGTGGTATACATATTTCCATATACCTTCAGAGGTTCATAATTCTCCTGGACTCCAGTTTAAGAGCCCATACTTTGATCTTAATCCTTATATCAACTTGCATTCATGTTCTCTATTTCCAGCAAATAAACTCTCCTAACTTCTCTATTAGTATTGGTGTGCATTTGACTCACTCCCCTTGGGCTAAGTTATACCCAGAATTGGCTTTATGGTGTTTCCCTAGAAGGTCATCTGATTGCCAGTATCTTACCAGACCAATCATTCCATTCCTTGCATTCAGGGCCAAGCATAACAGAGGCAGGAGCCAAACTCCTTTCTCTATTGTTCCCTATCTCCATGAAAGAAATCACCAATCATCCAAATCGGAGGAGTAAAGACAGACAGGTCCTCTTTTGCGGACTCTAAGCAAGGAAGAGATTGTGATTCCCTTCAACATGTAAGTTAAATAAAAATAATATTAAAGTATAAAAAGTTAAGGAAGTTCAAAATATTTTGATGTTACTATGATGGATAATAAGTCCTTTTAAAAGCTATATATACAGGGCTGGTATTGTAGCTTGGTGGTAGAGCACTTGCCTAGCATGTATGAGGCTCTGGTTTGATCACCAACACCACATAATAAATAAAAAAAGGTATTGTGTTCACCTACAAATAAAAAATAATATTAAAAAGCTATATATGCAAAATCATAAAGTTTTCATATTTTGGGCACCCCTGATTTCCTGGATCGCATAAATTTTACTCCATCCACTGGATAATTCAGCAGTGGTCCAGCAGCCAAAACCAAAATTTTGTGGGTCATTTTTCACTCCTACTGTATTTCTACATTAATTAGTCACCAAGTTTCTTTTCATTCTATCTCCTAAACTTCATTCTTTCTTCTCCATTAACCACTTAGTCCAAAGCAAGGCATTACTATTCCTTTCACTGCCTCCAATTTCTCCCCTCCAATTCATTACTCTTTGAACATATATCACATTCTCACCTTTTAAGATCCTTAAATGCACCACCATTGCCCTATCAATATGTTAAAAGTCCATGCTCTTTAGAATGATATCCAAGGGCCTGCAAAATCTATTTCTAACTTATCTCTCCAGCCTCTGATTTGGAACCCACTATCCATACCTATCCTATATTCCTTACATGACCAGGTTTTTCTCTTGCCTCCAAGCTTTGATACATGCTAGACTCAGACCTGGAAAGCCATGTTTCTTACATATTTCTCCCAGCTTTATGTGGATGATTCCCTTCATCCTTTTATTTTTCTAGTTCTAGGGATGGAACCCAGGGCCTTGGACATGTGAGGCAAGTGCTTTACCACTGACTGACAACCCTGGGCAGTCCTTGTTCTTGAAGGTTTCCACTCCCTTAGTGTGTTCCCTTTTCAGACAAAGTTAAATGCCTGTTCTTTTATGTTACCATAGAACCACCCAATGTATATTTTGACTTGTCACATAACATACCTATCTCTTTAGCTAAAATTTGCAGGAAAACAAGTATCATTTTCACATTCTCCATCACCTGCCTTGGGTCTGTACACTTAAGAACTATCCTTTATGAAACATTCATCGTGAGCAAAGTACATCTATGGTTATCTCAATTGATCTCCACAACAATATTATGAATACGTTTATTATGGTTGTATTACTATTGATTTATGGATAAGAAAAGTAAGACTTAAGAGAGGTTAAGCCATATACCCAGGTTATACAGCTGGCAAATATCAGAGCCAACATTTAAACCGATGTTCCCACTATGTCTCCAGAATCTAAGTTCTTAATAGTTACACTACTTATTATGAATATTTAAAATTAAACGTATTTGGACCTTATCCTTCAGTAAATTTCAATGACTGGCGTCTAGATGAGAATGGATTTTTGCTTTATTTTATTTTTTAAGAACACTAAATTGTCTATCTCCCTCAGATAATTCTGAGTACTGGGCATTTATATTAAAATTCAGCCTACCCTGAGTCTTAAACTAAAACCCAGCCTGATTAGCTCTAGGTTAGTATTCACAAAGAATGGAAGCCCAAATGGGTATCACTTTCTAAGTGTACCTCTAATATCCTATTGGAACCCAGAACAAAGCCACAGATTGCTGGCTGAACCACAAATTGCAAATGAGTTTTGGCCTTGGGAACCTCTGGCTGTGCATGAGTTCTGGTTGTAACTCTAATCTCTCCAGTCTCTTATTCTGACAGCTTTCTCTATTACATTACCTTGTAAAGAAAGAAAAGTCATCTAGTCATCTATCATCTCCTCTATACCCACTCCAATATTCTACCTGCCCTCTAGTGGCTACAGCTTGTCCCATTAAGAACAAATTCCCCTACATCTTCAACCTCTTCAGTAAATGTTCTCTTCGTTTCTTGCCTATCATGTGAGAAATTATTTTTAGGGAGAAGCCATAACCCCACTCCTGTCAATCTGGGGTGGGCCCAGTCATCTTTATTTTTTAAGCTTCCTCAGGTATTTCAATTACATAGCCGGTGTTGAGAAATACTGTAAATCTCACTATCCAATGAGGATCACAACTTCCTCAGATAACCTGGTAGAGTATGCTCATTCTTCCTCATCCCAAGCCTATTGGCCTAGGGGAACAGGGAGGGCTTTCTTCCAGTTTACTCCAAATTCTTTATTTGAAATCATTACTTCTGCACTTGACTACAAAATTCTCTCCTTTTGAGGTCATCGAAACTTTGTTTTCTTGGCCATGTCCCTGTATCCACTGAGGACTTTAGCTCCAAGTTTTCCCTCCAATACTCTACACTACCACCACTGTGTGAAACATAAGATATGAATCGACAATAAATGGGCACCTCCTTAACACTCTTTCCTCAGGGCTCCTTGACCTCCCTCGACTCTAGTGAACTTTACCTCCCTTCCACTTCTGCAATTTACTCCCATGGCCATTCTTTAAGCCACTGGTTCTCAACCAAGGCCATTAGGATAATCTGTAGAGTTCCATAAAATACCAATGTCTACAACTTATCTGTAACCTATTCTATCAGAATTTCTGGAACTAAGACCTAGAAAGATGACTTTCTGAACTCTATTGATGATGTAAAAACAAAATGGAGAACCATGGCTATTCTGGGCCTTTTTGTTATTCATAATAAACAATTCTCTGAAATATTCCACACTGTTTTCTTATGGTCTAAGCCTCATCTCCCATCCTGCCAAACTTCTAATCCTTTTAAGCCCTTACTTCTATATTATTCTTCTTTGAGCTCAGCTCTTTCCTAGCCTAGACTGTATCTGTCAATCATGTAAATTGGTCTGAAGCCATCACCCTACCCTAGAAATACTCACCCATTGTTGAACTTGTCCTGCCAAACCCTACCCTGACAGAATCCAACAATGAAATTTCTCCACTTCTATACTAAGGTTCATTGTGAGTTGCTGAGGAATAAAATATCATGTGGCCATGTAGATTGGTGTTATTATGAAGATCACAGATCTCATTTGGGTCCTAATGATTTTTAGCAATATTTTCCTTACCCCTTACTAACTTCCCTTCCCAATTCTCTCAGCAGATATTCCAGAATTTCACTCAAATTTCTGCTCTATCCTATCCTCCTTTACTTTTAGCATATGATGTACGTTCTACTTCAAAGAAAAATGGTAATTTTCAGTTGAAACTCTTCTGATATCAATTCCTTTAACCTTCCTATGCATATATAAGAATCAGTACCCTATATATGGGATGTCCCTATAGATGGGAGGAGATAAGAAGGTGCTACTGATGCCTATATATGCATATCTCCTCCCATCCCACTAGAAACAGGTGACTCCTTTCCACCTAAGGTGTCTCTCTCCACTGGTGCTCTAGATCCCAGTCCTCTCACTTCTCCAGGGATCTTATTCCACCAATTACATCCATTTCTTCTTGTTTCTTTCATCTCTCACTCCCTTTCTCTCTACTGGTGTTTTGGGCTTAAAAGGCTAAGATTTCTATTGTCCTTAAAAATTAAAACCCTTCTGCTTCCTCACATCATTCTCTAAGTTTTACGGACATTTGGCCTTTTCTTTTTAGGTTAAACTTTTTGAAAAAGTATTTTAGAGTTATTAAGCTCTCACTCTCCAAATCATTGTAATGACTCCCTGAACCTCCTCCTTGACCAGGAGCTACTTTTCTATCCTTAAAACCATTGTCACCTCAGTCAAAACTGACATGGTTAACCACATACTTCTTTTTTAAAAATTTTTTTAGTTGTCGATGGACCTTTATTTCATTCATTTATATATAGTGCTGAGAATCGAACTCAGAGCCTCACACACGCTAGGCAAGTGCTCTTCCACTCATCTACACAGCCCCGACCACACACTTCTTGAAACAAATTCCTCTGCACTTTCTTTTGCACAACTAATTCCTAGAGTCAATTTCTATTTTTCTGGGTTTTCCTTCTCAGTCTCTTGTGTAGGAGCTTCTTTCTGTTGGTTCTTTAAACAGTATGCTCTAGGAGCTGTCCCAGGTACTCATGTCTAGGCATCAAACACCTCTCCTTGGTTCATCTCTTCTACATGCATGGTTTCAATCACCATCTACAGTACTGACTCCCCATATGTACTTCCAGCTCTGATCTCTCTGCCATATCCCAACCCCCCTGTACTTAACAGGCTATTGAACATCTCTATTCTATTGTCCCACCTGAAACAATGTGAAACTACAATCCCCCCTTTGTTTTCTACTTCACATTTCTCTAGCTTCTTCTCTCCCAAACCTGCTTGTATTAAGTCTCCTTTCAACGTATTCCCTCTGGTTTTCTTCGCCTATTCTTAATGATACTGGCCCTTATGCCACCGTCATTTCCCACTTGCATGTCTCCAACAGGCTGACATGCCTGACTTCACCACAAATCCATTCCTCCTCCTCTGGCTAGAGTGATATTTTGAAACACTTATCAGATATCATTCCTCCTGCTTAAAACATTCCCTTCATTGTCTTTAGAAGCAAATTCAAAGCTCTTAGTATAGCAAATATAAATCCTCCATGATCTAGTCCCACACTACTCCCATAGCTTCATCTCCCACTTACTCCCACACTGACTCTTTGCACTGGCTATTCTGAATTTCTTGTAGTTGTAGCCATAGAAACTCAACCTGCTACTGCATTATGCCTTACACAGCCAGCTCTATTCTCTTTTTTAAGACTCACCTCAGTTCAGTGGTCACCTTCTCCAGGAAGCCTTCTAACATCTCCTCCCTCCCTTCAATCCTGAATAGATGCCCCCTCTTTGGTGCTCACTTCTGTTTTGTACTTACCACACTAAACTCTATTGACTCACATGTCTGTGTCCCCTACTAGACTCTCAGTTATTAAGGAAGGACTGGGACTTATTTATCTCTATACATCAGCACAGTACCAGACTCAATGTTTAATGAATAACTGAACAAACGAATGAATGAACAAATAAATGACCTTTATATGAAATGAGACCCAATATATGGAGACAGTTGATGCTTATTTGCTATGATGTGTTCATGGATGAGGAAAAAATGACCTGGATCTGCCACGAGTGCCAGGCAAAAAGAGAATATGTTTAAGAGTTATTTTTGTAATTGCATTTTGTTGGTGGCATTGTTGATATTTTCCCCAACAGTGTCCACACTGACTATATATCCATTCAGACACATATCTTGTTAGATGCCACATGCATATACTGGCAATAGAGCAGGGTAGGGGTCAAGGTACAGCAAAGCAATGAATTCTCCCCAGAAGACATCCATGGATGTTGCTATGTTTGCCTCCTGATAGCATTGTAGAAAATTGTCACCTGAGTTTTCTCTGTTGTCGTGGTTCCATTTATCATCTTCCCCTAAAATTCCTGGAAGTTTCGCTGGGCCTTCTCATTAGATCTCATTTCTGAATGTCCAGTATTACTTTTTAGAACACTTTATAACTCCTTTAAAACAGAGCTTGCAGGAAAAGGAAAGGAATGACAGAAGACAGACATACAGAAAGCTTTCCTACATAAATTTAGTCTAAAAGCACAAAACAATATTTTTAAAAAAAGCAACGGAAACCAGACAAAATGTTGTGCTCTACATGGCAAGGGCAACATTTAAAGCCACATTAATAAAGAAAGCTAAAAGCAAAGTATTATATAAAGCATATTGTTTAAGTGTGGACAGAATTTTTCCAAAGGGAAAAAAATGCAGACTGGCTAGTTCTCCAAGGCAAGTATTTTGCAACCCCAGATTTAAGGAACAGCAACCTCTTGCTACTACCTCAGCTTCTTTCTCATGAGTCTGTTATCAACTAGAGGTTAAATTATGCATCAATGTAATGACAGAGTACACTAGATGATTCATTAGGAACTCAAGTAATGGAAAGTAATTGGGGAAATAAAGCTTAAGAAACAACATAACAACCAATACTATAATACAAAATAAAATTAGGTGCTACGTTGTGAAGAATAGCGTGTAAATGCTTTAATATAAATGCATGTCAAAAGGGACAGTCAGGACTTACTGGAGGACACAAGATTTAAGAGATGAGTCAAAAACTTGTTAGATACATGAGGGTAAACTATCGGAAGTAAGAAAACAGAACAAAATCTTAGAAGTTGGACTATATATAGCAAATGAATGTAGAAGTGAGAAGACAAGGGTAAATAGATAGCAACCATATGAGAAATTAAGTGGAGAGGAAGATGAAATTGGAGATAGTAATAAAAACTGTGCTTGGAAAGGTTTTGAGCAGATGGATGCCAACTGAAAAGGGGTTTTCCAGAAATAAGCTAGGTAGTTATGTGCTGCTAAGGTACATGGACCATGGTGGGGGCAGGCTTCATGATGGTTACTGTTTCTCTCAGGCTGAGGAGAAGATATGAAGGATGTAGAATGGGAAGACAACCTACCGTGTATCTGTTGCCTTTAAGATCACTAATGGAGCACTTCCTGTTATTTCTACAACTAGATTGAAAATTACTTGAAGATAAGGAACCTTTTCTCATATGTGGTATCCTTCACAATATTTAGCATAGAATGAAGCAAGTAAAAAGCAGACACAAATATTTTCTGGGTGAATGATACAGCAGTTAAAAGCATACTCAAGGTTCTGTTATATCTGATTTCTAACCTGAGATAATAAATTAGATCTGTGCTCAAAGTCAGCATGCAGTTCATATTGATTTGTTGCCTGGTTGCCCCTATATCTCTACCATGGTCTTTCAAGGAATCCCTAGAGATAAAGGAGGTCTAATAAAGCATTTTGTTAGAAGACTTATATTGGAGTTGATGGGTCTGAATCTTTCCTGAGAGGTACCCTTATCCCACTACCTCTAGCTTGAAACCAGAAGCTCTTTTCCTTCCTCCAGTCTTTTGTGTTACTTAGCTACAGTCTATTTATCCAGTGTTATATAGTCCTGGAACCAAACAACTTGTACAGAAGAAGCCAAGCAAGTTCTGGCATAGGCAGTGGGATGGCTGGGTCAGAGATCCATCATATTAAAGATCTGTTTTTCATCTCAATATTCCTAAATTTTGTTCTGGATAAGTCATCTTGGAATGACATAAAAGTATTTTTAAAAGACCATCCATATTCTTTGTGTGTCAACCTTCCTTTACCAAATATATGCTACTTAGTGACTCGGTGAATCTTTAGCTCAGTGATAGACACTTTTAGTGGTTCACTGATTTCTGTCACTAAAAGACTGCTAGTCAATGTCCCACAAAAGTCATTTACAAAATGTTGTCTCTGTGGGCTACAAGAATGAAAACACTTTAGTGTCTGCTTAATTATCAGAAAGGTGAATTAAATACTGAGTTTGTCGCCTTTTTTACTTTTTGAAAATGTTATTCTGTTCCATCCTTTGATTTGTGGGTCATAGGGCACACTGTGCCATAACCCTCTAGAAGGAAGCATTCTGAAGCCTTCCTTCTACTTGGGTAAAAATAAGTATCCCTGAATAGTACAACAGAAGTCCTGCAAGGCAGTGTCAAAGAGGTTGGTTCTCCTTGTGAGAGCAATAGTGTCAGAGGGGCTGATTTTTGTCAAGGTTCTAATCCCTGATACATCTGTTCTATAAACAAATACCCTCTTTTGGGGTGTGGTATGAGCAAGGACCCACAAGAATTTCTTAACTCCTGGATTTATGAGATGCATATTCTCCCTTACACAGGGAAAAGATTAATTCTCTGGTTTTCACATTTTGGGGGTAGACTATCATTGAATGGGCCTTCAAATTTATTTCTCCCATTGAAGTATCTGAAAGTATTATGTGGTAAGTACAATGGAAAATTATCTATTTTAAAGTAGTTATTTACTATTTCAATTTTACAAGCATCAAACATTATTTTTTTTGTAATAGAAAATCATTTAAAAGCCTTCCCCCACTAAATAACACAGGAATAGAATAATAATGAATTTCACTCTTTTTAAAACAAAGATTGGTAACCTCCGGCTAGCAAATTAGGCCCTCAGGAGAAATTACTTAAAAGACAAAGGAATGACTACTGTCATAATTGCCCATCCACCTAGTTTTCCCCTGCTTCTATTAAAAACTCCATTTTCAATATTCTGTTGGTTAAAACCTATTTCAAAAACAAGTTAGGTTTCTCTCATTTATGGTAAGTGGTATAATGTTCTACCACTGGACTAGTTGGAGGATATAAATTCTAGGTCTGCCTTATTTTGTTATTAAGTAGTTGGCAAATTTGTAGAAGTCATTTAACATCTCTGCTATAAAATGGGATAGCAGAGGAGGTTTGAAGAAGTAACTGATATGAAAGTACTTTAAACATCATAATACCCCCATAATGGTCTTCCAAAATACATCTTCTCATTAGCAATGCACTAAGTAACAAGATGAGTCTTTGCTGGGAAACTAATGTGAAACTTTTTAAACCTAGCACTTCCATTCTATGAATGATGTCCTTGGGAATAGAACTACCAAGAAAGAGGATTGAACTTGGTTGTTTTAAATATTCGCTATTTTGTATCATAATATCATTTATCATATTGGCAAATCCTAGAAGCTTAGAGTTGGGAAGGCTAATAATGGAAGGTCCATTATTCACATAAATCCCTAAGAGGCCCAATACAGAACCTAGAAAATTTTACTGTAATCCATAGCATCTAATTAGTCCATCTGGAATGGAGGAGGAATATTAAGTCTATTTCTTCCTGCCAGGTCTTCAGTGGCTATGGAAAACAGTATATACAAATAAAAACTCAAAGTGGTACCTAATTCTTCAAGAGCAATTATAAGGCTAATTCATGGGTTGGATGTATCATGAGGATGATGGAATGGAGGAAAGGAAATGATAGCCCCATGTGAGCCCTTTAGTTGCCCCCACAAATACATACAGGTAGCCGTCACCTTCAGGAGTATTGTCTTAAAAAAAAAAACATTAAGCAAGTATAATCATTCTGGGAGATAATTAAGAAGTTTGCCACCTATTCATCTCTGTCTAGGCAACACATACTGACTCCCCTCTCACTTATGCTCAATTCACCCATGCAATAATTTCAATGGAAAATGTTTGAAAATAAAATGCAAAGATGAAGCAATGTCCTAGCATGATACTTCTGATCATGTGTATAGTTTTACATAGTACAAGTTTGAGAGGAGATCATTTGTTCTGAGGAAAGAAACTTCATATCTTTTAGGCTATTGTCATAGCTATTATCATTGCTTCTTTCTTTGCAACACTTCATTTGAATATGTGATATAGAGCTTTTCTGTCTTCCTATCCATCCCCTGTATTTTCTCCACCTCTTAGTCTGCTTCACAAATATTATTTCCTCTTTACCTTCGTGTATATACTCTCCAATCCCACATTCTATATTTCTCTTCAATTTAGCTGTGTTATGTTTTAAGTGGGCTACCATATTCATGCCAAGTTTCCCTGTTTAATGGACATGAAGTAAAAATTCAGGCCCTAGTAGATAGAAAGAGGGTATCCTTATCCCACCTTCTTCCTACTTCAATAGTGGACTTCTAGGAGTGAACAAGCAGATAGGAGGGTCTTCTCCTGGAGGACAAGCAAGAAGTTATGCCCTCCAGGCTTCCCAAAGGACAGGGAAAGGGTCTCTGAAAAGCACTCTGCTCAGCAATATGGGCTACATTTGGAGAAGAGGAATGAAAGCATGATTTAAAATGCAACAATCTCTGACATATGGCTTTCTGATAACAGAACCCGCAATTAATTTAGACGCCCACACTTTTTGGTGACAAGAAATCACCTTAGGCTACCTCAAGATCCTGAAGGGTCTTTGGCATCACCAAAGAAAGATTGCATACTGTTATCACACTAAGTATATTTTATTGTGCATTATTTAGATGAAAATAAGTAATGTGCATTGATCAAGACATTTGATTAACAAAACCATAAAGGATATTTGTAAGTTTTCTTTAATATAATTGTTATACAGCAGTGCTTCCTGCTGTGTGGGGTATATAGAAGATGACATACTTTGGTATTAGAACAGCAATATATACTGGATACATTTACAAAACTATATACCACTTTAAGAACTTTTGCTCATTTTTGTGATCACACCCATTTAGAGCTTCAACTTTCTACAGCAATCAACATGTAAGCTTATGAAGCATACACCCCAATGATAATCTAACACACAAAACTCCAAATCGAATGTTAGCATATCTCTATTCTGAATAATGTTGTCTGACCGTCAATTGTTTTAAAACAAATATGATTTTTTTTTCTTTCTTTCTTTCCTGCTGAGTGGTTATTTTAAAAGAATCCTCTTTTCTGAAATTCAGATACATTTCAAAGTACACTGGAGTTTTTTTAAGGAAAAATGAAAGCCACTACTGGCCTCAGATGCTAAGAACATAGTTTACCACATAGTCCCTTTGTCACATTGCAAGGCGATATAATATAGGAGGGTGGAAAATAAACAGGGTTTAGAGTCACAAAGACTTAGGAGATTTCTGGCTTCTTTCCTTTGCTATCTGGTCCTAGGCCTTCTATTTAAATTCTTTGAGATTAAATTGCCTCATTGGTAAAAAGGGGATAATACAGAGTAGCTATAGGGGTTAACACTGAATGCATGTATAGTACCTGACACACTGCTTGGCACCCAGTTACCAGACAGTAAATAATTGATCATTCCCTATATGTCTTGGTTTGATTCATACAAAACTATCCCCTAGTAGGCTCAGGAAGAGGGAACAATCTATCATTCCTCAGCTCACCAAGTTCCCAATTCTCTCTGGATTCTCCACAAACTAAATGCACATGAACTGTGCTCTCTACAGACACAGCCCTTCAAAACATACCTAATGCTCAAAGCAGCACAAGACACAAGACACAAAAGCACACTTCGGAAGACACAAATGTCACATAGAACATGTCACCACTAAATGCAGCCTCACCTGATTCTTTCCAATATGTTCTTCCAAGCTGCAAATCCTTAATATCGATCATTTGTAGAGACACTATGCCATTTTCAAAGTCCTGGCTGCATTCATTTGCCTCATTGCCTATTCCTTATTGATTTATTTACTAATGTATTGAATATATTTATTCATTCATGTATGTATTCCTCACCTTGTTCCAAAATGGATGTCAGGTGGTTTACAAGAATACACCAAATACAACATGATAGTATAAATTCAATGTAGACAAGAAACTAAAAGAAAAGCAAAACAAAACAAAATAAAAAACACAGGAAAATAGAATGGAGCCTGGAAGACAGTTAATACAAAGTGCATACATACCATGGAGTCCTTTTACAAATGCTATGCATGGACCACACATTTGGCTCTAAACTTTCCAGTAGTCAACAAAGGAGAAACCTGATTAGTCACACACTTCACAGGCTCCATAAAATAAAGTAAAATTGCTTGCCCAGGATATTCTTTTCCTGGTCTGAATCTTGAAACCTTTCTATAGTGAAATAGCAAAAAATGGTGCCAAATTTTCCCTCCTAAATTGCTCTAACACCAAGATTCAGCTCCTGGAATGCACTCCAAAAAAAAAAAAGACTCTCGATCTTGCAATTAGATCTATTGCTTCTTATTTTTCTTTTACCCATCAAAGTTCAATTTGGATAATGCAATAGAACTATTAACAGTCTTCTTAAAAAACAATCATGCTCAATGCTCTATGTAAATGAAAACATTTAAAAGGGGCTTATAAAATCTTCTCTCTCATCAATCCAAATATTTTCATTTAACAAATAAAATAGTCATTCCAACATTATTTATAATGACAAAAATTAGGAAAGGACTCAAATATTAAAAAAAGAAAAAAAGAAATGGTGGGTGGGTCTGTAGCTCAGTGGTAGAGCCTTACCTAGCATGGGTGAGGCACTGGGTTCGATCCTCAGCACCACGTAAAAAAATAAATAAAGTTATGAAAATATATTTTAAAAAAAGAAATGGTTAAATAGACTGTGATGCTACTATATGAAGAACTAATTTACACCATCACAACTATATTTATAAAGACGTTTAAAAGGTAGGAAAATATTCATGATATAAATGTTAAATGAAAAGAATACAAAACTGTTCACATTATAAATTTAAGAATATAGGAAAATATATATGTGCATAAATAACATATATAAGAAATCCACCAAAATGTTAACATTGATTCTAGGATTTACAATTGTGGGTGATATTTTATTATTTTCTATGTTTGTTTTTATTTTCCAAGTCTTTGACATTGATGAATAATTTTTATTTGATGAGAAAAAAGTATGTGGAAAAGTACCAATGCAGTTACCTTTGGCTTATGGAATTATGAGCAATTTTTATTTTCTTTTTAAATTCTAATTGACATATAAATTCTATTTATGAAGAAAGTTATTTTGAAAGAAACAATAATTTGAAAATAGGGCTTTTTGGTGTTTGTCTGGAAGGTCTGAAATACTAAGTTGACACTTCACAATTATCTAGCACTTTATAAAATTTTTGTTTTGAGACAGAGTCTTGCTGAGTTTCCCAAGCTAGCTTTCAACTCACAATCCCCTGCCTCAATTTCCTGAGTAGCTTGGATTACAGGTTTGCATCATCATGCCCAGCTATGTAGCATTTTTTAATTTTACTTTTAGTAGCATCTGGTATACACAATTACATTTGATTATCACAAATATCTTGTGAAATAGGCCAGGTAGTATTATCCTCATTTCATTGGTGATAAAACTGAGGCTCACAGAAGCTAAATGATCAGCTCAAAGACACAATCATTTCGGGCAGAGCTGGATGCAAACCTGGCTCTCCAGAACCCAGGTCCAGTGCTCTTTCTGTGAGCTTAAGATTGAACAAAAATAGTAATTCTTCCCCACCCATGAGAGTCAGGTATCTAGACAAACCCAAGATAGCAGAGTTGAGCTGGGAGAATCATAGTTTTAGGAGGAAAAAAAATTAGAAGGAACGAAGTCACAAATGAACTTTTGAAAGCCCTTATAAATGTTCTATGTGCAATAAAATAAAACAATAACAATTTATTACATAAAAATTGAGCGTTTACATAGTTTCAATTAGTAAAAATGATAGGTTCTTCAGTTTCCATTTAGATCCTGATATGATTCCCAGAGGTGATGAGGATGTATCTATCATTTATTATGGTGGTGGAAAATGAGGGTGACAGAGAGGCAATGAACAGTGAACATTTGAACTGTTAGTTCAAATCATGGATGTCTGTGTTCTCAAGAGTCACTAAAATCTAATCCTAAAGTTGTAACATATATTGCTTTCAGCTTTAACTCTATTCATCAAGTGAATTTAAGTGGCACTACTTAATGACTTTGGCCCTTCTGAAGATGTCTGTCTTCTTAAGACTTTTTTGAAGACACCTTAGCACTTCTGAACAGAATTCAATTATAAATCATTCAAGCCTTGTCTGAAGGCAACTTATCAGCCCTCCATTAAAGGTATTTAAATGGCAATAACCTGATGACTTAGGCTTTTCTGGCATTGCTTTCTTCCCAGTATGGTCTTTATAATATAAACACTCTTAGAACCTTTTTTTAAATGTTCACTTAAATCATTCATCTTTGTCTGAGGTAGATTATCAGCTGTTCAGCAATGGTATTACATGGCACTTGATTATTTAAGTTCTGTTGAAGGTGGATCCTGTCTAATGTGATTGTTTTTGAAGGCATCATAGCACCTATTTTTAGAATTCTGCTAAATCACTCAAGCTTTAGACTGGTAAGCTATGACATGTAAAGGTACCAATTTTCAGTTCTTTCCATAAGAGTATTTAATATGGTTCTAAAGAAATTGCATCTGCTGTTTATAACTGCCTCTGTTTCTAATCTGACAACCACCTAATTGTCTTCATTGTCATTTATAATAATCACCTCTAGGGTACTGTTGACTTCCTGAGGATCATACTATAGGAGTACCACATCATTTAAATTAGTATGAACAAGTTAAATTCAACTTATTTGGCGATATATCCTGTGCCACATGTGTATCTCCTTGTCCATAGATTCTTCTTGATCCCTTGATTCTGTCTTTGGATGGATCATTGAAAAGAGTTCACTGCCTTTGGCCAAATCTTCTCCCATTTTCTGTTAAAGGCAGGCTCTTTTGAACTATTTAATGCTTTTTATAAAAAAAAATAGAATATTCTTTTAAAAATGATATTTTCTGAACAATAAAGTTATATATTAGTTTAACATGACTACTTGAAAGCTGTATCAAACATTGATCTAATGGCTTGAGGATATGAGATATGGCTACATACAAAGACAAGGTGTACATTAAGATTAGCATTGGCAAATGCAAGTGGGGCACATGGAGTACAAAGAATGAACAGGAATTTAATTCATGATCTTTTTTTTTAAGTAGTCTTGAATTTCTAAAAAAAAAAAAAAAAATCACTGTTCAAACTATTCCTTGAGGGGAGTAAGAGTCATCCAAACTCTTTTGTTTGCATGCCAGCACACTGGAAATTTAGCTCAATTGTTCCCCCTGAAATCTGTACAGCAGCAATGGTTTCACCATGATATCACCTGAAGTACTGGCCCAAAACCAAAATGTCAGCCTCTGTTTTTGCTAACCTCATATCAGCCTCAGTTGGCTCTTGCTCTTCAAAATGGCAAGCAGGACTATTCAAGGGCTCCAAAGCATGCCAATTTCAATAGCACCAAAGGATTTGTGCAGGCATGTAATTCCCTTCCCTCAATCGCTTTCTACAGTTGCAGCAGATACAACATAGAACATCCTTTCTTTGGCACTACTGTCACACAAGACTTGGTCTCTAGGTCATGGCACACCTTTAATCCTCATACCAACCCTGTTGCAAGCAATTTTTTTCCCAGATCCACTTCAGTGTCTGTAAATATATTTTTTTAAAACTCCTCTTGTATGGTCACAGATCCCTTGCATGAAAATGTTCTGTTATTCATTTGCTTATCTTCAATTCAGAGGTTTAATGTAATTTGCCTCTTTTCCATCTTTCAGGCATAAGATATAAAGTACCTTGTAGGCATATGATAAGAGTTTCAATTGTCCTTATAATATCTATTGTTGACTCACTAACACAATATAATCAACCTACATAGCTACTTGTTTACATTGAAGAAGCAGGTCAAGAATGTGCCTTTTTCTCTTCTACAGACATCACCTTTCTTACCCTTTTGGCCACTTTCTGTGATGCCAGTGGCCTTGTACCGGGTTTACTCATATATGCCTCAGTAATCACATCTATGGAAACCATGTTCCAGCTTTATGATTATTAATACAATCTGAAAGTTGTTTACTAGTAATTTTATATCCCCAAATGTCACAAATGTTTAGCATATGATATTTAAGCATCAAAATGGCATTATGAACACCACATGGATAAATGATAATATATTATGATACTCAGCACATATGAGGCTGATTGTGTAGGAGACCACTGGTAGAAAACCAAAAGAATAAACGAATGACTTGGTTTCTTCCCACCTTGTAACACAGTCAGAGAGACAACACTGTGGTGACTTGGAGTGACTTCCATACACTCAGTTGAATATGTTCAGTTCCCAAAAACATATACAGAAGTAAAATCACCTATATTTAAATTTTCAAAAAGGACAACTTACAGTTATGAAGGTATTATTTTAAATTCTAGTCTAAGTTATCAGAAAGTCACTGTTTATATATTCAAGACAATACCATTGCTATGATTCCCCATGACTTAACTCTATGAATTCAATTTTCTCTGAAAAGCAAACATAGCATACATATATTTTTCTGTCAACCCACAGTAAGTCCATCAAACATGATCCTCTGACAAAAAAGCAACCTTGGAAGATGTAGATGTAAATGGCAGGCAGGCCCTGAACAGCCAATGGCTTAAGAAATGACTACATGAGAAAAAAAGTGACAATGAAATAATAAACTAGCCCCTTTTCAATGCCCGACCACTGATACTTTACTTTTATCCCCTCCTCCTGGGAAGATAGAGCGAAGCCTGGCTTTCTTATTCTTCTCTTCAGGGGCCATGGGAAGTGGTTTGGAGCTGTGGTTGAGTGCTGAAGAATCCCGGTTGTTACTATTCATCCTCAATGGGGGAGCTGGGGGTTTTTCTTCATTATCCAGACCGTCAGACATTTTCAATTGTAACTGATTTCACAGCTCCTAAAGAAAAGCAGGAGGAAACAGGAATTAAGGAAAGAGAATTCCAAACCAAATGTAGTAAATATGGAGGTTCTAACATATTAGAAACAACAGCCTTAGTCTTATGTTCTCTTAGGTTTTACGTGAATCAACTTGAGGGATTTCTCTTCAGGACCAAGAGATTTGCCTCCCCGGAAGACCAACAATATAATATCTAAGTGAGGAAAGTGACAGTAACAATTAATGACAATTCAATATGTATACACAAACACATTTCTGCTGTCCAGTCTCTTAATGAACCACGTTAAACCTTTCTTTGAAGATTCCATCTTGATGATCATAATGGTTAAGAAGCACAAACTCCTGAGAGTATGGAACTGACAAAGTTTTGGCTGTTGATTTTTAATGGCCCACAACCATGATTTGTTGGCTGCTTTTACATTACAATGGTTTTGATACCTGTTTCTTACCTGTGTGTACCTGATTTACAAAATATCTCTGCTGTATTTATAGGAATAAACTCAGAAAACATCCCATAGATCTGGTACTTTCACCAGAGTTGGGATGTACTGGTAGGGCAAAAAATGCCCCATCCTTTCCTAAGCAAGTAAAAGATGAAAGTAGACTGAATGTCACCATGAACAAAAAGGAGATCCAGAGGAGAGGGCATATCCTGAACAGATGTTATGACCTTATTTTCTGTTACATTTTATGTCCTAAAACAAGGAACAACAGGGAGTTGACAGAGACTTGTAAGATTCAATCTGGGTTTTAGGAATTTATTTATTCTTAACTTTATTATTTTTAGTACCTTTATGTTTTTTATTTATTTTTTTATGTGGTGCTGAGGATCGAACCCAGTGCCTCACACATGCTAGGCAAGTGCTCCATTACTGAGCCACAACCCCAGGCTTAACTTCATTATTATTTACTATTTTGAGTGTAGGTTTGAGTACATTCAGGTTTCATCCTACTGGGAGGATGATGTGAACTGGAAAAGCATGGACCTAGCAAGGAAATGTTTGTCTTCAGGTGTTTTCCAACTCTAATTCAAGTCCTTTCATTATACTTCAACACTTGCCAGCACAATTCAAGTACTAAGAAAACCTTCCAAGAGAATCCCTAGTTTGAATACAAGGAAAATCAAATCCCATTAGTATGAAATCTCTGTAAATTCATCAAGTAGTACCCTGCACTAATTTGGAACATAAGAACTCCTCCAAATACAAGCATCCACGTTACATTATTCTGACATTTACTAGAAGCGAACCTAGGTACAAGAATAATAAAAGCCAGGGTCTCTTCATTAACTATTGAAATGAGGAAATACTCTCACATTTCACAATCTTCAGTTTACCTCTTTAATGGTTACAACGTGTTTGTTTTCAGTAGTCAGAGCTAAGTTACATCATGTTATGTGGAGAATTTTTTAAAATTAGCTATGCTTTAAATTCACTCAAATACACAGTCTGTAATTACTCAAATAGGCTAGAATTAATTAATATCTTCTCCTTCTACACAGGTGACTGTCAACTAACAATGATTGACTTGATCTTGATTTGGACACAAGATCTCTTTTCTTTTGCTTTGCCATGCCTTGCATTATCTTAACAAATTAAGACCAATTCTTTTTTTTTTTTCAGTCAGTGCATTAGTGAAAGTACCCACTAATAAATGTTATATCACTACCAACAATTTGATAAGCCTCATGTTTTCCATTGTAGGTACATCTATGATATCAAGAATGAAATGCATGCATACATACTAATTAATGGTATTAGTAAATATTTAACAAGAATATGAAACCAATGCTAATATGTCTACATTCTCTTTTGCATTTTGAGTTTTAGTTCTTTTAAATTCATTCTTTCTCCAGACAAAAAGTCAGTTTAAGCCTCACTTCACACATGGCATTAATTTTTATCTGAGAGGCTGATGGATTTAATGTGGCCACTGAGAAGAATTTGCTACCAGATTGACTTTTCTGGGTTCAAAAATAATTCCCAAATATAAGGCATATTTGGGATATACAAAATCTACCTTGGTAAAATGAAATTAGAAAGTTATTGGAAAGGAACTGAGCATATAAAAAGAAATACCTAGAAGACAGATTTCTGAAAAATAATGTGCCTCACAGGCATAGAGAGCCACCATTTTCTAGATGATATGTATTTTCTGATGACATATTACTTAAGATGATAGAAGTCACAGAAACACAAATGACCTCTTTAAAAAATCAAAGCTGATCTTGCATAATAAGGCAAACAAGAGTCTGGGCCAGCCAGGGTTCTAGGACAACTCCATAATTTAAAATTCTATGCTCCTTTGTTCTTGATAAGTAGGTGTGGCTCACCACACAGTGGCCTTTTTCTTTCTTAATTACATTCTCTAACCAGAGAAGCAGGTAGATGCCCTGATTCTTTTCAGGCTGCTGATTATGTTGATGTTACTTGACCAGGTATATTTTCAGATGAGAAGAAAGGACTGCTTGGGATATAAAACTTGAACTATACTCTTCCATATTGCACCAGAAATTCTTAACCAAAAGGTCAACAGCATACACACATGCTCTGGTCAGTATCAAAGGTGATCTGCAAAGGACCTAGCTTATATGGCAGCTCCTACCAAACTGGAATTGTGTCGATTCCATTTAACCCATCAGGAGATTGTAAGAAATGTTGAAATAAATGTTTTACAGAAATGAATCAGTGGAAAGGGAGAGTAGGGACCTGTGAGGAAGCCTCACAGCTAACATAGTATTTAC
Organism: Callospermophilus lateralis; assembly: GCF_048772815.1. Taxonomy (NCBI): domain Eukaryota; kingdom Metazoa; phylum Chordata; class Mammalia; order Rodentia; family Sciuridae; genus Callospermophilus; species Callospermophilus lateralis. The sequence continues at coordinate 89,271,284 of NC_135325.1, read as the reverse complement.
TTTCTAAATGGGAGGGGTCTCCTGCTCTCCCACAAATGTAGAAAATAAAAGGGCATTCTATTATGCTATGTTTATAAACAATACCAATTTACTAATCCAGGTCCTCTTCTGAGACAGCTTTCCATAAAAGATACTATTAATGGATTGCTGGTTCAATCTGCCTATGATGTCATTATTTTCAAGATCTTGAAAGGGACTATTTTGTTTGGGCCGGCTGTAGGCTCTATTTCAAGAATTGGACAAAAGCTCCATTATTTTCTAGGAACCAAATCAAAAACCTGTTTATCGTTAAAGTTCAACTGTTGTTGTTCACTTCTACAACAGAAAGGAAACCTATAAGTGAGTTACACATTACATCTAGCCACAGGCCATTCGTTTCACTTTCAGAAATTGATCTTTGGCATCATGGAGGAATAGCTAAAATTAATGGACAACCAACAACAGTTTATATCTGTTCATAAATTGATTTCATATTTAGCTGCTATGTTTTTCAGAAAACATTCAAATGGTTTCTCTGAATGGTGTGTATTTTTAATCTAGCCCTTGGGACTTAATGTGGCTTACCAATACTCTGTAATTATAATTCAAATTCATCAGCAGTAAGAAAGAAATCCCTTGTTTCATGATAACCAAGGAACCTAAACTTCCTTTTATCAAAGTACTAGGATTACTTTTGTCTTTCTCATCTGTTTTTTTTTTCTATTCATCCAGGCCTCCATTCAAGTCTGAGAAAATGTGTGTATAGATTATCATAGTTGGAATTTGAAATGTCCCCTAAAGGCCATGTGCTAAAGACTTGGTTGCCAGTCCCTGGTATTAGTGAGAGGCGGGGCCTCATTGGAGGAAGTATGTCTTCTAAGGCATGCCCTTGAAGGACATATTTTGTCCCTGAGCCCCTTCCTCTCAGTCTTTCTGTCCCTCTCTGTTTCCTGGTCATCAGGAGGTAAGCTTTGTTTTTACATGCCCTTTGCCATGATGTTCTGCCCCACTACAAGGCCAGAAACAATGGAGCCAGCAGACCAGGGACTGAGATCTCTGAAATCATGAACCAAAATAGATGTTTCCTCCTTTAAGTTGATTTTCTCAGGTATTTTGTCACAAAAACAAAAAATATGACTAATACAAATGTGAATACATCAATACAAACTTACACATGGCCCTTCACTGACTTCCTTCTTGACACTGAGCTTTGCTACAAAGCATTTTAGAGGCAAATGTCCATCGAGAAACATGGTAACAGGCTGGGGATGTGGCTCAAGCGGTAGCGCGCTCGCCTGGCATGCGTGCGGCCCGGGTTCGATTCTCAGCACCACATGCAAGCGAGGATGTTGTGTCCGCCGATAACTAAGAGGTGAATATTGAAAAAGTTCTCTCTCTCTCTCTCTGTCTCTCCTCTCTCACTCTCTCTTTGAAAAAAAAAAAGAAACATGGTAACTATCATGTACAAACACAAGAATGGGATCCTAATTAGAATAAGATATATTCCATGTATGCATAATGTCAAAATATACTCTACTATCATTTATATCCAGAAAGAACAAAAAAATACTCTAGCCAATGTGACTAAAATTCATACTATAGCATATGAGTTGTATTGGATGCAACCAAAATTGCCAATTGTGCCCACTTGCCACAGGCACTTTACCCAGGTATATAAGGGATGAAAATCCAGAAATTCTAGTCCTACAACTTTCAAGGCCACCTATTAAGCCATAAGCAATTGAAACAAATATTTTTATCAGATCTGATATCGTCAGAGACACATACAGAAACAAACACATGTCTGCATTATTCTGTTGGTGTTCAAAATTTAAATGACTATTATTTGCATATTTTTCTTAATAAAAAACAAATGAATAATGCCTTTCTTTCAAAAACAAAAGTCCAGGCTGGCAGATTCACATGATCTAATGAACCCAGAGGTGAGCTCCCAAACTACCAGCAACACAAGAGAATTATCATATATTGGTGAGCATACCAACATTGTTTAATATCCTTTTTATATCAAAGTAAAATGTTGGAATATAGCTTAGGAGAACTTTCCAGCATGAACTTCTTGATGCATCTGATGAACAGGGTTGCAAGAAACTTGGAACTGGGCTGGGGTTGTGGCTCAGTGGTAGAGCCCGTGCCTAGCATATGTGAGACAATGGGTTTGATTCTCAGCACCTCATAAAAATAAAATAAAAAGTTATTTGTCCATCTACAATAAAAAATATTAAAAAGAAACTTTGAGGGCTGGGGCTGTAGCTCATTGGTAGAGCGCCTGCCTCGTACATGTAAGGCACTGGGTCCAATCCTTAGCACCACATAAAAATAAATAAAGATATTGTGTCCAATTTAAAAAAAAGAAACTTTGAAGTGATGAGATGACAGTTCTATTATGACAAACTGACAAAAGCACAAAAGAACAAAGATGGATTATAGGATTTTAAAAGTATATTAAACTGATCTATGGTAAAGCATAAAAATGTTTCCAATTTCTAGATTCTGGGAATTTGGGGGAGTTTCTTTATAACAATAATTAGCCCTATAAATCAAGAATTAAACTTTTAATGACAGCTTCCACACATCAAGGTATTAAGTAAACATTGACTTAAAGCCTGCTAAAGTTTCACTAGATGATGATGTTAATGTTGGACTGTACCTTTTATGTGAAGATAGGGTTGCTGCTTTTACTAGAAGAATGATGTGTGCACTGAATTATACTTTGGTGGTGAGAAAAGGATTAAAGAGTTACACCGGCTGGCTTTTTTGGTGGAGCTTCCTTTTGTCCTAAGGCACACATTTTCAAGATGTCTAGCAGAGCTTTTAGGTAGAGATTTGACTGGGAAACAAAACCTGTTTTGCTAATTAGCCTAAGCTGACAGTTTCCCACTTTATCTTGGATGCATTATTAGCAAATGAACCACTCAGCACAGACACTTACAACAGACAATGTAAAAATATATAGTAGACTTTTTAATTGTAAAAGAAAACGAAAAGAAAACTTCTCTAGCCTTCCACTAAAAAGATAACATCTTATGATTTGAAAGAAACATTGCTCTGTATTTCTACAGCAACTTGCATTTGAAGATTTCTAAAGACTTTCCAGAAATTAATTCCCATAATATGCTATAATGCCAAAGAGGGTATTTTATAGGAAGGAGAATGAGCCAAGTCTGGTCTCCCAGAAGCTCTGAAACCACACTGCAATTTCCAGACTATATTTACAAAAGGTAGCCCAACTTGGCATTTCCATCATCTTTTCTCAAACTGAGTCATTATGCATGTTATTCCCCTCACTTGATCAAAAGCTTCTTGAGGGTAAGAGCCCCTCAGCCATAACTGTATGCCTTCATATCACCTAGTACAGTATCTTATTTCCAGTAGTCATTACATGTTGAGGTAATTAAATAGAACTCTATACACTCTGTGCATTAGTTGCAGCTATGAGTAAGTATTTCATAATGTTGCATAAACTTGTATGCCTACTTATATTGGGTCTGAGTCAAGAAGGCATGTTTGGAAATATCAGCACTAGTCAAACTGAAAAGTAATAGGGCATCATTTAGAAGCCAGCTACATCTGTTTAGCAATAACTCACTTTTAAAATATATGACTTTCTAATGTCTAAGGAGCTTCCAGTTTTCTTAACTCTTTTTGAGCCTGACATCAATACTGTGAAGAGGGATTACTGTCCTCATTTCCCACATGAGGAATTGATAAAGAACAATGGTTAATTGACTTTCCTGGGGTCACAAAATAAGTTAAAGAACAGAGACTAGAACCCCTTAAACTCCTAAACTCCTGTCAATTCCCTACATGCTATACTAATACAATGTGTATCCAAGAAAACACAAATGCACACACTCTTCATATATACATTTTTATCCTCTTAAAATATCAATACAATAGGTCTAACTTTTTCATTTAAACCCACTTCAAGGCTGGTACTTACTGATTCCAATTGCTTTTCCCATCCATAGACCAAGGGTTGGTGGTTTACTGATAAAACTCCAGCAGATTTTGTTGGCCTATTGTACCAATTCTTAGATGGCCTTGTTTTAGAGCTTGTCTCTTCTGGGGCACTCACCAAGAGAACTCTGCTATCAGAGACAGGGGTGTGCTGTTTCAGAGAGCCTCGCCAGGGAGATACCATTACCATGTGTAATGGAGGGAAGCCATTTCTAAGATCATTTGATCAGGAGGAGCTGAGCCACTTGTTAGGCAGATTTGAAAAAGCAGCCAGACAAGCAAGGGAGGCACTAGCTCTTTTTACAGCCTCCTAGTTTCAATCTTAGATTATGCAAGAGATAGCTCACTGCTGACATACATATAAGCACAGTCACATAGAATACATTCATGATCTCTCTCACTCACACAGGCAATTGGGGCTGGTTCTATAGTAGTCCTGTTCCCTGATAACATTTTTATGAGTGACTTCCATTGTTTTCTGTAGGAACATGGCATTAATTGAGTCCAATAAACCAGCATATTATAGTTGCAAATTTCAATGTCAGGTGGCAAATCAGGAAATCGATAGATTCATGCTAGCATCCAGACCTCATATACTACATATATTATAAAGAACAAATAATTCTTTTTCAAATGACTTCTTAAGCTATTCTAAATGTACATAACACCATACTTTAGTATTCAATGTGTATGCTGCATAGCTAATGCCAAGAAAAATGCTAATGATTATCTGATGTGTGTTTATATTTGCAAACCAATGCATTATTATGTTTCAGCTTTTCATTTCCAATATTGATGTTTCTAAGAAGAGAAAATAAGATGCACAAAGAGCAGAGGTAGAGATTTTTAAAGCATAAAAAATAGAAGTAATTACTCTAAAAGATACCTCAAAGAAATTGGTTCAAAAAAGAAAAAAGGAAGTAAACTTCTTTGTAATAAAACATTTCCACATTCTTCAACACAGAATGTAACATCCTTAGAAACATTCATATGGAAAAAATTAGATGCAGAACAATAGCCCAAGTGAGCAAGATAGGTAGGCATTCAGTGTCCTGAATCTCTGGAGGTCCAATTGATCTCTGTTGCAATGTATGGATGATAATTATACTCTTCTCTTATCTACCCTAGTGAAATGTCCACAAATTCCCCCAAATTTAAGCTCAGAAATCCAATTCCTGATTTTTCTAGCATATTCTACTTGCCATTTAGATGTTTGGATGCTGTTTTCCAACTTGTGAACCATGGCTTATCATCCTATGTCCTTACTGTATTCCCATTTTCTCTGTACCCAAATTGGCTATTCTACAAGGCAGGTATGCATGACATATATGAAGAGAAGAGCTAAATGAGGGTAATTGAGACCTGATATTATTTCTAAATCAGGAGCTTAGATCCATTTAGCAAGAATCATATTTCACCAAAAAAGTGACTTCTTGCCAGTTGGCATAAAATAAGCAACTCTTTCTGGAGCTTTTGCCTCTTACTCAAAGTTTACATGTCCACATTTAAGCATGTATTTCAGCATCTTATTAGGGAGCTATAGTTAAGGAAGGGGAAAATATTACCTATAGCAAAAGAGTTCCTCAAATGCTAAAGGAAGGATGAAAGATGACAGGACCTACATTTTTTCTAACCCATTTCACAAATGGTTGAGGATAAATATTCAGCTGATTAGACCCTACTTTTAGAAATTCCCCATATTTGACCCTACTGTAAAGACAAATGTTTTGAAGAAAACTGGGTATAAGAAAAGAGCATAATCTGCCGAAACAACTATCTAGAAACCAAAAGTCTGATCTGAAATATGACTTCACAAATGACTATATGGGCTTGCCCATGGCTTTTCTACAACCAGCACTTCATTTTCTAATAGTTGGATTGGTGAAGTAGCTTGCTCCCATTATTAACCTTTAATCTACTATCTCATTGCTGCTACTATTCACTTATAGAAGATAAGACTCATGACTCCTACATATGGGAGTACATTCCTATTCCAGCACATGATCAGATTTGTTCCCCCAGTGTTCAAACACATACTGTTTCTGAGGCCCCAGGAAGTCTCCATTCTGAGATAACAGGGTCCAGCACGTACCTCAAAGGAAGTAATATATGGTATTCTCAGAGGAAAATTGCAGAAAAAGTAGAAGCAGAGTGGTAATGAGGACCTAGAGTCAGCAGGCCAGAAGAGGAATCAGTAAGTAGTTCCCAAATTAGTCCTGTAGAGCCTAGACTGTGGCCTAGAACACATCCTGAAAAAATATTGGGGAGGGAAGGGAGAGGGAATCTGAGGGTTCATTAAATATATATGTATAAACTGTGTGAAATGATGTTCATCTCAGAGAGTTCTTTCTCTTTTGAGATTGAGCTCCATAAATTCCCTATGGCATAGAATGCTAAATCATGTCAATTAACCACTAGCTGGTTTTATGGTCTTGAGCAGATTACCTAGGTATGCCCTATCCTATTCTGCATAGCTTAATAATAGGGGTCTGTAGGTTCCACACCTGGAGTAAAAGAAAGTATCTTATCTCAGCCCTTGTACAGGAAAACACAACGATCCTTATGGATTTGGGTTTGTCTTTCATTTAAAAGAAGTCTGAGACTAAACCACATAGTACCCTTTGAGGGGACAAAGAATGTGATCTATTATTAAGATCCATTAAATAGCCTATGTATGCATGCATTCATTTACTCAAACAAGTATTTCCTGGCGCTCATGTGCCAAGCACCATGCTAGGTGAGCATAAGGAAATAAATGCATGCCTAGTCCTGAGTGAGGTTATAGGCTTGAGTTATAGGTTTCATCTGTGGCTTCACATTATATATAAAATTACACAAATGCACAGAAAAAAAAAGAACTATCAATCAAGTAAGGGTATGCAGAATGTAAAATTAAAAGTGCTTTTAAAAAAAGAGGGGCTCAAGTACTTCAGAAGAGGGCAAGACTCTCCTTTACTGACTACTGCCCTATTTTATGAGAAATCAGTGTCAATAAATCATACTATCACACATAAGGAACAGTTGAGGTATTGTTCCAAAAAAATCACAGCCCAGATTTACATCCCCATGCCAACAACATTCCTATGTGCCAGGTATGGCATCAGGTGTAGGGGGTATACAAAGAGATGAATAAAGATCACTACTTGATCATGTGCTGGAATAGGGATGTGCTTCCATATGAAGGAGTCATGAGTCTTATCTTCTATAAATGAACAGTCATAGCAATGAGGTAGTAGATTAAAGGTTAATGAGGGGAACAAGCTACTTCACCAATCCAACTATTAGAAAATGAAGAGCTGGTTGTAGGAAGGCCATGAGCAAGTCCAAATAGTCATTTGTGAGGTCATATTTCAGATCATCCTTTTGGTTTCTAGAGGTCACAGTAGTAAGGAAGGGGACATGCGTACCTACAATAGGTATAAAGTGATGCAACCCAAATAGGTACAAGATGCTTGGGAGAGACAGAGTGGAAAGGAAACTAATGTTCTCAGAGGGGTCAGAAATTATACCAAGTGAACAGGGTATAAAGTACATATAGGAGTTCACCAGGATTTAAAAAGTAGTAAGTAGTGCGGTTGTATTATTATTCAACAGTATTTCCAATCTGCAAATATATTTTTTTCACTTTGGGCATCTATTCCTGCCGAACTAAGTGATTTTTGAACATATCTCAAACCTCTTTAAGAAAGTAAAATGTGCAAGACTAAGAGCCAGGACATTTTCTAGAACTGTAGCCATACATTTCTTCTGGGGAAATGAATTAGGAACATAAGCCTTGAAAAAATAAATTCTTTCCTGGTATGCTTCAATGAAGAACTAAGTTGCATCTCATTATGCATTCTGAATTTTTGAAGTTGATTTTTAGTTCATATGTCTTTTATAAACCCCAAAGAATCCCAGCTCTCCTTCTGGATTATTCTGTGATATTCACAAAATCACGAAACATTCTTAAATCTTCAATCTATCCATTAGTTCAGCATTTACACTATGATTTTGGTTTGTTTATTTGTTTGTGCTGGGTATTGAACCAAGGGGTACTTAACCATTAAGCCATGTCACCATCCATTCTTATTTTTTTTTTTATTTTGGGACAGGTTCCTGCTAAGTTGCTTAGGACCCTGCTAAGTTGGTGAGGCTGTCCTCAAACTTGTAATCCTCTGGCTTCTGCCTCCGAAATCACTTGGATTAAAGGTACACAATGTTTATTAAGTGCCCAGGCAGGCAAAAGATACTTCGGAAAGACAGTGGGTGAACGGTAGCTAATACTGCTCAAAGGTGTCAGAGGATATAGCACTTCAGCCCGTATTGAGGAGTGAATAGGAGTTCACCAGGTTCTAGGATGACAAATGAACAAAGAACATTCTTTTCCCTGGGAGTGACTAAAAATGTAAAGGGTGTCAGCCTTGATAGCCAAGTGTCAAGATGAAAACAGAATACTATCAAAGAACACAGAGAGAGACTCCCAATCACCTGATGAAGGAGGCTTAATAGAAAAAATACATTTAAATTAAACTAAATTAGGAAGAATAAATAACCAAATCATGTGGATGGCATGTTTAAGGCACAAGGAACAATGTGTATTAAGGCCCAAAATAGATTAGAGACCCAAAGAGGAAAAGGTAAAATCAGTAGAGGCAAATGAAGAAAGGTCTTATATGCCTTTTTATTAAGTTTGGATTCTTTCTGCCATATGAAGAGGTATCAAGTAGTGGAATAACATAATCAGTTTTTAATTTTATTAACTATTATTTAGGTGACAATGTAGCAAATGTCTAAGGCCAAAGACTTTTTCCCCAGATAGCAATATGGGAATAGTTTTGCAAAGCAACACTATGAAGATGAGCCAGGGGAGAAAAAAAAAAAAACATGGGCAATATGCAAAAAAGGAAGACGGAGGAAGCAATTTCAAGAGGAGCCTCTATTTAGGACACTGACCAAAGATGGCAGTGATGCCAGTTCTGGTGGAATTAACTGGTCTTGGAAACCCAAAAGGTAACTCATCCCAAGAATTTAGAGAAAAGTAGAGGGCTAATGATTTTGGTAGACTTTAGTTAGTGTTTGGGATTCCAAACAGAACTATGCCACAGTTTCCAATATTTGTGAAATAAGAGTAACCAACTAGCTTAGAGTAGTGATGGAAAATAATAAATTTGGTGTGCTGATAACAAATATGATTGTGTAGTACTTTTCTTATATTAGTAGTTACTGGGCCACCAGCAAGTATTACATTCTCAAGAGAATAAGAACAAATGGTTCTACTGTCTTTGTCCAGTAGGACAGCATTTATAATGAGTTTTAGAAAAAAAATCATCGAAATTTTTATACAGATTCTATGAAAAAACATATTAATTCTAAAAAAGACAAAATACCCACAAATAAAAAACATGTATATAAGTTAATATACAAAAATGAGAAGATGATAACAGTGACATACTGGAAATCTCTATAGAAATTCACTTAGGTATATCTAGTGAGAAGAAAGATAAATATTTAAGCATCTTGTCTTTGAGAAGTATTTTCCACATAGTGAGTCAAAAAGCTAAAGGAAACTTTAATTCACATGTGATAGAAAAAATATCTTTTTTTTAGAGCAATGTTATCCTTACATTATTATTAGATTTTAAGACTCCATACTTATATTAAACTAAATAAAAAGGAGCAAGTGCACAAGAACTATGTGAAATTATCTTACTCTAAACACATCTTAATGGGTTTTATGTCACATAATTAGTCCTACTGCAGAATCCTATAAGCAGAGGTTTTGAGCAATAACTTCAGAGACTCCTGTACTTTGAAGCACCTTCCTCAAAATTTCCTAAGACCCTTCTTGTGCTTATGGCCATTGCAGGCAGCTCTAATCTGAGAAGGACATCCTGATCTGATTTGGAGCTTTAGGCCTCATTGTCATTCTAACCCTTTGGGCTCACCTCGTGACCTTTTACTCAACCTATGGGTTATACTCCAGGTATTGCATTTAGAGGGTCATTCCAGGGCTACAAAACTAGACTCTGAATCCTAGTAGGCAGCTGTCAAAGAGATAGCTTCTATTTAATGCCACTGTATCTCTTGTTCTTTTGTAAGATTATTTGAAACTCAACACCCAGAATGGAACTCACATGGTAAGTAGGGGAATTCAACATTTTTATAGATAAATGCCCTGTTGAAAACAAAACAATACAAAACAAGAGACTTGGGGTTGAAGCTCAGTGGTAGAGCACTTGCTTGGCATGCATGGGGGACTGGGTTCAATCCTCAGAACAACATAAATTAAAAAAAAAAAGATGTTCTATCCATCTACAACTAAACATTTAAAAAGAAAAGAAAAGAAAAAGAAATTGTTTGGGGCCCCATACAGCTGTGTGTTAATCCTGAGTATATGTTCATCTTCAGCAGTTTCTATTGGAACTTATTCTCTACTGTATTTATTATTCAATAAAGTTTAAATGCATTTTCCAAAAAGCAAACTTTAAATAAAGCAGTACAAAGAATTTAGGTCATGAACATACGCTTCCTTCACCCTAACATCTCTTACTAAACTATTATTCTCAGAAGAGAAAGCAAGAAAAAGACAATAAATACAGTTGCAGCAGCATTCCTAATACGTTCATTTGACATTGTGGAATTATTCAAAGGAGAGTTGGACATATGGGCTGAAGATTTTAAGTTGAAGGCCACCAGCATGTGAATATGTGCAATTACCCAGAAATAATAAAGAATAAGACAGAAGAGAAGATCTTTGGGGAACACTAATATCTCGGAACTACAAGAGGAAGAGGAGTCCCTGATCACTGAGGAAGATGGTCAAAGAGATGAATAGTATGATGTCATGGTAGGGGTGATTCAAGATGAATATATTGCTAGGAAGCAAATGTTACACAGAGGTCAAAAGCAAGTCTTTTTACCCACCTATCCTTTTTCCAAAATTTACTAAGCTTGCTGTCATTAATTTTTGTGCCACAAGAGAAATTCCCAAGTATACCAGAGGTCTGTTGATGTGTTTCAGTATGTCTTAAGAATTCTCAGACTGGATATTCACTGTAACTGGAGCAACATGACCCAAACCACACAGTATGGTTCAGTTAAGAAAGAAAATCTTAAGAAATATTTTTCTTTTGGTGGTGAATGGTACCACTGTGGCCACTACTCAGCCCTGTTCCAGAGGGTACTGTTATGATCTCACATTTTTTGCCTTCTTGCAGCATGCTGGGCATTGCACAGGACAGAAACAAACATACAGAGGATTTAGTTAGTAGATAAACTATGGGCAGCATTTAGATACTCGTCCCCCGCCACACACACAAAGAAATATGCTCAGTTCTAATAGCTTTTATTGCTAACTATAGCCTCAGAAGACTTTGCCAAATGAAGATGTAAATATTCAGTCTGATCTGGTACTTGTTCAGCCTATCACTGCTATGAATAAGCTGCAAGGCCTTGGAATCTATTTCTTTATCTGGAAAACGGGACCACCTCACCATAAGGTTCTAAGGATCCAATGATCCAATTGTATTGTAAGAACTGCTTTGAAATAATTTAAGACATTCTACTAACAGAAGATGTTTACAATTACTGCCACAGGTTTCACAAGCCAGAAATAAAGTTGCCATCATTCATTGAAATCTAATCATGCCCCAGGCACTCTGCTAAAAGTTACTCATGTACAAGTTCACATAACCTGCATCACCACACAAGGCACTAGTATTTTCCATTCTACAGATGAAGCAACTGATGTTCAAAGGCCTTAAGTCACTTGCCCAAGTTCATAGACTTAGTAAATGGATAAGTAGGACTACACAATCCCACATCTGTGTTGCTCCAAAGCCCAATGTTCTTGTTTATATTCTCTCAGTCATGCCAAGTGCATATATGATGTGTTCTCAGCTATTTGCAACCTTTGCTTGAATATGAATTATTCTTAGGATCTCAACGTAAGTGAACTGTGTCTCCACTGTGGTGTTGGGGACCAAACATTGGAAATGAGAAAAACCTCTATCTACAAAGCAGACATTCAACATTAGAATCAATGGCAGAGGAGCACCTGTGGTTACAAAGCTGACAGCTGGCTGTACCAACATCAGGAGTCTCCCCTCTTCTCAAGTTCTGAACAGCAAAGGTAGGTGGCATCACAAGGCTTCATGGATTTCAAGGAAGAAGTTGTATGACTAGAGGGGACTTCTACAGGAACAAGAAACTTTGCTGCAGTGGTGAGATAAATGTGTCCTAATGTGATACAGGAAATGAGGAAACTCCCCATGGGTTAATCCTATTTTTCACTCATCTTCTTGGGTGGGCAGGAGTGCTGACATGTAGCTTGTGGCTAAGAAGAAATAAAGATATAAGCAGGAAGTCCTGTGAAAATAAGGTCTTTGGCTGCAAAGAACCATACTGCTCTCTTGTTATCTTAGGGTTCTGTCCCCATGAAAGGCTGTGGTAAAGACAATAATAGTATTTATCATTTGTTGAATGCTGAGTATAGGCAAGACATTGTATCAAATGTTTTCATAAGTTATCTCATTTTATTCTCATAATAACTTGATGAGGTTATTAGAACTCCCAGTTTACAGATGAGGACACTGACTCTTAAGAGGGGTAAGATATTACTCAAACAAGTTGCACACTAAGGAAGTGGCCAAATTGAGATTTAATGCTGATTTGTATTTGATGCTCCCAATGTCTTTACCATAATGAAACAGTGGGTTATTAATATTCTAAAACCATAAAATGATCACATAAATGCAAGGGGTTGGGTCTTCTCACTTAGTGCTTCTCAATAAATTTAAGTGAATCCAGGCAATTGGATTTTTTCTTCCTGAAATTTAGCTTTTCCTGTAAATTGTATAAATTGCCTTTGATACATCTCAGAATATCAGCAAGACACTATCAAATGTAATCCTGCTAGGCTGTTTCTTTAAGGCCATCTTCAGAAGGATGTAGTGGCTAAAGCTTAATTAAATAAAATAATCTTACTAGAATTCATAGCTGACTTGACAAAGGACTCTGTTCCACAATCTTCTGGAAAGATGCCATAGCCCTGGCTACAAGGAGATTTACTTTGGCAAATGACTTCCCTGAATCCTGACTGCTGTTCCCAATCACTTGTGGCTGTTGAAGTTTTGAGGAGTCCAAAGGCCACTGAATTACATGACAAAGACCCCTCTGATCCCAGATTTCAAGACTTCTAGCCTTGTATTCCTGTTTTATGGTAACTTCATCTTCCCCACACAAATGGAAATACCTCAAGGGCACAGTATGTATCTTTCACATATTTGAATCTCTCTCTGAGCTTAATGCTATTTAGAGCCCATAGAAGATCCCTATCTGGACTGGTAATGCCACTGGAATTATAGGATTGAGGAAGACAGACACAAGAACTATGGTGACAAAATGTTCCTGCACCTGCCCCTTTTAGTTTCTTTTTTATTTATTTATATTTATTAATTTATAGTTGTAGGTGGACACAATAACTTTATTTTATTTATTTTTGTAGTGCTGAGGATCAAACCCAGTGCCCCATGCATGGGAGGTAAGTACTCTACCACTGAGCCAGAACCCCAGCCCCTCTTTTAGTTTCCTAATTGAGATTCACAAGTAGATGCTCTGGGTCCAGCCTTCTGCTAGGAAGGAATTCAAATCAGGTAAGATGATATCATTTCTGCTATTAAGGAAGCTCTCAATGTAATCATGGGAGCCAGAGTACTTAGTACAGTTCCAGAGTATAGTTCTTCCACATGGCACACAAGACCCACAATCAAGTGTATGCTTAGGTATGTTTTCCATTCAATTTTGTTCCAGGAAATCTCCAGCAGGGGAAACCAAGCATTTGAGAGGTTCTTAGAAGGTGTTCTCATGTTTTTAAATCTCGTGGTATACAACACATCAGGTACCTGATCCACTAACCAAATCCTAGGTTTGTTCTTGTTTTTACCCTTTCATGGAAATCTATAGTCTGCTGGGAGTGCAAGGAACTTCCTACAGCTCCTCCTGAGACATGCCCACGGAGAAATCTCCTCTGGTAACTTATTAGTAACAATTGCTAAAATTTCACCTATGCATATACACACTGACAGTTGAAATTTACTTTGTTACCCAGCTAGTTCATTAGCCTTTTCTTTTCCTTTTTTGAATGTCATGTTCCAGATACAACTGGATGTTGAATAGACTTGTCTAGATTAGAGACCTGGTACAAGCAAGCCTACTCTTTCTATGTGTGTAGTCAACAGACAATTCCAGATCATAAATGTAAAACCAGAAACATGCACTTTTGCATAGGAAACCATTAAGACTCTATAAGAAAACATTTTTCACCTTTCCCTCTCCTTATAAGAGAAATTAGGTTTTAGACTTAAATTTCCAGAAAATAAACCCCACCTTTGTCAGACAGCATTGATTAAAACTCTACCTGAGATGATTATCTATACAAGGAAACTATGGGGAAAGAAAAGAAAACTTAATTGGTGGGGTTCAGCTTTGTCTCTTTAATCCTAGACAAATTCTCAAAGGATCTATTCCCGACTGGCACCCCGAAAGATACCAACACTCTTCTTATGGCCACTGGTTGCCAGAGAAACTTTTAATAGTGGATAAGGAAAGCACTAGAAGCAAGTAGGAAAAAAAAAAAGAATGGCAACTCTGATTATGAACCATTTTCTAAAATTAGGTGTGTCATGGTATATGTATTATTGAGAAAATATGTAACTAGGAAAATCAGTGCTGGGTGCATGTGTAAGAATTTCAGATGGTATGAGTATGTACATGAGAGTGTAAGTCACTAATCATTTGTGTGAATCAATGTGAATGGATGAGTGAATGTGATTATCTTAGTGAGGGAGTGTATGTCAGTGCCAATGTGCCCATATGAGATTGTGACTTAAGAATACATGACAATTACAGGACAGCATGTGATGGCATGGGCATGGAGGTTGATGCAAGCAAATGTATCAAGGTACTCGGAATGTGGCTAGGGTAAATATGTGACTGAATATGCATATGAGTAATTGTCCTGTCACATGTAGTATCAGTAAATGCCTATGTGTGAGTACATGTATCCATCTATGTGAACTGACTATTGTGATATGAATTGGATATATTAGTATGGTGTATGCCAGTGTTAATGCACATCAGTAACTATATGTACCACATGTGCCTGGGTGTAAATGTATGTAGCAGTGTGAGTGAGAGTGTTTTAGTATGAGAACAGGAGAGTGGGAATGTATAAGAATATGTGCCCGGTATGACTGTGCTACTGTGAAATTTTAGAGGGTATGTAATTTATATGAGTTGGAATGTAAGAGGGTATACATTTGAATGTACATTAGTGTTAGAAAGTGTAAGTGTCTATGGGAATGAGTAGGAATGTGTGGTTGTAAATAAAAATGTCGGAAAATGTGAGTTTCAGTTTGTGGACATGGCTCAGCAGTAAGTATGTCTGTTAGTGTAATTTAGTGTAAGTAGTGAATGTGAATGAGAATGTGTCATTGTGAATATATCTGTGTGAAAGTGATTGTGTATGAAACTGTGTATACAAGCACTATTTCTCAGCATCCAAGGGTTTATTTAAATAAAGACTCTAAATCTTCTAACTTAAACTTAATAAGTGATTGTGTATGAGTGCGAGAAGGTCCCATGATGGCTGTCAGTGACAATGGCTGAGTTCACAAAAATGAGAACTTGTATACTTATATTTCAAGTTGTGTTCCTGCATATTTGGTGGAGAGGGCAGTTATATCTCACTGTGAAGAAGGTAAGTACATGAATGTGAATGTGTATTCCCATGCATAAGTATGATTTTGTGTGAATGTCACAGGGGAAGGAAGATGGTTTCAATGCTTTAAATGTAAGTGTAAGAGCATGTCATTCTGAGTGAAAGAGTGCAAAAAAGTGTAAGAAGGTAAGTGAGTGAGATGGCATGTAGAGTATGAACATATATAAACATGCAAATATGAGCATTATGCACATGTATTGCCCGGTAATGGCTTGTGTGTGTACTGTGAGGAGTAAATCGTGATGCATATAAATATGTTGGAACCTATGAAAGTAAGTATGTGTATGGCTGCATGAGAAACTGTTTCAATGTAAGAAAGTCAATGTATGTCTGTGTGTTGCATGTGTATGTGTGTGTGCAATTATGTAGACATTTTAGTGTGCAAAAAAATTTATGTTGTATGTGGCTATTAAGTGTGTGAGAATATAAGGAAGAGTATAAAGGTGTGAGTGAGTGTTAGGATGAGGATGGGATATAGGGTAAGTATCAGTGTGTGTTAATGTGAAAGTGTAAATATATGAAATTGAGTTTGTGGCAGTGTAAATATCCCTGTATGTAGTATGTTTATAAACAAGATCATATGTAAGGGTGAGTAGGATCATCACTGTGAATGTGTTCAGTGTGCTAAGTGACAGTGAGTCAGGAAATAAATGTGACTGTATGAGAGTACAAGTATGCTTGTGTGTGTGTGTGTGTGTGTGTGTGTGTGTGCGTGCACGCGCACACGTGCTCAATGGTACTACAATAATTGGTAGTCTGGGAAACTCCAGGAAGCATCTTTCCCTCCAAAGCCACAGCATACCTCCTATTACAGGCAGGTTACATAGCCACCCTTAACTTCTATCTCATCAAAGATAATATCTAACTTGAGCTAGTATCACTTGTATAATCAGAAAGTAAAAATATTAGAGAAAATAACTACCTTGAAGGGTTACTGTAGGAGCAAATTGTAACACGCAAAACTGAAGTGCTTAGTAAAGAGCTGGCAACAATAGATAATAAATAAAAGTTGTTGTTGTAGCTGTCATAGAACACCCAGGAGTGATCCCAGGGCTTGCTTCTTATTTTAGTCAGTTCTAGTTACCTCCTGTCAGTCAAAGTCTATAGAGGATTCCCTACCAGAACATCTCTGGAAAGTTGAATGCATCAGTATTGACAAGGCTGTAATTTCATACCTTCAATTCCATGGCTGAAACACTGGGACTTCCCTTTCATGAGAAGGCATCACAAACACTGGTGCTGAACTGTAGCTTTTACTTTGTCCCATAGTCCCAGGGCATGCTCAGGGTAAAAGGGAATTGGATTGTATATTACTTGTTTGTTTTTCTTGCTGTGTGTGTGTGTGTGTGTGTGTGTGTGTGTGTGTGTGTTGGTTGGTTGGTTTGTTGCTTCTCAACTTGGGCAACAGGGCAGATGCCCAAATAGCTGACAAAGAGACAGAAAACAAGACAGAAAGATAGAAGGATAGCAAGCTACAAATAGGTCGCTGGACTGCAGGGTACAGAAAGCTAGAAGAAGCCAATAGAGGAAGCTACAATGACTGAGAGGCAGACAGAGACAGAGGTAGATGATCAGAGAAGCAGGCTGAGAAATCTGAAAGAAATGCAGAGGAAGAGGGAGAGGCCCAATTTGCAAAACTGCTGGGGAACTGTTGGACTTTTGTAAGAGACTAAAGACCTGTAAGATGTAGCCCCCACCCTTGAAGAAATTTCACTCTAGTTTACCTGACCAGATGAAGATTCCAGAAACTGTGAGAGAATTATTTAAGGCAGGAGAGAAACAAGTGCTATACTGCATGCTACATATTCAAGTGTTGATGAGCTGAAGGAGAAAGTTTGCCCTTACCACTTGGTTGGGTGAGAAGAGAGGGAAGTTTCAGGAAGGTTTAAGTTAAGCTTGGCAGGCCAAGAAGAGGGTGGATGGGTGGGAGTACACTTTGAATAAGAAGGTAAAAATAGGATTATGGGGCAGTAAAATCACAGAAACCCATTGGCAGATTTGTGGTGTGTGGCTGAAATGCCACTTAGACATCAGGAAAGGAAGAGAACAGGAAATGACAGCTTGATGGGAAGCAGTTTCTGTGTTACAATGAAGCTCTTAGACGCTGCTTGACATTTGCAAAGGACCTGGCAATGATTGTTATGTTATTTCTCCTCCTCACCCTGAAATGTAGGTCAAGGCTGTCAGTCTCATATTGGAGATAGGGGAACCAAGAGAGCAAGGGAAGCTGTACTAGGACAAACTCCCCCAGTAAGTAGGGGTCATGCCCTGAGACCTAGCTGGTGAGGCCTGGGCAGGGTATTTAGTACCGGTGCCTCTGATGGAAAGGCAACATTTACCAGTATTTTGAGATTCCCTAACTCTCTGCCTTGGAATCTATTACTCACCTCACATAGCCACTGCTGCAGGACCTCAGCACAGGTAGGCACTGCCCATGAGAAGGGGCTGGGCTGGCTTCAGCTCCGGCAGACTTAAAACTAAGCACAACAGCTGCCACAAGATGCAAGAACTCAGCTTGTCTTTCTTGGGGGAAACCTGCCAAAAGAAGCATCGTGGGGGACAGGGAACCTCTTTCTCCACCTGCTACCACTCCCTAGTCCAACCCTCCCCCATACATGTCACATGCATATACACTATAGGGAATGTCAAAAAATTCTTTTAAGAAAGCCAGAGAAGCAGAGAGGGAAAAAGTCCTTTTAAAGGGGAGGAAAAAAAAAAAAACTCTTATGCAGGATTCCAGAAAGGGCACTGAATTAGTATTTCAGAGATGGGAAATTTAAGTTGAGAGTTAATGTTTGTCACTTCACTTCTCTGGGCCAATTTGCTATCAAGAGGAAAAGACTCACCTTAGTCACCTTGGGAAAGTATTGGGAGGGCTAAACCAAATAAGATAGATGTGAATTTTTATATAATTTGCATGATCATGGGTAAATGTGCATAATTATAGGAGGTGACAAAGTCTTGAGTACAATAGGAACTAAGCTTCCTGATGACTTGGTACTACTATTCATTTCATTCCTTTCCTCAACTCCATGTCTCCACTTCCATTTCCATTCTCCTTCCCACCAACCTCTTTCACAGGTGAGGAAGAAAATGTCTGTTTTTCAGGCAAAATCACTCCAAGTTCCCCTAAAGGCCTCAACTCTGAAACTGTTTGGGACATCCCTCTACATTCTTCCTATCTCCAGCACAGAGAATTGTTCTATAGTCTTCCCAGATTTCTTAGGTTGAAGATATAATGTTTTTTGTTATCATTTTGGCAATGATTTACCCTATCCTTCCCATATAGGTTTCCATGTAACCATGAAGCCAAGTCTTTCTGTATCTCCCCCCACCCCTGTAGTGCTACAGATTGAACTCAAGACATCATGCATGCTAGGCAAGCACTCTACCATTAAGCCAAACTCACAACAGAAGATGGGTTTTTTTAACTACTCCATTTTCTGCCTTTTCTCCCAATCAGTTGAGCCTTTCAAAGAAAGGCTCTTCCCTTTGTAGAACCCAAGCTCTTTAGTTTCTATTTTTTTATTCCTCCTCCACTCCCATCAATGCTGTTTATCCTCAAAGAAAAAGAAGCAACTATATGCTATTTTCCAATAGAGCATGATCCAGGCTAGCATCCATTTTATTAGAAGATACCAGAATGTACAGTGCCTTATTCCAAAGATATGGATGGATATACATGTAAAGGTGAAGATGGCAAAATTGAAGCCTCAGGGAGCTCAGAAAAGCCCTATGATCTCCAGTTCCCCCTTCTTGAATAAAAGACCAAGCCATACCCTGGGTCTGCCTCTTGCTCTGGGCAACACTCCAGTGCACGTCTGTCCCTGAGCCTCCCTGGCATTCCCTGTGTACTTCCCACATGCACACTCCAGGCAGCCTTTCCAAATCCCACCCACTGCGCCACTGAGTGGTGTACCACCCCCTTCCTTGCTGCATGAGCTCACCCTGCAAAAGGGTGGGGGTAGAAGGGGAGGAATAAGGACTGCCAACGCTCCAGAGAGGGGCAGGGTTCAAGGAGAGCACAGAAAAGTTCTCAAGAAGCCCGCTGCCCATCCTTAGAACTGAGAGCTAGCTGGAGAGGCAGCATCCACTCATTGGGGTAGGGAACGGTGCTACAAGAAATGGGGAAGGGATACACACCAGCCCAAACTAACCAAGAACCTTCAGATTTCTGAGAAGATCAGAAGTTTACCTTGAACTTAACTCTACCTTCCTCTAGTTGCCACAATTGAAACATTTTGTAACTCTAAAGCAATTAGCCTTGAACTCACCAGTTGCTCAGCTTGAGCCAATGCAAAAGGACATGGAAGGACACAGTGCTGGACCAGTTAGCCATACTCCTCTGCTGTCTGTAGGTGTGTTGTGTTAAGTGTGTGTGTCTGTGTGTGTGTGTGTGTGTGTGTGTGCATATGTGTGTGTAGGGTAGTATGCTTTGTGTGAGTACATGCACATGCTGGGTCAAATATTTGTGTGCTGTTGCATGTGTGTATGCTGCATCATATCTATATCACGTTGTATGCTCATTAAGTCTGTGTCATGTTGGGTACATGTGTAGTGACATGTTTATATCACGTTGTATATGTGTACGTGTATGTCAGTTTGCTACTTTGTATGTCCCATGTGTCTGTATTGAGTTGTGTTTGTATTGCGCCTCTACTGTGTCATGTGTACATGCCAGTTGTCTAATTTGTACTGTGCTATGTCTATGCCATGTTGTATGTATCATGTGCCTATATCATATTTTGTGCCAATTCTGCCTTGTTGTACACCTGCAATCTCAGCTTCCTGTTGGAGACTGGGATGGGGGTCAGTGCACATATCTTGTACATACCTAACCCCCTTTTGCCTTACAGCATTCCAGCTTCATGATAAAATTCTTGTCTGGGGACAAGGACTGTACCTTAGTGGGGGGACTGGGGGTGGGGATGGGGGAAGATGTAGACAACTATTTTATGACAGACCCCTCCCTTACTAATTGCCTTGCTTAGCACTGACTGTCTCTGGGGAAAGCATTTTGGAAGCTTTTTCAGGCCCAAAGAAGAAAAGGATTCTGGGTTTGGGAAGGGGAACTATGACTTCCTCTCTAAGCCCATTCATATGAGAGAAGGATTTAAAGGAATGGCACCTTCCCAAATTTCTCCTTCTGGCTGACTGGAAGGACTGGAGCCTTTCATTTCAGGAACTGTAAGCTGCACATGTATATTGGCACCCAGGTTGGGTCACAGGATGGCAATGGGGAGCTCTGTTAAAGGTATCCCTGTTAGGGTCACTAGAGGGCGCTATTGTGCTATTAGGGATAGTGTCTCTTTAGGGTGCAGAATTCCAAAGTCCATGGGACTCAGGTAGAGATGGGGGAGAAAGGCATTAAGAGAAGAATATATACTGTCATCCCAAGCCCTTCCTCTTTGTACACTGAGTTAAGGAGTAAGAGGCACTAGTGACTATCCACCATTTACCGATACCCTGGATTCTGTCTATAAGACCACCAAATAAAGCTTTTCAGGGCCTTGGTTGTAAGTCCCCTAACAGACTCTAGTCTTGGACTTCTTTGATTCCTCCTGTACCCCATTCACATGAAGTAAAAGTAGAGCCACAATGCTGAAAGAAAAAAAAAGTGTGTGTACTGTTTGTGGCATTATTTTGCATTGTTTTCCCCCAAACCCCAGGATATCCAAAAGGGCGTGTAATATAGACTGAGTATTTGGGAGGGGGTAGAGGAAAGCTGTATTTTAGTAAACCTGACATTACTACCAAGAATAAATGGACCTGCTTCCTAAAAATGCCACCACCATCTTAGAGAACACCTAGTCTAACTGTATCATTTGAAAGACAAGGAAAATAAGGCTCAGGGAAGAATAAACATGCAGGAGCCCTGATTTCTGATTCCCAAGGTTCATTCCATCCCAGCTTCTGGTCCTCTAGTCCCTAAAACACTTCCTTCTCTAAATTCAACCCCCTTCATCTTACAGGAAAACCCTGGCCTCCATCTCCACTATGTGGGCTTCACCACAGCAGTCCTATTCTGCCTCAGGATCAGACCCCTGTGACCACACTTTGCAATGATTTCCTCTCCTCACCAGTAAACTGTAAATTTTTTTTTCCATCTTCAAGGTCCACTTCCCCCATTATGCATCCCACCTCTAGACCCAACTGTAGCTGCAGTTTGCCCCCCTCACTGCATCCCCTGGGTGCATCACAGATTGGCAAACCCGAAGATAATTGACCGAATGTGCAAATCAGACATGGATCTATTGCATTAACATTTCCACTTAAACTCCCGGGTTAGTCTGTGTGTTTTAGGGACTCAAGTAATCACTGAGTATGTAAATGCAAATGCTTCCAAGGCCGCAGAGCCCAGTAGGAAGCAATGCATTTCTGGGAGGAAATGGAAACAGACTGCAAGACTCAGAGTTTCATTTGGTTCTCCAGTACTCCAAAACAATATTTTAAATATATGGCTGTTGATCCTAGACTCGGGCTTCACACCTGAAATGGAGGACTTGGGTCCTGCCTGTGGATGCATGCCCTTTCCCGCCCCCTGCTGGAAAAGCTGTATAGTGCGGGGTTGGCCTGCAAGTCCTCCCAGACCCTGCAGAGGGAACCGCCTAGCCCCTGGCAGGTGGGGCAGGGAAGAGGGAGTCCTGATGCCAGGGCTTAAACTGCACTCCAGATGTCTTGACAGCTGCGCTTACCTTCCAGGGTAGAGGTTTTACACTGTGCCCTGTCTAAACACTGGATCAAACAGGCCCCTGGGAAGGAGGATTTGTTTTTTCCTTTAAGCAGGGCCCTCAGACCTGGTCCTACACTACCCTACTAATTTTACATACCAGTCAACCTGTCTGGGCCAGATTCCTAGCAACCCCGCTAGCAACCTTTTCAGGTCCTGGTCCCCAGATCCCTTCTCCTTACCAATGAGGAAAGTGGCTGTTGTTGAGGATGCTGCTCACTAAGCTTCTTCTTGTTCCCTTGACCAAAGTTACTGGCTCCTGAAGGTAGGTTATGCAGGTGGGTATGCTACTGATTCCCTGAGTAGCTAAAAATTGTCCCTGTAATTTTGGCTGAGCCATAACTGCTTCAACTACTAAAACTTTTCTATATCACCAGGATAATCAGGGCCTTTGGGCTGGAAAGACCATGTTTTTTCTCCTTACACCTCTGTAGGGCTTTAATCTGCACCCCATCTGATCTCTACTCAGTCTGATTCTACCTACTCTGTCTGATTTCTAGATCTGATTTTTTAAAAATCTTGGTCACCCCCTTTGACCTCATAAAAGCAGACTCTGATGGCAGCACCTTTCCTTCCCTTCAGTTATTCCTCATTTCCCTCACCTGTCATGTCTGCTACCTACTCTCTCCAAGATCCCAACAAACTTGTTTGCTTTTTATACTTTTTCTGACTTTGACCAGAAAAATCTCCAACCTGTGGGAATGGCCAGCTAGTCAGATTGTCCACAGGGTGTTATGGCCCTTTGCCTGTACCTTCTTACATTTAAACCTCGGTTTTTTGATAGGTCTCTTCTATAAGGCTCACTTGCCTGTCTGGAGGCTTGAAGGATCTGCCCCTTGACACCCCAAGGTCTCTCTGGACTGTCAGCCTTAACACAGCATACCACTTAGTATCTTCTCATTTTTGTCTTGCATAGGCATGGAGGAGTATGACATTTGTATTCAGAAATCCAAGCCCAATCTATTAAATATTCATTACCATATTAATCCTCTTAACCCAATGGAGCCCTTGATTGGGAACCTCAAGTGCCAAATCGCAGATGTTGCCCAATTATAATTTTGTAAATGGCCCAGTGAAAACCGCACTGACCTTTATACCTTGCTCATCCCAGAACAGGGCCACAGTGTTGTCACCAACAGGAATGGACCTCCTTCTGTTCCAAGACCTCAGACAGTCATACAGTTGGCCTGGATTTGAGTCTGCAAAACCATGGGGGGAGCAAGACTAACATGGCTAAAGGCTTCCCTGCTGAAAGCCATTTTTTAAAAATAGCATTGCAACCACCCCCATCATGCTTCCCAAAGCCAAGCCACTCACCCTTCTCTCCTTTGCTTCTAGAGACCAAAGACCAGACCCTCAAGTCCAGAATCTGGAACTGGATTCTGGAAGGTGGGACCAAAAGGGGAGGGGGGAGGCACACACACAAATACACACACACACACACACACACACACACAACCCAAATGGGCCCTGTGGTCTCTCCTTGCCAGAACCACCTACCGCCCCCAACCCTCACCCCACTCCTCAACCACCACCTAAGGAAAGAAAATCTACAAAAGAATCTAAAAATCTACGGAATCTAAAATGTTCCAGTTGCCCAGAACTGCGGCAATAATCTTGCCAGAGCCAGTTCACAAACTGAGGGCAATTCTCCCTGCGAGGTGAGGAGGACAGGGTAGGGGGAAGGCACTAGACCCAATGACCCCACTCCCCAAACACAAGGGCCAGCTACAGGATTCCAGGGCTTTCAGGGGCCTTATTGCATCACTTCCACAGGAGAAGAAAAGAGTCCTTCTGTCATTACCATCCCCCCACCAAAAAAGGGGAGGGGGATAAAGAGAAATTTATAGAAGTGGGTAAGGCTCCCATTTAAGAAAATCGTCACTTTTTCTGTTTGCTCAGTTGAGCGCTTCCACTGCTGACTTGGTCAGACAGCGACCACACCCCCTCCCCTTCTCTAAGGGGCTGCTGTCACAGCTACTGTGGTGGTGATGGGAGGGAAGGAGGGTGCGGGAAGGTGGTTTAAGACTTACAGGCTGACGTAGCTCTAGGGCGGATTTTGCCTCTAGTGGCCCAGGCCCCAGTGAGTGAGTCCAGGGCTTGGCCAAGCAAAAAGCCCGGGCCCTTCGGGACGGCCCTGACACACCCACTTGTCCGCGTACACGAACCAGGATCAAGCAAACTGCTCGCTGGCTCCTAGGGCTACGGGGGTAGCCACGTAGGAGACTCGGGGCTGGAGGGACGTGGGAGCGGGAGAGGGTACTCCTAAAGCAGAACATCTGCTCAGCAGTCTCAGAGCTGATCCCAGCCGCCACCCCCTCCTCCGAGCTAACAAGGTGCCGGTAGGTCGCGGGATTTACCTGCCACGGGTCCAGTCACCCTGTCAAGACCTTTCCTCTACCTCCAAACGCTCTGGCTGGCGGGGCTGGGGAGCCGCAGCCCCGCGGCCACAGCCGCAGCCCCGGGCCCAGCCCGCTCCCCCGGCTCTTCTCCCGCCCCAGCTCACTCGCTCCCGGAGGGGAAAAGCTGTAGCCCCCAGTGTGAGATCCCCAACGGTTCGCTGCCACAGCTGCCCGCCCGCGATAGAGCCTTGCTTGCCAACCGCTCCCTAGCTCTTCTCTGCTATGACGTCACCCGGGCTCTGCACCGTACCTAGGCCAATCAGATGGTGAGCATAAAACTAAAATCGCCCTGAGTGGGCTACTGGGGACCAATCTTTTGTTTCCAGGCAGGAAGCGCCCGGGAAGGGGGGGGGACTGAAGGGGAGGGAACAAGGAGAGGGAAAGAGAAAGGAGGTAGAAACTTCTACACCGTCGGGGTTGTCTAGACAGAGGTGGAGCCACCAAGAAAGAGGTACCTAGATAGAGGAGGGGGGAATTTCATGTTATCTTCTTTACTTTCCCCACTAAAGAAGACTGGGCTTTCCGGGGAGGAAATCTGACCAGCTACAAGGGCACACATTATTGAGGAAAATGGACTAGATTTGGGACACCACCTGTCAGGCAAACGGGTTACACAGAAAACTCAGAGAGGGATTCAAAGAGATGGGTAATCTACATAGGGAATCTACCCTTCTGAAAATGAAACGCATTTCAAAACACACAATATTATACAAGAAAGAATGATTATTCCACTTCAAATTGAGTATGTGCATGATTTCATCAAAATGTGGTTCTCCCTGTCCATCCTTTCCCCAAAACCTCCAATGGTTTCTCTAGTCTCTCCTGAAAAGTTCAAAATTTTGCAGATGTCCAAAGCCTTATAAAACCTAATTCCAAAAATCATCCCTTACTACTCCAAAATCCAAGAGGATTTGGCTGAATTATATAAATTATGGTAAATCCTTGCAAGGAGACAGTAAGCTGGCATAAAAAGCCTAATACAATATAATAAGTATATTTATAATGAAATGATATAAAATATGCCTACAGAAAACAGAAGAGAACATAAAATTATAATGGTTGGGTTAAAGTAGTAGAATTAGGGGCGTTTTTTCCTGTCTACTTTCCAAGTTGGTTAAAATGGGTCATGACCATTTTCAGTTTGAGAGAGAGTGAGTGTGTGTGTGTGTGTGTGTGTGTGTGCGCGCGCGCGTGTGGTATGTTTTACTAGTGATTTAACTGACAAGCACTCTACTTCTTTTATACATCCACAGACTTGCTTTTCATTTTGAGATAGGGTCTCGTTCAAATGCAGAAGCTGTCCCTGAACTTGTAATCCGGCTGCTTCAGCCTCTGTAGTGGATAAGATTACAGGTGTGCACCACCACACTCAGCTTCAGTGCACTTTCGTTGAATTTTCTCAACATTGCATAACATTCAGCAATCATTTCTCCATAATGCCCACAAAATATGTTTCAAAACCAAAAATAACCTTAATATATCTTCTCCTAGGTCCTTTTAGAAAAAGTCACACCACAGATCTCCAGATTTACTGGTGATAATTTCTCAGGCAGTTGGAGAATGGAATATTTCTTTTGGAGTAATTCATTTCGAATTGTGATAATTCAGGAAATTGATAAAAGATCACCAATGACCCAATCTATGACAAAATGGTAAAGAGGAAAACAAAAACTAAATAAACCACATAATCCAGATCACTTTGCATCTCGTCCTCCTTAATTAAAGTATATATTTATGCATACATATTGCATGAACATTGTAGAAAGTGGCAGATCTGGGCTACCTACCTAAATCTGAATCCAAAGTCTGTGCATTTTTCTAATGTGCTACAGTGTACTCCTACTAAGAATTAAACATGGTACTTCTGACTTTGTTAAAATACATACTTGCTTTTAAAAACAGACTATACAAGATTGGTGGGGTTTTCAAATCCAGGCATTTAAAAATATAGTTTTTGTCATGTTGTTGTCTTCTAAATCAAAAATGCACAACACTCTCCCTCTCAAATCCCTGATTAATAGGTTTAAATCAGAATGATTCTGCTTCTGATGATTTCACAGTTATCTTTTTAATTAACTTTGGTGTTAAAAAGAAGTAATCACATTACATTGATTTTTTTTACATAAAGAATATTACTTAAAGTAATGACATTTACTTAATGTTAACATATATGATGTATAAAATGCATTTATTTGGATTATTTTAAACAAGAACACTTTTTTTAAGAAACGGGAAGATATAACAAGATTTTCCTGGCTAATGATTAAACATGAGTCTTCTAAGCTATTGATTTAAATTGTAATTAAAAGGTATTTGATTTCACTTTAATCCTCCCATATACCTCAGCTGTAACTCAGAGCTATTTATGCAGTCACTGCACATGGTTATTTAAACGTTTCATGTGTATATTTCTCCTCACCCTGGTGATTACAGAAACTAGCATGGGGCCAAAATCCTATTAGGTGCTTGACAAATTAAAGCATAGTGATGCCATCCAAAGAGGACAGGAGTTAGGACCCAAGCCCAGTACAAAAGACTTGGGTCTTCCTATTATAAAAATGACAGCCTATATTATTTTTGATAGCAGAAAATGGTCTTTACCGTCAGTAATGGTTTGTTTTCCAAGAATATAGGATTCTTATCTGGAATAGCTTGTGGATTTCATCTGTGCAATTTGTCCACCCAGCCCCACCATCCTCAGTTCTCTTGTTTGGGAGCTCCAAACAAGATTTAAGGATACAACAGTACTACATTAATAACCTCTTGGCATGTGTATCCTACTTCTCAGATTACAAACCACTATTGTATCTTCCTGTTTAATCCTCACAACAACCGCAACAGTTTACTTTGGCAATTATTATGATCTGGATTTTGTAGATGAGGCAATGGATGCTCAAGGGTTTGAAGTCACCTGTCCAATGCTTCACAGTCATGGTCCCAGAAACCAAGTCTCTACTTTCATTTTTTGTGATCTTTGTATTACCCAATATGGCAACTTAAGGGAATGTGTGGGGGGTGGGGGGCATTAAGTGTTTTATTTATATGCTCTCTGACTTATAATGCTGCCACTTGTAATTTTTCAAGTCTGTGATGGTGTACAACTGATAAGCATTCAGTAGAGACCACACTTCAATTTTTCAATTTTGAATTTATGTTTTTCTGTTGGGGCCTTCCAACCCAATCAGCCACTTGATTCACATATGTGAGAGGCTATGGAATAGGGCTTGTTGCAAGACAAGTAAGCTAAAATGAATCTTCTAGCCAAATCCTGGATGAAGGGAACATTCTCATACACTGTTGATTGAAGTGAAAAATGGCACAACCCATTGGGAGGAAAGTAAATAATATTTACTTTTTTACAATTTCAACACAAGGAATCCGCCTACAGATATCCTCATTACAATATACCAAGATGTGCTCAAGTACATTCACTACAAAATCTCCCTCAATAAGGGAATTATCAGAGAATTTTAAAGCACTTTATTGAGATCTGATTAATGGTAAAAGTTGTATATATTTAATATATACAACTCCATAACTCTAGGGCTAAGTATACTATACTTGTAAAACTATCAACACTATTGATACTGTAGACATCTCCAGAAGTTCTCACTTGCCCTAATAAGGGAATTGTCAGATAAATTATGGTATGCAATATTTTAGAATATAATGCATCACCTAAAAAGAATCAAGTAGCTCCCTATATACTAAAATAGAAACATACCTGAACACATTCTTCAGTGGAAAAAAATTGCAGAACAGCATGTGTACTATGATTTTATTTTTGTTGAAAAACAAACCCCTGTGTTTGTATTTGTTTAAGCTGGAATTATACACAAACTGCTAATAGGGTAACTGTGGGAATAAAAATGGGAAAGAAAAGCATGTGGGTACGTGTGTGGTATGGGGAGTATTCAATTTTCTTGGTATAGAGATGGTATCCAACTTCAAATGCTGAAACTTACAATTTTTCCACTTTGGGATGGTGCAAAAGCAATATGCTTCCAGTAGACATTTTACTTGGAATTTGGAATTTGGATATTTTCCCAGGCTAGTGATATGTAGAATGATACTCTCTCAAAATACTGGGCAGTGGCTGCAAGCCACAAATGCGAGTCAGCCATGTGATCACAAGGGGGAATAACATGTGCCCCACAGGGGACTATGTAGCTAAGGTAGGATGTTCAGTAGGTTAGGTGTATTCAAAGCATTTTCAGCTTATGATGGATTCACTGAAATGTAACTCCATCAAAAGTGAAGGAGCATCTGTACTTCTGTATTATTTTATTTTTTTTTTTACAATAAGCATATACTGCATTTTGGTAAAATACAGCATTAAAAAAAGGAAAATATAGCTTTCTTTGGGTTAAGACAAAAACAAACAGAAAAACACCCAGTTATCCTGAAAGAAGTCTGAATGGTAGGTCAATGGTTCAGGTAGAATAAACATGGATGTGGCATGGTAGGCTGAGCTAAGCCAAACCAGGGCAGGCATTGGATGCGCGGCTATGATGTACAAGCCAATGGACAAAAGCAACCAGAATTTCCTGGCTCCCTTCCCACCACCACATCAAGTTCCCCAGTCAGAACCTGCTCCCAGTAGTGGACTCTGAGTCTATATGGCTCTCAGTCTTCACATCTTTTGCTCTGTCAGATGTACATTTTAAAAAATCCCCCTAGCTTGCTCTGAATAGGAAAGAACTTGGCATCAGGTGTAGTGGCACATGCTGTAATCCCAGCAGCTCGGGAAGTTAAGGTAAGAAGATGGCAAATTCAAAGCCAACCGCAGCAACATATAGCAAGGCCCTAATCAACTTGGCAAGACTCTGTCTCTAAATAAAATATAAAAAGGGGCTGGGGATGTGGCTTAGTGGTTAAGTATCCTTGGGTTCAATTCCCAGTACCAAAAAACAAGAAGAATAAGAAGAAAGGAGAAAAGAGAAAGGAGAAGGGGAAGGAGAAAGAGAAGGAGAAGGAGAAGGAGAAGAAGGAGGAGGAGGAGGAGGAGGAGGAGGCTGGTGCACAGGCACTGGGTAGGATCACAGTGCCCACCTCTCTTTTACTCGGGGTCTAGTCACTACAACTTGTTGCCATCACTGCAGCCTGGCCTTACCAAATCCCTTCGTTTCTGCTTCACACTGCTATCATTAATAGCAGATAGCATTGTGCAAAGAGCAAAGAGACTCAGAAATGCCAAGAAGTGTCATCATCCTATGTCCTTGAAAAACCAGAGGCTGGGAAAGAGAGAAGCTCATGGCTAGGAAATTGCCATTGTCTTGGGTCCACTGAGTTCTGGCTAGGAATCAGAAGACTCAGATTCTAGTTTAGCCTCTGGAGAAGAAACCTTGAGCAGGACTCCAAATTCCTGGCCATTAGTTTCCCCCTTTGCCAAACCTGTTCTGAACAGTTGAATAAACGCGAGTGCATAATGAAACAAGAGTGTCCTGGGCATATTTCAGAGCTGTACACCTCCATACTAGACTTGATGAGCCCCCATTTACATGTGTTCCCTAAATGATATGCACTTGGGATTAGAGGGCCTGTCCTAACCTTCCTTCACTATAATTAGCCCTCATTAGAGACATGCCCTGCAAAACCTATGAGCTAGGAAGCCCACCACCTTTGCCCTCCTCCCTTCCAAGAGGGAGTTAGTGAAGGAAAAGCAGAAGACAATTAAATGCAGGAGGCTCTGGGTGAATTAATGTGAGAATTAGGAAGTTCCTCTCCTCTGACTTGGTTTTAATTAGCCCTGTTTCCACCATGGTCCTACATATCAAAGCACATTATTTAATTGAGCTGATGTTCTGTTTGACTTTTCTCTCAAGGGTATCACATTATACATTCCTATCCCACACATTCACAATCACTGCACTGCCAGAACCTCAGTCAAACTGCAGAGTGAATTGAATTTGGAAAGTTGATTTTGTTGCTCTCCCCCACTTAAAAAAAAAAGAGAGAGAGAGAAGGAGAACGTGGAGGACGAAATCTAGGGGACAAAGAACCAAGGAGGATAATAGAAAATCAAATCTTCTTCTTCTTATTTTTTTGGACCGGCTGGTCTGTGATGTCATGATTTCCCAGCTCACCTGTGATTGGCTGCTCAGTTCAGCATCTGCTGAGAGCTAAAGGCTGACTATTTGCCAGAGATACAGACCTTTCAGGGAAGCTTTGAATCATTGTTGGTTGTCGTGACAACCTGGGCAGTGTCTGCTCCTGATAACCACATAATGAGGTTGTCAGGAACAGTAGTGCCCTATCCCCACACCCAACCATCTGAAGTGGTAAGCCATGAAACATTTGTCTCAGGAGGTGAAGAGGAAAAAAAAAAAAATAAGTGACCAACAGGCAAATGGGGACGATCCCCTCAGAAAATTAATGTGAGCCAAATTCTGGAGACAATCTCCTTAGGAGTCCCTTACTTGCCACCTTCAGATCCCTCCTGAACCCATGTATTCTTTATAAATCAGAGACCTGAGGAACAGGTGGTGAAGGGATAAAGCATCTCTGCCACCCTCTAGTAAAACCGAACAGAGGGAGGTATGAGTGGAATGCATTTGATTATGGGAAGGTGCATTATCTGTCTTCAAATGATGCCATCATGAGCAAGGTCCAGATGCAATAAGGAGCATGTGTGAAAGATGGTGGGGCATGGCCAAATCCAGTCAAAAAAGCAAAACACAAAGAAAACTTGAGGGGAATGTGTTGTCTGCTCTTTTGCCTACTACTTTCACTTCCTGGGGGGCAAACACCTCACTCTCCATTATCTTGAGGGTGTGGATGTTTTCAAAAGGTACCATTGCTAGGACAAATTTATTGAGCACCTACTAAGTGCAAGGTATACAGCGAGATAATACCAAACTTGGACCATTTCCTCAAGAGACTTGGAATCTAGTTAGAGAGAGAAGATACACACTCAGGCAACAGTAATACAAGACAGATGTAGTAAATATTAAAATGGAAGTGCAAAGTCTTTGATTTCAGTGAGAAGATAATCACATCCTGACTATCATATTCCAGCTTCAGCCCATCATTCCGGGTTCCTTTCTCATCACTCTTCCCTTCTGCCCCAAGTGTCAGCCCCACCAATCTATTCTGTTTCTTTCATATCCCTTGGCTTGCATACCTTTATGCCTTTCCTCCTTCTCCTCCCCCTACCTACCAGGACTTCCTTCCTCTTCTCCCTATGTGTTGATATTTAATGCACATTTCCAAAATGGCATTTTGGTGAACAAATTAGCCCTATGTTTCTAACCCTTGGAGATCTGTACGTGGAAGACATGGATATTGAGCAGTACTCTGACATCACTACTGAACCCAATATTAAAAATTCAGGGACAGGACTGGGGTTGTGGCTCAGTGATAGAGCACTTGCCTAACACCTGTGAGGCACTGTTTCCGGATCCTTGGCACCACATAAAAAATAAATGAATAAAATAAAAGTTATTTTGTCCATCTAAAACTAAAAAATATTTCTTTAAATATCAGGGACACAGGACTGGGGTTGTGGCTCAGTGGTAGAGCACTTACCTAGCATGTGTGAGGCACTGGGTTCGATTCTCAGCACCACATAAAATAAATAAACAAACAAAGGTATAAAAATACAATAACATTTTAAAATCCACAGACATCTAAGGGAATGTTGATCCAGGGACATCTAAGAGAATGTTGTTACAACCAGTTTTGGATTGTTCATGGAACTGTATAAAGTTAGACTACTTATGAAATATCTTATTTAGATAATCATCAGAAACCTGCATTCCTATAAAACATATTTTATGACTTTTAAAAACTCTGAAGTGGTTTAGGGTTCACAAGAAGTTGTAAAAATACGACAGAGTTCCCATGTACCCTTCCCAGAGTTTCCTTCACCAAATGTCCCCCAACATTTTGATACATGGTGCATTGTTAAAACCCTGGAAATTGACATAATTATAATACTACTAGTTCAACTATAGAACTTCTTCAGATTTCACTGTTTTTATCTTCCATTAAATATTTTACCAACTTAGTTGAAAATAGAAAAACTATTAATATTTGATATGAATGTCCACTTTTTTCCAGGGCCTACCCCTTTCAGTAAAGGGTCAAAACCTGAAAGAGTCAAAACCAACTAGGATTGAAAGAATAAAAGCCAGTATGGAGTGAAAATAAGCACCCCTGCCAATAATCATGCTGGGAAGATAGAAAGATAAAGACACCTGAAAAGCTTACAGAAAACACTGTTTCTCCTAAGGTCACACAGCCATTGTAAAATGCCATAAGGGCCCCCTCATCCCTTGAGACACTACTGGTGTCCTTCCAATGATGCCCAGACCTGCTTTGCTATTGACGATTGTTGCTGTGGATAGCCAATGGATAAGCCATTCAATAAATCTGATTTTGTCTAATACTCTTTGGCTAATTAAGCTTCAATATAACAAATACTGAGATAACCTAACTAGGGTTATCAGAATGCCCTCTGAATCATCAGAAGTTTACCATATTTTCTTGAATCTACGGTGTGACCGAAACTGTGTGTCTTACATAGAAGATGTCTAATGAATTCTCACTGCTTGACCTATGTCAAATTTGTTGGAATGGTGCTGGATACTCTGAAAAAATTCAGGGAGACATCATTACATAGAAATTCAGCATATAAATTCTATGATTAAACTTAAAGTTGACTCTGCATACAAATCCTAGATTCATCATTTTATAGTTTTAGAGACTTTGGGCAATTTATTTAGGTCCAGTGAACCTCTCAGTTTCCTCATCTGTGAGATGGAGGCTTCCTTCTTAGTGTAATTGGGAATATTAAATAGAAATTAAATGCCTGTAAAGAAGGAAAGTATTAGGGTAGTGCTCTCACCTCTGATGCACACAGGAATTACCTGGTGACCTTTATAAAATACTGGAGGCTGGCCTCTACCTTTAGATATTCTGATTTAATTGGATGGCATGAATCTGAACATTAGAAATTTTAATAATCTCCTCAGGTTCTAATCTTCTCATATTCTAATGTGTAGCAAAGAGGGATTTCATTACTTAAGGAATATCCTCCAACAGGTTTTTGGGTAACATCTCCCTATCTCAGTATCTGAATTTCACAGAGCCAAAGAGTAGAACTGGGGATTTTTCTGAAAGAGCCAGCATTTAGATTGGATGCTTTCTGAAGCCTCATCCAGCTTTTTGCTGCAATCACCATCTAGTCTACCAGATGGTTTGCTAGACTTGGTAATGACTATAGCCTACTTTGTCTACAGCAAAATGATGAAGACATTCGATATTTGGTAAAATTGGAGCTGTGTTCATCTCTCCATTTTCCTGTTCCCAAGCACTACTCAGTCACACTTCCATGAAGTGGTCTCAAGTGTGAATTTAAAAACAAATATGTGTATGCAGCAGCATTGGCTGACCATCGCAGACGTGTTTAATGGATGCAGATCTCAATGTGCAGTTGTTCCTTATAACTGAGCACCCGTTGTGCCTCATAATCAATCCTTATTTTGCTGTACAGCAGCAACTCACAGCCAATGTTCTCTGCTATTCACTTGATAAGGTCACTTGTGGAGGAGGGGTATTCAAAAGAATCTGTGCCTCCCCTTTTTTAACAATCCAAGAGAGTATATTTTCTATTCAGTAAATCGTAAATATGAATTAACTGGCAAAATTTAAAGGTCAGTTAGATAGAAGTTTAAAATATGGTCATGATGATTTTTAAAAGTGGTTCACCATTCCTCACCACCCCCCACTCTCCTTGTTCAATTCGGCTGCTAATATGGGAAATTTAACGAATTCTGACATGCTAGGCTAAAGTTTACTGCCAAAAAGAGGGCAGGTTGCTAGGCAAATTAATACTATAAACATAGAAAAGTGACAGCCTGCTAGGGGAGTATGCTAACACATGGGTTTTAAGCGCCACTAAGTGCACTTTGCATTCAAATGACCAATATGCTAATTACAGTCCTTATCTGTTTGTTCTAGGCCTTAAGAGTCTCAGCAGCTCAGTGCACAGATACCAGCCAGCAGTTTGACTGCAGGTTTTTAGAAATAATAACATGGCATTTCTTTAAACATATTTTCAAATTCAAGCTTCTTACAAATCAAGATTGGCCTTTCTCCCATTCAGGGAATTAGTGAGGCTTAAGTGTGTTCACTATGGTGCCATCCCCCACAAACCCCTGCTCACAAAAGCTCTGACTCCTACTACAGCACAGCCTGTTGGGGCAGATTTCCATGGTAATTTGCAGGTCTCTTTTGAAAGACATGGGGCGTCTTTGTAAATGGGATTGGTAGATGGCAGGGGGTAGAAAGGGTGTACTTTCTCACTAATCTTGGGATTGTTTTTGACCCTTTTTAATTTCATCACCCTTGTAAGGCCAGAAAGCACCCTTAACCCAGCTTTTGTAATTTAAAGACAACACTCCCTAATTCAGTTCTGAAGAGAGAGGTAGAGAGACAAAGCACCATTCTCCTTATATTCCAGCTGAAATGATCAGACATTTATAAGAACTATACTGGGGATGGGGGACTGAGGATTTATCACTTACTCCCCCCTAAACTCTATTCAGATTTGCCTGGTGGGGGGACACAAAAAGTGTCCTGTTCTATTAATAACCCACAGCCTTCAAATTCCCTCCTTTCCCTTCTTAGATGTAAAATTCAAACGATACAGAATCTCACAAACAACAATTTCAAACATAAATGTATTTTACTACATTCCACTTTCTAGAAAACTCCTCTCTCTCTCTCTCTCTCTCTCTCTCTCTCTCTCTCACACACACACACACACACACACACACACACACACACATCAAAGTCTTCACGGCGTAAGACAATGATTTGTGAATATGATAGGCTTATTCTAAAATAAATTTTGAGACTAATCTTAATGTGTTATTTCCCTTCGTGTGCCCCATTCTTCCTTCCAGGGACTTCTTCAAGCCCAATAAGCTAAATATGTCAATCAGATTGCATCTTTCCCAGATCCAGGAAGGAAAGAAGCAGCAGCTCTAGGTCCTTTGGGCCTCTTTCATCCCCAAATGCCTGTAGTGCCTCTACATTTTCACATCCACATTTCATTCCTTTGATTCAAGCATTATTGCCCACTCGAGAAAGATTCCCCTAAAATGCACAGATACTTTTATTTTTTAATTAATTTTATTTTTTGATACCAGGGATTGAACCCAGGAGTGCTTGACCACTGAGCCACATCCTCAGCCTTTGGTATTTTTTATTTTGAGACAGGGTGTCACTAAGTTGTTTAGGGCCTAGCTAAATTGCAGAAGCTGTCTCAACCTTGTAATCTTCCTGCCTCAGCCTCCTTAGTTACAGACAAGTACTACTGTGCCTGGCAACAGATTACCTTTAAAAAGCAATAAATGAAATCACTAAGGTTATGTAGCAAATAAGTCATTTTATTTTATTTATCAGTTACTTCTTTCCTTAAAAGCACTGAGAAATTTCATTTAATCCAGTGAATCAGTAATCTCTTGAATTTGTTAGTTCATATGTAATGCAGAGATGTGGCTCTGAGCTAATTTCCATACAAACTAACTCAAACAGGCCCAGCTCCTGCTCTTCGGTACTTCCCAAAACAGCTAATTCAGAGAAGCAATGGAAATGTGTGTGGGGGAGGATATTGGATAGAACTTGTACATGGTGTATCACATGACCTCCTGTGGATACTTCATAGAAATAATTGAATGTACCAGCCACTCAGTTCTCCAGTACACTGTGAGGTTACACTTCAAGAAATGCAGATTAATGGCTGGGGTGGTGACTCAGTGGTAAAGTGCTTGCCTAGCAAGTGTGAGGCACTGGAGTTTGATCTGCAGTACCACATAAAAATAAATAAATAAAATAAAGGTATTTTGTTCACCTACAATTAAAAAATAAAGAAATGCAGATTAAAATTTAACATGGGATTCAACAGGATAATTACATCTTTAACCAAAAGCATAAAAATAATTTTCAAGTTGCCTTTAACCTGGCCATGGCTAAAAGAGTTAACTGTCCATAAATGAAATACAGTCATGAACCTCATACCAATATTTGGCCAATGAGGGAACTCAATATAGAACAGTGGTCCCATAATTATATATCACCTAGTGATGTCATATCCATCTTAGTTTGTGTAAGTACTCTGTGATGTTTGCACAATTATGAAATTGTCTAAAGGTGCATATTGTAGGGCTGGGGTTGTGGCTCAGAGGTAGACCTCTCACCTAGCATGCATGAGGCACTGGGTTTGATCCTCAGCACCACATAAAGTAAAATTAAAGACATTGTGTCCACCTATACCTAAAAAATAAATATTTTTTTTTAAAAAAGATGCATATTGTAGAACATATCCCCATTGTTAAGTAATGGATGCCATGGCCATAATTCCTATATTCTCTCTAGTGCCTAGACCTCTATCCAGCATCTAAAGTTGTGCAGTATTTATGAACCAACCAAAAAACATGCTATATAAAGAAAATAATTGATACATAGCAGTAG
The DNA here is from genome assembly GCF_048772815.1 of Callospermophilus lateralis. Classification (NCBI taxonomy): domain Eukaryota; kingdom Metazoa; phylum Chordata; class Mammalia; order Rodentia; family Sciuridae; genus Callospermophilus; species Callospermophilus lateralis. Next base: position 89,233,954 of record NC_135325.1, on the reverse strand, counting down.
GAAACCATAAGGCAACTATAGGTACAGCCTGGGTGGAGACTCTTCCCTGCTTACTCTCAAAAGTAGGGTTGCATCTTCCAAAATAAAAACTTGAGAGACTATGTCGCATTTGCTGCAGTCTATCAATCAAGCCAAGAATTGGCTAAGATGAAAATAAAGGAAGAAGGAGGAGCACAAACAAGAATATAATTAATCAGCTCAATTGTTTGGAGTGCATTTAGAATGGCAAAGGAAAGGAGGAAACTTGCCACGTAAAGAAGAGGTTAAAGAACAGAAAGGCTCATGTGAATAGACAGAGAAACAAACCAACAACTAGCATTGTAACAAGAAAGGACATGAAGTAAAAAATGATTTGAGCTTTTTAAAAAATTTGCTTTCAGACAAATGTATAAACTAATTCAGGTAAGCAGCAAGTCATGAAGGCCTCATATAAACAGCCACCAACTAGCCAGGTGCAGTGGTGCATGCCTATAATTCCAATGACACTGGAGGCTGAGGCAGGAGGAGTTCAAAGCCAGCCTCAACAACTTAGACAGGGCCTAAGCAATTTAGTGAGAACCTGTCTCAAAATTTTAAAAAATAAAAAGGCCTCGGTATAGTGCTCAGTGGTTAAGCACCCTTGGGTTTATATCACTGATACAACAAAACAAAACAAAACAAAGAAGCCATCAACCAGAATAAGGTAAGGGGTTATTTAGGAAACGTGAGTCAAGGGAAGCCAGCAGCTATGTTATACCAGATCATAAAAAGCGTGGTTATACTTTCAGAGTTGTATTCTGATTTATGGGGGAAACATTATGACAAGAAAAATAAACAGGAAAACTTCATTCATTTGAATCCAGCCAACTAAGTCTTGAGAGATACTTCCATATCTAAGATGGAATACAGTAACCCTTTGCATTTCCTATCAAAGAACAATTTGTTAAGCAAAGTATTAGTAAACAGACAGGATTTAAGCAGTTTAGGCAAAGAGAATTCCTTTAAGTGTTTCTGTGGCAGAAATTTGAATATAGTAATCCACGTCCTAAGTATCAGATGACTCATTCATTCAATGAACAATCTTTTTTTTTAAACATCTACTAGCTGTTGGGAAGCATGCTGGTAGAGAAGAAACAAAGATAGGATTACATCCATACTCCCTGATTTTAAGAAGCTCATAATCAGGCATCAGGGAAGGAGGAGGGGTATACGGAAGGGAATATCAGCCATTTAAAAAACATTACTGAATGGAATATCCACCATATGTCAGGAAAAATTCTATAAAGTTGACATATATAACTTACATTTCCACATGCTTAGCCAGCACATGGGTGCAAATGAATTCTCCTTAGGAGTAATAACTCAAGTAAAACTGGCTTCTTCTTGGTACAGTGGAGAAAAACAGAAAACCTTTCCACCCCTGAACCAAATTGCCTCTCCCTCTTATGAAGTAGCTTCACAAGGTGAAAGGTAGCAACTAAGCTCAAGAAGAACCTGCCAGAATAAGCTTCTGCTCCTCCATCTTTGGCATACCCCAAAGATCTTTAAAATCAAAAACTTTCCAAGAGATACTTGGTGCCTATATTAAGCTTAGCTGTCTAATACTCAAAACTTTTTAGAAGACATTCTGAATCTTTAAAATATGGTAGGTGTCAAGATCCCCCAGGCTATACTTGATCTTGATTACAAATGAGATTACATGAATTTTCATAACTCACTCGTCACTGATTTGAGTCCCTATCTGCACAATATCCCTCTGTCCCCCTAAAGGTCTCCTCTAGTTATTTCTGTGAGTCCTCAAGAAGAGTCTTTTCATGTTGTTGTTCTATTTGCACTATCTTCATAAATGTCCACTGCCAATAAATTCATTCACCAAATGTTACTTAATCATAGGCACTTGCCCACATCCTAGGGACTCAGTGGGGACCATCACACATAAGAAAGTTCCTTTTTCTAAGGAGTTTTTATTGTTTTTTATTTTGTTTTGTTTTCCTAATATGATTTCTCATTTCCTTTTCATGTTAAAATATTCTTAAAATTTACTTATTTTTAAGACAAAGATTATCTATATTTATCATGTAAAGTATGACATTGCAGAATGGCTAGATAGAGGTAATTAACACAGTTATGTTTGTGGTGAGAATTTTTAAAATCTACTCTCAGAAATTTTCTAGAATATAGAATTACTTGTTATTAATTATAGTTACCATGTTGTACAAGATCTCTTTAACTTATTCATCCTTTCTGATTAAAACTTCATACCCTTTGACCTACATCTCCCTGACTCCATTCTACCCAGGACCTAGTAGCCATAATGCTATCTCTACTTCTATGAGTTCAACATTTTTAGATTCTACCTGAGTGAGAAAAGATAATAATTTTTTCTGTGCCTGGCTTATTTCACTTAGCATAATGTTCTCCAAGTTTATATATGTTGTTGTAATGACAGGATTTCCTTCTTTTTAATGCTGAATAATATTCCAGTGTACACACACACACACACACACACACACACACACACACACACACACATATATATATATATATATATATATATAATTTTCTTTACCTAATCAAATTTTGATAGACAATTGAGTTGATTCCATAACTTGGCTCCTATAAATAATAATGCACATAAGGTGGGTGTAGATATCTTTGTAACATTCTGATTTCATTTCCTATAGATAAATAATCAGTAGTGAGATTGCTGGATCACATAGTCATTCACATTTTGAGGAAAGTCCATACTGTTTTTCAAAGTGGCTGCACTAGTTTACATTCTCACTACAATGGAAATGTACATAGATGCCCATTTCTCCATATCTTCACCAACACATCTTTTGGATAATAGCCATTTGGATGTCTCACTGTGGTTTTAACCTGCATTTCCCTTTAGTGATGTCTAGCATTTTTTCATATATCTGTTACCTATTTGTATGCTCTCCTTTGGGAAATGTGAATTCAGGTCCTTTGTTCATTTTTAAATAGGGTTATTTGTTTTCCTACTTTTGCATTGCTTGAGTTCTTTATATATTTTAAATATTAACTCTTTACCAGATGTATAGTTTGCAAACATTTTCTCCCATTCCATAGGCTATCTCTTCAGTGTATTGATTGCTTTCTTTCCTATCTGGAGGATTTTAGTTTGATTTTCTAAATTTCTAATTTCCATTTCTCTGTTGCTTATGTTGTCTATGCTTTTGTGTCATATGCAAAGAAACACAGCCCAGACCAATGTCACGGACCATTTGCCCTATGTTTTCTTATGGTAGCTTTAAGAGTTTTATATCTATGTTCATCCCTGTAGACCATTTTGAGTCAATTTTTATATACAGTATGAGATGAGGGCCTAAATTTATTCTTCTGCATGTAGATATCCAGTATTACCAACACCATAAGAAATTGTCATTTTCACAATTTATGTTTTTGGCATCTTTGTTGAAAATCAACTGACCTTAAAATACTTAAGGTTATTTCTGGGTTTTCTGTTCAGTTCTGTTGGTCTATGTGTCAGCTTTTAGGAAGCACTATGCAGTTTTGATTACTGTTTGCTTGAGATTGTTTTGGTTATTTGAGGTATTTTTGATTCCATACAAATTTTAGGACTGAATTGTCTATTTCTGTGGAAAAATAACATTGGAATTTTGATTGGGATTGCACTGAATCTGTGGGTTGATTTGGATAATATGGACATTTAAACACATTTAGCCAGCCCTCTCCTCCTCCTTCTCTCTTGTTCCCCTTCCTCTACCCTATTGGTCTCCCTTTCATCTTTATAAAAATCCTTTTTTTTCTCTCTCTTTCTTCCACATATGAAAGAAAATACTTGACCCTTGATTTTCTGAGTATGACTTACTTCACTTAGCATGATGTCCTTTGGTTCCATCCACTTACCAACAAATAGCATAATTTTATTCTTCTTTATGGCTGAGTAGAACTCCATTGTGTGTGTGTGTGTGTGTGTGTGTGTGTGTGTGTGTGTATCACATTTTCTTTATCTATTTATTAGTTGATGTGCACCTAGGCTAGTACAACAACTTGGCTATTGTGAATTGTGCTTCAATAAATATTGGTACTCATGTATTTAGTTCATTTGGATAAATTCTAAATAGTGGTATAGCTGGGTCACAAAGGTGCCAGAACATTCATTGGAGAAAATATAAGATTTTTAAACAAGTGGTTCTGGGGAAACTGGATATCCACACTTAGAAGAATGATACTAGATCATTATCTCTCATTCTGCTCAAAAGTCAACTCAAAGTAGACCAAAGACCTAGGAATTAGACCAGAAACACTACAACTGCTAGAAGAAAGCATAGGGTCAACATATCAACATATGAACACAGGTACCAACTTACTTAAAAAGATTCCTAAAGCTTAACAAATAAAGCCAAGAATCCATACATGGGATGCCATCAAATTAAAAGGCATCTGTACTGCAAAGGAAATAAAGAATGTGAAGAGACAGCCAATAGGAAGAGAAAAAAATCATTGCCAGCTACTTTACTGATGGGAGATTGATATCCAGAATAAAGAACTCCAAAAACTCAACACCAAAACTCAAACAAAAAACCAAATAACCCAATCAATCAATGGACAAATGAACTAAACAGACACTTCACAAAAGAAGAAATATAAATGGTCAACACATATATAAAAAAATGTTCAAGATCTCTAATGATCAGTGAAATACAAATCAAAACTATACTAAGATTTCATCTCACTCTAGTTATAACAGTAATGATCAAGAATACAAATAATAATAAATGCTGGTGAAGATGTGGGGAATAGGTACAATCATACCTCGTTGGTGGGACTGCAAATTAGTTCAACCACTCTGGAAAGCATTATGGAGTTTCTTCAAAAGACTAGGAATTTGATTTATCTTTAAAAAAAAATAAACTCTGGGGGCTGGGGATGTAGCTCAGTTGGTAAAGTGCTTCCCTCGTATGCACAAGGCCCTGGGTTCAATCCCCATTATCATAAAGAAACAAACAAACAAATAAATAGACTCTGCCAGGCACAGTGGCACACTCCTATAATTCTAGCAGCTCTGGAGGCTGAGGCACTAAGCAACTCAGTACAACCCTGTCTCTAAAGAAAATTACAAAATAGGGCTCGGGATGTGGTTCAGTGATTGAGTGCCCTGAGTTCAATCTCTGATTATATAGATAGATAAAATAAACTCCTAGTTTTGTTGAACTTTTCTATTGTTTTTTTCTTGGCCTCTATATCATTTATTTCTGATCTGATCTTTATTATTTCCTTCCTAACTTTGAGCATAGTGTGTTCCTTTTCTGATTCCATTAGGTGTACTCTTAGGTTGCTTGTTTGAAATCTTTTTTGAATACATTTATTACTATAAACTTCCTTGTAGAACTGCTTTTATTGTGTCCCATAAATTTTAGGATATGCTGTGTCCATTTTCATTTAATGAAGCTTATACTGCTAATGAAAGAGCAATGGAAGCCCCTCTGTCCCATTCCAGATGCTGATGGGCACCTCTGGTTTTGGAAACATGGAAGCTCCTGCTGAGGGTGGGAATTAAATATTTTTTGCCTTCCCTTCTGATAGCTTAAGCAGAAGCCACTGATGGTTTTGCTCAGAAGGGTGAGAATGCCCCTTTCTATTCTTTGCCACATTTTATCACCTAGACTAAAACAGCATTGCTTCTACCCTGTGTCTCAGTAAGAACTGTGTGAAATGAGCAGCTCCCGTTTCTTCCTGCAGCAACATCACTCCCATCTCACCTGCCCTGCACTGCAGGAAGACAGACTTTAACACTTGGTTTCCATGCAAGAGAACAAACACCATCATGCTCTACCAGATAGCTCTTCCATTCCCATGGCTCTGTGTCTCTAATGCAGACCTCTTTCTCATAGAGCTTTTTGCTTTCCACAGATCATCTCTAGCAAATAGACTTCTGAGAGTCTTCACACTCCCAGATGTGTCTGAATTTTAATTTATATTCAATAGGAACCCTGTTACATATAATATTTCTCATGGAATCCCTAAAATCCTCTCATGTGGTCAGGTGCAAATCTTTTCTCCATTATCATTAATTCCAAATTCCAGAAAGCTCTGAGAACCAATTTCATAAGTTTCCTGCCAAAACTTACATGGTAACAAGACCTGTCATTAAGTTAATGTTAGGCTATCTTATTGCAAACATTCATATATTTTTTCCAGAAATATTGATGAGATTGATAACCAAATATTACTTCAGATTCCATTGAAAATACTGTACAACAAGCAGTATTTTTAGATTTAAAACTGAATTATGAAACTTATTTGACCCTAGGGCTTTTGGATAAGAGTTTGGGAAATGATTTTTAGTCCAATCTTAGAGATAAGGAAACTGACATTCAGAGACATTTAGACATTTGGCTGAGGTCAAAGAGCTAACAACTGGTGAAGGATGAGTAGAATCAAGGTCTTTCTGACTCTAAATCCCTTGAAACTTCTGGTATATACATTTGGTTGGTGATTATATAGGATATAAGATGTGCAAGTAGATGTGGGCATCAAAGCAAGTTTGAGACTAAATAATCAGAACACATCTGGATATACTCCCTTGTAAAATGTGAGTATTACCTTGGTAATATGATTTGTCACAATTATACCTTAAAAAGAAATTATTTGGGGGGAGTGTGTTTCAGTACTACAAAAATCTAATAGGAAAACTCAGAGAAAGGCTCCATTTCTAAAGGGTTCCATAGTGTTTATGAATATACTCTGTGGTTGGGACATGTGGACTTGAAGTAGAAAATCTGAATAGTACTATTTGATCAAAATAAACCACCTATATAACCAAATATTCCATGTTCCAAAAATCTGATCATATAATGGAATACTCCCAGCACTTTAATAACCATAATTGTAAGTGTTGCTATTTTTTGTGAATCTCGTAGAGATGAAAAACTCTGCTACATTATTTATACATTTTATTTAATAATCTTACAGCTACCATGAAATGTAATTAGAAAGATGATAGTAATGATAACAATACTAGCAATATATTAAATCCTTACCATGTAGTTAGTGTTATGTGGGCTAAATTCTTCATGTGAATTATCTCGATATTCACAACAAACCTGTGGGATATGTATTACTAACATTCCATTAAAGATAAAATAAGGCACAGAAAGTTTAAACTAATATGTCCCTGGCCACACAGACAATTAAGTATTAACTATTTTATAGTAAAGCTTAGGATCCAGTATTTTCTGTTTCTAAAGCTCAATATGACCTCACTGAACTTGTTTTATTAATGGTTTAGGTGAGAATTTTAAAATAATATTTAAAAAATATTTTTAACATTTATCTAAAGGTATAAATATGCAAAATGCTGTCCTATTAGAGGGGGCCACTTACTAAGAGATTCTAGAGTCCAATATGCAATCACCATTAACTATGAGAGCCATCTGATGATTACATGCTCCCTATGAAATATCATTGGAAAGAGTATTTTAATGTAGACATCAAAGCACTGGAAATGACAGGTTGCATGTGAAAGAACCACACGCAGCTCCAGAGGCTTGGGAAACTATTGCTTCATTAAAGGATACAACAATTCTCTACAGGCAAACAAGAGTGAGTCAGATCTGCCCTCAATATGGGAGCTGGGAGTGAAAATTCTCCCCACCAGGGACACAGCATGTAACAATTTGGCTGGGCTCTGTTGAAAGCATCATCATATCAAAGCAGTGGCCAAGACTGAATATAAAAGAATGGGCTAAGATGAATAGGGCAGAGTGAAGTGTGATGCTTTCAGATGAACCTGGGACCACAGAATGACATTGTTTTTCTGTGGGCCTCAGTTGCCTCACCTGTAAAATAGGGATAAAACAGCATCTCTAGCTGAAGGGAGGGGGCTGTATTTGGAAGCCTTATGGTTCTTTCCATCTCTAATATCTACAATTCATTTGAAAAAGCCATTAGAGAGGCAGTGATGACTTCAAGTTTGCAAAAGGCTTAACATTAGATTCAACTATTATTGGATTCAAAAGAGCCACTCCTCATTCCTTTCCCTGTTTAATCCTGAATTGGAAAATTTCCCTACTACAAAGGAATTGCAGGGTTTTTTTTCCTGTAGCAAAGCTGTTCATCTTCAGAAAGGAAGGATGTCTCAGACATGTCCTGGTCTAGACACATGAACTCAACCTTTTGAAGTTGCAGAATACTAATAATTACAAAGAAAACACACACAGGTCAAGATTAATTAGCTTTGTCCATATACATGATCAAAATTAGCTATGTAAAGATAGGGGTTTCACAACAGCTCTACATTGGTATAACTGAACTAGAATGTTAGCAGAAGGTCTGTTCTTCTGTCTCAATTATCTTATACCCATATGATGCAAAGTCATTTTGTAATGGCTCGAATGGGTAGAAAAATTGACCATAAAGAAGAAAGGGCTAACAGATAATCTAACACATTGTATAGAGGCATCTGGCAGGGAGGTAAGCAGAACCTAATGTTAGGTCCCACTTTATTCTGCACTGTCATTAATGATACAGAAGAGAACAAGGAAAAGGCAGTCAGATTCAGCCTATTATAAAGCCCAATTATGTGTTGTCAAGGAAGCAAGGACATTAAAAACAATACATATGGACACAAAAATGAAACACTGTGCTGAGGTCCAGTTCGGGGGAAATATTGCCATATTCATCTGAAAAAAAACATATAAAACTCAATATTTTCAGGCTAGCAGCAGTAGAGAGATACACAGTAGCAGTAGAAAGAAATGCAGAATGTGAAAGAAGTTAGAAGGAAACTGAAATATGATATACAGACTAGTGTCACAAGAAGATAAGGGTATTCCTTTTTTTTTTCCACATTTTTATTGGCACATTTTTGTTGCACATACTGGTGGGATTTATTGCTACATATTCATACATACACCCAATATAATAATATGATTTAGCCAATATCACTCTCTGGCACTTACCCTCTTCCCTCCCCTTCTCTACCCCTTGGTCCCTTTCCTCTAATTTATAGATCTCCCTTTGATTTTTGTGAGATCCCTCACCAGCTTCATTTCCTTTTTCCTCTCTAGCTTCCACGTATGAAAGAAAACATACAATTCTTGACCTTCTAAGTTTGGCTTATTCTGCTTAACATACAGTCCTCAAAAATGAGAGTATTTGTATAGATAAGGACCAAAGGGAGATGCAACATTCATCCAGACTGCTAAGTAGGGGAAATATGAATTTTGTTTTGCTTTTCTTTTATTTTACTAAGAATGTATGAATATATATTCATACCCAAGATTATATACTAATTATCCCCTTTATTGTGGATACAGTGGGCTTCAAGGGCAGGAAGCACAGTGGTGTTGACTTGAGAAATTTCCTACCTCTATGGATTGCTTTTTGCTCCAGGACAGGATTGAAGATTCTACTAGTCAATCTCATATGACCTATGGGATATGCCCATAAACACCCAGCCAGGACTCTGAAAGAAAGCTACAAACCTCTAGGATTAGACAAATCAACATGATGTGTCCTGCCCAGTAAAGAGGGCCCCTAAGGCAAATATCTTTTCTCCAACACTGGGGAGGGGTTCTGTAAGAAGGGGGCTGGCTCTCTTGAAGTGCACAACTGACCTTTTGGCACTGACATTCAGTCTGGTTTCTCATATCTCCAAGTGCTCACTTCTAGGTGGTGCTGAATACAAAGAGCCAACTTCACACTGCCTCCAGATTGGAAAACAGACAGAGGCACACATGGGACATACTATTACCATTTCTATTGATTGAGAATGCAGGCTCAGAAATCAGCCATGCGGGACTCAAACGCAATTAGAAATCAGCAATAAAAAGATAGCCAACTATGCCACTGCCAACACACAGGCCCAACACAATATATATCTAGAAATTAAAAACACAAACACACTTCTGAATAACTCTTGAACTAAAGAGGAATTTAAATTGATATTGCAAATGCTTTAGAATCAAATGATAATGAGAACAGTGCATATCAAAGTCTTTTGGATGCAGGCAGAGTGAAAAACAGAAGGCCTTATATTCATTTATTAGAAAATAAAAACAAATGGAAAATAAATGAACTAAGCTATCAACTACAGAAGTTATTTTTAAAAAGCACAATAAAATAAATGCATGTAAAGTCAAGAGGAAAGACTCATATTACCAAGAAATGAAATAGAATTATAAATATAAATACAAAGGTGATATTAAAAATAAGATAACATTACATAAAATTTTAAAGCGATATATTTCAATAGGAAATTTTCTAGGAAAATGTGAATTTTACCCAACAAGAAGTAAAAAAAGAATCATAGATGAAATTAATAGTACAAATTGAAAAGGCTGAACAATTTTATGGGTGAGTACTTCTAAGTCTTCAAATCACGGACAACTTCCATTATATAGAAATGGCTTCAGAGTATAGAAAAAAATGTGCCACCCTCTTCCCTTAAACCAGATAGGACAAAAAAGAAAAATAAATTTATACACTAATTTCCCTTATTAATACAAATATGGAAATTCTAAAGAAAATAGAATCAGGCAGCTATTAAAACAATACAGTATAACCAAGTAGGGTTTATCCCAGCAAGGTATGAACTGTTCAACATTAACACATTAATTAATGCAAATCACTACAATGACAGATTAAAGAGATGAATCATAAAATGATCTTGAAAAATTTTAACACCCATCAATATTAAAAACACATAGCCAACAAAGATTATAAGAAAACTTCCTCAACACATCTTTCTAAAATTACCAGGAAGTACTTCTGGCTGTTACATAAGGTTTAGAGTCAGATTGCCTAGGTACAGACCCTTGGTTCCATCATATATGAACTGTGTGATCTTGTACAAGATATTTTAATCTACCTGAGCTCCACTTTCCTTATCCATAAAAATGAGAAAACTAATAGTATTTTCCTTACAGTATTGTTGTAAGGGTTAAGTGACATAAAATATGCAAGGGTACTTAAGAGACAATCTGTCAATAATAATTACTCAAAAAATTAGTCATTATTGGTAGTACCTACTGATAAAATATTAGCATAAGAAGCAAGACAAGAATGTCCATAATTTTAAATTACTATGTAACACCGTGATGTCCTAACAAGTGTAACATGGTTGGCCCGGGGTTGTAGCTCAGTGGTAGAGCCCTTGCCTAGCACATGTAAGGCACTGGGTTCGATCCTCAGCACCACATAAAAATAAATAAATAAATAAAATAAAGGTATTGTGTCCATCTTCAACTTAAAAAATTTTTTAAATGTAATATGGTTGGAAAAATGAATAAGAGAATATTAGAAAGCAAATTTTCCAAAAATGGTGTTATTTATGAAAAATATGGCTATAGAAAAATCCAAGATGATAAACTAATAAAATATTACAATCATTGTTATAGTCCAGCAGGGTGACTAGATAAAATATCATTCTATAAAAATCAATGACATTTCTATATCAGCAAGAACCTATTAAGATTCAATACAGATGAAAGGTGCCATTTAAGACAGCATCAGAAACTTTAAAATACCATTTATAAGACCTTGAGCAAATTATTTGACCTCTCTGAGCCTCAATTTTCTCATATGTTGAATGGATAAATTAATAGTACCTATCTCATAGGGTTGCTATGAGGATTGAATGATACAATGCATAGAGAGTATTTAGCAGTGTTCTTCCTGACATACTAAGTATTCATTGAATAGTAGCATTACTATTATTGTTATTGTTATTTTTAAATTGTCTAATTTTCTTCCTCACTAAGTCATAATGAACGAGGTATGAACCATAGCGTCATCCTCTTTCTGTAAATAAGAAGTTGTTGCTGCAAGATAGCAGAATAATCTGGTCAAAGCAACAGCAAGTTAGTGCCCAAATCATACGTAGGTTTCCCATTTAAACAAATGAGGTATCTGATGTTCAGAGCACTAAGCAGATTAGCATAATTCAGTTCACGGGAGGCACCTGTAGAATACAACATTCCTGAATTGTACTCTTCCCTTTGCTAATAAAATTCCTGGAAGACCAGGATAATTCTGGAGTTATTTGGGGGTTGAATACAGTTAGTCCCAGAATCCAGCTAATCTTGAGCAACAGGGGTACTCAATTTGTCAATCTTAGTAGCCTCCGTTTTGAGGGTTCTAGAGCTTCTTCTCAAGGTAAGGAATCACTGATTTCATCATGAATAGCCAGTTTCATGTTCACACCCTTCCCTACAAGAAGAGAGGGCTGAGTCAGAAGCAGAGGATTACCAAAGATCTCATTAGGAAATCTTGATTCTCTTTAGTTATATTCAAATGATTTAGTGAGTGCTTTTTTGAAAGTCACCATAGACAGTAAGATACTGTCACTCCCTGAGGTTTCTCATAATTCCATTCAGTAATCCATTATAACAGATACTATTTTGTGAGCACTTAATTCCTGTGGACCCTTTGCTAAACATGTTATACGCATTTCTTTTAATCATCAAAGTGACTTTTGAGATAGATGCTATTTTTATCCTCACCTGGCTGATAGGACACTGAGTCACAGAGAAACTAAGTGATTTGGCTTAGTTTATACAGCAAGTGAGGAAATGGATGAGTTTTATAATCCAAGGTTTGGGGATCCCAGTGCTTTCAACTGCCCACAACCATCTGAAGGAATGTATCATTCTATTCTACTTTCTAGCTATTTCCAAAAAGTGTAGGGGACTGAAGTTCTATTGAATATATTACCTGTTAGGTACTTGGCTTCAGCCATCAGTTTTTCCAAGTTAGGTTAAGAAGTCAGAGTTTATTTCAAATAGCAGAAAGAGTAGCTGTCATGGCACTACAGATAGTATTGTATGGAAAAGAGAAAGCCTGTCAGTCCTAGGCAGTGGATGCCATTATGACAAGATAACAACCTCCAAGGAAATATACTTTCTCTCCCAAAGTAGTGGGGAAAACTAAAATAATTTAACCTAAAGCAAAGATCAACAGGATCTGTACTAGAACTCTGATCTTATGAGTCTAGATTCCTCCAGACATGTCTCTACCTCCAGGTAAGATCCTATTTCCTAGTAGGGCTGAGATTTTTTTTTTCTTTTTCGATATACAGGACATATTTTCACATGTTATACCCTCTGTCAGGGACATTTTATTTTTTTCATTTCTAGGAGATTCTGTGGATATGTGGCTTCAATGTACAGTTCCATCTTCCCAGAATTCACTTCAACTGAAGCCAATGCTCTTCAAGTCTAGGGGCCCATGCTACCTATGCATTTTTTCTTAAAGAACACATTACATGGTCTTAAATTGGAGCAACTATACTCAGTACAGCATATCTTGATGATTTAGTAAGGTTTTTAGTAAGTTATAAATGTCTCATCTCATAAGCCCACCTACTAGAAACCAACAACAAACATAATTTAATGATGAAAGTTTCAAAATAAATTCCCTAAAATGAAATCAAAGAGAGGGGTGATCATTAATAATCACTGTTCCATATGGTGTTAAATGTCCTATAGAATGTAGTAAGAGAGAAAAACAAATGAGATTTAAAAATGGAGCGGGATTATACTCCACTATAATGTACACCTATAATGTACTAGTATAACACATTTATAAATGAAAAACTATGTAGAGCTCATATCTCATGACATTTTTAAAGGTGACTAGGTATAAGGATCACGTAACAAAGTTAACAGTTTTCTATACAGGATCAATAACAAATTGGAATATATGTTAAAGAAATATAATTGACAATAGCAAAAACTCTCTAAAATAGGGGCTGGGGCTGGGGCTCAGTGGAAGTGCACTTGCCCGGCATGTGTGAGGCACTGGGTTCAATTCTCAGCACCACATAAAAATAAGTAAAATAAAGGTCTGTCAACAATTAAAAAAATATTATAAAAAACTCTCTGAAATAAACCTCACTAAAATGACAAAAATTCTATGGAGAAAACAATAAAAAATATACCAAACAACATATAAAAGAACCTGTTGAGAATATAAATTCTCATGAAAGTAATCTTATAGGATGAATTTGACACATAAATCTATATTTCATAAGATTTGACAAGCTGATTCTAAAATTCAAAGGAAAAGGAAAGTTTAAGTATCGTCACAATAATTTTTTTAAAATATTTTCAGTTGTAGAAAGTCACAATACCTTTATTTTATTTATTTTTTTATGTGGTGTTGAGGATTTATCCCAGTGCTTCACATACGCTAGGCAAGCATTCTACTACTAAACTACAACTTCAGCCCAGTCACAGTAATTTTTAAAAGAAATAGACAAGATACTTTCTCTGACAGATATGAAAACATATCATACATGAGTAATTAAAAACATATTTGCATATGACTAGATAAAAATAAACCAGTAGAGCATAATGAAAAGTCTAGAAAATATTCTTGTACATATGAGAATTTACTATGCCAATATAATCTCTAATTAATGAAAAGCCTGACTATTCAATATATTATATATATTTAGACAACTGGTTATCCATTTAAATAAATGAAATCCTTACCTAAAACACACCATCTGCAAAAAAATATTTTAGGTAAATTACAAACCTAAGTGAAACATATGAACAGAATAGTAATCCAGAATATTTATTGAACTTCTATAATCAAAAAAAAAATGTTGATCAATAGAATAGCAGGGCTGGGGCCATAGCTCAGTAGTAGAGTGCTTGCCTAGCATGAGTGAGGCACTGGGTTTGATTCTCAGCACCACATAAAAATAAATAAAATAAAGATATTGTGTCCACCTAAAACTAAAAAATAAATATTTTTTAAAAACATAAATGAGACTTTATAGAAAATAAACTCTTGTTTGTCAGAAAGCATTATCAAAATATAAAACAAAACAAAATGACAAAACCCAGAATGCAGAAAATATTTGTAAATCATATTACTGATAAGGGATTTCAATCTATAATATAAAAGGAATTCTTACAACTTATAATAACAAGACAGCCCAATTTAAAAACAACAAAATATTCGAACAGACTTTTCTTTAAAAGATGCATAATTGGTTTAAAAAGCACATGAAGATATCCAACATCATTAGTCCTAGGGAAATTCAAGTAAAAATCACAATATGATTGCATGTGACCACTAATATGGCTAAAATTCTTAAAAAGGAAAATAAGTGTTGGGCCAATGTTTGGAGTATTTATATCACTTATGAATTAATGCTAGTAATATAAATGGTGCAGCCGCTGCAGAAAAGAGTTTGTTCCTCAAAAGGTTAAACACAGAATTTCATATGATGCAGAAATCCATGTCTGGGTATATCCCCAAAGGAAATGGAAACATATGTCCACACACAATTTTGTACAGAAATATTCATAGTGACATTATTCATGAAAGCCAAAAGTAGAAACAACATGAATGCCCATCAACTGATTCATGAAGAACCAAATTGTGGTGTGTTCCTTCAATGAAGTATTATTCAGCCATAAAGAATAATAAAATACTGATACATACTACAACATGCATGCATATTGAGAACATTATTGGTGGGCAAAAGAAGCCAGACCCAAAAGGTATCAAATTGTATGATTTCATATCTGTGAAAAGTTCTCCATAAGTAAATACATAGAAGCAGAAAGTTGATTAGCAGTTTCCTAGGTCCAGTGTTATTGGAAAACTGAGAGTTACTGCTAATCGGTGCACAATTTCCTTGGGGGATGATGGCAATATTCTGGAGTTAGACAATGATGTTGGTTACAATCTAGTGACTATATTAAAAATCACTGAATTGTTCAATCTCATATGGTGAATTTTGGGTATGTTAATTATATCTTGATAAAATATGCAATTAGTTAAACTTGACTGGATCCTGACTGTCAAAATAAAACATTAAAAAAGACATTTCTACGACACCTGGGGAAACTTGAATGTGAACTGGATATTAAATGATATACAGATTAGAAGACTAATGTTAAGTTTTGTAGATGTGATGAAATATTGTATGAAAATACATTTCATTAATGTTAAAGAAGGTACTTATTTTTAAGAGATGTTCCTTGAAGTATTTTAGGGTCAAGATTCATGACAATTACAACTTACATTAAAATAGTTTTGCAAAAAATTGGATATAGAGAATAGATAAAACATGGAAAAATGTTAATAATGGTGAAACTAGATGATGATGACTACATGAATATTCACTGTAAATGACAGTAGGTTTGAAATTTTTCAAAATAAAATTTAAAAAATTTGCAAAGGACTGAGGAAATGTCCATATTCACACACGTTAATGGAATTTAAATATGGCAAAAGCACATGAAACAAGAATACAATTTTGCTGTATTTATAAAATAAAAGGGGGAAACATTTATTATGACATAGCATTTCCTATTTTTGCTATCTACCCTAGAGAAACTCCAGCTCAATTACACCAGGAGCCATAAGCTAAGGCTGTCAATGAAGCACTGTTTGCAATAACAGAACGCTGGAAACAACCCAAATGTCCATTAATAAGGGAATGATTACGCAGATTGAGATTATCCATAATATACCACACCATGCAGCAATTGACATAAATGAACTAGGTCTACATCACATGACCATATCTTCAAGAAAATGTCTATAGAGAAAAATTAAGTTGCAGAATGTGTGCTGCATAGCATGAATACAAAAACTCACACACAAAATAATATTATGTATAGGATCCTATATATGTATGTCAACATAGAATAAAAGGTCTTAAAATATGCACACCAAATATATGGCACTGAAAATTGAGGGAGGAGGATTGAGTGTGATGATACCACATATGACATGAAAGACCAATAAAAAGGAATGTCATGAAAGGACAGGGAGGGGAAGGGAGGAGGCATGGGGGTAGGAAAGACTGTGGAATGCGATGGACATCATTACCCTAAGTACATGTATGAAGACATGAATGGTGTGACTCTACTTTGTGTACAACCAGATGTGAAAAATTGTGTTCTATATGTGTAACATGAATTGAAATGCATTTTGCTGTCATATATAACAAATTAAAACTTTTTAACAAAGGAATGTCATGAAAGGACAGGAATCAAGGAATATGAGAGACAGTGAATTATGGTTTACTTAAACATCTAAAGCTTGACAACAAACCTACACAGCATATTTTTTTTCCTAATGTGATAAAGCAAGGGTTGGGTGAAGAGTAGACACAGAGGATCCACCTGTTTTTTTTGCCCAGGTTTTCTTCTGGTCCCTCCAAATCTGGCTGACACTAAGTGCTTCATCTAAGATCTCAGATTATGGCAACTGCCTTAGGGACTTGCTTATTTGAGAAAGAGGGTTTTGCTCCTCAATCATTCTGGTTCCAGGAGCAAAAACTACATGTAGTGATTTTCATAAGGTAAACCCAATCTCCAATAGCCTGGGGAGATTAGTACTATCTTAGAAGTTTCCTGATTATCCCCAGCCTAAATGTATATGGGGACTCATAAAACTGTTATAATAATGAGCTTCTCAGAGAACAAAGGAATAAGGGAGTCAAAGAACTAGAACAAAGAGGAGGGAGGGAAAGAAGACATGGGCATAAGAGGGACAAGATAAAGAAGACAGGAAAAGGGAGAGAAGAAGTGGGGATGAATGTGAGAAATGGAGCAATATATGTCTGACCAGTTTCTGAGTTGTCTCATAAAGTGGAGGGTACTTTGGTAGCCTCTAGTCATTTTAGCAGCTCCTTTAAGACTCCTCAGTCTGCTCAGAATTTGCTTTATGTTGTGCAGGCTGTCGTTTGTTCCCTGATTTGGTCAGGCTGTGAGGAGAGGCTGTGTGTTTGACTCTCTGCTCTGTATTGATGGATGATGTGGACCCTGGTCTAGTCAGGGATTAGCTTGTGTAGTGTGAAGAACAGATGCAGACCTGCTCAAGTTATTCCTGTCCTGAGTGGTTTTGCATGTCTGTTGGGGATAGAATTTTGCTTTCATTGTTGGAAGATAGTTTTTAGATCTGACTCTTTTATAGGGTCACTTGAATTGTTGGAAAGTGTATTATAGATCTTAGCTTCAAATTTTGCCTAATGTTGTGTGAAGAGTTGGTGCGAGACTCATATTAGACACAGACACATTATATATCCCAGATGGACTCAGATCTGGCTATAGGTTGTCTCATTTCACAAGAACTGGTACTGGCTATGTCAACCTAGCCTTTCAACCATATCTTCATATTGGGGCAGTATACACTGGCAAGATTGTGGGTTGCATACCAATAAATGAAGAGGAGGCATGGTTAAAACCTGTCATGTGGTTTTCACACATTAGTATCTGCAGAGCTGCCTCAGGAAGAGTTCAGTTGAGATGCTTCTTCTCATAGGTTGCCTTAAGACAAAGAGTATATATAAGTATAGGGAGTGGAGGTATGGGCCAGTGGTTGGTATATGATATGTAACTAGTGTCGAAGTCCTTCTTGGTTTGGAAGATATTTGCCTAGTAGCATGTTCCTAAGTAATGGATCCTGGGGAGCTATATAATGTTTGGTGTGGTGGCTACATACGAGGATAAAATCCAAAATATTTAGCAACAGATTCTGCACAGCCATTGACCAGTCAGTACAAACATTGGAACAGGATGCTAAAGTAGGCATTATGCCTTCAGTTATTAGATTATGAGGAGATCCAGGGATCTTTGGGGAGGACCTAGGGTGGCTGTGGTGATGGAAGATATAGAGTAGAGGGTGGTAACAGGGATGATTGAGAGTAGTGAGTCTTATCAACAGATAGAGAAGTATTTCAGTATTTTAACACCTGACAAGGCCATATCAGTGTATTCTGGATGAATATTGTTACTCACTGTAAGATTCCTATACTAGGCAAGAGTTGGCTAATGGTGTGAGGAATTTTGGATAGTAGCAGATGGCTGGCTCACAGCATGTGGAGAAACAAAGAGGACAAGGCCAAAAAAAAAAAGGGCCTTTGGAAACTCTAATCACTATAAAGATTTTGACGTTCATGCTCCTCTCTGTAATTCAAATGAAAACAATTCTAAACCATACAACAGATGTTTTTTAAAAAAAAAAAAAAACTTCTGATTTTTCTCATTATGACTACTTCAGCTTTTTAAATGTTGAATTTTAAACACCTTATTCAGTTGGTGCCCCTGCAGTGCTATGGTCTAAGTATAAGCTTATCTGGTTTTCTGGATAATGCAGCACTGATTGGGGGCTCTGGAAAGTGGCTTAACTGGGCATATGGCGTGATGTGAATTCTGTTCTGGGATAGTTGCCCTTCTGTGAGCAAAATGCCAGTATAAGCACTGGTGAAGGTAGGACCTGTTGACACTAGTCACATGGTGGACCAGCAATGACACACAGCAATGGACCGGTCTCTAGTCTGGTTATCCTGTGGGACAAAGTGGGCAGTGAGGATTAACTTCATGATGTGCATAATGGCGGCACAAAAATGGAATGGGTGGGACCAGCTCCACTGCACTGGAAAGTTCAGTGAGATATACAATTTGAATGAGGGTGATCTCACAAAGTAGTGAGGCCATGGACACCAGTGTCAAGGCTGCATAATTGCAAGAGGACTTGTCTTGTTACATAGGACACCTATTATGTGATCTTAAACATGAAGTTCTTACTATATGCAGTTAGCATATGGCTTCTTATGGAAGCAGTGGCTGTCTGTTGGTGTCTGCAGCATGGACAAGTGCCTGGAGGACTACCTTTAGTAATATGCTATGGTGATACAGAACTTTCCCTTAAAAGGTACAGTCTGAGCATATTCTGTTTGGTGGACAAGGGCCCTGTAGGACTGTGTCAAAGAAAAAGAAAAGGGCTCTGGACTAGATGAGTGCTTTCCATTGTGGTATGGCACAGTCAGGAAGGTCCTATGTGGAATGAGAGTAACCCCACTGGATGTATCCTAATCACAGTTTCAGTATTGGCAAGATCCTGCCTGATGATATGGTATGTCAAACATGCGTGTGCCTGGAATGGATCTTTGAACAAAATACAGCCAGACAATTATAGCACATAGGGAAATAGTACTCTAGAAGTGTTGCCCATTGTTGACTACTGAACGCCTACACCTTTCTATCATTCAGTATCTGTACAGATAAAGAAATAGAAACAATTTGACGGTTCTGAGTCTGTTCGTGGAATCATAGACTTATACAACCTTGAATTCTCCCATCTGCAGTGGCAGATACTAGTAGCTAGCTGACAAGGAACATTGGGAACCTCTAGCTTTAGAACCTGTTTTGGCCCCAGTTCTGTCATTCAGTCCTGAGCCAGTAAAGGAAACCCAATCCTCAAGAGCTCATAAGTCCAGCTTACTGCATGTACCTAGGGACTATACCATTCTATGTTCCATTCTCAGAGTTCCCTCCTAGAAGAAACTACATAAGAATGCCCTTCTCCTCAGTTATGGAGTATGTTTCTGAACATGTCACATATTTATGTGAAAGTAATACACAGATACCTCTGCTATATCTTGCCTATAAGATAAAAAAGTTTACTCAGTAAAAGGTACCTCTGTCTCTTCATAGCTTAAAAACAAATATAATGACATATTTATTACTACTATACAATATACTACAATATGCTTATCTTTTGTACTTTTCTGATAAACTGATGTGGCAATTGTTTATTAAGTCCCTCCGTGCATGAAAACAATGACAAAATTTTAGACTTCTATTACGGTTTAGATATGAGATATCTCCGTAAAAAGCCCACTTTTGAGACAATGCAAGAATATCCGGAGGTAAATGATTAGATTATGACAGGTGTAACCTAATCAGTGGATTGACTCTGGGGCATTACTTTGGAGTTCATATCTTATCCCTGGTGAGCACAGCTTGTTCTCCACCCCCCACCCCACCCCCCACCCCCGCCCCATCCTGACCTCACTTTGAGCTGTGCAGTTTTTCTCTGCTGGGCCCCTCTGCTATGTTCTTCCTCAACTTGGGCCCAGAGCTATGGAGTCAGCCAACCATGGACTGAACCTCTAAAATCATCGGCCAAAATAAAGCTTTCCTTTTCTAATTGTTCTTGTCAGGTCTTATGTGCTCAGAGAGATGCAAAAGCTGACTAGAACAACTTCTTTGCCACTACATCAGTTTTAGATTTTAAAAAATTATGATTTATGTAAAGAGTCAAAGGAAGGCATGCACTTAAATAGCATATTGGTGAATAGATTTGGCTCAGAGATTAGAGGACTTTGCTTCAAATCCTTTCTCTATCACTCAGTAGCTATATGACTCAAGAGAATGTAGTCACTAATCTGAGCCGTAGCTTCATCATTTATAAACTAGTGATATTATATAATTACGCCTGGCCCATGGGAATCACTGTGAGGAGTAAATGGAGTTGTAAGGTAATGTGTATAAGATGATTAACAAAGTATTGGGGCACAGAGTAAGCACTCAATAAATATTCATTGTCATTATTATTAACACTATGTGATAGAGGCACTAAAATTTTTTTTGAAAACTACTCTGTATTATCCATGACAAAAAAACTCACTTTTTAATCTGCACAGTTGCATAAGGCATTTTCTGATGACTATCTGGTTAGCATTTCAGTGGTTGTCCTAAATGATTCATTTGCCTGTGTTAGTGACCTATAGATCATTTGTGACCTCTTAACATTTGCCTATTCTTTCAGTTCTTGCCCATTCTAATTGAATGTTATTTTCCTTTCCTTGGCAATTTCTAGAGATGGTGGAAGAAGCTGACAGTGGGACTGGGAGGACATGACTGGAGTTTCTGAATTTAGTCAGCTTAAAAAGCTAGACTCAGGCAGGGCCAGGGGCTCATGGTGGCTGCTGCTCCCAAAGTCCTGATCATGGGCTAGTGAAACATTTTTTGTATCCATGGGCTTGCTTGTCTTCTAGGTTATTCAGTCTCTTATTTTACAATGTCTTATTTTACAATGGTTCTCTATTTTACAGACTCCCTTCTATCCCTGTGGAGAGATAATGGATTCACTACCTGCATGTCTTTGGAAGTTCTACCATTGCCTTGAACTGGACAGCTCCATTTTAGGGACAATTCAATATCTATACCATAATGAGAATCTTCATATCTAATATTTATAATTGGTCTAAGTGACAGGATGAGAAGTATATAATCATTTATGTGAATCATCACTGTCTATTGCCTTTAGTTTTTCTCCTTCTAGGAAGTCAAAAATACATATTCACAGGGGCTTGGGCTATAGCTCAGTTGGTAGAGGGCTTTCCTCACATGCACAAAGCCCTGGGTTCAATCCTCAGCACCACAAACAAATACATATTCACATGTGCCTTCATACACACACACACGCACACACACACACATGCATGCACACATACTTTCCATAAAACCCACTGATGTTACACTAAGCAGAGATCTGCATGCAAATGGAAATCCAAGCTATCAGGCTCAGATTGTGGTAGAAACCCAACTACAGGGGGAGGAAGAATGGGAGCTTATGATGATTATTAGCTCAGGGAAAAAAATCTCAAAATGTTCAATATGGAAGACTAGGTTGAGATCAAAACAAAAAAGGAGCAAATGGGCACAAGACCATTTTAAAAAGCAATCTTTGTGAGTTTTTGGCTTATTTACCAGAACTGTTAGACAAAGTAAATTCTTACAGTAAAAGCCTAGGAAAGGTTCCCACTAGACAAGCTGAGTTTATCAATATGAGCAGAATACAACAGTTACTAAATGTAAAAATGTGGATGTGTAACCGATGTGATTCTGCAATCTGTATTTGGGGTAAAAATGGGAGTTCATAACCCACTTGAATCTAATGTATGAAATATGATATGTCAAGAGCTTTGTAATGTTTTGAACAACCAATAAAAAATAAAAAAAAGACTTGGGAATTATATTCAAATCACTTTGAATTCATATTCAAGAAACATTTATTTATTATGCATCTGCTATGTGCCAGGTACTGTTCTAGGCCTGAAGGACACAAAGGTAAACAAGACAAAGTCACTGCTCTGATGGAGCATACTCTTTTTTTCTCCCTCCAATGGAAGTGAAATCCTTTTCAAGAATTCAAATTCAGACTGTCTTTTCTTGTTCAGAAGGTTAACCAAACCTACCACTCTCCTGCTTAAGTCAAAGGCCCAGAACTAAGCTCTAGATTTCATTTCCTGCAAACAGTTAGGGGCCTTGAGTCACTTGCCACTTTGTCCTTTAGTTCTCTATTTTACAGACTCCCTTCTATCCTCACTTAGCAACCAGGTTCACCTTATGGGGTCTAGAAATAGACACAAGACAAATAAGCCCTTCAATTGAAACTAAACATACAATGTCTTCTGTTCATTAGGGACCCTATCATATACTCTCTGCTTAAGCCCTGACTCTGGCTGGTTCCCATCTACTGATAGAAGCAGACCAATCAGTGTCTGCTAGGGTCTTGGCTCCCACCAGTCCAGCATGAAGACCATCATGGAAGATGAGACCTTTCTTACTGGCAAACGGATGAGGTAGAATAACAGTCTAAGATCATTGCAACAGCTCCTTCTGAGTCTAGGAGCTGAGCCTGGCGGTCTGAGGGACTCAACCCAGTTCTGCTACTAACTAAGATGAGTTCCTTCATCTGGCCATGCTACAGGATGATAGCAAGTAAAATTGATTATAACTGTATTTTAACTGACAACATTAGGGAACAAGTCAGATTTACAAAAAGCTTTACATGTTTGGATGAAATTGTTAATGTGATTTCTACTGACTGCATGAGTTCTGGTATGTTTAAACAATCAGAATGTGCATTTGTATTGGAAAAGCAAAATTGCAGTGATGAATTTATAGCTAGGCTTTTCCCCTACAAAAAGACTGCAAAGTCAAAGACATTCAGAGGCATTCTCCATTGCTTATCTTGATATTTGTCCCTGTGAGGTGTGACAGGAATAAATCAAGAGGCAGATATCAAGGGCAATCACAATACCTTCATATAGCCCATGTTCAGGTTTCCTCTGCCTAGAAAAGGATCCACAGGGTTACTTAAGAGAGAGTGCAAGGCCAGGAGCAGTGTACCCACTTGTAATCCCAGTGCCTTGGGAGACTGAGGCAGGAGGATCACGAGTTCAAAGCCAGCCTCACCAACTTAGTGAGGCCCTAAGCAACTTAGTGAGACCCTGTCTCTAAATAAAATAAAAAAGGGCAGGGGATGGGGCTCAGTGGTTAAGCACCCTAGGTTCAATCCTTGGTACCAAAAAGAGAGAAAGAAGGGACAGAGAGAAAAAGAGAGAGAAGGAGAGAAAAAATGCAAACCATGGGGTAGGCTGGGGAAATTGGAGATTGTTATAATCCATACTTTCTAAGTGTACTTCCTTGGAGCTACATGATATGACAAATAGATCCCTTTCAATTAGTTTGGATTTCTCATGAAAATCCATTTGTATTGTTCTCAACTCTCATCTCTATGCTGACGATATCCCAAATCTCTTGTCTCCTCCTTGGTCCTTTTAGACCCATATTTAAACTGTCTCCCAGACACTTCAGGAGATGAGTAAAAATCAGCATGTTCCGTTATTCTTGCCTCCCACCCACCAGCAATTATTCTCTCAAACTTCTTGCTTTATTTTAATGGCAAAATATTATGGAAGCATTGTTTGTCTCTTCCTTCCACTCTTGTGACTTCTAGTCAGCAAGTTCTGCAGAACTAATAATTTTTAAATTTTTGATTAATAAATGAATCATTACTTATTGCTTTATTGATTTGTGGTCTCAGTTTTGATTCTTTGTAATAGACATAGTGACCTGCAAATAGGCTTCTATTCTTTGCAGCATTAAATACCTTTAGATGAAATCTGGGTAAGATTAGTCTAATATTGATTTTTTTCCCTTCATTTTGCTTCCAACTGCCACCAATTTAATTAGAGGTTTTAGTGTTTATTGTTTGTATTCCTGCAGTAACCATTCTGTTGCCAATTAATACTTAACACTAATTCAATACATATTTATTATGTGTCAACTACATGTCAGGCACTATTGCAGGCATGAGAGATACAGTGGCAAATCCTGTTCTAATAAAGTTTACTTCCCAGTTGTGTGTAGGGGACACTGGAGAGTAAACACTTCAAGAACAAGATAACTGGATAGAGATCAATACTATGACGAAAATGAAAGTAGGCCAATATGTTAGAAAGTGACAACAAAGAAAGCAGACTACTCTTGGTGATCAAGAAAATCGTTTATGAAGAGGTGACATCTATATTGAGAATTACATGACAAAAAGAAGCCTTATCACATGTAAAGACCCAGGGGAAGAAGATTCTAAGAAAAGAGAGCAGCTGGTACAGAGGCTCTAACTGGCTTGTTAACAAAACAGAAAAGAGAGTGAGACTAAGATACTGAGCAAGATGGGATGTAGTGCAAGATGTGACTGAAGAGATGTGAGGGGCCCTTACAAGCCATAGGAAGGAGGTTAGATTTTATGAGGAGTGTGACTGGAAGATACTGGATAGTTTCAAGTAGATGGGCCACATTGTATAATTTACATTTTTAAAAGCTCACTCTGGAGGCTCTGTGATGAAGTCATCACAGGCTCTATGGATAATAATATAAGAGAGAAAAAATAGAAGTGAGCAGACAGTTGGGAGAGAGACTATTGCAGTGGAATAGACAATATATGGTGCTAGTTTGAACCTGAGTGAGAGCAGTGGGTTTAGAGAGCATGGATGGAGTCTTGATGTTTTCAAAGGGGTGCCAATAACACTGTCAATAAGAAGATGAAGAGGAAATGTTGGGTGAGAGAAAGAAGGATCAAGAATGAAGTTTAGGGGCTGGGGTTGTGGCTCAGTAGTAGAGTGCTTCCTAGCATGTGTGAGGCACTGGGTTCCATTCTCAGCACCACATAAAAATAAATAAATAAAATAAAGGTATTGTGTCCATCTACAACTGAAAAAAGAAGAAGATGAAGAAAGAGGAGGAGGAGGAGGAAGAGGAACAATACAACAACATCAGGAATGAAGCTTAGGTTTTTGGTTTGGGCAAATAGTACCATTTACTTACAAGGGGAAATTCAAAGTAGGAACAATTTGGTGTGGGTTTGGCTAGTATCACCCTGATACCAAAACAAGACAAAGACACATCAGGAAAGAAAACTGCATGGATCAAAAAGAAGTTTTTGTCAATAAAACAAGTTTGAGATGCTATTAGATCACTAAGTGGAAATGTTGAATAGTATTAAGAGGTGAGGGCTGTCAGGTGAGAGCATTGTCAGCAAGTGGACACTTCCTATAACCATGGAACTGGATAAAATCACTATAAAAGTCAGCACTGATAAAGGGGGCTGAGGACCTAAAATGGAGTTGTGGGGCAGAAGAAATGGTCAACAAGGGAGACTGAGAAGGAATGGCTAGAGACATAGGAGGACAACTGGGAAACTGTGGAATTGCAAAAATCAAGAGAAGACAGTTTTGAAAGAAAAAGATGGAGAAATAAATGACCATCGGATGTCACTCTGCAGAGGTCCTTGATGATCTTGATAAAAGTCGTGACTATAATATAACTGGTGTAGAAGCTTATCTAGACCAAGTCGAGAAGAGAACAATACATGAGGAAGTGAAAACAGTTGAGTACAGACTTTGTTTCAAGAATCTATCATGTTAGGACAATCAAGAAATGGGGAGAAATCTAGAAAAGAGTATGAATTCAGAGATTTTCACTTGTATGTTTATTTGTTTGAAAGCAGCAGGCTGCCATTGCAAATCCCAGGAAAGAAAAAGACTGATGATACAGAACAGAGATACTTGTCTGCAACAGATAAGTCCTTCAGGTGGCCAGAGTAGAAGGCATTTCCTATATTCTGCTGTCACACTGTCCTCCCAAAGGGAAGTTTGGATGATGTAATTCCTCTGTTCTAAAATTACCCTTGGCTAGTCTGGCATTTAAGCCCAGATCTAATCACACATTTTAGCTTTTTTTCTGTCATCAAAGGCCAGGTGTGGTGTCACACCTGTAACCCCAGCAGCTCGGGAGTCTGAGACAAGAGAATTGTAGGTTCAAAGCCAGCCTTAGCAACTTAGCAAGGCCTTAAGAAACTCAGCAAGACCCTGTCTCTAAATAAAATATAAAAATGGCTGGAGTGTGTGTGGGGGGTGTGTGGCTCAGTAGTTAAGTACCCTGGTACCAAAAACAAAAAAAAAATCTGGGTGCAGTGGTGCATGCCTATAATCCCAATGGCTCAGGAGGCTGAGATAGGAGGATCACAAGTTCAAAGCCAGCCTCAGCAATGGTGAGGCTGTTAGCAACTCAGTGAGACCCTGTCTCTAAAAAAACAAAAAACACAGAAATAGGGATGGGGATGTGCCCCTGAGTTCAATCCCCAGTACCAAAAAAACAAAAACAAAACAAAACAAAAAACCCTATGAGTATCCTATATGGAAGTCAACACAAGCCACTCATTTGTCCCTTCATACCCATTTTACATGTGTATTTTCATCTCCAGTGCTTTTCTGGTTCCCTTTTCCATCGGTTGTGCCAGTTGAAAGCCTATTCATGCTTTGGTGGCTTCCATGGTGCCCCCAGCAAGAAATGAACCCTCCATTTTCTATCTCCAACAGCACTTCACAATTCTCAGGGCCTGTACAAAATTGCAATTGTTAGCATGCATATAGACTTCTCAGCATATAAAGAATATATGTGTATTCTCTTTAGCATGATAGTTCACACTATCCTGTCCTATAACACGTTGAATTTGAGTGTGTGCCTTATCTCCCCTCTTATGTTAAATAGTCAATTCTCTAAAGTCAGGGGCTAAACCTTAGTCCTCTTTGTATCTCAAACATGGCATGAACAAGGTGTTCACTAAATGGTGTAAAGTGATGGAATAAGTGCATCTTCCTCTACACAGGCATATCTCAATACAGTGAAGGCATTTGTGAAAATTTAAAAGCATCCTTTATTTATGTAAATGAGTCCTCTCTGCATTTACCTCAAAGGCTGTCAGTTTTAGTGAGGCCTGTCTCTCATTCACTGGGAGTACTGAAATTCCACTCCCTTATATGCCAGGTGTTTTGGAATACGTGTATTGTAGGGTAGAGTTATTTGTTATTCTCTAGCATGCAGAGAGCTATATACAACCTATATGGACTTGCAGCGCTAGCCAAGTTCTGCTGCATTAAGCATTCTCAATACTGAGATAATGCCCATGAGAAAGACAAAGAAATAAAATACTCATAGCATCTAATATATGTAATATTAAATAGTATTTTCATAGTACTTACTCTCATTACTCTTTTAAGCATTTTGTACACAGTATCTCAATTTTCCTTATGAAAACCCATGAACTGGTACTATCCATATATACATTTTATAGGTGTATAAACTAAGGCACCCATAGATTAAGTGACTTACCCATGATTATATAGCTACCAAATTACTGGGCTCAGATTTGGGATCCCCCAGCCCATCTGTACTGATTCTTAATGTCTACTCTACATTACCTTACATACTAATATATAATGTTTTATACTTTTCTAAGCACTCTAATCTGTACCACTTCTCTCCTTACTAGAAGTATATGTGGTGAACTGACCAAAGACTATGTGACCACTTTACAGAGGAGTAAACTAAAGCCCAGTGATGGAAAGTGACTTATTTAAAGTCATACACTTGTTTGACCATAGGCTTCTTATTCTTCATGGAGTATTCTTGAAGGAAATCAAGTCAGCCCCTACAATATAGAGTTGGCTATTTCTTTTGCAGACAGAAATGAATACAGTTGATGCATGTAAAGCACGAAGCACAGCATCCCACAAATTAGAACTACTCGGCATGTGACCCTCCTTGCTTCTCTCAGTCTCACCTCCCATACAGCTCTCTGTCCACCATCAGTTAAGACTTTCCTTTTCCCTCATAATTGGGCAGGTCAGCCAGGTTGGCCCTTGTTAACAATAAGAGATGAGGTTACAGAGTGAAACTTAGATTGGTAAATGAGAAGGCTAGGTTGCCTGGGTTTAGTGGCACAGCAATGGCAGAAATAAAAGCTTAGAAACAGGGTCAAACAGAGGTGACCAGTATTGAAAAGTTTCTACCCATTAGAGCCACAAAACAGCACAGACAATGCAACTGCCCCAAAGTCTAACCCAGACCTGGCCTGTGGATACAGCAAGTAGGATGGAGTGAAATCAGCCCTGCATGCAGTTGCCTAGAATCCTGAGGCCATAACTTCCTAGAATAGAATAAGTGATACTCATACCAGAGCCTTTCTAGCTGAGGGGGGTGGGTGTGAGTCAGCAGAACTGCTCACAATACACGTGGCTGTTACTTAACAGACTAGATCCAACTTCAGTTTAATGAATTTTACTTTCCAATTATCTTCCTTTCTCAACTTCCCTAATAGCTTCTTTCTCATTACCCTGGGAAAACAAACATCAGAAATTGAGTGCAATCATATCACATATAGGAGATGGCAAGCTTAGTGAAATCTCTTATTTAAATAAAAAAGAAACCCATAATTGTACGCTAAACGGTCTATAATTCTCCTCAGATATTAGCAGATGTACTGTGCTCAAAATGTCAGAAAATATAACTGTTGAAAATCAAAATATAACATAATTCTGACAACCTGAAAGGATATGCCCATAACATAGTGGAAAGTGTTAGTAGTGTGGTTCTGCCTTTCACTGCTGTCAAAACACCTTAATGCTTCCAAACTGACGCCCAAGGTAATTTCATATACATTTTGGGCACATTTCCCATCACTTGCCCTTGTTGGCCTCTTTCCAGACACCTGTGCCTGATTATACCTGTAGCATCTGTTGAAGATCCTTCAAAAGAACAGCTAATAAAGTTTAAGTTCTAAGATGGAAGTCAACTTCATTCGAGAGGTGGGCAGGAGAGGAGGAAAAATCTGGAGAAGTCAGTGGCTGGGGTATCTGTCCACTGGGCTTCCCTTGTAGACTTTGCATAGACCCCTGCAAGCTTCTTTCTATATCATATATCATAGCTTGACTCTCCCATCTCCCAGGCATTTTGGAGTCTCCTACATCAGCCTCTCCAAAAATGGTAAAGGTTCACAGTCTACATGATCCAGCTTAGGTGGGCAATTCCAAAATGGTGGGTTTTCTTGGAGGTGCTGTTCTACTAACCTGCTTAAACACATTTTAAGATCAGCTTCTGGTAGTCACAGATGACAGCACAGATGGAGAAATTAACACTCATGTGTGAAAGTACTCCAAAACTCTTGTATGTATGTTCTCCAACGTAGCACCTGAGAGATTGCTACTACAGGCTGGGGGGCAAAGGTAAATGGCAGAGAAAACTTTGTTCATGGTTGGTGGTACTTGGGCCACTACATTAGCCAAGAAGGCCCCTGGGTATTTGCCATTGTTCAGGCTCCATTGCCACACCCACCTTCCCGTTTCTAAGGAAACATCCAGGGGTTGAAAAGGGTACTTGGAGAAAAAGGCAAGAAAAAGGCCCAGGAACTTGACATGACTGCTTTGGAAAAGTTTTCAACTATTTTGCTAGGTGTTTCTTGCACAGAGCAGGTGGTTAAAGACAAAAGGAATAAAGCAGGACTTCTGGGGAAATAGACTATAAAAGGATGATGGAAGGAAAGAAATAGGAGCCGCCAGAAGCCACCCTCCCAGCACTTGGCAGAAGTAGTAGGTAAAACAGTGGGAAATATCTAAATAACTGTTTTTCTCATTGTTTCAGGATGCTTGTTAACATTGTTATGGAAGCCTGGGTTCTCCTTCAGGCTCTATCACTAATTCGCTATGTGGCTCTGGGCAAGTGACTTCAAGAATTTTTCTCACCTACTGTGTGTGTGTGTGTGTGTGTGTGTGTGTGTGTGTGTGTGTGTTTTCTCATAGTTTTACACTGCTTCAAAGCATGAGAGCATTGCATGTGGTATGCTTTTGATTTCTTATAATGATTGAAAGCAAATACATTGCAATGTGTGTGTGTGTGTGTGTGTGTGTGTGTGTATCTTTTTAAAAATCAATAAAGAACAAAATAGTGTTTTAGGACAAAATGAAGTGATAATGGGAATTTTGAGAGTTGAGTAATGTGTGGGTACATGTTTTTGCCCTTAGAACATTTTCCCATGCCAGCACATTTAAAGTTTATGTTGAAAGTTTTATGGGTCAAGGAGAAAAGAAATCAAAGCACAGTGACAGTAGAAGGTAACAAGTCTTGAAGGAAACACTCCATACAGAAAGTTAGGGCTCAGCATTCTTATACCTACCGATAAGGGTGAACCACACAAAAACCTTGTGGACTCTCAACCTCAATTTATATTGTCCAGGAAAAATGCATGTCATAAACTGAAGATGGCTCCACACTAGCACATCTCCAGGATCCTGGCCAAAGCAGAAAAAATAAATTCTCTCTCTGAAGAAAGATAACTTTATCCTGGGGTTCAAATTACTACTACAAATAGTTTTCAAATACAACAAGTAGCATATGAGATAATCAGACAGACAAGAAAACACAAAATAATATTCAGGAACCTGTAGACAAAGCAAAAAGTACAACAGATCATCGAGACTTCAGGTATCAGATATATCAGGAACAGACTACAAAATTATGCTTACTATGTTTAAAGAAATGGGGTTAGACTGTTCTAGAAACTGATATTATCTATGAGCAGGGTAAAAGTATGATTGTAAAACTATGACATACTGTACTTTCAGCTTTTAAAATTTTAATTGGCATAATAATTATACATATTTATGAGGTATAGTGTGATAATTCAATACCTATATACAATGTATAATGATCAAATCATGGTAATTATCATTTCTGTTTCAGGAACATCTTTCTTCTAGTTATTTTGAGATAATAGCTTTTAATTCTTGAACATTTGTTGTTCTCTATTGCCTGATTTTCCTGAAGATGGAGCGTGGGGTGGTGGAGTGGTATTCACCTCAGTCCTTAAAGTAACCATGACTGATTCAAAAGCAATCAGAACATGGGAAGCAAAGGACATAAAACAGACACAATCTTTCCTTTACAGTCAAATGTGCTAAGACCTGAGGATTAAGAAACTGAAAGTCAGAGGCATAAGCAGCGTCTGGGAAAGGGCAAATGCATGGTCAAGGAACTAAGACCACAGCTATGGCAACTTGGTTGTTTAGATGTTTGACCAGCCAGTGAACTAACTTTTTGAGAACTGGCTTTTGATAAATTAGTCTGGAACAATTTGGTGTATGTTTGTACATGTACATGTAGATTTCCCTGTCGTTTGTCCCAGGGACTTGGTGAGTAGTACAGGAGAATGAGGACGGTATCAGGGTTGGCTTCCTGAACAACATTACCTGTGCAGTGACCCATGGTCCCACACTCAGAAAATATCTGTGCTTCATTTAATGCTCTGCTCTCATTATCTGCTCTTATTTTCTTGAAATTCTTAATTTTTTTAACAAGAAACCCCATATTTCTATTCTTCATTGGGCCCTGAAAAATATGCAGCCTATGCTGAAAGCCACAGTGGTAATCAGATAGTAGCAGAAGGTGAGGATGAGGTCCATGGTCACAGACTGAGTTTCGTCAACCTAATGGCTCATGAAGTTTCCAAGCTTAAGACTAAATGAATGCTTAGGAGCATCATACTCAGCCCATGAGTGGAAGTAGTGACAGAGATACTAAGTCATCAATCAAGAACTATATGAGGGCTATAATAATACTACCACACATCTATCCATCAGTTACTATTACAGTCAAATGTGCTAACTAAGCTAAGTATTTTGTGTCACTAAGCTAAGTATTTTGCACATATTTTCTAATTAATTTCTTATAATCAGTGCACTGTATTAGGTGCTGTGGGAACAGAAACAAACTTTAAAAGTCCCTTTCTGGGGAGGAAACTATTGTCTAGTTATATAAAGTAGTAAAACAACTGAAAGGCAGTATGTGTTTAGGTGCCAACTGCATGCCAATTCTGAGCAGTAATGCAAATGGAGCTCAGTAAAGGGGTTTCTGTTGAGTTGGGATGGTCACAGAAAATTTCTTAAAGAAACTGAGGCTTGAGACAGGTCTTAAAGGAAAGGAAAGTCCTGGACACACGAGTCAAGGTTTTAGGAACTCTAGAGTCAAGGTTTTAGGAACTCTAAACAAGGAAAATCATATGAAAGAGATGGAAGAAGTAGAAACACCAGCAGGATGACAGGGAGTACAAGAAATCTTGATGAAATAGAAGGGACATAGTTAGGTTAGAGTGGGGGAAGCAGCAAACTACTGAAAAGGAGAGTGGGAAAGGCCCCAGATACCACAATTTAGACTTCTTCTACAAAGGGGAAAGGCAGCAAAGTTTTGGGCAAAAGAGTGGGTGGCAGGATGAAGGGGTGTTTAGGGAAGCTGAACCTGGTAGCAAAGACAGCAGATATTGAGTGAGGCAAATGGCTCTGGAGCTCCCCAAGGAGCACTAAAAGCATGTCTCTAAAGGCATATGGCCAAATTGTGCCTCATTCATCTCCCTGGGGCTTTCCTTTAGGGCTACCAACCAAGAGGACAAGGTGAGAACAATTCTATCACCTCAGCCTTCTTTTCTGCTCATCCCTTCCCAGCAAGGGCCTGTCTGGACCCCAGCTCTTGCTTCAGTGCCTACGCAAACACTAATAAGTGCCAAAGCGTTGTCATAGAAACCATTGCTTCATCTCTCACACAGAGTGCTCTGCAGCCGCAAGGCTTCCAGCTTTGGGAAGCTTTTATCAAATATTTGAAGAAAGTGGAAAATACATCAGCCAGGAGTATACATCCAGAGCTGGCTAGTAACACTGGGACTGGAAGGAAGATGAAATATCATGGTACAGGGCCTCCTGAGGAAGCCACTCTGGCTACGGAGGCCACTGGAAAACTGACCTTTGGAAGCTGCCATGACTTTTAGTTAATAGGCTGGGCTCCTAACAATACTTTTCATTCCACTGGGTTACACCCCTGGGCCTGATAGTCCCAATGCCAACCACACCCAATCCCCCATCCACCAAGGCTATTTCTGTCATTCTGGATTTCCCTTGGGAATAGTTTAGAGTTATGAGGTAAAGATTGGTAGAGGGCTGGGGATATAGCTCAGTTCATAGAGTGCTTGCCTCATATGCACAAGGCCCTGTGTTCAATCCCCAGCACACACACCCCTAAAAAAGACTGGTACAACCACAACAGGGCTGAGGGTTGCAGAAAGAAAAATATCCATAATAATAACTAGAAATAAATTTCAGTTTACTCTGTGCAGTACACTGCATAAAGCACTTTATGAGAGTTTCCTCATTTAATTCTTACAATATCTTGCACTGTTGGTCCTATGAGGCTCAAGAGGCTAAGCAATTTACCCAGACACTCGCAAGGAATTGGTGGCAGAGCTTACAATGAGAGCCATGTTCTTAACCACTCTGTCCTATCATTTTTTATTTTTCTAATAATGATTTTATTGCAAAATACAGTGTGCATTCAAACGGATAAAAATGGCTGGGTGTGGTGGGGCACACCTGTAATCCCAGCAACCCAGGAGGCAAAGGCGGGAGGATCACAAGTTTGAGACCAGCCTCAGCTATTTAACAAAGCCTGAAGCAACTTAGTGAGACCCTGTCTCAAAATAAAAAAAATAAAATAAAAAGGGATAGGATGTGACTCATTGGTTAAGTGCCCCTGGATGCAGTTCCCAGTAGCAAAAAAAAATAGGTATGAAAATGTATATTTTCTAAATTGTTATATTTATCTGTTTCTAGTAATTGATCCATGATGATGATAATAATGATGATTATAATAGTCAATATTATTGGGAGCTGAGGATGTACCTCAATGATAGAGCACTGGCCTGGTGTGCACAAGGGGCCCTGGTTTACATTCCTAGCACTGCAAAATGACAATGACGATGTGATGATGATGATGATCATGGTTGATATTTACTGACCACTTAATTTTTGCCTAAGGGTGCTGAATGTGTCACCTACTTTCTGTATATATGTAATTTTCACAACAACCCCATGAATCAGGGACACTTATTGTCATCTCTATTTTAGAGAAGAAAAAATTAAGACTTGGAGAGGTTAAATAACTTGCCCACTGGAACTTGACTAAGCAGGAACATGAACTCAGGTCTTCAATTCTAAGACTATACCTGGAGTTGTTGAGTGGCAGTCCCGCTGGACCCAACTTGACTCTTGTTGTGTTGGCAGACCTCCAACCTCTACTATTATAATGGTGTCTTGCAGATGTTGTTTTTTTTTTTTTTTTTTTTTGGTTTTGGTTTTGGTTTTGGTTTTGGCTACATCTATTTTTCTTAGGGAAGTTAAAGTCTTCTAGAGGCCCAGCTCTTTGCCAACATGCAGGATGTCCCCTGGATTTTCAGGGTCTGCAGGCTTACCTCAGCCAAGATCCTCACAGGATACTTTTTGAGCCACAGGGTACCCTGTATGTCTATGCACTCTAGTGAGATTCATTCACCTTTGTGCTCACATCTTGCCTTGCCTTCCTGGTTTGGATTCCTGCCCATTTCAGGCCTGAGAAGAATGACACCCAATCTCCAATCATCAGAGAAGCCACTTTTCCCCCAGTACTAGGGATTGAACCCAGAGGTGTTAAACACTGATCCACACGTCCAGTCTTTTTTTTTTTAATTTTTTTTTTTTTTTTTAGTTGTCAATGGACCTTTGTTTTATTCCTTTATACGCTGTGCTGAGAATCGAACCTAGTGCTTCATACATGCTAGGCAAGCACTCTGCCACTGAGCCACAACCCCAGTCCCACCTTCTGTCCTTTTTATAGTTTATTTTGAGATAGCAAGTCCCCAAGCAATTTGGTGAGACCCTAAGTTAGACTGTCTTTGAATTTGTGATCCTCCTGCCTCAGCCTCTGAGCCTTGGGATTATAGGCATGAGCCACCATTCACAACAAGAAGCCACTTTTGTGTGGGCCATAGTCTAGACTGGTTCTCCAAGTAAGAAATGATTTCTGCCCTACTTTTCTCACTGCCTTTTGTCTGTTCAGTCTATTAAAGCATCAGCCTGATCTGCTGAGCTTAGAGAAACTCCAGCATTTTTTCTCACAACCTGTCACTAAGTAGCCCAACCTGGTGCAGGTCTTTAGTGTGAGTGATGGTTGGTGGAAGGTAGATGAATGGATGCTGTCCTCTGTCCAAGTAAGAGGTTAAAGACAAATGGCAGATGCAGGTACAGCTAGGTCACATATAAAACTGACAAACAGATGGCATCAGTTTTATGTCATGATAATTCTTCTCATTTAATAGCAACAGGAACCTCACAACTGGGGAGACTATAAGTCAGCAAGCAACATCCAGCACATGAATGAATCAGTTTTACCAAAAGCCTCCTGTCAATCAAATTTGTCCAAGACCTGACAAGAAGACAGAAAGTAAACTGGTTTTCAAAGTAATGGCTGCTCTGTGAGTAAGAGAAAGATGGCAAGGGACACTTTTTATACCTCTGAATTTTGTGAATCAATTTAAAAATGTCATCTGAGAAAACACAAGCTAAAATGAGATTGAAAGTGGCTAGGGGAAAAACCGTCTACTATAAAGTTCTGGCTTAATCTGGATTTTACCCTAAGTTTGTCTTGCTACTACTGACTAGCTAGGTGACCTCTGAAGGTAAGTCATAGAATTTTGATTAGGATGTCATGGTAAAGTCCATTTAGTTCAATCTTCTCTTGATGCTTGAACAGATTTAACACCACCAACCTCTACTGATGTCCTAGGAGGGAAAAGGAGCTCACTACTCATCAGAATTTTTTTTTAACTACTGGGGATTTAACCTAGGGGCACTTAACTACTGAGCCTCATGCTCAGCCCTTTTTATTTTCTATTCTGAGACAAGGTCTATCGAAGTTGCTTAGAGCCTCACTAAATTGCTGAGGCTGGTCTCAAACTCGAGGTCCCACTGTCTTAGCCTTCTGAGTTGTTGAGATTACCAGCAATATGCACCATCACACCTGGCTCCCATCAAAGAGTTTTAATGAACCAATAATTAATGAGCTCTTAATGTTATCTATTTGGTTATATAAAAACTCTTATCCAGGCACAGTGGCATACACCTGTAATCCTAGCAGCTCAAGAAGTTGAGGCAGGAGGATCACAAGTTCAAAGCCAGAATCAGCAAAAACTAGGCACTAAGCACCTCAGTGAGACCCTGTCTCTAAACAAAATACAAAATATGGCTGAGGATGTGGCTCAGTGGTTGAGTGACCCTGAGTTCAATCCCCAGTACTGGAAAAAAAATTCTTATTTTGCTTTATATATGTCATATACTGGTCTAAGCAAATCAAGAATACTGAACTATTTAATCTTCATCACAGCCCCATAATATAGATGCAATTATTGTCCCCATGTTACAGATGAGGAACCTGAATGTCAGAGAGGCTAAAATAGTTGCTCAAGATCATATAGCTAGCAAATATCATGATCAGGGTTCTTACCTCAGCAACATGGTTTCTGACTCTATGCACTTGACCACTGCACTACCAAAAGCTTTTTTTATTGGGCTCAAACTGTCTGCTTTGTTGTAACTTGCACCCCATTGATCCTGGATCCCATAAGCCACATGATACTGAATTTCAGAAAGGCCTTTTCATGCTTGACTGCAGGCAGCTTAGGACTCTGGAGTCATTGCTGCTATAACAATGATGGAACTAGGACACCAGTCCAGTAAGCAGAGAATGGCAGAGTACTGTCAAAGTACCAGGCCCACATAAGGAAAGCAACTCCTCTAAAGTAACAAAATGAGTTGATAATAAAATCTAAACTTGAATCTGTATGTTGGAACTTCATATTAAATACCTTTTATGCTACAGTCCCTGGTGCTATCCTGATCCTGCTTCACAATTCCAATGCATAATACATTATTTTTGCCGATGATAATTATACCTACTGTTTATGAGTGTTTTCCTATCTTGTACCTGAAACTTCACATACATTATTTCACTTAACTTTCAGAAGTGCCTCTATCCTGTGAGGTTGAGACTACTATCACATTCATTTTCAGAGATTAAAGTTAAGGCATAGGGAATTCAAATAATTTGCAAACAGGGGAACAGTAAGTAGCAGAACTTGGATTTGAACTCAAGGTCTTGTCACTAAATTCTGAGCATACATAATCACTATGTTGAAGCCTTCTCCATAATATTTACAAGAAACCTGAGGCATAGGAGATACTTGATGAAAGGCAAATTAGTTGTGCTAAAGCTTTATGAAGAGCCAGGTATGTTGGTATGCACCTGTAGTCCCAGGTACTCAGGAGGTTGAGAGAAGAGGTTTGCTGGAAACCAGGACTTTGAGGGCACCCTGGGCAATATAGCAAGACCCTGTCCCAAAGGAGAGAGAGAGATCTATGAATACCTGTAGATACCCTGTCCCTGGTGTAATCTGAACTTTTAAAATACTGAAAAATGAGTTTCAATTTAATAATAAAAGAAGATAGTTGCCTCATAACTGAGGCGATAAAATATGAGACTATAACTGATAATACATTATTCTTAGGGAAGAGTCATGCTTTTTTTAGTTGTTGATAGATCTTTATTTTATTAATTTATATGCCGTGCTGAGAATCAAACCCAGTGCCTCACACATGCCAGGCAAGTGCACTACCACCGAGCAACAGCCCCAGTCCAAGAGTCATGCTTCAATTTTACAAAGTTTTTCTTTTTTCAGAGAACCTACTATGTACTGGACTTGGTACTAGGATTAGGGTTACACTACACATGCACTGTCATTTGTTTCTGCCAGGGTAATACTGAGCCCCCATGATTAAGGGAAAGACAATATTCACTCTAATTATGCCCAGAACTAACACATTTGTTCTCCTTAAGTGGTAAAAACCACAAGACCAATACTTTTTGAACAAATAAGGGATTCAGGAAGATTGAAAAAGTCATCCAGGGCTGGGGTTGTGGCTCAGTGGTATAGCGCTTGCCTCACACATGCGAGGCCCTGGGTTCGAACCTCAGCACCACATAAACATAAATAAATAAAAGATATCATGTTCAATTACATCTAAAAAATAAATATAAAAAAGAAAAAGTCATCCATATCACCCCCAAATAAACTCCAAAAGGAAATCCTCAATTTCAAAACACTTGACAATCAAGAGAGTTTAAAAAAATTATCACCACAATATGGCAGAGAGTTAATAGCCTTTATATATAAAGAGCTTATATATTTGTTAAGAAAGACACTAAGACTCTAGTGGTTAAATGGGCAAAAGATAAAAACAATTTCTAAAGGAAGAATTATAAATGGCTTCTAAATTTGTTTTTAAAGCTATGCAATCTCACATAGAAATAAAATACATAAAATGAAACAATGGTTATATAACAGATTTTGTCCATCAAAGAAACAAGACCTACTTAATAATTTAGGCACTCAGCACACTGCCTTGGACAATCAAGGTTACTCTCATGTAATTTTTAGTGTCTCAAATGTATGTACTGTGTGAACTCCTTTATCAAGTCCCTTGAACTGAGTGTGTGTTCAAGGATAGGTTACTAGGGATTGTTGAACTAATGGACCTGACAATATATGGGAGCCCAAATTCTATGTTTTACATTATACAGAAAATTTGGCAACAGGCTGTTCCGTTGACTGGCCTTTTTGACTTTGTGGAAGTTATTTACCTGTCTGTTTCATTTTCTTGACCTGTAAATTTGGGGACACATCATTCACTTCTCAAAATGATTGTAGACTTTGGAATGAGTTTCTACCAATTCAAAGCTGTTCGATCTTGGGGAAAGTATTTAAGCTTTCTCTCCAAACTTCCATTTTTTCTCACCTATTTAATGCTTCCCTCAAGGGCTGAAGCAAATGTGGAATGATATACTGCATGGAAAGAACTTAACTTCATGTCCAACACAGGATTAAGTAGAATAAATGAGAGGAGCTAAAATATAATATCTTGTAGTATCAGAGCAAAATAGAATTTAAAATTCTATTTTAAAGTACTTTCTTTCTATTCTCTTTCTCTCTCTAGGAAAGCCTGAAAACATCCAGCTAATAATGTCTCACAGCCGTGACCACAGCCTCTGCCTTCTGGCACATCATACCACTTCCACTCTGCTCTCATGCCAGGCACCATTCAGTCTCCAGCATGGCGTCAGTTACCCACAGTAAAGAACAACAGGTGGTTTGGAAAAATCCAGCCAACTACTTACAACTCTCTCTGGGCATTGTGGTGGCTATTAAATGGTGAAAAAACTGAGGCTTAGAGATTTAGGTAAGTCCCTGCAGAGTACAACAGTTAAAACTAAGAGGCAGAACCCTTGACCCTTATAGACCACAACTACCTGCATTAGCATAGCCCTCTGTATAGAGGTGTGTGTGTGTGTGTGTGTGTGTGTGTTTCAAGATGTTTTCCTAACTTGTTATTAAGTTTCCCAAAAGACCATGCAATCAGCAGGGCTGATGTTACCATTTATAGTGAGAAGATGAGGAAGCAAGGCTTCCAAATTTGCCTAAGGTCCTATGGCTAGTTAGTAGCAACAATTAAATTAGATCCTAGGTCCTTCTCTGTTAGACTAGAGTTCTTTCAACTACACTAGATACAAGTCCTGGCATAGCTGTCAAGGTCAATTTCAAGAGGATGCAGCACTTCAGACAGGATGCAGAGGTTGTCATGGGGACAAGACTGGATGACTAGTGACAGCAAGCTCACCCTTTGACCCCATTGTAATCTACTTGCCTTGACCTAGGGAATTACCCAAGGACTGAAATAGCAGCATTCATGGAGTAATAATGAGGTTGTCTAAAAAAATCAGCCAAAGAAGCTTATGTAAAAGCTGGATTTTATATATTGTTAGAAAGGAAGGAGTGGAGGAGTGATGACAATGTGGTCATTGAAGCATTCAGTGCAGTCTCTTGCTTATGGAAGGTGACTTTTGTTTGCTCTCAGAATCATTTTTAAAAATGTCCTCTGGGCCTCTCTCTCTCTCTCTCTCTCTCTCCCTCCCTCCCTCCCTCCCTCCTTCCCTCCCTCTCTCTCTCTCTCTATATATATATATATATATTTTCACCCCTTTGGGCATAGTTTAGTCTTCCAAGTAGGTTACTGTAGCCATCTCTGAGGAAATAAGCTATCCTTCAATTTCATTTCCTAGCTTCCATCCCCTTGGAGAATAAAATACAGAGATAAATGAAATACAGAAGGGACAATTTAGAGTAGGTTTGTGTACATGCACTTCTGTGTTTGTGTGTTTGGCAGGAGAGGGCAAATGAGAGCTTGATGAGAGAGAGAAAAAAACTCATCTTTGAGGTGTTGACACTGGAATGGCCTAAGGAATGAGACTGTGCAATGCTTTTTTAAAGAGTATAGGAGATAAAGCCTCCTCACATGATTACCAAATAATAACAAAAATTAATAAATCAAATTTATTGGGTGCTAGTTACCCTGCTAAATGTTTTTAAAATACCTTATTTTAATCATAAAACCAAATTTAGAAGATCCCCAATTTCAAGAAAAGTATTCTTTTCATTATATATTATTTTTATTCCTGAAAGCTTACAATTAGGTAATGGTTCCTAACTACCCCTTCTCTGGTTTTCACAGTCATGAAGTGTTAGTGTTTTGCTTCTAGGGAATAGATTATGGCAAAATTAATAGGATACCACTTCAGTGATTAGATTACAAAATATTATTATACCTCTCTTTCTGGCATTCCCTCTCTTCATTGCCTTTTTGGCTTGAACACACTGATGAAGCAAACTGCCACACTGGAGAGGCCATGTGACACGGAACTGAGGACAGCCTCTGCCCAACACTAGCAAGAACTATGGAACCTTGGCCTGACAATCAGCAAGGACCTGAATCCTCCCTGCAACCAAGTGACAATTTAAAAGCCAATGCTTCCCCGGTTGAGCCTTGAGATGAATAATAGAGCCTTAACCATCATCATGACTGTAGCTTTTTGAGACAACTACAGCAGAGGGTTCAGCTAAGCTGTTCCTGGAATCCTGACCCATCAAAGTTGTGAAATAATAAATGTATGTTGTTTGAAGCCATTAAGTTTTGAAGGGATTTGCTACATAGCAATAGAAAACAAACACAATATGATTCCTGCCTTCAGCTTTGCTGATTTTCTGCTTATTCCTACCAAAACAAATCATGACACAGCCCTTAAGAGGGTTGAGAGAAAATATCTAAGTGAGCTTTTCAACTCCAGGAGAGATCCAAGAATCTGAGGATCACCTTTTAGCTTGCTTCAATGTTTTTCCTGCAGCTCTCATATCCATCACTTAAGGTGGCCTAGGGAGTTCTAGGGCCTCCCACCCGCTATCAGCCAATTAGTCCAGCATTTCTCAGTGTTCAGCTTATGTTCAAACCAAATGGCAGGCAGCATCAGATCAGCTTTTCCTCACTGTCAGCTTGGGGAACCCCTAAAAATGTCACTTGGAGTTCCCACAGGGCCTCAGCCACCACACAAGACTGCCTCCATCCTAGCAACTATAACTGCTCCCCAGTCACTGCCCCAACCATCGTGCTATTCTGGAATTTCTAACTTAGTGTGGGCTGGAATAAGTGAGGGGTTTTGACAGACTCCTTAAAAGCAATTAGCCAAATGGGAATCACTTACGCTCAATTTTCAAATGGCTAATTTTGTGTCGGGGAATCTTCTTTTTAAAAAAAAAAGCGTGGGTGGCAGAGGCCCCAGTATCTCCTGTAACTAGCTGGATAGCTTAACCAAGGGAGTCACATTCCCACATGCTGAGAAAAGTCTGATCAAGGGAGCCTACCTGAATTCTTCCTGTGCCAGCTTGAATGTCCCTACAAAAATTAGAAACAAGCCATAGTTGATTGCTCTTCACCACCTTAGCGACAACAGCAATGCAGATATAACCATCGTGGAAACTTACAGATCTGCACAGTGCCTGTGAGAGAGGGGTCCCCTGACTTTGACCTTTAGGCCCTCAGGCCTGTATGTTATAAATGCCTGTGTAAGTTTTAGATATGTAGGGATGGGGAGAAGAAAGGAGTAGAGGAGGGGCATAGCACATTTTGGAATGAGTCCTCTCCACAGACACGTACACTTGAACAAGTGTCATGACTCACAGTAGGGTGATGGGTGTGAAGATTTGACTCATCCTAGAGGTGTGTGGCACTGATGTATAAAGGGCTATGGCCATGGAGACTGTGTATGTATGGCCCCTGTGTGTGCAAAGGGAGAGTGTGAATGTGTGAGCTCTTGCTATATAGAGTTGGGATGTTTCAGGGATAGCGTATTTAAATCTGGTGATAATCAAGTCACAATGGGATTTCTTATGTATGTATAGCACGTCTCAAGTTCTCAGTGTGAGTCATTCATTGACGTATGTGTGCGCGCCCAAGTGTACCTTCCCGAGGGTTAGTAATGAGGGGAAAGAAGACAAGTGCATGAGCATGGGAGACAGAAACTGACAATGAGCCCATGAAGAGCCCTTTAAGAAGAGGACAAGGAGGAAGATCTGGCTCATTAAGAACCCACCTCATTAGGGCCTGAGTTACCAGGGAGCTGAACCAAACTACTTCATTTCCTTGACAATTGAGCCAATTCCCCCCTTCTTCTTTCACTTTAGTAATCAGGAGAAAAGGAAATGGAGCGAAATTGCCACTGTCAGATGAAATTTACATGTCCTTCGAGCCTCTTTCTTTTCTAACAAGTGTCTGTGAGTGCCTGCCTAGTCTGTGCTCAGCATTGGGCAGTCTTCCCTTTGTTTTTCATTATCTTCATTTGTTACACACAAGTGCATTGTTTGCAGGGGCATCCAGGGAAGAAGAATGGTTAAATGCAATACTGTGAGCTATCCAAACCTCAATTTCTGAATGTGTCTGCAAATAACAGGAGCAGTGGCTACAAGGAGGGCAATAAATAGATTATAGATTATCATGCACCCAGAAATCTGGTGCATTAAAGAATCAGGCTTGGCTGAAAACCAGAGTTGCTCGCATAATGTTCCTTTCTTGCCTGTAGTCACATAAATACAACCTAGATTTACTGGTCTTCGAGGGCATTGATCTAAATGTTTACAACCTTGGGAAAGTTTCTGAATGAAAGCTGCCAACACTGTAGCCCAAAAGAAATGTTTTCTAGAATGAACAATTATTTTATAATGCAGTATAGTGCCTCTTAACTAATTTTGTGCTAGGAACCCCTACTGAAGTCTGATGAAGTCTATGGATCCTTTGCAGAACAATTTTCTAAATGTATAAAATGAAACATATAAGAATACTAAGAAATCCATCAATACTGAAATGATTTTATTATTAAAAAACTTTGTGATATAGGCATATATGTGATTCTTTGTTAATATATTAAACAAGTTCCAGCAGTGACTCTCATAACTACTATAATTTTGAGGTAGTGATGCACAAATAATATTTAAAGATATTGGCAATATCTGTAGTAATACAGAAAATATCCATGATTTCTATTAGTAATAAAGCCACAATTAGTGCTACTATTACTAGTCATTTTTACCTACATTTATAATTGAAGAAAAAGTTGTTTCAATTAGAGATTAGTAAAAATATAAATGTACTTTTTTCTCACCCAAGT
Source organism: Callospermophilus lateralis (assembly GCF_048772815.1). Classification (NCBI taxonomy): domain Eukaryota; kingdom Metazoa; phylum Chordata; class Mammalia; order Rodentia; family Sciuridae; genus Callospermophilus; species Callospermophilus lateralis. The sequence goes on along the minus strand of NC_135325.1, from coordinate 89,189,582 downwards.
CCATAGACCTCCCCACAATTGAATCCACAGACGTTTACATGGGTACTCTTGCACTTGAAAGGGAGAGAGAAAGAGCCAAAGTTGAAAATGTGGTTGCAAGAGTAACCCCTAAATAAGACAATATTCTTATCACTGCTGAAAATTCAAAGCAGGCTGGGAGAAGATGAAGAGATCGATTGTATATTAGGTGAAAAGAAATAATAGCAATAATTATAAAAACAAATAATAACAACACAGGAAAAGCTGCTCCCACCCATGTTTGAAAATTAGGACTGATTGAACCATAAATATTTAGTTGCCATGGTAACTAAGCATGATGATAGTCCAATATTTACCAGAAAGGATTAATATGTAACTTGCCCCTAAGTTTTCTGCTCGGAAAAGCCCTTCATTGGTTGTCCTCTTTATTGGAGAAGCCTAATCTTCTTGGGTTGGCCTTCAGGGATTCCCAGTATCTTCCTCCTATAAGAAGCCTTTTCTGATCCTCTCAAGTAGCTCAATTGTCTCTTGCTCTAGACACTTCCTGACCCTCTTTATCTACTTCCAATTTGGGACTTATTGTATTCTAGATCCCTATACCACATATCTTTCTCACACTAGACTGTGAGATCCTGAAACATATGGGCTATGTGGAAGACAAATATCTCACAGTAGGCAATCAGTTTGTGTATTGCATGTATATACAAATGAATGAAATGTTTTGCTTTTCACTGGTGAGTCATTTCAAGCAACTGGCTTTAACCATATCACTAGTTCCCTCTGCAGTTTGGTTAGAAGAAGGGTGAGAGTGGGCTCTACAAAGTTAATTGTTTACCAATTGCCTAAAGTCAGTAGAAAACAGTAGAAAGTATATCTGTCTATAAACTGAATCTTTCACAGTGAAAGTTAACATCAAATCTATTGAAACTAAGCTAAGATGCAGAATTTGTATCACTGTTAGCCATATCTAAAACCTAATGAAAGAAATGGGAAATGCCCTGGAAGTGTTTCATGATGTCTTGAGGCAGCCTACGTGAACTTCAAAGAAAAAAGATGAACTTTAGATATATTTTCCTTTTCTTAGTCTTCCATCTATCCAACTACATATCAGTCACATGTATCCACCCATTCATTCATGATCGATATATCCAATATCCCTTCATTCATCTACCCATTCATCTATTTAACCAGCATAACTAAGGAAGTTTAATCTTGGAATCTTAAAAGGCAAAAGAACGCCAAAATCAGTCTCTTAAACTGGGTGTCATGTGAAAATTCTGGAGGTGAAAACGGAAAATTGATCTTCAACAGTTGTTAAGTTGAACTAAGCAGCCCTTCTCTTTTTAAGCTTCAAAGATCTCTTCACTCCTGCCCTTTCCTCTCACTACAAATTCCCAGGAATTCCCACACATCCATCTTGCCACCCTTGAGCACAAAATTTCTCCTCAGGGAGCACTGGTAAGGATCTAGGGGAGGGAGCTTTCTTCTCAATGTCTTGCAGTCTTTTTGATAAATGTGGAGAAATGCCAAGGAGATTTTAGGGACTATGTGACCAAGAGAATCCTCCTTCAAGTTTCCCTCCTCTGCAGCTCACTGAGGCTTCACTGACTCTCAGTTCCAGAGAAAGTGTGCCAGAGAACCATCAGCACAGGAGATGAAGAGTCACTGAAATATCTAAAAGCCATATGGGAGGTTGTTGCCTCCTAAGTCATGCCTCCTACAGAACTTTGCTGGCAGGCAAGGAGAGCTGGGCAGGGTGAAATGGCACCATGACTCAATCCTTAATTTTGGCATTGGGCTGCTACTCCTGGAAGAATTACATGAATTCTGTTCAGTGGAGCCAAGTGGGAATATGTTGCCAAAGTAAGAGTTAACAGCTTTCCTCCCAAACAGGGAAGGGCCTTCACTACTTACTCCTTAGGTTGTGTCTACCCCATGCCCATGGAATCCAAAAATATGAATTAAAAGGTGGGGAGGTCTGGGAGTATAGCTCAGTGCTAGAGCACCTGCCTAGTATGTGTGAGGCCCTGAGTTCATTTTCCAACACCACACAAAAAATTACAAGGCGCTTCTTCTAAAAATGTATGGGGTCCTGGCATACTACCTCACAGCTAGACTCCATGATCCTATAGTTGTAAACTGAGAGCTTTTGGATTTATTTTGTTCATTTGTTTGTTTTTAATATAATCTTTTAGTTGTTGATGGACCTTTGTTTTATTTATATGTAGTTCTGAGAATCGAACCCAGTGCCTTACACATGGATGGCAAGCGCTCTACCACTGAGCCACAATCCTAGCCCCTTAGATTTCTTTTTTATCCCACCTGCCCCAAAGGGTTCCTCCCTCATTGTTCACTTTATAGCAACTATTCTGAGACTCTTAATGTTCATGGCAGTTCTTCTCTATGTGGTTACTCTTGCCTGGAGTACCTTTTCCTTTTACCTATCCAAGTCTTGTCTACCTTTCAGAATCCAGCTAAAGTAGTCCCACATCTGTGACTCTTTCATTGTCTTCTATGGGCCATCATTGCTTATGTCTCCTCTGAGACCCTCTGGCACTGAGTCTCTGTCACTCAGTTTCTAAGGTCAAGTCCTGTCCTCTCTGGGGCCTTGGAAGACACAATTAATTGCTTTTCCATCTGATCTATAGTAACACTCCAGATATCCTTGACTTACAACACATATGACATTGTAGAGTTTCATCCTTGCCTATAGATTTCTCTATTCAACTGTTATCTCCTCAGTGTTAGAGACTTTATAGTAACATAGTGGATTTCCTGGTCCCAAGAGAGCCTCCCTTTTGTTATCTGTAAAATGAAATAACAGTAGTTTCTTCATAGGTTGTTGTGATAGATGAGGTAATATTTGTAAGTTACTTTGAACACAGCTAGTGATAACAGTGTTTTCTTCTTCTATTATTATTATTATTATTTATCCTATCAATTCAACTTTTATTAGCATATGTATTTAGCTTCCATATTGGTTTCATTTTACCACAAAACAGTCTTTTTCTCTTTGTTTTCTATTAAATTATTATTGCCCATATATTCAAACTATAACTCAGATTTCTAACAATTATTTGTTTTACTATGATAAATATACATAAAATATTTGCTACTTAAACCATTATGAGTATATAATTCTGGCACATTAAATACATTCACACTTACCAAGAGCAGCAGTATGCCAGGTCTTTATTAAGCAAGTAAAGATGGCAAGAGCTGAACTACAGGATTTTATTTGGTACTATCAAATAATCAGATTAATTATCAGTAATATCAAATAAGTCAGTCTCTGCAAATGGGTTTTTTTCAGAGACTTACTGGTACTGTTTCTATTAATGAAAATTTATATCTTATTCTCTTAACTCTATGTTCTTTATTAAAGTTTTGGGGTCATATTGTTAAACAACTGAGTTTCTTATCTAGCCATTGTCAAAACATATTTTAATGGAAGAGTTTTCTTTTGTGAATAAGAAATAGAAGGAAAGAAAATCATTAAAATCAGAGAACTTCTAATAAAGCGTAGAAAGAAAAAAAATACATTCACACTCTTGCACTAATGTCACTACCATCTATCTCCATAAATTCATCTTTCCAAACTGAAACTTTATATCAGTTACACAATTAATTCCTATTCTTCTCATCCCCAGGCCCTCATACCCACCATTCTACTTTAGATCTACAATTTGATTACTGTAAGTACCTTTATGTATGTGGAATCATACAATATTTTTTTGAGTCTGCTTATTTTATTTAGCATACTGACTTCAGAGTTCATCCATTGTTGTAGCATATGTCAGGATTTCTTTCCATTTTAAAGGGTGAATCATATTTCATTCTATATACGTAACACATCTATATAGACATAAATCATCTATTGATAGACACTTGGTTTATTTTCACCTTTTGGCTACTATAAATAAATCCACAATGAGCATGGGTATATAAATATCTGTTCAAGTAAGTCCATTCTTTCAATTTTGGGGGATATATGCTCAAAAGTCAAAATGCCAGAATATATGGTAATGTATTATCTCACTTGTGGGTTTGATTTCCATTACCATAATGATTAGTGACTTTGAGCATCTTTTCATGTGTTTATAGACCACTTGTATATCTTCTTTGAGAAATTATCTATTCAATCCTTTGTCCATTTTCTTAAGCAAATTGTTTTAGTTATTGTTGAATTATAAGTTTTCTTAAATATATTCTCAATATCGATCCTTTACCAGATATATGCAAATATTTTCCCTCATTCTTTGGATTGCCTTTTCCCTGCTAGTGCTTTGATTAAAAATTCCATTTTAATGAATATATGTCATTGGGATTTTGATATGGATTGCACTAAATTAGTAGATCACTTTGGGAAGTAATGAAATCTTTAATAAATTAGGTCTTCCAATCCAAGATCACAGGATGTCTTTCACTTATTTAGGTCTTGTTTAATTTCTTTCAGTAATGCTTTATAGCTTTCCTTGTAAAAATCTTTTCCCTCCTTAAGTTCATTACTAAGTATTGCTTTCTTTCTGATGCTTTTTAAAATTAAATTATTTTCATTTCCTTGTTCATTGTCATTATGTGTGTGTATATATTTTTTAACTGATACAAAACCCTAAAAATTGTACATATTAATGGATAATGTAATTTTTAATGCATGTATACAATGAACACAGCTAGTGATAACAGTGTTTTCTATTATTATTATTATTTATCATATCAATTCAACTTTTATTATGTTTACGTCAGATTAAACCAATCTCCTCAAACAGTTCTCATTTCTGTATGGTGATAACTTTGAAAATCTTTCTTTCTCCCTTTTTGAAATGTGCCCTTTATTTTAGTGATTTCCTCTAATTTTTTAATTTATCTCTGCTCTATTCTGTTTTTTTTTTTTTTTTTTTGGTCAGCTTTGGATTTGGTTTGTTCTTTAAGGAACAAATTCGATTTAAAGAACTTCCTTCTTTTTAAATGTATACATTTATGTTATAAATCACATTTTTAGCACTGCTTTCACTGCATCCAGAAGTTTTGGTTTGTCTCAAGATTTTCATTTGTCTCAAGATATTTTCTAAATTCCCTTGATATTTCTTCCAGTGAAAACCAGAGACCCCATCTTTGCTGAGTTTTCATTATTGAGTATCATGAGTCCTTAAGGCAACACCAATTTTAAAATAACAGGTCAGAAATTTCTATTTATTCTATTGGAGTCCTCAGAGAAGATACTTTAATCAACTCATATTTCCTCCCTTCCTTCTTTTCTTTCTCTCTCCTTTCCTTCTTTCCTAAACATTATGGAACTGTATATTGAACAACCACTATGGACAAATCACTAACATATGCATGAGATGAGTAATGAATGCACCCCACTGCAAAAGAGCTCACCGGATAGAAGTCACATCTGTGAGCTTCCACTCTACCTGCATTAATGGATGCTCTTGGAAAGAATAGAAACAGCTAATTATGTTTCTGATCACAAAACCAATTTGAATCTCGTAACCTCTCCTTTTGCACTCAAGCATATGTGCATGTGTGCATGTGTACACACACACTTTTTAGTAGGTAAAACGCCAAAGTTCCTCTTTTGGCTTTTCCTTGTCTCCATTCTGTTATTCTAGCACTATTTGTCCATGTCTCAGGCATCTAGTACACTAGTGGTGAAATCAGCAAACACTTATAGGGAGTTTACCCTATCCTTGGCACAATGCTCTCACCTGCATCCACAGAGACTCCACTTCCTGGTAGGGAAAGTTTGTTTGATCTTCACACTTCTAAATCATTCCTGTCTTTTGGTCCAATTACAAATGGCTATCCTTTTAGCTCCCAGTTAACTAGAGAAAAATTTTTGCTAAAGTATTCATGGCCAATAATGGGTTTATGTGCTTTAGTAGATTCAATGACTTGGTCAGTAAACCATTCCAAGCAACCATGAAGTGCCTGGCTCAGAACATGCCACAATAGAAAACGTAAGAAGAATCATTCTGTCTTTACCCTGAGTAGCTTCAAATTTCACTGGAAAGTCAGGATATGTGTACATTTAAAAAATACTAAAAGCAAAAATAAGTGAGTGGGAGTATACCAAACTTAAAAATTTTTGTGCAGTAAAAGGAAATAATTTAAAGAGCAATCCATAAAATGAAAGAAAATATCTCCAAACTGTATTACTGATAATGAGTTAATATTCCAAATATATAAAGAACTCCTACAACTCAATGACAATAAAATAAACAAATAACTTGATTAAGCAATTAGTATAGTATATGAATAGACATTTCTCCAAAAAAGACATATACAGATGGCCAACATGAAAAGTTGTTTACATCAATAATCATTATAAAAATTCAAAGCAAGAACACAATGAGATAATCACTACACAGTCATTCAGATGGCCATCATCATAAAGAAAACAGAAAATAACAAGGGTTGGTAAGAATGGAAGAAAGTGGAACCCTTGTGCATTGCTGGTAGGAACTGTGTGGTTGCTATGGAAAACAATATGGCGGTTTCTCAAAAAACTAAAATAAATATAGAACTACCATATGATCCAACAATTCCATATCTGGTTATACATCCAAAAGAACTGAAAAAAGGGTCTTGAAAAGATCTTTGAATATCCATATTCATAGAAGCATATTCACAATAGCCCAAAGGTGGAAGGAACCCAAGTATCCATCAACACATCAATGGGAAAAGAAAATGTTTTATACACATACAATGGAATATAATTATTCAGTTTCAAAAAAAAGATAAAATTCTTTCACACTTTAATCTAGATGACATACTAAATAAAATAAGCTAGTCACAAAAAGACAAATACTGCATGATTCCAAATATATGAAATACGAATATAGTCTTTTTTTTTTCTTTATGGTACTGAGGATTGAACCTAGGGCTTAGCACATACTAGGCAAGTGCTCTTCCACTAAGCTACATCCCTGGTCCTTTTAAATAATTTTATTTTGAGATACAGTCTCACTAAATTGCCTAGGCTGACTGCAAACTTGCAATCCTCTTACACCAGTCTCCTGAGTAACTGGGATTACAGGCATGCACCACCCTGCTGAGCAGTCACCATATTTTTAGAAACAGAAAGCAGAAAGGGGTTGGAGGTGGGGAGGGAGAAAGGGAGAGTTATTGTTCAATAGATATAAAGTTTCATTTTTGCAAGGTGGAAAAAGTTCTAAGGATCTGTTATATAACAAAGTGTATATAGTTAAAACTATTGAACCATAAATTTAAAAATGATTAAGGGGATAAATTTTTATGATACATGGTTTTTGTCCCAATAAAAGAAGTGATAAAATATTAAAAGAACATAGATATGAAGAGAGACCATAACAGCAGCTCATTATTATTGAGCATAAGATCTGTGAGAATTGAGCCCTTGCTGATGTAGGGTTTTAGAAGGAGCCACCTCTCAGAGTACTTCCTTCCCACTTAGTAAGAAGCACCCTGTTTTACCCTCCACTGGTTGTCCACTAGTCTTTTTATATTAGTCTGTACATAATTCCGTACTTCTGGTCCCCCAACAATCTAACATCAGTGTATACACTACTATCTCTGTCTTGGCTTAGACTTCATGTCACTCTGTACCTGGGCTATTCTAATAAAAGTTAATATTCATCATTAATTCCTAAATGCCAAACACTGAATAGGGAACTTAATGTAATCCTCTCATAAACCTTGAAGATAACTATTATTATTATTCCCATTTTACAGATGAGGAACTTGAGGCATGGGGACTTCCCAGGGTGGCACCACTGAAAAGTGTAAGAGCATACGTTTAATGATCCCTCCCATATGCCTTCTGTAGCCAGAAGGAGTACATAAATTTAAAGGAATTTCTTTGTTGAACATCTTCAGTATCACTTTTTATTTGGTTGGAAGATGAAGTCATCACAGCCCTAGGAAGTAAATCCCTGTAGAACAAGGAAGCCAGGGAAGGTTTCTTGAAGTAAATAGGACTAGAGCTGGTCTTTGAAGGGGGGGTGTATATAATTCAGACAGGAAGAGACGAGAGCAGTGGGTATTTCAGGTTTGGGGGTTATGGTTTATGCAAAGGCGGAGAGAAGAATGCTCAGTTGTATGAAGAAGGCAGAGAGCAAAAAAAAAAAAAGAAAAAATGCCTGAGGTAAAGGGTTTCTTTGAGGGACAAGTGCAAATCCAATGGGGAAGGGCAGCAGGATTGAATGCCATGCTAAGGAGTTCTGACCAGTGATGCTCACACTGTATGTTCTGAGCCCAAGTGTTCTGCCCGGAGGTAAGAAAGCAGGGAGGCTTAGGCCCTAACTTATTGCTTTGACTAGAGCCTGTCTCCATTTTTTAGAGAATGTCTACTTTCATCTGTCTTTTATTTTGTGATCTTAACTATACAATATTTTGCTTGGAAAAAAAAAGGTTCCCCAGATGATTGAAAACCAAAGAATAAACAATAAATAGGCAAAATAAATGGGCAAACAGACTTTGAAAAGCACTGCACTGGGTAACAGAAAGCTGCCTAAGGATTTTGAGTAGGGGCTTGACAAAACCAGGACTCCGTTTTAGAAATACAATTCTGTCAGGAAAATACAGTGTGGACTAAAGAAGGAGAGAGTACATAGGGAGATCTTTGGGGGTCTTCCTGTAGCTACTTAAGGTGGCAAGGCCAGTGACAATAAGAATGCTTAAAGAAAGAACAGATGTTCCATATGTTCCAAATGTTCCAAATGTTCCAGAGGATAACATAAAGCATGGTCAATACAGCATAACTGACAAGATATAAGGGGCAGGAAAGAGTCAAGGGGTTATATCTCTAAAGAGGACATTTCAGCTGCCAAGGAAAATATTTAGGGTCACAGAGACCATTCCAAAATGCCTCAAGTCATTCTTTGCTGGAGCTGCACTTCTGATTCATCAAAAGAGAAAACTGGCCTGTTATTCATTGACCAGAGAAAGTCAAGCAAAATAAGAAGCTATTTTCAGGACCACTCAGAGGCCAGTTACAGGATATTCTTGCCTGACCAAGAAATTCTCTGAGGAGTCTTGAGGAAAAATGGGGAGAGAGCAATGTTCTTATAAGACTGTTCCATTCATGTGGAGGGATAACTATTTTAGATTGGGCTGTAACAAATTGAGATTGGACAATAAAAGGCAGCAACCAAAATTTAATTCAGTGGTCTCTAGAGCATCTAGCATGTTACTAGTCCTCAATTAGTGTGAAATCATCCATGGGAAGAAGCATGAGTTCACATGATTCAAGTAAAAGAAATTGGGTTAGGCCAAGTGAGAATCAGGCAGAAGCCTGATGAGAAATGGAATTAGGATCTCATGTTATACACTCCTCCCCAGTGGAAATAAAACTCCATGGGTAATCCCAAATTCAATGCTAATTATGTGTGTTGCTAATTATATATGTGTCTTTGTACAAGTCATTTACCTGGCCAGACCAAATTCTCTGTTGCCAAATGAGAAGTATGATTTTCATCATACAAGGCTGTTATAAGGCAGAACTGGATTGTGGAAGTGCTTTAAAAAACAAAGTATCATAGACATGACAAAATAACTTGATATGGATCTTATATTTAGGCAGTGGTGTGTGATCAAAATTTTTATAAATCAAATTACACATTAATATCATAACATTTTGTTACACAAACATGAAAGAATTTTATAGTGAACACCCATGGCTCTACCATGGCCTTGATACTTATCAAGGCACTCTTAAGCAATAATTTTGCTAAAGAAATTCCTTTATCAAAGTGTATTGGTGTTGCTCATTTTCTGTTAACATGTGCTCTCCTTACTATTCCAGGCCTTCTGATCCCTTGGTATTGTCCAAACAGGGGAAAATATCTGAGAGAGAACCCAAACATGTTTCCTGCTAATAGAATGCATTCTCGTTTTGCTTCTTGAGGTTGGGCCTAGGATGATCATGGCTTTCTAGAAAGGTAGGAGAATAATTTGACTAGAACAGTGAGGAAAGCATCAAGAGAATTTGGTCCATTTTGGTAAATTACAACCCACCACTTTCTGGGATCTCACCCAAGAGAAGATCATATCCTTCACAGCCCACTCTAAAAAAGTTTTTACTATGGGGCCATTGATTAGTGGGATGGCAAATGAAATCTGCTTAACTGTTGAACAATTGACTTTCTGAAAATAAGAGGGAATCAGAATGCTATTTATGAACACCCGGCAAGCATCCTTTGCATTAGTTAAATTAAAACCCTTTGACCTAACAATCTTTCCCATCATCATTGGTAAATGTGTCTGGATTAATGAAGATACTGTCCATTTTTTCGGGGAATTACTACAAACTTCTAAATATTCTGAACACACACGAATTGATGAATGGTTGAGGTTGAATAAAGTCTGGTATATTCATATTATGGACAATTATGCAGTTACTTGAAACAATGAACCAGATCAATAACCATGGACCTGCCTGGAAGTCTATGATACACTGTGAAGTGCAAAAGTCAAGCAGAGAAACATGTATATCCCAAGTCACATCCTAGTACAAACTGCATCCCCTATGGACATTCTACATAAACACATATATTTGAATGTGCTCAGAAGTTCATGGGAGGATTGAGACCCACACTCTTAACATTGCTTATGCTGCAGAGATGGGAAGAATTGTGGATAGAATCACTATTTTTCTTTTAGCATCTGTGCATTATTTCACTGATAACAGTGAACATGTGGGACATTTGGAATTTCTGAAAATATTCAATAATTCTTTCAAAGCACTTTACTGCTCCCCTCCACTGCTTTCCTGGTCTTTCTGCTCCCCTATTCTGTACATTAAGGGATAATACAAAGTTATTATTTGCTCAGAGACTACCGACTGTTTTCCTGCTAAATCATTTTCATGGCAGGAAGGTGAAGGGTAGAGGAAGAGAAAGGCTTTTAAAACTGGGCCTCATCTTCCAGGCCTATCCGACTCTTCTGGGGAACAGAATAATCTACACGAGAAGTCAGACATTGCCTTGTGCAGTACTCTTTCCTGTGTGAAGAAGAAGCAGCTGTGTTTGAAATCATGCACACATTTCAAAGAATCAGGAAATAGGCAAGTTCTGTAGTGGAGGAGTCCTGACTGCCCAAAACACCTGTCCCCTGTTGTGGTCTCCTTTCCCCTGCCCAACCTCAAAGAATTATGCATCAAGTCACAAAAAACAACACCATCTTGAGCACCCTCTTTGAGGCAGGCTCTGAGCAAGGCATTTTCAGATGTACCATCTCATGCTCATCTGTACTATAACCTCTAAGACAGCAAAGCTGTGATTTTTCAAAAATTTAACAGGCCTGGGCTGGGGATGTGGCTCAAGCGGTAGTGCGCTCGCCTGGCATGCGTGCGGCCCGGGTTCGATCCTCAGCACCACATACAAACAAAGATGTTGTGTCTGCCGAAAACTGAAAAAGAAATAGATATTAAAAAATTCTCTCTCTCTCTCTCTCTCTCTCTCTCTCTCTCTCTCTCTCTCTCCTCTCTCACTCTCTCTTTAAAAAAAAAAATTAACAGGCCTGAGACATCGTGTAAGGATTTCACTGGGTACGTTTAGCCCCTTGACATTTCAATGGCTGAAAATTTTCCTAATGCTCTTCCAATTACATTTCAAAGATGTGGATACAAAGTTCAGAGAAGTTGGCTAGTTTTTAAGAGTTTGTACAGTCACATAAAGTAGAAAAGGGAATGGCCTGTCCAGGATTTGATTTATCCAGAGAATAGTGCAACTTCTTAAGGTTATAACGGAGCAGCTAAGGAGGTCTACTAGTTCTCCAGCATGCAACTGGATGGCTCTCACACAATCCCAGGAAGCCATTGTTGGTTACTTCAACTCTTGACATTGGCATAGCATATTGCATCTTCTACTTACAAGTCTGAGGAAGATGAAGCAGTAAATTATATAGATGAAGAAGAAACAGTTCCTGATGGGTTCAGTGCCTTAATGACAATCACAAAGCTTTTTGATTTATTTTATCTTTCTACATATACATGACAGTAGAGTGTATTTTGACATATTATACATACATAGAACAGGTACACTTCTTCCAAGTAGGATCTGAATTCTTGTGGTTGTACATGATGTGGAGTTACACTGGTAGTGTATTCATATATAAGGACAGGAAAGTTATGTCCAATTCATTGTACTATCTTTCCTATTCCCATCCTCCCTCCCTTCCCTTCATTCCCCTTGTCTAATACAATGAAATTCTTTTATTCCCCTCCCTTGTTGTGGGTTAGCATACATGTATCAGAGAGAAAATTCTGCCTTTGGGTTTTGGGGACTGGCTTATTTCTCAGCATATTCTCCAGTTTGTCCATTTACTGGCAAATGCCATAATTTCATTTTTCTTTATGGCTGAGTAATATTCCATTGTTTATATATACCACATTTTCTTTATCCATTCATCTGTAATAGGTTGGTTCCATAGTTTTAAATTCATGAGCCAAGGCTAAAGTCTACATAGTGAATAAAGTAAGCTACTAGATGTGTTTGCTGCACATTTTCTTTTCCTAATCTGTTTATTATCCTTGGTGAGATTATGAAGAAACAGTATTACTCAGTGTGTAAAAAAAGAACCATAGTTTTACCAGGCATTGTGGTGCATACCTATAATCCCAGCAACTCAGGAGGCTAAGGCAGGAGAATCTTGAGTTCAAGCCTCCTGTAATCCCAGCAATTTGGGAGGCTGAGGCAAGAGAATATCAAGTTTAAGGCCAGCCTCAGAAACGTAGTGGCTTATCTCAAAATAAAAAATAAAATTGACTGGAGATGTGACTCACTGGCAAAGTGAATCTGGGTTCAATCCTCAGCATCAACATTCTTTAAACAATTAAAAAAAACATGTTTTTTTCCATTGGACAAGTCATCAGCTCTGTGCCTCAGTTTCCTCATCTATAAAAAGTGGATACTAACAAAGTCTGCCTCCTAGAATCAATGTAAGGATTTTTATATGAAATAATCCACATAAGCCATTTAGCACAGTGCTTGAAAGAAAATTTAGTAACTTTAAGCTGTTCTTTTTGGAAGGACAGGGAATACCGGGGATTGAACTCAGGGGCACTTGACCACTGAGCCACATCCCCAGCCCTATTTTGTATTTTATTTAGAGACAGGGGCTCACTAAGTTGCTTAGCACCTCACTTTTGCTGGCTTTGAACTTGTGATCCTCCTGCCTCAGCCTCCAGAGCCGCTGTGATTATAGGCGTGGGCCACTGCGCCCTGTTTAAGCTATTCTTTTTATATTTTAAAATAGTTAAGGTGTGGCTTTTATCCATAGGTAAAAATATAAAGTATATCTCTGTGAGGCTGTGAACCTACTAAGGTTATTTTGCAATACTGTACATGGTTTAATATAGAACCACTTACGACAATGGGAAACCCAAAGACAGAAGACACAATGACAAAGGGAACAGTGGCTCTCAGAGGTTATAAATGGCCATAATTCCTTTCATGTTGTCTTCTGTCTGTAGGGCCACTAGAAAGCTAAGGGACAACAGGCCACTGCCACTGTGCTGTGCCAGCTTTCAGGTGTGCCAAGCTGAGCCTGCCATGGCAAGGAATACGTTCATGAGACCTGATCCACACTCTGAGAGTTGGCTCCATCTTTTGGAGCCAAACACTTCCTCTCTCCAAAAATGTTAATATATGTCAGTCAGATATACTCACTACTGTGGCTTCAAAGAGCAGGGAGACAGAAAGAGACAGAGAGTTTTTGTGTTTGTAAATACAGATTGGCAAGAACAAAGTGGGAATGGGGACGGATATGGAACAGTTACAAGAGGGGCATCAGAAGCAAATGAGCCCTGCCTTTCTCTGGTTATATCCAGCTTAAAGGGGTAATCAATTCAGAAGAACTTAGGGGTCATGATTCTACAACACTAGGAATATACTAAATGCCACTAAATTGTTCATTTTAAAATGGTTAATTTTCTGTTATATAAGTTTAAATTTTTAAATTTTTTAAAATTAACTCAGAGGATTACAATGCCATGGTTCTAAAGAGAACTCTATGCAGACAATAGCTTTGATCTGAAGTGTAAAGGGCCTTCACAGGCAATGAATGCCTATTTGTGACTCTCTTATATCCTGTTCTCTCCATTCTGCCCACTTTTTGAGTATGTGCACACACGCATGCACCTACATGTTTGAACATGTGCATGTGCACACACAATTTTTCAGAATAGCTCCTGAGAGCCAGGCATAGTGGTTCACATCTGTAATCCCAGCAATTCAGGAGGCTAAGGCAGGAAGATTGTAAGGTTGAGGCCAGCTTCAGAAATGTAGCAAGGCCTTAAGCAATTTAGCAAGACCTTGTGCCAAAATAAAAATTGCTGGGGGTGTGGTTCAGTGGTTAAGCACCACTGGGTTCAATTCCCATTATCACCCCCCCACACACACACACACAAAAAAAAAAAAAAAAAAAAAAAAAAAACCTCCTGAGATCTCTGACTGCAAAACTGCAGATAATAATACCACCTAGTCTTTATGGAGCTCCCTCTGTATGTTCAGCTTTAATCCTCCCAGAGCATTTTAATCCTATCCAGAGATAGAAATTACTATCATGCCCACTTTACAAATGAGGGAATGGAGACTAAGAAAAGTTCCACCAGTTGCAGCATGGTCTCCAAACAAGTAAAGCAGACATGCTGAATCAAACCAAGGCAATAAGCTTACAGAAACGGCTGTGCTTACAGAGAGCATAACGGTCTCTTTCTAGTGTGCTCCCAATACCTACTCTCTACATGGAGACTAGGAAATGGTACAAAGAAAGTGTTCTCTGCCCTCAAGAAAATAACAATGCAGATAGCAGAGGAAACCGCAAAGGATCATTTCAAAATGTGGTTGGCTGCTAGTTTAATCTAATAAGAAGAAACACAGAAAAGAGCTGATAAAATAATAATAAGCACAAGAATTATGTTTATTCACATTTGCTGAGCAAATTACTATGTATTTAGCCAGGTGCAACTGTGCACGCCTGTAATCCCAGTGGCTTGGGGGGCTAAGGAGTATTGCAAGTTCAAAGGCAGACTCAGCAACTTAGTGAGGCCCTAAGCAACTCAGCAAGACCATGTCTCTACATAAAATACAAAAAGGGGGCTAGGGATGTTGCTCAGTAGTTAAGCACCTCTGGGTTCAATGCCTGGTACCAAAAAAAAAAAAAAAAAAAAAATTACTATGTACCTGGCATTTGTTTAACACTTGGCTGATCTCAATTATTCTTTATACAAACCTGTAAGTTACCTAGTAGAACCAGTCTCATTTAAGGGTAAGGGATTTGAGTTTCAAAGAGGCAAACAACATAACTCATCCAAGGTAGACTGGACTTGAACTAGTCTTGGTGTACACATAGAAAAAGCTCGGTAAATACTCTTGAGCATTCACTGTGCACTCTTTCATTTAATACTCACCACCCTATAGATTTAGTGTTATTATTGGCTCCATTTTACAGAGGAGGAACCTAAAGCTCCAAGATGTTAAATAACTTCTAAGTACACACAACTCTCAACTGGTAAAACTAAAATAGGAACTCAGGGTTCACCAACTCCAAAGCCTATCTCATTTGCCTTCTAAGACCATTCTCTGGGACTGCACGGTAGGTGAAGCCCAGCTGCCTCCTTCTATGCATCTGTTAGTTAGCTTTGATTTGGATGTAAACAAGGGAGATAAAAATAATAGGCTAGCCTCTAATTCAATGCATGGAAAACAATCGCAGCAGGGCTGGCAGAGGTGAAAGGAATTACCATCAGGAAGAAAGGGGAAAATAAGGCCTAGAAAATTCTAATAGAGGCAGAGGCTGTTCTCCATATGCTCCCTCAAGGAAAGAGACAGTCTGGCTCCACTTAAAGCAGAAGCAACAAACTCAAAGCATGCCACAGCCAGCACGAAATGACAATCTTCTTTGGAATTCTGTTTCTAACAAATGAGTCCCTACCTAGAGGAAGCAGCTGGGCCCAGGCAGCCTGTATCCTGACACCTCATCAGAATTCTGTTGCTCTCTCCAAAATCCTCAGGAGTTCCAAGTGCCACACACCAGGAGGGGCTGAACTTTTCCTGCGACCTATAACATGGGCTTGCTTTTAAAGAGAACAATTCATACCCTCTTCCATTTTCTGCAAGTCTTTAAGCTTCTTGTGTTGGGTGCCCTGTTCTGTTCAACGTAACAAATTGACTCTTAGGTCCAGATCACAGGGATCCCATGGTCAAAAGAGCAAGATTAGAGCTGGGCATGATGGTGCACGCCTGTAATCCCAGTGGCTCAGGAGGCTGGGGAAGGAGGATCACAGCCAATCTCAGCAACGGCGAGGCACTAAGCAACTCAGTGAGACCCTGTCTCTAAATAAAATACAAAATAGGGCTGGGGATGTGGCTCAGTGGCCAAGTGCCCCTGACTTCAATTCTCAGTGGTGGTGATGGGGGGCAAGATTATCCACAGTTCAGCATGTCCACCTTATTTCACTTACATAATTTGTATTGCAATGCTGAGCTCTGAATGGGTAACTCCAAAATACTTCTTGACTGACAGACTTATGTGAGGGTAATTCAGTCCAAGAAATTTATTGATTCAAGGGTGGTTCATGGGCAAGAGGTATTGGCATCACCAGAAGTATATTAGTGTATTGGAAAGGCAGAACCTTGGATTGAGGTGTATTTTGGTGGTAGAGCATCCCCCTAGCATCGTCAGAGGTTTCCATCCCCAGTAGTGTAAAAGAGAGAGGGGGTGGGGGAAAAGATAGAGGCAGAGGTGGGGGAGAGTGTGAGAGAGAAAGAGAAGAGAAAAAGAAATACAAAATCTCAGGCCTCACTTTAGACTTTCTGAATTAGAAACTGAGTTTTAACCAGATCTCCAGGAGCTTTGTCTGAGCATTAAAGTAGAAAAAGCATTGGTATAGGATGATTGAGAAAGGCTTTCATTCTCCCCTAATCTGCAATAGGTCTCCATTCCCTGTGCTTTACTGAGGTTTCCAAATGGTTCCAATGGTTTCCAAATTTGGTTGTACATTATTTCATCTGGGAAGCTGGGTTTTTTAAAAAGAATTTTCTGTTTGGAAAAAAAAATTAAACTAAGAGAAAAATTCTAAGAATAGTACAAAGAACTCATGTATACCCCTCACACAGATTCACCAAATGTTAGCATTTTGCCATATTTGCTTTATTCCACCCTCTATATTTCTGTGTATTTTTCCTCCCTAATTCACTTGAATTCATTGCAAACATCATGCCCTTTTCCCCAAGTATTTCAGAGTATTTTCTAAGAAGAAGGATATCCTTTTACATAATTACAGCACAAGTTACCAAGTTCAGGAATTTTTAACACTGATACAATAACATTATGTACAATATGGTATATAGTCAAATGTGGTGAATTGTCAGAAAAATGTCCTTTGTGATGATTTTGACTTCCATTAAGGAGCTTTTAAGAAATACCAATGCTGAGACTCTACCCCATAACAATGGAGATAGAATCTCTTACTTCACTTAACATAAGTTCTCCATTTCCAACTATGTTGTTGCTAATGGTAGGATCTCATTTTCTTTGTGGCCAAGTACTATTCCACTGTATATATATATGTATATATATATATATATATATATATATACACACACACACACACACACACACACACACACACACACACACACTACGTTTCATCAATGCACATTTCAGTTGATTCCATGTCTTAGCTATGGCAACCAGTGATGCAATAATCATGGGCATACAGGTATCTCTTTGGTATGCTGATTTTATTTCCTTTGGATATACACCCAGAGTGTGATAGCTAGATCATATGTTAAATCTATTTTTGGTCTTTTGAGGAAACTCCACACTGTTTTCCATAATGGCTGTACTAATTTACATTTCCACCAACAGTAGAGATGAGTTCCCCTTTCTTTGCATCCTCACCAGCATTTGTCATGTTTTGTCTTAAAAGAAAAAGAATCCCTGAAGGAGAAGACTGCATATATATCTTTAAAGCTCTTCATTAGGTCCTAATGTGTAGCTAAGTCTAAGGACTACTATGCTATAGATTTTTTTTTCTGTGAATCATAGAGGTAAGAACTCTTGTCAGCAGGGTATGCCCTGAGTATAATTTGTCTAGACCCCATGTCTCCTTTAGTCTGAGTTCTAACGTCCCTAACTGCCTCTGAGGTTCCCAGGGCCTTTCCCTGCTGCCTTCGGGTGCCACCTCTCTAACGGAAACAATGCTCATTTTTTCCATCCTATTATTTCTCCTACAGCTTCTCAGCCCAGAGAAGCTCCTCTTTCTTTATGAAAAATGAAGACTTGAAAATGGTATGTGCTCTGTGCTAAATTCTCCACCATGCAAATCCTAACAATTTGGCTGCATCACCAAGAATCATTGCAGAAGAACAAGGACAAACAGTGGGGGAAGAACACCAGGGATCTAGCAAATCAATTAGGTGAGGGCCAAATTTCTCATTGGGCATGCTGCAAAGTTTCTCTCGCATTGGAGAATTGCTTTCTTCTAACTAAACTATTCTCAAATTATCTTGGCTTGGAAGTAAACTGCTGAGATGAGCAGATGTGGTATGCTAGGGTTGCACTGGACAAGAAGGTAATGTACAGATGGGGAGCAACTGAAACACCAGACAGCTAATCCCAAGAGCCAGCAGGCTTTTGCATTTCCCAAAAGAATTTGGGTCAATCTAACTGGTCAGTCTAACCATGTCAAGGTATCTGTTCTGCTTCCATCTGTCAGCCACCTAAGGGGAAGCCTGGAAGGTCTGGGAGGAGGGGCTAACAAAGAATTCATGATGTCTATTCTGCTGGGGGCAGAACTGTTTCCCAAGCATCAAATCCACATTGCCACCACCACCCTCCACACCCTCCCATCCAAACATCTGTTTCACTGCAGCCAAAGAAAGTTACTTCCTCTGAAAAGGGTCCTTTAGAAGGGATCAAAACTGAATTTATATATGCTTGTGAATATCTTCTGGAAGAAAGGTGAAGGCAGAAAAAGGATCATTTGGCTTCAAAGTGGCTTTGTAAAGGCCGGAGAAATTGGCTTGCTTTTAGGATATATTGATATTCTTTAATATTCGAGAGAACTAGCCTACTCAGATGGATTGCTTTAACAGATGCATCTTTGCAGTTAGTCAATGACAAAATATTTGTGAGCAGTTAGTGTCTTTCCTCTTCACAGTAACTCAATAATGTGCCAAATGAGATCATTCCCTCTGGCCCAGGACTCAAGAACATTTTGAATTGTGTGCATCCTGATTAAGAACTAAAGCATACTCTAGTTATCGCCAAAGTCCAAATGGAGGGCACTTGTATTCCTAGACATCCATTAGAAAATACCTTAATTAGGACCCAGTGTGCACTGCTATTACCATCTCTAATCAACTCTTTCATTGAGGGCTCCTTATCTTATTACAGATTTTGGTCCCTGCCAGTAAGACAGAATGTGCATAAATTTATCAAGTACGTGTGAATCGCACACACCCCAAACTTTCTTACAAAAAGGCCAGCTTCAGAAAATATTTTCACAGAATATGACATTTCACATAGCTTAATTCAAACTAACAACAGGTTGTTGTTTTTTTCCTTCTATTTATTTATAATTATTTTTAAAACTAGTGCCTTATGGTTATCCATGAATGTGAGACTGATTGTGGTATATTCATATATGTACATAGGAAAGTTAGGTCAGATTCTTTCCCTTTGTCTAATATTAAAACTCTAAAAATTGGCTAATATTCTCTCCAATTGCTAATTCTCATTCTCTAAATATTTGATAGATACATATGTGCACATTTCAGGGTCTGTAAATCTGAACTCAGGTTTGTGTGTAATAGTAGAGTACAAAGTTCAGACATACAGTCACTCAAATATCCCTATTTTTGCCAATGCCTAGGTAAGATCCAGTAGTTTCTTACCTCTTTCTCTCCTACTACTCTGCTACAATCCATCCTCTAAAATTGCACATCCTCTGCCTTCAGAATAAAAGTCTCAAATGTTTAGTTTGGAATTCAAAGATTTCTCCATGATACATAGTATCAAAGATTACTTGTACTCCCCCCCAGTCCCATTCCCAGTGCTTCAAGTAAACCAACTTTTTTGCTCTCATATATGAAGCAATGTAGCCCTAAATGTTCTGGAGTGCTTGCTACATACCAGGCCTGTGTTAGTTTGTACCATTATTTCATTTACTCTTTCTCATAACCCAGCCAAGAAGGTTTTATTACTCTCATTTTGCAGGAAGAAAAACAGGGGACAACAGATGTTAAATAACATGCCTGAAGTCACCAAGTTGTGGAGTCAACCTTTGAAGCTAAGTGGTCTCATTTCAGAGTGTGCCTTCTGAGCCTCAAATGCTAAAATATTTTGCATGGTGTCCTGCTTTTTTGTGCCTCCATATTTTTATTCATAGTTTCTTCTCTGGAAACAGCCCTCTCAACTTGGTGAAACCCTGCCCAGCTCAAAGGGCATCTCTTCCTTGAAGCCTCCCTTGATCTCATATAGTGAACATTCATTCCTCCTGGCTTCACGATCTCACAGCCTAAGTTCTAGCAGTTACATTACTATTTCACTATTATAATTATTATTTGTACCTGTTTCTCCTCCTACTCCCTGTACTAGGAAACCAAACTCATTATCCCTGTAGCCCTGTAATGTTGAAGTCAAGAATTCCCGTCAAGGATGCACTCACTGCCAGAGAAGTGGGTAAAGGTGGGCTGAGCGATGGAGTAGGCATCCTCTAAGCTCCCTCCCAATTCAGAGGTTGTACAATCCTGGCTGACAGTATCCCTGAGGGCAGGAACTGCACCCTCCACAGAATGGCTGACATGTCTCTAGGGAACTGCTGAGCTGACAAAACTATGTTCTCTGAAGCAGGTGTGGACTAACAAGAACTGGCTATGCCTCCCTCCCAGTCTCTGTATATCTGTCACTGTCATGTGTATTTGAAGGTGACATTATTCTGCTAGTCTGGCTCAAGGGCTGCAGTCCCTTTCCAATTCTTTCTCTATGAGACTATCCTTCTGAGTGCTGTGTGAGTTGATGATCCATGTGCGTAGTGATGCCTGCAGCATTTAGGGCTTAGCTTGTCTATCTAGACCAGTGGTTTGCAAACTTCAGTGTTCATTAGAATTACCTAGAGGACTTGTTAAAGCACACATTGCTGGGCCCCAGACCCAGTAGGTCCAGGGTAAACCTGGAGACCTGTCATTTCTAGCAGATTCCCAGATGAAATTGATGGTGCAGTTCTCTAGGCCACACCTGAGAACCAGTACTCCAGGCAATGGCTTCACTCACAAGAAGATGCCTTCTTCTCTCTGACTCCTGCCCACCTCCTCTGAGGGGCCTAAGAGGGTAGGGCAGACGGATAAGCCCTTAAATGGGGGCTAAAGTCTAGAGTTCCACTGAAGATTGTGGATCTGGTGTGCTGTGCTGTGTGATTTGGGCAAATCTCAGTGCTTCTCTGGGTTTCTAGGTGCCTCACAGGTGCAAGGAAGGGCACTACTACTCTGAGTATTTCCAGAATTTAGAGTTCATGGTTACTCTTCTCCTTAGCCCAAATTTTCAAGGTGGGATGTCCAATGTCCCCTCAGCACTAACTCAAGCATCCAACTGCCCACTACTGTTCACCCATCACTCCAAGATGGAGCTAGAGTCACCCTGGTTTCTTGGAGCTTTCCCTCTATAGACATCTCTGTGTGTATAGCCCAAAGAGCAAAGTTGGTACCTTGCCTCTTGGAGACTCAATCTGCCTTTTCAGGGCATCTGTGTCCTATTTAAACAATACTTTAGCACAGATATAAGAAAACCTAATGGTATAGCTATTCACCCATATGTAATTCTGGTTCTAACCACATGCTATGTAAACTTCATTGAATTTAATACCTCTAAGCCTCACTCAACATGGAGACTAACAGTGACCACTTCACAGGTTATTGTGTGGATTAAATGAGATAGTACATGCAAGGCATTTACTGAAGGCAGATAGTAAATCCACAGAAATGGTAGCTTTTATCAGGCATGATGGTGCATACCTATAATCATAGCAGCTTGGTAGGCTGAGGCAAAAAAATCACAAGTTCACAGCCAACCTCAGCAACTTAGTAAGGCCCTAAGCAGTTAAGTAAGACTCTGTCTCAAAAAAAAAAAATTAAAAACAAGTTCTGGGGACATGGATCAGTGGTAAAGTGCCCCTGAGTACAATCCCTAGCACAAAAAAAGAAAGGAAAAAGAAAAGAAAGAAAAAAATGGTAGCTGTTATTTCCAAAAATAGTATTATGGCTTTCTCCATAACACTAGACAAGTAAGGAATCAAAAAAATGCTGTGGTTGTAGATTTTCTACCTTCTTATAGGACTCCATAGTTTAAATAATGTTAACATAGAATAAAACAATGTTATATTTTATCCATATACAATAGTTTACATTTTCAGAAATATATCCAATCTTTATAACAATATAAAGAGAAGGCAAGTGTTCTTGTGTAGATTAGCTCAGATGTTCCTAAAACACCATCCCTTTCTAATAAGCTTTCTATGCAGTAGGCTGGCTCTCCCTGCATGAACAGTGGGAAGAAGCAGCATCCTTGGCCATGGTGGCCAGCTGAGGAGCCTCCAGGAAACCCCATTGGTACCTGGCCTATCTTTTCAGGGATCCATCAGGCCAAAGGGCTGCTTCCCATGTGGCATCATTGCCTTCATTCCTCAAAGTACAGGCATCGCCAGGTCCCAAACACATAAACAATGGTAACTGAATAACTCAAGGACTTTGAAGATATACATAAGCCAGACCAGCACAGAAATGTTCTGGACTTTTCAACAATTCCACCTCTTAATCCAAGAAAAATCAGCCCACCTGTTTCACTCCCAATTACATTTATCATGATTTTGCACTCTGCAAAATCAGGACAATGTCACAGGCTATGACACCAGTGCCACACTCATCATTAGTTATAGTCCAATGCTTGAGGAGAGGAATAAAGCACAGAAGAGTCAGAAACTTGTTATGACGCTTGATAATGATCTATTTACTCACCAGAAATTGTACAAGAATTCTAGACTTCAGGGCTGGGTTTGTGGCTCAGTGGTTGAGCGCTTGCCTAGCACGTGTGAGGCACTGGGTTCAATTCTCAGCACCACACAAAAATACATAAATAAAATAAAGGTATTATGTCCATCTACAACTAAAAAAAAGTATTTTAAAAAAAGCCAGGTGCAGTGGCTCATGCCTGCAATCCCAGTGGCTCTGGAGGCTGAGGCAGGAGGATCTCAACTTCAAAGCCAGTCTCATCAAAAGTGAGGTGCTAAGCAACTCAGTGAGACCCTGTTTCTAAATAAAATACAAAATAGGGCTGGGGATGTAGCTCAGTGGTCAAGTGCCCCTGAGTTCAATTTCTGTACTCCCCCAAAAAATAATTCTAGGCTTCAGCAATTTCACATCCCTACTATTTCTTTCAAGTTTCTGTCAATGGTGACTGCTAGAAATAGACAACAATAGTAGGTTCTCTATTTGGGGTCCCTTATTTGACTTCCCTGATCTTTCCTCTGTGGTTGGCTCCTTTCAGTTATTTTCAAGGTCCCAGAAAGAGACAAGCTGACCTTGCTAACTCTGCTGTAGCCACACTGGGCTTCCTGCTGTTCCTTAAACAGGTCAAGCATGCACCCTCAGGGTCTTTGCATTTCCATCTCAGTCCTCTACTCCTCCTCCGGACTCCTGCTCCCTCCCTTTTTAAAAGTCTTTGTTCAAATAATCTTCACCAGCTGGATAAGGTAAACAAATCCCTTAACCTTCCTTTGCCTCTTTTTTCTCATCTGTAAAATGGAGATACTATTAATATTAATCTCATGGGGTTTTTCTGAAGCTTGATGGAGATAGTGTGAGGATCTTAGAGCAGCAGCTGAAATAAGGTAAGCACTCAGTAAGCATTACTATTATGCAAATTTATATACTTTACAGAAGAACCATATCCCATAGGTCATCTAATTCTAAATTCAAAGCAATCCCTTAGGGGAAGAGATAATTATTTTCTTTGACTGATAAGGCAGTTGAGGCTTAGAGAAGTGAAAGGATTTATCCGAAGTCTCCTAGCTAATAAGTGAGAGAGCTGGGATAAAGATATAGGTCATTAGTTTCCTAGTCCAGTGCCCTGTGCTACACTGTCTTAGAGATAGCAATTTTTCATCAATGCTAGCAGTCACAGAATGAGAATTTGAGCTCACATTCATCTTTGAGTACCACATTTTCTTGGTGCCAGACAAGACCTGGGACTAACCATTGAACTTCATCCTCAGCTCTTATTTTTTTTATTTTGAGACAGGGTCTTGCTAAGTTGCTTAGGGCTTTGCTACATTGCTGAGGCTAGCCTCAAACTTGCAATCATCCTGCCTCAGCCTCCTGAGTCAGTGGGATTACAGGTATGCACCACCATGACTGGCCTAGGATCTTAAAAATGAAGGTGAAAGGGAAAGAGTACTTAGACCTATAAGTACTCATGGAACAATGGGCATAGGAACAACCACAGGCAGATTCCACCTTCTATAAATAAGACTCCCAGGATGGTTGGAATGTGAAAGGATTTTTACAAGAGAAGGGTCATTGTAAATATTAATAAGTACCTAAGTCAGCCTACCAAATGTACACAGATATACACAGCAGTACACCGTTACTGCTATGGCATAGACTAAGGGCAATAAGACAAGAGTGGAGAGATAGGCAAAGGCCATACTCTGCCAGGTCTTGATGACTCAGGAAGAAAGTTGGATTTTATTTGAAATATAATGGGAAGCCACTGGAAGCTTTTAAGTAAAGGGATGACATTACCTGATTTACATTTTTAAAAGAGAACACTGATGCTATGATATGAAACTATACAGAGTATGATTCTGTAGTGACTCAACTGGGCTTGCATCTGAACCCTATCACTTTGTAGCCTGAAATTCTGTTCAATGGAGACAATAAAGGTACCCACCAAGCAGATGCTCAGTATATGTTAACTGCAATTATTAGAATTAGCAATGGTAGGAATACTATTTTAGTATTATAGTCACAACTTTGGGATAATACACAGGATGTGGCCCAGATCAGTCAGGTATTAGGTCAATGGTGGTTCAAGTAAAAATTTTTGGATTCCTAAGACCTGACAAAATGTTTAGAGTCTCTAGTTGCAAGAGATAATAGAAAAAGCATGCCTGAGGTTGCTGCCAAAACACTATGGGGGTTTCCCTGTCTCTTCTTCCAACCTCAGGACATGATCATACTGCTGGCTATGTCCTGGCACACAGTTGCCTCTAAGCATAGATTGAGATGATTAGGAAAGGCCAGAAAAATGTGCATTCTTTTCTCACCCCTGTGACACTTCCCCAAATCCAAAACAGTTCATTCATTCGAAAGTTACTAAGCACCACCTACGTGCCAGCCTGGAGCTGGGCCATACCATCTTTCCAACAAAGGTGAGTCAGGAGCACCATGGGGGATCCCCAGTGGGTTCATCTGTCACTTCACACCATGAAGATTGTGCAATGAAGTGAAGGAGATGAGGTGGATGTCAAGGTTTCTGTTTAGAACATGGGATTGGGGTCTTTCTTTTGGAACTTTGCTTTAAGAACTTTTTGGCCTGAATTTATGACAGCATTAACAACCCCCCATCAAGAAGGAAAAAGCTTGGAATTTCAATGTGACATGTATCTCACACGTCCTGCATCATAGAAGATCAAGCCCAGAAAATAGTGATGGTGCAAAGGGCCTTCTCTTTCAGCATACTCTTAGTCTCTAAGGTCTTGTGTCACCTCACCCAGTTCTTTCAGTCCAGTGATCTGTCTGCTCCCTGGAATGGGGTGACTACAGAAAACAGAGCATTCCTTTTTGGAAAAGAGAGTTGTGCCATGTCACCCCATGCTCAGGCTGACTTGACCTGGGGCAAATTTGGTATGTCAGGAATGACTGAGTCTAAAGTCAGGGTAGTACCCAAATAATCTGCCATTTTATCCTGCCATTATTTTTTTTATATTTTTCTTAGTTGTTGATGGACCTTTAATTAATTAATTTATTTATTTCTATGTGGTGCTAAGGATTGAACCCAGGGCCTCACACGTGCTAGGTGAGCATTATCACTCAGCTACCACCCTGCCCCTGCCATTGTTACTTGCTCAACACTTTGACATATATTTTCATTTATTCATTTATTTGATCAATCCTTTATTCAACAATATATGTGGGAGGCTGGATCACTCTCATTAAAATATTATTTTTCCACCTAAAAAGGTTAGTAAGTTCTCTTCCATATATTGCTACTGCATCCATTGTTCTCATCTTCATTTTACTAAAGCCTTGAAACATTTATGCATACCCATTGTCTCCAAAATCTCTCCATCCCTTCCTTGCTGAACTCACTCTACTCACTGCTCTGAACAAGAGTACCGTGACATACACGTTACAAAATTCAATGTTCAATTCTCAGTCCTCATCTGACTTGATGTACCTTCAGTAGTTGACACAAGTTACCACTTGCTCTTGCTTGAATTCTTCTCTTAATTTTCAGGAACTGCATTCTGTTAGTTTTTTTTTTTTCCTTCTTCTCTGGCTTCTTCTCAATCTCCTTTGCTTGTTGCTCTTTAACATAACCTCTAGACTTCAGAGCACTCTAGGATTAAGTCCTTAGATTTCATCTCTATGAGATCTGGATCTCGTCCAGTCTCATAGCTCCCAAAGTTCTATCTCCAGATGAGACTTCTGCTATGAACTCTAGGTTGGTATATCTGAGTCTACTTGGCCTCTCCAGTTGGATGAATAATGGGCACTTGTCTTAGCCTCTTTGGGTTGCTAAAACAAAATAATATGCACTCATTTACATAAACAACAGATATTTTGTTCTCAAGATTCTGGAAGCTGGGGAGTCCAAGATCTTACTGAGCCTTCCTCACTGTATTGGATGTTTTATAAAGTTTAGGATTCGTGTTCATTTTGTTCACTATTTTTATCCCTATGTTTTGAGTACTGCCTAGCACTTGGTAAGGGCTCAATAAATATTTACTAAAAAAGTGGGTAAAACTAGCAAAACAATTGCAGCTTGTGATAAGCACTAAAAAATGAAATAAAAAAGCTGAAGAATCAGAATGAAGGTTGTCAACCCTGGCTACGTGTTTTGTTTTTTGTTTTTTTTTTTTTAAAGAGAGAGGGAGGGAGAGAGAGAGAGAGAGAGAGAAGTTTAATATTTATTTTTTAGTTGTTGGCGGACACAACATCTTTGTTTGTATGTGGTGCTGAGGATCGAACCCGGGTCGCATGCATGCCAGGCAAGCGCGGTACGGCTTGAGCCACATCCCCAGCCCCTGGCTACCTGTTAAAATCACCTGGGAAGTATTTACCGATGCAGATGCCTGGGATTCACTCCTGGAAATTCTAAAATATGAAGGGACCTGATCATTGTCTGCTTCTTTAATGTTCTCTGATTCTCATGTGAAGTACATCAGAGAATTAATGAGTTTGAGAATGATAGGGGTACAGAAATGTACTTGAGACAGGATATACAGAGAACATCTTTTATCTTTTTCTAAGATGGTATCATTTAAGTGGAAACCTGAAGGACAAAAAGAAGCATGAGGCATTCAGGGCACAAGGGTAGGGTTTAATTTCTGGGAGAGGCTCCAAACAAAAGTGAACACAATGAAGTAGATATGAGTATGGCATCTCAAAACAGAAGGCTGTTGTGCACAGTGCAGAGTATGATCAAGGACAACAATTGAATAAGACGAGTTTAGATACCCCTGGGCCAGATTAGGCAGGGCCTTCTAGACCATGAGAAGAAATTAAAATCTACATTCTATGAAATGAGAACCATTAGAGGGTTTCTAGGAGGAAAATTATGATCTGATTTCCTATTTGTTAAAAATGGCTCACTGCTGTGTGTAGGCATGAATGAAAGCAGAGAAATGACTTCAGGAAGCTGTTCTGGTACTAGAGGGATTTGCTGCTGGCCTGGATTGAGCTGATGGTCTAATGGCATCCCTTTCCTTTCAGCTAGATGAAGCCTAAGAGTAGTGTACAAATTTATTCTGCTCTGGTAAGCTCACACACACAGTCACCATGTGTGTTTCAGAAAAATTTCCCAATGCTTACATACTGTAGAGGATTATTCTATGATGAATGTCTTGGTGATTGCAGAATGTATGTTATGACCTACCTTAGCTTTCCCGATTGATCAGTTAATGTGATGAATGTCATATCCAAGATCAGACTAGGAAGGTGAATTTCTGATATCAGTTAACTAGTAAACAATCCAATCAGAAAGGGGCTTAGAAAAAGTGATAGTGGCACTCATTCACCTAAATTTTAAACAACCTCACTCATCCCCAGCACTGACTCTTTTGTGTTTTCTCAGGGTTGGGGGGGAACACTATGTTCTCAAGGGAGTTCATAAATTAAGAGATCAAGACATGAATACAAATAGAATTTAAAAAGAGAGAATGAGGCACATATCCAGAAGAAGATATAAATACAATCAATAACTGGTATCATTTATTTAGTGCTCAATTTATGCTGAGCACTATGTTGTGTGCTCTACTTGTTTTCATTTCATCTTCACAATATAATATGATCACTCATGATGATAATGATGACAATAATTGCAGCTATAACTATTATAGTGAATAACATTTACTAGGTGCTTAGTATTAGCCAGTCATTAGGTTAGATGTTTTGCTAAATCTCATATAGGTATATATTCATTCTACAGTTAGTCGAGAATAAGTCTGTCTAGAAAAGATCAATGACATATCCAAGATCACAGAGGTAGGCAGGTGAAGATGGAAAAGTCAAACCCAGATTTGACTCTCAATCACATGCTCTTAAAATGCTCTGGAATTCAGAGCAGATGGTTTCTACCTTGTCCTGGGAGGTTCCTGTGTGCAGGGAGCAAGACACCAAAGCAGAGCAAATGTTTAAAGAAAAGAGGGGCCTATTCAGGGCCCAGCAATTGGCCCTGAATGGCCACTGGGGAGGGTATATATTGGGAAATAGTGGCTCATTGGTAAGGCAGTTATCCCACTGCTTCTTGCTCCTAATCACCTTGCCTGTGTCAGCTAGGGGTTGCAGCCTCCCATTAAGCCTCTCTTAACTCATTCTTGATCTTGAGGTGTCTTGGTCCCCTAAAAGCTCCTAGGAACTCAAACAACGTTAACTCCACTCCAAGGTAGGACAACATATAGATTTTCAAACTCAAACCGTGGCGAGTAGTAAGTTGGTGGCTCTCTCATTGATGTCCTGCATTTAGGACATTAAAACAAGATCCATCCGATCTGCAGAAGACAGGAGGATGAGGAATCCAGAGAAAACAACAAATAGCACCCAGCCTATCCCATTAAGCCAGAAAAGAAGGTTCATCGTGCAATGCTGCTCCTAACAGCAAAATTTTGTCAATGATCTCAGGGCCCATTAATATGGGATTGATGAGATAAACTTTGAGATACAGCAAAAACAACACTATATTGTTGTTTAAAAAAAAAAAAAAGACAACGGGAAATTGTATGTTCTACCAAGGAAAGATATTTCCAAAAGATTAAGATAGATCCAAAAGTGAAAGATAGATCCAAAAGTGAAAAGAGCAGGTCACACTACAAAAGCAGGTCTATGGGATGACCCTATTTAAATCCTAGAGCTGTGTTTATATATACATTTTATATATATGCAAAACCATTATCAGAAATTATCTGGTAGGTGTGAGCACACAGAATTATAGATGAAATTCTATTTGCTAATTCCAGTATATGTGCATTTGTTGACCATTCCAACCAGTCCATATTACTTCTACAATTGGGGAAGCTATACTTGTATTTCTATTTTGCAGAACAAAAACTCCATCTTAGATTATCCTCATCCATCTTGTCTTGTAAAAGCAATATGTCTTGAATTCAGAAGTGTATTTGAAATTATCTCCTTTAAATTTCTTATGAATGAACTAAAATCAGACAATATAGTAACAGATTATAAAACAGTCATATGGATTGGCAAAATGATTAAACAATTTTACTTTAGGTGGCAACCAGCAGAAATGTCTCCAGAGAAAGGCCACAGGGCTTTTCCAATGTTATTAATAATTTAGATGATATGGAAAATGTACTTGCCACGTCTGAAGATGACTCAAAGCTGACAGGGTTGAAGAACAAAACTGAGATTCAAAATGAGCTCAGATGGGCTGGATTGCTGGGCTAAAATTTAAGAAAAAAATGAAATTAAAGTAAGACAAATAAGAAATCCTCAATTAAAAATTTAAGTTCATTTCATAAGGCCAGAAAAGGGGAAGCACATCTTAGCAGCTCCCATAAGCACAAATAAACAAACTAAAAAAGATTTGAGGTTTGAACTGACCCACAAGCATAATTTGAGCCAAAAGTTTAATGTAGCTAAATTATTTAGCTGGAAAAACAATAGAGCACAATTTTAGCTTGTATTAATCAAAGGACAGTGTCTAGATCCTAAAACATAATCACTACCTGGCAATCTCCACTGTTCCCTCCTGCAGTCTCCTGTTTCATTCTACACATCACAACTTTTTTTTTTTTTTTTTGGTTTTGTACTGAGGATTGAACCCAGAGGTGCTTAACCACTGAGCCACATCTCTAGCCTCTTTATTTTTTTTTATTTTGAGATAGGGTCCCATTAAGTTGCTTAGGGCCTCACTAAGTTGCTGAGGCTGGCCTACAACTTTCAATCCTCCTGCCTAATCCTCCCCAATCACTAGGATTACAGATGTGTGCCACAATGCCTTGAATATACATCACATTTTAAAAGGTTCACTGAGAAAGTGGAACAACTCCAGAAGAGGGATATGAGATTGACAAAGAGAACTACTCCACAATAGGAGTGGCTTTTGAAAGTGCCAGAGACATGGAGTCCATAAAGGAGAAGGGTTGGGGGTTATATAGGATAGCCACCTGTCTTCAAATCACGAGTGTTTTCCTATGGAAGGTAGGCACTTATTCTAGGTAATAGGGTGACAGAACTAAGACTACTGCCACCCAGTGGTAGCAAGGAGGCACATTTTCATTCAACCTGTAAAAAGGCTTTCTGACCTTGAGAAGGTCCTGCAAGAGGCTGAGCAGGCTGGTAAAGCTGGGAGGGTTTTAAGTCAAGGCCAATGAACAGATGCCCAGTGGCAGGATTATAGAAAGTGGGTCTCTTTTCCCTATGCTGTGTTATCATCCCCTTTTTATGCCCCCCAACCCCACTGGACCAAGGAGCCCACTATCTGCAGTCCACGGCAGCTGGGGCTGCTGTTCCTTGTTTATTCTCATCCAAAGTCTATGGCAGCAAAACCGGCTGCTTAAAGGAGGTAAAACTGTTGATAGAAATCAAATGCTGTTCCTTCCTGACAAGCTTCTTTTGGCTTTCCATCTCCCTATAAATGCCAGGCATAGCAATGGCCTACAAAGCCTTAAACAATCTGGCCCCAGTGACCTCTCTGATCTCCTTTCCCATTATTCTTCCCCTTGTTGGATTCACTACTGCAACACAAGTTTCTTGGTGGTTTCTTAATGACAGACATGCTTTGGACTCGGGGACTTTGCTCTTACTCTTCTCTCTGCTTGCAATGCAATTACCTAAGCTACCTGCAAGGCGTATTCTCACATCGTCCTTCAGTGCTGCAGCAAAGATCATCTCCTCAGTCAGGACTCCCTGACCACGCTCCTTAAAATTATAGGTTATGCAGTCTTCTCTCCTGCCATCACTCACTCT
This sequence comes from Callospermophilus lateralis, assembly GCF_048772815.1. Lineage (NCBI taxonomy): Eukaryota > Metazoa > Chordata > Mammalia > Rodentia > Sciuridae > Callospermophilus > Callospermophilus lateralis. The sequence goes on along the minus strand of NC_135325.1, from coordinate 89,157,909 downwards.
CTCTCTCTCTCTCTCTCACACACACACACACACACACACACATGCACATTCCTGATCATTTTGAAATTCCTTATCATCCAATCTGAAATTTTTCTCCATAGCTAAATATTATGTAACATAATGCTTTATATTTTTATTGTTTTCCTATATCCTGTATTAAGTTCCTTACATGCAGGGGTCATGCTGTACTGTGTTTTATGGTATCTCAGCTTCTAGAATGCTGGCTAGCATATAGTAGGTGCTCAGTAAATGCTTAATGAACTGTATCTCAAGTGCACACTATTTTCTGTATTCTTCATTATCTCAATGAAAGAATTTTTTTTTAATACTAGGGATTGAACCCAGGTGCACTGAACCACATTCCAACTCTTTTTAATTTTTTTATTTAGAGAAAGGGTCTCACTAAGTTGCTTAGGGCCTTGCTAAGTTGCTGAGGCTGGCTTTGAACTTCAGAGGCTCCTGCCTCAGCCTCCCAAGCCACTGGGATTACAGGTGTGTGCCACTGCACCCAGCTAACAAAAACATTAATTTTGTGTGTCAATAAAATTTAAAAACAAGTTTCAGAGTTAAAACTGTACCCAAAATGTTGTCAAGATGTTGTATTTTATATATATATATATATATATATATATATATATATATATACACACACACATACATATATATATATATATATATATATATTTGTAGTTGTAGTTGGACACAATACTTTTTTATTTATTCATTTTTATGTGGTGCTGAGGATTGAACCCAGGGCCTCACACGTGCTAGGCAAGTGCTCTACTGCTGAGCCATAACCCCAAACCCAAGATGGTGTATCTTAGTAGTAAGTTTTGGAAGAACTTTTCTCAATTTTTTGTTATGCAATCATATTATATTAATGGTCAATGGCCATAATAATTATAGTAACTAATATCTATTGAATGTTAACCATGTACCAGATATGATTATAAGTACTTAGATTAATTCTATTTCCACAATAGTCTTCTACAGTTGGCATTACTCTCATTGTCATTTTAAAGACAAGGAAACTCAAAAATAAGTAAGTGATATGATGTGCCCCAGGTCACAAAACTAATAGCAGGGAGATTCCAATGCCCATGTTATTAACCCCTATCTTCAATGTTAAAAAAATATTGATAATGAGAATGCTGCAACTAACATTTATTTAGTACTAACTATGCATTAGACACTGTACGAAATGTTTAAAAGACATCATCTCATTTAAAGCTAATAAGAGGCTTATGAGGTAGAAACCATTACATGACTATTTCTCAGTATGAGACTCTCCTGTTTCAATCAACCATACCCCCAATTCCCCTTAGCCTGTCTTGATTTGATAAGCAGTATGCTTTGATTGTCTCTTTTGCATCCCAAGCCAGTAGAGAAACTGGTAATAACCAGGCAGCTGCTATTCGATCTCCTCACTCCATATGAAATGTTATTTCAGTCTTCACTTGCCCTGTTATCCTGTTGAGAATAACTTTCGTCTTCCTCCACTAGCCCTATCTTATCCATATTTCCCCCCAAAGCATAGTTTAAATGCAACTCCCTCAAGGAATCCTTCCATGGTCTTCCCACCCATAATCTCACTCATCATATAGTCTCACTGAGCTCTGTTCATCTCTTCCCACTTTGTTTTTCTCAATTGAACTATAATATCACAAAAGCAACTGGGCCTTGTGCTCCTTGAAATTCCCTGAACCAATGATAGATTAGCTTGCACATAGCGGGTGCTCAATAATTATGTTGCTGATTTAATAATGATACTATATCCTCATATTTGTAAAAATGTTCTTCTCAAGGTGATCTCATACATATTATATCACTGGAGCCTCACAGCAGCCTTTAAAGAGAGGTAGATCACATTTTTCTCATGTTTACAGTTAAGGAAATTGAGGGCCAGGGAGATTAAATAAGTTGTCTCAGTTCACATATCTGAAAATTGAGCCTAGATCTCTGGACTTGAGCCCTGGAGTCTTTGCACTAGACCACACGGATTCTACCGGAAAGGCACTGCTGGTGGGAGCAATGCTAATAACATTCCCATAAAGACCTTGTCTTGATTCTATCACTGGAGCAAAAGCAATAAAGAATGCCAAGAGGCAATATCCTCAGTTGAGATTGGGAAGGCAGGTAAATTCATAGGCACTGGTGAGAAGTGCCTGGGGCTTATCAGATGAATGGTGATGACTCTGTTATTCTTTGTGAGGAGGGCACTGGGGCTGAATGTTGTCCTTTATACCAGGCAGGTTAGCTCAACCCTCAGCAGAAGGGAGGCAGCCTCAGGGCAGCATGGTGAATGTGAAAGAGCATTAGGAGGCAAGAGACCTGACCTGGGTTCAACATCCAGTTCTGCCACAAGCTAGCTGTGTCACCATGAGGAAGGAGGGAAGGTACCTAACCTTTCTGAACCTATTCTTCCTCACTTAAGGTCCCCAATTTATAAGACCATTCAGAGCCCCAATATTTCATAAATTGATGACACATATCATATATTGATGACCCATGGGCCATATCTGGGCCACAGACATATTGTCTTTTGTGCCAATAGTGTTGAATTTTAATAAAAATTCTCAACCAATATTGAAAGATCAGATGATTTTATGTAAGCATTCAGATGTTCAAGTTTTCTATGAAAATAAGAGCTGCTTCAAAAATCAGAAGACTTCCATAAACTTTGATTTCTAATTTGTTGTTGTTATTGTTCTGGAGATGGAACCCATGCACTTTACCATTGAGCTATGTTCCCAACCCTTTTTACATTTTTTTTAGAGACAGGGCCTTGCTAAATAGTTGAGGCTGGCCTTGAACTTGCAATCCTCCTGCTTCACTAGGATTACAGATGTATGCCACTGCACCTGATGATTGTAATCTTTCTAGAAAAAAAAATATCTGGACAAGTGGGTTTATTTTTTCATCTATTTATTATTTATAATGGAATATAGTAGGTATTTTGAGAGGTACCATGAGGAAAATAAAAAGCCAGGTGGGAGACAAGGAGTTCTTAAGTCGTAAGGTTTGGGATCTTCCAAGGTCTACAGTTAGGACACATGGTAGACAGAGAAGGCCTCCCTGATAAGATGATCACATTGCCACAGAATCACAATGGACTGAAACACAGCAGTAAATAGAGCATGTGAACAATAGGTTCAGAGTGATAGATAATATCCTCAACACACCAAGGGTAGAGTGAAAAGACACTAGTGATGTGGGTTGATGTGAATTAAGAGAGTTTCATTTAATTATTTGTTTAATTTTACAGTCACAATAAAAAGAGTTCTATATAATAAAATAAATATCAATGGCTGGGAAAAGGAAGGAACACAGTGAGCATAACAGGTGTTTGTACAGAGGCTTGGCAACAAAACACATCAATAAACCCAGATGCATTTTCTGTGTAATGGGGTCAACGCAATTAGCCTGGTACCTGTAGCTATATACCTAACTTGCCCTTACATCTTAGGCCAGGGCCATTACATGGTATTAGAACTCATTCTAATTACAGAACAACCAACTCTGTTGACCCAAGCATACTCGGGAAGTGATGGTAAGAAAAGAGAAATGGATTCCCCTCTACACTCTTGCAAGTCATTGTCTGTCTGGTCTGGGACTTGATAGATTCTTTCTCTGCATGCTAATTTCTCCAAGAAAGAAATGAGTATTTTAAATCTTTTTACTATCACCTACACTATGTTTAAGTATTGCTTCATGAAATATTTTTATATTTATAATAAATATATGTGAATATTTATATATATAAACACACATACATATGCAAATACATACAAACTATATAATGTATTAACTATGTAAATTTTTCATACTCAAAACTATATATGGGGCTGGAGTTGTGGCTCAGTGGTAGAGTGCTCACCTAGCACATGTGAGGGCCTGGGTTCAATCCTCAGCACCACATAAAAATAAATAAACCAAATAAAGATATTGTGTCAATGTATAACTAAAAACTATATATGAACATACATAAACAAACATTTCATGAAACAATATTTTTAACTTTATTCTGTGCCGTGCACACTGTTATTTCCTGTTCCACTTCTTTCTTTGCTGTTGTTCTTCATGCTGATCACTATTCATGGAGTTGATTTCCTGAGCAGTGCCTAATGATTGTCAGCTTCAAGAATACTCCTCTAGATCAATGGCTTCCAAATCTGGCCCCATGGTGCAATCCCTTAGCATCTTTACTTGATGAACACACATTTTTTTTTCAGTGCTGAAAATGGAAACCAGGGTCTCATTCATGCTAGGTAAGTGCTTTCTACCAATGAGATACACCCTCAGCCAACACATATTTTTGTGCTTCTTTCTAAACCTATAGAATCAGAATTTCTTCAGGGTACAGCCCAGGAATCTATTTTTTTCACTAAGGACCAGCTATGAGCTGACATTAACGAATCACAGTTCTCAGCAACAGAAACAAAGAGCATCAATAATAAGTATTTTTATCAAATGCATACTTCATGCCAGTACTATCAGCCTAAGAGTTTCCCATTCATTATCTCACTAAAATCCTCACAATGACCCACTTTATAGATGAGGAAGCTGAGTCTCAGCTTTGATAAGTTCCTGAAAAGCACATGCAGGGAGGTTAAGGCAGTAGCATTTAAATAAACTATGATCCATAAGAGTTTGGTCCTTTGAGCTCAATGTTCTACCAGTACTGATTCCTCCCACACCTCTCCTCTCTGCACCTCCAGAGATCCTGGATCTGTCCTGGAATATTCTCTACCAACCCCAATGCTGGAACATGCAATATAATGGTGCAACCACCAGAGGCAAGGAGCAGACTTAGAACGACAATAATAATATCCTGCACTCAAATTTCATTTTAAACAGTAAATATGTGCATGTGTACTTTCTCCACATTTCTACTTTTCAGTTATGCTAAGAAGCAGAAAGGGCACATGAAAAGCCAGAGACCCAAAGAGGGGAAGCAGCCTACCCAGAGTCTCACAGCAAGTTCACAGTCAGGCTGCAATACTCTGACACCCTCTGGCAGAGTCTAACACTGCTCTTAGGCTGGCTTTCTGTACAGCTCCCAACTTCACCTCATTTCCCATCCAGATCCCTTGAAGGCAGAAGAGGAAGGGATGGCTTGCTTGCTGCCTCCCTCCCCATAGAATTCACCATCAAGCTCAGAAATGAATATGCTCTCCGCACACACTGCCTGAGGGACAGATTGCCCCGACCTCCACAGGACTGTGCTGAGGACTGGCTGCATTTCTATTTTTTGCCATGCAATTTGTAAAAAAGCCCCACACTGTGCTTCAAAGAAAAATAATGGATTTCATGATGAAAGGGAAAGGCTGTATCCCTCCCACAGAGGTTAAAAGCCACCAGCCACTAGCAAAGCAGCCTTTGGGAGTCTCTGCTGAACAGTGTTGAGAGACCATAGAAAACCTACATGGTGGAGCTGAGGTTGTGGCTCAGTGGTAGAGTGCTAGAGTGCTTGCCTAGCACGTGTGAGGCTCTGGGTTCCATCCTCAGCACCACATCAAAATAAATAAATAAATAAATAAGCCATTGTATCCCTCTACAACTAAAAAAAAAATTTGAAAAGAAAACCTACGTGGTGGATTCCACCAATCTCTGCAATGGCAGAAAGAGGCTGGAGGGATGAATGGCTCTCATTTAGCCTCTTCGGCTGAGGCCCTCCCTCCATTGAGAACATCCCCTCTGTTTCTGCCACAGAGAGGGGTGTTGTTTGCAGTGTGTATATGATTATGTCACAAATGACTAGTTATTTATCAAACACTGTACCAATTCTAATATTTTTCTTCACCCTTTCCTTTCACAATGCAGCTCTTTTCGTTCTCCCCTTAACAGTTCTTGAGGCAAACCTCCCACTCACCCAACACACACACACACACACACACACACACACACACACACACACACACCACTTGGTGAAAATAAAAGCAATCCTCCTTTATCTTTTTTTAAATATTTTTTTTAGTTGTAGATGGATAAAATACCTTTGTTTTATTTACTTATTTTTTTCTGTGGTGCTAAGAATTGAACCCAGTGCCTCACACATATGAGACAAGCGCTCTACCCTGAGTCACAGCCCCAGCCCTAGAAAAATATTTCTATTATGCCCATAAGCATGCTGACATGTTAAGAATGGGAATGGCATTACCTTTTCCTACTCTTATTTTTCATTCTCTGTAAAGTCTGCCTGGTTGGTTGCCCCTTCTCCAGGTGTCAATTTCTCTTCCCATATGAAGGTGCATTCCAGCCCTGTAAATAGCTGAGCTTTCACCCCATAGAGCTTCCAGCTAATGCCATTCTCACCTCAGTGGAAGCATTCCTTTTGATGTCAGAAAAACTTAAAGAGGTGTTAAATTTGCTCTGTGGCTGCAACTCCCTGTTAGTTTGGCAAGGCTGGCTTAGGATTTGATGGTTTTATAGCTTTTGATATCAAGATAGCACAAAATATCTCAGCTTTTAATTTATATTGTCAATCACCAAAGTGGCTCCTTCCCTGCGGAGATGCTAACTAGTCTGCTGTTTGCAGACATGGCACGTGCCCCTCTTTTACCTACTTCCCAAGGCTGGCTTCAAGACAATGGGATTACTCTGGAGGGTGGCAGGCATTTGGAAAAAGGGAGCAGAGGAAATGAAGAGTTCTCTCACTCCTCTGCAGCACAACAGAGAGATTCGCGTCAAACTGCCTGAATCCAAGTCGCTGAATCTCCTGGGTCTCAGTTTGCTCATTGTCAAATGGGGATAATACTAGGAGGTAGCTCCTAAGGTTGCTGTGGAGATGAAATGAGTGAAGAGCAATGCTTAGCACATGCTAATAGACAAAAAACCGCTGGTGATGTTGATTATTAGGCCTCCTGGCTTTCTGATGGTTAACAGAATTTTCTGACCATCTCATTTCACCAGAGGATCTGAAAACACATTAAAAATGGGGTTAAAATGACATATGTCTTAGAGCCTCTGGAGGAAGGGTGTCGAAACTGCCTATTTTCCTGTTTATTTATTTCCCTACTCAGCCAATATTTATGGGCTACCTATTACATGCCAAGGATTGTGCTTAAGTGATGAAAACATAATGGTGAACAAGATGAAGTCCCTGCTTAATAGAGGTAACACTCTGGAAGTGAGGGGCAGGGACAGATAGAAAAGATATACCACGAATCATGAAACACAAATGAGTTTGATGAGTTTGAGGGACCAAAAGTGTGACTGCGGCTGGAGGCAGGGCAGGAGAGGGAGGGTAAAATGAGATGAGGCTGCAGAGGAAGACAGGGACCTTATAATCCAGGTAAGAGTTTTATCTTTAGCCTAATAACACTGACATGTAAACGAAAGGTTTGAAGCAAAGAATCAATATACTTAAAAATAAAGTTCTTGCTGACTATCGTATAGAGTTAAGATTGTTGGGCAAAGGGCCACCATAATCTGAGACTTAAAAAAAAAAAAAAAAGACCAGCTCTTTCTCAAGTTAAAAAACAATAAAACTGGGCAGGTCTGATAGTGCACACCTGTAATCCCACCTACTTGGGAGGCTGAGGCAGGAGGATTGAAAGTCTGAGACCAGCCTAGGCAACTTAGTGAGACCCTACACTAAGATTAAAAAAAAAATTTGAAAATGGTTAGCAGAGTAGAACATGGTGGTAAAATGCCCCTGGGTTCAATTCCCAATATCATAAATAAATAAATAAATTTGACTTTCCTTGCACAATCTAATCAAATTTAAGTCCTGCCCAAGGGAGTTTTTTTTTTTAAATTAATTGGTAGACATTTATTTTATTTATCTATCTATCTATTTATTTATTTATATTATTCGAACCCAGTGCCTCACACATACCAGGTAAGTGTGCTACCACTGAGCCACAGCCACAGCCACCTCAAGGCAGTTTATTAGAATCGTGGTAGGTAGCAGCCTATGCTGTGTGCACCCACATTCTTCTCACTAATACATTTCCTTTCATTTTGCACCCCATTGCTCAACCTTCTCCCCAGATGGGGCAACTCTGTGTAGGAGGGATGGGATTTCAGCCCCTGAGGGTAATGGACAGTGAGTAAGAGAAGTGAATTCAGGAGAAACTTAAGGCTTGGGCAGGACACAGTCCACTTGTGTGTGCCACCACATGTGTATGTTTATGTGTGCATTTGCTTTTTGGAGTCTGTGCAAGGCCATGTGCATTGCTGCAATTTTATATAGGAGCAGTCTCTCTTTTGCTGCTCTCTGACTTAGAGCCAAGAAGCCTGGAATGTCTGTACCCATCTGCACAATCTTATGTAAGTTAGTATGCATTTGTGATATAAATGGCACACCCATAGCTATCGAGACCTTGTGCGGTATACAACCCAAACAACCATACATGGGAACCCTGGCAAAAAGAGTGGAATCAAGTAGGATTCTGTAGCAGGGGTCTGAGAAAGAGATGGTGGTAGTTCACACTAGGTTACAGTTGAGGAAGTGGTGAGAGGTGGTCAAAATCAGGATATATTTTGAAGGTAACTCAACAGGATTTGCTGATGTCTAGGATGGAATGTGGAAGACAACAAAAGAAACTCAGGAGAATGACTAGAAGTTTGATCTAAGTAAGCAGATGAATGGTAGTACCATTTACTGGAATATATTTGTAGGAGAAAAATCTCAAGTCCTGCTATGGAAAGTCTTTATCAACTACAGCAGTACACCCAAGTGTCAGACTTAAGATCCTCCCCACCAAGATCTCAAAGTACCTTATTCAAGAAGCCTCTGGAAAATTGGTAATCCTTCACATTTAATGTTCCCTTCACTGGGTTTCTTTCTGTTCCTCCTTTTATCTGAGATAAAATGCTTTCAGTTTGTTCCTACCAGTTTCTCCTAATTTCTCATTTATATACAAGATCACTCTATGTCTGTCTATATCTCTTTCTCATTTTCAAATGTCCCTTTCTGAGATTGCTTTTTGTAAAAACCCCAAAGCCCTCCTTTTGGGGGAGTAGGCCTTCATTCAAGGACAGCTTCTCCATCTGCCACTGCCAAACAGCCCAGAACTCCATGAGTTCACCCAAACCCTCTTGTCTATAGAGGAAAAAAACGGTACTTGGAGCATGGAGCAGAGCCAAGTGAGCCAAGAAAATGAGCCAAGTGCTGAGAAATTAAAGAAAGTAATGCTGACAAGGGGAAAAAATAATTAATCAAGAAATCTTAAGGTCACTGTGATCTTTTTGATTGCATTAACATGTAGTAGCAGAAGACTACAGATTGATTAATGATGCAGCAGGAGGGAACAAATGTAAGCAGTGGCCAGAGCTGTACCTTCTGTAGGGGAGTCAATGGCAGCAGGTGAAGAGGAATCTCCTCATTCCTGGGTCAAGCATGTTTGTTTTTTATTTATCTATTTATTTATTTATTTATTTTGGTACAGGGGATTGAACCCAAGGGTGCTTAACCACTGAGACACATCCCCAGTTCTTTTTTCAAAAAATATTTATTTTTTAGTTGTAGATGGACAGCATGCCTTTATTTCACTTATTTATTTTTATGTGGTGCTGAGGATCGAACCCAGGGCTTCACATATGCGAGGCGAGCTCGCTACCACTTGAGCCACATCCCCAGCCCTCTCCAGTCCTTTTTAACTTTTTTTTTGTAGTTGTAGATGGACAGAATGCCTTTATTTTATTTGTTTATTTATTTTTATTTTTATGTGGTGCTGAGGATCAAACCCAGTGCCTCACACATGGGGCAAGTGCTCTGCCACTGAGCCACACACTCAGCCTTCCAGCCCTATTTTGTATTTTATTTAGAGACAGGGTCTCATTGAGTTGCTTAGCGCCTAGCTAAGTTGCTGAAGCTGGCTTTGAACTCACAATCCTCCTGCCTCATCTGCAGGAGCTGCTGGGATTACAGGCAAGTGCCACCGTGCCTGCTTCAGGCACATTCCTTTAGAACCCACTGTTTCCCTATAATAGTATCAAGGGAGGGACCAAGGACCTTTTATAAACCTAAATCACTCCCTATGCACAGTGCCCATCACTCACATCATATCATAGCTGCTGCTTCTTCCAAATATCCTTTTCCTGGGATGGCTTGGGGTGGGTTTTGGAAGAGTAGATCTCTTTGGGGTTTGCCTTTGCTCCATCAACCCTGGCTTTGACTCTTACCCTCAAGAGTTCTTTGAACCTTCCTCTGTCTACCTCCTCTTTCTCTCTTTTTTTTTTTCAGTGATGGGGATAGAACCCAGGGGTTTCATACATGTTAGGCAAGAGCTCTGCCACTGAACTACCCTCAGCCCATGACTTCGTCTTAATTTGCCCATATTGCCAGAAGAAAAAAGGAGCTCATCTTTTCAGTGACATCTTGTAGGTCCACCCCTCTGTAAGTCAAAGATGACATGCTATGGTCAACCTTGCGTCATTCCAGCCCACCGGAAAAAAAAAAAAGTCATTTGAACTGTGAAGGAGCCCTTTTAAAAGAAAGTTGCCTAGCAGACAAGCACATTAAAGAAAATACTACTAACAATCATAGACCAATTTTTTCAGCTCTACCTATGTGCCAGGCAATGTCCTGAGTGCTCTATACAGATTATCTCATTGAATCCTCACAATGAAGCAGGTATGATTAGCATCACCATTTCACAGCTGAAAGAACTGAGGCTAAGAGAGGTTTAGGTACTTGTTGAAGGTCACAGAACAAGAAACAAGCACAGTCAGTATTTAAACACAACTCTGATTTCAGCACAAGTGCTCACAACCAGGTGAGTGTGCATGGTAGACTCAAAAAACATCCTTCTATTTTCAGCATCTATTTTTCTTTTGTAGTAGATGCTCCAAAATATCTCTAAAATCATAGCAATGCCTCCCCAACCTCTGGCTCCAGCCCTGACCACTCTATTCTGTTTTAATCCTTTCTTTTTAAAAATACATATTTATTTTTTAGTTTTAGGTGGACACACAATATCTATACTTCATTTTTACATGGTGCTGAGGATCAAACCCAGTGCCTCACACATACTAGGTGAGTGCTCTACCACTGAGTCACAACCCCAGCCCATAACTAACTCCTTTCTACTAGATGGCTAGATGGTTCCTTTCCATTTGTGAACCCCCCTATCCAGTCCACCTAGACCCACCTCAAACTTATTTTATAAGCTATGCCTTGATTTGCCTCTTTCTACCAACATTATTTCAATTTCCATGTTCCCAAATTCAGAATCATCCCAAGTTCTCTCTGACCACATTTAGTCAGATACCAAATTATAGTGACTTTCTGTTCACAGTCTCTCTCTATCTCATTGGCAATTAAACGGGGGAGGGGGAGCTATCACCCTTGCCTTTCTGTATTTGTTTATTTTATTTGTTTGTTTATTTTTGGCAGAGCTGGGGATTGAACCCAGGGCCTTGTGCATGCAAGGCAAGCACTCTACCAACTGAACTATATCCCCAGCCCCCTCTATTTGTTTATTTTGAGACAGATTCTCACTAAGTTGCCCAAGCTGGTCCTGAACTTGGGATACTCCCGCCTCAGCTTTCTGAGACTCTGAGATTTACATTGCAAGCACCTGTATAATGTCTCTTGAATCTACCCTCTCTTTACTTCAAATGCTTCATAAACATCTTTGGCCTCACTTAAAAAAAAACTACATAAATATTATTATAATTTTCATAAGTAAGAAATCCAGGAAAAGGGTGGCTGAATTTTCTACTCAAGGTCTAACCAGGCTGAAATCAAGATGTGGGCCTGGGCTGTGATTCATCAGAAAGTCTATTAGTTTAAAAGTATAAAAGTATACTATAGGGCTGGGATTGAGGCTCAGTGGTAGAGCACTTGCCTAGCATGTTTGAGGTTCTGGGCTCAATCTGCAGCACCACGTAAAAATAAAATAAAGATATTGTTCTACAAAAACTAAAAAATATTTTTTTTAAAAAAAGTATAGTATAAAGAATTTCTGGGGCTGGGGTTGTAGCTCAGTAGGAGAGCACTTGACTTACATGTGTGAGGCACTGGGCTCGATCCTCATAACCACATAAAAATAAAAACAAATATATTCTGTCCATCTACAACTAAAAAAATTAAAAGAAAAAAAAAGAATTTCCATATATCCTTCACTCATATTCCCCAAATGCTAACATTTTATAACATTTTCTTCATCCTTTTCTCTCTTTTCTGTATATATATTTATACAATTACACTGTACCTTTTCCTGAACAATTTGAAAGTACAATGGAGATCATAATTTTTATCCCTGAGTATTTTACTATCTAAAACTAAGGGCAATTTCTTTCATAACCACAGACAATTATCACAATTGAGTAATTAGTATGCATACAACATGATCATCTAATCTAAAGACCTCTTTCAAATTTCACTAATGATTCCAATAAGAATCTTCAGAATAAAAGAACAATTTTTTGGTATAGGACACAAGCATGTATCATTCTTTCAGTTTAGTTTCCATGTCATTTTAGTCCCTTTTGAAAACTGAAACATTTCTCAGTTTTTCTTGTCTTTCATGACCTTGACATTTCCAAGGAACACATTAGCCTCTGATTTTTGCTCTAATTCATATCACATTGAACAAAAAAAAAAAAAAAAACCCAGAATATTCCCTGACTTCTCAACTTCAGAATTGCAGAATTCAGAAAGGCCTGAAATTAGAACTACTCCACTGGGTCAAATCTGTTGTCATGCACCTCTCAGAATTTTAATGAGCCACATGCAATGGTGCATGCCTGTAATCCCAGCAGCTTGGGAAGCTGAGGCAGGAGTATCACAAATTCAAAGCCAACCTCAGCAAAAGCAAAGTGCTGAGCAACTCAGTGAGACCCTGTCTCTAAATAAAATACAAAATAGGGCTGGGGATGTGGCTCAGTAGTCCAGTGCCTGTGGGATCAACCTCTGGTACCAAAAAATAAAAATTAATTAATTAATTTAAAAAGAACATTATAGTGCAAAATGGAGATTCTATGAGTGAGGTTAATCTCATCCCATGAATTCTACAGCAGAGCAGAGAATTTTATTCTACCAGCAGAACAGAGCATTTTCTTTTTTTTTTTTTCAAGAGAGAGAGAGAAAAAAAATTAATACTTATTTTTCAGTTTTGGGCAGACACAACATCTTTATTTTATTTGTATGTGGTGCTGAGGATTGAACCCAGCGCCCTGCGCATGCCAGGTGAGCGCGCTACCACTTGAATCACATCCCCAGCCCACAGAGCATTTTCTTTAGCTAAAAAGTGAAGACAAGGGCTGGGGTTGTAGCTCAGCAGTAGAAGGCTCACCTCGCACCTGTGAGATCCTGGGTTCGGTCCTCAGTACCACATAAAAATATATGAATAAAATAAAGGTATTGTGTCCAACTACAACTAAAAAAAATTAAAATTTTTTAAAAAGTGAAAACAAAATCAGAAATTTGAGACATGAGAAAAAAAGACTTGACTTGCGGCAGAGTAGGCTACTTTAGAAGGAATGCAAATGGCCTTAAGGGAAGAGAGTGACTGAAGGCAGACAATCATTAAGGAAAAGGGGGCTTCAGACCTACAACTTCAAGGGACTGAATGATTTTGGAAGTAGATTTGTTCATAGAACCTCCAGTCAGTGCAGCTGACACCATCAACAAAAAACCCCAGCAGTTAAGTTTTCTGGGCCTTTTGACCCAATGAATAGGCTAAAAATAAAAATATGACATTCCAAAATTTGTGGGACACAGGTAAATCAGTGATGAGTAGGAAATTTGCAGCAATAAATGTATATATTATAAAAAGGGAAAGGTCTGAAATTGGCATTCAAGCTCCTATCTCAAGAAATCAGAAAAGGAAAAGCAAAATAAATCCAAAGGAAGTAGAAAGGTGAAATATTAAATATATGACTAGAAATCAGTGAAGTTGAAAATAGAAAAGCAATAGAAAAAAATTAATGAAACACAGAGCTCGTTCTTTATAACGGTCAAGAAAATTGAACTGATCTAGCAAGACTGACAAAGAAAAAGGGAGAGGACCCAAATTAACAATATGTGGATGAAATATCACACTGAAGGCCCCGTACACATCATGAGGATAATAAGAGAATGCTACAAACAATTGTACACACAGTAATTTGACAATGTGGATGAAATAGACTTTTCCTTAAAATGCACGAACTGCCACAAATAACCCAACATGAAATAGATAATTTGAATAGACTTGTAATTCTTTTTAAAAATTAATTGATAGGGCTTTATTTTATTTATTTATTTATATGTGGAGCTGAGAATCAAACCCAGTGCCTCACACATGCCAGGTAAGTGCACTACTGCTGAGCCCCAGCCCCAGGCCTAGACCTGTAATTCTTAATTAAATTCATGCTTTAAAAGCCCTCGAAAGATCTCCAAGACCAGAATTCACAACAGAATTTTGTCCAATATCTAAAGAAGAATCTACACCAATTTTCTACAATATCTTCCACAACATGAAAGAGAACACTTTTCAATTCATTTTAGGAGGCTAGTATTACCCTACCACCAAAACCAAAGATGGTACCAAGAAGAAAGAAGAAAAGGGAAAAAAATGAAGGAAAACATGGAAGAAAGAAGCAAAAAGGAAAGCAATATTCTTCATGAATATAGATTCACATATCATAACATATTAGCAAATATAAGTTGGAATTATTTGACAAGAATTATACACCATGACCAATTAAGATTTATTCCATAGATGCAAAACTGGTTCAATATCCCAAAAATCAATCATTGTGATCTACTATATCAACAGGCTAAATAAGAAAATGATATGATAATATCAACTAATGCAGAAAAGCCATCTGACAAGACCCACCTCATTTATGATAAAACAAAAACAAGCCATTCTCTCAGAAACCTGGAAATAGTGAATAACTTCAACTGGATAAAACGTACCAAAACAATAAATAAGTCCATAAAGAAAAAACTGCTAACAAATTGAAGCCAACAGTATATATAGAAAAGGATCATACACCATGACCAATCGGTATTTATCCTAAGAATGGCTTGACATCTGACAATGAATTAATGCAATATACCATTTCAATAGGATAAAGGACAAAAACCATAGGATCATTTAAATAGACATAAAAAATTGATGAAATTTAACACCATTTCATGACATGATAAAACACTTAGCAAATTATGGATAGAATGGAACTTCCTCAACATGGCAAAAAGAAACTACAAAAACTCACAGCTAACATGACACAGATGTTCCAAAATCGATGATGGGATTATGCCCTGATAACTCATCATAATTTGAAAATAATATGAATCATAAATGCATTTCATACAGCATAACTTGGCAACATACTACACTGTGGAGTTATCAGTTTTTTTCCCCTCATGATATTTTGACTGTATGGGAGCTGTGGGTTTCTACTGTCATTTAGCATCCTGAGAGTCTCATACCACATACTTCTGGCCTAAGAATTGGTCCAAATTCAAAATATATTCCTTTTGAATATGGATCACTTTCATACCATTATAAAGTCAAAAAAGTCATAGGTAAACCATTGGGAGCCATCTGTACTTAATAGTGAAGGACTAAAAAATAACAGTGTTATCCACATACAGCAGCAATAACAAACTAATGAATCAAGAAAATGATTCCATTTACAATACACCAAAAAATAAATATTTAGGAATATATTTAACAAAAAAGTGCAAAATTTACAGTCTGTAATGTACAAAATATTGCTAAAAGCAATTAAAGTCCTAAATATATGAAAGACATCCCATGCTCACAGATCGGAAGACAATATTGGAATGACAAAATTTACTTATAGATTCAAAAACAAACGATATACACAAATGTTATCAAAATCCCAATTGCCTTTGGTTTAGAAATTGGCAAGATAACTCTAAAATTCATATGGTGATACAAGGGACCCAAATGTTAAAACAATCTTTAAAGAGAACATCAAGAATCAGGCTGGTGATGCAGCCTGACTATAATCTCAGCAGCTCCAGAGACTGAGGCACAGCTTCTGCAACAACAAGGCACTAAACAACTCAGTGAGACTCTGTCTCTAAATAAAAAATAAAAAGGGCTGGGGGTGTGACTCAGTGCAAATTTGGACTACTAACTCTTCCCAGTGTAAAATTTACTAACACTATGGTAATCAATAGTGTAATACTGGCAAAAATTACATATAAAGAAAAATGGAATAGAATTGAAGGCCGAAAAGACGAACCTTGATTTTTGACAAGCATGACAAGAAATTTCAATAGGGAAAGAATGATCTTTTCTGGGACAATTGCATTTCCACGTGCAAAATAATTAAATTGAACCTCTTCTTCACCCCATATAAAATAAACTCAAAATGAATAAAATATGTAAATGTAAGACCTAAAACTATAAAATTCTTAGGAAAAAAATGGTTGTGAATGTTAGTGAGCTTGGATTATGCAAGAGTTTCTTAGAAATGACACTTAAAAGCATAAGTAAAAAGAAAAAAGGTAAATTACCCTACCTAAAATTTAACATCAAAAATTTTTAAAAAATTAAATGTATACTTTAAAGAACACAGAGCCAGGAGCAGTGGCACAAGCCTTCAATCACAGCATCTTGGAGAGTTGAGGCTAGAGAATCTTGAGTTCAAATCCAGCCTCATCAACTTAGCAAGGCCCTAAGAAACTCAGTGAAACCCTGTCTCTAAATTTAAAAAAAAAAAAAAATTTAAAGGGATTGGGGGTGTGGCTTAATGGTTAAGCACCCCTGGTTCAATCCTTGGTACCAAAAAAAAAAATGTTGGGGCTCAGGGAGTAGCTCAGTGGTAGAGCACTTGCCTGGTGAGCATGAGGCCCTGGGCTCAATCTGCTAAAATAATTGTATTTCTATATACTTGTAATAAACATGTGAAAACCAAAATTTAAAATATAATACCACTTATAATTATTAAAAAATGAAGGACTTAAGTGTAAATCTAGCAAAACCTGTATAGGACTTACAGGCTGAAAACTAAAAAAAAATCAAAGATATAAATAAAATTCAATATAGTAAAAAAGTCAATTCTTGGGGCTGGAGTAGTGGCTCAGCAGTAGAGCACTCGCCTGGCATGTGCAAGGCCCTGGGTTCGATCCTCAGCACCACATAAAAATAAATTAATAAAATAAAGGTATTGTGTCTTAACTACAACTAAAAAATAGATAAATAAATAAAATAGAAAAGTCAATTCTCCCAAAATAGATATGCATATATGATATAATTCCTATTTAAATCCTAGCAAGAGACAGATGCAGTGGCACATGACTGCAATCCCACTGGCTCAGGAGACAGAGGCAAGAGGATTGTCAAAGTTCAAATGCAGCCCCAGGAATTTAGCAAGGCCCTAAGCAATTCAGCAAGATCCTGTCTAGAAATAAAATATAAAAAAGGCTGGGGATTAAAAAAAAAAGTAAAGAGGGCTGGGGATATAGCCTAGTTGTTAAGCGCCCCTGGTTCATTCCCTAGTAACAAAAACAAAACAAAACAAAACAAAAAAATCCTAGCTAGATTTTTTATGTGTGAATGTAGACAATATTATTCAATAATATATTTGGAAGACAAATGATCTAAAAGAGATTAAATTATTTTGATTAAAAAAATAAAGTGAAAGAAATTGCTTTACACAGTAGTAAGGTTTTCTACATAACTAGAGTAATCAAGAGAATATCATAGTCACAGAAAAAGAAATATAGATCAATAAAACATTATAGATGACTGAGAAATAGATTTACACAAATATGCCTAACTGATTTTGCCACAGATGACAAAAGAATTCAATGGAAGAATTGCTTTTTATATTTTTAATCTTTTTAAAATATTTGTTGATTTTTTTTAGTTGTAGATGGACACAATACCTTTTATTTTATTTATTCATTGTTATGTGGTGCTGAGCATGGAACCCAGGGCCTTGCACGTGCTAGGCAAGCACTCTACCGCTGAGCCACAACCCCACCACAAAAATTTCTTTTTAAACAAAGGATATTAGAACATCATAGGGGACACCATGAACCTTGACCTAAACTTCAGACGTTACACAAAAATTAACTCAGAATAAACCATAGAGCCGGACACAGTGGGGCATGCATATAATCCCCACGGCTCTAGAGGCTGAGACAGGAGTATTACAAATTCAAATCCAGTCTCAGCAATTTAGTGAGGTCCTAAACAATTTAGGGAGATCCTGACTCATAATAAAACATAGTAATGGCTAGGGATGTGGCTCAGTGGTTAAGCACTTAGTTCAATCCCGGGTCCAAAAGAAAAAAAAAATCATAGATTTAAATGTAAAAGAAATTATAAACTTCTCTTCTAAACATAAAATGCTGGGCTGTAGCCCACACTGTAATCCCAGCAGCTCCAGAGCCTGAAGCAGTAGGATTGCCAAAGCCAGGAGGATTCAAAGCCAGCCTCAGCAATCTTAGAGAGCCCCTGAGCAACTTAGGAAGACCCTGTCTCTATATAAAATATAAAAAAAAGAAGGCTTGGATATGGCTCAGTAAGAAAGTATCCCTAGGTTCAATCCTCCGTAGCAAAAAGACAAACAAAAAAATAAGGACCCAGTGTGCTTGTTAAAGAATTCTTAGGCATGACACCGTGACATCAGAAGCATGATGTGTGAAAGAAAAATCAATAAATTGGACCTCCCTCCCCACCCCAAAATTACAAACTGCTCCATGAAAGACTCTGTTTAAAGAATACAAAGACAAGAACTGAGAGAAAATATTTGCAAACCCTGTACCTGACAAAAGATTGGTATCTACATTGTGAATGCTCAAAACTAAATGAAAAAAAAAAAAAACCCACAAAATTCAGTTTGAATGGGAAAAGATGTGAAAAGACATTTCACTAAAAAGGATTCTGTTTTAGTCAGCATTTTCATTGCTGTGACCAAAAGACCTGGAAAGAACAATTTAAAGACGAAAAGTTTATTTGGTGGCTTACAGTTTCAGAGATCTCAGTCCACAGACAGAGGATCCATTTTCTGGGGGTGCAGATGAGGCTGAAGATCATGGCGGAGGAGTGTGACAAAGAAAGCAGCACAGGAAATCACACCAGGAAGTAGACAGAGACTCCACTCACAAAATATACATAAGATAAAGGCTCACCCCAACAACTAAGTCCTCCAGCCACACCCTATGGCCTTCAGTTGCCCCCAAAGATCCTGAACTGGAATCCCCAACCTAATCAAAGGAATTTTTACTTTTGCACCCTTGAGCCAGAGATAGGAGTGTGATCTAGTCAATTTTAGAGATGCCCTCATGCCATCTTACTGTGTCTGGGCAAAATCTTTAGCATTTCTTTAGCGGCAGGAAGATCTTTTAACAACTGCAGCTTCCTTGACCCCAGTTTAACCTTGTCTTTCAACTGAAGTTTTTCAAGTCTTTGGTTCTGATTTCTTCTCCTGAATATCACAATAAACTTAGCTAAAAGCTGCCAGCTGAATACCATGCTGACTAGAAATTTCTTCCACAAGATTGAAGTCCATCACTTTTAAAATCAGCCTCATAGAAGTCTGAGGACACAGGCAAAATGTAGACCAATTTTTAGCCATAATGTTCCATGAATGGTCTCTAGTCCAATTTCCAACAGAGTCCTCCTTTTTCTCTGAATCCTCTTGAGCCCTGTCTTTACCATGCACAGTTGTACTGGCATTCTGTTCTTCTGAGCTCCCACCAGAATCGCTTATTAAGCTTCCCTTACAACAACCTAAAGCATTTCTAGGTTTCATCTCTTAAACTATCCAAAATTTCTCTCACAAATTCCAAAAGCTCCAAAGCTTCTGAACCACATGCTCAGTTTAGTCACAGCAATGACCCTACTTCTTGGTACCAATTTCTTTTTTAAGTCACTTTTTTCATTGCTGCGACCAAAAGACCTGACAAGAACAATAAGAGGAGGGAAAATTTCTTTGGAGGCTCATGGTTTCAGAGGTTTCAGACCATCAACAGCCATGTCCATTCCTGAGGCTAGAGGTGAGGCAGAACATCATGGTGGATGAGTGTGCTAAAGGAAAGTGGTTAAAGACATCACACTATAAAGCAGAGAGCACAGCTCAAACAAACAAACTAAACTCCAAAGGCATGCTCCCAGGGATCCACCTCCTCCACCATACCAGAACTACCTGCAGTTACCACTCAATTAATCCCTATTAGGGGGTGAATGCACTGATTAGATTAAGGATCTCATAACCCAGTCATCTCTAAACCTTCTTGCATTGCCTCAAACATGAGCTTCTGGGGGACACCTCACATACAAACCATAACAGATACTTAGATGGTAAATAATCACTTGAAAAGATGTTCAACATCATTATCCATTAAGAAAATAAAAATTAAAAATGTAAAATATCATTACACATTTGTAGATTGTCTAAAGTAAAAAAATGTGCTATCATCAAATGTTACCAAAGATACAGAAAAAGCGGATAAGTCATACATAACTTGTAAGAATGTAAAATGTTAGAGCTACTCTGGAAAACAGTTTGGCAGTTTCTTGTAAAACTCAACATGTACTTCTCTTATGACCCAGCAATTATACTTCTAGGCATTTCTTAGAAAAGAATACTTCTATCTAACAAAAGCCTATACATGATGGTTCATAGCATGTGTATTTCTAATAGCCCCAAACTGAAAAGAACAAAAATGCCCCATGATAAGTGACTTGTTAAACAAATTTTGAAATATACATACCATGAAATATTATGCAGCAATACAAAGGAATGGGTTATTAATATACGCAAGAACTTTGCGCTGGAGTTGTGACTCAGAGGTAGAGTGCTCACCTACCATGCATGAGGCACTGGGTTCGATCCTCAGCATTACATAAAAATACAATAAGATATTGTTATAATTAAAAATAAATATTTTTAAAAATATATGCAAGAACCTGGATGGATCTCTAGGATTTTATACTGAGTTTTTTAAAAGCCTAGCTCAAAAAGTCACATAAGGGGCTGGGGATGTGGCTCAAGCGGTAGCGTGCTCGCCTGGCATGCGTGTGGCCCAGGTTCGATCCTCAGCACCACATACAAACAAAGATGTTGTGTCCGCCAAAAACTAAAAAATAAATATTAAAAATTCTCTCTCTCTCTCTCTTTAAAAAAAATCACATAATATGTTATTCCTTTTATATCACACTATTAAAATAACAAAACAGAGAGAGGGAATAGTAGTTGCTAGGGCTAGGGATAATAGGGCTAGGAAAGTGGGTGTGAATATTTAGGAATAGTATGAGAGTGGTCTTTGCATTGATGCAGTAGTTGTGTATCTTGGCTATGATCAACCCCACAAATGTGACCAATTGACATAGAATTAGGTACCCATGCTATGCCAAAGTACTTTTCTGGGTTTGATGATGTACGATGGTTATTTAAGATGCAATCATTGGAGGAAACTGGGTGAGGGGTACATTGGGACCCTGCTATAACATCTTAACAACTTCACATGGATCTACAATTAATCAAAAGTAAAATGTTTTTTAAACTGTGGCTTATAAATTTTTCTTGGTCTGTATTATCTTCATATTTGAAAGAAAAAAAAAACTTGGTCATTGAAAGATTTTACAAAAATAACTGGATTTCCATGCTTTTTTGAAAAGCCATAAGGCATGAAAACCGTGGGTCCATATTCCCAGGCTTCTCACTGCTGTTTTATAATGTGAATTACTCTCTTCAGCCTATCGCAGTACTCTCCTAGGCTCCTGAGCCCTTAAGGGTATTTGAGTTTGTAGATCCTAGCTATATCTTTGTCACCAACCCTGTGCTTGCCTGAACTCTCTTTCCCATTTCCCGCACTCATACCCAAAATAGGAAGCCTGCAAAAGAAGCCTTAATACTTACCCACTCTGCAGCTCAGGAAGATAACTCCAGACCTCCCCTTTCTGTTATCAGTATGGAACATCCCCACTCAACAATCCCTGTTCTGTTTGCTTTCACCCCCTTAGCCCTGTTACAATTTTTGCAAGCTTTAGGATGTTAACTCTAGCAATGGGTTCCTAAACCATAGTCAGGCACACATGAGATCTCAGGTGGCACACCACAGGTCAGGGCTTTCCACTTCTCCCTATCTAGGAGGAAAGATGACACACTCAGCATGCTGCAAGCTCTCTAAGGTTCTGCTGAGTAGTCTCCCTTGCACAGTGAGAATGTTGTTTAGCAGCAGACATGGGCCACAATTACTGTTCTCTAGCACAGACAGTACAGGCTCTTCCTTTCCCAACATTTGTCTTTTCTTTAGAGTTTAATTATGATTCATTTATATTCATTTAAAATTCAGAGAAAAGTATGGAAAAATGTAAATGAGAAAAGTAATCTACGACTTCAGTACCTACACACAATCACTGTTAACATTTTGAATCCTTCCTTCCAGTCTTTTTTCTATATTTGTACACATCCCCACACCCATACACACCCCCACACAGATACTGTCTTTCCAATGGTGCACACTACATGGCTTGTAGTCTGTTTCTCTCACTTAATTGTGTATTATGAACATGGTTCTTTGTCAATAAACAGTCTACAACAGCTGTCCCAACCTATTTAAGATTAGGTTTGAATAGGACTGTGTTGACTGTTTTTATTATTCTCATTTTCTTTTAAGAAGCCTCGTCTCCCTCTCCCTCTCTTGTCTCTCTCTGCCCGTCTGTCTCTCTCCCTCCCCCTTTTTTCCCTCTCCCTCTTTCTCTGCTTTCCCTCCTTTCTTCTTTGCCTCCCTTTCTTTAACATACTAAGTGAATCAAATTTACAGGGATTAAGGTTTTGCAGGGAAGTAGTAGGCCTAAAGAGGCTATAGAATGAAGAGGAAGAAGTTGGTCTGCTAAGCCAAGTGACAAAATGAAATGTCCTACCCTCCTTTGTGTTTGAGTGAATGGAGCTGGAACCCTGGGGACAAAAGAAAAAAAAAACATCATTCTTTCCCCAATGGAGGTGCCAATTGTGGAAACCCATATTGCATATTTAAACAAACAAAATTATATATATAAAACACCTATTTGGCCACTCACTGAAAGAGTGAAGCTAGGTCTGGGGTTGTGGCTCAGTGGTAGAGTGCTTGCCTTGCACATGCGAGACCCTGGGTTCGATCCTCAGCACCACATAAAAATAAATAAGTGAAATAAAGGTATTGTGTCGAAAAACAACTAAAAAATAAATATTAAAAAAAGAGTGAGGCTAGATCAGGTTAGTGAATCATAACCATCCTCATTACCAAGAATTCACATGTGGCAGGCACTGTGCTCATCAGTTTACTTTGAGTTCGCACTTTTTGTTTTGTTTTATTTTGTGCTGGAGACTGAACCCAGGGGCACTTAACCACTGAGCCACATCCCCAGCCCCTTTTTTATATTTCATTAAGAGACAGAGTCTCGCTGAGTTGCTCAGGCTGGCTTTGAACTCCCAATTTCCCTGCCTTACCATGAGAGCTGCTGGGATTACAGGCAGGCATCACAGAACCTCTGAGTTTGTTCCTTAAAGCACAGTGAACAAGAAGCTAGAGCAGACTGTCTAGGTTCAATTGCTGGCTCACTAGTTATGTGCCTTGGGCAGGATGCTTAATCCCCTTTCATCCTCAGTTTTACATCTATAAAATGGGGATAACAAAGAGCCCCTGTCTGGAACGTTATTTTGAGGATTTCGTGAGTTTCGGCATGCAATGTGCTTACAAGAGTGCCCAGTTTTCAGTAGGTGCTCTCATTATTATTAATGATAAATCCTCTTAAGAGCCCCATGAGGGAGAGTCTGTCATTACTCCTCTGTGAGAGGGCACAAAACTAAGGCTTGGAGATATCTAATAATTAACTCAAGATCCTACAGCGAGGGCTGGGATTGTGGCTAAGTGGTAGAGTGCTTGCCTAGCATGCATGAGGCACTGGGCTCCATCCTCAGCACCACATAAACAAACTAAATAAACAAAATAAAGATAATTTTTAAAAGGGGGCTGGAGATATAGCTCAGTTGGTAGAGTGCTTGCCTCACATGCACAAGGCCTGGGTTCAATCCCCCACACCTCAAAAAAAAAAAAAAAATCCTGCAGCTAGTAAGTCACCAGGTTAAGATCTGGATCCAGGCTGCCTCCCCTATTTCTGGTCTGCTTAATCACAGTGCCAAAGGGCTCCAGCTTCCTCGAGACTAGAAGCTGATTTTCTTGTTGCAAAAGCCTGGTGCTGAGGCTAAGTAGAAGAGGAAAGGGATAAAGAGAGCCAGCTGGCTTTCCCTCGCCTTTGACCACTTCAGGAGACCTCAGACGGGGATAGGGCTCAAGACAGCAGCCTTACCACAGAAGGATATCTCAATAGGTTCTGATCACCTGTTTGGGGACTATGGTCTTAAGCTCTCAAATTTTCTGACTCTCACATACACTTTGACCTACCCCTGAAGGACTGCTTACCTGGATCTGATTGTCTTCTGTCCAGTTTTCAATGCAAAGCCTTCTCTTCAAGGCCACGTGGCCTTCAGGGCCATCAGCCTCACTGTGGCCAGAAGAGCCAGCTGTCTAGAGGCTGGCCCCTTTGTTCCAGAGAAGCTGGTAAATCAGCGGTAATCCCCGATTCACAGTGATAATCAGCTCCCTGTCTAGTCGGTCAGGGCTGTGCAAAATAACAAGTGGGGCCGCACCTGTTCAGAGGGTCTGGCACTCATAAAGCAAGCTGCTCTGAATGGCCCAAGCCCCCACAGGAGCAGCAGCTGCGGCCTGGAATCAGGGCTTTGTTAGCATAAGAATGGGTCCAGCCACGCCAGTCAGCCTGCCTGCCAACCAGCCAGCTTCCCTCTCCCCCCTCTTCCCATCTTGCCAAACACCAAATGGGCTGCCCTCATTGTGGGAAGTCTGGCTTGGCATTTCTTTTTCAACTACATTGATCAATTTTTCCTTTTTGGAGGAAAAGGCGCTTTTCTTTCTTCAGATATAGCCCAAGTGGCTGAAGATGCTGTAGATGTATCTACTCACTATTTACCATATTCTCACTCCTTAAGTCCTTAAGGCAAGGACATAGTAGTACATGACTCCAAAGAGGCACACTGCACAAAGACTATACCTCAAATAGTGCTGGGTAGTGCACTAGAGTTGTGCAGTGCACAGCCTGTGCAACCCTATTCCAGGGGCAAATGTAGTCTATATAAAGGCTTCTAGCCATTTACCACTCAAAATGTGGTCCATGGACCCAACTACATCAGCAGCACCAGGGAGCTTGCTAGAAATGCAAAAGCTCAGGCTCTACCCCAAGCCTACTGGATCAGCAATCTGAATTTAGCAAGATCTCCTGGTGATTCAAATGCAAATTCAGATTTAAGAAGTACTGGACTAGAAAACAAGATCTTGGGTTTCACATCTTATACTAGAAAATGCTTGAGATTTCAAATCACAAAAATCATGGCTCAAATCTTAGTACCAACAATTACTAGGGATGTGACCTCAGCCAAGTTACTTAACATCCTTGAACCTCAGGTTTCTCAATTGTAAAAGGGCAAAAATAATAATACTGATAGGTTAACTGTGAGGATGAATAACAAAAATGTATATGTAAGTGCCTAGGAGCTGGGGTTGTGGCTCAGTGGTAAAGCATTTGCCTAGCACATGTGAGGCACTGGGTTCGATCCTCAGAACCACATAAAAATAAATAAATAAATGCATATAAAAAAGGAAAGTGTGTAGTCATGTCTCAATAAATAATAGCTACAAATAAATAAATAACATCTCTTATTATTGTTTTTCCTCCCTGGTAAGTAACAATACCCTGCCTACTTAAGATGATTCAGATACTAAATTGCTCCTGTAGTATATTAATCAAGAAGTCTTCCTTTACCTCTCCTTTGTCTCCTACGGAAACTTGAAGCAGTAGGTTTAATTGATGATGACACCTTTCCATTCATACAGCACTTTGAACTTTTCAAAGCATTTTTACACTGGTTATCTCCCAACATCAATGATGCAAGGTATCAGAACTAAAATGGCTCTGAGAAACAATCTGTTCCAAAAGCATCCTTTCCTGATCAGAGGTTGTTTAGTGACTTGTCCAAGGTCATATAATAAATTGGCTGTATGATCAGGATTTAGAACCTGATAGAAATCTCATTCCTAGCTGAGAGCTTTGTCTCAACAGCAGTTTTGATAAGAATGTTTGGTGGACGAATTAGAATAGTTTTGTAGCATGGAGCACATGAAAAGCCTATAGCCTGAGCTCAATCACAGTTTGAAATAGTAAATAAGGACCACAGAAGCTTCCCTGAGAATGAAGAGCTTATTGAGAATCAGTTCCCATGGGGGCTGAAAGGATGTCCTAAAGTTCTGTTCTGATAGAGGGAACAGAATTTCATTTCATAAAATAAATATGTAACAATCTTTGATCACTGGAATATTCTGTAGCTTTAAAAAGACTCTTTAATCACTTGGGAGTATATTAGAGATACGTTAAATAGAAAATGCAAGTTTGAGAACTGTGTACAATTTGACATCTGAGACTAATCAGGAACAGTGCCTGCATCAAGGCCATGGGTGTTCTTCAGGCAGAGTTCTGGATTTCATGTCTATGACAGGCTCTAATAACTTTAAAAGGCAGAAAAAAGGCCTTGGATCACTCACAGAATGTCCTATCAAGCTGTGAGGGGTTTCAATCTGGGCAATGCAGCCAAATTAACAAATCTGGAGTAAACATAGTTCTTAAACACAAGGTCTATGATTCACATTTTTTTGACATGAAAAATACTGTTCCATTCCCGATAAACAGTGAACTTGTTAGAGACTGTTGTGAAGGTCAGCATCAATGGCATTCAATCCTTTCTTCTGGCTATAAAATATTCCTTCTAATAGAAAATATTCTTGAAGATTTAGGATGATAAACAGATAAAAAAGCACAGTTGCTAGTTAAATTAGGGATTTAGCTATGTTATGTGGTCCACTCAGTTGCTGACCCCCAACCTCATTCCAGAACACTGAGACATCCATAAAGCATACCTTAAAAACATTTTTATGGGGGCTGGGATTGTGACTCAGTAGTAGAGCGCTTGCCTTGCATGCATGAGGCACTGGGTTCCATCCTCAGCACCACATAAAAATAAATAAATAAAATAAAGGTATTGTGTCCATCTACAACTGAAAAAGTATTTTTAAAACATTTTTATGAATTCTCGGGGGTCATTAATAGCACACAGGAAGCTAAGTACATGGTAAATTCTTGCATGGTAGAAAAATTATTCAGGTTCAGAAGACAGCTTGAAGGAGGCTGCTATAAAGCCAGGCAATCCAGATAGGAAGGTATTATAGATGAGAAATGATGTGAATCTTGAGAAGGGGAAGTCACAATATAAAGGAACAAATAGAGTACAGGGATTTAGGTGGTAGACTGGGAGGAATCAGTCATTGTGGAAGGTAAAGGAGATAAAGGAAGGATTTTGGATGGTACAAGTTTCTGGTTTAGTGGAGGAAGAATATATAAAAAGTCAAGTTCCATTTGGGGCATATTGACTTTGGGCTGCCTGTGGAATTTCCAGATAAAGACAGCCCAGGGGCAGTTAGATAAATAGATCTAGGGCTCAAGAGAGAGAGATCTGTGTGTGGTGTGGGTTATATATCTGGGAGTCATAAACATGTAGGTGATAGTAGAAGCCACAAGCACTGATAAAATTGCCAAGAAGAAACAGAGAGATTTCTGGAAACGCTCATAATTCAAGTCTGGGAAAAAAGTAAGTCTCAAGAAGCAGCCAAAGAAGTAGAAGATTAATCAAGAAAGAATAGTGTCATGGAATCTGAGAATAAATCTTCAAGAGGTCAGGTAATAGAAATTAATGACTCAGAAACACTGAATAAGGTAAAAGACTGAGAAACACATTCATTAGACTTGCCAATTGGGATATCGCGGGTGTCCATGGCAAAAGATGTTTCATAAAAGCAGAAATCAGACTCCACTGGAGAGAAGTAAATGAAGATTGACAGAATGGAGATAGGCTAAGCAGACTTTTTTTTCCTTAAAGAAGTTCCACTGTGGGCTGGGGTTGTAGCTCAGTGGTAAAAGTGCTTGCCTAGCACGTGTGAGGCACTGGGTTCCATCCTCAGCACCACATAAAATAAACGCATAAATAGAACACAGTTATTGTGTCCATCTACAACTTTAAAAAATGTATTTAAAAATTAAAAAAAAAAGTTTCACTGTACAGGGAAGCACAGACACAGGGCAGTAGCTAGAGAGGGCATATATAAGGTTGAACAGAAGTTTTTAGAGACAAAAGAGACTGTAGATATCTTGAAGAGAGCTAATCGTAATGAAGATGTTGAGGACCCACAGAACTATGGAAAGTGCTAGAAGAGCCAGAAGAGAGATACAATAAATATGGGCATAGATACCTCCAGGTTTGAGGAAGCAGGACAGCAGGTTGAAGCTCTAGAAGTCTTTATTTTCTCCATGAAATTGGGAAAATATCATCTTCTGGAGAAACGGGGACACAGATGAGGTTGAAGGATGGAGGAGGGTGGTATAGGTTGTTTTAACACTGAGAAATGTGCCATGTAGCTTACTAAGGTCATTTTGTAAGTTTTTCTAGCAGTTCATAGGGAGCAGTTGAGATTGGTTTTCTACTCAGGTATCCAGAAATAGAAAGGGAAAAGACACATGCTGACCTAGTCCAAAGGTCTTCAAAAATGTTACTTATTGGCATTACTTACAGAGATTTCAAATATCTCTATATCTGGGCCCTTTCTTAGATCAGTAAAATCAGGCATCCATATTTTTTAAAGTATCCTTTAAAAAATGACATATATATTATATATATATGTCATTCTCATATATACAGTCAGTACCAAAATGCATCAGAATGATCTAAGGTTTATGGTTTAGGTTTTTAAGTTTTTCTGAACTATTGTAGTATAAAGATAACCAGACAAGAAAGTTATAGATGAGAACAACTAGAAAATATGCTCTATGGGGTTTAAAAGGTAGAGGAAAAGAAGATAAGCCATAGGGACTCTTATCCAACAAGACCTCTCAGTCATGACATGAGAGATTTAGATGAGGTGAATGAAAAAGTATAATGAGAATAAGGGGGCTGAATGTATATGCTCTTGGAATCACAATACTTAAGTTTGAAGATTATAGAGATGGAACAGTTTGGAGCAGTGACAAAATCCAGGAATTGGGACAGGTATCAAAACAGAATAGAGATGGGGGCTGGGGATGTGGCTCAAGCGGTAGTGTGCTCGCCTGGCATGCGTGCGGCCCGGGTTCGATCCTCAGTACCACATACAAACAAAGATGTTGTGTCTGCCGATAACTAAAAAATAAAATATTAAAATTCTCTCTCTCTCTCTCTCTCTCTCTCTCTCTCCTCTCTCTTAAAAAAAAAAAACAGAATAGAGATGAAGGTGAGTAAAGATTAGTGATGTCAAAGAACTTCAAATATAAGTCAGACTCTATCCCATTCTCTCCTCCCAGTGGCTCACCATCTCACTTATTTTTATTTTTTGAGAATTTTTTAATATTTATTTTTTAGTTATCGGCGGACACAACATCTTTGCTTGTATGTGGTACTGAGGATCGAACCCGGGTCGCACGCATGCCAGGTGAGCGCGCTACCGCTTGAGCCACATCCCCAGCCCCACCATCTCATTTAAATAAGAGCCAGAATTCTTCTAATTTCCTACAAGGCCCAATAAGATATATCCCCTTATTACCTACCTGACCTCCTCTTGAAACTCAGATTCAGCTAGACTTGCCTCTTTGTGGCCAGGTACACGTTTGTCTCAGGATATATGCACATGCATTTCTCTCTGTCCATAACCCTCTCCCACAAGATACTGGCATGGGTACTTAAGTGAAGGCTACCCTTTTGGAAATTTCTTCCCTTATAATTAAAACAGACCCCTTCTCCCAGTATTTCCTATCTCCTCCTTTGTTTATGTTTTTTTACTATTCTATTTATTATGACATTTCACATCCTAAGTATTATCCTTAAGTATTTGTTTGTTTAATGATTGGTTCATTATCTCCCTTAACCACCCCAATCATAATCTTCGAAGGCAGGGATTTTCATACATTTATTCACTGCCACAAACCTAACAACTACAACAGTGCTGGGTATATATAGGCATGCCTTAGATATTTCTCTTTTTTAAAAAATTTTTTTAATATTTATTTTTAGTTTTCAGCGGACACAACATCTTTGTTTGTATGTGGTGCTGAGGATGGAACCCAGGCCGCACGCATGCCAGGCGAGCGCACTACCGCTTGAGCCACATCCCCAGCCCCTAGATATTTCTAAAAGGAAAAAAGGAATTGTGATTCAAAAATGTTGGATAGGATGAGACGAACATTATTACCCTATGTATGGGTATGACTGCCCAAATGATGTGACTCTACATTGTGTACAACCAGAGAAATGAAAAGTTGTGCTCCATTTGTGTACAATGAATTGAGATGCATTCTGCTGTCAAGTGTAACTAACTAGAACAAATTTTAAAAAATAAGTAAAAGAAAAAGAATGTTGGATGGAGATTGGAACTGTAGTTCAGTGGTAGAATGCTTACCTAGCACATGTAAGGCACTGGGTTTGATCCTCAACACCACATAAAAATAAATAAAATAAAGGTATTGTGTCCATCTACAATTAAATTTTTAAAAATATTTTTTTAGTTGTCAATTGACCTTTATTTATTTTATTTATTTATATGTAGTGCTGAGAATCGAACCCAGGGCCTCACACATGCTAGGCAAGCGCTATACCACTGAGCCACAACCCCAGCCCTTCAAAATAGTTTAAAAAAAAAAGAATGTTGGGGGGCTGGGGCTGGGGCTCAGTGGTGAGTGTTCACCTAGCACGTGTGAGGCCCTGGGTTTGATCCACAGCACCACATAAAAATAAATAAATAAAGGTATTGTGTCCAACTACAACTAAAAAATATTTTTTTAAAAAAGAATGTTGTATGGATTATCCACTGGAGCCCTAAAGTCATTCAGCATAAAAGCATGACTTATAGTGGAGTAACCAGACATCAAAAGTCCAGGAGTGGGGCCGGGATTGTGGTTAGTGGTAGAACACTTGCCTAGCATGCGTGAAGCACTGGGTTCGATCCCTAGTACCACATTAAAAAAATAATAATAATAAAATAAAGGTATTGTGTCCATCTACAACCAAAAAAAAATTTTTTAAAAAGTCCAGGAGGAGTGCACCTGTGCCTTTCCCTCGAGTTTGCCTCTATCTCCCCGACTGTGCTCCCCAGCCTTCACTTCTGCAAAGAACTCAGAACTGACACCATCCACAAGGAAAATGGTGGAAAATTCCTCATCATTATAAAAATACATGTATGAAGATGTGAATTTGGTGTCAACATACCTTATATATAACCAGAGATATGAAAAATTATGATATAATGGTGTATTAAGAATTGTAATGCAAAAATAAATAAACAAAAAACAAAAAAAAAAAAAGAAAGAAAATTCACTCTCACCGTTGCCACAAAGAGTGATTTTTGGCTTTGTTCTTTTCTTAAGCTCCCAAGTTGGCTTCATACTTTGTCTTGTGTGGGCTTTTATTCCTGAATTGTGGCTAAAATCCTTTTGCTAAACCTATTGGCCTCAAAAATATTGGGCAGTCACATCACCTGTCTATTTACTTATTACTATAAGTAATTGGTTATGTACTACTTATTACGCTATTAATTGGTTAAGTACTCTTATTTAGAATAAGCACGGTGAGGTGAGTACTTTTCCAAAAAAACTGAGTTGTGTGTAAACATGCTAAACATGCTAACATCAAGCATGATAAGGTTTTTTTTTTTTTTTTTTTTTATCTTGAGACAGGGTCTCTCTGAGTTGCTTAGGGCCTTACTAATCTACTGAGGCTAGCTTTGAACTTAAAATCCTCCTGCATCAGCCTCTCAAGCCACTGGGATTACAGGCATGCACCACTGAACCCAGTGACTATTTTCTCTTATTAATGCCAAGTATTCAAATGTAAAAAAAAAAACAAAGTTGATCTCTTAGGTGAAGTTCAATTAATATTGTAAACATTTCCAAATATTTCTTATTAATACACAGAATAAATAAAATACTGCATTACCTAACAAGAAAAAAGTCCCAGAAAAGTGCAATTGGATGAGAAAGGCAAGAGTTGATAAGAACAGCAGGCAGTATAGATAACATGTGCCTCAAAGGGAGCATTTATTTAATCTTGTTTTTAAAACAATTTATTTTAAGACAATAAACTAGTTTGTATTTAATGTTGCTATCTGCTCAGTTATTTTTTGTTAACTTTGTTGTCAGGATAGACATGGAAGTTTTGAAAAAAGTGCTGGGGAAATAGGAGAGCATAGACATCATCCCCAGCTCTGTGGAACATGGAACCCAGCACAATGAGCAGCCTACGCTTGATAAAACTTCAGGAAAATTGATGTGTCAGTTAAGGCAAACAGATATTGATGGTGTAAAAACCGGACTACAAATCCCAGCGGCCCAGGAAGCTGAGGCAGGAGGATCACAAGTTCAAAGCCAGCCTCAGCAATTTACTGAGGCACTAAGCAACTCAGTGAGACCCTGTCTCTAAATAAAATACAAAATAGGGCAGGGGATGTAGCTAAGTGGTCACCTGCCCCTGAGTTCAATCCTTTGTACCCCCCCCCCCCGCCAAAAAAAAAAATGACTATATACTACATTAGCATCAACTGGAGTAGCTCCACAAAAGTAAGAAGCCAGGTTCCTCTTCAGGCCAACTGAATTAGAATCTCTGGAGATGGGGTCCAGGCTTCAGACCTTGTTAAAACGCTCCCTAGATAATATGAGCATGTAGCCAGCACTGTAATGTGCTGATGTGGATTATACTGCAACAGTGTGAAGGGCCAGGGGAATTTGTTGATGTGCGACATAGGTCTCAAAAGGCACAGGTGAAAAGCCTGGGAGAGAGGATGGAGTGTGAAGAAAAAGCACAAACATGTGTGGGGACCAAATCAAGAGGTCTCAAAATTCTGAGTAGATCCCTTTGGAAGGAAGTCATTTGTGTGAAGTTATCCCAGAGTTAAAACCAACTAGCAAAGTACTAATTCTCACCAAGGGCCAGCCAATTCCAGATTTGGGAATGGAAGAAGTTAGTTAGAACCAAGGATGGCAGTACTGGAAATAAGTATTGCCAACCAGTTCCTCTTGGTGGCCTTGGAAAATAGGAAGTGAAGTGGATCCCTTGATCTCCATTCATGTAGGCCATGTGTGCTGCAACTGATGACCAAGTCAATCATAGGTCTTCACCAGGAAAGGTGGAAGCCAAGGAAATGGGAGTCATGATGATAGACCTGCTTAGAGTTAACTCCCTGGACACTTGGAATACGTTGGTCTCCATGATATCCAGACCACTGGTGGTAGAGACAGAGCAAAGTTTGGTTAGGTAGGAAGCTGAACTGAACAAACTAGAATAAGATTCTCTACCATGTGAAGCTGGATCAAGGAACTGTTAACCATCCTTCAACCCACAGAGAGGCTAAATCCATACTCATCTCCTTCTAACACCTCTGGTGGAGAGCCAGAATGCAAGGCAAGGCCCACCTCGGTTCCTTTGAAAAATAACCTGCAGTTTGGAGGTGCCCGGCAGTGTTGCTTCTACAAATCATACCACACACTCTTTTAAGCTTTCCCTAAAATGGATCTATAGTGTTTGTTATAGAGTTGGACTTTCTGGTCTTTCCCACTGTGGTTATAAGCATTGTTATACCTTCCTTTTAGTGACTTATCCCTGGATGTCTATACATGTCTACAACTACATGTGGAAGAACCTTAGGTTCCTGGGCATAACTACTTTCCCCTAAGAAAGGAGCAAAGATGACTTAGGTTGTACCCAAGGGCTGGCTATACCTGATTTCACTTCCAGAGCTGAGCAGTTGAAGTCAGGATATTTCAAAGTGCAATACATGGGTCACCTGCATCAGAATTCCCTGGGATGCTTATAAAAATACAGATTACAGGGCTCTCAGAACTTCAGGATCACATAAAAGCTGCCATGCAGCACCTTTTTGTTCTATTGTGTCTCATTTTGGTATGGTAACTGAACTATATTTTGTGACCAAATCTAAGATTCCATAGTATACTATCCATGGCTTATAGTATCCAGGTGCCACATATTAGAACCCATGGCCATGAAGCTCTGCACCTGTCTGAACAACTCAGACCCTTTGGCCACTTCAGGTCTTCCACTCTGCCCATCCTGAGCTAACCTACACATTCCCATGAGACCATTTCTTCTGTGATCACATAGCTTTTATCACACTGCTAAAGGATGTTCTGCAGACCAAAGTTAAGTGTGTATATGTGGATGCAGCAGCAATTTTTCAAAAGGCGATTAAAGATTAAATGAAGTTCAAAGTCAGTATCAAAGCACACATATCTCTGAGTGTGTCATATTTGTTTTTTAAAGCTTAATCCAGAGCCATTCCCATGGGCTCATGAGAAAAGTCAAGTTGAAAGAGAAAGGAATTCCTTCCTATAATTAATTAGTCAGCATTCAATGCATCACATCTTTGGGTGCTTTGGGGGATAGGGTTTACAGAGATATGTAAGACACAGTCAGTGTCCTCAAAGAGTTTAAAACTACCTAGAGAAACAATAAATACATTCCTGTTAACTATCATGAAAACAAGGTGATAGAGTATAGTATAATGTAGATGCTAAATAAGCATTATAAACCAAAAATGGCACAAGAAGGAGCTAAATTCATAGGGGGGGGGATACCAGCAATTGAACTCAGGAGCACCTGACCACATCCCCAGCCCTATTTTGTATTTTATTTAGAGACAGGGTCTCACTGAGTTTTTTAGGGACTTGTAAGTTGTTGAGGCTGGTGATCCTCCTGCCTCAGCCTCCTAAACTGCTGGGATTGCAGGCATGTGTCACCACACCTGAAGCTAAATTCTGAATTTGCTTCAGGATATATCCCCCTGTACATGAAACAGACCACTATCTGTTAATTTGCTCAAGCCAGAATTATGGAAGCTGTCCTTGATCCCTCCTTCCCTTAATCCCGTATATCTAGTTCATTAGCAAATCATTTTTATTCTAGCTCAAAAGTGTATCCTGGGGCTGGGAAATATAGCTCCGTTGGTAAAGTGTTTGCATCATATACACAAGGCCTTGGGTTCAATCTCCAGCAACACACACACACACACACACACACACACACCCCACACACAAAGTGTATCCTGAATCTACTCATTTGTCTTTGTGGTCACTGCCACCCCTAGTCTAAACCACTATCATCTCTCTTCCTGGACTTCTGTCAAGGCCTCCTAATTTTCCCCTCTTTCTCTTCTTGCCAATCTCCAGTTCAATTTTATATAGTAGCCAGGGTGACATTTTAAAAGTATAAATTACATTATTTTGACTCTACATTTCAGCTCTAGCTTTCTGGTGCATTCAGCAAAAACTCAGTTCCAGAGCCAGCAAGGCTCTGCATGGAATCCAGCTTCATTGAGACTCACTTTTTCCCTGATTCACTCTCCTTAGAGAGTGGCAAGCACCCACCTCAGGGTCTCAGGACAAGTTATACCCAGAACACTTTCCATAAATACTTATTCATCTTTCAGGCCTCAGCTTAAAATCATTTCCCCCAGAAGGTCCCTTCTTCACACTCCCTGGGATCTCATTTGGTCTCCCCGCTCTTTTCTTTCACAGCACTTGTTACAATTTAAAATTACGTATGTCTGGATTTATCTATTTAATATCTGCCTCCTCCACTTGACTGTGAACATCACAAGGGTAGGACTTACGTCTGTTTTGCTTATAATCATATTCTAACCACCTGCTATAGTGCCTAGTATATAATAGATGATCAAAATTTGTCCTTGGGATGAAAGTATAAAGGAAACAGAATAAAGAAGTGAGATGGTCTGAGGAGGATTTTTGGAGAAGCCCAGAAGCAGAACATGATGAGAAAAGGCATGCAAATTTGTGTAAAAGATGTATTCAGAGGATGGGGACACCCTACTGTGGCTGGGGTGTGGAGTCTGTGTTAGGTAGCCACTGTTGGGGATGGGATGAAAGTTATAGTCATTTACAGCAATATAGTTGAAGAAAACCTAAAATTCCAAGCGAAGAAGTATGATTTTATTTGTACCTTCAACCATGCCTCTACCACTGATTTCAGTTGTAGGCTGAAAATCCTTATCCAAAATGCCAAGGTTTATGGGTTTTGGAATATTTGTATAGACTCTACCAGTTCAGCATACCTCATCTGAAAAATCCCAAATCCAAAAATGGCCCAAAATTTGAAACCTTTTGAGCATCATGTTAGCATCATGTCAACTCTCAAAATATTTTGGATTTGGAAGCCATTTTGAAATTAAGATTTTTGGATTATGGATACTTGACCTATATTCCCAAAACAACTCCAGGAGGGCAGGATGACCCACTTCTCCTCAGCTGCTTGCAGTTAAGGGCGATATGTCCCTCTCACCTCCAGTCTCAGTCAAGGGTCCAGCAGGATTCAGAATGAGCAATTTCTACTGTACCCAAGCACTTGGTGGAGAAGTAGAAAGGGTTTTGAGGAAGGACTTGCTGTCAAAGTATATCCAAAGTTCCTTTGGGTCAAGCAATCTATTCGGAATATTCTATAGTTATCCAGCTTCCTGCTTGACACCTAACTACTCAGGTCATACAGATATTTCTAGTAGCAATGAAGTAATAATAGTGCCTACTTCATAAGATTATAATGAAGATTAAGTGAGAAAATATGTATAAAGCACTTAGCATGGTGTCTAGTACACAGTAAGCATTCAAGATAAGTTAACTTGTGCTATTATTCCTCTTCTCTAAAATAGAAATAATAACAGTGCCTACCTCACAGGGTTTTGTGACTATTAAATGAGCTAATACACATAATATTTCACATAGTTTCTAGCACATAATAAGCACTCAATAAATGTTAGTTATTATTACTGTTATTTGTAACACTAAAAGCAGCATCATCAATAAAAATAAATAGCTCAGAAGTACTAAAGTCCCAAGATAAGGTAGACATTGTAAAACCCAATAAAGGCAGAATTTGCTTTGGGGCCCCCAAATGCAGAGATTAATGAATACAGAAAGGATAGAGATTGGTATACAGCCAGTGATGGGCAGGGCAGGTTGATGGTCACCAGGCTGATGCAGGTGATGCCCTGGGAGGTGGCCCCCTCAAGGTAGGCCCCGTCACCAGGGCTCAATTCCCAGCTCTATTGATCAAGTAGGAATTGTCACTATGGCAGCATCTGGTTGCCGTACTCGATGGATTACGTGGAGAGGAGACAAAGGGCTCTCCAGCCGGTTGTCTTGGAGGAATGCCAGAAGGGAATACATGGCTGGCAGGGCTCATCAGGGAGGTGTGTGTGCGTGAGAGGGGGCAACTCACAGAAATTCATGCTGCGTGGGACCAGGTTCCTGTGGGAGTTGCTAAGCCGGGTCTGCTTTGTCCCCGTTTTTGTCACCATGTGAACCATTTTCAGGCTTAAAGAATCAGCTGTTCTTCAGAAGCAGCCAGTGTACACTGTCCAGTGCTTTTGTATGAAGCCCTCCGTCTCAGGAGCTCCCTATGTAAGAGACCATCTCCTCTGGTTACCACAAATAATGTCTACCTCACAGGTATCAGAAATCTCTGCTGGGGTGGGAGATAGGCCCAAAGGTGGTCCAGACACTGAGAAGCCAGGGGTCAAAGAACTTACAAGCTCATTAAGCATGACAGCTGATTACCAGCAATACCAGTATCCTAAAAGCTTTGCAGGAATCATCTTTTCTAGTCCTTAAAAAAAAAAAAAAAACTAATTGGAAACTATTACTATTGTCCCCACTGCACAAAGAAATCGAGATTTAGAGAGGCTAAGTGGCTATCCAAAGTGCCTGAGCCAGGACTCAAACATTTTCATGGTTGTTTCAGTATTCATAATATAAGTTAAAATATAGCTGCTAACATAAATGGCAGTACATGAATGAGCACTATCTATAGGGCACACATATATGAACTCTTTGATTTCTTACCACAACTCTATGATGTAGATATTGTTATTACTCTTTGCATTTCATCAAGGAAGGCAATTGTGTGATTAAGAAACTTTCCAAGACGACATGGCTAGTAGAAAAGAGTAGGAATTGAAACTTAAGCAAATATTCCTTTTCACCTTTACACTACCTTCTCTTTTCCTCGAAAACAGCTTTTTCACAAGGGAAA
Source organism: Callospermophilus lateralis (assembly GCF_048772815.1). NCBI lineage: Eukaryota > Metazoa > Chordata > Mammalia > Rodentia > Sciuridae > Callospermophilus > Callospermophilus lateralis. The sequence continues at coordinate 89,119,800 of NC_135325.1, read as the reverse complement.
ACCTGAAGACATCCCCATTCATATACAGATTGTCTCCTACTTACCATGGTTTGACTAACATAGTTCAATTTCACAATGGTGCTAAATGCACACACATTCAATAGGAACTATACCCGCAATTTTGAATTTGAATCTTTCCCTAGGCTAGCAAATGTGCCAGGATTCTCTCACCACAAACTCCAGCACCCAGTTAGTCATGAAATCACCAAGGGAAAATAATTAAGACCTTAGTTGCCAGTAAATTTTAGATGGAGGTATTCAATAATTTATATGAGACACTCAACATTTTATTATAATATGAACTTTTGTTAGATGATTTTGCCCAACTGTAGGTTAATGTAGGTGTTCTAACCACGTTTAAGGTAGGCTAGGCTAACGTATTATACTTGGTATGTTATGAGTATTAAATACATTGTTGACTCATAATATTTTTAATTTACAATGGGCTTATGAGGTAATAACTCCATTGTCAGTCAAGGAGCATCTATATATTGGACCACTTTTTCAAAGCCATTTTTTAATATTCTTTAGTTGTCAATGGACCTTTATTTTATTTATTTATTTGTGGTGCTGAGAATTGAACTCAGTGCCTCACACATGTGAGGCAAGGGCTCTACCACTGAGCCACAGCCTCAGCCCAAAGTAACTTGTTTTTAAATGATTTGATTGCTCCACTATCTCAAATGGAGAAGGGACAACGAAGATCATTGAAGATGGAAGAAGAGACTTGAGAGGCAGTGTGACGTGTCAGCATTTAGACACCGAACAAATGACTGATGCTTCACAAGACCTTGGTTTCTCGATACCTACTGACTGACAGATTTGTAAATGAGGAGATGATAGACAGTCCTTCTCTGAGGGCTCCAACTGGAAGGGGATTTATCTTTTTGGTACTGGGGATTGAACCCAGGGGTGCTTAACCATTGAGTCATACCCCCAGTCCTTTTATGTTTTATTTTGAGACACATTCTCAGAAGTTACTTAGGGACTCACTAAGCTGCCGAGGCTGGCTTTGAATTTGCAATTCTCCTGCCTCAGCCTCCCAAATTGCTGAGATTACAGGTGTGTGCCACCTCGTTCAGCTTGAAGGGATTTTAAGAGAAATTGTGACCAATTTACAAGATCTTTCAGGACAGAGCTAAGAAGAAAAGAAAGCAAATGATCTGTTTTTGTGTAGAAGTGTCGAACTTCACTACAGTCAAAGGGAAAATTTGGTCCTCCTTCAAATGGGGCATTCGGTTAGGATTTATGCATGGACTCAGCCCCATAGGTATACTCTGGACATCACAGTGCGTGATTTTGCTGTACTTATGAATTTGAGTCATATCAACTCTAGTTCAATGAGTGTACTGGTGGATTCCAGATACCCCTGACTTCATGCTGCAAGTATGATAATGAAAATGAGGAAGGACTCAAGCAAATGGGAAACCCAAGAATCCAAAGCCAACCAGAGTGTTGTTCACCCTATCATGAGCCCTCCTCTTGGCTGATTCCCCTTATCCCAGTCACCCATTCATTGAGACTATCCAGAAAGTCACTATCTCCAAGAGGTGATTTAGGCCTTTGGCATCATCAACCTGATGGGAGTAGTAGGCTAAAACAAAAGTATGTTTCACATTCCCAAGATCTCTGAAATTAATAATGGTCACAGGAGGAATCACAGGAATTTACTTCTCACTGCCAATATTTGCATGCTTATTCAGTTATCAATTCTCAAGGCATAAACCCAGTCTCCTAGTCCCACTCCTAAAATGATACATAATAATTCTGGCAACACTGGGCTACTATTAAAATTAACCCACCTTCCTTTATTTTTAAAAAATATGTTTTCTTTCCTTCTTTGCAATGTTTTCCTTCCTTCTTTCCTTCCTTCTTTCTTTCTTTGCAATGCTGAGAATCGAACCCAGTGCCTCACACATGCTAGGCAAGCGCTCTACCACTGAGCTACAACTCAAGCCACCACTTTCCTTTCTTTTCCAGTAATTTAATATTCCTTCAGGGCTCAAACTGGCCACACCCAAGAAAATTTGTTGCTTAACACACCCCCCTTTGGTGTACCTCAGCCTTATAACCATGGGGAGCCTTTAATAACAGAACACTGTTTAATCATCCAGACCCCAGGACCAGATAGACTCACTTTGCCACTCACCATCTGAGAGAACTTGTGCGAGTCACTTGGCTGCTGTGAGCCCCATCTCCTCCTCTATAAAATAGCAATGCTAATAACATCGATCTAGTATTGTTGTGAAGATAAGCAGAGAGTCCAGCAGTACCTCGCACACAGCAAATGCTCAATAAATGGTAGCGAGGTATAAAAAGCAAGACTCCCTGTCTGAAAGTTTGCCTTGGAGAAACATTTCCCAAGTTCCAACTCCTCCTGTAATGAAGTGAAGGGCTGAGAACCCGAACACAAGGAAATCAGTAGTACAAAGGGGTACCCTTGGTGCTATCTCCTTTCCTTTTGGCATTTAGAAGAGAGGATGATACTGAGAAGGTGCCTAAGACTGAAGCAAACAAAATCAGTGTGTGACCAGGGGGTGATTAGTGGGGAGAAGTTATTTAGAATGTGATGGAGATTGCAGGAGGTTTGGGCATAAAGGGTTAGAGATTAATGAAGGGAAATATAACTAAAGTTTTACAAATCAGAAAAGGAAATAGAAACTTGAAATGAGGGTCAAAGGAGAGGGTTAGGCTGAGAGGATCTAAGAGTCCTGGATATTGCTTTGTCCTTTCTCAGTAATGCCTCTACTGAAGGTTTTGTGCCAAAAACCATAAAATATGCTCATTATCAGTCAGTTTGTTCCTCCAAACTTGGTGTCATTAAAAAGAACACTCTGCTCTTTACTCACCTCTGTATAAACCAGCCCCAGGAAATTAGATCAAAACCAGTCTCTTCAAGTGTCATTTCATAGATTTTTAAGATACGGCAACAGAGAGGCCAGGACCTCCCCACTTTGGAAAATGGTTTCATTCCCTCAGGTCAGAGAGCCCAGGAGATCTTGCCTTCTGAAAGTTACCTCAGATGGGAGTTACAGTCTTCTCTAGAGTCACCTAAGAAGCTAGCTAACAAGTAGATTTCTGCTGTTGAATTTTTAGATTTAGTTTGGTTGAAGTGAAATCTCCTACATATTTTTGAAAAGTGCACCCAAATGATTCTGTCATAAAGTAAGCTTTTACTTTGGAAATAGCATTTTTTTTAAATGAAAGAACTACAATATAGATGACTCTTCCTAATTATTGCTCTCATTTTATGTGTGAGGAATCCGAAGCTCAGAGACATTTAAGCTCTAGTTTAAGTTCACACAGCTAATGTTGAGGAAAACCAGGACCAGAACCTGAGCCTTCTTCTGCCTTGCAATTCAGTGTAAGATCCATTTGCCAACAATCTTTGTCTCTTTGCTACTGAGATTTTCCTTTTGGATTAAGTATAGAAACAGATGTCCTTTCCTGGTTCTATTTAGCATTAAAAAGCAGCTTTATCTTCACAGAATAATTCATTATGAAAACTCTCTCTCTCTCTCTCTCTCTCTCTCTCTCTCACTCACACACACACATACACACACACACACACACACACACACACACACATCATTTCTCGATTCTACTGAAAGTACCTAGCATATTTTAAAAATATCTTTCCTCTTGTAATCACCATAAAGGAGAAATGTATCATATGATTTACACGTAGAAATCATTTGTGGCTATCATGTTTAAGTTTTAAATAATTAAAACTAATTTAGCACTGAAGAAAACAGGACATTTTCCTTAAACAGGACATTCATTAGCTTAACAATTAAAAGCACTTTTAAGGAAGCAAAGATTAATGATTATTAATATTATCTAGCCATCAGTTCCCCAGTGAACTATTCTTACTCTAGTCCAAAATCTTAAAAGAAAAAAAAATTATATATTAGATACATTCTAAAGCCATTTGCCAAATATCAAGATTTTGAGGTAAGTGGGAAACCACAACTCATAATTGTCAATAGTTTTAAGTAATCCAAATCATTCCTTTGGGAACAATAACCAACCCATCTTCATACAGCTGAGAAGCATTCCAGGGGTGGGTTGTACCAGTACCACACTAGAAAGGTGAATGGTAGGTAAATACAAAGGGCATTTTTAAATCTATCAAATTAGAAAGCTTCACTTTAAAGGCACCCCTATCCATCCCTTCAGGAGAGAAGTTGCTAGGTAATGGTTAATTAGCAAGTGTTAGTGGATTAAGTCAGGAGCCTTTCCCCTCAATGTTCAACTCAGAGCATTTCTGCTTTTCAGATGTGCTCTCTATCTGCAAAATGAGCAAGCAAAAACTGTCACCATTCTTTCATGCTTTCCCATTGCTCTGTCAACCCCAAGGGATTTTAAGGTTGCTACTGTGCTCTTCACATAAAAGATATTCCTGAACACATAAACCATTCACTCTGATTTTCCATCTTCTCCTGATCTATAGATCCTACCTCTAGCCTAAAGCAAACACCAAAAGCCCTTTGACCATTTCTGAATGCTGGCACAAAAAGAAGAAGGAGAAGAAGAAGGAGAAGAAGAAGGAGAAGAAGGAGAAGGAGAAGGAGAAGAAGAAGCAAGCCCAGGCAGAATGAAGAGAAAAGCTACACCTGTACCTGTTAGCCACTATTCCCTGTGCAGAGAGTGACATCACTGTTTATTTCTGTTAGCATCATTTCTCACGGGAGGATCTCAAACTTGTCTTCGTTGCAGGAATCCAAGTTAAAAGTTGATTTCTATTCAATATTCAGCCTCCAGAAAACTCTAGAACCAATCTTGCTAACCTCACACGTGAGTGAAGGTGCAACAGTAGCTTTCTCCAAGTTTCTTAAGAAAAGGTGGAGTTCTAAAGTCAATTTGTCATTGCTTACTGCTTTGGCTGCTGCCAGCAGAGATGACCCTAAATGGCTATTCATTTCACAGTGAATTTATAGGGATTTGATGTTGGAAAATGCTTTTGACACAGTTCTAGTTGGAAATGAATTTAAAGGCATGTTTAAATAATTGAAGGTGAAACATGTATTACATGTGTTCTATGTACAGTTAGGAATTTCTGCTTCCAAATTTTCACGATGTCTAATATGAACTCCTGCCTGGTACTTGATTTAGAACCCCAACCTAAATTATCAGAAGATATCAACTGGAGGGCCAAAATGTGCTTTCATACACTGTGATAGGGCATAAATTGGTGGAAACATTTAAAAAGCATTTTGGCAACATCCAGAAAAAAACGCTAAATGAACAAATTTATCTTAAAGAAGTAACAAGCCAAGTACATATAACATAGCACAAAGATTTTCGATTGTGACATTGTGTGCTCACAAAGGAACAGATTGACAATTGTGATTTTTTAAAAATCATAACTGTCATTGTACAATAAAAGACAAAGTTAAAAGACAAACAATAAACTGTTTAATACTTTTGCAACATAGATATATGTTACTATCCAAAATGCATAAAGAGATTTCTGTTATCAAATTAAGAAAGAACAACTAAAAAAGAAAAACAGTCCACACAGAAGAAATACAGATGCTAATAAACAGATAAAAAGAATGGCAAAGAAAAGGGAGGACATTTTTCAGTCTTCTCATTGTCAAAGATTAAAAGTATCTAAAATATCTGAAGTTGGTGAGGAACAGCATGGAGAAATGGCCTTTGTTGGTACAAATGTAAATTTCTACAGCCTTCTCAGGGGCCACTTTAGCAGGCTTTGTTAAAATCAGAGATGTATAAACCAAACTGTTTAAACTATCAATTTTACCACCATGACAAAAACACTTGAGGGGCTAGGGATGTAGCTCAGTTGGCAGAATGCTTGCCTCACATGCACAAGGCCCTGGGTTCAATTCCCAGCAACACACACACACACACACACACACAAAAAAAAAAAAAAACACTTGAAACAATAAGCTGAGATACATGTACAAGGAAAAACACTGTAACAATATTTAATAATATAATAATCAGAAATTATAGAAAACTTTAATAAAGGTTGGATTAAAAAAATTATGTCACAGCCATATAATGGAATACTATATAGTTATTAAAAGGAAGAAAATAGCTAGATATAACCTGACAAGAAAAAACATTTTGGAACATGGTTTAGTAAAAAACATGTTGGAGAACAGTATGTAGTACATGGTCACATTCTGATTATTTTATGCACATTAATACATACCCAAATATTCATAAAAACATGAATGAAATGATACATACCAAACTGCAAACATGGTAGGGAATCTCCGTTGGAGAAGCCAGGAATAGTCTACTTCATATCTCTATTTTTACAGGCACAAATGAGCATGTGTTCTTTTTGATAATAAAAATGCTTTTTTGAAATAAGACGTAAAGCATACTGTGACACTCCCGCACAATGTCCAGCTCCCACTTCAGTCTCTAAAGATGTCCTTTCCAAGGACACAGTGTTCCAGCATCTAAGACAACTTCCAATACCCCAAACAATGAGCTTTTGCTATTTAGAGGTTGAACTAGGGAAAGAAAAACTGGAGAAAAGAAGGGTTCTTAATTCCTTAGGAAAGTATTTTCCTTTCATTCAGATATGGCATGATGGATAGGCTTTCTGGTCAGACCCCCTTGCTCATCCTCTCAAATCTCCTCCTGTTTATCCTGCCATGACTTCTCCCCCTTTCTGTCTCCCAAACACACATATCTGTCTCTTTTCTTTTGTGTTACTGGGAATTGAACCCAGGGATGCTCTACCACTGAGCTACAATCGCCAGCCCTTTCTATATTCTTATTTTTATATAGGGTCTCACTAATTTGCCCAGGCTGTTCTTGAACTTGTGATTCTCCTGCTTCAGTCTCCCAAATAGCAGGGATTATAGGCATGAGGCACTACACCTACACCAGCCCAGTTCTCTCTCATAATGTTGGACATGGTTAGCTAATTTCAATTCCTTTTATATTTTGAATTCAAGTTCAGCATTCAATCTCATTCTTTCATCTTAAAGAATTTCCACCCTAACTACCCCTCTCCCAGACTGTTTGGCACAAGCTTCACCCCAGCATTTCCAATTGCCCCCAAGTTAAGGTTGACAATTCAACCTCTGAATCTTTAGTATTTAGAGAAGATCTAGAAGTGACCCTAGACTGAGCATCAATATGAACAATAAGCCACACTGGTGCTCTGGACCTAGATAGTCCTGAAATTACATGAACATGTTAGGGTGTGTAGGACTTTCTTTGGGGAGTACACCAGTAGCTTTCATCAGACTTTCAAGAGGGTCCTTGGCCCACAAAGATAACTACAGGGGTAGAAGGACTGGGATGACTGAGTCATCCAACTGAGAATGTAGGGGCAGAACAACCATTCCTTGAGCTTCCAACTGTCCAATTGGCTTGTTGAGTCTGAGCATCATACACTCAAGAGCAATGGAGAGGATAGGAAAGAAGCATGGTTTTGGGGGGCTCCACTAGAAACCTGTCCCTCTGCTAAAGCCACCAAATAGAAGCCCACACAGCTTAGACCTGAAAATAACCTCCAAATCCAACTGAATAAGCCAACCCACATTCCTTGCACTACACAACTAGGCAACTAGATGTAATAGAGGAGCACTAGGAGATAGCAGATGCGAGTTTTAGCTATTTGACTTCTGTCAGGTGGTCACTGTGTAACTTTGGGCAACTCACTTCACTTCTGTGGTCCTCATTTCCTCATCCAAACAGTTTTGCACCAGATGAACTTGTAAAGGCACTTGCATATGTACCATTTGATGAAATCCCCCTCCTGGGCAGACATCTTCACTAAGTTGTTCAAAACAGAGAACAACTTTGCTCTCCCTTTCCAGAATCATATAGCCTTATTTTGCAATGATTATTAGCCATAATTCTCAAGAGCTCTATTCTTCTTTCAGGGCACTTTGTAAAGAAAAGAGATTGAGAGAATTTACAGGAGTCAAGAGAACCAGGAAGGGCCAATAATCATGTGAGGGCCATTTCCTCTGCCTCTTTATTTCCTTAAAGATGGCTTCAGCCTTGATGAAATGGATTTCATCAAATAGGACTCCAACCCAGAATGAGCACTGGGGCCACTAGAGATGGACCCTGAAGCAGTGAGCTTCCAAGATGGCCTTTAAAACTGCTTCTGAAAGATAATAACTGTGAAGGATAAAAACAACTTTCCACTCAACTTAATTCCCACCTCCAGGGTTCTCTGGTCAGCAGGGTGTGTTCACATTGATGAGTTTTTTCTGAAGTCTGTACTGATGATAACTCTGAATCAGGAAATTAAAGGCCACACTGAAATTTTCAGGATGTGAAAAGAAATCATCCCAGAGAACTGAGTCACCCAAGGTTGAATGAGGATAGGTCTTTGCAGTCAAAGCAAAGCAGAGAACTGAGGCAGTCTGCCCAATAACTCAGCAGAAAAACAGGATTTGGACCTGAACTATGAGGATAATTGCTTTAATTCTTAACTTCCCTTTCATAATAACCTTGAGTTTACATAGAGCCTTTCTTCTAAGGAACTCAAAATACTTGCAGAGATATTATCTTAGTTGTCATCACACCATCACAGTCCATGAGAGCAATGATTATTATCAGCCTTATTTTACAGATAGGGGAGGAAAGAAAAGCAACAGAGGTAAAGTAAGTCATCCAAGTTTATCTCTCATCCAAGTTTACCAGCAAGATATCATCAGCCTCTGAACCAAGTGAAGAATGCTCTCACCCAGCATTGCCCGAAGAATATTCTTCTTAACACCAGTCCAGCCAAATGCTCATTGAAACACCAGATTCTGTCAACAAATATCTGAGAAATGCTGTATTTTATTCTCCTGGAGAGTCACAATATACATTGCCCTAGTGGAGGCTTTCAGAAGCTCTATAGCAGGCAAATCTGCTTTTGTTTAAGCAAAAATTTCCAAAACTTAACCACAAAATTCCACGTGTGTGTGCATAGAGGGGTGACTACTAGCATTCTGTCTTCTTTGGAACACACATCAAGAAGCACTGATCTCGCCACTGGACTGATTTGAGTGTCAGAACAGAAGAAAGATCAGTTCCAATATAGCCTCAGCTGTGGGGGATGTTTTTTAGAGATATTATCTGATAGCTTTTGGTATCAACAGTGAACAAAGCAACTTGATGAGACCAAAATACCCCATCATCTCCTCTGCCATATGGCATTGGTCAGAAGAAGAAGCAAGTCAATTCAAGTCCACTACTTCTTCTGACATTTTTTTTCAAAAAGAACCCAGACTATTTCTGGTCTTCATTTAAGGGAGATAGTGTTCAAAATGCTGATCCATATTCTCAGAGTTCACAGTTTTAACTGGCATGATTTTGTACCTACCAGGCACTTCCAGTAGGAATAATCAATCTCTAGCATCAATCCTAGTCCCATTCATCAACCTATGCAGCCAGCACTGGCACAACAAAACAGGACACTCTAAACGAGCCCTTATTCTAGCTTAATTGTATAAATATTAGAGTAGTCATTATGTTTCCATTTCAAAACACACAGCACAGAAATCTTCTGCTATTGTGTTTTTTTTGTTTGTTTGGTTTGGGTGGTTTTTTTTTTTTTTTTTTTTTGGTACTGGGGGTTAAACCCAGGATCACTTAACCACTGAGCCACATCCCCAGCCCTTTTTGATATTTTATTTAGAGACAGTGTCTCATTAAGTTTCTTAGGCCCTCACTAATTTGCAGAGGCTGGCTTTGAACTCACGATCCTCCTGCCTCAGCCTCCAGAGAAACTGGGATTAAAGGTGTGCACCATGTTCCAGGCTGCTATTGTTGATTACCAGTGACACTACTAAAAATACCTAAAATGTAAAAGTACCTGAAGATCTTGTCATGGTTAATTTGTATTTTATAGATAATATAATGGGTAAGAGATCACAGCCAGTAAAAATTACAATGGATTCAATATTTATTGCTATCATTTTCATATTTCCTCTTAGTATTTATTAAACATCCACAGCATAAGGAGGTATTCCTGCATTAAAATTGATAAGTTGTATTAAAAGGTACCTGTAATGTGGGTATATCTGTCTTTATCCACTGGCTATGTGAAAAATTCTGTGTTGATGAATTTTTGGAAAAAAAACATATTCACTATAAAGATCAGAGAGTCTGTTATTTAAGATGATGCGATTGTGAATTCTTTCGTAAAGCAACAAATTCGGCATGTGAACACTGTCCATTTAGTTTATTTGCCTTGCAAATCCATTCACATATATCAGATTGGCTTAAAGCAAAAGACACTAATATTAATAAATGAGCTAGGCATTTCTTAAGATGGGGGTGTGTTCTGATCCTTATCAATCTGCATTACTGGCTCCTTTTGGATTTTCCATTAATCATCATTCCAATCTACAGATTCATCCCAGGTTTGTTGAGAATTTGACAGTAATACTTCCAGACTCCCTGCAGTCTTACTTAACTATAACCTCTCTGCTTTCATACATGCTGTTCCTTCAACTTAGGATGCCATTCTCCAGTTAGCCACCTGGTGAATTAATTCTTGAAGACTCAACTCAAATGTCACCTTCCCCATGTAGCCTGCCTTTGCATAATCCCCACCCCAGCCAGGCACCCCTCCTCAATGCTCCCAACAATACCCTGCCCATCCATTGTCACACTCTATTCTAATTGTCTGTTTACACACTCTATCTTGCATACCAGACTGCACTCCCTGAGAGTTGAGATGATGTTTTATTCATTTCTATACTTTCAGTACCTAACATCATTATTGATACATAGCAGGTGTGCAATAAACATCAGTATATCCTTTAACTGTATATTTTTGGACCCTGAAAAGCAATGCTTTATTAAAATCACAAATAAAAATGTCATAGAGAAGGTTTAGAAGTTTTATTCATCTTATTGATCTTTTCTTTCTTTAATTAAAAACAAAATTACCAAACCACTTCACACTTTATGATTCAAGGAGAAAAAAAAAAACTTCTAAAGCAAATTCTGGACTAATACATAGGTGTATTTAGTTTGATCCTTTTTGTCTAAATACACAGCTACATTCTAGGAGACCACTAACTTCTCTGCAGTAAGGAAGACATAAGAATCCATTAATTAAAGGGGTGAAGGAGGCACTGCAGGGATCACTATAAGAACCTTTGATTCTCATTGGCTGAGAAAAGAAAACCTGCTAAAAAAGTTGGACATTTTGGGGGGAATTATAAAGGTGTCCAGCAGGTCTTGGTCAACCTGGTTGAAAATTCCACATCTCAAAAGTACTAAGCAACTGCCCCAGCCGGGGGGATTTCCATCACTTTGAAACCATCATTACCCTTCCAACGTGGGCAGAACAGGTTGGACCTGATCCTCCTGCCTGCGTGTTGCTGCAGTCTGGCTTGGCATGGAATAAGACCCAAGGACATATAATGCCAGGAATAGCCCAGCCCTATGGCGCAGACACACACGCACACACACCACTCCAACTCACACTCACTGAATCCCACACAAAATCCGCACCATGTCCGCGGCACACACCACTGCATTCCTATATGCCCCGTCACACACAGGGAGTGCCCCCTCACATTCTCTCACTTCCCTAGTCTGCCGGGCCCACACCCCGCTCTGCCAGCAGACAGCAGCCTAGCTTGGAACTGGAAGCTGGTGAGGACTGGTTTTTGTTATATGTAACAAAGCTCCATGCACCCAGGTGCCCCGCTGGATCGACTCCATCCATTTCTCCCCGCCCCCATCCCTGTGCTCCCAGAACAAGAGAAAGCTCAGCTCTGGAAAGTGGATGCAGGGAGTGAGGGCGCAAAGAAAGAGAGCTTTAGGAATGGGCGGGGGCAGGAGTCCGGGCAGCTTCAGTTCTCTCTCGCCATGAACCAAGAGGGAAGGCGAGCTGGCAAAGGAACCGAGCTGCCTTCCCACCCTATGTCTCCCATTTATTCATAAAGCAAGACTTAAAACAGGAATAATTTACCCTCCTTCTCATCCACCCGGTGCCCCTCCCAGCGGCTCTTGGAGCCACCGGCGCTCCAACAACCCGCAACAAAGCACTCACACACACACATCACTCCGCGCACAGACCTGTTCCAGCCTCTTCGCGGCCCGAGAGAGGGAGAGCTGCTGCTGAGTGTTCTGCCCTTATCTGCTGGACAGGAGGAGCCGGGGGTGGGAGGAGGAGCTGGAACTAAGGGAGGAAGGAGGAGGAGAGGGGATAGGAGATCACACAGCAGCGGCGGCGGCGGTGGGAGGAGGAGGAGGAAAAGAAGGAGGAGGCTGCTTCTGTGGCAGCTGCTGAGGATGCTCTGGCGAGAGGCAGGGCTGGGTGCGCGGGGTGTGGGCTCACGTGCGCCCCTTGGCCCGGGGATGCGCGCGCGCCTGGGTGTGTGAGAGCATCTGGGTGTATTTTGACTATGATTATTCCAATTCCGACCTAGTCTGGAACTTGTGGTTCCTGCAGCCAGGCGGAAGTGAAACCCTTCTAGGCTCTCAAGCCTGACTGTATGGGCTGGGGGTGCTGGGCGGGAGGTGGAGAAGATGCTCACACCCCTTCCTTCAGTCTTCCTTCTGGGCACTGGTAGCTTGCGTCCGCACCCATTTCTGGAAAACTATAGTCAAGGAGAAAAGAAAGATACTAAGGACAGTCACCACCACCATCGCATTACATTGAATGAACTCTCACACACTGCTGGGTGCTGTCTGGACTAGTCAGAAGATTAATTTCGGTTCTAACTGGAATTGACTTTCATGAGTTGGAGGGTCTATAATTTTGAATATGATCTATATTCTATCTTTTCTCCTGTCTCTTTTTTCTGTTGCTACATCTTTGTGCTTGTATCCAAGGTGGTATACAACCCATTCTCTTTTAATCTGCCCACCTTTCAGCATTATCCAGGATCCTGGCTTCTTGGGTGTCAGAATGTCACCTAATCCTCATGTTATTTTCCCTCTTGGGATGGAGTACTGGGTTTAGATGAGAACCAAGACTGAGATGAATTCCTGGAGATGAAAGGGTTAAAGATTTTCATGGATTCAACTAGAGACCCAGTTTGCACCTGCACCTCTAAAACTAAGAAACCATTTTTGGAAAGGCACAATTTTCTGCTGTGATTCAATTCTTGGTGAACTCCTTGCTTTGGGCCATGGTGAGAGTATCCTTCCCACTGTTGACCTTTTGAGCATTTTGCTTCATTGTGCCTAATACCTTATTCTCAGAATACTTTGAATTTTACAAAACACTTCCTAATGACAAACTTCCTACCACAATATCTCTGTGAGTTAAGCAGGGAAAATATCATTATTCCTATTTCACAGATAAAGAACTAAGGTTCAGCAAGGGCAAATTTATTTGCCTAAAATTACATGCTCATAGGTGGCAGATTCAGTATTGAGACCAGGGTCTTTAGATTTCCAGGCCCAAGTTCCTTTTCAAAATTACATCTCAACCCAGTGGCTTGGAAGGCCAAGGAAAGTTCAATGCCAGACTCAGCAACTTAGTGAGGTCCTAAGCAACTTAGTGAGATCCTGTCTTTAAGTGAAATATAAAAAAGGGTTGAGGATGTGGCTCAATGGTTAAAGTGCCCCTGGGTTCAATCTCCAGTACCACATAAAAATACATCTCAAAAAGAAATTTCAGATTCACTTACTGATCTTCATTTGGAAATAAACAGTTTGCTAAAGGCAGTTGAAATTGTTAACTAAAATGAGACTTTGAGTACAGCCAGAAGAATCTGAAGGCATGCTCCAATTGTGTACAATGTGTCAAGATGAATTCTACTTTCATGTATAATTAATTATAAAAAATAAAAAACAACAAAAAATAAAATGAGACTTTGAAAAAACTTTTGCAGTTGATACATTTATGTGTAACCCACAAATTAGTAAACCAAAAAAGAGTTAAAGGCCTTTTTTAGGCCAAAGTCTTCCTTTGACTTTGCTACCAGTACTATAAGAATAATTTGTTAAAAAAAAAAAAAAAAAAGAAGGGGCTGGAGTTGTGGCTCAGCCGTAAAGTGTTCACCTAGCATGCGTGAGGCCCTGGATTCAATCCTCAGCACCACATAAAAATAAACAAATAAAACAAAGGAAAAAAATGATAGTTTGAGTTTCCTAGGGCATTAGGCTTGTAAATTATTTCCCCATGAGCTAGGTCTGCCTCCTCTAAGACATGAGAATGAATCATTGTTTGCCACCAAGAGAGGAAACCTGTCTCCTACACACCAATCTGGGCAGTACCAAGAGTGTAGACATCAAGCAGAAGAAGCAGGCTAGTGCAGTGAGCAAAAAAGCTCAGCCCTGGAGCCAGTTGGTCCTAGCTAGAAAACCTTGCACAATGACCCAGAATTATGATCCACCTGTAAAATTAGTGTAGAGGTGTGACAAAGAAAGTGATGCAAGTGCATGTGATATAATAAGGCTCAATATATGATACATATTATTAGGAAAAAAGAAAAGCAATACTTTCTTTAATCAGTCTTTCTCCATTAACTGCAGAAATTCTTTAATGTCAGTATTGTCTAAACATTGAAGAAATGCAGAGAAATAGATTGCTTTTCTCTAGGACGGGAGAGGTCAAGTGCTGCTGATATGAGATAGAGAAAATGAACAAATAGAGATGAGGGTTTCTCTGCAGTTCTAAGGACCAACATGGAAATTAGAACAGGACCATCAGAGGATAATAAAAAGAGGATGCTTAGGATTAGGAAGTGGATCTCATGATACAGATTTTTGCTACTTACACTTACTGTGATTGATAGGGAGGATATGCCTGGGGGCCGTGTGCAGTGGCCCTCACCTATAATCCCAGAAGCTTGGGAGGCTGAGATAGGAGGATCACAAGTTCAAAGCCAGCCTCAGAAATGGGAGGATATACCTGATAATGGCCTTGAAACAATGTACATGAATTACTCAAAAGGATGTTTTAGCTTTTCTAAACAAATACCTGTTTATTTGAAAAACTCAATAAAGAACTCCATTCATAAACCATCAGAAACACCTGAATCTGATACTAAGCCAGGATCTCCTGGTTCCAATCTGGTACCAAATAGACTATTCTTGTTTGAGCCTTGCCAAGCTCAGAGCCCAACTGCAAAAGAATGTGAAGGAAGTGAAATCTGTCTCTTATACCCTTCCCGTCTTTTTGTGTGCACCCTCTTCTTCCTCCTTCCAATCTATAGACTTCAAAATCCCTGGCTTTCCAAGGTAGGAAAAAAGTGACCTGAGTAATTAATTCACACTGAAGCACCCTTATGTATTTCTCTTCTCAAAAAGAAGACTAGAAAGAAAAGACAATGCTAAACTCAATGAAATTGATCACTTTTGGCAGTTGCACAGGCATTGTGGATGGTAGAAATATTTTGGGTATCTTTAGATCACATTCAGTGTGAGATTCTCCATGAATAAAACCAGATATTGGGAACAGTAATTCATGACATGAGAGAAATTCAGAACAGGAAGAACTTATTCTTTTCAGTCTAATCCCTTTGTTTCACCCATGACTAAAACAAGGCTCAGAAAGGTTAAATGATTTTTTTCCAGAACACACACATCCCAAGAAGAAGAGCCATGACTTGAACTCCGAGGACTGAGCACTTTTCACTATGCTGTGCTACTTCATCATCCAAGAAGAAAACCAGGAGCAATTGCTTAGAAACTGATATTTGAAATGTTTATTTCCAGGTAAAAAGGAATGGCATAAAAATAAGAATAGAGACAAGAAAGAAAAATATGCAAGCCATATTTTTCCTTAGTAGCTACCTGTAGAAGTTATTTTTTTTTAATTTTTAGTCGTAGATAGACACAATACCTTATTTATTTATGTATTTTTATGTGGTGCTAAGGATGGAACCCAGTGCCTGACATGTGCTAGGGAAGCGCTCTACCACTGAGCCACAACCCCAGCCCTAGAAGTTATTTTAAATAAAATTGACATGAAAAAATGATCTATGTGATACCCGGGACCTAAAACTGGAAATGCAATAGAAAACTATGTTCTTAGTGGACCAGTCCAGGTCACTCCTTTAATATCACATTTTTTAAAATATTTATTTTTTGTAGTTGTAGTTAGATACAATAACTTTATTTTTATGTTGTACTTAGGATCGAACCCAGAGCTTTGCATGTGTGAGGTAAGTGCTCTACCACTGAGCCATAACCCCAGTCCTGAATATCACATTTTAAAAGTAAATATCTGTTATCAGATTATAATGATCCACCACTCAGAATAGAATATCAGGAAAGAATCTAGTTAGCAAAGATTTCCCATTTTTAGGGTCCTGATGATTAAGGTTTTATTGTAATTGTAACACAGAAAAGGTTTAAAAATAATCTGACTTTTAAAAATTGAATATGAGTGATAGGGTTGTAGTTTGCCTAGCATGTATGAGGCACTGGGTTCAATCTTCAGCACCACATAAAAATAAATTTTAAAAATTTAAGTTGTAATGTTCATCTACAACTAAAAAATATTTTTAAAAAATAGAATATAAAACCCAATCAAATTTCAGTTTGCTTTCCTTTGCTTTATTTGTTTCCTATCTATGATGTTGATATTTATTTAGGATTAAAACATTCACACAAGATTTGTCAAATAATCTCTCTTCTTCAGTGTATGTTTGGAATTTTTCATAATAAAAATGTTGAACAGCTGGGTGGATATAGTGGCACACACCTATAATCCCAGTGGCCTAGGAGCCTGAGGCAGAAAAATTCAGAGTTCAAAGCTAGCTTTAGAAACTTAGTGAGGCCCTAAGCAACTCTGTCTCTAAGCAAGACCCTGTCTCTAAATAAAATATAAAAAAAGGGCTGGGTTGCTGCTTAGTGGTTAAGCACCCTTGGGTTCAATCCCTGGTACCAAAAATAATAAATAAATAAATAAAAATAAAAATATTAAACAAGTCATAGTCCCTGTCCAGTAAGAACTGGAAGGAGCTCAATGCAGTGGCACATGCCTAGAATATCTGCTATTCAGAATGTAAAGGTAAGAGGATTGCAAGTTTGAAGCCAACCTGGGCAAAATATCAAGATGTAGTCTCACAACAACAACAACAACAACGACAAAGAACTGGCCTGGTGCAGTGGTGCACACCTGTAATCCAGCAGGTCAGGAGGCTGAAACAGGAGGATTTCGAGTTCAAAGCCAGCCTCAGCAAAAGCAAGGTGCTAAACAACTCAGTGAGACACTGTCTCTAAGTAAAATACAGAATAAGGATGTGGCTCAGGGATTGAGTGCCCTTGAATTCAATCCCTGGTTCTCCCCACCTCCCCCAGCCCAAAAAAAGAAATGGAGAGAGATCAGGATGAGATTGATCATAGATTTCATTTACTGATATATGTAAATTAATATAAATTTTCTGGACAGCTAGATGGCAATGTATATCAAAATTTAAACAAAAATAGTTTTAGACCCCAGTTAGAATGACTATTCTCAAAAAGATAAAAACTAACAAAGGTTAGTAAGGATTCAGGGAAATGGGGACTCTCCACTGTTGTTAAAAATATAAATTAGGGGCTGGGGCTGTAGCTCAGTGGCCGAGTGCTTGCCTAGCATGTGTGAGGCCCTGGGTTTGATCCTCAGCACCACATAAAAATAAACAAATTAAAAATGTCATTCTGTCTATCTACAACTACAAAAAAATTTTTTAAATGTAAATTAGTACAGTCATTATGGAAAATAAGATGGAGAGTCTTCAAAAAATAAAGATAACTTAGACTTGAAAGGTGGGAGTAAAACTGGGGCTAAGGAATTTGCAGTTGTTAAAGACATTATGGCCACTAAAGAAATGCTAAAGACTATGCCCACATACGCTAAAGATGGCTTGAGAGCATCTTGGAAATTGACAAGACCACATCCATCCCAGGCTTAAGGGTGTAAAAGTAAAACTTCCTTTGAGAAGAAACCAGTGGGGCACCCTGCCTGTATAGAGGGGCTTAGGAAGTTGTTTCACCATGCTCAGCCACCCAGACACTCAGAGAATACTGCAAACCTTTGGTGGTTTGGCTACTACTTGAGATGGCAGCTGATCTTGGTGTCAACTGTGCAGTGCTGGCTCTGCAGGATTGCAGGATACTTGAATTTGGGGGTCATGGAGGCTTCCACTAAGATTTCAAAGGAAGATCTGGTAGGCCAGGCAAAATTCCCCACGATTAGAGTACTGGCAGGCAATCTCTGATAGGGCTATGTGTGGAAATGTGAGGAGGAAGCTGAATCTGCAGTGGATACCCCCTAAGAAATTCCAGGAACGTGGGATATCTGCCCAGAAAAACTGCAGGAACTGAACAGAGAGGCCATGCGGTCAGTAAGGAGCAAAGCTACAGGGGCAGAGCTACACAAGCCCTTTGGAGAGAACATCATAATGCCATGTGCTTCAGATGGGAGTTACAGAACTACAGGAATTGTTTGCCCAGCTGGATTTTGGTTTTGCTTTGGTCCCACCCTTTCTTTCTATGCCCACATTTTTTTTTTCTGAATGGAAATATTTACTCTGTACCTTTATATATTGCATACTTGTCAATTGCTTTTGATTTTTATAGGAGCTCGCCATGAGAGTTTGCCTTAAGTCTCAGAGGAGACTTTGGACTTGAATTTTTGAGCAATGTTTGAACAGTTGAGACTATGGAGACTCTAGAAAATGAACTAAATGGATTTTGCATTGTGCGATAAGCAGAGCTTTCGGGGGCCAGGCATAAAATGTTATGGTTTGGATGTGAGGTGTCCTACAAAAGCTCATATGTGAGAAAATGTGAGAACATTAAGAGGTGAAATGAGTGGGTTATGAAAGCCTTAACCGATCTGTGAATTAATCCCTAGACAGAGATTAGCTGAGTAGTAACTGTAGGCAGGTGGGTCATTTGGGGCATGTCTTTGGAGTATATATTTGATGATCTAACCTTAGCCTCTTTCTACTTTCTGATTATCATGTGAGCTGCTTCCCTCCAACACACTCTTTCACCATGATGTTTTGCTTCACCTGGAGCCCCAAGGAATAGGGTCAGTCATCTATGGACTGAGATCTCTGAAACTGCGAGCCCCCAAATTAAATTTTTCCTATTCCAAACTTGTTCTTCTCAGGTCTTTTAGTCACAGCAGTGAAAAAGATGATTAAAACAACTACCATATGATCCAGGAGTCCCACTACTGGGTATATATATCCAAATTAAATGAAATCATTATGTTAAAAAGACATCTGCATTTTCATGTTTTTCTACAGCGTTATTTGCAATAGCCATGATATGATATCAACCTAGTACCCATGGAGAGATGAATGGATAGATGATGATGATGATGATGATGATGGTGTGTGTGTGTGTGTGTGTGTGTACATGTACATGCAGTTCAATATTAGTCATAAAAAGAATGCAGTCCTGTCAACTGCAGCAAATTAGAACTGGAGGATGTTATGTTAAGTGAAATAAGCCAGTGGAAATGATAGACAAACACCACATGTTCTCATTCATATATAGAAGGTAAATAAGTTGATCTCATAGAAGTAGAGAGTACAATAAAGGTTCCCAGAGTTGAGAAGGGTAGTGGTTTAAGGGGAATAGAGAGAGATTGGTGGTTGGATACAAAAGTACAGTCAGGTAAGAGGAAAAAAATTCTAGTATTCTATAACACAGTAGGGTGGCTATAGTTAACAATGATTTAAAACAATATTTTATATATTAATATACAATTCTTAATAACATAAAACAATTGATATTTATAATTTGCAATATAAACATATAATTTATATCAGTTGTTTATTAACAATATTTTATTGTATATTTCAAAATAGTTGAAATAGTTTCTTCTAGCTCCCAACACAAAGAAGTAGAAAATGTTTGAGATGACAGATATGTCACTTACCCTGATTTAGTCATTACACATTGTATACATGTATTAAAATGGTATATTGGCTGGGCATGGTGGTTCATGCTTATATAATCCCAGAGGCTCAGGAGGCTAAGGCAGGAGGATAGCGAGTTCAAAGCCATCCTCAGCAAAAGTGAGGCACTGAGAAACTCAGTGAGATCCTGTTTCTAAATAAAATACAAAATATGGCTGGGGATGTGGCCTAGTGGTTGAGTGCCCCTGAGTTCAATCCCTGGTACCAAAAAAAGGCACATTGTATCCCATAGGTACAATTATGTGTCAATAAAAGTGCCTTTATAGACGAATCCATTATGCCTGTAAGGTACTTTGTATTTAAGGTACTTTGATCAATCTCATTCCTAAGTATCTTCCTTTTCCCTTCCCTCCTTGCTCCTGCTGATCTTCTTCTTCTACTCTACTGATTTCTTTATTATTATTATTATTATTATTATTATTATTATTTGCTTTAAAATCAGATTTACATAAGCAGGACTAATGTGTTATGTTCACACCTGGACCTAGCATAATTTGGTTGATTTTATACCTCAGACACTTCCCTATGCTCTTCCTCCTCCTTCCATCTGGATTCCCTTCTTCTACTCTCTTAGTCTCCCTTCTAATTTTTGTGATATCCTTTTTATTATTCCATTTTTCCCCTCTCTCTCTAGTTTCCACATATGAGAGAAAACATTCAACCTTGACTTTCTGGCTTATTTCATTTAGCATGATGTGCTTCAGTTCTATCCATTTACCAGCAAATCACATGATTTTACTTTTTTATGACTGAGTTAGTAAAATTCCATTGTGTATATATTTCACATTTTCTTTATCCTTTAATCTATTGAGATACACCTAGATTTGTTCCATAACTTAGCAACTGTAAATTGAAATCTAAACAGACATTTGTTTTATGAACATTGATATGCCTGTATCACTATAACATACTGATTTTAGTTCTTTGGAACAAATACCAGGGAGTGTTACAGCTGGATCATATGGTGGATTCATTTCTAGTCATTTGAGGAATCTCTATACTGCTTTCCAAAGTAGTTGTTCCAATTTGCAGTCCCAACAATAACGTGTAAGTATGCCCTTTTCCCCACATTCTCACCAGAATATTATTATTTCTATTCTTTTTTTTTTTTTTTTTTGGCTGGGGGTACTGGGGATTGAACTCAAGGACACATGGCCACTGAGTCACATCCCCAGCTCTATTTTGTATTTATTAGAGACAGGGTCTCACTGAGTTGCTTTGCACCTCGCTTTTTCTGAGGCTGGCTTTGAGCTCACCATCTTCCTGCCTTAGCCTCCTGAGTTGCTAGGATTACAGGTGTATGCCACTGAGCCCAGCCTTATTATTTGTATTCTTGATGATTGCCATTTTAGCTGGAGTGAAATGGAATCTCAGTATAGTTTTGATTTGCACTTTCCTGATTGTTAAGGGTGTTGAAAATTTTTTTCATATATTCATTAGCCATTTGTATTTCTTGTTTTGAGAAATGTCTGTTTAGTTCTTTTTCCTTTTTCCTTTTTTCTCTCTCCTTTTTGTACTAGGGATTGAACCCAGGGCACTTAACCACTGAGCCACATCTCCAGTTCTTTTTTATGATTTATTTTGAGCAGGGTCTCACTAAGTTGTTTGGGCCTCATTAACTTGCTAAGACTGACCTTAAACTTGCAATCCACCTGCCTCAGCCTAGATCTTTTGTGTATTTTTTGATTGGATTTTTGCTTTTTTTTTTTGTTCTTGTTTTTGATAATTTTTTTAGTTCTGGATATTAATCCCCTATCAGAAAAGTGGCTCTCAGAGATTTTCTACCATTCCATAGGATTTCTTTTTATGTTCTTAATTGCTTCCTTTGCTGTGTAGAAGTTTTTCATTTGATGGCATCTCACTTATTAATCCTTGGTTTTATTTCTTGAGCTTTAGGAGTCTTATTTAAGAAGTCAATGTCTGTGCCAATATATTTTTTTTCTTCTATGAGTTACAATGTTTATTGTCTAATTTCTACTTCTTTGATCAAATTTGATTTGACTTTTGTGCAGGGTAATAAAAATTATTTTTAAAAAGTTAAAATAAAACAGCTATGGTGGTGCACACCTATAATCCTGTGACTCAGGAGGCTAACACAGGAGAATTGCAAGTTCAAAGCCAGCCTCAGCCAACCCGTGAGGTACCAAGCAACTCAGTGAGACCCTGTCTCTAAATAAAATACAAAATAGGGCTGGGGATGTGGCTCAGTGGTTGAGTATCCCTGAGTTCACTCCCCAATACCAAAATAAATAAATAAATAGAAAGTTAAAGTAATTGATTACTATGCAAATAGTGTTTTTGTACTCTTTAATGTTTTCATTATATATAATATAGTTATTTAGAAAACATACCTATGAATATTATAATTTTGAAAATAGAATTCCTGCTAATAACACAGGATTATACCAAAGTAGTTGAAGGTGACAGGAACATGTTTCTCAAATGAAAACAAATGCTTGTGTCTATGTCTTTTTCCTTTTCTATAAATTTCCATTAGCAAGGTTTTTTCTAAAGGTCTAATAACTCATAATTTTTTATTTTTTTACATTCTTTAAAAATTTTGAAAAAATAATACTTCTGAAACTTTCAATTATATATATATATATATATATATATATATATATATATATATATATAACTCACTCAGATAATTGTACATCTTTATGAAGTTCAGTGAGGTATTTAAATACCTATACAGTGTATAATGATCATAACACATGTTAAGGTAATTCACATATCTACAACCTCAGACATATAACATTTCTGGGAACATTCAAAATTCTCTTTGTTTTCTCTTTTGAAGCATATAATAAATCGTTGTCAACCATAAAATAAAATGTCTTTATAGCTAAAAAAGAAAAAAAGTGGAAAAATTTCCCCAGGCAATCTCCTGAATTTCATGATTGGAAAAATAATCAAGAGGTTTGCTTTTCCTTCATTGAGTAGTTGAGTTGTTTTTATGGAAAGTCTTTTGATTTTTCTTTTTTTTTTTTTTTGAAACCCAGTCTCTTGATCTACAACATGGGGTAATAATTTTAAACACGTCATTCTTTTTTTTTTTTTTTTGCACCAGCAGTTGAACCCAGGCAGTTTAACCACTGAGCCACATCCCCAGCCATACACACACACACACACACACACACACACACACAACAGTGTCTGACTATGTTGCTCAGGATCTCACTAAGTTGCTGAGGCTGGCTTTGAACTTGCAAACCTCCTGTCTCAGCCTCTTGAGCCACTGGGATCACAGTTGTATGCCACCTAAAGAATATCAGAATTGTTGGCATAATGATGGATACCTGTAATCCCAGCGGCTCAGGAGACTAAGGCAGGAGGATCTCAAGTTCAAATCCAGCCTCAGCCAACCATGAAGTGCTAAGCAACTCAGTGAGACCTTGTCTCTAAATAAAATACAAAATAGGGCTGGGGATGTGGCTCAGTGGTTCAGTGCCTCTGAATTCAATCCTGGGTACCAAAATAAGAAAAAAAAACTCAGAATAATCTCCAAGGAAGTAGAAAGACCAAAAAATGAAAATGTGAATAAGAGTAAGTGAAATATAAAACAAATGTATAGTAGCATCAACTAAACCAAGAGTTGTTTCTTTGAAATGACTAATGCACTGGATAAACTTCTAGCAAGATTAATCAAGGGAAGGGGGAAAGACAGGTAGTAGAAATATATATGTTTTTATTTAAAAGTGGGAAATAATTGCAGATGTTGCAGCAATTTAAAAATATAAAAACAAAACAACATGAAGAACTTTCATTTTAATATATTAGAAAACTTAAAGATAGATACATTCTAGCTTTGTCACTTAATTTGCACATCCTAATAACTGTCATTCATCAGGAAGCTCACCTTGTAGTCTTCTAGCCTCCAAAACCAAAGTGGAAAATAAACCTATGGATTCTTTTTTGGAGTCTCATATGCTGTGTTAGTTTTTTTTTTTTTTTTAATCTGTTTCATCGTTGTGACCAAAATACCTGACAAGAATCATTATTATACAAAGTACAGGTATGAAGACATGAATTGGTGTGACTATATATTATATACAACCAGAGATATGAAAAATTGTGCTCTATATGTGTGTTAAGAATTGTAATGCATTCCACTGTCATATATAAATAAATAAATAAATACAAAAAAAAAAAAAAAAAAACCCTGACAAGAACAACTTAGAAGAGGAAAGATTGATTCTGGCTCTTGGTTTCAGGGGTTCAGTCCATGGTCAGCAGTTTTCAAGGCAAAAACAGCATGGTGGAAGGGCATGGAGAAGGAAAGCTGTCAGCTCATGGCAGCCAGGAAGCAGAGAGAGACAAAGAGAGAGATAGACAAGGAGAGAACCAGGGAAAAGATAAACCCTTCCAGGGCGTGCCCCCAGTGCCCTTAAAGAAAAAAAAAAGATAGATACATACTTACAAAAATGCAGATTACAAAAAGTAACTTAGGAGTTAGAAAACTGAAAAAGACTTTTAACTATTAAATAAAATGAATTAGTAGTTAAAACTGTTCCCACAAAGAAAACACCAGGTTCACAATGCCTGACAGACTAGATTTATTAGCCATCCAAGAAAACATCATTCCAATATTATCCCAACTCTTCCAGAGGAAAAGAAATCAGTAATATTCCTGAAGTTATTTTTGATAACAAAACCTGCTCAAATCTATAATAAAGGAGTGTTACAAGTCAGTTTTACTCATGATTATAGATGTAAAAGTTATTTAAAAATTAGCAAACTAAATTAAGTAAGACGTAGAAATAAATTGAATATTTTCCAAGTTGGGTTTCCTCCAGGAATATAAGATTAGTTTGGAGAATTAATTAATATAATTCATCATATTAACAGATTAAAGAAGAAAACAAAAGCATATGATCATATTAGTATATTAAAAGCACATTCAATAATATCTAATGTTCATTCATAATATTATAAAATGCCTCTTAGCTAACTATGAATAGAAGGGATCTTTCTGTACCTCAAAGAAGGCATCATACCAGTAACTATTGCAAATACCATATTTACTAGGGAAAAACTGAAACTATTTCCTTTAAATTACCAGAGATGCCTCCTTGCATAACTCACATTCAGCATTATCTTAAAGATTCTACTCAGTGCCATGAGACAAGAAAAAGAGATTAGAAACAGAAAGAAATGGTAATTATTTGAAGTCTGTTCAGTACATTTTATGTCAATTATGCCTCATTACAGTTTTAAAAAACTCTCTGCCTTAATCCTGCCCTAACCTGAGCCAACCTGGCCTTACACAATTTGAACCAAGATCTCCAGAACTGAGATAAAAGCAATCCTATTACAAAAAGACCACAGTCCAATTACTTCCACCCACATGCCTCCCCTTTTAGTAAAACAGACCTAGTTGAGGTTAATTATTTGGTATAGGAACAAGAATTGCTGGCAGTCAAGGCTATATTTGAGGCATAAGAGCTTCCGCACCTCTAATGATACAGCACAACCTGTGTATCATGATGCTGTTGAAATACAGATAGAAGCTCAGCTTTCTCAGATAAAATGGTATTCTTTTAGGAGAGGTAGAATTTTCACATCCACTGTGCCCTGGTGAGTAGATGCCCAATCATGTTCAGCCTTTGTGTAGGCAAGACCTCACCCCGAGAAGTCCCCTACGCTGGGAGCCTTACTCTCATTATTATCAAGTTTACCTCACTAAGGCCATTAAAAGACTGATGCCTCTACAATTGGGCGGCCAGAATATTCCAGTTCAAGGAGGATGAAAGAGTCAATGCTAACTATTTGCTAGTACTATGTCCTGGTAGAAGTGATGATTCTACTACAGTGGTGTGTTCAAAACTTTGAACAAAGAATGCAAGGACTGGTGGTAGCCCCATGTCTGTTCCAATGTCAGCTAGTACACTAGCATATGAAACACATACAGAGGCTGGGGATATAGCTCAGTTGGTAGAGTGCTTGCCTCACATGCACAAGGCCCTGGGTTCAATCCCCAGCACCCCCCGACACACAATGCAGTCCTCTAAAAAGATAGAGCTGGAAGCCTCAATAGACTAATATACCTTTGTCATCACTGCTATGAGATTGACCGTGCACCTACTCTCTGTTTCATAAACATAGTACTATCTTGATTGTAGAGAATATCCTTACCAGAAGGCCATTGTAACTAGCAGTGTAGCATATTGACTAAGGGAATGGGCTTTGGAGTCAGAACGCAGTTATTTGAATCTCAGCTCTCTCTTTATTAGCTGTGATCAAGAGTAAGACACTTACCTTCAGAAACCTGGTTTCCTGTGAATATATTTAAAAATCATCGGATTGCATATGTTAAACATGCAAATATATTATGTGAATTTTATCTCAATAAAACCGTTACTACAAATATATAGTATATAAAGCCCCCTTCACAGTCATCTATCTTCACCTTCCTCTACTTTTTGGTAAGAAGTCTGATATGTGTCATATTCATATTCTCTCTCTCTCTCTCTCTCTCTCTCTCTCTCTCTCTCTGTCTCTCTCTCTCTCTCCCTCTCTCTTCTCCTACCTCAGCCTCCCAAACTGCTGTAATTACAGGTGGGTGCCACGGTGCCCAGCCTGGTGTGTGTCATTCTCGATTGTTAAAATAAAGTTTCATATATACATAGCTGCATGACTTCACATGACTTTAGGATGACATTGTGCATTTGTTCTGCAAATTGCATTCTTCATCTACTCATGGGATTCAGATTTCTTTCCATGTCAAGCACATATCATTACTTCATTTGAGCAGCTATATATAGTTTAGTGTGATATGAATTATGATGGATGAATCACAGTTTATTCACCAGTCTTCTAATACTGGACACTAAGATTGTGCTTATTTCTGATATCATAAATAATTTTTCAGTAAATATCTGTATACATGCCTATTTATTTACTTGGGTATACTTCTTCTCTGTGTGTGTGTGTGTGTGTGTGGTGCTGGGGATTGAACCCGGGACCTTATGCATTCGAGGCAGGTACTCTACCAACTGAACTGTATCACCAACCCTTGGACAGACTTTTTAAGAAAAAATATAGTAGTTAACAAAGGGCTTGCTACATTAAAGGATAAAGCACATTTTAAAATTAATTATTTTTTAAATTTACAGTAGAATACATTTTGACACATTGTACACAAATGGAGCACAACTTCTCATTCCTCTGGCTGTACATGGTGCAGAGTCACACCATGGTGTAATCATAAATGTA
This sequence comes from Callospermophilus lateralis, assembly GCF_048772815.1. NCBI lineage: Eukaryota > Metazoa > Chordata > Mammalia > Rodentia > Sciuridae > Callospermophilus > Callospermophilus lateralis. The sequence continues at coordinate 89,092,747 of NC_135325.1, read as the reverse complement.
TATAGGGTAATAATGTCTGTATCATTCTATTATCCTTCCCATCCCCACAACCCCATCACTGCCCTCATTCCCCTGTACACAAACCAAATTTCCTTCATTCTTCCCTACCCACCCCGCCCCCCCAATATGGATCAGCATCCACTTATCAGAGAAAACATTCAGTTTTGGGTTTTTGGGGATTGATTTATTTCACTTAGCATGATATTCTTTAGTTCTATCCATTTACCTACAAATGCCATAATTTCATTCTTCTTTAAGGCTGAGCAATATTCCATTGTGTATATATACCACATTTTCTTTATCCATTCATCTATTGAAGGGCTTCTATGTTGGTTCCATAGTTTAGCTATTGTGGGTTGAGCTGCTATAAACATTGATGTGGCTGCATCACTGTAGTATGCTGATTTTAAGTCCTTTGGGTATAGACTGAAGAGTGGGATAACTGGGTCAAATGGCGTTCTATCCCAAGGTTTCTGAGGAATCTCCATACTGAATAAAGCACACTTAAATGTTTTTTCAATTCTACCAAATTACCCTCCAAAAGGGCACCTCAATTTACATACCAACAAACAGCTTATACAGGTACAAATTTTTCCTCACCCATTGTCCATTTTTTAATTGAGTTGCTTATTTTTCTTTTTATTGAGGTTTGAGAGTTCTTGATATATTCTGGACACAAATAATTTCTCAGAAATATGATTTACAAACATATTTTCCCTGTTATTCTCTTAAGAATTTTTGAAAAGAAGATTTTTTTTACTTAAGGATGGACCTTTATTTTATTTATTTATACATGGTGCTGAGAATCAAACCCATTTCCTCACACATGCAAGGCAAGTGCTGTACCTCTGAGCTACAACCCCAGCCTGAAATATTCCTTCTTATTCAATTTTTGGAAGAAAATTTGCAGTTGATTTGATATTATATATTCCCTACATATTTGGTAGGATTTTTCCATTGAAAGTATTTGGGTCTAAAAATATATTTTTTAAAATATTATTTTAGTTGTAGTTCGACACTATATCTTTATTTTATTTATTTATTTTCATGTGGTTCTGAGGATCATACCCAGGGCCTCGCACATGCTAGGCGAGCGCTCTATCACTGAGCCACAACCCCAGCCCCTAAAAATATATTTGTGTGAAAGTTTTTTTTTTATTTGTTTTTAGTTGTCAATGGATCTTTTGTTTCATTTTTTTATATGTGGTGCTGAGGATCAAATCCAGGGCCTCACACATGCCAGGCAAGTGCTCTACCACTGAGCCACAACCCCAACCCTATGTTAAAGTTTTTAACTACAAATACCATTTCTGTAATAAATATATAGCTATTCATATTATCTGTTTCTTCTTGAGGGAGTTTTGATAGTTTGTCATTCAAAAAGTTTGTAGATTGGGCTGGGGATATAGCTCAGTTGGTAGAGTGTTTGCCTTTGAACATAAAGCCCTGAATTCAATCCCCAGCACCACAAAAAAAAAAGTTTGTAAATTTTATTTGTCTAATGTACTGACACAGTATTATAATTAACATTTTATTAATAGAATTTCAATAAAAATAGAAAATGTAGTTCTGTGTTCTTTCTGTTCTTGATATTAGAAATTTATGGTTTTCTTACTTCCTTTTTTTCCCCTGATCACTCAGCCTAGAGGCTTATCAATTCCTTTGATATCAAATATTTGGGTTTTGGTTTCATTACTATCCTGTTCCCTGTATTATTGATTTCTACTTCAACATTCATCATTTCTTTTTTTCCTCATTATTTCAGGTCTGATTTGTCTTCCTTTTTCCTGTTTTTAAAAGTGGAAGCTGAGGTTATTGATTTAAAAAGTTTTCAATCTACTTCAGGCTACAAACTACAAATTGTAATATATTATGCTTCAATTTTCACTCAGTTCTAAATAATTTCCAAACTTCCTTTGATTTTTTTAAACTTACGAGTTATTCAAAATTGTATTGCTTAGTTTTCAAGTATTTGGGAAATTTTTGAGATAATTCTGTTATTAATTTCCATTAATTCCATTGTAGACAAAGAACATAATTTGGGGCTGGGGTTATGGCTCAGTGGTATAATGCTCCCCTAGCATACATGAGGCACTGAGTTCAATTCTCAGAACCACATAAATGTAAAATAAAGATACTGTGTCCACTTAAAACTAAAAAAATAAATATGTTAAAAAATTTAAAAACAAAGAACATAATTTATATCACCTGAATCCTTTCAAATTTATTCATAATCATTTTATTCCCAAGAAGACAGCCTACCTTGATGAATGTTCCATATCCACTGAAGAAGAATTATCGTCTAGAATGTTCTACAGATGTTAGTTTCATATACTGATAACGTTATTTGAGTTGATTATATATTAGCCAAATTTTTGTTTCTCTACTAATTATTGAGGGATAATTATTAAAATGTGCAACTATAATTATGTATTTGTATATTTCTCCTTTTATTTCTATCAGTTTTTTTTGTGTGTGTGTGTGTGTGTGTGAGAGAGAGAGAGAGTGTGTGTGTGAGTGGTGCTAGGGATTGAACCCAGGGCTTTGTGCATGTGAGGCAAGTACTCTACCAACTGAACCCAGCCCAGTTCTATCAGTTTCTGCTTCACATATTTCTAAGCCCTTTACTGGGGTCATAAGCATTTGGGATTGTCATGTTCTTTTGCAGAACTGACCTCTATCATTATGAAGTGAACTTCTATTTTTTTTTTTTTTTTTAGTTTATTTCATTTGCTTACTTTTTTATGTGGTGCTGAGGATCAAGTCCAGTGCCTCACATGGGTCAGGCAAGTGCTCTACCACTGAGCCACAACCCCAGACCAGAAGTGATCTTCTTTATCACTGTAATATTCTTTGATTTAAAATTTACTTAGTCTTACATTAATACATATATGTCAGCTATCTTTTGACTAGTGATTATGCATCTTGTTTCATCTTTTTTCTTGTAACCTATTTGTGTCATTATATTTAAAGTGTGTGTAGTGAATGCATCATATAATTGTGTTTTACTTTTTTATCTAATCTAAGAAACAATCATTTACTTAACGTGATTAACAATATGGTTAATTTTTAGTATATCCTGTTGGTATTTATTTTCTATTTGTCTCATCTGTTCTTGATTCCCCTTTCCTCTTTTTTCACCTTCTTTTGGGTTAATTATGTATTTTCATGTTAATATTTTATCTCCTTATTGATTTACTAGCTATGATTTTTGTTTTGCTAATTTAAAAGTTGCTTTCTGGAATATAGAAAATGATTTTTTGTATGATTACTGTGTACCTTCAAGTGAATTTGTAGCACTTCACATGCAGCATAAGAACCTAATAACAGTATAATTCTATGTCCTTCCTTCCCAGACTTTATTCTATTGCTGTCATACATTTTACTTTTTCATATTTATAAACCTTGCAATTCATTGTTTCAGTTATTTTAAAAATAAGCTATCATTTAAAAAGAGATTTAAATAATATAAAAATCATGTATTTACATAAACAGTTATCATTTCTTATCCTCTTCATTCCTTTGTTTAGATCTATACTTCCATCAGGCGTCATTTTCTTCTACTTGAAAGACAACCTTTAACATTTCTTATAGTGCAAGACTGCTCATGCTGAATTCTTTCATTTTAAAAAGATGTTTTCTGTGATCATAGAACACTAGGTTGACAATTCTTTTATTACTATTCCAATCTCTTCTTACTTGCACCATTTGTAATGAGAAATCTACTGTCAACCTTATTTTTGTTCCTCAGTATATACCTCGTTTTAGTTTCCTTTAGCTGCTTTTAAGATTTTTTTCTTGATCACTGGTTTTGAGGAATTTTATTAGGATGTGGTTTTATGTTCTTTTATTCATGTTTTTTTTTGTTTGGATTTTCTGAATTTTTGAATTTGAGGGCTTATAGTTTTCATTAAATTTAGTAATTTCTCAAGGAAATGATTGTTTCCTCAAATATATTTTGGCCAATATTTGCTTTTCTTCAAGGACTTCAATTTCTCATTTATTTTACTACCTACAATGTCTTATAGCACAGCGATGGACTTTTCATTTTATTGACTTTCCCCTGTGTATTTCGTTTTAAGTGGTTTTTATTGCTACATATTTTAGTTCAGTATTTTTTTCCTCTGCAATGTCTAATCTTCTTTAGAACCACTTAGTATATGTTTAATCTCATACATTGTAGTTTTCATCTCTAAAGTTCTATTTAATTAATTTTTAAAAAATAATTATTCTTAAGTTTTAGATGGACACAGTATCCTTATTTTACATTTATGTGGTGCTGAGGCTTGAACCTAGTGCCTTGTGTATGCTAGGCGAGCACTCTACCAATGAACCATAACCCCAGCCCCTTAATTCATTTTTTAAAATATTCATTGTCTTCAATTAAGGTTCTGAACATATGGGCTACAGTTAAAGTCACTAATTTAATGGCTTTGCTAATTCTTTTTTTTCTTTTTATTGGTTCTTTTAGTTATATATAACATTAGGATTCATTTTGACACAATTATAAAAGCATGGAACATAATTTGCTGTAATTCAGTCCCCAGTATTTCCCCTTTCCTTTTCTCTCTCTTGATAATTCTGTTATCTGTGTCAGTTCTGAGTTGGTTTTTATTTGGTTTATTTTTGTATTCATTAATGGCTAATGACTATTACATTGATTAAATATATTATAATTTTGTATTGACTAAAGTATTGATAGACCTCTGTTCTTTCTAGCATTTCTGGTATTTTACTAATACAATTAATACTTCAATGAATATTGCTATGGTTTGGATGTTTTGTCCCCACTAACCTCATGTGGAAAGTTTTTTAAAATACCTTTATTTTGTTTATTTAGTTTTTTTTTTTTTTAATGTGGTGCTTGGGATTGAACCCACTGCCTCATGCATGCTAGGCAAGCACTCTATCACTGAACCAGAACCCCAGCCCTCATGATGAAATTTGATCCCCATTGTGAAGTATAAAGTGGACAGAAACTTAATGCAACTATGGTGTTTAGAGATGGGGCCTTTGAGAAGAAATCAGGATTAGATAATATCATTATGGTAAAACCCCCATGACTGAATCCTAGTTTTACAGGAAGAGGGTTAGAGACCACATGACATATACATAAGCAAACTCAATATCTCTTGCCAAATCATGTCCTGTGCTGTGTCAGGGCTCTGCTGGCAAGAAATTATCATTAAATGTGGCCTTTGCTTTGGACCAGAAATTTGAGCAAACTTACTCAGTCTGTGATATTTTCTTATAAGCAATGTAAAACAGGATAATACAGACACCTTCATATTAATGCCTTTCTACACAGGATAAATTTCTGAAATTGAATTACTGGGTTAGAGAGTATGCATGGTTTATAAAACATTTAGTCAGGTGTGGTGGCACATGCCTGTAATCCCAGAAACTTGGGAGGCTGAGGCAGGAGGATCTCAAGTTCAAAGCTAGCCTCAGCAACTGAGCAAGGTCCTAAGCAATTTAGCAAGATCCTGTCTCAAAACAAAAGATAAAAAATGGGTTGGGGATGTGTCTCAGTGGTTAAGTTCCCCTGGGTTCAATCCCTGGTACCAAAACAAAACATTTATTTATTTGAAATTTAAATTTAGTATTTGTTTTGGCCCCATTAAAAAGAACCAGCCTGTTTATACAAGTGATATACAGAAAAGGGTGTAATTCTAAATTCTTTTACTGGATCTCTGCCTTTGGCGCTCATTTAGACACCATTAATTTGGTGTGCCCACTCTGAGCAGCTTGATGATCTTCCTCTTGCCTATCCTGGTTCTCCCCAGTTGCATTGCCACTCTATTTCTATTGCTTTCCCAAGACTCTTATATGACCAATCATTTTAGATTGATTTTTTCTTTAGATGCAATTTTGTTATTTGTGATGTCAGGATCCAAGGACTTTAGGAAGAAATACCTCCTATCTCTTATCCCTGTCTTGTAGGAATAAGCAGTTGGGTTGCTCTTCTCAGATTCACATTATGGGAAAGGCATCATGCAGTTCTTAGAGGTAAACTTTCCCCTTGGGCATCAATGCAGGATTGCAAGTATGTCTATCAGCTACTACTTATGCTCACTGTACTGGCACATGGTCTAGCCTGATAGAGATTTGTACTACTATCTTTGGACTGCAAATTCTGCTGTATATGAAGATATTTTATAGTGAAATCAAAGAAAGCTGCTGTTCTTTTCTTCCCTGTCTCTGCTATACCTCTTGCAAGTTGAGAAATATTTGATAGCTTAGTTTGTCAAAAGGATGCCAATATGCTTTGTCTGCATTAGTGAGAGGAATGGACTCAGGAGCCTAAGCAGTTTTGTTGATCAAACCTAGTCAAGAAAATCCAATTGCCTACTTAATCTATAGCACCCAGTATTTGAACAACAAATTACCACCAATGGGTATTTCTGTGTGGGAGACCTGTGAGCCTCAACATCATCTCATATATGAGCATATAGAAAGATGTAGAGGGCCATAACTTCCTTTCTCTCATTTCTCAACCATCCTTTGTCCTTTTATAGTCCATTTTCTGTTGGGAGACAGGGAACTTTATGAAGAAAAAAGATTTACTTATCTCACAGTTCTTAAGTTTTCATGGGCATTATCCCAGCATTGGCCCAGGTCTGGTGAGGACCTCATGCAGATGCCATCACCATGGTGAGATCATGTGTAAGAACAAGAGATCACATAGTACTATATGAAGCCAGAGAGACTGGTGAGGGGCCATGCTTGCTCTTTTTTTTATTATTATTATTTATTTGTTGATGGACCTTTATTTTATTTATTTGTATGTGATTCTGAGAATCGAATCCAATGCCTCACACATGCTAGGCAAATGTGCTACCACTGAGCCACAACCCCAGCCCCCATGCTTTCTCTTTTATAGAAATAGTCTCATGAGAACTAACCAGAGCCCCATGAGAAATATATCAATTCCTTCTAAGGGCATAGCCCCAAGTAACCTAATAACCACTGACAGTCCCACCACTGAAAGACGCTACTACCTTTTAACATCACCACACTGGGGACCAAGCTTAGAACACATGAAACATTGGGGGACAAACCACATCTGAATCATAGCAGTTCTTGATCTTACTTTCCAGGAATCTGAAGACATAGCCATTAATACAGGGGCGAAATATCAGTAAATTTTACATAGCAAAGACTGGTGGCAGAAAAGATGGATTCACATAGAGGGTTTAGCTGGAGTCAGAAACCTAAGATTTTGATAATGCTCATTATCTTCAAGTGCCCCATATGATAGTGTTTGTGTGTGTGTACATGTGTGCATCTGTGATTTTCTCCCACACTGCTGTTAACCTCAAAAATCCAGTATTGGTCAGTGTACTTCATGCCCTGACTTTCAGTATTTTCATAGCCTACAGTTCTTTAGCTCCCTATAACATGGGGGAGTGTGGAAAATAGCATATATGAAAGCCAAACTAATTGTAAAAATAACCATTTCTAGCTGGATGAATGTGATAAGTTGTGGGGGAAAATCAGGCACAGTAACGAAGGGGAACCAGCGTGTTGTTAGTAAAAGGTGAAATCACAGTTACTGCTCTAGTTAGTATTTGTTTGGTATTTCCTATATGACCAGTAGTAAGTAGCTGACAAATGGATATTAGCTTAGAAAGCCTTGAATGGGGCCCTTCAAAATCAGCATGATAATTGAAGGCAGTAATCAGAGATGACATAGCTGAATAATTTAGAACCAGAAGATTCATTTGATAAACAAAATAACCGTGGCTAAAGTGGATGTGGAACTGGTTCAGAGTATGCAGTGAAATTTATTTATATGTATGTATATGTGTGTATGTACATGCATATATATAATATATATATGTGTATGTGTGTGTGTGTATATATATATGTCTGCCTTGGCCAGGATTGTATGAGGTCATGAAAAACAAACATATTAGAAATAGTTTACTGTGAGATAGAATTCCAGAGATGTTTGTTTTATGATCTAAAGTGAGTACAGAAGAATTCTGAATCTACTAGTTTACTCATTGACTTGGAAGCATCTGTCACAATCTGATACCTCATTGGAGACGCTGGGTAAGAGAGGGAGCCACTATTAAAAGGCTGGGGTTGTAGCTCAGCGGTAGAGCGCTCGCCTCTCATGTGGAAGGCACTGGATTCCATCCTCAGCACCACAAAAAATAAAATAAAGGTATTGTGTTTACAACTAAAAAATATTTAAAAACAAACTATGTTGGATGTTTTGACTTGAATGGACCACAGTGGCCAGTATGGTGTGGTCATGTCACATGGGAAGTGCTCATGTATGTGCCTTTTCAACTGGAAGTGCAATCATTCACTCTCATATAGTAGGCAATTCTAACATTCTTTGTCTTTCTGAGCTGTGACTGAATGGGCTTGGATCTCATCCAGGCACTGCCAGGAGTAAGTATCTCTCTGCAGCCTACTGTGGTTCATGCCTTGCTAATTATAGAGTATAGTAGTGTGGAATTTGAAATCAGAGAGATCTGAATCTAAAACCCAGCTCTTGAACATTAGCAAGCAGTTAATCTCTTTAAACATTAGTTCCCCAATCTTTGAAATGGGGAGCATAATAGTACTAATCTCAAAAGATCATTATGAAGATTTAAAGGAAATAATTTGTATCTAGCATCTATCCCAGTATTTGGGTTATAAAAATAATATTAGTTGTTATTTTACTTGGGGCTGGGTAATGTTAAGGTAGGCTAGAGAATCTGCTAGCATGGGGATGTCTCTGTCTCTCCCCTTTGCTTCATTTATTATGAGGTAATGTTGGAAGCCTTCCTCCAGATAGCTGAAGCTCTACTTGTTGGATTTAGATGGGAGTATATTTCCAATGGAATTTTCATTGACCACAATGAGAGGGTAAGTGAAGTGCAACCTGCAGAGGGTGGAACAGAGGCAGGCAATCCAAGAAATATCATTCTGGGAGAAATTGTAGCCAAACCAGTCAAATACTCAAATCTAGATGTTACTCCAAATGGGTGGGGTGGAGCAGGAGAATCTCCTATCTAGGCAATAGAACAGAGAGTGGGGGAATTACTTAAGCACTACAAAGGGCTTGGTTACAGGGTTACATTTGGACTCAATGTATACAATTTGAGTGGCCTGAGCAAGTTAATTAAACCTGGTTTTAATTCTGGTTCAGCTACTTCCTTAGTTGTTGCCCTCAGATGAACTGCTAATCTTTCTGTTTCACAGTTTCTTCATCTGTGAAAATGTAGATAAAAGTACATCAAAAAATGCTTGTGGGGCTGGGGTTGTGACTCAGTGGTAGAGCACTCGCCTCACACATGCGAGACACTGGGTTGGATCCTCAGCACCGCATAAAAATAAATAAGTGAAATAAAGGTATTGTGTCCAACTACAACTAAAAAAATAAATATTTTTTTTTAAAAAGATGCTTGTGAACGAGGTGTTAAGCAAGACCCTGTCTCTAAATAAAATATAAAATAGGGCTGGGGATGTGGCTCAGTGGTTGAGTACTCACCCCTGAGTTCAATCCCTAGAATCAAAAAAAAAAAAAAAAGAAAGAAAGAAAGAAAGAAAGAAAGAAAGAAAAAAGGTGCTTGTGAAAATTAAATATGGTAATCTTGACAAAATGTTTCATATAATGTCTGACACACTGTGAGTTCTCAATGAATGTTAGTTGTTGCTGTTAAACAGAGGATGAAAGAGACACTGGGAGAACTTCTTGATCCATGAAGCTTATATATTAGCAAGTATTATAGGGTGCCTTTGACCACAGCATGAACAGAAGGAACTAGAAAAAGCATTGACTCAGCTTGCACAGATAGGGTCTCCTCCCCAACTCTCCTAATGCCTGATATATAATAAATGACAGGTAGAAATAGTTCAAGATGTGGCCCACTATATCCACAATGGAAAGGATGAACTACTTAAAGATGATGCTTTTCATCTTGGCAAACTGAGCTGCTGGGTATTAGGTGTTTCAGTTTATTATAGTCCATGACTGCTAGTCATCTGTATTGAATATCCTTGAAGTAACATCTCTACTTTTCTAGGTTAACCTTGATGGTCAATAATCCCTATACTACACAATTAGTGGGACACAGGCAGGAATATTTCCTTCTTGGAGAAATAGAAACAAAAAAAATATAGTAAGGCAGCTAGGCTCCTCTTAAATTAAGTTGGCCTCCTTAGTTTATTTTTTTTTTAATAATTTTTAGTTGTAGATGAGCACAATACCTTTATTTATTTATTTATTTTTATGATCAAATCCAGTGTCTCACATCTGCTAGGCCAAGCACTCTACCACTGAGTCACATTCCCAACCCTTTACCTGTTTTTGATGATATTAGTTTGTATTGAATAGAGTCATCTAGACCTAGGATGCCAGGATAAAAAGTAGCTTTAGCTATCAGAAGATTAGAGATATGAATGAGAACCATATTAAATCATTTTCCCTCTTGAAAATGTCAGCCTAGAGGTTATTAATTGCTGTGAAATGGGGTGGAAACCTCAAATACCCATCAATCATTCTGAATAACTTGGGGTTCCAAATTTGGTATGTCTAGCACTTGGTCAGGTATCATACAGACACCTTGCATGGACAGGCCTTGGTTAAAGAAAACTACCACTGGGTTTTTCAAGGTCTGTCCAGGGATAGTGCTGCTTCTTATAGCTCAGAATTGCAAAAAAATTGAGTTCTTGTGAGGTCAGATCATGGGTACAAATTAGGAGATCCTTTAGGTAGATAGATAACAAACCTGTCAATGAGGTTGTCTAAAACCAGGTATTTGCAAACTGTGGCTGATAAACCCAAATCAAGGTATTGTCTCTTTTTGTTTGACTCAAGACTTAACAATGCCTTTTATGGAGGCCTGGGGTTGTGGCTCAGTGGTAGAGTGCTTGCCTAGCATGTGTAAGGCATTGGGTTCAATTCTCAGCCCACATTAAAAATAAATAAATAAAGGTCCATCAATAACAATAAAATATTTTTTTAAAAATAATGATTTTTATAAATAAATATTTACAACTGATCTAGTTATAGCGAATTCTAATATTGGAACTTAATTAGCTGAAACATTTTTTCAAAAAAATCAATTTTTTTCATTAGTAGACCTATATTATCAAAAATTACACTTGGGGGCTGGGGATATAGCTCAGTGGTAGAGTGTTTGTCTCCCATGTACAAGGCCCTGGGTTCAATCCCCAGCACTACAAAATGAAAAAAAAAAAAAAAAAACTACACTTGATTATTATTGTTTTTGGAATTTAATCAGTAAAAGTTTCTAGAAATTTGTTTTATTTCTTGTTATATAAGCACATACACAATATTTTTGTAGTTGTTCTTGATCCACAAAGCCTGAAATGCTTATCTGGCCATTCACAGAAGAAAAATTTGCTGATCCCTGTGTAACTTAATAAAACTAGCTAATATTTATTCAATGGTTACTATATGCTCAGGCATCATTCTAGGAAATTCACATGGATTATCATATTTATTCCTCACAAAATCATATTTGCCATAAGTATTAACATCTTCATTTTGCTGTTGTTAAAATTAAAGCACAGAAAATGAAGTCATCTGCCCAAGGATGTGGAGCTGGGAAGTGGTGGAGCCAAAATTTGAATACAGAGTCCACCTCTAGAATCTACTCCATTAATCCAAGATGTCTTAGTAAACTTTGTTTTACTGTGACCAAAATACTCATCAAGAAAAATTAAAGGAAGGAAAATTTATCTGGGGCTCATGGTTTCAGAGATCTTAGTCTATAGATGAACGAGTCTTTTGCTTTGGGCCAAAGGTGAGACAGGACCTCATGGTTGAAGGGCACTGAGGAGGAAAACAGCTTACCTCATGATGGCAAATAAGCAGGGGTGGAAGGAAGGAGCAGCAAGGAAGATGAACTCTTCCAAGGAACATCCCCAATGACCCACCTCTTCTAGTCACACTCCACCTGCCTCCAGTTACCCCTCAATCAGTCCATTCAAATTAAGATGGACTGATGAGGTCATAGTGTTTATCAGTCCAATTGTTTCAACTCCAAACATTTCTGCATTAACAGGAGATTTGGGTAGACACCTTGTATCCCAACATAACAACCTAATGGATCAGGCATCTCACAGACCCCAAAGTCGAATAGTACATTAAGACTGAGCAAGGCACATGTGGCATGTCTTCCAGCTTTTCTTGCTCTGTCAAAAGTTGTAGGCCTTTCAGAGGTCAGCCCTGTGTGCTGAGAATTTAGCAATCAAAAGGGTAAGCATATTATAGCTACAGGAATCCCAGCAGAGATGGAACATTCTGTTTTTCTTTTTTCACAAAGAACACCAGAAGGTCTCTTTTGGGAGTTTGGTGAACCCCTCCCACAAATTAGTTTCTACAAACATTCAGAAGGCCCAGGTGTGGGACTCTAATGGGTAGTGCTTGGCAGAGCTCTGAGTATTGGGATACTCTCTCAATCATATGAATGAGAAGGCAGAAGCTATTCTTCCTCTGTGTTCCAGAACACCCCTTGCCCCAGGTGTTCAGGTGACAGATGAGTTAGACCTCAGGGTGTACAAACAACCTTGGCATCAGAATGTAGAGGTGTAGCAGACAATACAGATTTTCCAAACAACAAGAATAGAATGGGTGGTGAGATATGGTTTCCCATGTGGGAGAGGATAAGAACCAAGGAGGATTCTCTCTGAGAAGTTTAATTAGCCGAGAGTCAAAACCTTTGGCATAAGAAATTTGACACTGTCTTGGATCCATCTAATTATTGGAGATAACCTGGTGCAAGTAGCAGGCTTAGAGCTTTGAGGGAGTAGTGCTGGAGCTCTTAGAGTGAAAGACTACTTGCCTGTAGGTTTTCTCTAAAATAGGTTTTAATATTACTTAGTTAGAGAAACACATCATCAGGCCACAAAGGCAACTAAAAGTGACCTCAGCAGGGTGTGGTGGTACATGAGATTAATGCCAGTGGCTCAAGAAGCTAAGAAAGGAGGATCATGAGTTCAAAGCCAGCCTTGGCAACTTAGTGAGGCCCTAAGCAACTCAGTGAGACTCTGCCTCTAAGTAAAATACAAAATAGGGCTGGGGATGTGACTCTGTGATTGAGCACCTTTGAGTTCAATCTCCGGTACCACCTCGCAAAAAAAAGGTGACTTCAGAAGCACATCCAAAGCCTTCAACATGACTAGCACAGCCTTATTCTGGACTCACCTCTGAGCCAGAAGTGTTCAGCATGCCCCTATAGCACACTTGTGTGCCAGCAGGGTGAGGCTTTGTCTGTTAGCATGGTCTTTAAGTTTGATCTATCTTCCTCTTAGGTCTGCACAACTAAACCATCTACCGTTTTAAAGTAATGTGTGTGTGTGTGTGTGTGTGTGTGTGTGTGTGTGTATGTGTACCAATATCATTTCATTGGTTGATTGCCTCCCTGTCTCTAGGACCTGAGTGGGAAGCCACCATGACAGTTCATCCTGGAGTTTTCTGCCTTCAAAGGCTACAATGAGTATGGATTTGGAATTAGGCCTATTTCGGTTTGGATTCCTGGCTTTGCTGCTTCTTCTTCTTCTTCTTCTTTCTTCTTCTTCTTCTTCTTCTTCTTCTTCTTCTTCTTCTTCTTTCTTCTTCTTCTTCTTGTGCTGGGGATTGAACTCAGGGCCTTGTGCATGTGAGGCAAACACTCTACAACTGAGCTATATCCTTCCCTGGCTTTGTTTCTTCATTAACTACGATTTACAGGCTTAGAGCCTTAGTTTCCTCATCTATAAAATGGACATAACAATAGTTCTTACTTTCTAGAATTATTGTAAAGATTAAAGAAGTTAATATATCTAAAGCCTGCAGTCCATGTTACATCATAATCTCTCAACACACATTAGTTCTTCTCACTGCAGTAAGATTTTGTGTAAGATATAGAAGATATAAATACTTCTTATCTACTTGGATGTATTTACTACTAGATAGTAAGCAGTGATGTGCAGATAAATGTTAATAATTGGCTTTCCTGAGGAAGGAACAATAAAAAGGGGACCTATTTTGTAATGTTTAGTGATTTTTTTTCCATTTTTTTTATTGGTTGTTCAAAACCCTACAAAGCTCTTGACATATCATATTTCATATATTAGCATACATTAGCTTCAAGTGAGTTATGAACTCCCTTTTGTACCCCAAGTACAGATTGCAGAATCACATGGGTTACACATCCACATTTTTACATAATACCATACTAGTAACTGTTGTATTCTGCTACCTTTCCTATCCTCTACTATCCCCCCTCCCCTCCCCTCCCATCTTCTCTCTCTACCCCTTCTACTGTAATTCATTTCTCACCTTGTTTATTTTCCCATTCCACTTACAACCTCTTATATGTAATTTAGTATAACAATGAGGGTCTCCCTCCATTTCCATGCAATTCCCCTTTTCTCTCCCTTTCCCTCCCACCTCATGTCTCTGTTTAATGCTAATCTTTTCTTCCTGCTCTTCCTCCCTGCTTTATTCTTAGTTGCTCTCATTATATCAAAGAAGACATTTGGTATTTGATTTTTAGGGATTGGCTAGCTTCACTAAGCATAATCTGCTCTAGTGCCATCCATTTCCCTGCAAATTCCAAGATTTTGTCATTTTTTAGTGCTGCGTAATACTCCATGGTGTATAGATGCCACATTTTTTTAATCCATTCATCCATTGAAGGGCATCTGGGTTGGTTCCACAGTCTAGCTATTGTAAATTGTGCTGCTATGAACATCGATGTGGCAGTATCCCTGTAATACGCTCTTTTAAGGTCTTCAGGGAATAGTCCGAGAAGGGCAATAGCTGGGTCAAATGATGTTTAGTGATTTATATGGAAAAAAAAAAAAACCCTCTGACTATGGCCAATTTCAGGTTTTCAACATAAAGTCACTGATGTAGAGCTGAGAAGGAATGTTACTGTAAATTAAAGACAGGGCCATATTTTAGCAGTGTTTTTGTCAGGATGAAAGTGCCACATCTCAAGCAAACTAAGAAGGTTGATCACCCTGGGCTGACTCTAGTTATTCAAAGAGTGGACCCAGTTCTGAGCACATTGTCTAGCATACAGCAGGTGTTCAAGAAATATGGATGAATTAAAGAATTTCTAGACATTTTTAGGATACAGAGAAGTTACTCTCTGCTATGGCTCATGGCTAATGGACCACAATATGGATTGGGGCTTCAGATACCAGTTCTGCTATTTAATAGCTGTATAAATGACCGGATGGCTCTGAGCCTCAATTTATCCATGTACAAAATCAGGATGAAAGAATTCACCTCCTGGGGGTGCAGAATGGTTAAATGAGGTGAGGAGTGGGGAAATGCCAAGAGCAATTTCTTAGTAAATGCTAATTAACAAAGGGCTCCCACTCAGGTTTTACAATTGGTGACTTATTTTGCTTTTATTTTTCTTTTGACCCAGTGTATCTGGCTTTCAAAAACAACAACAACATGAGGATTGGGGGTTAAAGAGGCACAGGAAGCTGGACCTCCCATAATGGGATTTACTCTGAGAGTGTAAACTGGTTAGTTGTAGCAGAGTGGGAAACACCTGGGGTCATGTGAGCCTCCCAGACTCAGGGGTACCCATGTGCACAAACAACATAGATTTCTCCTATCATCTTCCAAGTTCCTTGGAAAAATAGGTCTTAAAGGGGCCACACCTTAAATTTTACAAGCCTGAATCTTATATTAAAAATTAAAAGTGAACATAGATTACGGGTTTGTGAGAATAAACCAGGGGATCCAGGAATGCAGAAGAAAAGAGAGAAATGGAAAGAAAAAATGAAAAGTAGCTGAAGACACACTTCTTCCCTAACTCTCAGTTTTGCTGAAAGCTAGCCCTGTTGACACAAATACAGAGCTTTCATTTTTAGCAAGAAATACTTTTCCGAAGAGCAAAACAAACAAACAACAAAAAAAAAAACTACTCAACTCTCTGGAGTTAGCAGACTGTACTGCTGAAATAAGATCTGACATGTGACTCATATTCAACCTAGGAGAACATCTGGAAATCAGCTTGCCACCCTTTCTTTGCTAGAGTAAATGCCTACCAAATTAAGAGACCCCAGTCTGGAAGGAGAGTAACATTTCTGAAAAGCCAGTGACAATTACATCTTTCCTAGTGCTGAGAAAAGGCTGCAATCGAATCTTCCTCACCCCTCCACTTGCCATATGGCATGTGTTAACTGGAGTGAGAGAAAGTCCTGTTGGAAGATGTGACAGAGAGCGGTCACCCTAGCCTCTGCCTGTCAGTTCCTGGGTTCCCCTGGGATGAAAATACACCATTCATTGTAAAAGTGGCAGTGCCTTATTATGTAATGCAGGAGGACATTGTAGGGAAATATCACCAGCTAACATCTATCCAGTGCTGACTACATGCTGAGCACTTTCCATGTTGTCTTATTTTATCCTCACAACAAACTTGGGAGATATTATTCCCATTTTACAGAGGAAAAACTGAGGTTTTGTGGAGGGCAAAGTAATCTACCCAAGGTTACACAGCTAGCAAGAGGTGGATGAGGGATTTGAATGCTGGTATATCAGACCCAAGAGCCTAGCCACCCCAGTATTATATTGTCCCTCCCCACTGTGTAATCTTAGGAAGCTCTTTTCTCCATAATTTTCAGGAGTCTAGTCCTACCCTTTCTATCTGGTGTTTTCCTGAGCTTAGGATAAAAAAACCATAACATCCTTCATCTTCTTTCTAGATTATCTTAAATGGCTAAAAACAAGGCTGAGGGGGCCGGGATTGTGGCTCAGTGGTAAAGCGCTCGCCTAGCAACATGAGGCTCTGGGTTCAATCCTCAGCACCACATAAAAATAAATAAATAAAATAAAAGCATTGTGTCCAACTACAACTACTAAAAAAAAAAAAATAAAGAAGAGAAAGTCCCAGCATCCACACTTTTGGCAACAGGCTAGCCAGGGCCACTACAGAGAGATGTGCATTTCTTGAATTCCACAAATGCACCCAGCCAAGTTGGAAAGTGGGGAGGCAATGCTCCATGAAAAACAAAGCCCTGGTTTCATTTGCCATGCTAGTGGAAGTGAGGCTTTTTGTAATTTACCCACCTAGAAAGGGGTCTTTTTATCATTTACACAAAGATGTGCTGTGGGCAAACTGGAAAACAAAAACAACCTGGTCATATGCTGATATTCACTTACAAAAAGAAGTGTTAGTGGTGCATAGGCTGCCTAAGGAACCAATATATCTGGGTTCTAACTCTCTTCCAGACAGTAGACTCAGGACATTCTTAGCTTTATTGCTTCATTTCTTTGCCCTAAGCAATGTGATCATCTATATCCAAGCCAGGATCTACACCAGTACACAGGAGATTATTAGGTGAATTATAAAAAGGCAATCATGATTCAGTAATCCCACTTCTGGGTATATATCCAAAGTAATTGAAATTAATATGTTGAAGGAATGTCTGCACTCCTGTGTTAATTGCAGCACTATTCACAACAATCTAGATATGGTATCAACCTAAGTATCCATCAGTAGATGAGCAGTAAAGCAAATGTGGTATAACAATTAAATATTATTCTGCTTTAAAAAGGAAGAGCATTGTCATTTGTGACACCATTAATGAACCTGGAGGAATTTATGCTAAGTAAGCAAGACACAGAAAGATAATTACTATATGATCTTACTTACATGTGGAATCTTAAAAAGTTGAGTGGATAGAAGTAGAGAGTACAATGATAGTTATCAAGGCTGAGAGGGCATGAGGGAGTGAATGGGGAATTATTGGTTGAAAGTTATTAGTACAAAGTTTTAGTTAGAAGAAATGTTTTGGTAAAAAAGAATATTAAAAAAAAAGAAATTACAAGGAAAATGAGAGGGGCAGAGGACTAAGAATGGGCAAACATTTTGATTTTTAAATGGGTAAAAACATGATAAAAGATGCGGTAGACTGGTAGGTTTTATATTGATACTTTATGAAATTTTGGAATAATTTAGGAACTTGTGATTATCAGAAGAGACACAATGTTCACTAAGAAAAAAATATATAAAATTTGTTTTATATCAGTTTTCCAGGGATTAACATATCAGATCAGTGTTGTATTGGGATTCCTAGAGGGATTTCACAAAGTTAAATAAGGGAAGCTCTGTGGGAAAAAAGAAGAAATGTTTTGAGGTTTGTAGTATAGCAGGGTGATTATAGTCAATAATGTATTATATTTTTCAAAAAAACTAAGAGAAAATTTCAAATGTCTCACTGCAAAAAGTGCTAAGTAAGCAAGCTGGTGAATATGTTTATTAGCTTGATTCAATCATTCCACAATATATGTGTACACCAAAATATCATTGTACTCTATAAATGTGTATAATCATTATTTGTCAATTTAAATTGATATTAACTAGAAAAATGGAAGAAAAGGCAGTCCTGCTGGGAAAACAAACCAAGACAAGGACATCTCTTCCTTAGGACTGATACAGTTTTGAGTCAGAACATAAAATGGGGCTATAGGATGGATTTAAACTCCCATTTTCACTCCTTCCCCTTGACAAGGCAACGTATCTGTGGAGGAGACACCTTATTTAGTCTTCTACACAAGGGCCAGACCTATGTCCCCCAACTCACACGTCTTTTCCCTTTTTGACCTCCAAGAAAACCTAATGCATTTAAGATTTAGAAAATTAATTATTTTTGCTATACTTTAAATTATTCCCCAACTAGAAAATAAGACTACTGATATCAAGATTGATCTGGTATCTATTCCTACATTTCTCATGACACAGGGTGTTTTTCTGGGTACTTAGGAGCCAATCAGTAAATAGTTACTGTGAGAAATTGTATTGTGGTGGAGGAGGGGCAAAGTGGGAATTGTTTGTGTCCTGAGATGAATGATGCAGTGTTCACATTCAAAAACATCCTGCCCCAACCCCACCCCATCACACTCTCTAGGTAACACCATTTTTTTGTCCAGCCTCTTGAATAACCTAAGCCTCTTTACTTCCTTGGGAGCAAAACAATCCTCCTTTAAGGTTAATTCTCCCTGGGAACCATAGAGCTGCAGTTAGGCCCAACTTTTACAAAGTGGATTTCTCTGTCTTTTGTTGTTTTCTTTGGAGCCTAAGGATGAGTGATTGACATTTTGCTAATATGTAAAGGAGCCTCAGCCTGCCAAACCCATCTAACTCAACCATTTTTGCATGTGTTTACTGTAGCAGGAAGCACAGGCTGCTATCTATGAAATAGAGGAATACCACAGGGAAATGAATACTCCTGAGAATGTCAAGGTTCATATCTTGATACAACATTCTCCGGCCCTGAAGAAATCTATATTAATCAGTTGAAATGGAAGGCCATTTTATTTCATTTACACTGTAGTCAATACCTGGAAGGATTTTCAAACAATGAATTGTGATAAACACTGAATTAGGTACTCAAATACTGGAGGACATTATGGTATGTAGTCCTGTGGGATGAGGAAATAGCATACAGTATTCCTCGGTGTTTAAACAACTACTGAGGGATTGTAGCTCGGTGGTAGAGTGCTTGCATATAAATAAATAAAATAAAGGTCCATGAATAGCTAAAAAATATAGATATATATAAAAAAAGAACTACTGAAGAAAGAAGAGAACTCCTCAACTCCTCCTAATCTAGGTTGAGATTCTTACTTCTTTGGGATTTAAAAAAAAAACTGTGGTAAAATACACATTATATAAAATAAACTATTTTGGCCATTTTAAATGTATAGTTAATATTAAGCACATTCACATTGTTGTGAAACCAATCTCTAGAACTCTTTTCATCTTAAAAAATGGTACCTGTTAAACAAAAATTTCCTATTCTCCCTTCCACTTAGCCCCTGGACACATCATTCTATTTTCTCTTTTTATGAATTTGACTCTCAGGGAACCTCACATAACAGGAATTATATACTTCCAAGGGATTGTTATGCACATCATAGAGATAGCTTCTTATATTCTGATTGTAATGCCCAAGTTTGATTCACAAAAAGTCTCTCTTTGGCCTACCCATTACTACCCATGGATTCTGCCTATAAGACTTTCTTCTTCTGCCCCTTGTTAGTGATCTTTGAGGTTTGATCTTGGAAACCTCTGTTCTTATCATTGTACATAGCCTTTCTGAGATATCCTCCAATTCCACAGTATCTAAAGATTCACAAATATATATACTTTATATACTCTAACCTAGATATTTTTCTCTATACTGTATACCAATATATTCAATTCCCTACTTGGCATCTACACTTGGGATATCTCCTAGGTACCTCGGACACAACTGTCCTAATTGAGTTCATCACTCCCACAATTCACTCCTGCTTCAGTGTTTCCTAGGTTAGTGAATGGTACTACCATACACACTAATCCTCAGGCAAGAAACACGACCATCTGTAACTCCAACCTCTCCACCACCCATAGTATGCAATCACCAAGGCCTATAGATTCTATCTTCCAAATGTATTGTTTATCAATAACTTCAACAAATGATGACACAAAGGACAATTCATGGTACTCCATTAATATGTACAACTTTTTATGTTTTATTTTCAGTGCTGGGGTTTGAACCCAGGGCCTTGCGCATGCAAAGCAAGCATTCTGCCAACTGAGCTATATCCCAGCCTTTTTTTAAATGTTTTTATGTGTCAGTTAAAAAGAACCTAATAGTAGAATACTACCATTTCTCTTTTTACCTTTATGTCATTATTCACATGCATTTTACTATACGTATGTTATAAAACTCTACAACATGTTGTTACTATAATATACTGTTATTATTTCTGTGTAAACATTCAACTGTCTTTCAAAAATAATTAAAATAATTTAAAAATATTCATATATTTACACATCTATAATCATTTTGGTGCTTGTCATTCCTTTGTATGGATCTGTATATTTATCTGCTGTCACTCATTTTTGAAACTACTTTTACTGAGTATACAATTCTAGATTGAAATGACTTCAGTATTTTAAAGATATTGTTCACTCTCTTTTCTCTTCCATTGTTTATTTATTTATTTATTGGGTAAACTGGGGATTGAACTCAGAGGCACTTGACCACTGAGTCACATCCCAAGCCCTATTTTGTATTTTACTTAGAGACAAGGTTTCATTGAATTGCTTAGCACCTTGCTTTTGCTGAGGCTGGCTTTGAACTCATGTTTCTCCTGTCTTGGCCTCCTGAGCTGCAGGGATTACAGGCATGAGCCACCATGCCTGCTCCATTATTTTTAATGTGAAATATGCCATAATCCTTATCCTTGTTTCTTAATACATTATATGTCTTTTACCTCTTAATGCTCTTGAGATTTTCTCTTTATCACTGATTTTGAGCAACTTAATTATAAAGTACCCTAATGTATTTTTTCTCTTTTTTGGGGGGTGGGGGTGGTACTGGGAATTGAACCCAGGGGCACTTGACCACTGAGCCACATCCCAGCCCTTTTTATTTTTTGAGACAGTGTCTCCCTAAGTTGCTTAGGGCCTTGCTAAGTTGCTGAGGCTGGCTTTGAACTTAAGGTCCTTCTGTCTCAGTCTCCCAAGTAGCTGGGATTGCAGGCATGGGCCCAACTTTCTCTCGTTTATTATGCATGTAGTACACTGAACTTTTTTGGCTTTTAGGTTTTAGTTTTAATCAAATTTGGAAAAGTTTTGGCAATTAGTTTTTCAAATATTTCCCCCCCTAACCCTCCTTCCTCTTCATTTTCTCCTCCTCCTCCTCTTGTTCTTCTTCTTCTGACACTCCAATTACTCATAAATTAGAATGCATGAAATTTCTTGATAATCAATGCTCTTTTAAAATTATTTTTTTCTTCCAGTGTTTTGTGTTGGATATTTCCCATTGCTGTCTTCAAGTTCACTGAGATTTTAACATGACATTTATTAATTTTTCTACCATTTATCCCATTCAATGTTCTTTTTCTTTTTTTCTTTCTTTCTTTCTTTCTTTTTTGATTGAACTCAGGATTGAACTCAGGGGCACTTGACCACTGAGCCACATCCCCAGCCCTATTTTGTATTTTATTTACAGACAGAGTCTCACTGAGTTGCTTAGCGCCTTGCTTTTGCTAAGACTGCCTTTGAACTTGGGATCCTCCTTTCTCAGCCTCCAAGCTGCTGGGATTATAGGCATGCACCACTGATCCCAACTTCAATGTATTTTTCTTTTTTTTTTTAAAGAGAGAGAGGGGGAGAGAGAGAGAGAGAGAGAGAGAGAGAGAGAGAGAGAGAGAGAGAGAGAGAGAGAGAGAGAGAATTTTAATATTTTCTTTTTAGTTTTCGGCGGACACAACATCTTTGTTTGTATGTGGTGCTGAGGATCGAACCCAGGCCGCACACATGCCAGGCGAGCATGCTACCGCTTGAGCCACATCCCCAGCCCTTCAATGTATTTTTCAACTTACATATTGTAGTTTTCATCTCTGGAAAAAAATATTGAAGTCTTTTCTATATCTTTAATGTCTCTAATTTTTGAAAACATGGAATACAGTTATATGTCTTGAGTTCCTTCTCTGCTAATTCTAATATTTGTATTAGTTCTGGGATAGTACTAACCAAGTATTGTCTACTATTCTACCACTGAGCCACAACCCCAGCCCCCAATGTCTGTCAATCTTTAATTGGATTTTTATCTCATTGTTCCCCGAATATTTTTATATTTTTACAAATATTTTTGAGCATTCTTCAGAGATGTAATTGTTACTTGGGAACAGTTTGATCCTTCAGGTAACTATTTTTTTTTTTACATTTCTCTATTTGTGTATTTTATTTATACATAATAATGGGGTTTATTTTGACAAATTATACAGGGATATAATTTGCTCCATTTCAATCCTTAGTACTTCCACTTTTACTCTTCTCCTCCCTATCCTTGTTCCCCTTAATCTAATCCACTGATCTTCCTTTTAGATAGTTATTATTTTAAAAATTGGTGCTTCAGAGTATACATAAAATTGAATTAACTGTGGGTGTATTCATATATGTACATGCATAATTTGGTCAGTATCATTCCACAGTTTTTCTATGTTCCCATCCCTCCTCAGTCTCCTTTTTTTACTCCACTAACTTCCCTTCTATTTTAATGGAATCCTCTCTTTTCTTTATTTTGCTCTAGTTTCTGCACATGAAAAAAATAATTTGACCCTTGACTTTCCGAGTCTATCTTACTTCACTTCTTTGATGTTCTTCAGTTTTATCCATTTACCAGCAAATGATCTAATTTCATTCTTTTTTTATGACTGAGTGCATATACCTCATTTTCTTTATCTATTTATCTGTTGATGGACACTTTGGATGATTCCATAACTTGGTTTTGGTAAATTGCACTGCTATAATCATTGATATGCTTGTAACACTATAGTATGCTGATTTTTAGTACTTCTGGATAATAGTAGAGTGGGATCATATGGTGGATCCATTCATAGTCATTTAAAGAATTTCTATACTGCTTTCCAAAGTAGTTATACTAGTTCACAGTTCCACTAACAATGCATGAATGTACCTCCCCCATCCACACTTGTTATTATTTGTGTTCTTGATGATTACCATTCTAACTGGAGTGAGATGAAATCATAGTGTAGTTTTGATGTTCATTTCCCTGTTTGGTAAGGATGTTGAACATTTTTTTTCAGGAGTTTGTTGGCCATTTATGTTTCTTTTGAGAAATGTCTGTTTAGTTCTTTTCCTCATTTATCGATTGGGTTTTTTTTTTTACTTTTTATTTTTGGTATTTAGCTTTTTGAGATATATTTATATTCTGAATATTAATCCCCTGTTAGAGGAGTATCTAACAAAGATCTCCCATGCTGTAGGCTGTTTGTTCACACTCTTATTAATTTCCTTTGTTGTGCAGAAGGTCTTTTTAAAAATTTTAATGGCATCCCATCAATTGATTATTGGTTTTATTTCTTGAGCTTTACAGGTCTTGTTAAGAATGTCAGTGCCTGTTCCAACATTTTGGTGTGTTGGGCCTACATTTTCTTTAGCAGTTGCACAGATTCTTGTCTAATTCCTAGGTCTGTGATCCACTTTGAGTTGACTTTGGTGCATCCTGAGAGAGAGGGATCTAGTTTCATTCTTCTACAAATAGCTATCTAGTTTTCCTAGCAACATTTATTAAAAGGCTATCTTTTCTCCAACATATTTTTTTTGGTACCAGGGATTGAACTTAGAGGAACTTGGCCACTGAGCCACATCCCCAGCCCTACTTTGTATTTTATTTGGAGATAGGGTCTCTCTGAGTTACTTAGCACCTTGCTTTTGCTGAGACTGGCTTTGAACTTGCGATCCTCTTGTCTCAGCCTCCAAAGATGCTGGGATTACAGGCGTGCCTGGCTTCTCCAACATGTTTATTGGTGCTGTTGTTAAGTATCAGATGATGATATCTATGTGAGCTTGTTTTTGTGTTGTCTATTCTATTCCATTGGTTCTCATGTCTCTTTTGATGCTACTACCATTTTTTTTTCTCGTTATTTTTGTTACTATCTCTGTAGAATAAATTGAGACTTTTATCCCCATATCCTTAACTGAGTCATTCCACCAGGTCTGTCTGATCCCCCCGGTCCATTCACATCCCAGAAACCTCTCATGGCATTAAATCAGGTCAATTTTATGACTTATCTCATTTGCTTCTTGTATCTCAGGAATTTTAGTATTTGGGGTTTTAATATTTTTGTTTCTTATATTCTGTTTGATTTTATTTTTTTGGTTATTTAAAGATAAAAGTGAAACTGGTCTCGGGTTGGGTTATGGCTCAGCGGTAGAGCGCTCACCTAGCATGTGTGAGGCTATGGGTTCAACACTCAGCACCACATAAAAATAAATAAGTAAAGGTATTGTGTCCAACTACAATTAAAAATATAGATATTTTAAAAAAGGTGAAACTGGTCTCTATTACTATACCTTGAATTGATTTTATCTAAGTATCAAAACACTATTTAAATTTGAATAGTCACATATGACTAATGGCTACAGAATGGACAGGGCAGCTCATGATGGCGGTTCCAAGTTTCCTTTCATGGTAGCAAAATAATTGCAGAATCACTCATCTCTCTTCTTGAAGAATCAAATGAGGGGTTGAGGGTAGAGAAAAGTGCTTCTCTCCTACAGTATCCCACAAAATCTAGGCCCAGTGACACTAATAGATTCATATACTTGAACTTGAACCAAATATTTATGCTTCAGCAAATAAGATATATCAACTTAGGCTCAGGTTCTATGGCTACACCTGGAATACATGATGAAGGAATCATCTAATCCATATGGATAGAATGTGGGATATGGATGGATCCTCAAACCAAACTCAGATATTATTAGGAGAGGGCAGGTTGTAAATGATCATCAGTATTTTCAAGATCCATTTGATATATGCTCTCTAGTCATAGGTCAGATCGGTGATGGGCCATGGACAACTGGATATAAAGATGTTAGTGCAATATGAAATATATTTGATTTCCAGAGCTAAAGGTCTCTCTTGCCAATACTGCAATATAATTTTCTAAAATTATATTCCTCAGGACTTTCACTTTTCTTTCAGGAAAGAACCTAAACTTTTCTCTTATAATGACTCTAGCCTCTCTCACTTGTCACTCCAAGGGAGTTATGTCTATAAAAGCACTACCAACCAGGCCTGGTGGTGCAGGCCTGTAATCCCAGTGACTCAGGAGGCTGAAGCAATAGGATTGCAAGTTCAAAGCCATCCTCAGCAACTTAGTGAGGCCCTAAGCAACTGTGTGAGATCCTATCTCTAAATAAAATATATAAAAAAGGGCTGGGGATGTGGCTCAGTGGCCAAGTGAACCTGAGTTCAATCCCTGGTACCCTCCTCAAAAAACTAACAGCACTACTAAACTCTCCACATTGTTAGCTATCCTCAGTTCAAGAATTTTGGGGGGGAAATTGTTGAGAAAAAATTTATTAATTATTCTTTAAATATATAATTCAGCAGTGAATTTATCTGGTTCTTGACCTTTCTTTGATAAGAGACTTTCATTACTGACTAAATCTTGTTACTCATTATTGGTCTGTTCAGGTTTTCCATTTCTTCATGATTCAATATTGGGAAAGTGTATACCTTCAGCAATTTGTCATTTCTTAATTGTTATTAAATTTGTTGACACAAAGTCACTCATAATATCTCTAATGATACTTTGTATCTCTATGGTATAAATTATAAAATCTTTTTCATCTCGGATTTTTGTATTTTCTTTTTTTAATGTAGCTAAGGACTTGTCAGTATTTTTACCTTTTCAAAAACCAACTCTTCATTTTCTTGATATTTTGGATTTTTAAGTATCTATTTCATTTATTTTTTATCTGACATTTATTATTTCTTTCCTTCTTCTACTTTGCATTTGATTTGCTCTGGCTTTTCTACATTCAAATATAGGTTGCTTGGTTAGTCAGCTTCCATGACTGTGACAAAATACCTGAGAATAACAGTTCAAGAGGAGGAAAGATTTATTTTGGTTCATGATTTCAGAAGCTTCAGCTAACTGGTCAGCTGACTCTATTGCTTTTAGGCCTGTGGTGAGGCAGAAGCATGGCAGAAGGACATACCAGATAAAGCTGCTTACCTCATGACATCAAGAATTGGAGAAAGAAAAAGGAACCAGGGACAAGTTATACTCTTTCTGGGAAAGCCCCCAGTGATCTACTTACTTCAACAAGCCCCCACCTCCTGTAGTTTCCCCAACCTCCTAATAATATCATCAAACTATAAATGCATTAATGGATTAATCACTGATGCTTTAGTGCTTGAATGATCCAATCATCTTCCTAAAGACCCTACTTCTGAACACTGATACACTGGGAACCATGCCTTTAACACATGAACCTTTGGAATATATTCCAGATCCAAAATATAACATAATGTACTTGATATTTTTCTGCTTTTTAAAAAAGCAAGTGTTAATTGCTATAAACTTCACTTTTAGTACTGTTTTTGCTTCTTATAATTTGTTCATGAGTATTTTTATAAACTTCCATGTATTTGATAGTTTCCAATTTTTTTTTTTTTTTTTTTTGGTACCGGGAATTGAACTCATGAGCATTCAACCACTCAGCCACAATCCCCAGCCCTATTTTGCATTTTATTTAGAGACAGGGTCTCACTGAATTTCTTAGTACCTCATGGGTTGGCTGAGGCTGGCTTTGAACTCACAATCCTCCTGCCTCAGCCTCCTAAGCCATTGGGAGGTGTGTGCCCCAGTGCTCGGCTCCAATGTTTTTCTAGCTACTGATTTCCATTTTTGTTGTACTTGGTTAGAAAAGTTACTAGATATGATTTCAATTTTAAAAACTTGTTTAAAATATTAGATTTCTTTGGTGGCCTGTATGAGAGAATGTTCCATGGCCTGTTGAGAAGAATATGTATTCTGCAGCTATTGAATGGAATGTTCTGCAGATATCTATTAGAATCATTTGGACTAGGGTGCAATTTAACTTTAAATTTTGTTTGTTTGCTGGTTGATTTTCTGTTTGGATGATGCTTTCACCACTGAAAGTGAGGTGTTAAAGACTCTAATTACTATTGTATTGAAATCTTTCTCTATTTAGATTTGTTAATATTTGTTTTACATTTTCAGGTGCTCCAGATTGGGTGCATACATGTGTACAATTTTTATTTCCCCTTGCTGAATTGACTCCTTTATCTATAAAGATAATTCCTCTTCCCATTTTAAATCAGCTTTTGATTTAAAGTCATATATATATATATATATATATATATATATATATATATATATATATATATATATACACACACTGGGTATTGAACCCGCAAATACTCTATACCCACAGCACTTTTTACTTTTTATTTTATTTTTATTTATTTATTTTTTGATACTGGGGATTGAACTCAGGGGCACTTGACGACTGAGCCACGTTCCCAGCCCTATTTTGTATTTTATTTAGAGACAGGGTCTCCCGGAGTTGTTTAGTGCCTCGCTTTTGCTGAGGTTGGCTTTGAACTCGTGATCCTCGTACCTCAGCCTCCCATGCCACTGGGATTACAGGCGTATGCCACCATGCGATCTCACTAAATTGCATAGGCTTGCCTTGAACTTGAGATCTTCCTGCCTTGGCCTCTCAAGTTGCAGGGATTAAAGATGTCTGCCACTGTGCCTGGAGTAAGGTCTCTTTTTTGACATAATATGACTACTTCTGTTTCTTTTGAATTTCCTTTATACTTTCAGTCTATGCTTGTCCTTAGAAGTAGCTTGTAAGGAGCATATAGTTGGATTTTTTTAATTTTTAATTTTTTAAATTTTTATATGGTGCTGAGGATCGAACCCAGTGCCTTCCACATACAAAGGGAGTACTCTACCACTGAGCTACAAGCCCAGGCCCAATCTTCTTTTTTAAACATTTTTTTTTAAATTGTAGATGGGCACAGTATCTGTGTTTTATTTATTTTTTTATATGGTGCTGAGGATGAAGGCAGTGCCCCACCCATGTGAGGCAAGTGCTCAATCACTGAGCTACAACCCCAGCCCATGTAGTTGGATGTTTTGATCTATTCAGCCACTCTTTTTTTGTGTGTGGTGTTGGGGATTGAACCTAGAGCCATGTGCATGTGAGGCATGCACTCTACCAACTGAGCGCTATATCCTCAGCCTTCTATTCAGTCACTGTTAAGTCAGAGAAACTAATTCACTTTTACTCATGCCATTTTGTTAACTTGTTTTCTTTCTTTTTTTTAAGGCCTTTATGTAATTTGTTTATATGGAGCTGGGAATCAAATCCAGTGCCCCATACATGCCAGGCAAGTGCTGTACCAGTGAGCCCCAGCCCCAGCCCCTGTTTTCTAACTTTCTGTTTCTTCTTCTTTTATAGTTTTACTTTGTTAACTGATTTTCTCTAGTAGTGTATTTTGATTTCTTGCTGATTAATTTTGGTGTGTCTATTATACCTTTTTTTTTTTTGCTCTGTGGTTATCATGAGGCTTAGAACAAACCTTTTGACTATAAGAATATATTTAGAAGTTATAGCAACTTAACATTGATCACAAATATATGAAAAGAAACAAAAAAGAGAAAATACTAATAAAAACTATATACTTGCACTCAATTCCTCTTCACATTGAATTTTTGAGACCTTGTTTTACATGTTTCTATATTGTATGCATCTTAGTATATTATAGTGTAGCCATTATTTTAAATTGTTTTAATTTTAAGCCTTTTTTTGGGGGGTGGTGCTGGAAATTGAACCTAGTGCCTTGTACATGCGAGGCAAGTACTCTACTAACTGAGCTATATTCTCAGCCCTTAATTTTAGCCTTTATGCTATTATATAAATGGTTTATGAACCATGTTAATAATAATATTGCATATTGAATTTGTCTGTATACTCTTACCAATGAGATTTATACTTTCCAATATGTTCCTCTTACTCACTGGTGTCTCTTTACGTTTAAAGAATTTCTTGTAGCACAGGTCTATTGGTCATAAATTTTCACTTTTTTTGTATTTTAGGGTCTTTATGTCTCTTTTTCTAAATTATAACTTTGTGGGCATGGAAGTTTTTTTTTTCCTTGAGTATTGTGAATATTTAACCCCACTACCTCCTGGCTTGTAATATTTCTGCTTGTAAGTCTTGAGTTGAGAGAATTGGAACACTTTCATGTGTTATTTGTTTCTTTTCTCCTGCTGCTTTTGGAACCCTCTCTTTGTCTTTTTTTTACATTTTATTTATTATTTAAAATATTTTTTAGTTGCCAGTGGATTTTTTACTTTATTTCTTTATTTATATATAATGCTAAGGATTGAACCCAGTGCCTCACACATTCCAGGCAAGTGCTCTACCACTGAGCCACAACCCCAGTCCCCCCTCTCTTTGTCTTTAACTTTTGAGATCTTGATTATAATGTATTGTGGTACACTTGAGTGAATTGTCTGTATCTGACAGGTGACTGTTTTCATACAAGTATCTGGATATTTGTATCCTGTTTTAGGTTTGAGAAAATTTGTTTATATCTATTTGAATAAATTTTTTACCACTTTGGCATTCTCAAATCTTACTTGAAGCTCAGTGAGTTTGTTCTTTTAATGCTGTCCAGATTCCCATAATCAATCTCCATGCCTCTTCTTTCTTTGTTTTTTAATCTATGTATTTTCAAATAGTTCATCTTCAAGCTCACTGATCCTTCTGTTTGATCTATTTTACAATTGATATGTTTTGTCTTTTTCTTCATTTCATTTAGTGTACTTCCAGCTCAAGATTTTTGATTTTAAAAAAATTTCTTCAGCCAGGTGCTGTGGCACATGCCTGTAATCCCAGGGCTTGGGAGGCTGAGGCAGGAGAATTGCAAGTTCAAGGCCAGCCTCAAAAACTTAGTGAGACCCTAAGCAACTCAGTGAGACTCTTTCTCTAAATAAAATATAAAAAAGTGCTGGGGATATGGCTCAGTGGTTAAGTGCCCCTGGATTTGATCCCTGGTACCAAAACAAAGCAAAAACAAAAACACTAAACAAAAACTAACTTCAGTATTTCTTTTAATCTGTTAGTTTCACTGATAAAGTACTGAATTGTTTCTCTGTGTTTTCTTAAATTTTGTTGAAAGAACTATTTTAGTTTTTTTTTTTTTCCTTTGGTGCTGGGGATCAAATCCAGGGCCCTGTGCATACAAGGCAAGCATTCTACCAACTGAGCTACATCCCCAAGCCTCAAAGAGCTACTTTAACCTCTCTGTCCAATATTACACAAGTCTTGATTTCTATATGGTTGATTTTTGGCCACTTATTTTGTCTATTATGTAAAGTCCTGGATCCCTGAAAGTTCTTGAACCTTGTATGTATGCTTAAGGATTAGGCATTTACTATAGTCTTTACAATCTAGCTTTATTTGTACATGTTCTTCCAAAACATCTTAGTAGACTGTTTATTTTCTCTGAGCCTGTGGTCATTTCCATTATTTCATCACTAGATGGTACCCTAAGTCATTGTTTCAGCACTAGAGGGTGTTCCAGCACCAAGTGTATCACAAATCCAGTTTGTTACTCAGGATGGACTGGGAGAGTGTCTTAGAGAAGTTCATCCATGGAAGCCTGGGTTTGGGGTTGGTCCAGATACTTGATTCATAGTCACTAGCCCTAGCCTGTGGTCAGGTGACATGGGATTTTGTCTAGAATTCAATGAACAATCTTGGCACCCTCCTCCCTTCTCTTCCCCAGAGTAGAAAATTACTGTCTTTGTGTTGTGCTGCCTTGGATTGGGAGTTAATGATGTGAGCTGTATGTGGCTTCCAATACTCCAATACTATATTTCCACCCAGAGCCCACAATCTGTCAAGACTAATATGGCACAGGAGCAGGATCAAGGCCCATGCTGCTATGGCATATCTGCAGCTGTAATTTACTTATGGTCCAAGACTTCTGTAGCCAGTCACAGATAAGGCTGACTGGAATAGAAGTTAGTCTGACCAGGGCTATGATTCTCAACCTCCCACAAGGTCAGGTTCAGAGGATCTGTTTATGGACAATAACACGAGAACAAGAGCAATGGTATGCACTCAGTGTTGGGTTTCACCAGGCAAGCAATGAGTTTCAAGGCAAAGTTCTGTGCTTATTCCCCACCAGATTGTGTCTTTTTCTATGCTGTGCTTCCAAAGAATGAGAAAGAAAGATGGAAGCACTTTATTGGCCATTAAGCTAAAGCAGGTCCAGATACCATATCTCCAGGCACTGGCCTAGAAGCAGGAGCTGTGGGACTCCATCAGTATTGGGTTTCAATATTGTAAGCCTGGTACTGGTTTCCAATTTTAAGGCTAGGACTTAACTCCCTCTTCCTCCTCAAATGGAAGGCATCTCTCTCCATGCTGCAATGCTTTAAATTGGGGGAGGGGAGACATGAGATACTTTTTCCTTCTTGTTTTCTTCAATGAATCTTTGCTTATTACTATTCTAAAACCAGGCACCAGGGCTGGGGACGTAGCTCAGTTGGTGGAGTGCCTACTTCACATGCACAAGGGCCTGGGTTCAATCCCTACCACAAATAAATAAATTAATTAAATAAAATAAAGGTATTGTGCCTATCTACAAAAAAAAAATTAAAAAAATAAAACCAGGTATTATTCCCAATCTCTCAGTGATTTCCTTAGCTCTTGTGAAGGTAGTTTTATTCATCAATAGTTGTTCAAATTGATGTTTCTATGGTGAGACTAGCTCTTGCTTGTCCTCTTCAGCTATTATTTCTTCATATAAATTTTCTCTTCTTGCTCTTTCTTTTCTTCTTCTGGGACTTCCATACTATGTATATTGGTTTGCTCAATGGTTGTCTTATAAATCGTGTAGGTTTTCTTCACTATTTTTCACTTTTTACTTTTTTTTCTACTGACTGGATAATTTCAAATGACTTATCTTTAATTTCACAGATTCTGTCTTCTGCTTTATTGAGTCTACTCTTAAGATTCTCTACTTCATTTTTCATCCCATTAATTATATCATTCATCTCCAGAGTTTCTCTCTCTCTCTCTCTCTCTCTCTCTTCTCTCTCTCTCTCTCTCTCTCTCTCTCTCTCTCTCTCTCTCTCTCTCTCTCTTTTAATAATTACAATCACTTTACTGGGAATATAGTTTTGTTCATATATTGTTTTCCAGATTTTGTTGAGACACCTCTCTGTGTTCTTTTGTAGTTTACCGAGTTTCTTAAAAACAAGTGTTTTGAATTCTTGATGTGGTAATCCATGAATCTTTATTTCTTTGGGATTAGTTACTGAAAATTTAATGTTTCTCTGATGGTATCCTATTTCTCTCTCTCTCTCTCTCTCTCTCTCTCTCTCTCTCTCTCTCGGTGTGTGTGTGTGTGTGTGTGTGTGTGTGTATTCCTTATAGTCATGTGTTGATGTCTGCACATTTGAAGGAGCAGTCACCTCTTGTAAATTTCATGAACTGCTTCAGCAGGAAATTATTTTCACTTACCAGAGAGTCTAGGGCATCAGCTGGGAAGGGTATGGTGACTTTAGCTTCAGGGGGCCATAATGGCATGGACTCCAGGCATTTATGTCATCTGAGGTCAGTATCAATGAATACTATAGGAGTCTTTATCAGTGAAGGGTATGTGGGCTATTGTAGTATGAACTTTGCTAGAGTCCTTGCTTGCAAAGATTGCTGGGGTCCTCCTGCTCTCCTTTTCCCCCATGTGCATTATTTATGACCAAGATGATTCCATTTAATTTTGGAGTCCAGGGCTCAGGGGTATGTGTGGCAGTATCACCATGAGAGTCTGGGGCATGGGTGTGTGGGTAATATGGCAGTGCTGTGCCTTATTACCACTGTGTACACATGTTGGTGAAGCAAGGAGGGAGCATGGTGGCTCCAGCTCTAGGATTCCACAGTAGTGTGAATTTTTGTAGCCCCATGAGTTGGGATTAGTGTCAGCAAATACTGTGGGTGTCCTTTGTCATTAAAGCTGTGAGTATCTGTAGCAATAGGAAGGACTATTGGGGTAAGTAGGGGTAAAGGCTGCTAGAAGCTTCCAACTTCTCTTTTTATTACACAGGGGAAGATCATGGCTTAATGGTATTTCTCTTGGAACTGAGATGTACTGAGCTTGAGGATAGGCTGAGACAGATAAAATACTTCCTATACTTTACTATGTGGCCATCCTTGGTTGTTACACTCCACTCTATTGCTGAAATTTCTTCATTATTCTCCCAGAGCTAATTTTTATTGAGTAGTTTTGAAATCATTATTTTGTGGAAGATGTGGTCTGGGACCTCCTAGTCTGCCATCTTGCTGGCATCACTCTTATTAGGATAATTCTAATGGTAAATATCACTGTTATTACTGCCTTGGCTATAATATTCCAGCTGTGCCATACATAATTATCAAAATTATAAAGGAAACTTTCTATCCCCAAGGACTTGAAATTCACCTGATCTCTCACTAGAATGGCATGTTTATATCCTTGCTTTTGAGGTTGTGGTTCAAAGGTCTCCACATTTGTGACCACCTGCTACCATCTGCAAATAAAATATGGATCCTTTAAATGAGCTCTTGGAGGTAACCCTGTATACTACCATCTTCTTCCAAGAGAAACACCCACTTCCAGAACAACTGGTTTTCATACTCTATTTGTGTAGTCTGTAGCCTGCTTTTATCAGTTCATGAGAACCTAACATGTGCAACTCTTCCAACTCTACATTCAGTGATATCATATTTGAAATCATCTGGGACTGGAATGTTTATACCATAAAAATTGTCAAACACTGCAAATCACAGGTCCTCCAACTTTGTAAAGCCAGTTGTTACACATCAACCAGCAAACCATTGCTTGTACATTACCTCCCAATTTTTAATAAGTCCTGTTTGGTTTTCTAGGCTGGCACAGACATTTTCCTTTTTTTAAAAAAAAATCTATACTTATTGAGGAAGTTGCTTCAGGGAACTGTTTGATTCCAAATATCCCATTAAGTGGCAGTAGGCATCCTTTCTCTTCAATTTTTCCAGCGTGATATACCTTTCATCAGAACTACAGCAACTTCTTTTCTGACTCAAGAGGTAGAGTACCAGTCAAGCTATAGAGTCCTTTTGACTCCTGGAGGCTTCTACTTGCATTACAGAAAGGAGTGCTGTGGCAGTGGTGTATGTAGACACTCTGCTAGGTGATAGCTCAGCATTGGAACTGTGGAGTTTCAGTATCCAACTTTTTGCTACTGCCAAAACTCCCACTCCTGTAGAAAATTATTGAGGATTCCTAGTGGTAGTCCTACATTCCATTGAAGACATTCTGTTCCAGGGTTGCAGGGGAAGTTAGGCAAGTTACATTTCTGGTCTCCTAATATGCAAGTAACAAAATGATAACATGTTCTTATAGCATTTAGGTATCACTCACTATTTTAATAGTTTTACACATATTAACTGATTTAACCCTCACATTAACACTAAAATGGGTACTATTATACTCATTTTAAACATGAGGATATTGTGGCATAATGTATTAAGTGCTTTGCTTAAGTTCACATAGCTAACTAACAGCAGAGTCAAAAGATTGACTCAAGCTCTTTGCATTTGGATTTTATGCTCCTAACTACTACATTATGTTTCCTACTAACACAAAAAAATGTGGGCAAGTCTCTTGCTATGTTATAATAGTATACCTCTCAATGGAGCCAACATATGTTTAAGCACTTCCATTTGGGGAGAATCTTTTCTGAGCAATAGATTTCTGTTGTGCTAGTGAATTTCAGTTCCTGGCATGTAGCTGGAATGAAATGATTTTCCTCATTAGCAGAGTTATGAGATAATATCTAAGATACAGATTCCAAGCCCCCTAGAAATGCAAAACTTCCAGACCCTAGGATAGAACCCATTAAGGATCCACCTGCATTTTCCACTGCAGCTGTCAACACTCACCCTCCAACTCATGTTAAAATCAGCTGCCTGAGATCATCACTCATTGACAACTGTGGAGAGTGTGTGCCCAAGGCTGGGAAAGCAGCTGTGTCTATTTTCCAGGAGAGGGTTGGTCTAGTCATGTAGTAGAGCTGGCTTGTACTGGTTCATAAGAGCCAACTGATAAATATTTAAGAATGTTGTGAACTGATTATGAAACATAAACCATCATTAAAAATCAAATCATATAAACTTTATATAAAAAAGATAAATACTCAAAATCTGTTACTTCCTAAATATTTTACTATCTCTTGTCCTGATCCTCTATGCTGTTGAGGTTATTTATGGATATTGTGTCTGTATGGTGGAAATAGTATATGACTGCACATCCCTTCCAACTCCATGTTCAGTGATACCCTGTTGGCAGCCTAAAGTATTATGGTAAAAATATTTATACCATAAAGATCACCAATTGCTATAGGTTAGGGCTACCTACTTCTTCAAGAGAGCCAATGGTTGAGCATTTACCATGTCCCTGTGTCTTGTCCTAGGCCCTCTTCCAAACCTTCAGCCCAACAGCATGGAATAGAGAGGGGCCATATGATATCAAGTGTGAACTCCCAGTGGTGAGTGAGCTCTCACTTCCAGATCAAGGCTTTGAAGCTCTCACCTCTCCAGTACAAAGCTTTACTAATCTGAGATGACAAAGCAATGCCATTTACTTCACAAATGTCTATTTCTGAGTTCTTATATACCAATCACTCTTTTAGATTCTGGTGATGTAGCTGTGCCCAAAACAGAATAAAACTCCACCTTTGTGGAGTTTTCATTCTGGTTGGTGTGGAGAAGACTGAAAAAACAAAACAAAACAAAACATGAAGAGCATGATTTCATGTGATCCTTTGAGGCATGGGGCAATCAAGGAAGGCCTTCGTGATGAGATGACATTTAAGTTGAGATCTGAATGCTAAGAAAGAAGCATCCATGAGACAATATAGAGGAAATTGTTTCAAGCAGAAGGAACAGTAAATGCAAAGGCCTTGAGACGTAGGAATAGGTCATGATTGCTTCCATTCTTGCAGTTAAGAGAGTAGGTTTTGAATTCAGTCCATTTGAATTGTTACTGGCCCTACTATCTTCTCTGTGACCCTAGGCAAACCATATAACTTCTGTGTGCTAGGTTTCCTTTTCTTTAAAATAGGATACTAATAGAATGGGCATAGTAAATAGTCATGAAGTTTAAACAAAATAATGCATGTAAAGTGCTTAGCACAGTGGCCTGGCAATAGTATATGTGTGTCAGCTTTTCACCATTGTGACCAAAATACCTTACAAGAACAACTTAGAGGAGGAACTGTTCATTTTGGTGTCATGGTTTCAGTGATTCAGCCTGTGAACTTCATCTTCATTGCTCTGGGTCTGAAATGAGGTAGAAAGTCATTGCAGAAGGGTGTAGCAGAGGAATGCTTCTCAGCTCACAGCAGCTAGGAGGGAGAGGGAGAGGGAGATGGAGAGGGAGAGGGAGAAAGGCTGCGTACTAGGAACCAGGGATGAAATACAACCCCCAAGAGCATGCCCCCAGTGACTTACTTCCTCCAGCCACACTCCACCTACCTACAGTCACCACCCAGTGATCTATTCAAATTACTAATCCATTGAATAGATTCATCCACTGATTAGGTTACAGATTTAATAATCCAAACATTTTACTTCTAAACATCGCTCCATTGCTTAACACAAGCTTTTTTTGGGGAACAACTCTTATGTAAACCATAACAGTATGTAATAAAAATGCCACCTATTATTACTATTATTATTGACAATGCTGACAGGCACTACCTGTGAAAGGGATCAGTAACCATGGAGACATGCCATTAAGCTAAAAATGGAAGAAAATAGGCCAGTGAGTCTATTACAGTGTTCATCCTTCCACTGGACCCTCAGCCTTTCTTGGCTAGAAGTTCTTCAAGTAGGCTTGGGCTTTCACTGTATAATAAAGGGATAGAATTATCTGATACCCCATGTGCCCTCTCAGTCCTCGATCATGTAGAACGTTAGTTCTCATGCAGTATTTTCTGGTAGTAAGCAGGGAAATTTCCCTTACAT
Organism: Callospermophilus lateralis; assembly: GCF_048772815.1. Lineage (NCBI taxonomy): Eukaryota > Metazoa > Chordata > Mammalia > Rodentia > Sciuridae > Callospermophilus > Callospermophilus lateralis. The sequence continues at coordinate 89,055,359 of NC_135325.1, read as the reverse complement.
TGAAGTTCCACCGTTCCCTTCACTCTGGACTCCAGGGCTCAAGTTACTGCTCAGTTTTTGTATTCCATCTAAGACGCCAAGGGTAAGACACCAATTTGCTTCAGTGATTCATTCACTTTCCTTGATGAGACTCCATTTTTTTTCTAAATTAGAAAAATGAAGATTTCTACCTTTACTTAAATGTCAATGATCTCAATATGATCACTACTACCTGCTCATGCTGATTTCCAAGCTCTGAGGCATCATGAAATTGGACATGCAGTGGCCTATAATTGTGTTGATTTCTTGGAAAGTGACAAGTAGAAGTTGCAACTTGGCCAAGGCAAATTTACCATAAAACTATTTAGCCTAAGCAATGTCCTGAATATACCCTAGCATTTAGTGGAATGGGAAAGAGCATAGTACTTGAGAGTTGTTTAACATAGATGTTCTGAGTATCAGCTTTATAGTCAGACTACATTGGATCAAATTCCAGCTTTTCCTGGCTGGGGTTGTAGCTTGGTGTTAGAATGCTCTCCTCCCATATGAAAGGCACTGGGTTCGAGCCTCAGCACCAGATCAAAGTAAAATAAAGGTATTGTGTTCATCTACAACTAAAAAAATATTTTTTAAAAATCCAGCTTTTCCAATTACAACTATATGACTTTGGAGCAAATTGCTTTATCCTTTCTGTGTCTTAGTATTATAATCTAAAGAACAGGGATAAGAATAAGACCCGGCGGGGGGCAGGGGCTGGGTTGTGGTTCAGGGGTAGAGCACTCACTTAGAATGTGCAGTGCCCTGGGTATGATCCTCAGCACCACATAAAAACAAATAAAATAAAGGTTTTGTGTCCAACTACAACTAAAAAATAAGTATATATAAAAAAGAATAAGACCAGGGACATAATAAGTGCTCAATAAATGTTACCCCTTATCATTTTAATGACCAACATCTTATGTGATCTCCTGCAGACAGTCTGTTCTCTATCTAGATGACATCCTAATTTTCTGATTTGCTTTCAAAAGCAAAATGAATACATGGCGTGGCATGTCCAGAACTTCTTGAAGTGGCATCACCTTTGAATCCACATTGAAAAGTAGAAATTTCAATATTGAGAGGTGAATTCTTGAGCCCATTCCTATCTGGCCAATATGCCAACTATCCAGGGTAATGGATTAACTGAGGGTAACAGATTCCTCTCATCTCAAACCATAGACATAGTCATAAAGACTTTGTTCACCTTTGATCAAATTCTGATTTATCTAACTAGCCATGCCATAGCAAAGCTGATTCCTCCAGTTTTGTTGGGGTTCATTTTTATCACAGTACTCATGGTCACTTCCACTGTGTTTGATTCTCTAGGAAGCTTATTGTGGATGTCATCAATGTCTTTCTTTGCAAAAGAAAACTACAGACTATCAAAGCTGTCTGAGACAGATATTGTTGTTTCCTGAAGCATCCTAATACCTGGTGACAAAATACTCAGGTCACTGAAGTCAACAGCAACAGAGGCACAATGGCTGTTCATTGCTACTTAACGTGCCAGGCACACTTGGCCCACACATAGGTTGCCAGGAAAGCAGGGGTGCCTATAAACTAAGAAATATATTTGGAAAAGATTTGATATTTTTGAAAACTCAGCAAACTAGAATCTCAGGAATTACTTAGCATTTCATCGGACTTCTTTAACACCTCTCTATAGTTTACTATTGTTTTTATTTCCAATCACAAATAAGGAGCATCTGATTTTTTGTGAATCTAGCCCTTGTGTTTCACTTTCTTCTGGTGGTTAGACCTTGCTATCTTCTCTACCCCAGACTGCCAGAATTTCCAAAGGGATCCTGGAAACTGAGTACTCACAGGTGGATAGGAAAAGTCACCCAAGGAAATTTAGGTAATATGGAATTTTATGATTATCAGACCCAGTCACAACTAGCAAAAGTGGTTCAGCATGGGTCACAAAATGTTAGCTATGTAGAGCAGCACTTCATTTAGTTTCAGAGTCAGTCAATTGGACTTAGGTGATGAGAAATGCCCATACCCTGACACTACTCCTGTTGTTTACTGTAATTTATCCCATAATTTAACAATGGGGCCCATAGGCAGTGCTGTGATAATGGGACTCTCCAGTACATTGCACGCTCTGACGCTGTATCTGGGTCAAAGATAAGTCCAGTTTTTTCTACTCCTGACACAAAAATGCTCCTGGGACACCATCACACATAAATTTATTCCTAACCAGGACTTTTCCACAGCGACAACATTATCTTTGTGATGGTGGTGGGTATCCTAACATTTTTTTTTATTATATCCCAACTTGGTTCCCCATTCATTCATTTGCTCAATAAATATGTATTAAATATGTAAATATGTAATTAATATGTAATATGTACCATTCTGTTAATATGGAAACAGTGTTGCAAAGGAACAAGGTCCTTGAGGAGCTGAGGTTGTGGCTCAGCAATAGAGTGTTTGCCTAGCATGCACGAGGCACTGGGTTTGATCCTTAGCACCACATAAATGTAAAATAAAGATATTGTGTCCACCTAAAACTTAAGAATAAACATTTTTAAAAAATTTCCTTGACCTCATCGATGTTGTAATCCAGTAGGGGAAAAGTAATAAATAAGTAGATAGAGGGGCTGAGGATGTATCTCAGTTTGTAGAGTGCTTGCCTTGCATGCAAAAGGCACTGGGTTCAGTCCCCAGGACCACAAAAAAGTAGATAGATAGATAGATAGATAGATAATAGATCTTTCTATTGATCTGCAGAAATTGATAAATTCCATCAAGTAAATTAATAGAACGATTTTTAAGAAAGTAATTATTAAGAGTCAACTCTAGACAAAGTCATTGCGAAAAATTTTTTTGAGATAAGACCTAAAGGATGAAAAAGAACAAACCAGGCAAACAACATTTCAGGGAGAAGGAAGGGCAAGTGCAAAGTTCCAATGTTAGGAAAAAGTTTAGCTTTCTGTAACAGATAGAATAGGCTGCAGAATTGTGAGTGACTGGGTGACTTATACAAAATGAAGATATAAAGGTAAACAGGGGTACTGCCACCTTATTTATCTTACAAGATCCTTTGTCTCTATGGACTTCCCAGCCATATGGCCCAGCTTCATACATCTGTGTGCCATCCACCTACAGACTGAATCAAAGAGTTGAATCAGTCCAACGTTAGAAGAATTTCTCTACTGCAATACTGCCTACCAGCCACATGACTGATCCACCTACTTCACCACTGCCAAAGTTGTCTACGTCATCTCACTATATTCCTGCTTCAGAAACACCTACTCTCATAGAAAGTCTAGTCTTAGCCTTCACTACTTTTTTAAAAAAATCTTGCATCAAGGATATCCCTGTAGCCAGTTTACACAGTAGGGTAACAGCAGAATACCTAGAAAATTCCTGAGGGTACATCCTGGTGGGTCAAAGACAGAGGATAGAACTACTGGTACTGGTTGAGGGATGATGGGAAATTTGATATGGGAGGCAATGTCTGGATTGCCTCTAGGCACATATGCACCACAGAAGTTCAGGGATTATTGCTTGGGAACTTGCAAGATATCTATCATAATTCTAGTTCTCTAGTACCAACATCAACATATCTACCATCAACTCTAGTTCTCCAATACCAGCATTCTTCTTTTTTTTTTTTTTTTTTTTTTTGTGGTGCTGGAGATTGAACCCAGGGCCGTGTGCATGTGAGGCAAGCACTCTACCAACTGAGTTATATCCACAGCCCACCATCATCGTTCTTATTCCCTAATCTTCAATGAGCACCCACTCCATTTTAGACATATTTCCTGCTGCACCTGACATATAAAGATCTTGTTTTCCATTCTGCACTTTGGTCTTCCTGCCACATGACCTAGGATGGAAACACTTAATGTTATAGAGAGAGAGGTGTGGGGCTTATAATGATAGTATGGTAAGATCTATACTGGGCCTATTGGTAGAGTAACAGCCAAAGGACTGGTCTTAGGAGTCACCATCTCATCTCTGCAACAACAAGCCAGAGATTATAAGACAAATGCAAGAAAATCCTGTTGTCTTATTTTAATATTTTCAAAAGAACCAAGACAGTAGTCATATAATCTAAATAAAAAGCCACTGAAGTCACCTACATTCTAGAATAGTTTTATTCCAGGTCTCTTTTTTTTAAATTTATTTTTTAGCTGTAGTTGGACACAGTATCTTTATTTATTTTTATGTGGTGCTGAGGATTGAACCCAGTGCCTTACAGTGTGAAGCGGGTGCTCTACCACTGAGCCCCAGCCCCAGCCCCAGGCCTCTTTCTCATCCCCTCTCAGGGCACTCAACCTCTCTCCCTGATCTCACTGTTTCCATCTCCCTCAAATTAATTCCTTGATTGCTTGCTTTGGTTTAGACCCATGTGAACTAGTAACTTGATTTTGGAAAGTATCTGTGGCTCTGACTTAGAATTCCCTTGGGACAATGCTTCAAGCAACTTCCTCTGGATTACATTATGTGCAATAATAATAGCAATGAAGATGAAGATGAAGTAGGAGGAGAGGAGAGAAGGAGTTAACATTTTTTGAACTATTACTTAGTGTCAGACATTGAAAACCTCTACAAAATGCTTATGAGAAATGTGAGACTCACTAAGATTAAGAGACTTGCCAAAATCAGACTAGTAGAAAGAGACACAGAGCTAGGATTCCAAACCAGACTAATTTAATTTCAAAACCCACAATCTTAACCACATATCCAGCCAGGCCTTCAGCAGAAAAAGAGAGTCAGATGTATACTAGCCAATCTTACCACTGGTCCCCCTCTAAATATGGTCAGATTGATAATGACCAAGGTCATGGATACTGCATACAAGGCTGCTTCTGAGTCTTTGAATAAAGGCAACTCGTCCAGGATTCCCTTCTTCCCACTTGGGCAAACCTCCTATCTCGGCCACTTTTTTGGATACTTTGTGTTCTAGGTTCAATTGTTTATCCAGACCCATTTTTGTTTAGTGACCTGGTAGCACAAGAGATTACCACTTCTAGTGAGTAAACAGAGGTGAAAGCATTATTGCTCCAGCGTGTAGTCTAGGCATATGATATGAGTCTCACACACAAGCTCAAGGATACGATAATCTGCTCTTCAGAAACCAATAGAATTAAGTACCTTGTATGACTTCTTGCTGGCACCTATTGAGACTGGGGGATGTGCTTCTAATGCAGTTTTTCAGTCCATGCCTTCTTCATGTTCTTAGAGCATGATTGCCATCTCTAAATTAATGACCTTCATTTTCAGATTCTATGGAGGGCCTAGTTATGATCAATACTCTCTGATGGGCAAGCTGGTACACAGGCAGATATGGGGGAAGACTTTTTCCAGGACCAATTTATGTAAAATATGGTTAGACTTTGATGAAATACAACAATAGATCATGCCACTACTCTGCTTAAAATTTTCAATAGCTCACCATTGCCTACAGGGAAATGTCCAAATAAGTTAGCACAGCTTCCCAGATCTTTCATGACAGCAGCTTTCAAATGGTTTTCACCAGGATCAACAGTAGAAGCAACATTCTACCTGTTGTCTATCATTCCTCCTCCTTATCCAAGTTTTTCACGCTAGAAGCCCATAACTTATAACTACTTTCTGAAAAAATGCACTTCCTTCCTATTGTCTGTCTTTCTGGACCCTATCTTATCAGTCAGTACTGGGCCCAGATCCCAAGAAGTTATTTAACTCATGAAAGCAGACCTGCTTCTGCAGCCCAGGTGCCAATCATGTACCCTCACTCAAGCTAATGACCCAGGTTTTTCTGGAAATATGTGGACAGCTGCTATGATAGTCAAGCTCAGAATGTGAAGGCCATTTACAGCAGAATATGGATGCTGGCTTTGCCTCTCATTAGCTGTGTGATGCTCCCCTGAATAAGCTGCATGACACTCATTGCCTGAATTTCCTTTTGTAAAACGGGCATGATGAGAATTATTGTGCTGATCTCATAATATATTGAGAATTATATGAACCGATTCATATAAATCACTCAGGGTCTTACTGGTTATCTAGATTGATTTCCTAATATCTAGATTGATTTCCTAAAGGAAGAGTGTAGGCTCTGCAGTCAGACAGCTCTGGGTTTGTATTCTAGCTCTTTCATTTGTTACTTATGTTAATCTCAGCAAACTAATTAAACTTTGAAGCCATTTTCTCTACCTGAGGAAAAAAGATAATACTAAGAGTTGTGGGGATTAAATAATGGATATACAAGCACTTGGCATAGTTAAATATATTAGTATGATTTGAAATAATGATGATGATAATAATGATGGTACCCTGAGGGAGTCATCAGGCCCTTGACCCCCACCAAAAGAAGGCTCAATGATTTCTGCCTTATTTTTACTTTTTATTGTAGGAAAACACCCATAACAAAAATATGCCATTTAGACCCAAAAGGGTCTACAAAGAAACTACTAGAGCTAATAAATGAATTCAGCAAAGTGGCAGGATATAAAATCAACACGCATAAATCAAAGGCATTCCTGTATATCAGCAACAAATCCTCTGAAATGGAAATGAGGACAACCACTCCATTCACAATATCCTCAAAAAAAATAAAATACTTGGGAATCAACCTAACAAAAGAGGTGAAAGACTTATACAATGAAAACTACAGAACCCTAAAGAGAGACATAGAAGAAGATCTTAGAAGATGGAAAAATATACCCTGTTCATGGATAGGCAGAACTAACATCATCAAAATGGCGATATTACCAAAAGTTCTCTATAGGTTTAATGCAATGCCAATCAAAATCCCAATGGCATTTCTTATAGAAATAGAGAAAGCAATCATGAAATTCATATGGAAAAGTAAAAGACCCAGAATAGCAAAAACAATGCTAAGCAGGAAGGGTGAATCAGGCAGTATAGCGATACCAGACTTCAAACTATACTACAGAGCAATAGTAACAAAAACAGCATGGTAGGGGCTGGGGATGTGGCTCAAGTGGTAGCACGCTCGCCTGGCATGCGTGCGGCCCGGGTTCGATCCTCAGCACCACATACAAACAAAGATGTTGTGCCTGCCGATAACTAAAAAATAAATATTAAAAAAAAAATTAAAAAAAAAACAAACCAGCATGGTACTGGTACCAAAACAGGCGGGTGGACCAATGGCACAGAATAGAGGACACAGAAAGCAATCCACAAAACTACAACTATCTTATATTTGATAAAGGGGCTAAAAGCATGCAATGGAGGAAGGATAGCATCTTCAACAAATGGTGCTGGGAAAACTGGAAATCCATATGCAACAAAATGAAACCGAATCCCTTTCTCTCGCCATGCACAAAAGTTAACTCAAAATGGATCAAGGAGCTTGATATCAAATCAGAGACACGGCGTCTGATAGAAAAAAAAGTTGGCTACGATCTACATACTGTGAGGTCGGGCTCCAAATTCCTCAATAGGACACCCATAGCACAAGAGTTAATAACTAGAATCAACAAATGGGACTTACTCAAACTAAAAAGTTTTTTCTCAGCAAAAGAAACAATAAGAGAGGTAAATAGGGAGCCTACATCCTGGGAACAAATCTTTACTCCTCACACTTCAGATAGAGCCCTAATATCCAGAGTATACAAAGAACTCAAAAAATTAGACAACAAGATAACAAATAACCCAATCAACAAATGGGCCAAAGACCTGAACAGACACTTCTCAGAGGAGGACATACAATCAATCAACAAGTACATGAAAAAATGCTCACCATCCCTAGCAGTCAGAGAAATGCAAATCAAAACCACCCTAAGATACCATCTCACTCCAGTAAGATTGGCAGTCATTAGGAAGTCAAACAACAACAAGTGCTGGCGAGGATGTGGGGAAAAGGGTACACTTGTTCATTGTTGGTGGGACTGCAAATTGGTGCAGCCAATCTGGAAAGCAGTATGGAGATTTCTTGGAAAGCTCGGAATGGAACCACCATTTGACCCAGCTATTCCCCTTCTCGGTCTATTCCCTAAAGACCTAAATAGAGCATGCTACAGGGACACTGCTACATCGATGTTCATAGCAGCACAATTCACAATAGCAAGACTGTGGAACCAACCTAGATGCCCTTCAATAGACGAATGGATAAAAAAAATGTGGCATTTATACACAATGGAGTATTACTCTGCATTAAAAAATGACAAAATCATAGAATTTGGAGGGAAATGGATGGCATTAGAGCAGATTGTGCTAAATGAAGCCAGCCAATCCCTAAAAAACAAATGCCAAATGTCTTCTTTGATATAAGGAGACTAACTAAGAACAGAGTAGGGACGAAGAGCATGAGAAGAAGATTAACATTAAACAGGGATGAGAGGTGGGAGGGAAAGGGAGGGAGAAGGGAAATTGCATGGAAATGGAAGGAGACCCTCAGGGTTATACAAAATTACATACAAGAGGAAGCGAGGGGAAAGGGAAAAATAATACAAGGGGGAGATATGAACTGCAGTAGAGGGGGTAGAGAGAGAAGAGGGGAGGGGAGGGGAGGGGGGATAGTAAAGGATAGGAAAGGCAGCAGAATACAACAGACACTAATATGGCAATATATAAATCAATGGAAGTGTAACTGATGTGATTCTGCAATTTGTATACGGGGTAAAAATGGGAGTTCATAACCCACTTGAATCAAAGTGTGAAATATGATATATCAAGAACTATGTAATGTTTTGAACAACCAACAATAAAAAAAATAAATAAAAAATAAAAAAGAAACAGTCGCAAAACAAAAAAAAATAATAAAACAGTGAAATTATAAAAAAAATTTAAGTTTAAAATTAAAAATAAATATTTAATTTGCTGCATATAAAATATGTTCTAGTGTACATACAACATTCAATAAACTGAACCTTATGCCAAATTATAAAGCAGATAACAAGAAGAGATTGGACTTACTTTGAGTATGTTGTCTCACTGTAAGTAACCACAAGGAAATAGAAAATTGCCTTGTTAGAAATTTAATTTGTCATAAATGCACTAAAAAAGGTTGAATTGTTTAAATGATAAACACAAATATATAATAAAATCTATGAGATACAAAAAAAATATGCCATTTTATTGATTTGAAAGTGTACGATTCATTGGCACTGAAAAATGCCACTTAAAAATACACTTAAAATGCTGTACAACTATCTCCACTAATTCCAGAACTTTTTCATTGCTCCAAATGGAAACTCCATACCTATTAAGCAATCACTCTCCAACCCTCTCTATGCTAGTCTTTAGTTGCTATTAATCTGTTTTTTATTTCTATGGGTTTGGCTATTCTGGATATTTGGTATAAATTAAATCATGCATTGTAAAAACATTTGTGACTATATTTTATTTAGGATAGTATCTTCAAGTTTCATCCATGTTGCACCATGGATTAGTACTTTATTCCTTTTTATGACTGAATGATATTCCATTGTTGTATATATCACAACTTGTTTATCCAACTTTTCTGGTGATAATCATTTGGGTTGTTTCTGCCTTTGGGTTATTGCTAATAGTGCTACTATGAACATTTTTGTACAAGTATTTTTTTGAGTACCAGTTTTTAGTTCTTTTGGGCATAGACCTAGGAGTAGAATTCCTGAGTCATATGATAAATCTATGTTTAAATTATTGAGAAATTGTTAAATTGTTTTCTACAGTGGCTGAACCATTTTAAATTCTTACCAGTAATGAAAGAGCATTTCAATTATCTCACTCCTCACCAACACTTTTTGTTTTCCATTTATCTAGCAAGTATGAAGTGGTTTCTTATTGGCTTTTGTTTGTTTGTTTTTGGCACTGGGGATTGAACTCAGGTGCACTTGATCACTGAGTCACATCCCAAGCCCTCTTTTGTATTTTATTTGGAGACAGGGTCTCACTGAGTTGCTTAGCACCTCACTCTTGCAGAGGCTGGCTTTGAACTTGCCAATCTTCCTGCCTCAGCCTTCTGAGCCACTGGAATTATAGGCGTACTTCACCACACAAGGCTCATTGTGGTTTTGATTTGCATCTCCCTAAAGACTAATGATGTTGAACATATTTTCATGTGCTTGGTGGCTATTTGTATTTCTTCTTTAGAGAAATCTTTATTCAAATCTTTCAAATCTTTTATTTAATTGGGTTTTGTGTCTTTTTGTTTTTGAGTTAAAAGAATTTTAAAATATATTGTGGACACAAAACCCTTGTCAGAGGTGGCAGTGGAGGTAACCCAAGATGGCGGTGGAGGTGTTCCAAGATGGAGGCAAACACTTTCAGATATGGGGCTAGAAGGGTGGGCTGTGCAATGGTGTTGGGCAGCCTGTTTGATGATGATGCACTGTAGCATGTGGTGTTGCAACAGGCAGCTGCCTCCTGGCCCTGTCTATTGTCCCATGGTGCAAATTGCCATGTGGGTTAGGGTTAGGGTTAGAGTGGTGGCTGCAATGTCCCAAGATGGAGGCAGTTTGGGTGGAGAACCACAACGTGGTATTCTTCTCTTCAGGGGTGCACAATTCACAATTGCTAAACTGTGGAACCACGCTATATGCCCCCCAATAGATGAATGGATAAAGAAACTATGGTATATATATGCAATGGAATATTACTCAACATTAAAAAGGAATAAAATCATGGAATTTGCAGGTAAATGGATGGAGTTGGAGAAAATTATGTAAGTGAAATAATTCAGTTCCCAAAAAACCAGGGGCCGGATGTTTTCTCTTAAGTGGATGTTAATCGATAATGGGGCATGGGATAAGTGGAGGAACTTTGGATGGGGCAAAGGGAAGGCAGGGAGTGGGGAGAGGGATAGGAAAGATGGTGGAATAAGATGGACATCATGTTACCCTAGGTACATGTATGACTGCACAAATGTGTGACTCTACTTCATGTACAATGACAGAAGCAAAAATTCTACTTCATTTGTATTCAATGAATCAAAGAACTTTCTATTGTCATGTGTAACTAATTAGAACTAATGGGAAAAAAAAACCTTTGTCAGAAATGATTTATAAATACTTTCTTACATTCTGTGGTGTGTCCTTTCACTTCGTTGATAGTGTCCTTTAATGTACAAAAGTTTAATTTTCATGAAGAAAAAATAGATGAACTGTAGTTTAATGACTTAAACATTAAACATTAAGTGTAGTTTAATGAATTAAACAATGCACATTTATAATCTCACAGTTGTGCAGGTCAAGACTTAGGCATGACTGCATTCTCTGCTCAGGGTTAAGGTTGCAATAAGCTGTCATCTAGGTTCCTTGAATGGCTTGTACCAATTTCCACATGCTGTTGGCAGAATTCAGTTATTTGTGGTTGCAGGACTGAGGTCCCTGTTCTCTTTCTGGCTGTTGACTGAGGGTCACCCTCAGCTTCTAGAACCCACCCTCAGGTCCTTACTTCATCCATCTCCATGAGCAGTTCTCAACATGGGAGCTTTCACCGTCAAGGTCAGCAGTGAGTTTCTCATGGCTCAAATCTCTTCTTTCTTTCTTTCATTGCTTATACATTTAATATCATATTTAATAAACTATTGCAAAATTCAAAGACATGAAGATTTACATTAATGCTTTTTTTCCTAAAAATATTATAACTATCTGTTGTATTTAGGTCTTTGATCCATTTTGAGTTAATGTTTAAGATCAGGATCAAACTTCCTTATTTTTCAGACATACATCCAATTGTCCCAACAACATCAGTTGAGAGACTATTACCTACCCCATTAATATCTTGGTATCATCTTAAAAAAGAATCAATGGGCCATAGATACATGGCTTTCTCAATTCTGTTATATTGATCTATATGTCTATCATTACTTTTGGTATTCTACCTTTGTAATAAGTTTTGAAATTGGAAGTATAAGCCCTCCCTTCCAATTTTGTTCTTCTTTTTTGTATTTGAGGGTCAAACGTTACATCTCTGGAAAAGACTATTGGCATTTTGATAGTTATTGTAGTGAATTTTAACTTTGGTCAATATTTCCATTTTCACAATATTGTCTTCCAATACATGAACATGGGTTATCTCTATATTTATTTGTGTTTTTTAATTTCCTTAAGCAATGTTTTGTATTTTTAGTGTAAAAGACATTCTATTTCTTGATTTAAATTTATCCCTAAGTATTTTTTGGGGGGTGGTCACCAGGGATTAAACTCAGGGGCAATGGACCACTGAGCCACATCCCCAGACCTATCTTATATTTTATTTAGAGACAAGGTCTCACTGAGTTGCTTAGCACCTCACTTTTGCAGAGGCTGGCTTTGAACTTGCAATCCTCCTGCCTCAGCCTCCCAAGCCACTGGGATTACAGGTATGCACCACCACACATGGCTATTTCTAAGTATTTTATCCTTGTTAATGCTTTTACAAATGGAATTGTTTTCTTGACTTCCTTTGTGAATTTTTCATTGCCAGTATATAAAAATTCAATATTCTCTTAAAAAAATCTTAAAACTTTATCTCAATTCTAATATTTTCACCTGTAATTTTATGTGATTTATGAAATTAACAGATGGAAATAGCCTAAAAGACTCTTTCACATAGTCTGAATATATTATCTTTCACTTTAGCCTCTGTAATACCTAGATGTCTTTCATTAACAAACAGTTTCTTAGTCAATTAAGACTACTCGAATAATATACCACAGATGGAGTAGCTTAGAAACAACAGAAATTTATTTCTCATTGTTCTGGAGGTTGGAAGGTCCAAGATCATGGTACCAATAAAGTGGGTGGATAGTGAAGGCCCATTTCCTGGTTCATAAATGGTGCTGTCTGGCTATATCCTCAGATGGTAGAAGCTCTCAAGTCTAATTCCAAGATTTAGTTAGCCAAAATGTTTTCATAGATGTCGAGGGCAAAGTGACATGTGTCAGCCTTGCTGGACTTGCGCTGACTTGACTGAAGAGACCCAATCTAACCATTCATTGGGATTTCCTGGGTGTTAGCAAAGGTTCGCTACTTCCTTTTCCACCATGACTGCCTAGTTAATCAGACTCATTCGACAAGAAAGGGGTTCATCTGGATTCTAACCTTTTGTATACCCCCCCAATATTAATGGATTTTTTTTTCATTTTCTGACCCTAGACAAACCCATTGCCTGTTACATTGCTGTGGTAGCAATCCTATGTCCAAAGTACTTTGTGACCCAACTGGGTATCCACATGTAGAAGAATAAAACTAGATCCTTATCACTCATTCTGCACAAAAATCAACTCAAAATGCATCAGAGACCTAGGAATTAGATCAGAAACTAAGAAACTCCTAGAAGAAAATATAGGGTCAACACTCCAGCTTTTAGGCAGAGCCAATGACTTTTACAATAGCACCTTTAAAGCTCAGGAAATAATACCAGGAGTTAATAAATGAGACACCATCAAATTAAAAAGTTTTTTCACAGCAAAAGCAACAATTAGGAATGTGAATAGAGAACTCACAGAATGGGATAAAAATCTTTGCTAGCTACTCTTCGGACAGAGAATTAATATCTAGAATATATAAAGAACTCAAAAAACCACTACACCAAAAAATCAAATAATCAAAATAATCGATAGACAAATGAATTAAACAGATACTTCTCAAAAGAAGAAATATAAATGGCCAACAAATATATGAAAAAAAATGTTCAATAACATTTGCAATTAGGGAAATGCAAATGAAAAGTACACTGTGGTTTCATCTCACACCAGTTAGAATGGCAGTCATCAAGAAGACAAACAATAATAAATGCTAGAGAGGATATGAAGGAAAAGGAACACTTTTACACTGTTGGTAGGACTGTAAATTAGTACACTATGAAATCAGTATAGAGGTTCCTCAAAAGCATAGGCATGGAATCACCATATAACCCAGCTATACCACTTCTTTGTATTTATCCTAAATAACTAAATTCATCTTCCTACAGTGATATGCTCATGTTTATAACTGCATAATTCACAATAGTGAAACTACAGAACCAGTCTATGTATCCATCAACAGATAAATGGGTAAAGAAAATGTGGTATATATATATATATATATATATATATATATATATATATATACACACACACACACACACACACACACACACACACACACATATACACAATGGAGTTTTATTCATCCATAAAAAAGAATAAAATTAAGTTACTTGCAGAAAAATGGATGGAACTAGAGACCACCATGTTAAGCAAAATAAGCCAAACTCAGAAGATCAAGGTTGTACGCTTTCTTTGTAATGCAGAAGCTACAGAAAAAAAAAAAAAAGGAAAAGATGGCAGGAGGGAGGGGGAGGAATCTGCTGAAAATCAAAAGGAAATTAGTAGAGGAAAGGAACTAGGGGGTGAGAGGCACAGAAGGGGGGGACTGCTGGGGAGTGATATTGGTCAAATTATATTGTTATATTGTGTATGGTGTGCATGCAGAAATATGTAACACCAATCCTATCACTATGTATAACTATAATGCACCAATAAAAATATAAGGAAAAAATAAGTCCTTTGTGATCTCCAGCTCTACACTTACTTATCTAGGAAGTTTCTTGTGGAGTCAGTGCTTATTGACCACCAAGGCCAACTGATGTTGGTGTGCTTTCAGACCACTGAAGCCTGGACCATAAGAAATGAAGTCATAAAGTCACCCTGTGCCAGATAAGTCATTCTATTTATTTTTATCCCACACATGTGATCACCAGCTGAACCTCCAATTTGTTCTTGATTTTCCAGGGTGTTATTTTATTTTGACCAGTTCGCAGTTTAATTCTACCAGACTAATGACCACATGTGGCATGTCAACCTGATTTTAGAGCAGGATTTTTTTCATTTTTTCAATTGAGGCACTATTAACATTTATTCTAGAAAATTCTATGTTGTAAGATATATGTCTGTATCTCTGGCATCTATCTATTAGATGCCAATAGTACCTTCCCCACATGTGGCAACCAAAAATGTCTGCATATATTCCCAAATGTGCCCTGGGATATAAGCTCATCCCTGGTTGAGAAGCACTGTATCATAGGAATTCTTATTCTGTTACATTTCCTTCCAAGCACAGGTGATTTACCTTCTTGTAGCAGAACAAAGATGCACTCAAATCATACAGCCCATCTTTGACTACCCTCTTTCTCAGCATCCAGTTTCCATTGCTACTGTCCTGCATTCATTGGAACAGATGATCTTTGTAGAAATTAAGGGGTGCTCCAAAACAAAACAATAAGCCAACAAACAAAATCTGTGCCATGTCAAGCATTGGTAGAAGGATGAAGCCAGCAAGTACAAATTTTGAATAAAGACTCCTGAATGTACAATATGACATAGTCCTCTTCTAGCCACTATTCTACACCCATTTATTATAGAATCTTTAAGGTTATTATTTGGGACTCTGAGGCAAGAGATCCTGTCAATTCCAAGGTCTTCCAGCTCAAGCAGACTTCCTCTAACATATCTAACCTTTCTTGCCTTACTGTTAGCATCACAGCAGGGGTTAGCAAACTCAGTAGAGAAATGCAGGTTTATTATGCAAGTAGTACTAGGTTCAAGGAAAGTTCTAGGATTTGGCACCCAAAAAGTAATAAAGACCCAAGAAACAGCCAGAGAACCTGAATAGTACCCCCCTGGATTTTTGCAGTGCATAGAATGCCTTATAATTTTCAGGGGCACATTCTAATCTCTGGAATCCTCCCAGACACTTTTCAACCTTCCACCAGGCAAATCTCCAGGGGCTAATGGCTTGTTTCATCTGGAGCAGGAGCCTGTAAAGAAAGAGTGGTGTTCTTTACGCATCAGTCCCTTTAATTGCTCCCAGCATGCCTGTGCCAGAGTCCCTGGCAAGTTTCTGAATGCAAGCCAATTCTTCCAGGCTTTATTCTGCCTTTTCCCTGCTTCAAATCTCATACAATGATCTCCCTTGGCTCTACGTACATCACCTGTCTCATCTAGTGCCACACTAGCACTTTGATCATCATAGTCTAGCCACAGTGGACTCCTTTTTGTTCTTGAACATGCCACACTCTTCTCTTGCCCTCAGGCTTTTGTACTTGCTGTACTCTGCACACTTTGCTTCGAACTCCAATTTCCCCTTAGGTCTCTGCTTAAAGAATATTTCCTTAGAGAACCTATCTCTGACTCGACAATTTAAATCACTATTCCCTGTTGTACCTTTACTTTTCTATTTCCCCTCATATTACCCTGTCTTTTTTTTTTGTAGCACTTATCACACTCATTTGGGTAGTGTTTGTTTGTTTACAGTATCTTTACTAGACTCAAATCCCTGGAGGTGAAGACGGTGTTAATTTTGTTTATTGTTGCATTGTATCCTAGGTTCCTATCACAGTGCCTGACATGATTTGCAGTCCAAAAATATTTATCAAATAAATGAATGTGTACAGTTGAAGTGTCTTCCTTGTGAAACATACATTTGATTAGCTTGAACATTTAATTTTGAAAAGATCAGCTGTTGTTCAGTACTTAATTTGATTCTGACACCTCTTCTATGGTTAATTTGATCTAAGATGGTTAAACTTTTCAATAAGACACAAATTGGATCATGTCATTACCTTGCTTAAAATCCTTCAATAGCTTGCTATAGCCTACAGGAAAATGTCTGAAAATGTTAGTGGGGCTGATAAGGCCCTTTGTGATAGTGAATTTCAAACTTTTTTACAGTGGCCCATAGTACAAAATACATTTTTTATTGCATCCCAGTACCCACCTATATAAATTTGTTTATACATAGTTGAAACAAAAGTTTCACAAAAGGATTCTTACCTTTACAACATGCAATTCACTACATTTTATTCTATTATAATCCATATCATTTAATAAAATGTTGGTCATGGCTTACCAAATTGACTTTCTAACATCATAATGGATTCCAAGATACAGTTTGAAAAATAATTCTCTGTGATTTGGCTTCCAGCTGCAGTTCCTCCTTCAACAATGCTGACCTCCTTTCAGTTCCACTCATGGGCCATGATATTAATCTTTATTTAAATGGCTTCCATCATTTGTAGGGCCCTTACTTGTGTTTCAAGACTCAGATTAACATTCAATGGCTGCTTGCCCTCTCCAAGGAGAAGTGATCATTCCTTCCTATGGGTATGCCCAACCTCACTCATCAATAATTCATAACATTACCCTTTTTTCAAAGTCCTTATCAGAGTGTGCCACATGTAGTTTCTTATCCAGTTCCTCTTTCAGTACCAGCTGTAAGTATAAATATATCAAGCACCAGAAGGTTCTTGGTCCCTTCATGTCTGGCAAAGACATTCAGTAGCTCTTGGGGATCATTAAGAACCATTGTTTTGATTCCCATTTTTCAACCTCTCATGGAAGAGATGAACTTGGTTTGGGTTCCAGTGGAAAGCCATTGGAATGAATTCTCATATAGCATCAGAATGGAGGGTTAGTGACTATCATTTTTTTCCATATTATACATCTACCATTGGGTCTATTATTCTTCTCCAGATGGATATGGGGTAAAGGATGGATGTGACAAATTCAAACGATGGTAACCTTGGGGCTTGGAGTAAAGGTTATAATTGGCTCAAATTTGCCATATCAGTACCATTATGACTATGGACACTCATTCTTATTCCTTTACCCTGTGCAATAAAAGTTTATACCTGGTTTCCTGGGCTTGATTTTCTGTGCTTCATAATTTAAATCATCTGCTTTCAGGCTTTATGTTTGTGGCTATCCCACAATGAGAAAAAGAGAAAGAGAGAGAGGAAAAGGGAAAGAATTATCCTTTGCTTCTCACTGCTCTTTTCTGACAATGGCTCTTTTGGTTGACACTATTAGGATGAATTAACCCCAGCCCCATAAGAGATGAACTTCACAAATACAAAAATGGCTAGCTGGGTACAGTGGCACATGCCTTTAATCCCAGTGGCTCTAGAGGCTGAGTCAGGAGGATCACAAGTTCAAAGCCAGCTTCGGCAATTCTAAGGCCCTAAGCACCTCAGTGAGGTCCTGTCTCTAAATAAAACACAAAATAGGGCTGGGGATGTGACTCAGTGGTCAAGTGCTCCTGAATTCAATCAATAGAACCGCCCCTCTGACTCCCAGCCAAATGGCTAAATCCCAGTCCCTGTTCTCAAGAAGCATACAGTTTAGAGTTCATATTGAACATCTAGAACTTGCCTTAATCCAATTTTAATTGCCCTTCCCTAGCTGTAACCCCTTGCCACTTGTGGATCCCTCAGTTTTTTTGGTGAAAACATTGCCTACAAATCACCTGGAGTGGCCAAAGTACACCTAACTAGGCAGAAGTGCAGTTCCTCAGAGGTCTCCTTGGAACAAAGGGGGATGGGTTCCCACTGCACTTTCTTCTGACTGGAGATTACATCCTTTCAAAGATACTCTACCCTTCCTTTCTAAGGTGTACCATCCTGGCAACCACTGACTTATGGTATCAGACAATTTGAAGGCAGTTTATGAATGAGGTCCTCTATCTCACTTCCCCATATCCTAGCACATCTTATGAAAAAAGAAGAGAATTAAGTTGATATGCCAGAATGCTTATGTAACTTAAACAATGATAACAAATAATCACAACTTTTTTCTCAGGTCCAGAGTGTCATTACACTTCAAGGGACTGGGTATCCATAATCCTGCAGCTAGAGGAGAGCACATGATCTCCTCTAAAATAGAGTGGAAATGAATGAAAGATAGAATTTTAGACAGATTTAGGGTTAAATATTTAATGGTTCCCTTTAGAAATGTAGTATTTCATGGATACAGATATACTTTATGAATGACATCATCCATGAGACTGAAACTAGTTATTTCAAGGACATATTGACATACTCTTAAGATCTGGTCTCTCATGAGGTCCAAGTTTAGAAGTTCTGGAATGATTACAGAAGGATCACCATATATATGGTAGAAAATATGGCATAATTACATTCATGGCACAGAGAAGTACTATTTTTGTTTTTGACTCTCAAATTTGTATCTCTAGCCTGAACCTGTCCTATGAACACCAGACTCACATCAGTGACTGCCTCTTGGATGTCAAATAAGTATGTCATATTTGATGTGTCCCAAAGTGAATTCCATCTCTGTTCCCAAGAACTGGGTCCTCTCATAGATTTCTCAATATCAATTAGTGTCAATGCCACCTTTCAGGTTGCTCAACTAAAACACTTGGACTTCTCCTTGATTCTTGTTTTTATCATTCCACATCCAGCATCTCAGCATACCTTGCTTATCCCACCTTCAAAATACATTCAGAGTCAACCATCTCCATATCTACTCTTCCCAACATGATCTGGGCTTCTGCCTTTTGCAAAAACAGCTTTATTGAGATATAATCCATATATCATACAGTTCATTCATTTAAAGTGTACTTTGAATAATTTTTATAATACTTATAGAACTTTGAAACCTTTACCAAAATCAATTTTAGAACATTCAAGGCAAGGGAACAGCAAGTACAAAAATTATGAAACATAAGTCACAAAGGCCATTTCCTTCTTCCTCTATTACACCAGGACTCTGCCACCTCAAATATTTTTTTTGTGGGGGTACCAAGGATTGAATACAAGGATGAACCACTAAGCCACATCCCCAGCCCTTTTTATGTTTTATTTTCAGACAAGGTCTCACTAAATTGTTCAGGGCTTTGCTAAGTTGCTGAGGCTGGCCTTAAACCTGAGATTCTCCTGTCTCAGGCTCCTGAGCTGCTGGAATTACAGGCATGTGGTACCGTACCTGGTGCCACCTCAGAATTTTTGCATTTGCTTTTCTCCCTGCCTTGAAGGCTTTTCTGTGACATCTGCATAGTCCTCCCATCACTTCTTTCTGGCTTTTTCTCAAATATCATTTTCTAAATGAGATCTTTCCTGGCTACCTTACTGTTACTCCCTCTCCTTCAAACACATCATATTGCCCCTTCTTTGCTTTGATTTTTTCCCCACTTTGGCACTTGCAAGTATCTTACATATTATATACTTTGCTGTTTATTTAGTTTATTGTCTGCTTTCTACATTAGAGTGAAAGTTTTATGACAGCAGAGATTTTGACGTGTTTTGCTCATGTCCAATACAGCACACCCAATGCCTTGATTGTATATGTCCCATAGTATCAGCTCAACAAATACTTAAGTGAATAACTAATAAATGAACTGTTCAAAGCATGAGCTATGGAATTAAAACAAAACATAGTTTCAAATCTCAGCTCTACCACTTACCAACAGTGTGACCTTGAGTAAGCATCCCTGAGCCTCAATGTCTGGCATGACTCATAGGGCTGATGTAAGAATTTTAATGAGATAATATGTACAAAGCCCTCAGAACAGTTCTTGGCATATAGACATATAAGTGACACAGAAAAATAATAATTATAAAATATTTTAAAAAATATATTCTTTTGCAAACACAGCAGAAAATTTGTAGGCCACATCCTGGATGGAGTTATACATGGCATCCTTGGATGTAAAGTAGCAAGATTCCTGAATTAACAACAAGAGAATAGAGATTCTTGAGGGATATGTCCCTTTTCCCAGTTTAAACTCCCCTCTGAATTGGAACAAGATCTTAATGATCTTTTTAAGGAGAAATGAGCCTTCTACTCTCTTCAAATGTGTTTGAGGACAACTCACCTCCAGCCAGTTCTTTGACATCTTGACTGGTATCATTCATGATTTATGGAGACAGGTACCTTTGCTATTTTCATAGAGATCATCCTGCCACAAGAAAATCCCTGAAAGGCATCTTCCTAGAAAATGTTGTAAGCCTAAGTTTATTGGAATCTCCTCAAGAAACAGTAGTAACTGACTCTTATCTCCAGCAGAAATTGGTAGGGGTTCATAAGCACTGTGATGTGGCATCCAAGGGATGGGATGCAACAGTACAGAGACTCTAGTACAGTAGCTCACAAACTTGAGCTTGCATTAGAATCACATGGATGGCTTGTAAAAGCACAAACAGTAGCCCCACAATTTTTTATTTTGTAGTTGGGGCCAAATAATTTTGCATTTCTAACAAGTTCCCAGGTGATACTAAGGCTACAGAAGACTAGGGGGTTCATTTTAAAAAGCACTGCTATAGTCCGAGAATCTGATTCAGAGGTGGAGACTAACCAAGAGTTATGGTTTCGATCTGGAATGTCACCCAAAGGCTCATATGTTGAAGGATTAGTCCCCAGTGCAGCAGTAGTCAGAAGTGGGGCTTTGGGGCAGTGATTGAATTATGAGGGCCCTGACTTCATCAGTGGACTAGTAATTTTAGTGTGTTCATACTTTGATAGCAAGAAGTAGGTCACTAGAGGTATGCTCTGGAAAGGTGTGTGTGTGTGTGTGTGTGTGTGTGTGTGTGTATATATACACCTTCTCCCTCCCTCCCTCCGTTCCTTCCTTCCTTCTTTTTCTTTCTTACTTTCTCCTCTTCTCTTCTCCTCCCCCCCTCCTTCTTCTTCTTCTTCTCTCTCTCTCATTCCAGGGCTGCCATGACATGATGGATCTGTTCTGCCATGTCCTTCTGGTATTCTTAATTGCTTCACCACAAGTACAGAATGAATGGAACTAGCTAACCATGGACTGAAACCTCTGAAACTGTGAGCCAAATTACTCCTCCTTTTAGTTGTTTTTCTCAGGTATTTTGTCACAGCAATGAAAAACTGACTAACACCTTGGGGAATCTCCATTTAAAGCAAGCACATTAGGTAATTCTGACACAGGTGATCTATGGACCAACTACACTTTGTGATATCTGGTGCATCAGCCATCTTTGCTTCATTAGAATTATATACCTGAGACAGGGTACTCAAGAAGTAAAAAGATATTTATTTTGCCTCACAATTCTGAAAGTACAAGTCCATGATCAGGCAGCAACATTGGTTTGAGCTTAGGGTGGCACATCATGGTGGGAGCACATTAGAGTGAGCATCGCATCTTGAAACATAAAGCTAACGTCCCACATTTGCCTCTGGAGGCACACTTTCAACAACCTAAGAATCTTCTACTAGGCCTCAATTGCAAAGGTCCATAGCACCTCACAATACTACCTTTAGGTCCAAGCCCTTACACATGGGCTTTGTGGGACACACATCCAAAACATAGTACCTTGTATGAATGCCCTGAAAATACTGAAAATTCTGAGGTGGCATCCATGTGTTTAACAAGTTATGATTCACATTAAAGTTTTTTCTTAATTTTTTTGTAGTTGTAGATGGACAGCATGCCTTTATTTTATTTGTTTATTTTTTTAGGTGGTGCTAAAGATGGATCCCAGTGCCTCACACATGCTAGGCAAGTGTTCTCCCACTGAGCTACAGACCAAGCCCTTAAGGTTTTTTTTTTTTTTTTTTTTTTTTATGTGGTTCTGAGGATTGAACCCAGTGCCTCAAACATGCTAGGCAAGCACTCTATCACTGAGCCACAACTTCAGCCCCACATTAAAGTTTTGAAAGCCATTTTCCCCTGTCATTAGTTAGCTAGACTGATGAAACAGCTTTTACCTGCTCTTTATGAGGTATAGCTGGAACATGTGAAGAGGAGGACAGGGGATGTCCCTACCAGCCAGTGAGATCTTGTATAGTAAAAGCCTTTGATATGAACACTTGAGAATAAGGACTGTTGTGTGAGTTGAGGCAGCAGAAAGGGGAATTTTGAGGGAAGTTAAGTAGCTGCTTGGCCCAAACAAGGTTTGCAAGGGAAGCCAAATTTCAAATTCTTGGGCAAGAGCCACTCTGATGGCAATTTATGCAGGTAGACTTCTACTTGTCTTTGAAGACCCTGCTCAGAAGTATCTGTTGCTTTACAGTGACCTGGGAAGCTTTCTTAGAGCCAACTCAAAGTTGTTCTTTAGGCAAGTCCTAATAGAGAATTATAAAATGATAAGGTTAACAGAAATGAGAGAGAGAGAGAGAGAGAGAGAGAGAGAGAGAGAGAGAGAGAGAGAGAAACCTTAGAGGTAGAGGTTATGCACCTAACTTTGCCTTCATAGCATTATGGATGTGGACACTTGATACTTATATACAGAAATAGAAGATTTGGGATATAAAACAAACCCAATCAGAAAAATCCTACACTCATGCCAAAAAGGAGATCCTGAATATAGCTTAATAACAGGAGCTAAGAACCATGCTCGGCATTTCATATACATTATCTTGCACAATAATTACCACAAACCCATTATCTAGGCACTACTATTACAGTCTTTTGCATCATCCCCTGCACTCTGAAGCCTACAGAGTCTTTTTCATCTGTGCAAATGTGTGCACTTGAATAGAGGTTGTTACAAGGGCAGCGAGTTGGATAAACCAACAGCCAAGTAAACAATGTCAGCCCCCTGATTGGTCAAAGCACAAGTGACAAACACTTAGTAACCATGTATGCGAAGGAGTATTGACAGCTATTTCATGACAGGACACTAGGCAGGAAGGGAGACAAAATTGCTGCTTACCAGATATAATGGTATATGTGCACTAAAGCAGAAAATAGGCCAGTTACATATAGAGAAGAAGCCATTCCTCTGCTCACAAACTAGGAAAAGGCAACTATGAAATTGAGCCTGTACAGCTGGGATAGGGTTGAGTAACAGGGAAATATGGGGTCCAAGCATCAAGTTGGGAGTGACACATTTCAGGATTGGGGACTTTGAAACAGCTGGAGAGTGGCTGAACTGATGTTTGAGTTCAAGTCCATCTGAAGCAAAAGACAGCTTCATTTACATCAGTGGGTCTCATCATTTGAGATGCCTTGGATTGACCTTGGGAGTTAGTTAAAAAATAGGTCTTTGGCCCCACCCCACAGAAATTCTTATACAGAGAAGCCTGGCTAAAGACAAGGGATCTGGTTTTTCAAACAGCCCATTCAAAAAATTTTGATGCAGCTAGCCCAGTGCCCAAAATCTGAGATATATTATGTTGGACATCCAACCAAATCAAGGCCACAAAATAACAGTCATTGTCTTGACATGACACATATCTTCCCCTGTATCTTGCACCCAGATATCTTCAACTCTGGACACTACTTTCCTCAAAAGGGTGCTGAACATTAGGGTGTTCTGAACAAAGGCTCCAATTTTTTTACTACAAAAACATATAAAGTGATCATGGATGACCCAGAATTACTGATAACCCATTAATATTTCTTGAATTTTGTAATTCACACATGGTAAAAGAAAATTCAAGTTCAAAACAGCAAAACATCAATTGTAGAAACTTCTTTTTCATTCCCCACCCTCTAAAGGAAACCACCATCAGTAATAGTTTGTGTGCCTTTCCATTATTTTAAAGCAACTACTGATTTTGGAAGATGTGCTTCAAATCTGCCTGTTTACCACCCACAGGTCAATAATTAGAGTTAACACTGAGTACACCCTACATATACACCAGTGAATTTACACATGCTATCTCATTTAATATTCCTGCTGAAGTCAGGTAGTATTGTTTTTCTCATTTTATATATAAATAAACTAAGGCCTACAGAAGATAATTAATTTACCTAAATTCACACAGAGAATGCATGATAGAGCTAGGACCTAGCTTACTCTGGACCTACACCTTTACCATTCAGCTCTACTGCTTCTTGGCAGCATATACTAACAACAGCTAACGTATACTGAATTTATACAATATGTCAGGCACTGTCCTAAGCACTTTAATTGTCCTAAGCATTGCCTTATTTTAACTTCTACAATATCCTGTTGAGTCATGTATTATATTTATCCTCATTTTACAGTTAAGGAAGTAAAGGGACAGAGAGGTTAAGTAACTTGCCCAAAAATACATGGTTAGAGGGGCTGGGGTGGTGACTCAGTGGCAGAACACTTGCCTACCATTTGTGAGGCACTGGGTTCGATTCTCAGCATCATATCTAAATGAATTAATTAAAATAAAAGGTCCATTGACAGCTAAAAATATATTTAAAAATACATGGCTGGTAACAAGCAGAGCTGGGCTATAAAGCTAGACAGTGTGGCTTTCATGCCTGTATGTTTATCCCCAAAGTCATGTGGTTTCCTTATACAGAAGAAGCATGTAACTGAATTCACACATAACTGCTCCTAGTGTCCCTGTTCAGAATACCCTCTGTTGCAACAACTTCGACACCCCTTTGATACTTTTCTGCATCCTTGGACTTCCTCACCCTAAATATTTGAGACCAGCTTTCCTTGCCCATGCCAGAAACACTTACTGATCCAGAACAGCAAGCTACAACGAACCATCTCTCATCCTGATATTTACCCTGCAGACTACTCTATTCCTATCTCTGACAGGGTATCACTCTCTGGCCTTTCAATCCTTTGACATTTGCTACCTCTGGACCTTTAGCCTGGTTATGAGACTAAGTTTAATATCCTATGTTCATTTTTCCTCCAATGAAACTGACTTGGTTGACCCTTCCATTTTGTGACCAGCTTGTTTCTTGAGAGGAATGTCCACTTTTTCTCCAGCCCAGCAAGCCCATACCTCAACCAGAGCTGCTTTCCCTCTTCCTAGGTGGGCTCTAAACCCCATGTAGTACGGAGTTAAACAGGTTACCTCCAATTCACGCTTCTCAGGGTCTCACCTGCTCCTTGGGGGAAAGAAAAGGCAGATTTCCCTTAGAAAGTGCACATTCTGGCAGCTAAGTTAGCCACAGAGAGGCCACAGCTGCTCTTATGTAGATGATGATGATGCCTCTGGGTACAGCTGCCAAGGGATCTCCAGCTCTGCCTCTATGCCACCCTCTGGAGAAAAGAAGAAATGATCCTAGAAAAAGAAAACCTAAACCAGCTTCAGTCTCTGGCTTCTGCCCCAGCACTCTTGTGCAGGAGCATGAATGCAAGGGAGTAAGATATAGTGAGGTGTCAGTGCTCTAGGAGCTGGTACATTTTCTTTTAGGATGTTCTGTGGAATTCCTGATCACTTTCTTCGAAGAGCCTGTCAAGGGGGTAGGCAAGCCTGCAATCTCTCCCTTCCCTCCCCACTCAGAAAGGGTCTAAGGCAAGGCCTTCTGAACATGGCTTCTGCAGATGAGGTTCAACCACAGGAGGGATCTGAGAACCTGGATTCAGAAAACACATCTGTGTGACAATATACAATACTTTATTTTTGATTATTTTTATATGGTTCTGAGGATCAAACCCAGTGTCTCACACATGTTAGGTAAGCACTCTACCAATGAGATACAACTCCAGTTATACATTTTTGTATTTACCAGCTTCTAATTTCAGTTTCCTTCGATTCATGTAGCATTTCCTACAATTATGAACGTAAGCATTAACCCACAATGGTATCAGCAGAACCTGTGACTTTGTCATCAATAGAAGTCACAAATGGTTGCCTGACATGTTACATCAGTTTCATTCCAATGTCTTCAAATGTATTTTTGTTCATCACTACTTTGAAATTATAGTAGTAGAGACCTGACACTAGATCTTGTTATTAAATGTGTGACAAAGAAACACATATATTGCTATTTCACTAATTCATCTTTAATATTTAGACTATCATATTTCAGTATAGAAGGTTTACCCTTTATTGCCATGTATTTTGCTTTAGACATTGAAAACTATGATTATAAGAAGGAGTTCTGCTGGCTTCACAGGCCAACCAAAGGGTCCATGATACTTATTAAGTTAAGAACTCCAGCTCTTAGGAAGTCATTTAGCTCTATCCTAAGAATTGTGTGTTTGTTAAAACAGCAAGCAGAACAGAGACAGGTGGGAGGCTGATTGTCACACTTCATCTTCCCACCATCACCACCAGAGCCCACCCTCTCTCAAGCACTCTTTCCAAAATAGAAGGTATCAACAACTGCAGTGCAGTTGAAAAACTCATTCCCCATAGCACAGCATGTACCACTAGATGGCGCAATTGTATGAGCTGGTGGCTAGGAAGGGACTCATCAAAGAATCCCAGAACCATCAGGCACTATTCAGATTTGCAGGATTTGTTATCAAACTCCAACCAGGAGTTTGACAAGACTATGAAAAGACTACGGTGACCCATTCTAGTATGTATTTCAAATGAAGGCAAAACTAAATTTTAAATTATGTTGCTCAAATTCCAGTGATTTATTTTTACATTTACTGATTGCCAAATACTGGATAAGGTATTTGAAGTTGAACTTTGCCTATGGTCCTAACTTCCTGGGGCTTTAATTGTGACTTTACTCTGCCTGCCTAACAAAACATCCAGCAGTGCCTGCTAGTCAAGGGGTAACCAAGCCAGATGTTGCTCTAGACCCCAACCGAGCCCAGGCTCTACCAGCTACTGAGTCATTATGTGCAGGACACTGGCAAAACCGAGGACATCTGGTGACAACCTCTAAGTTTCTGGTAGACTGGAGGTTTTAAATAGCTCTGTGGACCCTGCCCAGCCAATTTATGTTGCTTAAGTCAGCTCCAGACTTCATTCTGCGACTGGGAAAAAGAAGAATCATTGAGGAACACATAAGAGTTCATACGTGGCATTGTGCAAACGTACTGATCAGAAATACCACCTCTTGGGTTGGGGTTGTGGCTCAGTGGTAGAGCACTTGCCTAGCATGTGTGATCCTGGGTTTGATCCTCAGCACCACATAAAAATAAAATAAATATATTGTGTCCACCTAAAACTAAAAAATAAATATTAAAAAAAAAAGAAACACCACCTCTTGGCTTTACTGTATTCCTTGATCTCTGGCCTCTTCTAGAGTGTCAATGCCAAACTCATACCATCCTATGGACATCTAAATCTTTGGGGGACTTGCTAGCAGTCACCTCTACAACCATTCTTGCATGAGTTTCTGCCAAAAATTCTACCTCCCAGCAGAGACCCACTATTTTTGTAAAAAGAAAAAACATGAACTGGCTCTTCCATTGTCAGTTTTGTGACCATATAGAATCCTTTCCAATGCTGGTAATTGTCAATCTCTTAGATGCATCTGTGAGGAACCCAAAGTAGTGTAAACTTAGACTTCCAGGCCCTCTAAATCCCCTGTCAAATCCAGGACAGTGAAGGACTAAAACCTCTGTCATTTTAGACCTTTCTCTGACAGTTCCTGCATCTGATAATGGCTTGCAGCTTGTACAACACCTCAGCCTTTCAAACAGTCTATGAACCAAGTCCTAGGACCCTCTGTGTCAGGGTTTCATTATTACTGTTTCTATAGTCAATCAAGTCCTTGGCACAGCCAGCCCCAGGCCTACCACAACAGTACTTATACTGGTAAATGAACATTTAAAAAACTGACAGTTCCTTGGCCTCTTTCTACCTATTCAGGGAATCTGCATGAAGTCAGACAACATAGAAATTCACTTGCCCTGAGAAGGGATCTCTCTAACCCTTAAGGATATACAGCAATCCAAGCCTTCTTTGGGCACTTCTTTAGTTTTCTATACTTGCTGTCTCAAACTACCAAGGGCCAGGAAACCAAGGAAACAAACCAGTCAGGATAAACAGTGCCTTAAATATTAAATTTTTTTAAAAAAATCATTACTAGCTTTGTGGTTGGTAGAATGTGCTGCTAAATAGGTTATATGTGAAAGTATTTAGCACAGAGAAAATAATTAATAAATATTTGTGAATGAACGAATGAATGAATTCAATGGCTAATAGTAAAAAAAAAAGTGCATTAGAGAGGGTTGTAGGCTACTGTTATGCACACCTGAAAAAAGGCTGCTCTTGGGAGAATTGGAATTGGAATTGGCCCTTTTTCACATGGACCACCATCACCCGTTGAGAATGACCATCCCAGGATGGGGCTGTAGTTCAGTGGTAGATCACTTACACCAGGCCCTGGGTTCAATCCCCCATATCACACTCAAAAAAGTTATACCTTGTAGAGCCAAGGGGAAATGTACTTCCTCACAGCTCTGTTTAACCCCATCTTACATTTTAAAAAATACTTAAATGCTTTTCACAATCACAATGTTACAGACACCATTCTAAGCCCTTTATATGTATTAAATTATTTAGTCCTTATGATACTCTGATGTATGCGTTGTTTTTATTTCTATTTAGAGATGAGGGAAGTGAAGCATAGAGAGAGAAAGTAAATCACTAAACGTCAAACAGCTGGTCAGTGGCAAAGTTAGAATTCAGACCCAGGAAGCCTAGCCCCACCGTCCCTGGGTTGAATCATTAAGCTGTAGTCTGCTTTGCTGTGTGATGTCACTGATAAGACCCTTTTAAGGGACTGGTGTTGTGGCTCAGTGGTAGAGCACTGCCTAGCACATGTGAGGCACTGGGTTTAATCCTCAGCACTGCATATAAATGAATTGTGTCTATCCACAAGTAAAAATATTTTTAAAAAGACCTTTTTAAGTTCTAGTCAATAGTTCTACCCCATGGATTTCCTTTGCTCCCACCTATTATGTACATGTGTTCTGACTTATTGCCCCTAGTTGCCAAGACTTTACCCAAGCAGAATCCTCGGAAAACTCATCCTCCTACCAGGCACAGCCAAGCTCCATGAAGAGGATCTATCACAGGGGAGAGACAGGAGGTGCAGGAAACTGAACTGGAAGAGCCACAGTGGGGATAGAGGAAGAGCATTAGATACAAAATAAATTGTAAAGGAATCAGTAGGATTGCGAGGCATGAGGAAGAAGAGGTCAATGATCATCTCTAGGCTTCTGGCTTGGGTGACTAAGGAGTTCTATGGTGATATGATTTTTTGAAGGGAGGGTACAGAAGAGCTGTGTGGTGGGAAAGTAGTCTTATTCCCCGCTAGCCTACATGGTGCATGTTTACTGTGTGCCAGCACCTTATATATACTATCCAGAGTCATCCTGATAAGTACCCTTTGAGGGAGGAGACAGGTGCTCCTAGTACTCTTTGTGTCCAGATGAGAGGAGAGTGAGGCTTAAAGACTTACAGTAACTTTCCCAAGATCTCACAGTCTGTAGCAGAGCTGGGGTTTAAACCCAGGTCAGTCTGACTTCAAGTCCATTCTTGTAACCAATTGATGAAAGACATACTGCCCATATTCAGATCCCCTTTCCTTGCTCTGCCTGCTATTTCAATTTTGGTTGTCTGTTTGCATTGTTCCTGAATTATTGACTTTCCAGTGTCTTTTTTTTTTTGAACCAGGGATTGAACCCAGGGGCCCTTAACCACTGAGTCATATCCCCAGCTCACCCCCACTATGTATTTTAGAGATAGAGTCTCACTGAGTTGCTTAGTGTCTCGCTAAGTTGCTAAAGCTGGCTCTGAACTTGTAATCCTCCTGTCTCAGCCTCCCAAGCCGCTGAGATCACTGGTGTGTGCCACCACGCCCAGTTCCAGTATCTTAATTTTGACTTGGGCCTTGATGCCAGTTCTCTACTTGGCAATGACTCCTAGCCTTTCTCCAACCTTCAAGATTTTAGCACTGTGATCTCTTCCATTCTCTGCACCCTCCAATCAGAAACTCCATTCTACCCCATTCCCTAGATTCTGGATACCCCCAATATGCTGGATAGGTCTACATAGTGAAGAATCCCTACGTTCTGCCCAACTTCTGACGCCACCCCACCCAGTTACTCCAGAAGCTTAAAAAATCTGTTAATAATTATCTGCCTAGAGCATAACTCTGCTTTACACATAAACATGAAGTATTTTTTGTACTGTTTTAGTATATGCTGAAATTTCCAGGAATACAACTACCATATAAATTGAGGGAAATTTGTGCTTTGTTTTGTTCAGAACCCTCCCAAGAGTTGTTTAATATTTTTGAAGATCCTGTTGCCAACAGCAACACTGCTCTTGGTAATTGAGTAAGTAATGCAAGGCCCCTGTCGGCGCCTGCATTTGTAGTGTTTGTGTTCATGGCATTTCTATACCTAGATGCGAGTCTCTGCCTGTTTCCTTAGGTTTTCTAGTATGAAGTGGCCTGAATATTTGAAAATTCATTGTCTATTAAAATAATTTTCTTGGTCTGGAGTTGTGGCTCGGTGGTAGAGCACTCACCTAGGATGTGTGAGGCACTGGGTTTGATCCTCAGCACCACATAAAAATACATAACTAAAATAAAGGTATTGTGTTCATTTACAACTAAAAAAATATTTTTAAATAACAATTTTTAAAATTTAAACCTTACAATAAGTTAGTCCCCCCTTCTCTCCAATTATAAATGTATGGTACACACATATGCAAATATATAAAACTATGTGTAGTATTGTAGGCACATTATATTGTCTATGAATTTCCCCGTTTTATTTCAGAATAGTAAAAGGGTTGTAGCAAAGCAGATATTAAAATGATGTTATTCTTCAGCAACTAGAGAAATGCAAATAAAAACTACTCTAAGATTTCATCTCACTCCAGTCAGAATAGCGATTATCAAGAATAGAAACAACAATACGTGTTCATGAGGATGTGGGGCAAAGTACCATCATAAATTGCTGGTGGGATTGCAAATTGGTGCAATCAATCTGGAAAGCAGTATGGAGATTTTCTCAGAAAACCTGGAATGGAATTATCATCTGACCCAGCTATCTCACTCCTTGGTTTGTACCCAAAGGACTTAAAATCAGCATACTATAGTGAGGCAGCCACATCAATGTTTTTAGCAGCTCAATTCACAATAGCTAAACTGTGGAACCAAGTTAGTCCCCTACAACAGATGAATGGATAAAGAAAATATACACAATGGAATATTACTCAGCCTTAAATAAAAATGGAATCATTGCATTTTCAGGTAAATGGATGGAGCTGGAGAATATCTTGCTAAGCAAAATAAGCCAGTCCCCAAAAGCCAAAGGTTTAATATTTTCTGTGATATGTGGATGATAATTCACAATAATGGGGGTGTGCTAGGGAAGAACAGAGGTTCTTTGTATTAGGCACAATACAAAAAAAAATGGGGGGTGAATGGGAGTGTGGGAAGAATAGTAGAATCAATCAGACATTATTTATTACCATATATATATATTCACCATAATATATATATATATATATATATATATATATATATATATATATATAATTACATGACCAGTGTTATTCTACATCATGTACAACCAGAAGAATGAGAAGTTATACTTCATATATGTACGATGTGTCAAAATACATTCTACTGTCATGTGTAGAACAAATAAAAATGATGTTATTAAAATGCCCTATTATGCTATATATATATATATATATCTCAATCCTCACAAACCCGAATGAAATGGGTATTATTTTCACTTTTTTTTTTTACAGATGAAGAATCACAAAGAGATTAAGTAACTTGCTGAAGGTCACACATAAGTACAGAACAACAATCCAAATCCACATTTGTTTCACTTCAAATGCAGTGCACATTTGAATGGTAATGTGGAAGGTTATCTGTAATGTCTCTTATTGATGTGAAAATAGGTTCGGGATGATTCTAAGGGCAGAATACTCAAAAACTCCTCAGAAATTCCTAGAAAAACTATAGGTAAACCCAGGATAACTGAAAACTTTCAGGTACATTTGAGTATGTTTATTTAATACACACACACACACACACACACACACACACACACACGGCCAGTCTATGTCTTGAGTCAAATTTAATGATGTCTTATTTGTTAATTGCCTCTTGTGTCCAATTAGATTGTAATGCTGCCTTAAGAAGATCTGGGCCAACTATACTTTCCATTTGAAAAACTAAAGTGCGTTGTCTGACAGTGAATGTGACAATGGGACCAAATATATTCTGTCTGGACTGTCTTGGAAAATTCTACTCACTCCCCATCAGCAACTAGCCACATAATAGGACTAATGAATGAGTCACCCAGACTTATTTTTCTCATTTAACAAAATCTATCACTTGGAAAGGCACATCACACACCTGCCACATTTAGACCACTTGGCCATTTTTTAAATGTATTTTTATCTAAAAATAAAAATAAAAATTTTATCTAAAAATAAAAATAAAAATTGCTGGGCTTTATTTTGTTCATTTATTTATATGCAATGCTGAGAATCCAACCCAGTGCTTCACCCATGCTGAGCAAGCCCCTTAACGCTGACGCACGACCCCAGCTCCCTTGGCCATTCATCTTTATCCTGCGTAAATGCAGGTTCAGTGGGCTGCTCCAATGCTCCACGGAGAAATATCTTATTCCTAAGCATCTTTGAATTTGATCACTAGGTGGCAGTGTTCCCCAAGGTTTTAATAGCATGAAAGGCCAGTTTTGTTTAATGCCATTTCTTTCCATGAGTCATAGGTCAAATTGACCATCTCTGCTGCCAAAAAAAGAATGCCCAGATGTTTTTCATACTGTAATTTCAGTAAAGGTAACTTGTCTTTGGCAACTTGTTGGCATTTTAACAATAACCTTAAACCTGTGCAAATACAGCTGCGTCTTCTCAGTTTAGTTCAAATACTTTCAGCCCACATTATGTCATAAACACTGAGCTGGAAGTAGGGGTACAGAGATGAAGCCAGATAGTTTGACCCTTAAGAAAAGCACAGTCTAAAAAAATGAGGAGACTTGTGCATAAACAAAAAGTTATATGACAATATAAGTACGGTGATGGTATAAACTTGAGGGAAAGGAGAGCACCCACCTCAATACAGATGCTCAGGGAATCCTCCTGGAGCAAGTGACAACAAGAGCCAAATTTAAAAGAATGGTCAGGTATTAGCCAGGGAAGAAAGTGGGAAAAGGTATTTCAGTTAGAGGAAACAATCCAAGCAGAAAGGCTTGCTGTAGTGTGGTGCATGCTGGGGAACTAGGTAGCAGGTGTTGGGCAAATAAGAGGACAGGGTATGTAATGCAGGGTAGACAGAGGTCAAGTCAAAGACTGAAATAATAACCTTACCACCAGGAACCATGTTTGAAGCCATCTACTCTTTCCAACTACTTCCTGAGATAACAACATCATAGCCCTACCCTGAGAATGAACCTTCTCTTCATTTCTCACAATTGTATGGTACACTTAAAAGTATCATTGGCCATCATTTATTGAGTCTCAACTAAGGACTGAGCAGTACACTAAGATCCCCTTCATGCATTGCCATTTTCAATATCAGCAGTAGCTCTATGAAATGGGAATTATTTTGCTCTTATCATCTTCATTTTACAGATGAGGATAGCTAGGTTCAGAGAGGTTAAGTCATATTAGTGTGATGATCATCTTTGCTTCACCAAAACCTTTAAGTAATAACTTTTCCTGCAGCCCAAAGCTCATATGTTATCTACATATGCATAATTTCACATCTCGATGCCAGATGCTAAGACAGTTATGCTCTAAAACAGTAATTGTCATAGTACACTGATTGTCATAGTGAGACTCACAGTGGACTAGAAATACCGGTGCCAGTTGGAAACATAATTCCTCCAGCTCTATTAGGGATCTACTAAATCAGAAATCCTGGAGGTAGGTCTTGGCAATTTGTGCTTTAACAAACCTCCAGGTGATTCTGAGACATAGTAATGCTAGAAAATCACTCTTTTATTATATTGTTTCAGTATTGCACGTGTATGTAATTTATTTAATCTCCCAACTCAAGAAAGGGAATCATGTATACTTTTATCACCCTGCCTTCCACCTGGACTCCCTGCCCCCCACCCTCCCGGGGCATGGAAACTCTGACTATCCCAGATCTGCTACTGAAAAGCCGTGTATAAGTCTGTATTCTTTTTATGCCTCAATTTATTCATCTGTAAAATGTGAATAATGGTAATAATTATTATTATTATTATTATTCAGCTGGTATATCAAGAGATAATTCAAGTAAAATTTGCACAGTTCTGCTTCACTTATATCAAATGCTCAGTTTTATATATAATTGGTGCTTTGTACCTACTGTTTAATAATACTCCTGAATTGATTGATAACTGAGAGTATATGTGGATGAAGAAAATGGGAGGATTAGAAAATGCAGGATTAGATAGTGAGCCAGAGAATATGGAAAAACAAAAAACCTGTTTTGAGTACACCCTACAGGGCTAAGCTGACAGACCAGGAACCTGATTTTTTTTTTTTTTTAGTTAGAAAAGAAGAAGGAGGAAAGGAAAAAGAGGTAGTAATAGAGCTTGTCTAATTTATAAGAAATGTCCAGAATAGGCAAATTAATAGAAAAAGAAAGTATGCTGGGAGTAGGGAGTGTGGAGTAGGTGGGAATAAAGTGTGACTGTGAATGGGTATAGGTATTTCTTTGGGGGTAATGAAAATATTTTTGAATTAAATAGTGGTCATGTTTGCACAACTCTAAATATATTCAAACCACCTGATTATATACTTCAAAAGAGCGAATTTTATGGTATATGAAGTATATATCAAACAACAACAATAACAAAAACTTAAAAAAAACAAATAGTACTGGTCAATCTGGAATGAGAAGTTAATATCTTTGCCTTTTATTCACATTAAAGTCCAAGAAACTGGGCATAGATGCAGAACTGAGATCAGAATGAAAAAAAAAAAATCAACCTGTTAGGTTTTTTCTTTTAAATTTTGTGGAGCTGAGGATTGAGGATTGAACCCAGGGTCCCGCACATACTAAGGAAGCACTAAATCACCAAACTACACCTCAGCCCTTTTTTACTTTTTTCTGTTTTTTGATACTGGAGATTGAACTCAGGAGCACTCGACCACTGAGCCACATCCCCAGCCCTATTTTGTATTTTATTTACAGACAGAGTCTCACTGAGTTGCTTAGGGCCTCACTTTTGCAGAGGCTGGCTTTGAACCTGTGGTCCTCCTGTCTCAGCCTCCTGAGCTGCTGGGATTACAGGCGTGGGGCCACTGCACCCAGCTCCTTTTTACCTTTTATTTTGGACAGGGTTTTTTTAAGTTGCTCAGACTGTCATTGTCATTGAACTTGTTATCCTCCAGACTCAGCCTCCTGAGTTGCTGGGATTACAGGTATGTGCCACTGCCTCTAGCTAAGACAGAATCTGGTAGTTGAATTTTGTTCTACCTTCTTTTGCTTGTTACATAGAGGCTCCCAACTAATTTCCTGTGTCTTTAATTCTAAAGACTTAAAGCCTGGGACTGGGGTTGTGGCTCAGTGGTAGAGTGCTCACCTAGCAGTGTGAGGTGCTGGGTTCAATCCTCAGCACCACATAAAAATAAATAAATAAATTAAATAAACGTATTGTGTCCAACTACAACTAAAAATAAAGAAAAAAGACATAAAGCCTGTTGTTTTCATTAAGAGCCACCATATGAATGGCATACAATTGTATTGCAAGAGAGAGAGACAATTTGATCATAATAAAAATGCAACTGATGACTGGCACACAATGGAAATTCTAACAAATGTGTGTAACATATTTGAGGTCAACGTGGGTGAAAATATCAACCTTTTTTTCCTCTAAATCTTTGGGCAATATAACCTGGCCAAATAGCCTGGAAGATTTAGTTATATCCCCTAAGGTCCCAAACCACTTAATTTTTGCTCCAAGCTTTTAGAGTTTCCAAGAAAATCATTCAATGATTATTTCACTGAATGATAAAAGCATGTTTATGCCTTTATAATCAGGACTTGATGACTTTTGAGGTTTAAATATATGCTCCACAGTGTTAATTATGGGGAGGAGGCCACTTTATTTTATTAAAGATAGTCTAAACATGTCTGCTTTGTAGAACCTCTGTGTGACAAGATTGCTTCCTGCCAAGAGAGCTCTACCAGGAAAAATCCAAGACAAGCAAAATAAATAATCACAAAGCAATGAATGCTGGCAAAAGCAATTTAAATGAAGGCAAAAGGGAGGACAAGTCTAATAGAGTGAAGGATGCCACAGACCACAGGCCCAACTTTATAGGTCTCAAATCTTAAACCAAATTTATAATATGAATCTGTATAGCACTTTGGTTAAGCATATAGATTCTGGAATTAGGCTGAGTTCAAATATTGACTCTTTTCTCTGCTCTCCTGACTTCCCAGGTTATTAGTTTATTCCCTTTACAGCACTTATTACAATTTTTATTGTTATGACCTAACTCCTACTAGATTATACTTTCTATGAATAAGGCAAAGAGTCATATAGTAGGAACTAAATAAATATTGAAGGAGTTGAATAGAAGAACTGTTAGCTTTCTCTCCTTGGAAAACTAACTTCTCTGTCTCCGTTTTTTTTCCATTTATTAATTGGAGATGATAATTTTAAATCCCACTTAATAGGGTTGTTGGGAGGAATCTAAATAAAAGTACAGTGCCTTGTACATACTAAGCACCAAAAATGCAAAGTATTATTATAAAGGAGAATGTATTGGTAAGCATTATGCTGATACAGGCAACTCAATATGCTGGAGTCCTTTCTTTAAAAGTGATATTTTATTTGCCTATAAAACCATCTGAAGCAAACCCAGCAGGAATGTTAATGCAAAAATTCTGAGTCATCTGCTATACCACTTCTCAGCATTTATCTAAAAAAATTAAAGATAAACTTCAAGGAGGCATACATATTCAGGTTTATCACAGCATAGTTCACAATACCCAAGTTATGGAACCAGTCTAGGTGTCCATAAACAGAGGAATAGATAAAGAAAATATGGTATATATACACAATGGAGTATAACTCAACCTTAGAGAAGAATGATTTTATGGCATTTGCAGGAAAATGGATGGAACTGGAGAACATCATCTTAAGCAAAATTAGCTATATCCAGAAAATCAAGGGTTGTATGTTTTCTCTCATAGGATAGCTATAGAGAAAAAAAAAAGAAAAAGGGGGATTTCATGAAAATATAAGGGAAAACAGCAGGGAAGAGGAAGGGGCAAGAGGATGGAGGGAGGGAGGGAGAGGGAAATACTGGGGAATGAAATCTACCAAATTATGTTAGGTGCATGTATGAATTCATCACAGTGAATCCCATTATGTACAATTACAGTGCACCAACAAGTTTAATTTTAAAAACTCTGGGTCATGAATACTTTTATGACTTCTATGTTATTTGACTGTATTTTCTCACATTGGCATTTCTCAAACATTACCCAAAGTTTTGGCACTTTTCCAAAAGATAGGTAAGGCCTCCTGTTGAATCTTGAAGGCAAATTTGTAATCCATAGGATATTGTGAGAATGACTGTGAGTTCTGAAGCCAGGTCACAAGAGGCAACTTCTGGTTCCTCTTTGCTTTCTGGAATACTTATGCTTGGAGCTCTGAGAAGTCATGTTAGAAGTATAACCGCCCCTAAACTACTAGACAGTTGAGGAAGCCAATTGTGTGAAATGGTCACATGCAGGTGCTTCTTTTGTTTTTTGTAATCTTTGAACTGTCTCATCCCAGGAAGCAGACAGGTAAATGAACAAGACTTCAGATGATTCCAGCCCCCAACCATTAAGTCAAGTTTTCCCAGCAGAGGCATCTGACATTTTGCAGCAGGGACAGCTTTCCCCATTGCGCCTTTTCTAAAACCTGACCCCCAGGAATCTGTGAGCATAATAAAATTTGTTTATTTAAGCGACTCATTTGGGTGGTCATTAATAACAGTATGTTTGAAATATTTCAAAATGTAATATATTTCAAAGGGTCGTACTGCCACCTCCAATTAAAGTTTGTGTCATTTGAGGAAGAGCTAGGATGTACCTCAAGAGTAAGTAGCTATGTCGTGAAGTCATTTGAAGGGCGTTGAATCTCCAAAATACACCACTTTATTCTAAGGTCTAAAATCCCCCCAATCAAAATTTGTTTGAAAGATTTTATGTATAAAAGTCCATTAATAAACCAGATCTGGTGACACATGCTAGTGAGTCACATCCTAGTGACTCAGGAGGCTGAACCTGGAAGATAAGTTCAAAGTCAGCCTCAACAACTCAGTGAGGCCCTAAGCAACTTACCAAGACTCTCTCTCTAAATAAAATACAAAAAAGGACTAGGGATGTGGCTCATTGGTTAAGACCCCCTGGTTCAATCCCCAGTAGCAAAAAAAAAGATGCATTAATAAAAAATTAATCTCCTAAAAGGCATAGAGGTGGGGACAAGGAAGGAGGTCATTAAACTGAGGCATCCTGTTTGTAAAAGGCTTTAACTTTAGACTTATCACCAAATGAGTTTCTACATATGCAATGTAAAACAATACAACTGAAAGAAATACATTATATAACTTTAAACTTCTGTATCACCATCAGACCCACTATCTGTCCTACTGTGGATTATGTTTTTATAAACCTGGCAATTATCTAGTGACTAGCACACATATATTGTAGAACATTGCCATCTGTGGTGGAACATTTAAATTGGAATAGGCTATAGATTATGAATCATGGTCATTGGCTAAACCCCTAATTGACAAAATAGTTTCTGTTATATAAAAACATCCTGTGAAACTATTTAGCTACAATGGTTCTGAACATTTATTTGTCTCAGTTAAAAATTATGTTAGTCATTAAGCCTTTTTTAAAAAATTTTTTTTAGTTGTAGATGGACACAATATGTTTATT
The DNA here is from genome assembly GCF_048772815.1 of Callospermophilus lateralis. NCBI lineage: Eukaryota > Metazoa > Chordata > Mammalia > Rodentia > Sciuridae > Callospermophilus > Callospermophilus lateralis. The sequence continues at coordinate 89,016,153 of NC_135325.1, read as the reverse complement.
TATTTGCTTATTGTTATCTGGTGCTGAGGATCGAACCCAGTTCCTCACTCGTGCAAGGCAGGCACTCTACCACTGAGCTACAGTCTCAGCCCAGTCATTAAGTCTTTGAGGACAGAAAAAAAGAAATTGATTCATTGTCTTTTTTTTTTAAGTTAAAAGACTAATTTTGTCCTATGTAAACACTGAACATACTACACAATTTGAATAACTTGTTTGGTATTTTGAATGTATGTGTATACTATAAAAATATGTGTATATATAAAATATATTTGATCCCTGTGTGTCCAGCTCTCTGAGAAGTCCCAGGTTACACTAAAAAAATGTCATTTGGAGGGCTACAGGGGACAAAGTTTAATGATGGAGTTTTATGCAGCAAGTATCTTTGAAATCCTTTCTAACCTTGAGGTCCAGCTATTGTGTGATGAAATAAAAAACAGTCTCAGAGGGAGGAAATGAGGGGCCCAGGAATGGGAATCTCTTATGTCAACTATTCCTGTCTCCAAGTTTTTCCTGGGATTCCCCAAGAAAGGGGTTGCAGGGGCTGGGGCTGACTGGATCAGCATTTTCTTAATGAGGATATTCTGGTGCAAAATTCAACTCTTCTGTGAATCCAAACAGGGTAGCAGCACACACAGTTACCATGGCTACTGCTCTATTGCACAAGCTCCTGTTTGATGCCAGTAAAGGCTGTGTGCCAGACTGCGGCCGACCCATTCCCTAGAACACTAATCCTGCCTCGAAAGCACCCTAATCCATTAGTGCTGACCAGCAGAGGTCTCTACACTGCCTGCGGTTCTGCTGGGGAGGGGGGCGCCCAGAAACTGCCCAGAGGGGTTTCACCAAGCAGTTACAGTTTCTGCTGTTCTGTGAGGCTGAGGAGCATTTGCTTCCTGAGAACAGTTCCAAGACACGAGGAGGCTTGATGATGTCCCACCCTGCCTCTCCCTGGTCACCAACGTGGCCCAGGATCCCACGAGAATTGCCAAGCATGTGCCCATCTTTTCTCCCTAGTTTACTGCTTCCCCTCTATCTCTTGGGCTGTCCACAGTTGCTTACTCATTTTTCCAGTTTATTGTCTTTTATTTGGCCTTTGACTCATGTCTCACTTTAATAATAAAATTATTCTCTTGCTTTATATTTCCTCTCTTTATTTTTTTTAAATATTTATTTTTTAGTTTTAGGTGGACACAATATCTTTATTTATTTGCTTTTATATGGTGCTGAGGATCAAACCCAGGACCTCACACATGCTAGGCAAGCACTCTACTGCTGAGCCACAACTCCAGCCCTCTTTCTTTATTTTGATCACTTATTTCTCTCTTCTTTTTAAAATATTCATTTCTTAATTTTAGGTGGATACAGTATCTTTACTTCATTTTTTAAATGTGGTGTTGAGGATCAAACCCAGTGCCCCACACATAGCAGGTGAGCATGCTACCATTTGAGCCACATCCCCAGCTCCTGTCTCTACTTTTGATCTCTTAACTCAGCTTATCCACCTCTCTATCCAGAGATTTCAAACTGGTGACTTGTGAGGCAAATTTGGCTACTAGTTGGGTTCTATTTGTCTTACACGGTGGTTACTGTCTTTGTAAATTGTTTGCTGACATTAAATGATAGGAGATTTTCTTTTATAAAAGTCTGGATTTTGAACTTTACTTGAAAAAATAGAGTAGGTGGCAATTTTGGCTCACTTTCCCACAAGGCAATGATCAGCCGGAGCTCAGCTAGGATGTCCCTTGGAGCAGGCAGACATTCTTCAATATGTCACAAGCCCAACAAGTCTTCTTCCCTGTAGATGGCTATTACCTTCTTGACCCCTATACATTTCAAATCAGAGTTCTCTCCTCCAATCTTCTTTTCCTTCTTCTCATGACTTCTGTAAACCCACTGGTTAAGCTCCCAGTGACTGAAGCCACTCAGAACTGGAAGTAAATTTTACTTTTCAAACTGTGTGGCTCAGGCAAATCTGTCAAGTTATCTAAACATTATTTTTCTCATATATAAAATAAGAGTCTATTAATACCTAATATCAGGAGTGTACAAATGTCTTTACAAAATAAATTATCTGTAGGCATGGACAATAAAAGGAGTAAACCATTACATATTGTTAACTGACTGGAGGGGGGAATCAAATGAGATAATGCTTGTGATGTGTTCAGTACAGTGTCTGACAAATAGTAGACAATTAATGATACTCATTATCATTCTGCTCTTATTTACATTTTCTCCACTGCCTTCAAACCTCTCTTCTTTCCTTTCCTTCTATTATCCCTTCTTTTTCTCTCTTGCCCCTCTGCCCACACCTGTGTGTGCACATCCTATTGTGCTCCTTATTTTTTGCTTACTTCCTTTGTTTATTTTGAATTTACTCCTTTTGGTTATGATACAACACCAAGATACACCCTGATATAATCACAAAAGCATGGAACACAATTCAGTCCCTAGCACCTCTCCCCCACACCTCCTTCCCACACCCTTCCCTTCACTCCACTGATCCCTCTTCAATCCATTTACAATTTACTTTTTTTGTGTGTGTGTTTTTTAAATAGTGTCCTGTGGATATACCCAATGCCCGAACCCATCTTGCTACATCCAGGCATGCTCATATGAAAGTTCCATCAGATTCAGTCCACTGTTCTTTCCTTTTTCCATCCTTTCTTCTTCTTCCTGATCCCCTTCCTCGACTCTACCAATATTTTCTATATTAAAATGAAATTCCCTCTCCCTGTTTCTTTTCTTTTCTTTCTTTCTTGTTTTAATAACCCCCACCTTATTTCAGATTAGCTTCTTCATATCAGAGAAAACATTCGACCTTTGAAGAAAATGTAGTATATATACACAGTGGAGTATTACTCAGCCATAAAGAAGAATGACTGACATCTGTCAGTAAATGGATAGAACTGGAGACTTTTAAAATTTCCATTATTTTTCTTTCTTTTGTCTTCATCTTCAAGGATTATTCAATTATTTACCATTCTTTCTGTCTTTTTCCCCCTTACCCTTTCCCTGATCCCTTTCCTTGCTCCCTTCCTTCTCATATACACTTACTCCATTCTCTCTTAGGTTTAGAAACCTGGAGTTCTAAGATTATGAGATATGACTATATGTAATATTAAGCTATTTATTTATTTCCAGTTTTTTAAATAGGTTTACAATGGGTAACAGGAAGTATGACCAAAATCCATGAAAAAAAAAAAACACTTAGAGGAGGAAACGTTTATTTGGTGCTCATGGTTTCAGAGGTCTCAGTCCACAGTCAGCTGACTCCATTGATCTGGGCCAAAGATGAGGCAACACATCATGAGGAAGGGCACAACAGAAGAAAACTGCTCAGCTCACTTCAAGGTCTGGAAGCAGAGAGAAAGAGAGGGTGCAAGAAGTCATAGGGAAGGCAAAACTTTCCAGGCCACAACCCTAGTGACCCATGTTCTCTAGTCATGTCCCACCTGCCTACAGTTACCACCCAGTCAGTCTATTTAAACTAGGATGGTGTAAACTAGGATGGTGTAGGTTACATCTCTCATAATCTAATTGTTTCACCTTTGAACATTGCTACTTTAACAGGAACTTTGGGGGGACACCTCATATCCAAGACATAGCTTCCACCATGTGACCAGCACACTGGTTTCATTAATGAGGTTCTTGGCATAAAAGTTAGCTATTGAGATCGAAATAAACACACAGACTCAGTTACCTTTTTCTATGACCAGGTCCGAGACGGCTCTCCCTCTGGCTCTCACCTCGAACCACCCGGTAGGGCAGCAAGGATTACTCAGAGCTAGCAGGAGAGAGAGAGAGAGAGAGAGAGAGAGAGAGAGAGAGAGAGAGAGAGAGAGAATGCCAGGGAGTAACCTTTTATTGGGGAACAAGAAATTCAGGGGAGAATTCCATCCAATGAAGGTTGAGGGGGGCAGCACTCCAAGGTCAGGGTCAGTGATTGGCCCCCGGGGTCAGTGGTCAGTCACATGCCCACACGGACAGGCTCTCGCACCAGGAGAGGGTCGGGAAAGCTCCGACACAGTTTAGCCAGAGCGCCTCAGACCCAAACCGGGAGTTGCCCAGTCACGTGTGAGAATGGCTCCCCACACATAGCAAGAAGTATAAAGCTGTAAATCTAAAGATTCTTCCTTGTGAAGTAATAGAGGAGTAACAATGTTCCATCCCCACTTCCAGACTATTCAGGCTTTATTTATTTATTTATTTATTGGTGCTGGGGATTGAACCCAGAGCCTAGTGTATGCAAGGCAAGCACTCTGACAACTGAGCTATACCCCCAGCCCCCTTTTCAGGCTTTAGTATATGACAAGTTAACTAGTATAAGATGATCTATCTCCTTTGTCTAAGACAGTGAGATTCCCTGGGACCCATTTATTTATGTTAAGTTATTGAAATAGCCTTTTCCTATGAAATATTGTGGACATATAAAAGACATTTGTTTAACCACACCCAGTCTAAGAACATCAAGTATAGCAGTACAGCTGAAGTACCCTAAGTGTCTCTCTCTACCCCCGACTTTTTATCCAGATGTTTCTTCCATCTTAAATTATGTGATTATCATCCTTTGGGATTCTTTATTCTTTTATTATACATGTGTGTAGCAGCAAGAGCCCTTTTAAGCCAGGTGCAATGGCACACGCCTGTAATCTCAGCAGCTCAGGAGGCTGAGGCTGGAGGATTGATTGCCAGTTCAAAGCCAGCCTCAACAACAGTGAGGCACTAGCTACTCAGTGAGACCCTGTCTTTAAGTAAAATACAAAATAGGGCTGGGGGTGTGGCTCGGTGATTCAATCCCTGGTACTCCCCCCCCCCAAAAAAAAAGAGCCTTTGTAAAACCTTTGCCAACTCCTTAGTAGTAGACTTCCACCATTTGGGCAGATTTGACAGAAGAAGGAGGTTTTGAAGTTTCCTTGGTGCAAACAGCTCTTGCTTACATGCACAGCCTGGATGCTATTCTTTAAGCTACTAACAGTTAGCAAAGAGTGTGAGGGATAAGAACAGGGACTCTGCAACCACACTTATTGGGTCCAAATCCCATTGCTGCAGTGCTTGCCTACATAACCTTATAAAATCTTCACTACAATAGTGCCTGGCACATACAATGTGTTCCTTAAATGAAGCTTTTGATGGTAATAGTGAAGGATACTAGTTAGAAAGTGAAGGTGGAAGACTTCTTACTTTGGCATACATAAAAGGAGGCATAAGCTAGATAGTGCATAGTCTCTAGGACCACAAATGGGAAGAGAAATTTCATGGATCTGGGTGAAATTGACACAGTAAGAGTAGTTGGTGTCCTGCCCTACTCTGATTAGTGCCTTATGAGGTGTTTGGATCTTGTAACAGAAATTTCACAGACCCCTTCAAGTTTCATTCCAAGAGCACATTCCTGATAAGGACTTGAAGATTATGCAATAAAAAATGATGTTATGATGCTGTGTATGCAAAGATAATAAGCTTTAATCCAACAGAGAGGAGGCAGGAGAAAAAGAGGAGATCAACCAAAAAGACAAGGAACATAGGAAAAACCAATGGATTCATCCTATTTTATCATTGCTAACTCCAAGGTTTGATCCTAAGATTGTGTGACTATGGTTGTGTTACTGATGCACATAGGAAAGTTGATAGTGGAGAGGAAAGCAATTCAGAGTAGAAGAAGCATTAAAGGTTATAAACATTGATCTGAAAATTATGATGAACTATATAAATGGAAATGCTGTCAAGAAGCTCTATAAAGTAGAAAGGCAATTGCTCCAATTGATAATTGTGCAAATAAAGCAAACAAAGGGCCATGATTTTTCAGTATCGGGTCTTATCAACTGGTTTCATAAGGCTTAGGGATCTGCACTTTAATATTATTTCAAGTGACTCTGCTACTGGTGGTCTCCACACAGAGCACACTAGAAAAATTTCTGATCCATGTAGTGAGGAAGGGAGTTTCACGTGGAGAAGATGGTAAAATAGCACAATGATGCCAAGGGAAGAGGTCAAAAAACAATCTGGCCTGCTCTTCAGAAATGTTTGCCTAGGACAAAGCCCAACCACGACATTGGTTGATAAATGAGTCCAGTCCCTTCCTTCCATTCCAATTCTGTCTTCTCTTCCCTGACTGGGAAATAAATCATGTATTTTTGCATGGTTATATTATCATGTTGTATTTTATTGTTGGTATCTGGCTTGGTAGATGTAGGGGAAAATCAGTACTGGAGAACAGAGACAGTTTAGTGTTTTGGGAGAGGGCAAGTGGGATGGAGATGGAGGTGGGGGTTTTAAGTTTTGCATCAATCTTTCACTGAACAACTTGAGTTGAATTTACTACTCTGAGAGATATCAATCTAGGACATTGGAAGAGACATTAGTGATACAGATATACAATTGAGAGTTATTAACACAAGAGGATAAGTTATATTTCCACTATGTGAAATGAAATGATTTGGTAAATATTTTGCTTATTTACCAGTATAGACAAGTAATCTGAATAATTCACATTGTTCATTAATGATTGCATGGACTGCATAATTGCAAACTTGCCATCTAACTTAGAGCTATTGTAAACATGGTTTTAGTTACCACTTGAGAACCTTGTCTTGGGAAAGATCAAGCAAGAAGTGAAGAGATCCAGATAAATTAAGCTGTGCTTGAAAAGCCATAGAACTAAGAATTGCTGTGAGATTGTAAAACCAAATAAACTCTTGGCTAAGAGAGGCATGGAATGGGGGAGGCCAGCTTGAAGCTGTTTAAACTTCTAGAAGGATCAATAAAAGCCAACAGACTCCTCCTCCTTTCTATAATTCACAAAGTTTTACTCAAGGAAACTAGTGGCAAATAAACATGAAACAAGTACAGTGATTTATGTTTACCTGTATGTCACCCCTCTGTGGAAGTCACATAGACCATGCTTTAAAAGAGAATGGGCTCAGACTGTGATTGTGGCTCAGTGGTAGAGCACTTATGAGGCACTGGGTTTGATCCTCAGCATCACATAAAAATAAGTAAATAAAATAAAAATATTTTAAAAAGTGAATGGGCTATATTCAACTCTAATAACATTTGCATCTTTGGCTCAAGTAAAAGAGAACACATCTTCATGCTTCAAGTTCCAGGCCCTAAAGTTGGTAAGGTGGAAGAAGAGTGAACTTCAGGAAGAATTATGGTTCCTATGAAGAGCAATATACAATTAACACACACTTAGGGTTTTCTTATTTTGAGTCAGTTTGCAGGAATCTAGATTCATTTTGCTCTCACTTCTCTTGGAGCTCTGCTGAGTTCATGTTCAACACAATTCACACCTGGAAGTATCCTTAAAGAAGATATAGCTCAAACTTTTTTTTTGATGTGATTCAAAGCCAAGAGATGCCTTGATTAAGTTTCCAAACCTTCTTATGTGCATGCACAAAGGTATAAATGTGCAATTGCTCCTCATAGACATATTGTAAGTTGGAAATATCGCAAGGTGAAAATACATTGAATACACCTAACCTACCAAACAACATTGCTTAGCAACCCAGTACACTGTAGCATCTTGGTTGTTTTCCCCTTGTGATCATGTGACTGAATGGAAGCTCTGACTTGCTGCATTGTAAGAAAATATTGTTATGTACGTTGCTCCCCTGGGAAAAGATCAAAATTCACAATTTGATGTATGGTTTCTACTGAATGAATGTTGCTTGCACACAATCGTAAAGCCAAAACTTTATTGCTGAATCCATCATAAGTCAGAGGAAATCTATAGTCAAACTAGTTATTTAGGGTGGTATAGAAACAATGCTCAAATGAATTGAGTAGATCAGTGGTTCTCAACACTGGCTGCAGAAATGGTATTCAAAATATCTAATAATGGGTACAGTACTGGGCACTGATTAGTTAGAATGGAATCTGGCTAAATGCTGAAGCAGCATCCTGGAGGACTCCTGCGAGGCCAGGCATTAACACGTTAGTTACAGATTATGGGGTAGTCTGGAAGTTCTGGGATGGAGAAAACAAGGTGTCTAGGACACTTGGGTCTCAGGGCATTTTTCAGCTTCCTCAAAAGTATATTTCAAGCTGGGCATAGTGGCGTACACCTGTAATCCCAGCGGCTTGGGAGGCTGAGGCAGAAGATCGTGAGTTCAAAGCCAGCCTCAGCAAAAGCAAGGTCCTAAGCAACTCAGTGAGACCCTGACTCTAAATAAATATAAAATAGGGCTGGGAATGTGACTCAGTGGTCAAGTGCCCCTGAATTTATTACTGGTACCAAAAATATGTATATATTTTATACTTTCACATCTTGTATGGCTCTACCAGTGCATCCTCACTGAAATAGCTACCTTGCTTGTCTTGTACACTGGAATTAGAGTCATTTGCAGAATCCTTTTACAAAAAGAATTCAGTGGCTAAGTAATTTTAATGTACATCCAGGAGTAAAAAAGCAGTGGAACTATATATCTTGGTATTGTGGAGAGTTGTTTCTTTTTAAGCTTAGCTCATTACGATCATTCAGAAACACAGCTAGAAAGAGGTCCATGGATCATGGCTATTGGGTTTCCTTTAAGATGTAAACACTTATCTTGGTTGCTCAACAAGCCTTCATGACACTGCTTGAGCCACACTTTCTGTACAAATTATCACTGTAGCAAACTGAAGTCATCCAATTCAGTCTGGATATAAGGTTAGACAGAAACTCCACACAAGGTTATGTTCAACTTTACAGGTTTGGATGAATATCTTTGTGTTTCCAGTATAATTTTCTTTATATTGTGAGCTTGTACCTCTGAAACCAATGGATTAAATGTTAATCCTGTTTTAAAATAACACATTTATTTTTAACATAAACAACTTTTAATATTTAATTTTTATTTTTATGTGGTGCTAGGGATTGAACCCAGCACCTCATGAATGCCAGGCAAGCACTTTACAACTGAGCTCCAACCCTAGCCATAATGCCAATCCTTTTTAGTGGATACCAGGGAGGGGTTTTGAAGTCTGAGATGTAAGGTTGCACCAGATGAGGCAGATTCCTTGAAGAGGTCCAACAGATAAGCTTCCTTAACAGAGTACAGTATTACTTAACACAGGACTGCCTGAAATTGAGTTCCTGATGGGAATGAGAGTTATAAGGGTACATGGGAGACAAATAATAACCTTGCAAACAAAATAGGATGGAAAAATTCAGGCACTATATATGGGTAAGCATGCAGAAATCAAATACAGAAAGAGATAAGAGATAAGGGGCCCTTCTGGAAAAATCACAACCACCATTGTTTTTTATCTTAAGATTTCTATTAATATTTTCATATGTATAGAAAAGTTGAAAGAATTTTACAATAAATATCCATATACCCAACACCTAGACTTGACAATTTACATCTTATTCTACTTTGTATTATCACATGCTTCATTTCTTTATTCCTCTATGTATTTATTAATTCATCTTATTATTTACATATGTGTCAATGTGAATTGCAGACAACAAAACATTGCTGCCTAAATACTTCAGCATGCCCATCATTAACAAGAGTTCAGAATTTATGATACTTTTTCTCTTGAAATTAAATTTATATTCAATGAAATACATAAATATTAATCAAACCACTAGTTACTTGTTACAAACTAACACCCATTCCAAGATATAAGATGTTACATCATTTCAGAAAGTTTCTCATGTTCCTTTATAGTCAATCCCCACCCTCCTATCTTAGAAAACTCTATTTTGTCTTTCACCATATGTTAAATTTTCCTGTTCTAGAATTTTATATAAATGAAGTCATATAGTTTGTAGTGTTTTGTTGAATCATTATTTCATTCAGCACAACATTTTAAAGATTCATTTGTTCACTGTTGTATGTATTAGCAATTAATTTCTTTTTATTTAAAAGTAGTTTTTCTTTGTATATATACACCACAGATTTCATCTGTTCATCTATTAACGAACACCTGCATTATTTCTAGTTTGAAGATATTGTGAACAAACCAGCTATGAGCACTCATATATAAGTTTTTTCATAGACAAATTATTTCATTTCTTTTGGATAAATACCTAAGAAAAGAATTTTTATGTATTAGGGTAGCTGTGTATTTACTTTTATAATTGACTGTCAGACATTTTCCCCAAGTGTCCATTTAACATTCCTAGCAAAAAAATGTATGCAAGTTCTAGTCCCTTTACATCTTTTAAAACACTGAGGCCTTTCTGGTGGTTGTATAGTGATATCTCACTGTGATTTTAATTTACAATTCTTTGATGTCTAATGATGTTGACTACACAGGTACATACTTATTGACTGTTCATGTATATTTTTTTTGTGGTGCTGGGTATCAAGCCCAAGGTCTCATGTATTGTAGGCAAATGTTCTACTATTGAGCTTTATCCCAGGACCCTATTCATTTGTGTATCATCAGTCCCTAAACTTTAGTTCAAATATTTTGCCCATTTTTATTAGATTATTTATTCATATATCCTAAAGGAGTCCTTTTTCTTATATACATTTTACAAATATTTTCTCTTAGCGTATGGCTCATGTATTAATTTTCTTCATGGCTCATTTTGATGGTGAGATGTTTTTAATTTTGGTGGCTTAATATATCATTTTCTTACTATGTGGTATTGCTCTTTGTGTCTTAAGAAACTTTATACACCCAAGTTATAAAGATGTGTTTCTGTTTTATCCCCCAATTTTTATTGCTTATGCTTTATCATTTGGTATGTGATCCTATATAAATATATTTTTTATTTTGCTATGATCTGAATATTTGTGTGCCCTCAAATTCACATGTTGAAATCCTCATCTCCAGGGTGATGGTATTAGGAGATGGGGCTTTTTGTAGGTGATTGAGTCATGAGGATGGAGCCCTCATGTGTGGTTTTAGTGTTCATATAAAACAGTCTCAGAGACCTGTTCACCCCTTTCAACATGTAAGCACACAGGGAAAAGAAGGCACTCTGTGAATGAGAGACCAAGCCACCCTCACCAGTAATCTACCAACACTTTGATCTTGAAATTAGCCACTAGAACTGTAAGAAATAAAATTTTGCTAATTATAAGCCAACCAGTCTATGGTATTTTCTTATAATAGCCCAAGTGGACTAAGACATGTAGTTTGAGGAAGGGACTGAGGTTCTGTTTTTTTAAAATATTTATTTATTTATTTTAGTTTTAGGTGGACACAATATCTTTTTTTTACATTTATGTTGTGCTGAGGATCGAACCCAGTGCCTTGTGCATGCTAGGAGAGCACTCCACCACTGAGCAACAACCCCAGCCCTTTTTTTCTCTTTTTATATAAAGTTTTCCAACATTATCCATTGAAGAATCTCCACTTTTCTTAAGGGATTGTTGTGATATCTTCATGAAAATCAAATGACTGTATAAGTGCATACATATTTCTGGACTCTATATTTTCTTTCATTGCTTTTCTTGTCAATAATATGTGGTCATGTCATTCAATAGATGAATGGATAGAGAAAATATGGTATATATACTCAATGGACTATTACTCAGCTTTAAACAAGAACAAAATTATGGCATTTGCCAGTAAATGGATGGAGTTGGAGAATATCATGCTAAACCAAGCCCAAGAAAACAAAGTCCAAATGTTTTCTCTAATACACAAATGCTAATTCATAATGAGATAGGGGGCACTAGAGTAGAATAGCATTACCTTAGATTAGGTAGAGGGAATTGAAGAGAGGGGAGGGAGGGGATGTGGGTATAGAAAAGATAGTAGAATGAAACAGACACTACTACTTTATGTATATATGTGACTGCATGACCAATGTGATCCTGCAACATGTACACTCAGAAAAATGAGAAATTATATCCCATCTATGTTTGATATATCAAAATGCATAAATGTATTCTACTGCCATGTATAACTAATAAAACAAATTTAAAATTTTTTAAAAAATAATATGTGGTCATGATTACTGTAGTTATATAGTAAATGCTGAAGTCAAGCGGGTCTTTGTTCTTTTAAATTTTGCTTTGTATATCTATATCTTTTGTGTTTCCAAATAAATTTTAGAATTACTCTGTACTTTTCTACAGAAAAGCCAAGTGGGATTGTTTGCATGTTGTCAGATCCATAGGCTAATATTGGGGAACTGACATCTCAACAAAATGAGCCTTATGATCCATTTATTTAGATCTTAATTTTACATTTTTTATTGGTACACATTAATTATACAGAAAAGTGGGTTTCATTGTGGTATATGTGTACATGCATGTAGCATAATTGGATCAATCTCACTCCCCAATACCTCCCCTTGTGCTCCCCTTCTTCTTTCCCCTGTTTCCCTTATTCCACCCTAATGGTCTCCCTTCCACTTTCATGAAAGACTTTTGTTTTCCTTTTATTCCCTCATTTCCACATATGTCAGAAAACATATGGTATTTGCCTTTTTAAGTTTGGCTTATTTCCCTTAACACGGTACTCCACAGTTCCATCCGTTTTCTTCAAATGCCATAAATTTATTCTTATTTATGACTGAATAAAACTCCAATTGTGTGTGTGTGTGTGTGTATAATTTTTTTATCCATTCATCTGTTGATGGAAACCTAGGCTGGTTCCATAGTTTGGTTATTATGAATTATGCTGGTATACACATGGATATGCATGTGTCCCTATAGCATGCTGACTTTAATTCTTTTGGATAAATACAAAGGAGTGGTATAGTGCAACCAGATAGTACTTCCATTTTTAGTTTTCTTAGGAATCTCCATACTTATTTCCATAATGTTTGTACTAATTTACACTCCCACTAAGATTATATAAGAGTTTCTTTTCCCCTGCATCCTTGCCAGCATGTATTGGTATTAGTATTCTTGATTGCCTTTCTGATTGGAATTAGATGGAATCTAAGTGTAGTTTTGCATTTTCCTGATGGAAAATAATACCCGGATGGTATTAGGAGTGGGACTTTTTGTAGGTGATTGAGTCATGAGGATGGAGTCCTCATGTGTGGCTTTAGTGTTCATGTAAAACAGTCTCAGAGACCTGTTCCCCTTTTCCAATATGTAAGCACACAGGGAAAACATGACGCTCTATGAATGAGAGACCAAGCTACCCTCACCAGTAATCTACCAACACTTTGATCTTGAACTTAGCCACTAGAACTGTAAGAAATAAAATTTTGCTAATTATAAGCTAGCCAGTCTATGGCATTTTCTTAGTAGTTATTGGCCATTTTTCTTTTTCTTTTGAGGACTGTCTGTTTATTGAAATGGTTGTCATTTATTGAATGGTTTATTTATTTTTATCTTTGGTGTTGAGTTTTTATATATTTTGGATGTCAATCCTCTGTTGAAAGGGTAGCTAGCAAAGATTTTCTCCCATTCTGTAGACTATCTCTTCACAAGGTCGTTTCCTTTTATTGGTGGGGGGAGTACTGGGGAGTGAACTCAGGGACAATCAACCGCTGAGCCATATCCCCAGCCCTATTTTGTATTTTATTTAGAGACAGGGTCTCACTGAGTTGCTTAGGGCTTCACCATTGCTGAGGTTGGTTTTAAACTCGCAGTTCTACTGTCTCAGCCTCCCAAGTTGCTAGGATTACAGGTGTGTGCCACTGCGCCCAGCTCCAAGGTTGTTTCCATTGCTGTGCAGAAACTTTGTAATTTGATGCCAAGCCATTTGTTGATTCTTGGTATCATTCCTGAGATAGAGGAGTCCTATTTAGGAAGTTGTTAACTGTGCCTATATGTTGGAGTATTTATTTGTATTCCTAGGCCTTTGATCCATTTTGGGTCAACTTTTGTGCAGGGTGAGAGAGATCTAGTTTCATTCTTTTACATATAGGTACCCAGTTTTTCCAGCACCATTTCTTAAAGAGTCTTCATATTCTCCTATAAATGTTTTTGACACCTTTGTCAAGAATCAGATGACTGCATCTATGTGGGTTTTTTTTTAAAAGAGAGAGAAATAATTTTTTAATGTTTATTTTTTAGTTTTTGGTGGACACAACATCTTTCTTTGTATGTGGGGCTGAGGATCAAACCCGAGCCGCACGCATGCCAGGCAAGCGCGCTACCGATTGAGCCACATCCCCAGCCCCGCATCTACGTGGGTTTGACTTGTGTCTTCTATTCTATTCCTTTGGTCCACATGTCTTCCTTCCTTCCTTCCTTCCTTCCTTCCTTCCTTCCTTCCTTCCTTCCTTCCTTCCTTCCTTCCTTCCTTCCTTCCTTCCTTCCTTCCTTCCTTCCTTCCTTCCTTCCTTCCTTCCTTCCTTCCTTCCTTCCTTCCTTCCTTCCCTCCCTCCCTCCTTCCTTCCTTCCTTCCTCCTTCCCCCCACTTCTACTTCTCCTTTTCCTTCTCCTTCTCCTTCTTTTTCTGCTGGGGGATGAAATCCCAGGCCTTGTGCATGCTAGGTTGCAAGTACTCTACCACTGAGCTACAACTCCATCCTACACATATCTGTTTCTATGCCAGTCCCAGGCTGTTTTCCTTACTAGGTCCCTATAGTATAATTTGAAATCAGGTATTGTGGTGCCTCCAGCATTGCTCTTTTTGCTCAGGATTGCTTGGTTATTCTAGTCCATATAAATTTTAGGATTTTTAGTTCTGTGAATAATGTCATTTTTTGTGCTGTCATAGAAAATGATGAATTAAGCAGATTTTATTTTCAAGTTTTAAAAATATTATTACAAACACAAAGTATCTTTCTAAAAGTATTCTAAATTAAATGAAAGGCACAATGGGCTTTTAAACATTTTTAAACTTCTTTTAAAGACCTGAAATAATGTATCTTTTTAAAAGTGCAACTACAGCTATAAAGTACAGGAATTTTTTTTTAATGGAGTATTGGTTCATTTATTTATTTATTTATTTATTTTTATTTTTTTATTATTGGTTGTTCAAAACATTACAAAGCTCTTGACATATCACATTTCCTACATTTGATTCAAGTGGGTTATGAACTCCCATTTTTTCTGCAATCTGTATACGGGGTAAAGTAAAGGAATTAAAAAGGTCAAATCTGCTTCAATACATAAGATGGGGCAATCTAATATACATCAAAACATGACTCTTTCCAAACAAGTTTACTAAGAAACATCTCCCGTGTTTAATTTTAAAAATAAAACAATCTTCTCACTTAGAAAAATATCAAGAAGACATCATTTGATTAGTAAAGTTCATTTTTCCCCCCAATTTCATACTTTCTTGTCTTCATTTAGTAATTATAAATTTATTTTAGAAGAACAAATTTTGTTATAGTATAAAAGTTTTAGGAACAACAAATTACAAATATTCCATTTTTAATAAACAAAAGTGTTTTCCTTCCTAAAATGTAAACATCCAGTAAACAAAACATACATGATATTGTAGCTATAGCAACTCCAGTAACTCACTTATTAAAGAAGTGTATTTTGGTATATATGGTGGTAAGGTTGGTAAGGTCTTTGTTTATCTTAATACAAAGCACTTCACCAGGAGAACCAGGCCATTATTATTATTTTTTAAAAAAAATGTTTTTGTTTTAACTAGTTATACATGACAGCAGAATGCAAAACAACTATATCTCTTCACTCAGTTTCCTTATTTGAGTAGAGAATCATTTATTTCTGTAGAATTTTGGCTGTAAGACCAGAGCACAGGAAAGATCTGAAAAATCTCAGTCATTTGGCTAAAGAAAAGTGTTTTCTTGAGACTTGGAGGCAGTTATTCATTACTATGTGCTTGAAGGCATTCCTCAACAAACTTCTGCCCAGCCTTCAGAGTAAAGCGCAGGATCTGGGCTCTTGGAAGGGGTTGCTTCCTGCTAGAACACCAACCAGCAGAACATCCTTACAGGTATTCTGCATGCCATACTGCTGAAACTCGCAGCAGCCTGAGAGACCTTGATCTTTTTCACACTGTCTCTACCTTGAGCTGCTCCACCAGGTAAGGCACACACGCTGGCCCCGAAAGGTAAGGCAGCACAGGCGCTGGCTGTGAGGGCCTGTCATTGGTACTTTTACAAGGATCACATTGAATCTGTAAATTGCTTTTGATAATATGGCCATTTTAACAATATTCTGTGCATTCGTGAACATGGAAGATCTTTCTATCTTCAAACTTGTAGAAGTGTCTGTCACCTCCTTGGTTAGATTTATTCCTAGATAGTTTATATTTTCGAGGCTATTTTGAATGTAATTGTCTTCCTGATTTCTTTCTCATTAGGCTTATTACTTGTGTATGGACAAAGATATTTGCTTAATTTGTTTATTTTGTAACCTGCTACTTTGCTATACTTATTTATCAGCTCTAGAAAGTCTTCTAGTGGAGCCTTTACAGTCTACTCAGCATAGGATCATATCATCTGGAAACAGGGATAATTTGACTTCTTCCTTTCCTATTTGTATCCCTTTCATTTCTCTCCCTCATCTAATTATTCTGGCTAAAATTTCAAATACTATATTGTATAAGAGTGGTGAGTGTACAGCTATTCTTATTCCTGATTTTGGAGGAAATGTGTTCGACTTTTCCCTATTCAATATGATGATGACCTTGGGTTTTTCATGTTTATCCTTTTTTATGTTGAGGTAAGTTCCTCCTATCTTCTAATTTCTTCAGAATTTTTATCATGAAAGTGTATTGAATTTTGTCAAAGTCTTTGTTTGCATCTATTGAGATTATTGTGTGTTTTATTTGTCCTTGATTCTATTTATATAGGGTTTCATGTTTTTTGATTTGCAAATGTCAAACTATCCCTGCATCCCAGGAAAGAAACTAACTTGATGATGATGTGTCCATGAATGCAATTTTCACTTATTTTGTTAAGTAGTTTATGTCTATGCTAATTAAGGATATTGGTCTGTAATTTTATTTCTCAATGTGCCCTTATCTAGGTTGGGTATCAGGGTGATACTGGCTTTGCTTTATGTTTCCTAGAATAGTTTCAGGAGCATTGGTGTTAGTTCTTTAAAGGTCTGGTAATATTCACTTGTGAATCCACCTACCCCTGGGCTTTTTTGTGTTGGAAGACATTTTATTACTGCTTCAATCTCATTTCCTATTATTGGTCTCTTTAGTCTTTCTATAGCCTCTCAATTTTGGTAGATCACATGTGTCTAGAAATTTATCTGTTTCTTTTGAATTTTCTGACTTATTGGAATATGGATTTTCAAAATTTACTTTAATTATCCTAAGGATTTCAGTGATATCTATTATAATATCTCCTTTTTCACATCTAATTTTACTCACCTGTGTCTTCTCACTATTTTGGTTAGCTTGATCAAGGGTTTTTCAATCTTTCTTATCTTTTCAAAGAACCAACTCGGTTTTATTTATCCTTTGTATTCTTTTCTCTAATTCATTAATTTCAATTCTGATTATTATTATTTCTTTCCTTCTATTGGTTTTGGGATTGGTTTGTTCTTGTTTATCTAAGACCTTGAAATGCATCCTTATTTTTTTGAGATCTTTCTAATTTTTTTAAAATGTAGGCAATTATAACTGAAA
This sequence comes from Callospermophilus lateralis, assembly GCF_048772815.1. Classification (NCBI taxonomy): domain Eukaryota; kingdom Metazoa; phylum Chordata; class Mammalia; order Rodentia; family Sciuridae; genus Callospermophilus; species Callospermophilus lateralis. The sequence goes on along the minus strand of NC_135325.1, from coordinate 88,998,738 downwards.
GCTTTGCTCTTAGAACTTTAGAACTGCCTTCACAGTATTCCCACAGATTCTTTTATTTATTTTTTTTTTGTGATACCAGGGATTGAACCTATGGATGCTTAACCACTGAACTACATACCCAGCTATTTTTTGTGTTTTATTTAGACACAGGGTCTGATTGAGTTACTTAAGGCCTTGTTAAGTTGTTGGGGTGGGTTTTGAGCATGCCTGTAATCCCAGTGGCTCAGGAGGCTAAGACAGGAAGATCTCAAGTTCAAAGCCAACCTCAGCAAAAAAGCAAGGTGCTAAGTAACCCAGTGAGACCCTATCTCTAAATAAAATACAAAATAGTGCTAGAGATGTGGCTCAGTGGTTGAGTGACCCTGAGTTCAATCCCCAGTACCCCCCCCAAAAAAACTGTATTTTTCAATTTCTATGATTTTGTATAGCTTCTGTAACTTTTCTTACTCTTGATTTTTAATTTAATTTTATTATCATTCAATAAGCTACAAGGAATAATTTTATTTTTTCTGTTTCCTAAGACTTTCCTGGTAGCCTAATATATGATCTATTTTGGAGAAGGTTATATGAGCAGCTGAAAAGAAAGTGGACTCAGTTTTGTATGAAATATTCTGTAGATAACTGTCAAGTCATTTGATTAAAAGGTTTTTTATATATATTTTTAATTGTAGATGAACACAATACCTTTATTTTATTTTATTTATTTTTATGTGGTGCTGAGGATAAAACCCAGTGCTTCACATCTGCTAGGCAAGCATTCTACCACTGAGCCACAAGTTCACTCCCCCCGCCTTTTTTAAACTCCGTAGTATCTTTATTGTTTTTCTGTCTGGATGACCTATCTACTTGTGTGAGAAGTGCATTGAAATCAAACACTATTATTGTATTATGGCCTATTTGTCCCTTTATGTAGAGTAGTGTTTATTTTATGAAATTGGATGTGCTAATGTTTGGGGGATACATATTAAAAATTGTTATATCTTTCTGTTGGATTATTTCCTTTACTATAGAGACATTCTTTGTCTCTTATGAATAATCTTGGCTTGAATTCTGCTTGGTCAGATATAAGAATAACTACTCCTTCTTGCTTTTGAATTCAATTTGCATGGAATATCATTTTCCATTCTGTCTTAGTCTTTGGATGTCTTTACTGATAGGGTATGTTTCTTGCAGACAACATAGAGTTAGGTCTTGTTTTTTTAGTCCAGTTTGCCAGTCTATGTCTTTTAATGGAGAATTAAGACCATTTATACTCAATATTATTATAGTGATATCTGTATTAATTCCTGTTATTTGTTTGATATCTAATACTTGATTTGTTCTTAATTCACTTGCTCATCTACTCTTCTAATGAAATATATTCCTTCTCATGCTATCTTGGTTGTTTTTAACTTCTTCTGTATGTAGGAGTTCTTTTAAGGTTTTTTTCTGCAATGCTGATCTAGTGATCATGAATTCTTTTAGTTTATATTTATCTTGGAAAGTTTCATTTATTCTTCAATGCTAAAGGATAGCTTTTCAGGGTACAACAGTCTAGGTTGACAGACATTTTCTTTCAGAGCTTGAAATACGTCATTCCAAGTCCTCCTGGTCTTTAAATTTCCTACTCAGAAATCCGCTATTTTTCTGGTTGGTTTGACTATAATTTCTCTTTTGTAGTTTTTAAATTTTTCTTCATTCTGGATATTTGCAATGTAAACTATAATGTGTCATGGAGAGGTTCTTTTTTGGTAATATTTCTTTTGGGTTCTACATGACTACAAAAAGCAGAATGTTGATATCATTCTCAAGGTTTGGGAAATTTTCTGCTATAATATCTCTGAATAGATTATCTATGTGATTAGTGTGTATCTCTAATACTTCCTCAAGACCTGTGAGGCTTAAGAAACGTCTCTTAAGTCTTAAGAAAAAGTCCCAGATGGGGTTGGGGTTGTGGCTCAGTGGCAGAGCGCTTGCCTCGCACATGTGGGGCACTGGATTCTATCCTCAGCAGCACATGAAAAATAAATAAACGAAGTGAAATATTGTGCCCATGTATAACTAGATAAATATTTGAAAAAAAAGTCCCATAGTTCTTGTATATTCTAATCATATTTTCGTTTTTTTTCTTCTTCGTTGCTATCTGAATGTTCAGGTTTATGTACCCTTGTCTTTGAACACTGAAATTCTGTCTTCTGCTTGATAGAATCTATTGATGAGATTTTCATCTGAGTTGTTGATTTGTTTGAGTTTTTTACTTCCATAATTTTTCTTTCTTTTTTTGGAGAATCTTTATCTTTTTATTAAAATGCTCTTTCATATCCTATATTTTCTCCCTTAGTTCATTCCTTAGATCTTCTTCTAAATTCATTGATCATTTAAAAAAAGTTTGGTTGTAGTTGGACATAACACTTTATTTTGTTTGTGTATTTTTATCTGGTGGTGAGGATTGAACCCAGGGCCTTGAACGTGCTAGGCTAGCCACAACTCCAGCCCTCATTGATCATTTTAAACAACAATCTGGCAATTACCCCACTTCAGTATGTATGGATTCAGTTATTGGAGGGTTATGTATTCTTGGAAGCCTATATTGAGATTTGTGCATCTGCCTAGATGGACACTTCTTTCATTGTTATATGGGAATCTTTATTTATTTATTTTTAAAATTGATTTTATTTTTTTAAATACACAACAGTGGAATGCATTACAATTCTTATACAGCATATAGAGCACATATAGAGCACAATTTTTCATATCTTTGTATATAAAGTTTATTCATGCCAATTCATGCCCTTATACATGTACTTTGTTTTTTTTACATTACAATTCTTATTACACATATATACCACAATTTTTCATATCTCTGTATATGATAGTAGAATGTATTTTGACATATTATACATATATGGAGAATAACTTCTCATTCTTCTTGTTGTACATGATGTAGGATTACCTTTGCCATGTAATCATATATGCACCTAGGATAGTAATGTCTGAATCATTCTACTATCTTTCCTGTTCTCATTCCCATCTCCCTTCCCTTCATTCCCCTTTTTCTAATCCAAAGTACTTCTATTCTTCCCTACTACCCCCTTTATTGTGTGTTAGCATCTGCACATCATTTGGCCTTTTGTTTTTGGGATTGGTTTAATTTGCTTAGCATATTCTCCAGTTGCATCCATTTACTGGCAAATGTCATAATTTCATTCTTCTTTATGGCTGAGTAATATTCAAACTATCAATGAGGTGAAGAGAGAGCCTACATTTTGGGAGCAAATTTTTGCCACATGTTTTTCAGAGTACTAATGTATTATAGTTTCTTTATCCATTCATCTGTTGAAGGGCATCTAGGTTGGGCCTACAGTTTAGATATTGTGAACTGAGCTTCTATAAACATTGATGTGGCTGAATTACTACAGTGCTGATTTTAAGTCCTTTGAGTATAGACTGAGGAGTGGGATTCTGGGTTAAATGGTGGTTCCATTCCAAGTTTTCTAAGGAACCTCCATACTGCTTTCCAGATCGGTTGCACCAATTTGCTGTCCCACCAGCAATGTATAAGTGTGCCTTTTTTCCCAAATCCTTGTCAACACTTATTGTTGTCTGTATTCTTGATAACTGCCATTCTGACTGGCATGAGATCAAATTTTAGTGTAGTTTTGATTTGCATTTCTGTACTTACTAGAGATGTTGAACATTTTTCATATATGTGTTGATTGAATGTATCATCATTTTAAATGGAGAAAAATTGGAAGTATTCCCTCCAAAACCTGGAACAAGACAGGGATGTCCTCTTTTACTACTTCTATTCAACATAGTCCTTGAAACTCTAGCTAGAGCAATAAGACAAATGAAAGAAATTAAAGGGATACCAATAGAAAAAGAAGAACTCAAACTATCATTATTTGCTCATGACATGATTCTATACTTAGAGGATCCAAAAAAACTCTACCAGAAAACTTCTAGACTTCAGCAAAGTAGCAGGATATAAAATCAATACCAGTAAGTCAAATGCATTTCTATATATCAGTGATGAATCCTCTGAAAGATAAGTTGGGAAAACTACCCATTCACAATAGCCTCAAAATAAAATAAAATACTTGGGAATCAATTTAACAAAAGAAGTGAAATACCTCTACAATGAAAACTACAGAACACTAAAGAAAGAAATTGAAGAAGACCTTCGAGGATGGAAAGACCTCCCATGCTCTTGGATAGACAAAATTAATATTGTCAAAATGGCCATACTACCCAAAGTGCTATACAGATTCAATACAATTCCAATTAAAATCCCATTGTCATTCCTTATAAAGATAGAAAATGCAATCATGAAATTTATTTGGAAAAATAAGAGACCCAGAATAGCCAAAGCAACCCTAGCAAGAGTGAAGCAGGAGGCATCACAATACCAGACTTTAAACTATGGTACAAAGCTATAGTATAAAAAACGGCATGGTATTGGCACCAAAATAGGCATGTAGACCAATGGTACAGAATAGAAGACACAGAGACTAACATATATATAAAGTTATCTCTTACTAGACAAAGGTGCCAAAAAATACATTGGAGAAAAGATAGCCTCTTCAACAAATAGTGCTGGGAGAACTGGAAATCCATATGCAGCAAAATGAAACTAAACCCTTATCTCTTCCATGCACAAAACTCAAGTCAAAGTGGATCAAGGACCTAGGAATTAGACTAGAGACCCTGCACCTAGCAGAGGAAAAAGTAGGCTCAAATCTTCATCATGTCGGATTAGGTCCCAACTTCCTTAACAAGACTCCTAAAGTGCAAGAAATATAATAAAAAAATTAATAAGTGGAATGGACTCCAACTAAAAAGCTTCTTTTCAGCAAAAGAAATAATCAATGAGGTGAAGAGACAGCCTATATTTTGGGACCAAATTTTTGCCACACATTTTTCAGAGTACTAATATCCATATATAAAGAACTCAAAATCTTAACAGCAAAAAACTAAACAACCCAATCAAAAAATGTTTATAAGCTTTAAAAAATATTTTTTAGTTGTAGATGTACACAATATCTTTATTTCTTTAAATTTATTTTTATGTATTGCTTATGATCGAACCCAGTACTTCACATGTGCTAGGCAAGCAGTCTACAACTGAGACACAACTCCAGCCTCTATTGTTGATGACTGCCATTATGATTGGTGTGAGATGAAACCTCAGTGTAGTTTTGATTTGCATTTCCCTCATTGGTAATGATTTTGGACATTTGTTCCTATATTTGTTGGTCATTTGTATTTTATCTTTTGAGAAGTGTCTACTTAATTCATTTGCCCATTTATTAATTGGGTTGTTCTATGATGTTTTCTGAGTTTTTATATATTCTAGATGTTAATTCTCTGTCAGAAAAGTAATGAGCAAAGATTTTCTCCTATTCTATATGTTCTCTCTTCACATTCTTAATTGTTTCCATTATGTGTGAAAGCTCTTTAATTTCATTCCATCACATTTATTAAATCTTGGCATTATTTCCTGAGCTTTAGGTGTTCTATGGAGAAAGTCATTGCCTGTGTCTATATGTTGGAGTGTTGACCTATATTTTCTTCTAGGAGTTGCATAGTTTCTGGTCTAATTCTTAGGTCTTTAATTCATTTTGGGTTAATTTTCATGCAGCATGAGAGATAAGGGTCTATCTTATTCAACCTACGGATAATCAGTTTTCCCTGTTGTTTAAGAAGCTGTCTTTTCTCCCATGTATGTTTCAGCACCTTTGTTAAAGATCAGATGACTGTAGATGTGTGGATTTCTGTCTGCGTTTTCTATTCTGTATCATTAGCCTTTGTGTTTGTTTTCATGCCAGTACCATACACTTTTTGTTACTATAGTTCTGCAGCATAGTTTGAATTCAGACATTATAATGCTTCCCACATTGTGTTTTTGGTCCAGAATTGCTTTGGTTATTGAGTCTTTTATTACCCCCAAATACATTTTAGGACTATTTTTTTTAATCCTGTAAGAATATTATTGATATTTTTATGAGGATTACATTGAATTTGTACATTGCTTTTGGTAGAATGGCCATTTAAAAATAATAATTTTGCCAATCCATGAGCACTGGAGGTCATTTATTTAATGTTCTAGAGTTTTCATTTTAGAGGTCTTTCATGCTCTTGGTTAGACTTATTTGTAGGTATATACATGCTGTGTCTCTTTTAATATCTTTATTTATTTTTATGTTGTGCTGAGGATCGAACCCAGTGCCTCACAGGTGCGAGACTTGCACTCTACCACTGAGCTAAAGCCCCAGCCTCTCGTAGGTATTTTTAGAGGCTATTGTGAGTGGGATTGATTTCCTGATTTCTTTCACAGCAGATTTATTGTTGGTATATAGGATAGCTATTGATTTTTGCATGTTAATTTTGTAACCTGCTATTTTGCTAAATTTGTTTATTAGCTCTAGCAGTCTTTTGGTGGAGTTTTTTGGATCCTCTTAATATAGTATAATATCATCTTCAAACAGTTATAATTTGACTTATTTTCCAATTTTTATGGCTTTTGCTTCCTTCTCTTGCCTAATCACTCTGGTTAAAATTTCTAACACTATATTAAATAGGAATGGTGAGAGTGGATATCCTTTTCTAGTTACAGATTTTAAAGAAAATTCCTTCAGGGGCTGGGGATGTGGCTCAAGCGATCGCATGCTCACCTGGCATGTGTGCGGCCGGGGTTCAATCCTCAGCACCACATACAAACAAAGATGTTGTGTCCGCCAAAAACTAAAAAATAAATATTAAAATTCTCTCTCTCTCTCTAAAAATATGTCTTAAAAAAAAAGAAAATTCCTTCAGTTTTTTTTCCATTTACTATGATGTTTACTTCGGGTTTTTATATACAGTCTTTATGATACTGAGGTAGGTTTCTTTTATTACTAGTTTCTTTGGTGTTTTTGTTATGAATTGGTTCTGAATTTTGTTGAATGTTTTCTGTGCATCTATTGACATTAAGTTTTTTTTAAATTCTGTTATGTGATGAATTACATTTATTGATTTGCATGTATTAAACCATTCTTGCATCTCTGGGATAAAACAAACTTGGTTATGATGTAAAATATTTTTAATATGTTGTTGAATACAATTTGTTCATATTTTACTAAGGATTTTTGCATCTAATTTCATCAGGGATATCAGTCTGTAGTTTTTTTTCCCTTGATGTGTCCTTATCTAATTTTGGTATGAGCATGGTACTGGCTTCACAGAAATGCATTTGGATGGAACACTCTATTTCATGGAATCATCTGAAGAGCATTGGCATTATTTCTTCTTTGAATGTCTGATAGAATTCAGCTGAGTGTTCATCTGGTCCTGGCTTTTTTTTTTTTTTTTTGGTTGAAAGTCTTTTTATTACAGTTTCTATCTCATTACTAGTTAATGGTCTGCTTAGATTTTCTATGTCTTATTGATTCAATTTTGGCAGGTTGGATTTGTCTGGAAATATATCCATTTCTTCTAGGCTTTCCAACTTATTGCAGTATAAGTTTTCACAAATGGTTCATAATTGTCTGCTGGATTTCTGTGATGTCTTTGGTGATCTCTCTTTTTTCATTTCTAATTTTGTTAATATGGGTCTTGCTCTTTTTCTTTTGGTTACTTTGACTAAAGGCTTATCATTCTTGTTTGTATTTTCAAAGAGCCAACTCTTCATTAATCCTTTGTAATTTTTATTCTTATCTCATTGATTTAAGCTCTGATCTTAATTATTTCATTCCTTCTACTTGTTTTGGATTTGGTTTGTTCTTTACCAAGTGCCTTAATATGCATAATTAGATTGTTTACTTAGGATCTTTTGATTTTCTTGTGTACACACTCAGCTATAAACTTGACTCTTATGAATGCCTTCATAGTGTCTTAGAAGTTCTGGTATGTTGTTTCACTATACTAATTTGAGACTAAGAATTTTTAAATGTCTCCCCTGATTTCTTCTATGGCCCACTCATCATTCAAAAGTGAATTGTTCAGTCTCCATGTGTTTATATATTTTCTATATGGATATTTTGTGTTTATTCTTAATTTCATTCCTTTATGATCTGATGAGGAATTATATCTTTTTTTTGTATTTGCTAAGACTTGACTTGTGGCCTAAAATACCATGTATTTTGGAGAAGATTCCATGAGCTGCTGTGAAGAAAGTGTGTTCAGTTCTTGTTGGATAAAATACTCTATATGTCTATTAAGTTCATTTAATTTATATTTTTCAGATCCAAAGAATCTGTATTGAGTTTATGTCTGGGTGACCTATGTAATGGTGAAAGAGGTATATTGAAATCCCCCAGTATTATTGTACTGGGGTCTATCTGAGGCTTCAATTCAAGTAGTGTCTTTTTTATGTAATTAGTTGCACCCACATTTGGAGCATAAATACTTATTATTTTTATAAGTTCATGCTGAATTGTTCCTTTTACTAGTATGAAGTGACCTTTTTTTGTTTCTTCTGATTAATTTTGGTTTGCAATCTGCTTTGTCAGATCTGAGTGTAGCTACTCCTGCTTGTTTTGGGGGTAGCATTTGCATAATATATTGATTTCCATCCTTTTACTTTCAGCCTGTGGCTGTCTTTGCCTGCAAAATGAGTCACTTGCAAATAAAGTATAGTTAGGTCTTGTTTTTGAATGAATTCTTCTAGTCTATATATTTTAATTTGAGCATTGAAAACATTTATGTTCAATGTTTTATAGAAAGATATTTATTAATTTCTACCAGTTTCATTTATTTAAATGTTTATTTTGGTTCTGTTTCTTCTTTTATTAGCTATTCTTGAAATAACATTTGTTTATGTGTGAGTCCTGGTGTATGTTTTTTATTTCTTATGTGTGGAGTATATCTTTAAATAAGTTCTGTAGTGCTAGCTACTCATTAATTATTTTAGTTTCTGATAATCTTGGAAGGTATTTATGTTCTCTTTGATTTTTGAAGGATAGCATTGCTGGATATAGAATTCTTGCTTGTCAGTTGTTTTATTTCAGGATTTGGAACACAAGCTCTTCTGACTTTTAGAGTCTGTGCTAAGAAATCAGAAATAATTCTGATTCACTTGCCTCTAAATGTGACCTGACATTTTTCTCTAGATATTTTAAAAATTCTATCCTTATTCTTCATGTTAGATATTTTAATTATAATGGGTTTGGAGAGGTTCTTTTTTGATCTTGTCTTTTTGGGAGTTTGAATGCATGTTGTATCTGGAAGTACCTCTTAATTTCAAGGTTTGTAAACTTTTTTTGTTATTTCCCTGAAGACATTATCCATTCCATCACTGAATCTCACAACTCTTCTCAATTCCAATGATTCTTAAATTTGGTCTCTTAATGTTTACCCAGAGTTTGTGTATATTCTGATTATGGTTACTTATTTCATTTTTTAAATACTGTCTAAATGTTCAAGGCTGGCCATTTTGTCTTCCAGCTCTGTGATTCTGTCTTCAGCATGTTCTATTCTATTAGAGAGACTTTCAACTGAACACTTCATTTGAATTATTGTCTTTCATTTCCAAAATTTCTGTTTGGTTCTTTTCAATATCTTTAAATCTCCTTATTGAATTTCTCATTCATATCCTGTACTGACTTCCTTGGCTAATTTAGTCATTTTTCTATGTTCTCTTAGAATTCATTGATCATTTGTATAATCAGTCTTTTTTAAAAAAATATTTACTTATTTATGCATCTTTTTAGTTTTTTTTAGGTGGACACACTATTTTGTTTTTATGTGGTGCTGAGGATTGAACCCAGTGCCTCACGCATGCTAGGCGAGCACTCTGAGCCACAACCCCAGCCCCATCATTCTTTTGAATTCTTTATCTGGTATTTCATCTACTTCAATATCTTTTGAGGTCAAATGCTGGTGAATTATGAACTTTAGAAGATGTCAAGTTACATGTTTGCTTTTTTTTCTTGTATTCCTGTGTTGAGTTTATGCATTTGTTGGGATGGATTTCTATTCCACTTTTATGTGCGGGCCTTTTTAGGGCACATCTTTCTCTTTCCTTAGTGTCCTACAGTGTTCTGGATTGATACCCCACCCTTGTAGGTGTGGTGTCCACAGATTTTGTGTTCATTCTCCCTGTTTTTGCTGTAGTATGAAGGCTCACCTCTAGTTTTCCTGCTTGGGGTCTGGTCCTTGGTTTTGTTTTTTGTCACTTCTATTCTTTGTATTAAAGTATAGCTGACATGTGAGTGTTGTTAATTTGTGTGTGGAGCAAAGTACACTGTTGTCATCTGCAGCAGTAATAACTGAAACGACATAAATGTTGGTGCAGGAATTATATAGACAAATTTGTTCTAAAAGATGGTCAAAATACAGTTCATTAAGAGAAAGGAAAATGTTATATGAAGGTGGAAGAGAGCTTATGATATTCAAAAAGTAAACAGAATGCAGAGAAAATGTGGCAGGTGGTAGTTATAAGGAGGAAGAAAAATTGGGAAAACAACAAAGTAAAGGAAGAGAGAGAGAACAAGAGAATTTGGCTGTTAGCAGGAAAAGAAAGGAGAGAAAGAGAAATAAACAAAAATAAACAAAGCCAAACCCTAATCTTCTATAGATGAGGCAAGGAAAATAACTGTATTTAAAAATGGTAAAAGTGAGAAAAAAATGAAACAAATATCTATGAGTATATATATGCATGAACCAATCAGCACAGCAAATTCTCTTTCTGTCTCTCTCTCTCTCTCTCTCTCTCTCTCTCTCTCACACACACACACACACACACACACACATACATACACACACAAAGAAAAAAAAGATTATTAATGAAAGAAGAAAGGATCCTCCCCCACTGAGTTGATTGAAATGTTTGCTGAGAATGGATGTTCACTTCCTATGCCTAACTGTACTCCTTTCCATGTCTTGTTGGTCTATGTATTGAGAGAAAGAGAGAGGGCTGGGGGGGGGGGTGGATTGTTAACTCCTTCCTCTCTTTGTGTTGCTCATTGAGCTTCCTTTGATGTGGCCTAAGACTGAAGCTGCTTGAAACAGCTCTCAGCTTCCCTTCTTACCAGTGATTAGGAAAGAGTAGGAATTACTGTCAATTGGAGTTTCATCTGCATAGACCAGATCTATGCACCCACAGGGTGATGCTGCTGCAGTTTCCTATGATGGGAAGTTCCTGCTGGGGCTTAGGTCTAATCAAGCCTTAGGGAATTTGCTGGGTGGTATCTGCTCTGGAGAGATTAGATCAACACACCCCTAAGGCCCTGCAGATGCTGATCTCTGCTGGGAGTCTGGATCTCAGGAGCCTCCCAGGAATTTAACTTGTGGGGCAAGGGAGTCAATCCTCCACCCTTCAGCCCACAAGCAGTCTTCCTAGGCTTAGGCCTTGAGTGTATTCACACTCACTTGTTCAGATTCATAACCGTCTTCAGCTGATCATGTAAGCCAGTAGACTCATAGGCAAAGACACATTGGGCTTCTCTTCATGTTTTTTTTTAACTTAAACCCCCTTGGGCACAATCTTCTTTGTGCCTATTTCACTCATATTTTGCTAAGTACACCCTAGGCTGCATGGTAGGCACTCACTGGGAGAGCATGTTAAGGTTCTCTGTGATCTCTGGGGCTCCTGCAAGAGCAAGCTGAAGCATGGCCTCCTCAAAATGGTGGCTGCCTCAAAATGGCTCCTGCCTCAGCTTTTCACTTGCCAGTTGAAAAAAACAGTTTGCAGTGTTGCCTGTTAAGTTCAGGATGTTTTTCTGATTTCAGGTTTTTCCTATCAGGTCACTTCATTGTTTGTGCATGTTATTCCTTCCCTCTGTAGTGAACCAGCAGTGTTGCTTCTGCTGTAACTGGCTTGGCTCCAATGTACTTTCTTCTTTGTTCAATGCTCCCAAATTACTGAGACTCTGAGACACTCTGACAGTCCAATATTGAATTTTAGTGAAATCCCTCTTTCATATGCTTCACTGTGATACAGTACTCCCACTGCTTGATTCCTGAGCTGCCAAGCAACTAAGAATGAAGTCTTCCTGTAATCTTCCATCTTGAATATGAAATTTACCATTTTACCTCTTTTCATGGAGGTTTTCTTTACCAGCTATTAATGCAACCACTTTAAACTTCTTATATTTTTTATTAGTATGTATCTTGCCAATCACTTGGTTTCAACCTGTCTCACCTTTGTATTTAAAGTGCACACACTGTAGGCATTATAGTTGTCTTGATATTTTTATTGATTTAATAATGTATGCCTTTTAATTAGAATGGTCAGCTAATTCATATTTAATTTGATTATTGCCATGGCTTGTTACATATCTAATATCCTATTATTTGATTTCTGTTTGTTTCATGTTTTTTCTTCTTTTTGACTTCTTTTGGATTTTTTAAAAATGCATTTTAGAATTCCATGGTACATTAAAAATTTATTTCTTATTATACTTCTTTACATTGTCCTTTTAGTGGTTGCTATAGGGATTATAATATACATTCTTCACTTTTCGTTCTCTGCTTAAGAGGTAATATTTTAGCATTTCACATAAAATATAGAAACTTTTCAGATATTTAGGTCAATTTAATCCCTTTCCATCTATATACTATAACTGTCAGATAATTCATATATGCATACATTTTGAAACCCATATGATAATGTTATACTCACTGCTCTAAACATTTAAATTTATTAAGAAAAAATTTTTTTGCAATACTATGGATTGAAACCCAGTGACATTCTACACTGAGCTATATCCCTAGCCTTTTATTTTGCATCCTCTTTCCTTCCTCTCCTCCCCTTATCCCTGTTCCTTTTCCTCTACTCTTCTTTCTTTTTTTTTTAGTTGCTGTTGGTACAATATCTTTATTTATTTACTTTTATGTGGTGATGAGGATCAAACCCAGTACCTCATACTTGCAAGGCAAGTGCTCTACCACTGAGCTATAGTCCCAGCTCCTCTACTGTTCTTTCTTCTATTTATTTATAGTTTTTTTTTAAATAAGTGCCTTTTGGGTATATATAAATGTGAGATTCATTGTGTTATAGTCATATATGTACATAGAAATGTTTGGTCATTTCTTCCACTTTCCTGTCCCTCTTCCCTTGCCCTCAAACACCTTCTTCTACTCCTGACCTTGCTCTTATTTTCATGGCTTTTAAAAAATGTTTTATTTTGAGATAGGGTCTTGATGAATTGCTCAGGCAGATATCAAATTTGAAATCCTCCTGGCTCATTCTCCAGAGGAGCTGTGATTATAAGTGTGCACCACTGTACCTAGCTTAGTTTAAGAAAATTAAAAGAAAATATTTTTATATTTACTGGATATTTACCATGTCTGATACTGTTATACTGTTCATTTCTTCCTGAAAAGCCTGATTTATATATTGCATTATATCTCTTTAGCACAATTACCTATTTTTTCTTTTTCTTTTTTTTAAATTTTTAATATGTATTTATTTATTTGTTTGGTATAGGGGATTGAACCAAGGAGTACTAAACCAGTGAGCCCCACATCTCCAGCCCTTTTTATTTTTATTTTGAGACAGGATCTCACTAAGTTGCTGAGCCTGGCCTTGAACTTCCTCCTGCTTCAGCCTTTTTTAAAATTTTTTATTTATTTATTTATTTATTTATTATTTTTTTTATTGGTTATTCAAAACATTACAAAGATTGCAGAATCGCATCGGTTACACATCCGCATTTTTACATAATGCCATAATAGTAACTGTTGTATTCTGTTACCTTTCCTATCCTCTACTATCCCCCCTCCCCTCCCCTCCCATCTTCTCTCTCTACCCCATCTACTGTAATTCATTTCTCTCCTTATTTTTTTCCCTTCCCCCTCAAATTCTCTTATATGTAATTTTGTATATCAATGAGGGTCTCCTTCCATTTCCATGCAATTTACCTTTTCTCTCCCTTTCTCTCCCAGCTCATGACTCTATTTAATGTTAATCTTTTCCTCCTGCTCTTCCTCCCTGCTCTGTTCTTGTTTGCTCTCATTATATCAAAGAAGACATCTGGCATTTGTTTTTTAGGGATTGGCTAGCTTCACTTAGCATAATCTGCTCTAATGTCATCCATTTCCCTGCAAATTCCATGATTTTGTTATTTTTTAGTGCTGCATAGTACTCCATTGTGTATAAATGCCAACAATTATATATTTTTCAATCATTCCTTAGAGTACAGAACTGTTGGAGATAAGATCCATTTGTTTCCCTTTATGTAAAACTATTTTTATTTTGCTTTTATTCTTAATGACTAATATCTTGTCATATAAAATTCTCAATTGAGTGTTCTTTTTCTCTTAAATATATTATTCTAGAAGAGAGAAATAATATCCCTCTAAGAAGAAAGTGGAATAATATTTTTAAGAGAAAAACATTTCTAATTCCAACATTCTAGGTTGTTTGAATCATTGCTTCCCTGTACAATGTATCTTTTCCTCTTTATCTTTTGTTTTCATTCATTTAATGATGATTTATCTACATTTAAATAAAACTTTCTTGGGATTCACTGAGATTGTTGAATCTTTAAATTTATGTTTTTTACCAAATTTAGAATATCTTCAGACATTATTTCTTTAAAAAGTTTTTTCTCCAGTTTCTCTCTCTTTCAGGAATCCCAATTACAGATGGATCATGGATTAGACCTTTAATATTGCTTAACTGGTCTCTGAGTCTCTCCCCCGCCCCCACTATTTTATAAAATTGGATAGTATCTATGAATCTGTTTTGAAATTCAGACTCCTTCTTTGTCATCTACATTCTTCTGTTAAGCATACTGAAAATTTCTATTTCAGATATTGTATTTTTCTGTTTTTGAACTTCTATGTTTCATTTTTATTATTTTTAATCCTTTACTGCTATTCCTAATCTTTACATTCATCTTACAAATATTTCTTTTATTTAGGATATGATTATAACAGCTTAAAAATACTTGACTGCAAAGTTTTATATGAGTCATTTCAGAGATGGCCTTCATTAAATGTTTTTTCTCTTGCGAATGAGAGAAGAAACAATTTCTTCTGCTGCTTCCCATAGTTTTTCCTATGGTCATATAGTTTTGAATTGTAATCTGATCATTGTATATATTTTGGTGTTGAAATTCTGAGTAATGTTATAGTCCTTTGAAGAGCATCGATAATTTTGTTTTAGTTGGCAACTAAATTGGTTGATCACCTATTAGATCAATTCTTCTATGCTTAGCAGAACTACTTAGAGTTCTCTCTGCATGTTTGAAATTCATAGATTAACCAGAGACTTGGGAGAATTCACACATAGAATTTGTGCCTTCTCTTCTTTGCTGCTTTCTCCCTCTTTTCCCAGAGTCTGTGGTTGGCCCAAGCTCTATCCTTTAGATACTCAATCCAGAAAAAATGCCAGTTTTCTATCAGGTAGTTCCATAGCATAGACTAGTGCGTGCCATTAGGCAAGAAGCTAGGGAACTTACCCTTTGCCATTCTTTTTGGCCAGCTATTAATTCCTCTCCAAAATCTTCCTGCTTTTGGTTGCTTTCCAAGTCCTTAAGATTTTATATATATAGTTTTTAATCTTCAAGTAGATTGAGCCAATAGGAGATTACTGAACATTACCAGAAGTAGAAACTATTCATTTCTCTTAAAATAATATCAATTACAGAAAAATAAGCGGCTATATTATTTGTTCTTCTTGTCAAAAATTAACATCCAATGGATGAGCAAAAGTCTTTCTTGGTTCATACCATTTTAGTCCCTCAACCTAAAGTAACCATTGTTAGTTTAGCACATATTGTTCCAGATCTTTCTCTATGAAATAAAATAAGTGTGATGTACACTAATATATGAAGTATAGGTCTTTACCCACATAAATGAGATATGTGGTATAATCTGGGTTAACAGCATAAAGTCTAGTATCAAACTACCTAAATTCAAATCCTTATTTTAACACTTACTATACCTATGTGACCTTAGAGAATTTCTTCAAACATCTGCACCTCTGTTTTCTCATCTGCAAAATGATAAGAATTATATCATTGACCTCATAGGTAGAGTTGTAATGATGTTAACAATCAATTAATAAATATAACACACTTGGAATACTGTCTGGCACATATAAATCCCTCAATAAATACTAGAAATTATTGTTATTCTTCAACTCTCTTCTACTGCTTAATAATGTTCTGAACATTACATATGTATATATGTATATGTATATATGCATATATATGTATATGCATATATATAATTATCATATACATGTTATTATATACATATTACATATGTATATATGCATATATGTGCATATATACATATACATATATATGCAATTTTATCCTAGTTTATACTATGGCATTATATTCTACTTTATCCTACTTTATATTATTGCATTATATGGATGCATCAAACTTGTTTTGCCCATTATTCTCCTGACTGATATCTAGGTGGTTTCACTCTATTCCCTTTTTATGAATAAGTTCAAATGAACATGTATTATATGCTTCTTTATGTACATAGAGGAGCATTCCTTTGGGAATAAATACCTAGAAGTAGAATCCCTAGGCCAAAATATATGTACATTTCAGTTTTGTGTGTAATGTGAAATGAAGAAAACAAATAATTGAGTGTTTTTTAATAAAAAAATCAACGTGGCTATTCCAAAGAATAAGGAATCTCAGAGAAATATAGAAGTGATATAGAAGAGGTTAATAAAATTCCATGTCTTGTGTTCAATTAAATAAAATAAATAAAGAAAAATGAGTGTTGCATGTTTTCTTTCATATGTGGAAACTGAAAAAAAAAGACTGGGAAGTAAAAGAGGGATGAGGATGATTAGGACCTAGAAAAGGTGCTGAGGGGAGGAAAGAAAGAGGGGATGGTAGAGAGGGTAGAGTAAAGGAGGGTGTGGATGATCAATGAACAATATATACATGTACAGATGTGTCACAATGAAACTCATTAATATGTAAAGTTAACATGTATTAATAATCATCATAATAAAAACAAATTCCAGTCACATATCATCCCAAGTATGAATTGGAATGATCTACATTAACTCATATTGTACTTAAACAAAAATCACAATAACTAATCTAGCAGTAATACACATTTTTTTGTGCTCAGATAGTGGTCTTGAAAGACATCTCATGTGAAAAATGGGGTTGCTTGAAGAAACAGTTAATCAAAATCCTTTCAATTGCCTGAAAAGCCCAACATAATCCTGTCTCAATGTTATCCTTGTTCCTCACTACTTTCTCCACAAATAACTCTGCTCCTGTCACACTGAAATCCTTGATTCTAGCATTCCTGGTCTCTCTTATATTTCTACTTTTTTCCATAGCACTAACATACTTATACATATATGTGTATAGATATGTGAGAATCTATCTTTTCCATTGATCTTAAAGATAGATAATTGTCCAAACAATTCTGTATTAACATATAATTCCATTTCTCAGTGGTTAAGACAACAAGCATTTTTCACATTCTTATATTTCTGCTTTGACTGGGAATTGGCTTCCACCAGTGACTTGGGTCTAATTTTCCTCTTCTGGTTTCTCATCTTCTTTGAACTCGCAAGCAACCAAGGACATTCCTTTCTCAAGTTTATGGTAGAAGCACCAGAAAGCAAGTCCAACTACACAAGCATAATATAAGTTTTGTTTCCATCACCTCCACCAATATTCCACTGGGTAAAGCAAATGTTATGGCCAAGAACAATATTAATGAAATGAAATACAATAATAATATACTCTGTCTCTAGTAGGAGGAACCATGGAGTCACTAGTTGGAGTATAGGTAAACGGTGAATATTGAGAGACAAAATTAAATATACCACACTTATTACTTTCTGTTTACCTCAATAAACATATACTTTTACAAAGTCATATTTTATTCGATATAATTTCAAGAACCTAGTACAGCACCAGATACCTAATTGGTACTCAGTAACTATTTCTTTCATTAATATGTGAATGAAGACTTACTGTTAGAATGAATTGTTCCCTAGTCTCTGCTTTCACAGCACATAGTTTAGACCTCTCTGTTGTCTGCTGACACATTAGGCCTTGTATGTTGTTTCCTCCGGAGACACTAGAAGACTGTGTACCCACTAGTGCATCCATATTCTCAACAGCAAGGGGGAAAGGGTGGAAATCTCAGGGCTCAGTTTCCTATGCTGAGTTATGAGAAGTCTCTGTAGTTCAGGATGGCACGGCCTGCTGCTCTACCGCACAGGCAATGGCAAGTGAAAAACAAAGGCCATGATAGGCAGCCTGCTGGGCACTTCTGATCCAAAAGAACAACTCTAGTCATGATGTGGAATCAAAGGAATGAGAAATGCAGAATTGTTCTATCTACCCTCCAGCAAAAATTATCTGTGCCATTTCTCATCTCTGCCAAATCCAGTATTAAGCTAGCTGTCACACTGGCAAGGTTCTGGAACAATTTTCTCTAAGATGTTAATGATTGACAATAGCATATTGTTTTATCTCCTTTGCAACTAAACAGGACGGTGCCTTAACTAAGGATCTAGTGGGTAGGAGAGAGTAGATGGAGCAAGTGGCTTTTCTAGGGCTTCCTTGTGACCTAGCAGGTGATTTAACACACACACACACACACACACACACACACACACACACCAGCCACTGAGATTCTGATTTTATTGGTCTAGGCATTAGAATTTTAAAAAGAAAAACTCCCCATGGGATTCTAACATGTAGCAAACCTTAAGAATAATTCTTCATGGTTCAATATAAATACCAAAAGCTTGTAAGCACTTGATGGATGGAGCACTAAGAAATTTCTTTTTACTGAATCTTCCCTAATCATGTAATAGTATATTTTTATCCTGCTCATATTTAAACCAAAAACCTCTACTTCCCCTTTGAATTATTTTTATTTTTCTCTTTATGGAAAAACTTCTGGAAAGGATTGTCTGTACTCTCTGCAGCCCATTTCTTTCTTCCTACTTTCTTTTGAACTCCGTCTAATCAAGTGTTGGTTTCCTTCATTCCTTAAAAACTACTCTTATCACGTTCATTAGCAACATCCACATTGTAAAATTCAGGGATTATTTCACAGTTCTCATCTTAATAGGCCCATCAGCACACTTTTTTAATTGCTTCTTTTTAGTTATTCATAATATTAGGATTAATTTTCACATAATTAAAAGGAAAACATGGGATATAATGTGCTCTAATTCAGTTCCCAGTACTTCCCCCTTCCCTCCCCTTCATCTTCTCTCGGTTCTGTTCCCTCTACTCTTCTGATCTTCCTGCTCTTTACTTTTAGCTCTTTTTAGTTACTGTCTTGTGGGTGTACATGATGGTGAGATTCACTGTAATATATTCATAAATGTACATGGGAACGTTAGGTCAGATTCATTACTTCATTCTTTCCTTATCACATCCCTTCTCCATCCCTCTTAGTCCTCTTCATCTAGTCCATCAGTCTTCTATTTTGATGGAATTCCTCCTAAATTTCTCATTCTCACTCCCCCCAACCATTTTGGACTAGTTTCTGCATATCAGAGAAAATATTTGACCATTGGTTTTGGGGGCTGGCTTATAACATGATGTTCTCCATTTCCATCCATTTACCAGCAAATGTCATAATGTCGTTCTTCTTTACAGCTGAGTAATATTCCATTGTGTATATGTGCCACATTTTCTTTATTCCTTCACCTTTTGAAGGCACCTTAGTTGTTTCCCTAACTTGACTATTGCATTAGCACATATTTTCATAGTAAATCACCCTATCCTCCTACTTTCTTCACCAAGCTTCTAGGATACTTTTCTTATCTTTGTCCTCTTTCCTCCATGGCCACTTCTCAGTCTTCTTTGTTGATTTTTGCCTCATATCCCTAGTTTTTAAATAATGATGTACCCAGAGCTCAGTTTTAGTACATTTTCTCTATCTGTACTTGTTCATTAGAAGATCTCATCCTGGGTCATAATTTTGTCTTATCAATACATTGATGACTCCATCTACTTATTAATGGACACACTTAGATGTCAGTTAGGAATTTTATATTTAATGTGTCCAAAACTCAGTACCTGGTTTTCTTAAACCAGCTTCTACTGTTCTCTTTCTTATCTCACAGTACATGCAAATTCTTTATTCCTTTTGCTAAAATCCCAGAACTTGGGGATATACCTTTCTCTTAATCTATCAGAAAATACTGTCAACTGTATCTTAAACAAAATTTGAGAATATGATCATTTCTCACCACATCCTCTTTGCCACCCTGGCCCAAATCACCATCTTATCTTGCCTGGATTATTTCTTACTGGAACTGTAGCTTCCACCATGGCTTACTTTAAGTCTGTTCTTGGTGTTAGAGTACAAAATTCCATATATTCAAAGCTGCATGACTTTGGGAAAGGAATTTAACTTTCTTGAGCCTCAGTTTCCTGATGGGACCAGTGAGCTTCAAGTGAGACAAATCAGTGAAATGGTCAGCTTGTCTGCAAAATGGGTAAATGTATGTATTGCAGGCACAATGAAACAAATTAGTCAAAGTGGCTCAAAGCCGTTAGGACCATGGATCCTAACTTAGATCTCCAAGTTGAATGAATTTCTAACCCAACTAGAATTAGGTATGTCAACTTATTTATCAAAAGCCAAATTCTTTGAATTCACATGTGAAATGCTTAGCCATGCAGGAAATTCTCTTGTAAGCTGGATTCAGATCTTAGCTTCATTGTTACACGACCTTGAGTGAGTTATACTTCACTTCTTTGAGACTGACCTTTCTTCTTTGTAAAATGGGAATAAAAATAGCACCCTGTCCATGATGTTATTGTAAGAAATGAATGAAACAAAGTATACTTAGTTCAATGATTAGCACATATTAATATTATAGTTATTGTTATTTCAATAACCATTGTTCTAGTACACCATTTATCTGAGGCTTAAGGAACTCTGGTTCCTCACAAATATTAGACGTTACATGAATACTTATTTCACATGTGAAGGAGTTCAAGTTTGAGCCAGGTTGATGTTTTCTCATAAGTATATACTGTGAAATTATTATCATAATAAAGCTAATTACATGTTCATCACTTCATATAGTTATCATTCTTTTGTGATGAGAATTAAGATCTACTTTATTAGCAAATTTCAGAAATACAATTCATTATTATTAACTATAGGAACTGTGGTATACATTAGATCTCCTTAACTTATCTTATAATTGAAAATTTGTTTCCTCTGACCAAAATTCCAAGTGTCATTTGTGACGACAGGATGAATCTAGAAATTAGTTCTTTTTTTGTGGGGGGATGAGTACTGGGGATTGAAATCAGAGGCATTCAACCACTGAACCACATTTCCAGCCCTTTTTACATATTTTATTTAGGGAGAGGCTGGCTTTGAACTCACTATCATCCTACCTCAGCCTCCTGAGCTGCTTGGATTACAGGTGTGCACCACCATGCCTGGTGTGGAACATATTTTTAAAAATCATTTTCAATGGAGTTTCATTCAGTCATAAGGAAAAAATGTAATTTACAGGAAAATGGATGAAACTAAAGACCATAATTCTAAACAAAATAAGTCAAAGTCTCAGGCTGGGGCTATAGCCCAGTGTAGAGCACTGGCTTCGCACATATGAGGCACAGGGGAGTACCACATAAAAATAAATAAAGATATTGTGACAACTACAAGTAAAAAAAAATTAAAAAATAAGTCAAACTCAGAAGGTCAAGGGTCAGTTATTTTCTCTCATATGTGGAAGCTAGAGAGGGAAAAGGAAAAGAAAGTGGGGATGGATTTCATAAAAATCAAGGGGAGATCAGTAGAAGAAAGGGACCAAAGGTTAAGAAGAGGGGAAGGAAGGGGAAAGGAAGTTCTGGGGCATGATATTGGCCAGATTATATTGTTATACTGTGTGCATGTTGAATATATAACAAAAATCCCATCTTTACATATAATTATTATGTACCAATAAAAATGTGGAAAAAGTCATTTTTTGTACTGTATTTTTACTTTCTCTCCAACTTCTCCCTTGACTTTTTGTATAACTCCTACGTTGGAGGCAGGGTGTTGGTAGTGAATCAAGAAAAATATTTTCCCAGAATAATTTTCATCTTCTTTTTCGGTTTTGAAACAAATATTACAGTTGCCAGTGAATGCTTTTCAGAGCTGTAAACACCTGGTATCAGTCAGAAGAATAAGTTTTATATTGCTATTGGAAGACAAACAGTTAAATTGAAGAAATAGGAAGCACTGCCCACTGACTGAAGAAGTTAAAAACTGAGTACAGCATACTCCACCATCTCAGCATATTGCCTAATCTTTTCCCTAAATCAATGTTCCTAAGCCATAGACAGGGGAATTGAAAGGAAAGAAGATCCTCAAAGCAAACTCTATCTTTAAATAATTTTTTGTTTATCTTTAAATAATTTTGTAAACCATATAAACCAACTCTCTTCCTGTTAATAAACACACTTCACACCCAGAATCTTCAGGAAAATTATTTGTTTCCAGCATTTGGCCTGTAAGTGGTACTTGTCAGTATCATGAGGTACTTAATAGTAATGGAGAACAGGAAATATATTAAGAAATCCTGACTCAAATTGCGCTGTCACTAATGATAGTGTAATTTTAGTAGAATCAATGCTCTTTAGTAAATAAGGAGATAATGTAAAACATGACTAAAGGATGTTAATGGTAATGTTGAGCCAGGAATCACATTCTTATTTAAACTTTCTCTATCACACCTTATCTGAGCAAAATTATCAGGAGACAACGGAGGAGAAAACAGACTAATTAATATATGTATTTTCATTACAAAGACAAAGTTCCTGCAAAGTCCTTTGAGATGGTTTTTCAGTACCTGGGCTTAGTGGCAGAGAGCCATCCACTCTCCTCTCCCTTGACACCACTCCTTTTAACTAATGAATATCATGCTTAGGGTTTGATTAGGTAAAGTTTCCATTTTTAAATTTTTTTTAATTGTAGATGGACACAATACCTTTATTTTATTTATTTATTTTTATGTGGTGCTGACAATTGAACCCAGTGCCTTGCACATGCTAGGTGAGCACTCTACCACTGAGCTACAACCCCAGCCCTAGTTGGATAATTTTTGATATATTAACCAGCATGTGCTTTCATTCCAGGTGTTTCCTGTTACTCCATTACCCTTCTCCTATCAAGCAATTCATCATAAAGCATCCATTGCCTCAGAGTAGGGTTATTACAGCATAAATAATGGAAGAAAGGAAG
Source organism: Callospermophilus lateralis (assembly GCF_048772815.1). Taxonomy (NCBI): domain Eukaryota; kingdom Metazoa; phylum Chordata; class Mammalia; order Rodentia; family Sciuridae; genus Callospermophilus; species Callospermophilus lateralis. Next base: position 88,975,617 of record NC_135325.1, on the reverse strand, counting down.
AAAAGAGTCAATTGTTGGCTTTTGAAGTTCAAATAGAAACAAACCAAATACCCATCAATATTTGGCTAGATAAATAAGCTGTAATATCTTCAAACATTGGAATACCATATAGTTGTAAAAGCAAAGTATCTAGAGTTACATAATGACAATGTTGATGGAGTTAGTGATATATTTAATGAAAAATGAAGTCCTGAAAGGTAATATATGATACATTTAATAGAATGTGAGAAAACCATGACTGTAAAATTAAAAATTGCTTTTTATAATATATATGCAATAAAATGATATAAAAGCAAGCAAATGATAAACACAGGATTCAGGATAACGGTCATATCAGGTAAAGCATAGTAAGGGGTGGCAGGGATATGAAAGTGGTGGAACACATGGTTAGGTATAGGTTACTTTTAAGGTTCCCCAAACTTCTAGCTTTTTTGTTTGTTTGTTTGTTTGCTACCAGGGATTGAACCCAGGGGCACTTAACCATTGAGCAACATCCCTAGTCATGTTTTCTGTTTTATTTAGAGACAGAGTCTTGCTGAGTTGCTTAGGGCCTGCCTTGCGAAATTGCTGAGGCTGTCTCAGAACTTGCTATCCTCCTGCCTCAGCTTCCTGAGCTACTGGAATAACAGGCAGTGCCACCAAGCCTGGCCTAGCTTTTGTTTTGAATAGAATGTTTTAGGAGTTCATTACAATTATTAAAAATAAATAAGCTAAATTAAAGAGGGCCATGTATGGAACAATGATGGTACTGTTTATTGAAATAAAGATTATGCTTAATTCACTTCTGTGTACCTAAGGATCAATTTTGAAACAACAAATAATCTTATTGAAGAGAGAATTATTTGACAGCAGCAGGGTTTGGGGTGGTTTTTTTTGGGGGGGGGGCGTGCTGGGGATTGAACCCAGGCTCTTGTGAATGTGAGGTAAGCTCTACTAACTGAACCTCAGCCCACGGTTTGGGTCTTCTTATTCCTTATCCCAAGAATCTGGCCATCAACAGTGGATATAGAGAGATGAGTCTTCCTTGCCTCCACAACAATATAAATATCTTCCAAATGGTGAAGTTGGAGAGTCAGTGAGGATAGTAGTAGTGAGTGATAATAGTGATCCATGAGCAGGGGTCCTGTGTCTGACACCTCACTGGGCAGAGTCCTGGGAGTAGGGGGAACTATGGATTTCCTAACTAGTTTTGGCAGTCCAAGAAAGACTGATCCTGCAGGCCTGGGAAGGATCCCAGAGTAGTTACCTATGGCCAGTTATATGGAATCAGAAGAAATGTCTACAGCTGGGCCTAAAACTGATGGGCCTGTTCAGTCACACTTAATTTCCTGAATCTCCAGAGAGACAAGGGGAAATCTTTTGTCCTATGTTCTCAAGGGGCATGGAAGTGGCTGGGAGAAAGCTAGACCTGGAGAAGCTCTGTGATGGACAACAAAGGACAGTGCAACAGTGACCTGTTTGAATTCCCAGCCAAAGAACAGATGGGATTTGTTGTATCCAAGCAGATGCCAGCATCCCCCTTTCACATCACTCCAACCTCATTCTAAGGAAACTCTGAGTAATGTCCAAAACTTGGATTCAACTCTGGAGAAAGGGAAGGAGACGGAAATAATTAGGAGTGAATAAGATGGAGAGTTTACTACTGAAGGAAGACATGATATAGAAATTTGGTTTAGTTATGAAAGATTTAAGAAAATCACATTTCTGATACAACTGACATATGAAATCTGTACATGAATAAGCTGTTCAATTAAGTCTTATGTTTATATGGGAATATGATATATGGAGGCAAACCAGACACATTAGTCTTACCTTTGCCTCATAACTGGCTGTGTGACTTTCAGCAAATCTCTGGGCCTCACTCTCATTTATATAAAATAAGGGTGGTAGCTAGAGCCCAGGTCAAGCTCTGACCCAGCCAGTAATTAACTAACTGTGTGACCTTGGGTACATTCTTTCACTTCTCTGGCTCTGTTACCTCGTCTGTAATAGGAGGGAAATAGATGATATCTGCACATTTCTTTTAACTCCAATAATCTTGAAGTCATATGGGCTTTGGACTTCACAAGCACTAGATGCAGCTAATATCCTCTGGGTCACTAACTATTAATACAAAGGTGAATTTTATTTTCTTCTAAAAAGTTTACAGCCACATTGGGTTTGTAGAGGGTCATTTAACCAAATCTATAGCCTGTCACTCAGTTGGCCAGAAACAGCTGAGATGTTAATATTTAACTATGAATAACTAGCAGGATTCCTCTGCAGAGCTAAATACAGTCAATTTTTGTTACTTTTCTAAATATTATTGGCTTGGCTGTCTCTGCTTGAGAACAGTTTCTAGGATCATGAGTATATTCAGACAGCCCTCTTCTCCTAATCCAATCTTAAAAGAGAGAAGGTGGGACCATTTATTTAGTTTTTGGAGTCTATTTATATTTTTTGCCCCCCTGCCTATTTTATTTGTCTGTGAAACATCATGGAGATGGGGAGGAGGGAAAATGAAATTTGTAAGGCACAAATCTGGCAAGGTAGAAATTTGGTGACAGAGAAACTAGAAGACTCACTGTTGGAGTAGTGTGGTGATAAGGAAAATAGAGGTAGTAGTATAGAATAAGATATGTATAAGCACATATCCTGTTGTCTGTAATGCATAGACACACAGAATGAATGGGGTCAAAGGGGGACTAAAGCACAGGCCATAGATTCAGAAAGACATGGGCTTGAGTCCTGCTTCTGCCCCTTACTATCTGTGTGACCATCCTTAATTGTAAAAGATGGGATGACAATAACAACACCTACTTCATAGGGTTGTTAAGGGGTCTGAATAAAAGAGTATGTATAAACTTAAATAATATCATAACTGACACACAGTGAATACCTAATAAATGGTAGATAGTGTTCTGATGATTAAAAATGCAATTCCACATAATCCCAAAGCTTAGAAAGAACCCTAAAATCACCTAAAAGAGTTTTCTTAGGATTATACAGATGAAGAAACCCAGATAGACTTAGAGAGGTGAAGAGACTTGCCTGAGGGCACACATGTTACTAATGGCAGTATCAGTACTAGGCTCCGGTCTCCTGGAGTCCATTTCTAAGATCTTTCCATCCTGATACACACACACACACACACACACAGAATGCTGATGAGGGTCACTTGGTCCTTTGTGTCATTCTACCACTTCATTCTCCATTCTGAGGACTATTACAAAGCCCAGGGTGGTTCTTCTTTAGGGTAGATTTTAGTTCAAAGGAGCCAACTACCTTTAGGGAAGATAACACCAGAGAAGACTGGAGAGAGCTGCTTCCTCAGGAGCCAGAGCTGCCTATTTTTTTTCAGGGGTGGGGATCAAATGCAGGGCCTCATATGTGCTAGACAAGTGCTCTACCACTGAGCCACACTCCCCAACCCAAGAGCTGTCTTTTTGGGTGCACATCCACTTTGTGCTAGGCCTTGTACCAGATGCTTTGCTCTCTACCTGGGGAGTCTGCTGCCAGTGTCCAGGCTCATGGCATCAGTGCTGGCCTCAAGAGTGAAAAAGATGGTGGTTGTTTCCCTTATGAAGATTACATAGTATTTTTCTCAGTGAGCATCTCCTTCTTACCACCACAAGCAATAAAGATATTCTGTGAAGTACTCAGGGTTCTAACCAAAATAGTTTACTTCTAGTTCAGCATTGGCAATGAGCAATTAGAAAAGGGGACAGATGGTTCATTGAAGTGGGAGACTAAATGCCTTCTACCATGCCAGTCAATAGCCCTTTAATTGTGGATTGTAAGTAGAATGATAGTAGGCTGTAGGGGACACTTAGGGAGGTTGGAGCCAATAGCAATTTATCAAGAAGTGAAGAAGTATTTCAAATTTACTAATGGTACAGTTGCACCAGGGGACACTGTGAAGTGCCAGACTTGGATCTACTCAGATGGGCTTTAGGTCTGGGAATGATAACAAAGGTAACCAACCAGACCTGGGCCCAGCACTCTAAAAACAGACATGTAGGCAACTGTGTCCATGCCAGTGTTCAAAGACAATTGGGCAGAAGCTTGAGACCTTTAACTTCTGACAAGTGACCCATTTAAAGCCACACATTTGTCCCACAGTGAAGAATTCTTCAGATATTGTACTAGGTACTTTTAGATGAGGAGTCTTTTGCAATAGATGGATTCAGTATTCCTCTGAATAGAAACTGAAGGGGAAGGCTCTGATCTGTAGAGGATACCCTACCATCTTTTTAGCACACATACCATCTTTCTTAACCCTGACATTTTGTCACATGGTCACTCCCCTTGTCCTAGTCCCATGTGATAAGGTGTTCCAAGAAACCACAGAAGTACTGGATCTCAACAAGGACTCTCCAAAGGCATATTTAGCCACTGTTGTTTTGAAAAAAAGTAGAGCTTGTCAAATGGGCTGCATAAAGATGATAATTAAATTAAATGAAATTAATCCCAAGAACTACTATTATAGGATTGGCTGATTACATAGGTAGCTAAGACCCACTAACTACCATTTTCCCTGCTGGACTTGGAAACGACATTTTTGTGCTGTATGAATAAATAAGAGCAACACAGCCCTGTCCACTGAAGGAACTCTTCTTCACATGCACAGAAAACTGGAGGCAGAACAGAGTCTCTGGGGTGTGCACTCTGGCCTGATGGCCTCCTCCTGAATGCTCCTTGCTGTGCTGTGCCACAATTAATCAAGCTTTCTAGGTTTTAGTTAATTTCAGGACCCCAATAAATTGGTTTGTACTGGCATTAGTCCAGCCCTGATAATTTCACAGCCATGTGCTTGGAAACTGCTGCAAGTTTGCACAGGACTTAGCAAGCAGGGAGCTGGGGGAGAAAGCATAAAAGAAACTCTTGTTTGGCTTAAGTTCCATTAATATTGGAGAAAGCTGAACTCTAAATGACAGAAAAACATGGTTTAGCACATGGACTTTGTAGCTGGGAGTGGGCTTCTCTGTGTTCTTTTAACTCCCTCCCCCTTCAACTCATGGTGGATTTGAAAACAATAAAATTAAATAAACCCAAACCTTTAGTTTGACATTTCTCTTTGTCTGATTGTTCTCAAGTTTTTGTCTCTGATTTCACAAGAGTCCCTTGAGGAATAAGCACTGGAGCCCATAATCTAGTAAAAGGTTCATTTGGGTTTAGACTTTTTATTTTTAAAGATATGATTCTTTGAGTTTTTTTTTTTTTTTTTACCCCCAATTTCAGGTGGCTTTTATGACTTTAAAGGTAGGAAAATTTAATGACAGTGAGCAGAAGGGTCCCTAATAAGAATAGAAGTTTGGGGCTGCCCGTGTAACTGCTATGCAAAACAACCCCAACTGCTAAGTCTTTCAGGCTTTCAGAGGTACAACCATGTCTCTGGCACTCAGGTTCCAGAATGTGTTGTGGCCAAAGAAACACAGACCAGAAGGTGCCAATAAACTGAGTGAACGGACATCTAGAATATGATTTTACAATTGAGCACACCCTGAGCTTTAATGCTATGAGAGTTCAATTCTTACATTTTACAGATGGGAAAACTGAGGTCCACAGGGAGCAGGAGTTTGGGATATGACCTGTCCACGGCAGAGTCAGGACCAGAGCCAAGAGTTCTAATTTACAGTTCAAGAATTCTTCCAGGTTCTAATGCAGCTTCTCTTGTGTCAAAAACATTATATTTTCTCTAATATAAAAAGTGGGGGGGGGGAAGACTTGGACAATTCGTTATAGGGCCAATGTAAGAGTGACTGTTTAGATTTTCAGATTCTTTTGGCAAAACTCCGTGGACGTGCAGATTCTCTGCTAAGTTTTTAAATCATCCAAACAGAGAAAACTGGAGATGAGTGTTTGACTGTGTCTACATGATGCCTAAACAGACAGTTGATTCAGTAAAAAAATATTATTCATGTTGCTGGTTTGGCAACACAACTAGTTGGTGGACTAAATCCTTCATTTTTTAACTCCTTGAGACTCAGAAGATAAAGCCCCAGACCAGCAGTCAGAAAACCTGGCTTCTAGGCTTTATTGTATCACTGATCCCACCCTCCTCTCTGGGCCTCAGTTTCTGCTGTTGTAAATGTATAAGATTTTGACTAAGTTGTGTACTTCAGTGTTTTCACCCTCTAGGGTACTCTATACAAACTTAGTCATTTTGCCTTATTAGGTGGGAGAAGATGATGTGTCTGTTTGAGGTCTTTGCCATCTGCACATGAGGTCAGCAGCCCCGTATTTCTAGTGTGAGAAGGGGTTTCTGGACTTGGCTTCTAAATAGGCAACACTCTATTCACCCCAGTCCCCTCCCTTAATCTCTTCCTCATAAGGAGGAAAGGAGTCCAGTAGTCAGTCCACAGGAAAAACTCAGCAGTACTGTGAGGAGCCCTGTACTTTGTCTCCTGATCTCATCAGCCCACACCTCCCTCTCAGATTAGCCAAGCTCAAAAGCTGCAGAATGGCCTGTGGCTAAATAATAAGGTAGGGAACAAGAAAGCAGTGTGGGTGAATAATGGGTTCCATATCAGGTGATGAATCTGACTCTGGTCAATATGTGACTTTTTGCCTGTGAATAAAATCTCCTGGCTCATACTCCTGACCAATTAATCTGCTGAAGCTCTTTGAATGAATTGAAGCCAGTGGTGTACTTACAAGCTCTCACCAGCTTGTAAAGTGATTGTGAACAGCTTTTACCAACTCCACATTAAGTGACAACATATTGTTAGTTTGAAATTGGCCGTGTTGTGGGTATTTACACAACAGAAATTGGAAATTGCTAAATATTGGGACTCTCCTTCCCCCCAACCCCCAGGAGCCAGTTCTTAAACAATCATCACTGTACACCATGGTTCACACTTAATGTTTCTTTTTCTTTTTAAAAAATATTTTTAGTTGTTGATGGACCTTTATTTTATTTATATATATGGTTCTGAGAATGGAACCCAGTGCCTCACACATGCTAGGCAAGCACTCTTCCACTGAGCTACAACTCCAGCCCCACACTTAATGTTTCTAGGGGCTGGAAAGGTAATATGAATGAGTAAAATAGACCTGAGGGTAACAAATGGGAAATGATATGGAGTGGTGGGGACTGTGGCAGTTTGTAAGTACGTATTCTGTCTCAAGGCAGCCACCTTCACTCTGTTGCAACCTATGTTACCAAGTAGAGACTTTAGTCCAGTGTTATTAGCAATTCTAATTTTTCAAGATGAACTAGAATAAAAGTTTTTATGTGAAATCTCCAAGTAATAAAAATTAAAGATTGTTTAGATACAACTCAAAGTTTGATAAACAAACACTCTGTTTAGTCCAGGCAAAATATGTAGACAGGTTCTTCTCAGCCTTTGAATCAACAGGTTGGCATCTTTGCTTTCTGAAGTCTCTGGTTCTTTCTCCTATTCCCTGTATTATACCTTCCATGCTGAGATGCCAGCATCCTTCCTAATCAAAAACAACTTTTCCTTCCTTGATAACTGAAAGAACAGGCAATTTGGATCTGAGAGTATGAGTAGCTTCTTATAATTTTACTCTGGCTTATGTAATGTATCTAGTTCATGTGCCACAAAGCTGAAGAAGAGGATACTAGCCTCAGACCTGAACCTAACATCTAATGATATTCTCCAGGCACTAGGACAAAGCCTGGTATTGTGCACCTGTGTGCAAAGAGAGAGTGATTTTCATTTTGGCATCAGCCTCATCGCTATTCCACTTGAAGGTATGTTGGCACTCTACTCTCCAACTTACTCCCTGCCTTCAAGAACAGGGTGGGAAATTGGGCTAATTACTGGTTTTCTCTTCCTGCTTTTATCCCCACTCTGTTCTGAGACAGGCAATCTGAAGCTTGAATAGCTAATAAAGGACTTTACTGAATGTGTAACAGCTTTCACATTTGTACTAAGTGGATGGAGGCAGGGAGGGGAAAATGAGGGTAGAAGCAACTATTGTGCATATACTATCTTCCAAGGACTTCACAGACATTAGGCCATTGAATCTCAAAGGCAACATTACTATAATTTCCCTTTGACATATAAGAAAACAGGTTAATGAAGGTTATACAGTTGATTGAGATTCCAGTTCAAGTATGTGTGTTTCCAAAGCATTGATTCCTTTGAGTGTACCATGTTACTTCCCAAGGAGAGATATCTGCTGTCATTAAGATAAGAAGATAGACCCTGCTGTTGGTTCTAATGAAAAAATAATAGTGGATCGACCTGCTATATCATTCTGGGAATAAAGTTGAATACCTTGGGAAGTTCATGGTAGTTTCAGGGACTGTGAATTCCTTGAGGTCCTATACCAAGCTATCTAAGCAAATGCAATTTGGTAACGTGATTAACTTTCTATAGCAATAGAGTGTGTAGGAATGAAGTTTCTATTCTATCACGTTGCATTTTTTTCTATGCATAGCATAACATTTGGACATATCCTATCTCCAATTTATTTTTATGGCATCCTTGGTTAACAAGTGTTTTATTTGTTCAAATTAGTTATACATGACAGTAGAATGTATTTTGACACATCACACATAAATGGAGTATAATATCCCATTCTTCTGGCTGTACATGATGTAAAATCACACCAGTTGAGTAGTCATATATATACATAGGGTAATAATGTACCTACCCTATATCCCCCTCCCTTTACTCCCCTCTACCTAATCCAAAGAAATTCTATTCTTTCCATACCCCCCTGTTGTGAATATATCAGATAAAACATTCAGCCTTTCGGTTCTTTGCATTGGCTTATTTCACTTAGCATGATAGTCTCTAGCTCCATCCATTTACCAACAAATGCCATAATTTCATTTTTCTTTAATGCTGAGTAATATTTCGTTGTGTATATATACCACATTTTCTTTATCCATTCATCTGTTGAAGAACATATAGGTTGGTTTCATAGTTTAACTATTAGGAATTGAGCTGCTATAAACATTGATGTGACTGCGTCATTGTAGTATGCAGATTTTAAATCCCTTGGGTATAAACCAAGGAGTGGGATAGCTGGGTCAAATGGTGGATCCATTCCAAGTTTTCCCTAGTTAACAAGTTTTAAAAATACCTTTGTAAAACTGCTTGAAAATGCAGTTAAATTTTGTGAAAAACAAAACAACTTTGATCCAAAGTGGTAATTCTTATGCTCTGCCCATGTGTCCCATTCATGGTAATTGAGGGACACACTATAACTTTGGATCAAGGAAGTCATTCCTTTTATCTTTAAGGTGTTTTCTAGAATCCTGTATACCATAAGTTTACCTTGATTTCTGACAATAAATATATTCCTGAAATTTCCTGTACACCAAATCTTGTTTTCTCAATGGCCTTTCTTATAAACCTGGAGCTATTATCCTTCGGGTAAATAATCTCATAAAATACTTTCACAAATATCTTTAAATCACTTTGAAGGAAAACCACTTCTCTAAAAATCCTATTCAGATATAATACAAAGCCCAAATAAAAAATAACCTTGGGTTATTTTTCTTTGCTATAAATAACTGAAAGACATAAATGGAACAATGACAGCTTAACTAAAATGAATACACTCAACCAAAATATACCTGCTTCAAGGGCTGAAGATATAGCTCAGTGGAAATGCAGATGCCTAGCATGTGGGAGGAACTAGGTTCAACCCCTAGCACCAGAAAAAAAAGCACCTGTTTCTATTAACTCTGTTTCCAAGATTTTATAAGCTCCTTTCTCCATTTACTGCTCTGGTTTTGAAGTTCTAGGAAACATAATTGTTTTAGCTACTGGTAGCAGTTAGGATTGGCTAGGTTATGCTGCAAAAATAAGCAACCTTCAAATGTCAGAAGCTTAACACACAAAAGATTCTTTATCACTTACTGTAGATATTAAAAATAAGTCTTCTAGGGGGTTTGCTCATCTCAATCACTCAGAAATCCAGGCTTCATTTCGGTACATGCACACATTCCTGTGGGAGGGAGAAGGGAATGGGGTGAATTATACACCTTTGAAGTTTTCACCCAGAAGCAACATATCACTTTCATTGACCAAAGCAAATCAGATGGCCAAGCTTAACCAAAAAGGGGGAAAAGGAATAAAATCCTACCATGAGCCCAAAAGGAAGAAAGCTGGAAACATTAGATGAACCACTCTATAGTCACAGCCAATTCTTTTTTCTAGTGCTTTTTAGAAATGGCTAGTAGGAAGAAAAATATAACAAAAGACAAAAATGTAGTAATAAGCATGAATATGTACGAGTAACAAAGGGGCTCATAAAATATAGTTTACCAATCCCAAAAGAATGAATTGTTAATGTCTACATATTTAATGAAGTATCTGAATAATACAAATTCTAGGTTGGTTTAATTATTTTGTAAACAGGAATAAACCTATGCCACAATCTTTATGAGTCTGGTCACTTTTTGAAAGTTAATTTGATAACGTGATGTTTTCATGTTCCAGTGGGACAAGAAGCATTTATAAAACTAAAATCTATGACATCAGAACATTGTGCAATATTAATGATTCTGTAATACATCCACTTATAGATTTATTAAATAAGTTCTGAAACATAGTACAGAAGATTGGCACACAAAAATCAATGCATGTATACATACTAGCAATGAATATATGGAAACAGAAATTAAAACACAATAACATTTATAATTGTCCCAAAGACAATGAAATATGTATGTATGATTCTAAAAAAATATGTATGAGAGATTTATGCTGAAAACTACAAAACAGTGATGAATGAAATCAAAGAACATATAAATTAATATAGAGATATACTGTGTTCATGATTTGGAACATGCAACATATTAATATCAATTCTTCCCAAATTGATCTACAGTTTTAATGTAATCCTGTTCAAATTTCAATTTATTGTAGACATAGACAAGTTTATTCTATAGCTTTGTGTGGAAATCTGGGTGACCTAGGTTAGCTAAAGCAATGTTGGAAAAGAAGAATTTAGTTGGGGAATCACTTGACTTGATGTTAAGATGTACTATATTTCTATAATAATCAAGACTCTGTGGTACTGGTAAAAGGATAGACACATAGATCAATGGGATAAAGAGAAAAACAAGAAATACACCTACACAAATTTGCCTAACCAATATTCAACTAAGGTGTAAAAGGTATTCAATGGAGAAAAGATAGCTTTTTCCACAAATGATACTGGAGTAATTGGACATCCATAGCCAAAAAAGTAAACTTCCATCTAAACCTCACACTTTATATAAAAATTAACACAAAATAGACCATAGATTTGAATATAAAACTTAAAAATATTAACACTTTTAGTACAAAAGTTTAGGAGAAAAATGGGACCTACAGATAGACCAAGAGTTCTTAGACTTAACACCAGAACATAATCCATAAAAGTAAATTTTGATGGATTAGATTAGTTCAAAATTAAAAACTCTTGTTCCATAAAGGCCCATGAGAAGAGGATGAAAAGACAATCTATAGACTCAGAGGAAATATTGCAAAGGTATACAGAAGTCCAATATTCACATGCAAGATGGTAGATATCATTAGATTTTAGGGAAATGAAAATTAAAATCACAAGGACATATCAGTATATATGTATCAGAATGATTCAATAAAAATGACAACAACAACTGCTGGCAAGAATGCAGAGAAACTGGATCTCTCATACATTGCTGGTGGGTAATTCTGTTCAAATCTCAGTTTATTGTAGACATAGACATCTAAAAATAGCCTGACAGTCCTTATAAAACTACATAAGCATTTACCTTAAAATCCAAGAACTTTACTATTGGGCATTTATCTCCTCCAAGAAATGAAAATTTGTTTACGTACAAACATGTGGACAAATACAGCAGCTTTATTTGTAAATGGTCCCAACAGGCCCATTAATGGATGAATGGTTAAACAAACTGGCATCTCCATACCATGGGTTACTACTCAGTAATTAAAAGGAGCAAGAATTATGTTTGGGGGCAGGGAAGCTACTCTCTAAAGGTTACATACTGTGTGATTCCATGTAACACTCTTTTAAAAAAATATTTTTAGTTGTAGATGGACACAATATCTTTATTTTATTTATTTATTTTTGTGTGGTGCTGAGGATGGAACCCAGTGCCTCACACGTGCTAAGCAAGTGCTCTACTGATGAGGCACAACCCCGACCCATATGTAACATTCTTAAATGACAAAATTATTGAAGTGGATAATAGTTTCATGGTTGTCAGGGAGTAGACAAGGGGAGGAATGAACAACAAAGGGTGTGAGTACAAAAGTAGCACAGGAGATTCTTGTACTGTTCTGTATCCTGACTGTGGTGGTGATCACCTGAATCTACCTATGTGGTAAAATTGCGTAGAATTATACATGCAGGCAAATGAGTGCATGTAAAACTGGTGAAATCAGAATAAGGTGAAGGGGTTGTATCAATGTCAATTTCCTGAATGTGATATTATACTCAAGTTGTGCATGATGTCACCATGGGGGAAAACTGGGTGAAAGACATATCCATATGATATTCAGGATCCATATGAATCATTTCTTGCAACTGTATGTGAATCTACAATTATCTCAAAATTTTTAAAAATAAATTTTAAAAAGTGAATATGAGATTATTTATGTTCTCATCCTTATTTAGTAAATTAAAAAAATAAAGCATGGAGATAACCATGAGTTTAGTTTTATAAGACCTCGTAGGAAGTCTAGACTAGGATTTATCCAAATCAGAGTTCTAATTCAGAAATCAAGACTGGAACTGACACAAAGATCACAATTTATAATAATAAAGAAATTTTCAGAGAATTTCAGCAGACCCATATATAATTGCCTGAAAATGTATAAAAGATTCTGAATGAGTTCAGTAGAATGAATTCAATAGAACTAATTGACAATAACTATTTTAAGCCAGTAAATTTTGCGATGTCTTATTATGTGGTAATCTGAATACTACATCAACTAATGGGAGTGAATAGTTGTAGATAAATAGATGGAGCTTTTAAATTCCATTAAGTTTATTTATTTTAAATGCTAGGAACCATGTTTGTCCCAGACTATTTCTTGAAACCAGTCCTTGCCCTGGAAGAATTCACAGTATAGTGAGACAAAACATCAGCACATTAAATAGCATGAGAACAGTTATAAGGCAACAAATCACCAAGTTCAAACTAATATACTACAGCACAAATTGAATGCATGTGGCAACGTATGGCTACCCAAGCAACAGCATAGAGCTAGACATTCTGGGCCCTGAAGGCAACATTTCAGAAAGGTCCCCCTTTCCTTTGTTAACAGTGAAATAAACATCTCCAGCAAAGCAAGGGCTAGTTGGATGATATTAACACTTCTGAAGAAAGAAAAAAGGAGGTAACTTCCAGGAACAATTATTTCTGATTTTAAATTTTCTTTGTTCTCTGTTCCTGATATTTTTTTTTTTTTGACAAACTACAATTTCTCAGGGTGTCAATTTCTTCAGCTATTGACTGAATGTAATGATCAGAATTGAAAGTTAGGAATTCTGAATTGGAATCTCATGTCTGTCATTTACTAGCTGTGTGACCTTAGCTACATCATACACCCTCCAACATCAGATTTCTCTTCTGTGAAATGAAAACATTGACTAAGTCAAATGGTTCAGATGGTTTCCAGAAACTCACACTTGAAGCCACTGATAGTTCAGTTTCTTGTGAGGATTTAAAAATAATATTGATATAATACATATGCCAGTGATAGGGAACTGACAGACTTGAGTAGTGGGAACATGAGGATAAGGGAATAATTCTTTTTTTTTTTTTTTTTTTGGTGGGTGCTGGGGATTGAACTCAGGGCTTCATGTATGCTAGGCAAGTGCTCTGCCACTAAGCCAGAAACCCAGCCCTGCAAGGGAATAATTCTATAAACCTGGCCCACAATGCTGACCCCCACATGCTTTCTCTTTTAAAAAGCAATTTACCTGCATCCCTGACTGGCTAAAGTCGACAGGATATGTTACATTCCTCAGCAAACTACCTGTTATCTGCAGGAGGAATACAGGCCTGAAATGCCAATAAGAACACAAGTTACCCTGAAAAGGGGGACTTTTGTGCCCCTTACATAGAGCAGATCCCAGAACTCAGGGAGATAAGGATAATTTCCCCTAATTACAAAATCTGTTAGACCAGGTTCCAATTAGAATTGGTCAGCATGGGCCAAAGTGACCTAGAGTTGTCATGGTAGTGGGGACTTGAAACTCTGATGTCATTCTGCTGTTGGTCAAAAGTCAAGAGGTGGACCTGGTCGAGACTATCTGGAAACTTTCCTAGGACCCACAATAAAACAGAGGGACACATTTTCCCCTCTCCTTTCTGAGATAACCCACTCTCTCCCTTGAGAGAGTCCTCTTTTAACCTTTCCTTCCCTTCTAATGAATTCATGACCCTTACTCTAAGTGATGTATCTGAAATCTTCCTGTCCTGATCTCAAGAATGGGGGTAAAGAGGAGGTGGCTGAGCTGCCTCAGTTTTGCCATAGTCCCCTGCCCTATTGAAAAAAAAAAAGTACCCAGTAAGGATCTACACGTTAGGAATATTGATATTATGCAGTTCATGTAAAAAAGCCCAGCAGCTCTCCTCCTCCAAATTTAGGCACTACAGATATAAATGGGTACTGTTAAGGCAGCACTTTCAGGGGCCTTAAAAGATTTTGATAATTCTTTGCAACTATGCTTCATTGAATGAACACAAATATGGAGTAGTTTGTCTCAGGTTCATCAAAACATCAGCAGTGCTGAGTGATTTTAAGGCTGGGTCTTGGCCCAACTTGGACTCTCTGGGACTGCTAAAGCAGTTTTCTTCCTCAAGACCCTTAACAATTAGTAGAGAGGCCCTTTCTGATGGGGCTTGGGAGCTCTCTTTGTAGCAGAAAGTAGATTTCGAAGTTCTCTCCAGCGCCGCCCCCACCCCCATCTCCATCCCGTCTTTACCGAGGCCAAACCTTTGTCACTTGCCACAATAAAGATCTGCGAAATGTCCCGAAATGTTAAAGCGACGTGCTAGGGCGTAATTTGCCGGGCCAGCCCAACTTGTATACAGTACACCAGTATTGTACCAGGTGCGCCTGCAAAAGTCGTTTTGCCTCGCGAGAAAGGGTGAGGGAGTTCCAGGCAGGGAAGACAGAAGGTAGCTAGGGTCTTCAGGGCGCGCGCGAACGGTGGGAAGCTCCTAGGTGCATCCAGTGCACGGGGGAGGAGGGGCCGGAGGAGATGTGCGGTCCCTTTAAGACCCCAACGCTCGCCTAGCCAAAGGAGGGGGGGGGGTGCAGTGGGGGCGCTGCGTGATGGGAAAGTCGCCGGCTGAGCCTCACACTTTCTCCCGGTTTTTAAACTTTCGGGTTGGGGAAGCAGGAATAAAGCCGTTGTGCGTGCTTGCAGGGGCTGCGTGCTTGCGGACTTCCCGCCAGCCGCGAGCGGCCCGCCTCTCGGGCCAAGTGGGGAGCGGGCAGGCGGGCGGGCAGGTGGCCCCGGGCCGGCGCGCCCGCGCCTTGGCTCTGCCCCCGGGAGCGGAGCGAGCCGCTGCTCCCTCGTGGTGTGAGGGCGGTGATGTTTTTCCTCCCACCCACTTTTGAGTCCCCCCTCCCCCCTCGCGCGCACTGTAGCTCTCGCCACAACCTGCGAGCCCCAGACCTCGGAGGAGCGTCCCGGGGAGCTCGAAGCGCGTGCACGCGTGGCAGACGGAGGCCAGTGCCCAGGTCAGTGAGCGATGCTCGGCGCCCGCTTCCCCCACGTCCCTTTCCAGCCTTTGCACAGGTGGGGTGCCTTCTGCTGGCTGGAGGCATCCCTGGTAGTTCCCCCAGGGAGCCTTGAACTTTGGGACCTGCCATCCCTAGTCGTCCTATGGTCCAGCTGCCAGCCGCTGAGATGGAGGTGGGGCCCAAGGCACTGGGCCCAAGGCGCTGAACCCAGGCAAGTTGGGGGCTCTGGATTTGAACTCACAACTCGCCACTCCTCACTCGGCCTACGTTTCTACGTGTTCTGGTGCTTTCAGAGGCCACTAGGGTACTCCCTGTGGAACTGCCTAACTGGACTCTGCAGGCCCCATAATTCTGCATGTGTCCAAGAGCCTGTTTTCTCATTGATTGGTGTCCTGGACCGGTGGCTGATTAAAGTTAATGTGTTGAAGTTAATGAAGCTGAGTGGAGGGGCAAGAGGCTTCCCTCTCCTCTGGACTTCTGCCTCATTTTCTGGCTAGGCCACTGGGGTCAGAACTTAGACTCTAGGCTCAGGAAACAGTGGTATTGCTAGAACATAGGCCTGGAAAACCTGCCTTCCAGTCCCTCCCATCCCTGCCACTAGCTCAATTTATTTGAATTCTCTGTCCCCCACTCTGTCGCCCTCTGCATGCCCATGTTGAAGGTGGCGTTGTGTGGAATGAAGTGAAATGACAGATAGAAAGGTGTTTTTTAAGCCAAATACAGGGCATTGTTTTGCTACTCCTAAGCAGCAAGGAAGATATTGCCTCTGACAAGCGGTATCCTGGGCTAAGCCCTGACATTTTTTGGTGGCAACCCACCAGGAGTTAACTGAGCTTTTCTTGTTGGGTGGTAGTGTGAAGAGAGGATTTCAGCTGATGGACAAGGGCCTGAGACTCTAGTGTCTTTCTTATTGTTTGTCAGAAAGAAAATTGCTACCCTAGGGGCTATCCCACAGATGATAGTGAATGTGAGATTACAAGGTCAGTCAAGCCTCTCCAGAGGATTAAAGAGACACTGTGGGGTATGAAGAACTGACTAACATGTGCTCATCCCTTAGCCTTCCTTTGGGAATGTCTCTTTGGTTCTGTTCTACCCAGGAGACCTGTTCTGAGTGTGGGCTCCTGTCACTTGATGGCCCAGATTACTCTGCAGTTACAGCTGGGCAAGGAGCATTGGTCCCCTCATTTGATGTAAAGGAACAATGTGAATGCTTGTTTCAGGCAGGCACCTTAATCAATACCTTTCCTTTAGTATCAGACACTTTTCTGTTCTCTTATAAATTCCACAACCTTCCCGGACTAGCCCTCACCCCCAGTATTCATTGTAGGATTTTGTTTTCTTTGTTGCTTTCTTGTTGGGTCCTGGATCCCCCTGAAACTTGTCAATGGTTACATTTCTAAGTAACCTGTAAAAGAGTCAGTGCAAGTTTGATGGCCCAACAGCCTGTGTGAAGCCGACAGAGAGTTAATGCAGAAATAACTCCAGTTAACTGGGTCAAAGTATAATTTGAAAAATTAAGGACAGTTTGGCTCTTTGCAAGAATAAGAGTCGGATGTTTGCTGAGCATTGCTTGCTTGTGTTTACTCCTGCAGTCCCAACAAATGTCTTGAACCACCCTTTCCCCAAAAATAAAAAAATTAAAAAGATAAAGAGAAATTGAATGGTAGGGAGACCTGGGAAGGGAACTCTTCTCGGTTCATATTTCTGCACAGAATACAAAGGCAGGACTTCAGGATCTTGTAAATCAAAAGTGAATATTTATAAAGCGATTCATTTTCTGATGTTCTCCATCACCGCCTGGGAGGCCACACAGATGACAGGAATGCCAAAAGAGATTAATTGCTCTCTAGTCACCAACTTTTCTATTTGCTCATAACATTAGCTGGGACCCAAGAAAAGCAAAAAATTCTAAGGGCCGTTTTCTTGCCAGCTTGAGTTATGAAGCAATGCTACTGTTCACCGAATCGCCCAACCATTGTACAAGAAAAACAACCCTGTTGGTTCTTGCATGGGGAGACCCAAAAGCCATGGTTTTAAAAATACCCCCTGAGATCTATATATGATTGTGATAAATTGGACTTCAGCAGTTTAAAAGCTCTCTCTTTTGGAAACCTGGGGTATAAGCTTATAAAAGTAGACTCAGGAAGAACCTCTCACTAAGGTGGGAAACTGCATTTAACTGTTCATGCAGTTGTCTTGCTTCAGGGGAACCTGGTAGCTCTCAGGGTACAGAGATATTCTGAGGGATTGAAATTGGACCATAAACTCTCGGAGAGGACCAAGACTTCAGAATCCAGGATGTTGGAAACTAGGAACAGTGTCTTAAGAGAATTTGATTCTTTTATAAGGAGCTCGGAAAAGGTAGAGAAAGAAGGCAGATGGGCCACTGCAAATCCTGCACGATAGCATAAATTGTTCTCTATGATCAGTTTATTTCAGTTACATATGCATAATTTGAAACAATGGATGTTAAATGATGCTGGCAGCTTCCTAGTATTTAAAGTTGGAGCTGTGGCATCTACTTCAGAACCCAAAGAGACTCAGTGCTCCAAAATGAGCATCTTGCATTCCTTCAAATTCTTCATGCCCGATATTTAAATTGGACTTTCTGAAAAGATCATTGAGTTTAGTTCGTAGTCAGGGTTAACCCCAGATTGAGTGTTGTGTTTCTTGACTATTTAAATATTTTCCAATCTCCTATTGGAAGAATTTTGCAAACTCTGAAGTCCATGGAAATGACTCGTGACTGAGTATGAGCTACAGCAAACTTTCTGTGCTCCAAGGCTCAAAAGGGCTTAAGATTTCTACCCCTTAGACTGGAAATGCCAATCTCATATTTTAAAGAATTGCAGTTCTTTTAATGGTCTTTAGCATGGTAGTACAAGGTGAATAAATGACCTGTTTTAGGTTGGCCTAACTTCTCTTAAAATGGGCCATTTTAAATTTCCATTTTACAGTGGACTTTATGGGTAAGAATATGTCTGAACCATTCTAAGCAATAAAACTTTTCAGGTGTTGAATTGCATCCATTTGCTTGTTACATCTCTCTTCCAATGTAATGATCCTTATGGATCTCATAGAGGACGCTGGAGAAATATTGATCAATTTGTAATTGATCCCTAAAGTATTAATGATAACAGTAGTCTTGAAGCTTAGATTAATTAACTTCTATTTCAGAAATTGCTTGAGTCTCATGCCTATTATTTTTACCTTGCTTGCCAAAATAGCCCTTTTGCAAAGTCCAGTTTCTCTTTTCTCTCAAAAAAAAAAAAAAAAAATCCCTTGAGAAATCAACTTTAATTCCCTTGGAAAGAAGGATTTCAAATTTTATTTTTTATTTTCCCATGACTTGCTTGTAAAAATTTAGGTTCAGTGTTGGATAGTGATGCATGCTCATTCATTTGAATTTTCTCTTACATCTTTGCAAGACCAGAGAGGCAGTTCTTTTTCTTATGCAGGCAAACAATGCTTGCACTCATGTAAATTCTCCAGCACTTCTTTTCTAGCAAGCTAGACCCCTAAGCATCAGTGATCCCTATCCGTTACAAGGTATCTGTTTTAAGTCTTTTTTTCTGCTTCTTTCCAACAGCTTGAGTACACTGCTCCTTGAAGATTCTGAGTTACATTTTGCAGTGACCCAAATGAGAAAAAAGTGGAAAATGGGAGGCATGAAATACATATTTTCTTTCCTGTTGTTCTCTCTTTTCCTAGAAGGAAGCAAAGCAGAACAAGTAAAACGTAAGTGTCTTGAGTTTAAAAATAATATACTTTCTTTTAATTTCTTTGCAAATGTGGCTATACTCTGTAGGGACTGTGATTTAACCCAAATGTGGCCATTCTGCTATTCTATAAGAAGAAAGTGAATGTTACTGGTTTATTCATGAGTTGATAAAAGAATGAGGATTTTTGAATAAGGCTAACTAAGTTTGGTGCTGTTTTTCTGATTATTATATAGTTTTCATCTGATAGAACACATGACACATTAGCCTATTTCCCCTTTCCTTTTCTAAATTGTACAATTCCCATTCCATTTTACGTAACTCTAGAAATATCTGACAGATGAGCTGGATTTTTTCCCAAATTTTAGATACTGAAGCAAAGGTTTTCAGTTTATGAAAAAGAATAACACAGAAAAGAAAAAAAGAAAAGAAAAAGTAAAGCAGGCTCTGCCTGTTTCCTTGTGCCGAAAAACAGGGAAGGAAGAAACCTCCACATGAACTGGATTCAGATGAAAAATCCTTTGAGGAAATTGAGATTCCAGGGACCGGTAGTAAATTGGATGCCATTTATTGAAAGGAACGTCCCTGCAAAGCCAGGGAATATTTCTAGAAAGTCAGCGATCCGTGTGATGGGCTAACACATTGGAGAAAGCAGAGAGTGGCAGGAGAGGGTGATAATTAACCCTCCTTACCACCACATTTGGGAGATTTATGAGGAACCATTGACATTTCTGATCTTGTTAGGTGCTTCGTGCTGCCTTTGTATAGTATGGGCTTTACCTTCATCAGGTCAAGTGCAGCAACCTCTGAGGTGGCTGCTTGCTCTATATTTGAAGGAAAAACCATAACTCTAGTTCCCCTTTATGCCTGCATCAGAAAGAAGCACAAAGTGGAATTGGTCCAAGAGGGGCATTCTCTGCTCCACTGAACTTATTCATGAGAAGAAGCTATGAAAATATTCTTGGTAGGAGCTGCAGCACAGCAGCATCTGAAGCCCATCACTTAAACATTTATCTCCTTTATCAGCATAAGTTAAATATATCAGGCAGAAGGCTTGCTGACAGGGAGGATGGTGCCAAGCTTATTCCATAGTTAAATGCATTTCTGTCCCACTGTGATTTTCATAGTAAACTTAATCTTCTTCCCAGGAGAAATAGTGATTTTGGTTAGGCTTTTAAGCATGAGTGCTCTGTAGTGCTATCTAGTAAGCTTGGGACACCAAAAGAAGTTTATCAGGGCATGATCTCAGTAAGGAAACTTGGATCCATGCCCCTCTCTCCTTGTATTCCTTAAACTACCTCCTCTGGCTTCTGCTTGAATATAGTCCATCTTCAGAGCCTTCCTCTTCCAAAAGTTCTTCTTGATTTAAGTGGATGTGATAGAAATATTGTAGATTTATTCTTAGCTCAAATTATAATTATCAGGAATTAAACATCCCTCCTCTCTTAGAAAGAAACTTCCATTATGGCCTGTTACTGATGGCTTCATGGAGAAAGCGTGGACCTCTAATTAGACTATCTCTTCTGTGAGGCCTTCGATATTTAAGAAGTATTGAAGAACATGTTCCATGAAACTTAAAGCTTTGTTGAAAAACCAAAGAGAGCTGTAATTTTAAAAATACTTATGTACCCAAATTAGTATTTTCTAATGTTTCATAGTGCCTATGAATTTGTCTCCAGCCATTTTAATATCCAGGTGGCATAAAAGCAATTGTGTAACAGATGGCCTAAATCACCCAGTTCTGCTCTAATATTTCAGGATTATAGTCATGAGTCCAAGTTCATTCCCTCAGTGAGCTTCATTCTATGTGGCTGCACACAAGCTGACTATCTGAAAGATGTACAAAGTTATCTCTACTAAAGAGAAAACCTCAAAGTGTGTGTCCCATTAAGTTGACTTAAAACACACACACACACACACACACACACACACACACACACACAATATGTATGCAGAGACAATGCACTTCTAATGATGAGAAGTTAGAAACAGAAATGTCAATCCATAGGGGATTGGTTACATAAATGATCAAAGTAATATAACATCATACTACCATTTGAAAGGACTGCTTAATGAATATTTGGTGGTTCTGGAAAATGTATAAATTAACTTATATTTAGATTTCTTAAATTATAATTAACATATGCTTATTATTCAAAACAAAATGAAAATATCTAACTGCATAAAGAACATGTACCCCTTAACTCCCATTTCATTCTTCAAAAGTAAACATAACTAGTGATTTGCTATATGCACTTCAAAACTTTTCTTTGTGTTCAGAAACCATACACACATGTCTATATGGTTTTTTCTTTCACAGAAATTGGAGCTTATACACATTTTCCTGTAACATGCTTTTACTCAACAATATGAGTAGGATATCCTTTGATGTCATAACATTGCAATATAACAGTGCCATATACTTTCTAATGTTTTTATAGCTTCCAATTGTGTATGTGTACCATGATTTTTTTAGCCAGTCTCTATTTGTAGATATTAAGGTTGATTCCATTTTTGCCATTATAAGCAAGGCATTAGTGAACATCTTAGACACTAATGAAAGTATTTGTGAGAAATTTTTGGACAAAGTGCATGCTCAGTTTTTTAAAAAATATTTATTTGTAGATGAACACACAGTATTTTTATTTATTTTTATGTGGTACTGAGGATTGAACCCAGTGCCTCATAAATGTGAGGCAAGCACTTTACCACTGAACTACAGCCCCAACCCCAAAATGTTCAGTTTTAATCTTGGTAAATACTGCCAAACTTTTCCTCAAATAAGTTGTATTAATTTACAATCTCACCATCTGTCTATGGGAGTCCATTTATAATAACTTTGGAGAGTATTAATCTTTGTACTTAGAGGACTGTTTAATATGAGAAATCATATTTTCGTTTTGCTTTGATTTTTCTATTGCTGTAGCATCTTATCAACAATATTTTAGTTCAATTAAATTTCTTCAGTGAATCACCTGTTTTTTTCCATTTGGGCTGCATATCTTATTTATGTATAAAAGCTTATTTATTAACCTTTTGTTATTTCAAATTTTGTCACTAGCCTTTTATATAACATATATTATTTTTCTCATTCTGTCATTTGCTTTAAACTTTGTATAAGTTGTATTTTTCATATTGAAGTTTTAAAATTTTATGTATTCAGATCTGTCATTCATTTCCTGTATGGCTGCTGGATTTCTTATTCCTAAGGTTTTCCCCACCTATAGTCTTATATTTTCTTCTGCTGCTGCCAAAATTTAGGAGTTTATCCATATTTTTCTATTCCATTTGAAATTTATATTCATGCATGGTATGCAATAGGGAACTATTTTTTTAATCTCAGAATGTTAAGATTATGAATGTTATTTTTGTTCTTCTTTGTGCTGCTTCTATCTATTCCAAAGTTTCCACAGTTGGCAAGTATGGCTTTTTCATCAGGGAAAAGTCTTTTAAAGTAAAAGAATATCACATTTCTCATGTTTTTACTGTCCAGTTCTGGAGAAGGGTAGTTGGTATGGGAGTTGATGAAGGTCAAGCAGGTTTATTTTTTAAATTTAAAAAGTAACTGGGAAAACGAGAAATAAACCTTCATATCTCTCTTTGTGGTCTCATTCCATTTTACCCAAGGAACCCAAAATATTTTCTGGAGCTGGTTTGAATATAAGCTTGTAGGTCAAGGAAGAGGTTCTGTCATCTGTTTGCTCTCCTATTTGGAGCATCATGGTGGAATGTAGGTGGAATACTCTTATGGTGAAAGATGCTCTCTCAATTGAAGGAAGAAATATGACAAGGGCTGGAAAAAATGCTTTATTTGAGGAAAGCTCTTTGACAAGAAATGGTGAAGGTTTGTGCTGCCACTTGCTGTTAGCTAATTAGCCACAGTTACAGTTGTTTTCATAAGAGAGAAGACAGGCTTCCCAGACCAGGAAATACTGATAATTCTCTTCAATGGATGAATGAGCCATTTGTTGCTTATGTAAAAGTTTGTTACTGTCCACCCCCCAGCAAGGTTTGAGGTCTTTAGCCAGGGAAAGATCTTTCTGTAACTCCTTTATGTTCTGTTGTTAAAGTTGTAGTCAATGAGGCCAGGAAGTTCTTTTGAAGTTCAAAGGAGCGTAACATTCACAGCATAATATTCATGCAAATATGGGACAAATGGGCTGAAGAGTTCATCCCGTTTGGCAGATCTAACTTAGGTAATGAACTATTGATCAAAGTGAGGTTGAAAATTGAATTATTAAAAATATTCTATTATATATTTCTAATGGGCCAGCCTGTGCCAAGTCTGGCAAAGACTTAGAGAGAAATTGTTCACATATCTATTTCATGGAGTCTATCCCTGTTTTATAAGGTGAGTTGATTGGATCTTCAAGGGACCTGGTTCTCATTCATTTTTCTCCTTAAGAGAAAAAAGTTTCTAACATTCATATTTGCCTTAACGTGGGCCTCTGGACTTCTCAGGAAAGGAAGGCCATGAAAAGATTGAAGAGAAGGAAGAAGATATTTAGAAAGCCTGAGATATGTGAAGCACCATCTTCAGAGGCCACCAGATCTCTCTGTCTCTGTTGTGAAAGCCAGCCAGAAAGGCGTGGGTTTTCCAGGTTCTTCTTGGACATTTAAGGTGATTATTGGATAATAATAAGAAGCAAGCAAAAGAGTAGACCTAGTCACATCTTAGAAGTTTAAGTAGTTGGAAGTAGAAGAAAGGAATTATATTTTAAAATTAGATAGTTTCATGTTTCTAAAGTAAATTCTTAATTATTATTTTATTTTGGGAGACTACAATGTGGCTTGGCATGGAGGTTCTGAAGTTAGCCTAGATTCAGCTCCCAGCTCCATGACTGTCTTATGTACCTTGGGAATGTTACTTATCCACTCCAGCAATAGTTTTCTTATCAGAACACAGGGGAAACAATAGCATAATGATTATCATCATGGTAATTTGAAGAATAAATGAAATTGTGTATACCAAGTGCTTTTGCACAGTGCCTGGCTCGCAGTAAGCTTTTTTAAAAAATTAGATGTTAGTGAACCTTTATTTTATTTATTTATTTTTATGTGGTGCTGAGGATTGAACACCGGTGCCTCACACATGCTAGGCATGCTCTCTACCACTGAGCTACAACCCTAGCCCTCATAGTTAGCTTTTTTAAAACTACCTTTTTGGTTGCTGGTGGATTTTTATTTATTCATATTTATATGCAGTGCTGAGAATCACACTCACTGCCTTACACATGTGAGGCAAGTGCTCTACCACTGAGCCACAACCCATCCCTCATAGTTAGCTTTTAATGAATGGTAGCTATTAG
This sequence comes from Callospermophilus lateralis, assembly GCF_048772815.1. Classification (NCBI taxonomy): domain Eukaryota; kingdom Metazoa; phylum Chordata; class Mammalia; order Rodentia; family Sciuridae; genus Callospermophilus; species Callospermophilus lateralis. Next base: position 88,950,927 of record NC_135325.1, on the reverse strand, counting down.
AGCATTTCTCCAACAAGTCAAATTATATTATACCCTTAATTTTAAGATCGATATTTGAAACCAAATGAGGTCAAATGACCATACAGGGACGAAGAGCAAGTCCTAGCCAGAGTTGGAACCAAAATCCATGTCTCCAAATTCAGTGTTCTGTTTACTACACCAATTTGCCTCTAGCAATTCTTTGAGGAAGCCAATTCATTCTGTTGAATAGAAGCCCAGTCTCTTACACATGGTAGCTACTTAATACATTAGAGATGATCCAAGTGAATGAATAAAGAACTTTGTAGCAGGAATTCCTAAGAGAGGCAGTATAATATTTGGGAGTTAAAAGACTGGGACTAGGACTGAAAATATTCAGGAACCTAAGGAATCTAAGCCAAAGGAAAGTTGTGAGGAAGGTTAAAAATATGTGCCTTTATATCCATACTTCTTAGATTTCCTTGCCTTCTCAGTAGGATTGGAATGTCCCTGTAGTTTAGTGGAAAGAGGACTGCACTTGAAGTCAAGAGAACTGATATTTTGGTCAGTCCTGTGATGCTTGCTGTGTGGTATTGGTTGAGTCATTCATGTCCTTTGAAGTAAAAATTCGAGAATTCTTGCTTCCTGGACAGAGAACTAAGGGACAACAAAATAGGGGATAGGGAGGCGGGGCAAGGGAAATCAAAGCCCTGGTTTTGGGTACTTGAAGCAAACTACCTGGACTTTATATATTGTCACAGAGTCATTGCAAAGTAATTTTATTCCTTTAAGATTTATAGCCTGGGGCTGGGGTTGTAGCTCAGTGGTAGAACGCTTGCCTAGCATGTGTGAGGTTCTGGGTTCGATCTTGGAACCACATAAAAATAAAATAAAGGTACTGTGTCCACCTACAACTTCAAAAGTTAAAAACAAGATTTATAGACTGGTTGTTTCAAAAAAGGTTAGATATAGTTTAGAGATGAAAGTCTAGGTGGAAAATAATGATTTTAAAGATGAAATAAAATAGAGGTCATCTGAAGAAAGCAGAAAGAATAGATGTATTTAGCATGTGGTTTAGTAGATTATAGTATTTGCACTGTAAATTTGGCTTATTCCTCCTGAAAAGATAAAAATAGAAATTTCAGGCTTGTTGGAAAACTTGCAGATTCAGCTACAGACTATTCCCACCTCTCATCTACCACTTGGATTGATTATGAGATGTTTGAATAAAGCACATTCTGGGTGGTACAAGAAGATCATCCTTAATCCTGGCTTCTTAGAAGGGAGAAGAATTATCTATCTATTTTGTATTTCTTTATTAACCCTCTGTGAAAGTAAGAGTACAAACATTAAATTATAACTTAATAAACATCTTTCCACAAGCAGTAAGGGAATACAGTACAGGTCCTTTACCTTTGAATGACCTTAATTAATTGAAAGATACAACATAGCATTCTTAAACAGATGGATGTTCAATATGCTTACTAGTCTGAATTGTCTACTACCCTACCAGATGCCCTAAGCAACCTTTACATCAACATAATATCTTTTCTGATTTTAAAATAGATGCTCATTGTTAAACATTCAGAAAATACATAAAACTATAAGGAAAACAAAAATCATCAGTAATCTCAACCATAGTTATCTGGTGTGTGTTCTTTTATTCTAAGTTCAGCTATATATACATATTGTTTTACAAAAATGAAGCACAATCTTGTAACCAGTTTAGATCAGGATTTATTATGTCTATTCACAATTGGAGTCTTCAAATGCACTGATGGTGAAGAAATAGTGAAAATTTGGTGGTTTACATTTATTTGCATGGGATGTAAATTTGATTCTGTTGTAAAAAGTTTAAGAGTCCAACTTGTTTTCTTGACCAAAGAAAAAGAAACTATTCATGACAAAATGGAAAGTGTCCTTTAACTGAGGCTTATGAAGCTGAGGTGCAGACAGAAAGAATAATTGGTTATATCTTTGAATGGGGGCTTGTATTTTTGCCCAAAATCCTAGGCCATAAGACATGGAAGAGATTATCTTTGCTAGAAAAATATACTCAGGTCAGGTTACATCAGCCAAGTAACATTTCTATGAAAGGATCTCCCCGTGTCCTTATAAGAAAGATTAATGAGAATACTATCAACTATCAGTTAGCCATACTAATCAGAGATAGAAGTTCACAATGAATTGGAATTTCATGGAAAATCTCCAGTTTTATCTTAGCCAATGGTGTCACCTTGCTTGACTGTCAAACCTCTTGAATTATAAACCCTTTTCTTTTCATTGAGTTTGCCCACCTGTTAGCAAAAATCTGAAATAGTCACAAGATGAATAATAGGAGGCCCATTCTGCGAATAGGACACTCAACATATATGTCCAGTGGGGGGGGGAAATATATATATATATATATAATTGGGGGCAAATGATCCAGTGAATAGGAATAAGATAGTTAATTCCAGGATAAGGGAATCAGCTGTATTTACAGAATGAAGAATTTGGCTTCTTTCTGGCTTCCCCTTTTCACTGGTTTCCACAGCCTAGAAATGAAGTCTTAAAGTCCTGAGGGAATTTGATAGTCTTCAACTTTAGAAACTCTATGCCAGAAAAATTAGAAAAAAATTATGCAATTACTATATATTGCCCTTCATACAATTCTGATAAACAAAGAAGAAAAGTATTTATGTCTTTAGTTTTCTTCACTGCTCTAGAAACTTTTTTTTAATATTTACCTTTTTTCGTTGTAGTTGGACACAATACCTTTATTTTATTTATTTTTATTTTTAAGTGGTGCTGAGGATTGAACCCAGGGCTTTGCACATGCTAGGCGAGCACTCTACCACTGAGCCACAACCCCAGCCATCTAGGAACTTTTTAAAAAATAAATAATTAAAGGAGAAATTTATTCCCTGGTTGAGGTGAGAGGATGGCAAGTTCAAAGCCAGCCTCAGCAATTCAGTGAGGCCCTAAGCAACTGACCGAGACCTTGTCTCAAAATAAAAATAAAAAGGGCTGGGCATGTGGCTCAGTGGTTAAGCGCCCCTGGGTTCAACCCTTGGAAAAAAGAAGACAATTTGTTTACTTGTATCTATTCATATAATGAACAGCAAAGATCCATCTCTCCTTCTCCACTGACCATATGTGTTATAACAGAATAAATATTATTGTAATACTGACATGATGGTGTGTCTACAGTAATAGCTCTTATCAAAAACAGTTCATGGAATTTTTTCTTGCTTTTGGATTGGTGATGGGGTTATTGACCTTTTGACCTAATCTTGGAAGATGGGAAATAATGATTGGGCACAACATTGATGGTACAATGACTCATCCCTTTTGCTATTTACTTTTTGGAATTTTTGTTCTTCTTAACAGGGGCCACTAAAATAGCAGGGATTTCCATTTATAATTAAATGCCAGCTGAACCATTTGAAAAATAACTATGATGATGCAGGTTGAAGGTCCATTTCATATATTACTTGGAATTCCTTTGGGATCAAATTCTACTCTCAGAGAACCATTATTTAATAGAAAGTCATGCATTCTCCAGCTGGTATCTCTCAGGTATTGGCAAGTAATCACATCACTTTTTTTCCTTCATGTCTCCTAAAAGTTGATGAGATGTCTTTGCTTCAATAAAATCATCTCATTTGTGTGACTGATCCAAGGTGACATACTGGAACTTTAGGTGTGGTTGATTATACTGTATAACTCACTAAATTCTCTGCTAAGTGGAGCCAAACAAATTTTAAAAGGTCAAACTTAAAAGCATGTGCTGCAATTGACTTTATCATAATTTTTGAAAATTGATAATATCTAGTGTGTTCATAGAGAAATCAGTAAATTTGTACTAACCACTCCACTTTGAACAGCCATGCAAAACCAGGTTTTGAAGATTATGGTGTTTACATGTGTCATCTGCTTGAAAAGATATTATTGTCAGTAATTGCAGAAGCATTGTTTAATAGCACCAATGATGTTACTATTCAGCTCCTTGCTTTCATCCAGTTCCTGAATTTTGCTCTTTCAAGGAGTTGTGGATTTCTCTCTGGAATAAAAGTGGACAGATCCTATACCATGGAGATAATAAGGCCAATGTACTTGGGCTAGGGCTGTGGCTCAGTGGTAGAGCACTCACCTAGTACATGTGAGGCACTGGGTTCGATCCTCAGCACCACATAAGAATAAGTAAATAAAATAAAGATGTTTTGTCAAGCTAAAACTAAAAAAGATTTTGTAAAAAAAAAAAAAAGACCAATGTACTTGATGAAAAACCACTATGTTTGTATTAGGATCAGGTTACTATCAGCATTTAGTGTTTGAGGAAGATATTTATATCCTTAAGAAGCATAGTTTAGGGCTAGGGTTGTGGCTCAGTGGTAGAGCGCTTGCCTGGCATGTGTGAGGCCCTGGGTTTGAGCCTCAGCACCACATAAAGATAAATAAAGATATTGTGTTCATCTATAACTAAAATATTTTTAAGAAAAAAACATAGTTTAGAAGGTACTGGTATAATATGTAGAATAAATTCCATGTAACACATGAGGAAAATGCTATTTGTTTTAAAAAGAATGAAAATGAAATTTTAGCTGGGGATGATTTTTGTCTTCTCAACAAGATTTCAAATCCCTTGAGAGTATGAGCATACACTTTATGTTTTGTCACTGACATAGATACAAAAAATGCAAAATAATGTCTTTACTCTCTATACCATTTGATGTAGTCTGAGTATGACTTGCCTTCACTACAAATAACACCAGTTCTTTGAAAGGTGATCAAAGTTATATGTCAAAAGTGAAGTGTAAGGATGTTTGAGAAAAGATGAGACAAGAATGTGTGGAAACCCTTCTCAAGTTCTAAAAATGTGTGACCTGTACCTTACCAACTACATAGCAGAAGACACACAATTATATAATGGCCATAATCATTGGTTCTAAAGTCAGACTACTTAGGCTTGAATGCCATTTCCATAGTTGACTCATCATGTCAACTTGGGCAAGTTTCAACATCTCTCTATGCTTCTGATTCCTCATTTGTAAAATTGAGATAATGGGACCAACATTGTAGGATTATTGTGAGAATTTAGTGAATTAATATATGTAAAGCCCTTAGAAAAGAACCTGGCTCTTAGAAAGTGCTTCACGAATATTAGGTGTTTTCTGCTGTTATTATTATGATCATCATTTTCTTCTTTTTTTTTTTTTAAGAGAGAGAGAATGAATCTTTTTTTTTTTTTTTTTTTGGTAGATGGACACAACACAATGCCTTTATTTATTTATTTATTTTTTTATGTGGTGCTGAGAATCTAACTCAAGTCCCGCCCGTGCTAGGCGAGTACTCTACTGCTGAGCCACAATCCCAGCCCCATGATCATTCATTGAGCTCTATTTTCTAGGAACTAATCATTTATTTCCTGGTTTTTGAGCCAAATTTGGAGGAGGAAAATTTATATCATTCAGTTTTCACACTTTGTCTAACAATATTCTTTATAGACTGAATTTGGGGAAAATTGCACATATTGGTTGAAATTAGTTGTTTGGGTTATCCCTGTTTTTCATGAATAATGGTGTACTCAGACATATTAAAGTGATTTATTTAATATTCAGTGAAATAATCTGTTTTAAAAATATCTCAGAGAAGAGCAACCTGCTTAAAAGTAATGAAGAATACCCTTCTTTTGGCATCAGTACATACTGTCTGTGGGAGTCAGCCTTTCCTACATGTTAGAATCTTTAACAAGTTGAATGAGAGTTTAAAAAATGCACATGGAATCCACATTTTATAGCTTATTTTATTGTAATGATTGCTTAGTTTTCCAGAAGTATATATCTTCTATTATCAAATTTCTTCAAGAAAGGGGTACATCATCCAATCATGCAAATCATATAGATGATAGCAAAGCTCATCAAATCTCATATTTTAAATAGGTAGATCTGATGTCAACCTGAGTGTAGTAATTCAAGCAAGAAAATTAATACAGAAACAAATGCATAGTGTTCAGGTTCTGTCCTACTTTGCAATGTGGATTTAATCCTACAAAATAACTTCTAGTTTACCTCCATTTAAGTATTAGTGGTTCCACAACGGTTGAATGTTCTCTCTGATAAGTGGATGCTGATACATAATGGGGAGATGTTCATGGGGGGAATGGAGGAACTTTGAATTGGGCAAGGGGGAGGGGCATGGGGGCAGGAAAGATGGTGAAATGAGATAGACATCATTACCCTAGGTACATGTATGATTGCACAAATGGTGTGACTCTGCATCATGTACAACCAGAGAAATGGAAATTTGTGCTCTATTTGTGTATAATGAAATGAAATGCATTCTGTTGTCATGTATAACTAATTAGAAAAAAATTAAAAATTTAAAAATGCTAAAAAATAAGAAATAAAATACATTATTGAGAAAGAACTAAAAAAAGTATTAGTTCATGAAATTATTACTATTTATGCTAGCCTAATAATGCCATTTGAAGGAACCACCTTCATGGATTTGTTTCCAAGTATACTTAGATTTTTTCTGAAATGTCAAAATAAGTTGTGTATGTGAAATGCAAATAACTTTGGTATTTTTTAATGAGACATTAAATTTATTGATAGACTGTTACTCTCCTCTCTCTGATATGTCAAGGGTAGGGAAAGATGCCACATTTAGACATTAGTCTTGGGAATATCCTGACCATCACTCATCAGTTCAAGATGCTGAGATTGTTAAAATATTTAAACTATTTCTTACTAGAATATTGTGGAGCAGAAGTCTAGTTTGTGTCTATACAAAAAAGTTATATTTCTCAGATTTGACTGAAAAACACAGAATTTCTGGCTAAAAAGAGTTCTTTAGTTTTCTATGTTCTTTTAATTAATTAATGAGTTTGAGCACATACTCTTAGGAAATATAGATTAACATAAAATGTTAATATAACAAAATAGTAATATGTTATGTTAATAACATAAAATGGTAATATAAAAGGTAGAATAAAATATTTTACTAAAATGAATATATATTCATCCTTGCTAATAAAAAAATATTTGTTCCATCCATTTTCCACATAAAATTGTCAAAAGTTGTTTTTTTTTTTTTTTTTTTTTTGGTACCAGGGATTGAACTCAGGGGCACTCAATCACTGAGGCACATCCCCAGCCCTGTTTTATGTTTATTTAGAGACAGGGTCTCACTGAGTTGCTTAGCACCTTGCTATTTCTGAGGCTGGCTTTGAACTCACAGTCCTCTCAGCCTCCCAGGCTACTGGGATTACAGGCGTGTGCCACCATGCCTGGATGTCAAAAGTTTTAAGCACTGAAAAATATCTATCTCTGTCCACTGTTAATGGGAAGGGAAATTAGCATAGCTTTTGTGTAAGTCAATTTTGCAATGTAGATTGTGAATTTGAAAGCATCCAAAATCTTTAACTTAAGAAATCTGCTTCTAGGAATTTTTTTTATTAAGAATAGCATTGTATTCAAAGGTTTATATACAAGGATGTATACACTGTGAAGGTGCAATAATCACAACTATGTGGTAATGGCAAAAGAATAGACATAGGTCAATGGAACAGAATTGGGGAGCTCATAAATATACATACACATCATCAACTAATCTTCAACAAAGAGTGAAAGAAATGCAATGGAGCAAGGACAGTCTTTTCAATAGATGTTTCTGGACCAATTATATGTCTGCATCAAAAAATAAATACATAGAATTAGACATAAAACTTACACCCTGGGCATGTGTTTTGGCTCAGTGGTGGAGTGCATGCCTAGCATGTGTGAGGCACTAGTTTCGATCCCCAGTACCACATAAAAATAAATATATAAAAGAAAGATTAAAAAAAAACCCCTTATACCCTTCACAAAAATTTCAAAATGGATCAAAGATCTAAATATAAAATACAAAGCAGCAAATCTCCTAGGAAGATAATATAGGAGAAAATGTGATTGGGTTTGGGTTTGCAATGGATTTTTAGATACAACATCACATGCACAATTCATAAAAGAAAGAATCGATAAACTGAAATTCATTATAATTAAAATTTTCTGTTCCGTAAAAGACATCATCAAGAGAATTAAAAGACAAGGCACAGACTAGAAGAAAATGTTTGCAAATGACATCTGATAAAAATGACTCTTACTCAAAAAATATATTAAAATAACCTCTTAAAACTCAATAATAAAAAAAATAACCCATTTATTTAAAAAAGGCCAAAGTCCTTAACAGACTCTATACCAAAGAAGATATATAGTTGACAAATAAGTATATGTAAAGAATGTTCTACACCATGTACATGTTATCAGGGAAATACAGATTAAAATGTCATACCACTACCTACCTATTCAGAATGGCCAAAATCCAAAATACTAACACCACCAAATGCTGTTAAAGATGTGGAGTAACAGGAACTCACACTTATTGTTGATGGGAATGCCAAATGGTCCAGTCACTTTGGTTGACATTTTGGCGGTTTCTTACAAAAACTAAACATACACTTAACACATACCTAGTAATGAGTTCCTGGTATTTACCCAAAGGAATTGAAAACTTCTATACAAAACCTGTACACATATGTTTATAGCAGTTATTCATAATTGCCAAAACTTGGATGTAACCAAGATGTCCTTCAGTGAGTGAATGGATAAATAAACTGGCAAATCCAGGCAGTGGAATATTATTCAGTGCAAAAAAGAAATGAACTATTTAAGCCATAAAAAACATATGGGAAACGTAAATGTATATAACTGAGTAAAAGAAGCCAATCTAAAAGTGCTAAATACTGTATGATTCTCCCTATATGAAAGTCTAGAAGATGTTCATCTATGGCAATGGTAAAGTGTTCAGTGGTTGCCAGGGTTTGGGGAAAGAATGAGTTCATAGACAAAGAAAAAAGGATGGTGAAATTTAGGGTGGTGGAATTACTTTGCATGATATTGTAATGATGAATACATGTCATTATATATTTATTCAAAACCAATAGAATGTGCAATAGCCAGAGTAAACTGCATATAAACTATAGACTCTTGGTGATAGTTATGTGTCAATGTAGATTCATCAATAGAAACATATTTATTGGCATTGAACCCATGATTGCTCCACCATTGAGCTATAACCTCAGTCCTTTTTGTTTCATTTTGAGGCAGGGTCTTGCTAAGTTGTCCAGGCCTCTAAATTATGATCCTTCTGCAGTAACCTCCCCAACTTCTGGGATTAGAGGCATATGCTGATCTTCCTTTTTTATGTAGATCCAAGTTTCTGAAATATGTCATTTTATTCTTTCTGAATAATTTCTGCTGACATTTCTTTCAAAACAGATTTTTTTTTTTTTGCACTTTGAACATGATATACATAGGTGTAGGTTTTTTTTTCCATATGTATTCTAATTGGTGTTTGTAAAGCTTCCTAGATCTGTGCTTTGGTGTCTGTCACTGATTTTGGAAAACTACCAGACATTTTTGCTTCAAATATTCTTTTGTTCCTTTCCTTTGTTTCTTTCTCTTCTGGTATCCCTGTTATATATCTGTAAAAGTTTTCTTATTTTCTTTCAGTTTGGGGATGGTCTGTTTCTTTTTTCCGTTTTATTTTAGTTTTTGAGCTTTCTGTTGGCATTTCTTTAATGTTCCAATCATTTATTCCCATTTTCCAGTCTGTAATGATCCTGTCAAAGGCATTGTTTGTTTTTTGTTACAATATCTTTAATTTCTCCAATTTCCTTTTGATTCTTTCTTAGAATTTTCAACTTTTTTCATTACTCTCATATTATTGCATATTGTACACTTTTCTACTAAAATCCTTGTCATATTAATTCTCATTATTTTTAAAGATTTTTTGCAGTAGCAGGGATTGAATGAAAACATAATTATTTTAAAATCCTGGCTTGATCATTCCAAAATATCTACTATATCTGAATTTGGTTCTGGTGCTTGATTTGTTTGCAAATCAAGTCCTCAGACTCTGTTTTTTGGCTTTTAGTATGTTTGTAATTTTTGATTGAAAGTTGGACATGATGTATTGGGTAAAAGAAACTGAGGGAATAGGCCTTTAACATGAGATTTTTTTATTAGGGTCACCAGAAGTTAGGCTCTGTTTACTATTTGTAGTAGTAATGATGTAAAACAGGCTAAAATGTGTTTTGCCCTCCCCTTTTTCTCCTTTATTGTCTTTGGAATCCTTAGGTTCTGAAGAAAATGGAAATAAAACTTTGAAAAATAAATTTCAACCTTTGGCTAGTTGGAAAGATTTATAGAACATCTTTAAACCAATAAGTGATATGGAGCATTTATCTCAGTATTGTTTTCATTTGATTATTAGTGAGGTTGAATATTTATTCATATTTATCCTTTGTTTTCATTTCTTATTCCATAAATTGCCAGTTCATGTTCTTAAATAGTTTTTCTATTGAATTTATTGTTCTTTTATTTATTTGAATGATTAAAAATGTTCTAATACTACCTTGTTTATTATTTATTGAAAATATCTTCTCCCAGTTTCTTGTCTATGTGTCTTTTCTTAACTATTTTGAATTCCATAATCAGAGAAATGTGTTCTAGAGTGAGGGAAAGCAATATGTTTGCTACAAGAAGAGTATTGGTTTATTTTGACCTTGTTTCATGAAAATTAAGAGATAGAAGAGGATGGGGTTAGAGGATAAATTATTTGGAAATTCAGTTTACCAATCAGTTGTCAATTATTTACATTTACTGGCCACAGTGTGCTAGGCCGTGTGGTGGATAGAGAGTAAAGAATGAATGTTGCCTACTTTTGAGGACTATGATGAAGAAATAAACCATGAAACATAAAACAAGTAACATGGTATATAAGCTCAAGTGTGCTATGCTACAAAGCTGTGGCTGCCCAAATTTCTATTCCAACAAAGGGAAGTGTGTGGTTTAATTGGGAGTTGTTCATACAAAAGGCGGTCTATAAGTTGAATGGGAGCAGGGACTATCTATAAAATTTTTTGCTCTTTGTTTTGTCCCTAGCACTTAGCACAGTGCTTGACAAACAGTAAATGCTCAAATACTTGTTTAATGATTGGATGATGTTAGCATGTGTGGCCAAGGCCATTTACAGAGACCTAACACAAATTGTGTAATCCACTGCTTCTACACTATCACTAAGCAGCTCTTAGAATGTTCTGATACATCCACATTGCAGACATTAACTTGCATTCCCAAAGCAAGGGGAACATTAACTTTTAAAAAAAAAGGACACATAACATGCTACCTTTTCTTACCATTATATCAGAACAGTAGTTAAGATTTAAGACTCAGACAAATCTTGGTTTGAGTCTCCTTTCAGTTACTGATAATATGCTTCTTGATTATCCTCATCTATAAAAGAAAGACTATTGGTAGTATTTACTTTATGGGTCATTGCGAGAATTCAGTAAACACCAAGCCAGTAGTACGGTTCTATTGATATTTGGTATGCTTTTTCTCCTGATGTATATTTATTAAAATGGATGGAATATATGATTGATTTTAGATTTTGTAACTTGGTTCATGTTTACTAACAAGTATTTTCTCTATCTCCTTTCTCACAGATTCAGAGACATATTGTGTGTTTCAAGACAAGAAGTACAGAGTGGGTGAGAAATGGCATCCTTACCTGGAACCTTATGGTTTGGTTTACTGTGTGAACTGCATCTGCTCAGAGGTACAATCCCATATGACTTGAAATTTCCCAGTTTGTTCTTTAGCAATGCTCAGATGGCCAGACAATATAGGTGATAAAGGCTTAAACCAAATGAAGAAAGAGCCAGGAGCAGTGTTGCCTGCTTGGAAGGCTGAAGCAGGATGCCTCAGCATATTAGTGAGGCCCTAAATAACATACTGTCAGATTTTTCAAAAACAGGGCTGGGATTGTAGCTCAGTGGTAAAGTACCCCTGAGTTCAATCCCTAGTCCCCCCCCCACACCAAAAAAAGAAAGAAATAAATAAAAGAAAAAGGAAAAAGAAATGAAGCAGATTGCAAGGAAAAAAATCTTTTTTTTTTTTCCTGTACTGCTTTTTGGCTTGATTTGTATGGGATCTCTGAATAATTGCTATAGACAGGTATCTATGGTCTTTTAGACTAATGATATAGAGCATGGTGGTAGAAAGCAGAAGAGCTTATATTAGGAAAAAGCTCAATATAATCTCTGGATTATAAGACATAATATTTTTTGGAAACCATTTCCAAGCCTTGCCTTAAGAGAGGAGATTAGGACAGATTATATACTGGTTCATTGGGAGAGTATATTTTATGTAGTCTCAGCTAATAACTTTAATTAAGACTGAGGCTGAGGTACCTTGGCCTGTATCTTGTGAGGATTAGAATTCTCTTGCCCTGGCCTTGGCTTCTGTCACATCACTTAAACAGGCATTTGGAAAGTTTAAATGCCATCTTTGTAATAAATTAAGCAGGTAGTTTCACCTTCTCTCCATGGTCTTTACTCAAGATCACAGCCACGGTCTATCTTCCTGAATAAGCTTCTGTCATTGTAGTAGGCCAGGGATTTTCAGTATCTGCACTTTTGACATATATGGTTAGATATTTTGTGGCGGGGGCTGTCATATGCATTGTAGGATACTTAGCAGCACCTCTGCTGTGGATCCACTTAATGTCAGTAGTGCAAACTCCAGTTGTGATAACCAAAAAAGTCTCAGACATAGTCAAATTTCCTGGGGAGCAAAATCACCCTTGCGAGAGGACTTGTGCATGAAGCAAATTAGGAAAGGAAGCTTTGCACTAGATCTTAAGGATTAAGAATTTTGATCATATGGAAAAAAAATTCAAGACAGTTCTCTTACTTGTCTTACTTGAGGACTTGTTTAAGGAATGAAATTCCTCCCACTTGCAGAGCTAGAGCAGGAATACTCACTTACAAGCTTGGCATTTTTTTTTCTTCCATTTAACAGAAATTCAGGCTTTCCAAGCCTAGTCCTTTCACCCATTTAAACAATTTTTTTTAATTTTTAATTTTTTAAAATTTTAATATTTTATATGACAACAGAATGCATTCCAATTCATATTACACATATAGAGCACAATTTTCATATCTCTGGTTGTACACTAAACAATTTTAAGCATGCAGAAACCTGACCTTCAAGTAATATTAGGAGATATAAGAAGCAATGGGTTCTAGATTTAAGACAAATAAAGTTTCTGACCCTGGCTCTGCCACTAGTGAGCCATGTTGTTTTGAAGAAATTACCTAACTTCTCTGAGATTCCCTCAGCTTCCTCTTCTTTAAAATAAGATAATGATATTACCTATTTCATGAGGCTATGGCAAGGATTAAAATCACTAATTCATTTAAATCACTTAAAGCAACGTTTGGTAATGATAAACATCTAAGAAACAATAACTGCTGTTGCCATCACCATCATCATAATTAGCATTGTAGTTATTATTATTATTATTAAACGGTTAACCCTAGAACACAATTCAGTACACAGCATTAAGGATCAGTTTAGATCTCACCTGGAAAGTGTGCCTTTGGTGTGCTTTGGTGATCTCACCTCCAGATGATATGACCAGTCTCTGAGAAGTGTGGTGCTTAAGAAGCTTTTGTGGTGTTTCCAAATGTAACGTTCCAAGAATTTATTGTAGAAAGCACACAATAAAGGAAAATAGGTTGTGGTAAAGTGATTACAATTTGTATAAAAGAAGCCTGCCCTTTTAAATGGATAGAGCATGTATTAAATAGAGTACCTGGGGACTGATTAACTGCCTGGTTTGTCATAATTTTATCAGATTCTTGACCCAACACATTGGAGATAGACAGCTAACCCTTGGGGGCCAAGGCTTTGATGTCTGCAAGGCACTGAAAATGTTAATAGGATCCAAATGCCAGAAGCTGATGCACTAGGCATCTTCTCTCTCTCCATGCTCCTCACTACCCTTTTCTCTACAACAGCCTTACAGATACAAGTAGCCCTTGCTTCAAATGAATTATGGATGGGAAATGTAAATGTGAAATGTATTTTGAAAGTCTTTCTTTGTTCTAGCAATGGCTGAGAGCTGTTGGAGTTTGGGATCATGTAATTGTAAGTCAGGCGGAGACCCAGTTGCCCCACCCAGGCATAATAGATAATCAGCTCAATTCCTAACTCTAGCTTGTTCTCAGAAAACATTCTGGCTGCAAAGGGAAATGAGAATTGTCACTCTGCCTACTGGACCAAGGCAGGCTTACATAGAATCCAAAATCCATGTGTTAGGGATACTTTCTTGCCCAGGGGAGGGTAACAACTCGAGGGACCCATTGCTCATTATTCTTTCCCTTAAATGGCATTGGATAGGTGATTATGAAATCAGAGTGGGATCTTAGAAAAGACATGCAGCTAGCGAATTAGGGAAGGGTAGAAATGCCCAGAGCCAGACCAGAAGAAGCTTCCCACAATTAATGGTAGTCTTTGAAAACTGGAGCAGTAGTGATCCAGCCTTAGAAAAACATGCCAGTAAGCTATCAACCAACCCAGAAGAGGTGCTAGTGATGAGAAAGGAAAGAAAATGCTGATTGCATTCAGCTTCTTGGGAATGTTATTCATTGTCTGGGTGAGTCCCCGCATGACTGTTTTCCAAACTGGCATGATCCCAATGACCTTTGAAAGATATTTATTCTTTCTTGGTGCCTCCTTCTTTCAGAATGGGAATGTGCTTTGCAGCCGAGTCAGATGTCCAAATCTTCATTGCCTCTCTCCAGTGCATATCCCTCATCTGTGCTGCCCTCGCTGTCCAGGTAAACCAATTTGCTTCTTCTATTCCCATCTGTGGTTCTCCTTCCTCCCTCTTCACCCAGTTCAACCCATCTCCCCTAAGTTCCCCAGAAGGGAAACTGCCAGACAGAAATAACAGTAGGACACTTTTAGGCAGCCCAATCTGGCCCCTAAATACTGTTTATAGCCCAAGTGGGACACATTTTAAGCTCTAATAAGTTATTGGGTACCCAGTAACAAATTTTTATTGGGCTTTTAATCATTTGAAGGGGGATATCAACTGGGGGAAGGGAATCGTGGCTCAGAGATTTTCTGTCATAAACAGCCTCTTCCTGCCATGGGCAGCAGGCACCAGGGGAGTTGCAGCATTGCAGCAATTAGTGCTGGAATTGCATCCAAGCATAGCTTCGAAATGATGAGGGGCTGTTCATAAATCAAAGGAGCTGAGCCAGTGAGGTTTATGACAGTATAAAGCTGCCTGCCTGTTGAATAGTCACCTCCTCCACATTGCATGGTTATTAAGTACACGCTGTTAAGAGCAACTCTGGGGGGAGCCAGGCAGAGACTTTTTTCACAAGACCATTAGGACCACTACTTTCACGATTTGTGGTTAGGGTGTTTTTCTGAGGCAGGGACTCCGTCAATGACAGTGTTCATGTCTGACTGGAGCCTGGTTCCCACACCAAAGGTGTGGAAGCATGGAAAGATTCAGAGAATGTCTGTGCTCCCAACAGCAGTCCTAGGAAAGCTATGTGACAGTCTTCGGATCTGTGAAGTAGAAGCCTTGTCATCCTGTAAGTCAATTCTGTTTCCCTCTAGGACAAAAGTTCTTGATTCTGGGTTCCTGGGTGGACTTTAAGGAGTCAGAGAATGCTTTAAAATTGTTGGCAATTCTGGTGTAACTATGTACAGATGAAAATTCTTTTAGAGATGATCAATCCATAGCTTTATTGGTATCCCTAGTTTGGTATTGTTATTGCTATTTCTTTATAAATTATACTTTTCTGCATCAGTGAATACACTCTGATGAACACAGGCAATTCTTCCCCTGATGGGAAAGATCTTACCATGTCACAGGTTTATCCTTCTGAGTATTGGTGATAATAGTACATGCTTCAAGATATGGGAGATTGATTTGGCATATGATGAATCAGAAAACTGTTTTTTGGAATAAATTCCTACATGAGGCTTACTATTTTTGTATATGATTATTTGTTTCTGCTTAAGCTGGATTACAAGGGTGTGATATATGAGAGGCTTTGGTAAATGGGAGTAATATTTCTGATAAAATGGCTACTCTGGGGTTGTTATTTTTTTAACCTGCCATGCAACCTGTCAACTTGCTTTATAAAAGCTTTCTTTCCTAGAATTCTCCAAAAGTGGTCTAATACTATAGGAAACTATCTAAACCACTATGGCATGGCCGAGGCACAGAACCTAGTAAAGCATAAACTAGAGTATGGCTGTCACCTACCCCAATTGCCTGGGAAGCAGATGGTAGGAAGCAAATATTGAGAAATAAAGGAAAGTATAGGCCAGCAATTATTTGAAGCAAAAAAATATTCAAAGAACTGAGCATATAAATGTTTATAGCAGTGCAATTCACAATAGCCAAGTTATGGAACTAGCCTATGTGCCTGTAAATAGATGAATGGATAAAGAATATGTGGTATATATACATAATGAAGTTTTACTCAGCCATAAGGAAGAATGAAATTATGAGATTTACAGGAAAATGAGTGAAAATGGAGAACATCATGCTAAGTGAAATAAACTAGACTCAGAAAGTCTAAGGTTGAGTTTTTTCTTTCATATATAGAAGCTAGGGTGAAATGGGAAATAAAAAGGGGGATACTATGAAAATAGACGGGAGAACAATAAAGTAAGGGAAGAGAATCAGGAAGAGAGAAGGGTAGGAATTATGGGATTAAATTGGTCAAATTATGCTATGTGCATGTATAAAAACATCATGATGTGGGCTGGGGCTATAGCTCAGTGGTAGAGTGCTTGCCTAGCATGTGTGAGGCACTGGGTTCTATCCTTAGCATCACATAAAAATAAATAAAATAAAGGCATAAACAAACAAAAACACATCATGATGAATCCCATTATTGTGTATAGTTGTATTGCTCAATAAAAACCATAAAAATTGAGGTCCTAAATCCCAAAGGACAGGAAATGGAAAGAATTGAACACCATTTTCTTTTAAGACTTAAAAATCTAATTTTACAGAGTATAGAAACAAGCTTTCCTTTTTGTTTTCCTTCTTGCTCTTGCAGCTCACTTCCTTGTCAGTTCATTGTACTTCTTATTAACTATGCAAGATCTTTCTAAGGATAATAGTGCTAAAGTTCTGTAATCCTTATATGCAAAAATGTCTTTGAGTTTTGAATGATAATCGGGCATGTTCATTTTCCCTCAGCACTTTGAAGATATTAATAAATGATTTGTTGACTTCTTTTGTTTGTTAATAAAAGTCTACTATTCGATTGTACTTTTTGGTAAGTCTTTTTGTTTTCTCTTTTTTCTTTCTTTGTTGCACATGGTGAGATGTGTAGATATGTGATTTATGTTTGTTTAGCCAGCTCTGCATATGATGTTTTTCAGTCAAAGTACTTAATTTCCTTTCAATTTACCATCATTATTTTGATAAACATTCCCTTTTCACTTTCTATCTTTTTTTTCTTATTCTCAAAGTTTTATTTTATGCTTTGTATCTCATTTAAATTGTCTTCTATGTCTCTTAATATTTTCTTTATTTTTCTGTCTTGGTATACTTAATGTTATTACTTCAACTCTATACTCCAATTCATGTATTTTTTCATGTATATTATTTAGTTCATATATTGGGTTTTTCTGTTTATTTTATATTCAATAAATGTATTTTTCTCCACATTTAAAAATTATTTTAAAAATATCTACTAGTTGCTCTTTTGTAATTCCACATTATTTTGGGAATCTTATTTTTTTATTTCTTCATAGTATTTTAAATGCATTTAAAGTGTACTTCATATCATTCTAATATCTTTATTTATTTAGATGTAAATTCTGAACCTTTTTGTGTTTCTTGGAAACCCTTCTTAGTTCTAAATTTTTTCTTGATTTTCTAGTTTTTGTTTAAAAGCTCATATCTCTGGGAGTTGTGTCTTGCATAAGCACTTCCTTCTTTCTAGAATTGTTGTTTCTGACTTTGTGGCTCACTTAGCTCTAAACCAGGTTATGTATTAGTGTCCCAGCTTGTGTTCCTCATACCTAGGTGATCTGTTTCCACCTGTTTTCTTGTGCAGTGCTACTTGCTAATAACGAAGATCTTGGACTGGTACCTCAGGTACAACTGCCTACTTTGGACAATCAGTGTGCTTTAGGATACAACTTTGGGTGGGCAGATCTATGTCGACCCCTTATTACATATGAGAAGTGTGACCCTGTTACCCAGCTACATAAGTCAGCTTTTTATCATGGTGATAAAATACTGAGAAAATCAACTTAGAAGAGGAAAGGTTTATTTTAGTTCATAGTCTCATTTCAGTTCATGGCTGGCTGACCCTTTTGCCTTTGAGTAAGTGGTTAGTCTGTATATCATGGTGGGGAACACATGCTGGAGGAAACATTTCACCTTCTGCTAGGAAGCAGAAAGAGAGAGAGAAAAAGAGAAGGTGTGAGAGAAAGGGGCTAGGATCCCAATATTTCCTTTCAAGAGCATTCCCCCAGTGACCTAACTTCTTTCCACTAGGCCTCACCTCCTGAAGGTTTCACCACCTCCCAATAATGCCATATAATGATGAGCAAGCCTTGGACACATGGGCCTTTGGGGAACATTCAAGATGTAAGCCATCATACCACTTTCACGTAGGAAGCCTCTTTCAGGCTGTAGTTCACTGGAGCTGTTTAGAACCAACTATCTGTATGTAGCCTCAACTGCCTTTTGACCCCCTTTAACTACTGATCTTTCTACCTATATTTTATTCCACAAAGAGTTTCATTTTGTTTCTGTAATTTTTCAATTTTAAAGATTCATTCATTTTTCAGCTTCTCACATAATTGCTCTTCTATGTTTGGAAAAGATTTCTCATGTACTATCTTTGCCATGTTGAACCAGAATGCAACTAATCTTTCTATTAAAGATAAAACAAAATCAAGTGGGTTTAAATCATAGCACAGAAGAATGGAGTTTGATAAAGGAAGGCCTTTGGGCTACAGTTGTTAAATTCTGCAATAAATGACTAGAGTATTTTACTCTCTTTACTATTTCTAGAAATAAAATGTATCCACCCATCATAGATAGACTTGGCACAGCCCTGATTTGAGCTAGGGCAATGGATGTGATGACTCTCTCTATTCCTTCCACCCCAGTGAATATTAGGCATGAAGAAACTCATGCCTTCAGGGCCACAGAAATGTTTGGTCAAAGGAAGGGGATCTCATTTTCTGTCTTAATCTAATAGAAGACACTGTGAAAAATGTCCTCACTTAAAAAAGGAGTATTTAAAGCCAAGATGATGAACAAATTTTCTGTTCAAAAGAGAAAACCAATTAGTGACATATATAAGGCACTACTTTTACGTACAGTCCTATATCAGCAGTATGATATGGAGGAACATTATCTAGATAGTGACAAACTTGATGGGGGAGTCCTACATGCCATGTTTAGGCAGGAATTTTTCCATTGGAAAAGATGGAGGAGCTGTCTATTTCCATTTTTTTCTCTGTTTCTCAGAGTTCTGACTTTCTAAACTCCTTACCCTTGAATTGTCTAAGCATCTCACCTGTGTTTGAGGTTTTTCTCCTGCAGCTCTGGTTAAACCATGGCAATCAGAGTATACAGACTACTTTTCCAGGGTTTCCAGAGAGAAATATATACTAATTTACATGAACAGTAAATGAATTTTTTTTTCCAGCATCACTTGTCCAAGTCTCTGTGGCAGAGGTCAAGTCTTGGTCACATACCACAGGGCTCTAATGGGCCCAAAGAAGTTGGTGCTACATGGAGGCTGGAACGTTTTAAATGGAAAAGTCACAATGTGCTTGTATGAATATGCCACAATGAATCCCAGTTTGATATATAATTATAATGAACCAATCAATACACACTTAAAAAAAACTGCACAAGTCATGAAGATCATTAAATTCATCCTGATCTCTTAGTAGGACTCTGTTTGGTCCCTGATAATTAGAAATATGTAGGAATGAAGTTCCCTATCTTTTGGTGGAATGAAGTGGTATAAAGAGGAACTACAGAGAAACAGCACAACTTCATTCCTTTTGTTTTTTACATAATTTTATCACCAAAGAGACTTTTATGCTGACCAGGAGCTTAAATAATAATATTATCTAAGGGTTTTTTATGGTCATTCCACTGAGAATTTGTGATTCAGAATTAATAAATTTGGGTTCCCTTGGAGGGATTCCAGCATTCCTGGGTTATTAAAGAGCTGTTATAAAATTGCCAAAATAACCGATTTGATCTGGTTACCAGAGACCTAATCCACAATGTTTCCTTTTGGTTAGGTGTGAAAAAGTTTGGCTTTGTCATATAGTTTTAATAGGGATAGTGACAGTGTGGTTTTGCCAAGTGAGGCACCTGGGGTGAGCCCAGGCTTCTAAATTCCAACAATGCACCATGTTCCCATAAGGGAAAGCCTGGGAGCCCTAGGTCATTTCTCTTTCAGTAGTTTTTGGGTTGCGTGAGCTATCAAACATAGGCATTACTGCCACAGTGCAATATGCATTTCAGAAAACCCTCACATTCTGCAAAATTATACACTGAAAAATAACAGGACTTAAGGAAAAAATAAGATTGGAGAAAACCACTCAAAACTTAGGAAAGTTTGTAACCAGAGTACTAAAAAACAACTATACTAATAAAATAGTAGGATGGTTTGAAAAGAGCTTACTTGTATAATAAATAAAAGAATATAGGAAATATAGACTTCACCTTTTAAAATAGTGACATTGGATGGAAGCGAGGGAATGTAAGAAAGGATTAAGGCTGATGATTTATAGAGACAAGAGAAAAATTCACCAATATACAGGAGAGTTTGTGTACTTGGCATTTAGCTACTGTTACTTGGTAATGCAGAATAATCGTTTGCTGAGAAATGTTATGTATGAACATAGGCAATTTCTCTCTTAACCTTGTCCTCTTATTTAAAACAAATATAAACATTTTTACATTGTACAAATTCATTATATAGCAGAAATTGACTACATAAGTTGAAGTAGATAGATGTTTTAATTCACGTGACCATTCTGTATCTATTTTTTGGGCTTTCTGCTCTGACCTTAAAGATTTTGTTCCCCTTTCTTCCCATCTCATACATTTATTTATATAAGAAGGGGAATCTAGGTTTATGGTGTGTCTGTGAGTTCCTGTATTATAGTAATCGAGGAGAGAGACTTTTTTTGCTTCTTCAAGTTTCTTTTTTCAAAGGGCAAAAGTTCAAGAGGGGGTTTATTTTTTTTATTTTGGTAAAGTGCACATAACATAAAATTTATCATTTAAAAGTGTACAATTCAGTGGCATTAAGAACATTTATGATATTGTGCAACCATCACCACTAATTTAGTCCCTGAAATTTTTCACCACTCCAAAAGGAAACCCAGTACACATTACACAGTCCCTTCTCATCCCCCTCACTCCAGCTCCTGGCATCCACTAATCTATTTTCTCTCCTTGTAGATTTTTCTCTTTTATATTTCATACAAATGGAATCATACAGTAGGCAGTCTTTGGCTTCTGGCTCCTTTCACTTAGCATAATGGTTTCAAGGCTCTCATCCATGCTGTAGCACATGCCAGTACTTCTTTCCTTTTTATGGCTGAATAATATTCTACTCCATGGTTAGATCACTTGTTTATCCATTCATCAGTTGGTGGTTATTTGGGTTGTTTCCACTTTTTGGCTACTGTGAATTATGCTGTTATGAACATTTGGGTATGTATTTTTGTGTGGCATGTGTTTTCAATTCTGGGTATATAACTAAGAGTGAGGTTTCTGTGCCATTTGGTAATTCTATGTTTTACTGATTAAACAATTTCTCCCCAATTTTAAGACCATCCCATCTTCTTTTGGTTCATCTCTTTGATGGCTGATTGCAACTGTCATGGCTGCTACTGGTTTGCTAATGTTGTCATTATCCATGTCTGATGGCCCTTCAGTTTCTTCTCTCTTCTTTTGTTCTCTATTGAATTCTGTATTCACTTGCTTCTAGGATTATATTAAAAGGTCAATTACTTTTAAACAACAACAGTCAAATAGACTATTATTTTTAGTAAGGTGATTACCCTAGCTTTAGTATGCAAAATGGTCAGATGCCATTTCTTTGCCTGCAAAAGATTACACTTTTCTAAAAAAAAGTGTTTTCTGGAATCCCAAGCTAACCAAAAGCTTAAGGATCCTGGAATATTGGTGTTTAGATAGCAAGGGCTTTACTCTATTACAGTCATTATGCTGTTATTATCATTGTTCTTAAACTGATTGTTGAGGGTTGCCAAAGAAGATGTTCACTGTTGATCACTATACCCTCCATATCTATACTGACTGCTTTCTTAAACTGCTTTAACTGTCTTTATACCTTATTTCTATTTTTTTCTCCTACACTTAGTCCTTGGACATTTTTCAGAGTATGAAGGGTTAAAACCTTTTCCAAAGAAGTGGCAATTAACTTGCCTCCTGCAAGGTGAGATCATCTTTGCCTGTAGTAAACCGTATAACTTGATTTCATTGAAAGAATGTGATTTACTAGGGAATGAGATTGATCAAATTATGTCATGTGCATGTATAAGTATGGCAAATGAATTCCACTATTATGTATAATTATAATACACCAATAAAAATGAATGAAGAAGAATGATTTCCTGTTAGCATGCTAAAGTCCTGTGTCACATAAAAACAAAGGATTTTGGGAAAAAATGTAATTTTCCATTATGATAGAGAAAAACTGTTTGCTTTCTCTATTTCTTTCAGTGGATATTAACCGACATTGGTCCCTCAAGAAGGTGCAGAGGTGGCACTGCCTGAGGGATATCAAGAGGCCTCCATTTGTCCTGAATAAATCTTCCACTTACTTTCTATACAAGAGAAACATCTATTTTTATAATTACTTTTCAGGGTTTAGACAGTGTTTCCCAAAGTTTGCTTTTAGGAACATAATTTTATGGAATAGTATTAGGGTTTACTAGGGAAAAAATTTATACAGTCAAATAAATTTGAGTTTCTGAATTAGGGAAACTTAAAAAGGTTTTTTTTTAAATGCAGGACTTCTCAGAGCCTTTAATTTATTATTACACAGTATGAATCTACTAGAGAAGTATATAAGATGCAGTGTTCTTCAAATTTACTCAGCCATAGGGCTCGTTTTTAAAGAATATTTATTTTTAGTTGTAGTTGGACACAATACCCTTATTCATTTATTTTTATGTGGTGCTGAGGTTCCTACTCAGGACCTTGCATGTGCTAGGAGAGTTCTCTACTGCTGAGCCCCAATCCCAGCCCTAGGAGTCATTTTTAATAGAGCACTTTGTAGGATAAGTGTTCCTTAGTGTGTTTTAGGAAGTGTTAGATTATGCCATTCAATTCCCAGAAGTTATTTTTGTTATAGCAATAAGCTATTGGTACATACTTCATTTGCAGATGTTCATTTGGGAAGCATATCACTTTTGCACAAGACTTGAAGCTAGTGTTACTTAAATTCTAACATGATCAAAGGTAACCTTAGGTAAATTTGGTAAAATGCTAACTCCCAGGCTCTGTGCTAGAAATTCTGCTTCTTTTGATCTGTAGTGAGTACCATGCATTTAAAACACCACATTCATTCTAATCACTTACACTGAAGAATGTACTACAATAATAGGGCCCAGGAGAGGCTTTAAGAATGGAGGTCAGGACATGTGAGAGAGCAATCCTGGGCAATATCTTGGGATAGAGGGCCCTGTGAATTCTGCAAAGGGCTATGGAAAACATGACAATGCTGTTTCTGTTATAATGGGGAGCATAGACACCCTGGAAACACATTTTGCTTGTGTGGCATTTCCCCAGGACCAACCCCGTAGTAGCATGTACATAGTGTGCCACCTGGTCTGCCTCCTCTTCTTTCCCAGGTATCCCATCCAAAGCCTTTCTCTTCTGCCATTTTGCACATTCACAGCCCTTGGCTGTCATGTCCAGAAGCAGGACCCTCCATGGGGAGCTCCCCCTTCTACCCCACCCATTGTTCATGACTTGTTGGCAAGAAATGAATGGCATTTCTCGGAATTAGCCCAGGAATTTCTGCTGATAAACAAATGAAACTCTCAAAGGGAAAAGCAATCAACATAGTTTGAAATAAAATCAGTGTTTTCAGCTTAGTCTGTTTCCAACTTAGTTTGAAATAAGAGTCACATCTAGGGTATTTTAAGGAAAGGATTATGAAAATGTCCTATAGTGGGTTTTCATCCTAGTTGCAGGGCTTACCCTTGAACCAGGGCCTGATTTCTACGTGAGTAAGCAGAGGAGATGATTATTACCTTGATTTCCTATGACCTGTGATTCCAAGACCCATTGAGCCATCAGATCAGCCTCATCTCCAGTTCTCTTCCAAGTTGCCTGACACCTGCAATTGTCATTATTACAGTTTCATCCTTTTCATGTAAGCTTTGCTTCTTGATACATTCATGTGTCTACCTTTGGAAGTGGCAACTTAACTCTCTGTAATCATTTTAACTTAATCTAAACACTGGATTTAGAAAGCAGAATTTGATTGCAAAGAGAGGAGGTGAGTATTGGAGAAAAAAGTCCCGAAGCTGCTAGATGGATTTGGGTACCTGGAAAAGTTATGGAGGAGCAGGGAGTCAAGGGAAGAAACTAGAGCATCAGGCTCTCCCTTCTCCACAGTCCTGCAGGGCACCAAGCTTCTCCCCAATATTAAGGATAAGTTTTTTATTCGTGGCAGAGGACATAGTTGTTTCTAGGATGAGTTACCAGCTTTCAAGTTTTTTACTTTGGGGTTATTAATTTAAAACCAATATGTTCTTGAAGTAACCAAATATCTTTCCTATCTGTTGCCTAGAGCCAAAGGGTTTCACTTCTGGGTTTTGGATGCAAAATAACTATAACCCAAAAGGTTTGCCAGATTATTTGTAGCCACTAAGATAAATAACAGTCTTTATTAGAATGATTTTGTCTGATTTTTGTATTTAGATTTTTACACCATCAGCTATTCCCTAAAAGTGACTTTAGAAACTGGCAGACTTAGGGTGTCAGTTATTGAAATGTGTTCCAAAATCTACCTCCTCACAGGATTCCATTTTTGACCATCCAAGTATTCAATTTTATAAATGTCTTGATGTGTTTGTTGTCTCTTGTGTTTGCCCCATACATGCTAAGAACCAGAGAATGGGAAGTAGTTTAGCAATGTACATATGGCTGCTTATAAGGAGTTCTCTAGAGTTGTACTCCTACAATTATAGAGAGGCTATAAATAAAACATATGTGCTGTATCCTTTAAGATACATCAAAGTTGCATTCAGGAGGGGTAGGAAGAGGTTTGGTTGGATTTTAGTTTAATTGAGAAGAAAAGGAGCAGAGATTTTCAAAATACATGAAGATACAATAATTATCTCTGCAAGTTTTGTTTTATTTCTTTTAATAAATTCAATAAGCTTTGATTTATCCAAATTCACAGGATCATGCTCTCAGGGATCTAAGGCCAAATCAGAGCCCATACTCACCATTGTGTGGTTTATGGGTGTATTCACTTCTTATTTTATAGAAGAGAAATGATATTTAATGAGAGAACAGAGAAACATGCTTTATTTTCCCCTTACTTTATTTTGTTTCCCTTCTTAATTTCCTTCCTTCCTACATTTTATTCACTTTTCAAAAAATATTTTATCAGATAAAAGATACACAACATAAAATTAGCTATGTAAGCCACTGTAATATAGTTCAGTGGCATCAAGTACATTCATATTCTTGTAAAACTACCAACAACCATCTTTAGAAATTTTTCATCTTCTCAAATTGAAACCCTCTACCCATTAAACACAAACTGCCAACTTTTCCCCTTCCACACCTTCTTACAACCACCAGTCAATTTTCCATCTCTGTAAATTTGACTAGTCTAAGTATGTCATAGAAGTGGAATCATATAGTACTTAACCTTTTGTGACTGACTTATGTCATATAGCACAGTCATCAAGGTTCATCCGTGCCATGTTTCTTTCTTTTTTAAATGGGGAAGAAATATTAGAAGACACCTGGGAGGAGGTTGGTAATACAGATGAGGAAGTGAAGTCAGGAGGCAAGCAAAAGGGTCTTAGTGGAATCTTGAAACTATTGGTTTTCAGAGCTCCTTTCATACAATGAAGAAGACTCCAGAGACCACACTGTCTCTGACAATAGCAGATATGGCAAACAGGAAATAGTATTAATGACTGTATAAGATATTAAGTTTTGAAAGGCAAACATATTTCTTATTAATGTATGTTAGAGAGTATCATTTCTTAGGAGCTGATTACCATCAACTTTTGCCATTTATTTTTGGAGGAATCCATAATGGTATAAATGCATCCCAGTTTCCCTTATATGGAGAAGTACACTTCTAAAAGAGCCTCTCTGGAGATTGCTTCATGAGGGAATTTATGTCTGGAGCCATTCAATATGATTCTATTATAGAAAGATTATTAAAGGATTAGAGTATTAAATCCATGAGGCAATGTTGAAGGAAATCTGTAATTACTGATCCTGGTGAAAGAAAGGGAGGACTTCAGTGAGCTTCAGAAAAATAAATGGCTTCTCTTTCCATCTCCAAAAGGAGTTGATGTGGTGTATTCATTTATTATTGTAATTCATTTGTTTATTTTAATAGAAGAGAAATTAGCTTAAGTATAAGAAAGTTATTCCCAAGGAGGTACTTCTAGGCATGAATAAGGGGAGCAAGAGTCATCTGAAAGTTAGCATATTACAGCTCTAGCTTAATGCTGAGTAAAAGCAAGACACACAAAATCTACAAATGCATGCATTTCGACTCAATTAATAAAAAATTCAACACAGGTAAAACTAAACTATATTGTTTGAGGATGTACATAAATAAGACTACATAAGACTACAAATGTACATAAGACTACAATGACAAGCAAGGAAATGTTTAGCACACTAATCAAGATGGTGGTGACCTCCAGTGGGGTAGGAAGGTTTCTTGGGTGCTGCCAATGTGCTCTCTGCATCTACAAGGTGGTCACATGGTGTTTGCATTATAATCATCAGTTCAACTGCACATTCATGTTGAAAACATTTTCCAACATAGAATCCTTTCAATGGTGTTACAGTTTCACTTTTTTGAGATAGTTATGATTAGAAGCAAAGGTGATCCAAAGACCTTTTCAAATCCCACTATTATGTATAATTAAAATATGGAAATAAAAATTAAAAATATGAAAAAGATGACCTTGAAAAATTGTGACCAAGCATAAGTTTCTGTACATGTATTTGACTGCATGTGAGGTAGTTGTTTATATAGTTTTGGTCTTCCTGGTGTTTGGTTTTGTCTTTTTATTTTATTTTTTTGTACAAAGCAGAGCAGTACCAAAGTCTACAGAATGGTGTGCCCTCTGTCCTCTAGATGGTCCCTTGAAATTAGTAAGAAGGCACGTGAGTCATTTGAGGCATTTGATCTCAAAGCTGCCGAGCACATAGTAAGTTGGCAAGTAGATGAAACCATTTAGCTCTAAGCTTAGATCACTGACCAGAGTTCCCATGTATTTCCAAGAAGTCAGGCAGATCAGGCCACCTTTAGAAAAGAGAGGGGAACTCTGATCCTTTCAGGTATGTATGCCCTCTTCCAGGTAAGGGTGGACTGTGCTATCATGGGTTGAGAAAGATATGAGGCCAGAAACGAGATTCTTCACTTTACTGTGGTGTGTTCACAGATTGGATTTTTTTGTAACAACTTGTAAATTGAGTGATAATTTTTACCTTCTCCTAAGGTTTGCATTGACAGTGAACAAAAATGTTGATGTGGGAAATTGCTTTGAAAAGTAGGTAAATGAAAGCAAGATGATGTTCATTACTGAAAAGAAGGGAATTTAAATCCCATACCCAGATTGCATTTGGGCATATCTATACTATGGGCAAAGCTGGAACCTTGGCATTTTGATACACATTCCCAGGGATGCCACCAATAGCAACCCCATAACCAAGCCACTGAACATGGGTCTCCAGTTTAAGGAAAAAGATGTGGAAGGTCCAAAGGAAAGTGTGACAAGTTTAATGACTGTTACACAGAAGGCATAAATAAATGGCATCACTTCTGCCTTGCCTTTCTATTTTCCTGTAAGTTCTCAGAGGTGCCTAAGTGAACATACTACACAATAATGCTAACCTTCTTTTCAAAGCTGAGAAAGCCCTTAGCAGAAACATGGGGTAGTGCTGAGAATGCACTACCAGACAAGGCAAAAAGTCCTTGAACTGCTTGGAAAACTCGAAGTTTTTTTTTTTTTTTTTTTTTTAAAGAGAGTGAGAGAGGAGAGAGAGAATTTTTTGATATTTATTTTTTAGTTATCGGCGGACACAACATCTTTGTTTGTATGTGGTGCTGAGAATCGAACCCGGGCCGCACGCATGCCAGGCGAGCGCGCTACCACTTGAGCCACATCCCCAGCCCAAAAAACTCGAAGTTTTAAAAAATTTTTAAATTTTTTTTTTTGACTAGGCATGACCCATCCCTCTTCCAAATCATAAAAATAGGGAGCAGGATTGTTTGCTCTGTGTTGTTACATGCTGATTAGGCTACCATGATTCCTGTTTGCTGACCAGGACTATTTTGGTCCCTACTTACTAATTTTTGCTCTGGTCAGAGGCCATCTTCTAGCACCTCTTATAGGAGCACAGCATGATCCTACTATAAGGGGCCTTTTAGACCAATGAGATCAGGGAAAAGAGTCACTGATGTGGTGCCACTTCCAAACCAAAGAGGATCATCTCCATACACACATACACACATACTTCTCCCAGAGTTTTGCAATTGTTTTTGTTGTCACAGTGATATAGTGGGGAATGTCATTGGCATTTAGTGGGTAGCAACTAAGGATGTTAAATGTTCCACAATGAGTAGGAACACAATGCAGTATAGAATTGTCCCTCACAAAATTCCAGTGGTAACCCTATTGAGAAACACTGGACAACAGCCTTACCCAGAGACATTCAGTGAAGGCAGTCCACACCTAACCTTGATTTGGTGATGGCAGTTTATCCATTCATTTACTCATCCACATCATATACATTTACGAAATACAAACTTTGGATCAGATTATTCATATCTATATCTATATCTATCTATATATCTATATATCTATATATACCTATATGTCTATATCTATATCTATATCTATATCTATATATATATATATATATATATATATATATATATATATATGTATTCTCTGCCTCAAGGAGCTCATAGTATTAGTGGGGGTAATAGGCATAACAAGACGATTGAAACAGAATGTGATGAGTACTGTTGTAGAGGTGTTGACAATGCCTGTAGAGACAGAAAGAGGTTAAAGACAATCTATAAGAGCCAGGAGCCAGGCAAAGTCTCATAGAGGAGTCAGCATTCAAGCTGGGTTCTGACAGATAAATGAGATTTTACCAGTAGGGAAAGAGAGAGATCAGGAGGGCATATGCAAAGGCGTGTATGTGAATTCTGACTGCAGTTGAATGTATTTGGGCAGGAGGGAGGAGGCTGGAAAGGTCAGATTGGTGGAGCCCTTACATGTTCTATAGTTAGACATTATTTTGAGGAGTAGGAAGTAGGTCAAGTTTGTCTTCAGTGCTCCCAGACATCTTCTTTGTACCTTTTTTTCCTATTGTGTAATCTCTCCCATTATTGCCTCTTCCCAGCCTCTCAACTCTCAAGCAGTCATTCATATCTGATGGGGATGAGGCAGGGTTACTCCTTCCAGAAGGTTTTTCTGTTTATCAGCAAAGGATCAATGCTAAGCTACAAGAATACTCAAATGATAGAATTCCAGATGTCAGTGGGAGAGACTTTGGAAAGGAGACTTTGATGTACTGAGCACCAAGGAGATGGGGTGGAGGATTTGGTTCCGTTTACATGAATTCAATGTGAGTATGAGTGGAAATGAGCATATGTGTGAGTATGAAAGCAGGAGAGATTGTGTGTGTGTGTGTTTGTGTGTGTGTGTATGTGTGTCTGTGTGTGTGTGTGTGTGTGTGTGAGAGAGAGAGAGAGAGAGAGAGAGAGAGAGAGAGAGAGAGAGAGAGAGAAGTGGGACCATACTATCTCCTATCTTAAAACAGTATTTTGAGGATTGACTGAGTTAAGGTATGTAAGGGATTTAGCACAGTGCCTGGCCCATAGTCAACCCTTAATCAATTTAAGCTATTGTTGTTATTATTTCAGGATACAGGGACAGAGAGCTCAGTGTGGAAAAGTGGGAACATGCTGGCCAGAATGGAGATCAAGATTTTATGTTAAGACTTAGCAGCTGTGTCTGGCTAGTTTCAAATATGTGCCTAGGCCCACATCTTAACACTGGGACAATATAATATTTCAACATGTTGGCTTATCAGAATGTAGATGTTCCCAGGTGGAGACAGAAAATTATGTAGTGTACATTTGGATATCATTTTATGTACATTTGTGTACTCTGTCTCCATTCCAGAATGTGTGGTGGGCGAAAAGCTATTGTTTTACAAAGTGAGGATCTGCTTTGAGGCCCAGGTCAGTAGGTCTGTCCTCATTATAGGAACACCCAATAGGGGAACCCCTCCACTCACTCCAGAGCCAGGGAGATAACTTATAAAGAAATTAACTTGGGAGGGGCTGCATTAAGAAATAAAAGTCTTAGCTGGAGAAGGAAGGAAGGAACAAAAGGGGAGGGAAAAATACTAGGAAGGACAGGATACTTAAGATCATCCAGCTGCCCACAAAGTGAACTTACAATGTTTTCTGTGTTCTCTTTGGAGGAGGGGCTGGCTTGTCCAGCATTCAATGGAAACTTGTTGATTGACACTGAGCTGGGCACAAGTTCAGTGTGAGTGTGCCTTCAGCTATTTATTTGATTTTTACAAATTGCATCCTTAGCAGTAAGACTGTTTAGCTTCTACTGGCGCCCTGGGGCAGTAAGTTTAGATTGTTAAAATAGCAGCCATTAACACTCTCTGTGTTATGACACTGTCCTCCCTGCCCCCCTTTCAAGGACAGGCATGAGGTTGTTTGACAAAAGTTACATTCTCCTCTCCCTACCAGGAGAAACAGAGGCTTCTCCTCTGAGTCAAAGGCACATTTGCCTAGCCCTAATAAAAGCCTCTGAGTCTCTCCCCTACACCAGTCCCACTCATACACATGTGACTTTTGTGTGTACACTCGAGAACACATGCAGTATCACATACACTCTCACACTCTCACACCCACACCCTTCCCACAAGCTTCAGATACCCTGGGGAGCCCTTGTGCTTGTCTTGCTGTTCTTTTGTTTTGCTTTCCTTTATTTGCTTTGTTTTGATTTGAAATCTGTCTTTGGGATGACATTGGATATTTTTTTCAATGTTATTAATAGTGCAGTGGAGGGAGCATGTAAGGACTTTCTCCTCAGTCCTGGCCATGCTTGGTTCTCCAGACTCAGAAATGTAATGCTGACTTTTATTGATCAGTTGAACTGGTCTTTGTAGGACTTTGCATACAATACCTCTTGAGAAAGTAGCCCAGGGAATTCTAAAAGATGCCTGAATTCCCGGATTATCTAGATTATTCATACATCTACTTAAAAGGGAATTTTTTCATGAGAGGACTGGATGTCTATGGCATTCCTCAAGGCCCTAGGGAGAGATCAAAGGAACAGAGACAATGGGGAAAGTGTGGAGCTACTCAGCTCTCTGAACAAGACAATAACGGGCATAAGACACAGAGTACACCACCATCTCAGAGGATCAGCAGTTGGTCACAACTGAACAGCCATGGTGAGTCCGGACCTAGAAGGCATAGAAGGGAAGTTCTGTTTTCTCTTGACATCTTTGGTATGTGTCTTTACCGGCACTTTCCAATAGAACTGTGTGAAATGATGAAAATATTCTTTTTTTGCACTCTCCATTATGATAGCCCCTAGCATGTGTAACTGTTGGACACTTGAATGTGACTACTGTGAGACAGAGAAACTGCTTTTTAAATTGCATTTAGTATTCACTAGTTTAAATGTAACTAGGCACATGTGACTAGAGGCTACTGTAGTCTATGATGCAATTCTCTCCCATTCATTGGATGATTTGTGCTGCATTGAATTTAATGTTGTGTTTAATTTTGTACATTTTAAGTGTCTTGCAATTAGATCATAAACTTCTTTAGGGCAGTAATCACATATTCTAAAGCCATAGATATTTGGTCTAGCCCCTTCTCCCCATGTCTGACAAAGAAAACTGAGAAAGATTGTAACTTACTGCAGGCCACAGTACTCCTTAGTAACTTTAAGTGGATCTAGAACCAGGTCTCTCTGTCTCCTGGATTGTTCTTCTACCTTGTCTCCCTTGCAGACAAATTTTCGAAGAGTAAATACTACTTTCTTCACTGCTTATAATTGAGATTCATCCCCTGACATTTGGAAATAATTTGGATCCCAAGTCTGTATTTATCTCCTTATGTGCCAAGGCACAAAGTAGGCTCAAGGCAAATGCTTGTGGAGTGAATTAATTCTCTAACCCTGTTGTCTGTTATCTTTTGTGTTATATTTTTCAAGAAACTCTGTTTCTGTCTCAGTGCCTTTGAGTCAGCCAGAGCTCATGCCATCTTTGTCTCAGTCCAGGGAGTTTTAGCCTCTATGTGTTCAGGTATAAATTAGAGAATGCTGAGAATCTGCATGGCAGACTGATGAAGAGGCTGTAATATTTTGGGTTCTGAGTGTCTTTATATTCTGAATTCTCTACACGTGATGGTCACCAGAGATATCATATAACTCTTTCCCTTCTCCACATTTCCACAATAACCTAGGATAAAAAATGCCACAGGTAAAAGATTTTTGAGCTATATCCTTCTGGTCACCTTAGAAAGCAAGAGAAAACACCTAGTCCTAACTAACCCCAGAAGCAGCTGCTAAAAGGGAAGACAATTCAATTCATAGGTTCAAGTTCATACTCCTTTCATCTTTCTTATCCTCTCTGTTCGCTACTCCAGGCCTTTACCCCAACCCAGAGCCAACCAACGGTAACACAGCAATAGCTAAATTGAAGCAAAACCTGTTAACAGCCACCAAAGGTTAAGTTTCAGCCAGGCAGCTGGCTCTTCCAGTCAGCCCTGCCAAGAGCCAGGCTAAAGCAAGGAGGCAAATAGCCTGTGTCTCATCTGCAGTGGAATGGCCGGCTCCTTTCCTGATATCACCTAATGAAGGAGTGATCTGGTACTGAGATAGAAGGCTTCCAGGGACCCACCCAGCCCTAAAAATCTGAATCCCAAGTATAGTCATTGGATGCCAAGGACACTGGAGAAAGTCTTTGGAGCATGTAGAATACCAAGCCAATTGGAGTGCCTGCTAAGCCAGCCCAGAATTCCTAGCATTCCAGCCACACCATATACACCCCCACCCCCGGAGGGCAGCCAGTGGCCACAGCAAAGGCCACATCCAGCAGGCTGAGACCCTCATTAGACCCTCCAAGAGTCTGTTTCCTTACTTAGGGCCTGTCTGCTTGCCCTGTGCTGAGTTCAGGGAGGTGGACAAACTGTACCACCCAGTTTAACCTAAGAATCTCACTTGCCATGGACTCTCTGGGCAGTGAATCATTTTGAGCAAGCACTTAAGCAACTTTCCACTGAGTCATCCTGAGGACTGTCAGGTTCACTAATCCTGACATATACTGTGTATATCTTTTGTTCAGAAACTGTCCCTATCTTGATTCTGGGGAAATGGGGTATAAACAACAGAACTTTAATGATGTGCTTATTGGAAGTCATATGAATTAGGGCTTCCTCTGCCTCTCTGCCTCCAAAAGGTTTGAAGCTCATTATGAAAAATTCTGCCAGTACCAACTCTTGATCTGTGTCTGCTTTTGGCTACATGGCTACCAAGAGTATGTACTCTTTACTCTGAGTGGCTGTGCATGTTGGATTTCTTTTCCAGATCCTCCATGGATCTGTTTTCATTTGGCTTCTTCTAGACCAGGGTCTGGCAGTTTTTTCCTGCGAAGGGCCAGATAGTAAATATTTTAGCATTTGCAGGCAACTCTTGCAACAACTCTTCCATTAAGTGTGAAAGCAGCCATAGACTATGTAAATTAATGGGCGTGGCTGTGTTCCAATAAAATTTTATTTAGAAAAACAAGTCATGGGTCAGAGGAGTTAGCCCACAACTCCTATTGTAGATATAACATAACAAATTAGCAGATCATAATCCAATTTCAACTGTTAGAGTATCTGGATAACTTTGAAGAAGAGACTGCTCTTACCTTATAGTTCTTTTGGGAGGAGATATAGAAGTTGTAGGAATTTTTTCATCTTTTCCATTTTGAATAACAAAGTCCATTCCTCATCAAGTATTGGATACTCTGTAATAATTGCAATTGACTAAATCACAATGCATTAAAAATGCACCAAGCTCAGGGCTTAAAACTATAAAGGTTTATTTCTTACTTAGACTACATGTCCATCTCAGATTGGCATGTCATTCTCATCCAGGGACCCTGGCTTACAGATCCTCACCATCTAGAATTTAGTTCCAGTGGTATGGGGAGAGAACATAGTAAACAGTGCCCTGGCTTTTAAAAACTTTGTCCAGAAGTGACACAGATTACTTCTTCTCCTATGTCATTGGTGAGAACAAGTCATATGGCCATGACTTGACTTCTAGGGGACAGGGAAATGCAGTGCTATCACGTGCTTGGACAGGGGAGAACTGGAGTATTGACAAACAACCCTTATGATAGAACGCTCCAAGAACTCCCTCTTAGGTTTCTTCTTTGTGTCCTTCCTTACCTCACCAATAGGTTATCTGGTCTAATTTTCTCTTTTACATAACCCTGTCTGCCTTTCCTCGGCTTTTCTAGCCCTCAATATATGGAGACATAGCATAGGGGCTAAAGCATTGAGATACTAATTATTCTTTGAAATGCTGTGTAGACCAGCCATGAGCAACAATTCAGGCCTCTGAGCCAGGTCCTACATGCCATTGGATCCAAGAATTGATTGCCATTGGGCAACAAGCCTGACAACAATTGGACCTCCCATGTCTCTGGTTTTGATTTCACTTTGATTTGCTTTTAATGGGAATTTGAATCAGAAAGGGAATTCTAAGCACAGTCACTCTAGGCAGTTCTTTCCACCCTTATCAGGATGGAAGAGGGACATGGAACTTGAAATCATAGGTGATATCAGTGCAATGTTATGGACTGACGTGAAACTTAGCGCCCATGATTTTGGAGAAGGGAATACATTTACAAACATAAAATAATTAGGATAAGCCAATTGCACAACAATCCTAAAATCCCCAGTGGCTAAACATGATGAGGGTAAAGTTGGGTGGCCATGGAAAGGGAGGACTCTGCTCCATGTAGTCATTCAGGGACTCAGGTGCCTTTCACTTGAGTGGCTTCACCTTCCCCTAGGGCTTCATAGTCCTCTACTGTATCCTCTGCATGTGACTCTCAGTTTTGGAGGGAAGAGAAGCAACATTGTGTAGAAGGTTTTACGGGTCAGGTTTCTAAGGTGTGTACACCATTTCTCACCATAATTTCATTAACTAGAACTCATTCACATGACTCTCCTAACAACAGGTGAAACTGTGAAATGAACTGCCATATAGCTGGGTCCCAAAAATGGGTTTGATAAGCAAACAATATTGTGTATGCCACTGTAATATCTGAAGCCAGGGTGATTCTTCATAAGAAGAATTTAAACTGGCTGAATCTTAGACTTAAATGTTTACAAAATAACCTCAATGTTAAAATGTTTGCCACTCATTATAGGCGTTATAGGCCTTGGTGAGTTATGCCTTCAGAGGCCTTATATTATAAATAAAGATAAATCTGATTTCCCAAATCTCATATCTTGTTTAATACTTCTTTGGATCTGTATGTAAGGGAAGTTATATTGTTTTTTTAATATTTATTTTTTAGTTCTAGGTGAACACAATATCTTTATTTTGTTTTTATGTGGTACTGAGAATCGAACCCAGTGCCTCACGCATGCTAGACTAGTGTGCTACCACTTGAGCCACATCTCCAGCCCAGTTATATTCTTATTAACAAAGAGGCTTAGAATGTGAGTCCTTGGGGCAGGAACATGAAGGAGATGACATTGATTGAAATGAACTTGGTCAACTCATTCTGAATCTAGAACCATTCATAAACCATTAATACTCTTAGGAAGCAAAGAAAAGCCATTAAAATAAAGTTATGTAAGTTCATAATAAGGTGAATGTGTGTGTGTGTGTGTGTGTGTGTGTGTGTGTGTGTGTGTATACACTATATAACTAATCTTTCCCTTTTTGCTTTTGCCCTGGCTCATAGGCATGTAGGTTTTTTAAATACGATATTGGTTGGTATTTATTTTAGTTACTTCTTGGTTCAGGTTTTTTTAAATTTTTAATTACTTCATGCTATATACTGTGTGTTGCAGAAAAGGGAAAATGTAGGTATTGTTTATTCCTGTTTTATTTGATGCTAGGATAGAAAACTAGTATTTATAATAAAGATTTTTTTTTCTGTGTGTATTATGATTTCCTGAGCAGTTCATTTTACATGGTGTAGTTTTGAAGAATTATTTTAAGTCAAAGAAAAGTTCAAAGGAGCACATCACTCCTTCAAGGGCAGCTAGAGCTTCAGTGTCTAATCTACATATGTTAAAATTGAGAGAGATCTTTCAGGCTTCCTTTCTCCTGAGCTGAGTTTTGAATATTTAGATCATTCGTGCCTATTATTTCCTCTATCCAGGGTTTCTTTACCCACTAGATGCCAGTAACACCCTCCCCCACCTGTGATAACCAAAAATGTTTCCAGGCATTGCCAAATGTTTCCTATGGGAAAAAATGTCCCCCATTGAGAACTATCACTCTAATTTTACAGTCATTTTATTATTTTGATTAGATACCTTCACTTTAACTAGGATAATAGTCTGTGGATAAATACATGTTGCCATTTCTTACAGAGATGGGTAAACTTTTAGAGACAAAAGTTATAGCAGGTAGTTTAGTTTTAAGGTTAACTCTAGAGTGAGACATTTTTTAAACCAACTCTGCATGTGTGTGTCCAGAAATAGGAGAACAGGCTTCTCAATATTCACTCAACCTTTGAGAATCTGACTCTTTTATAAGGTATCTCTGAAGGTTCTGAATAAGATGAGCTCTAAAACCAGAAGGCCTGGAATAGCACTTGTCAAATTTGCATGTGCACATGAGTTACTGGGTGTCTTATAGAAGTGCAGACAATGATTCTGTAGGTCTGGTGTGGATGTGTGAAGTTTTGCATTTCTAACTATCTCTCACTAATGCTGCTAGTCCCTGTACCACACTTTGAGGAGAGAGTTGCTGGTGTCTGAGATGCCATTTTCAGGTTCTGTAAAAGGGAATTGTTCTGTTTCAGGTTATTCCATTAGCCCAGTAATTTCAGTCATGTGCCATTTTTTTAAACATTCTTTTTTTTGTCATTCCATTCTGACATGGGTACAGCCTAAGACAATATAGCCTCCTCCTTCTCTTCCTCCCTCTCTCCAACCATTTAAGGTGAAAGAACTTGGGAAAAGCCATTAGAGACAGAAAAGATTCTGTGTAGGTGGCTATTTTATCCTACATGTATTTTCAGATAATGCAGCCTACATCCATAGAACAATATAGTTCAACTCCACTTTGGGGATCACAGACCTTAGTTCCAATTCTGGTTTGACCACTTCCTAACTTTAGTTTTCTCATCTGTAATGAGAAATAACAGCAATACCTACATCAGAGGGTTGCTGTAGGGAGAAAAGAGCTAATGAACAGGAACTTAAAGTTCCTCAGTGAAAGCATGAGTCTATAAATGTTCATTGTTAATATATTTGTGTGTTTACCGCAATTATTGGAACTGTGACCTTCAAGCTCTTTTATGTCTTCACATTATTTGCATATTCTGCTCTTTCCTCAGTGACATCTCTCATTATGTTATGTGATTCTCAGTGAAAGATGAAGTGATATGTGAAGTTTGAAACCACTCCCACAAGTTTCTGGTATACTTGCTCTCCTTTTGAGATATCCCAGTCTGCAAACAATGATTGAACCTCATTGCTTCTCCAGCCTTGGTAAATCCAAGATGTTAACACATTTTATTTACTTGCTTAATCCCCAACCACTACAATCACCTTTCCCTTCAATAACTTTGCACTAATATGAGGAGCATCTGGCTGCCAAAAGAAGAATCTGAGTTTCAGATTTTTGTTAATCTTTGACTTTTTTTCATCTTTGACACTACTGTTTCGTGAGGAATAATAGTCACCATCCCATGGCAATCAGCAATGGAGTTCTTTTGAATTTAAATTCTGTAACACCTTTCCTTTCCTTTCTCTGTATTGTTTGTTGGTAACTAAATTATTCTCCCTCCTACAGGGGCTTTGGTTTTGGTTGTGTGTGTGTGTGTGTGTGTATGTGTTAAATATGTAAACTTGTTTCATTTTTTGTTATTTTTAGATATATAAACATGGAGTGTATCTTATTCTAATTAGGATCCCAGTCCTAATTGTACATGTCGGTGAGATTCACTGTGATGTATTCACACATGTATATAGCAAACTTATGTCAGATTCATTCTATTGTCTTTTCTAGTCCTATTTCCCCCTCTCCTCCCTTTATTAGCCTTTGTCTAATCTAATAACTTCTATTCTCCCCTTCTCACCCCTTAGTGTGTGTGTGTTAGCATCCACGTATCAGAGAGAACATTAGACCTTTGGGTTTTGGTTCTTAAATGATTTCCTAGGAGAATAAACATGATACTTTCTCTTTTTCTATAGTAATTCCATGACATGGCAGATGTGTCCCCTCTTTTGGTCTCCAGGAAGAGGGAGATTGCATTTTCCTAAGAGTGTTCCCCCTGTTCCAGCAGTCTGGAGCCCTTTCTGCCACCACTTTCTCTGCAGACTCTGCCAGTGGCCCCCAGGGACCACTTTCTGAGGCCTGCTCCTAACAGTTTTCTAAACACAACAAAATACATGTTTGATAACTTTTGTCAATCTTCAAGTACTGAATGCCTCTTTTCTTCCCTTTTGTATGTGATATGATAGCAATAGGTTTTTTTCAATCACTTTCTGGGAGGTCTTGCTTCCAACTTCATTGTCTCTTCCAATCATCCCATAATACTCTTTCAAAAATGTAAAATCTCATTAAATCACTTCACTGTTTAAATCACTACACTAACTTCTCATCATATGCAGGAAAAATGGAAACTCCTTGGCTTGACTTCTTTGTATCCCCAGGTGGTAGATAGTATTGGGTTATCCTTGCAGGTGGCAAAATGTGAGGTTTCATTTATTAGCACTATTTAGTGTTTCGTGGAGTAGAGGGGGCTTTCCCCTTTGATTTAATGGATTTGGTAATGAATGAAAGAAGAGAAGAGTTACAAGAGATGCTGCATCTAGAAATAATGTTTGGTTTTAGCTGAAAGCGGAGTAACTCAGGGTGGGAACAGGATCCTCAATTCAGTGGTTAATAATGTCCATGAGATGGCAAATATCCATATCCTCAAAATATCTGCTTATTTGATGTGGTGCAGGGAAGCACTTTCCAAGAGGGTGGTCCTGGGATCATTTTAGTTGTTACCCAGGTGAAAAAAAAAGTTCCCAGTGGTTTAGTAAAATCAGTCAAAGACAATGCTAAGTTGTAGTTCAACAGGTTTCTTTACTCTGGGACTTTTGAGATCCTTTAACATGCTGAGAGGGGCACTGTGAACATTGACTATGGATCTTTTTTCCAACTCTTATTTGAATCACAGAATTTTGTTTTCACAGAACATCTTGTGGGCTACTAGTGCTCTGCACAGCAGACTTGGGAAATGCTGGTGTAGGCAATACAAAGGAATGCTCCACTGAACTCCCCACTGTCTCATCCAGATGCCTCACATTGTTTCTGTAAATGCTGCTTGAGGGTAGTGACTAATTTGTCCATTTCAAAGGGTCACTGACCTTCAAAAAAAATCCTGGTTCCCAAAGGATTAGAACTAACCAAGTAATAGTAGAACTCATTCTTAATTTATTTAGGGAGAGGAGGAAGGCAATGAGTGACACATGTTACCACAAAAACTGTCATTAACAATTAGGCATCATGCAGAACAGTAGACTTAGCATTTTCATTGCAATCACAAGTCCATTTGTTATACCTTTTGGTCATTATAAATTTAAAAAATCCATAGTCTAGTAGCAAAGGAATAATACAAACCTATCAGACCCCCTGTAAAAGGGTTTCTTTTTGTTGGGCTACACAATCCAAGGTCAGATGAAGATTTAAGCTTGAGCAGTTTAGCCTCTGAACATAGTGGGATTTGTATTGTATCTTCCTTAGTTATTGGACTGGATTTTCCTGGGCTTCTCTAACTCTCATGTTTTGTGGCTATAAGTAAAATTGAAAAACCTAAATTTGATTCCTTGCTCTGGCACTAAAGAATAGTGTCCCTCTTGTATCTTGGTGCCTCATTTCTGTTTTGTCAAAAGAGAAGGCCATTTCCAGTTTTCTCTTGGGGATATATGTGAGAAATCCTAGGAAGCTTATGTAATGAGATTGGAATGGTCCATGAGCTGAATAATGGAGCTGATGATAAAGCTGTTCAGTAGAGTGGAAGAAATTTGGATAGGGAAGAACATAGAGGTTCCCTCTGAAAGAGTGAATTGTGAGAAACATCCACTAGTAAGTGCTCTTATCACACAGAAAGCTGAAAATGAGTTTGTATAACTTTAGAGCCCTAGAATATGGAACTCTAGAGTCCTAGAATATGGATCAGAGTTGCTTACAGAGCTCTGGTACTGGTACTAGCTTTGCATTTCAATAGGGAAGGCACCTCTTTTGCATCCTAGAACACATTGAGAGTCTTGTAGAATCCACTGACCCTTTTCCCAGAGAATGTCTATGTATACATTCTCCTTCACTCAAATACTGTAACTCATTTCACAATCACTCTTGAGAGTCACACTACTTCTTTCCATCTATCTGGGTCTTAAATAATAAGCCACCTTGTTCCTGGATAGTTATGTTTATATCTTACTGAATCTAACAATAGACTCTCAACATGGAAGCATATACCATGTTTGTTCCTCCATGCTATGCTCTGTTCTAGTGTCAGAGTCAGCAGAAGTTGGAGAAGTACAAAATATAAGCTGTATCTCTTTTGTGGGTTTTAATAATTAGAAAGAGATACACCTGTTGTCAGGCACTAGATAGTAGGGGAAAGATAGACCATTACAATTGCTGCAAGATATCAAAATGTGGGCTGGGGATGTGGCTCAAGCGGTAGCGCTCTCACCTGGCATGCGTGCGGCCCGGGTTTGATCCTCAGCACCACATACAAACAAAGATGTTGTGTCCGCCGAGAACTAAAAAATAAATATTAAAAAATTCTCTCCCTCTCTCTCTCTCTCTCTCTCTCTCTCTCTCCCTCTCCCCCTCCCTCCCTCCCTCCCCCACTCTCTCGCCCACTCTCTTTAAAAAAAAAAGATATCAAAATGTGTTTGACAGACCCTTGGGCCTGAGTAGGATATGAATAAGCCAAGGGTAGTCTGTGGGGGTGGTTGAGTCTCGCATGAGTCAGAGCAGAATTGGCAAGGAGCTCACAGGAGCCCAGACCAGCTGGTAGAGCATTGATGAACCAAGAGGTACATCTTTGATGGAGACATCTTTGAGATGTGCTTCATGACCCTGGCTGAACCTTGCTGTGATGCTTCTCCATCTGTGAGGCTTCAACCCTTTTGTGCTTGCTCCCAGACAGATGACTGACACTGCAAGGCTAGAATTGCTACCTGGAAGGCAACAAATCCCAAGCCAAGGGCCTTTTCTAAGTTGCCACAGTCCACACGGAACATAGTAATGTCTCAATCCTGGATGATCAGAGTGGACACAGCCATAAATATTTTTGCATTCATAGGGAATTCACTTAGTTATCTGATTCATCTGTAATCAATGGGTTGTGTTGCATATGGCTCTGTTACTCCCTGAACCTTTAAAAAAGTAATTACATCTCTGTGAAGTAGAAGCAGGTAAAATAGTTAATCCCAACATAACTCTCTCTCTCTCTCTCTCTCTCTCTTTCTCTCTTTCTCTCTTTCTCTCGCGCGCGCGTGCGTGCACACACACACACACACACACACACACACTCAGAAATACAGAAAGTTCTTTGGAAACTGAGGACAAGAGATACAAAATAGGGGCTGTGGCTGTGGCTGTGGCTCAGTGGTACAGCACTTGCCTAGCACATGTAAGGCATTGGATTTGATCCTCAGCACCACATTAAAAAAAAAAAAAAATATATATATATATATATATATATATATATATATATATATATATATATATATATATATATATATATATAATAAAGGTATTGTGTAAAAAAAGAGAGAGAGAGATGCAAAAATAACAGGTGTCCCATCACAGAGCTAGGCAGTGGCACAACCAAAAATACAAATACTCCCCCCTAAAAAAAAATCTAGGTCCAGTTGGCAAACACCCCTGGTTTCACAGAGACATGGGCTCTTCTCACACAATGTCTCAAGCCATCCTTCCCAGCCATCTGCCTAACAAGCCTGCATATTCAGGCCGGGTCAGCTACTGACTGACAGCAGCTGAAACATTAACTGGAAATGGGATGAAAAACAGCATGCAGATGGGGTCCGGATGAGGAGGGGGACAACTGGGATCAGACCAGGGTGTGAGCTTTCAGCGCCCTCTCCTACTCTCTTCTCTCCAGCTGGAGCATCAGATGACTGTTTCCTCTCACTCGCCACCTTCTTGGTTGGGACAGAATGTTGTGTCTGTCTGTTTAGCTGTAGAGTGATCTGCTGAATCTGCTACAAGAATTTCCTGGCCTGGGATCCCACTGGGGGTTGGGCTGGGGATAGGAGTAGGGAAGCCACTAGCCTTGCTGAAGGTGTGGGCCCACACAGAGTCTTCTTGAATATTCCAAGCAGCAAAGTCTTTTCTCTATCAGTCTTCTTTAGTTCAGCTATCTGACAGACCCACTCCACCTCCAAAGTGGATCCCCATGACAGGGGACATGGAGCAAACTTATGATTTAGGATTGGATCCCCTACCATTTTGTGATTCTCTCTTTCTTTTTAAATTAATTTTATAGGTTCATTATAATTATATACATAATAGTGGAATTCATTGTGACATATTTATATGAGCATATAGCATATTTTGTTTTGTTTTGTTTTATTCTCTCTTGCTTCCCCTTTCCTTTCCCTCCTTCTTCCCGAAGAACTTCTCCCTCTATTTTACTAGTCTCTCTTCTACTTTCATAAATCCCTTTTCTTTCATTTTTTTTTCTCTCTAGTTTCCGTATGAGAGTAAACATAAGACCCTTGACTTTCTGAGTCTGGCTTATCTCACTTAGCATGATGCTTTCCAATTTTATTCATTTTCCTGCAAATGACATAACTTCATTCTTCTTTATGGCTGAGTAGAATTCCATTGTGTATATATACCACATTTTTATCCAATTGTCCATTGATGGACACCTAGGTACATTATGATTCCATAATTCAGCTAGTGCTGTTATAAGAATTGGTGTACGTCACTGTAGTATGCTGATTTTAGGTTTTTTTGGATAAATATTAAGGAGTGTGATAGCTGGCTCATATGGGAGTTATATGCCTAGCTTTGAGGACTCTTCATACTGCTTTCTAGAGTGGTTGTACTAGTCTGCAGTCCCACCAGCAATGTACAAATATGCCTTTCCCCCTACATCCTTAGCAGCATTTATTATTATTTGTATCTTGATATTGCCATTCTAACTGGAGTGAGATGAATCTCAGTGTAGTTTTGATTTACTAGTAACTTCCCTTTTTAAAATATCTTTATTTTATTTTTATGTGGTGCTTAGGATCAAACCCAGGGCCTTGCACATGCTAGGTGAGCACTCTACCGCTGAGCCACAACCACAGCCCCGTAACTTCCCTTCTTTACCTGCCTCCCTGTCACCATGCTACAAAGCACCTTTATTGTGTCTATGCCTCTCCCATTTTGATACATAGCTTTTTGTCTGTATTGTAGAATGTTTAGTGGTTTAACTTTTTGGGTATCAGCTTGATGGGGATACAATCTCCATGCTATAAAATTCGCTCTTTAGTGTACAGTATATTTGATTATAGTATATTCACAAGATATTGAAGCCAACATTACTATCTTATTGCAGAATATCTTCATTAATCTTCCAAAAGAAGTCCTGTACCTTCTAGCAGTCATTGCCTATTCTACACCAGTTCTGGTATCCACAAATTGGCTTTCTGTCTGTACATCTTTGACTATTCTGGACATTTTATATAAATGGAATCATACAATATGTGATATTTTATGACTGGCTTTTTTCACTTAGCATAATGAAATAATGTTCTCAAGTCTCAATCCATTATAACCGAATATATACATTATGTGAATATACCATATTTTGCTTATCCTTTCATCCATTGATGGATATTGGATTGTTTCTGACTATTGTGAATAATCCTGCTGCTAACATTCATATACAAGTATCTGTTTGTTTCTGAACTTTCAATTCTTTTGAGAATTGAAAATACCTAACAGTGATATTGCTGATTCTTCTGATACCTGTATGGGTTAATTTTTTGAAAAACACCCGAACTGTTTTCCAAAGCTGTTGTACCATTTCA
Organism: Callospermophilus lateralis; assembly: GCF_048772815.1. Classification (NCBI taxonomy): domain Eukaryota; kingdom Metazoa; phylum Chordata; class Mammalia; order Rodentia; family Sciuridae; genus Callospermophilus; species Callospermophilus lateralis. The sequence continues at coordinate 88,906,463 of NC_135325.1, read as the reverse complement.
TGTTTTTACGTTCACACCATCAGTTTTTGAGGGTTTTAATTTCTTCACGTTTTTGCCAATGCTTGTTATTATTGTCTTTTTCATTATAGCCAACCTAGTGGGTACAAACTGGGATCTTGTTTTGTTATTTTGGTCCCCTGACCTGGTATTGCTCTATATTAGGGAATTGTTCCAATCTTCTGTACCCATTACTACAAATTTATTAAAACTCTGCTCTAACTAATGCTTGAACCTGGGAGTGTATCAGGCATTCTGGTAGAACCAAAAGGAAGAGAGTGTAGGTCATGGTGAACTTGCCGCCTTTGGAAGCTCTACCATATTGGCAGTAATCTACTGACTGCTCATTTTTCTTTCTTTCACTGAAACCATCATGTGCAGAAATAGGTGAGGCTTCCTTGCAGAGGTGAAACTAGAAATGGACCATGAAGAGTGGGAAGTAGCAAGATGGATAAATGGGAAAGTGGAGAGTCATCCTAAATGGGAAAAAGTAAAATCCTCTTTGAAAAGCAGCTTAGATACTGATCAAAACGGATGAAACTTAAACCAATCAAGAATCACTTTTGTTTAACAATTTTGGAGAACATGCAACAGTAGGGGAGATTGGAAATGATGGCTAACTTACATGGGACAGTTGTCTGAGGAGCTCAATTTTTCTTTCTTTTCCTTGGCTTTAGGACCACTCATAATCACAAATATGTTTGTGGCCTTTTTTACCCTTAAGTCCACCTGTCTGAGCCCTCAGGAAATCCAAAGCAGAATCTAGTGTATGAGTTTGGTAAATGCCTCTGGCCATCATGAAAATGCTGGGCCAAAAAAAATCACACCTGATTGGCCTCCTGCTGACCTGAGGGGATGGGACAGACGGTGTCAACTTAGAATTGGAGCATAATGTGATACCAAAGCACATATTATGAATCTGATGGCTCAAAAGTTACTCTTTAGTTACCACTCAAGGTCTGGCAATTTCTGAGAATTTTTGTGTGGCAGAGAAACAATAATTGACTGCATGAGGGTGAAAACAGTCCTGTCACTATGGTGCAGGGGTTGAGAATTTCTAAGTTACAATACAGAATATTCACTAAAATGTGTTACTGTTCGTTTGGAGTTCAGCATCAGCCTTATGCAGGAGCATGGTCTCCAGTGTGGGAAGAGGATGGTCACTGACAGGACTAGGTCACCCTTTAGCTCTTCCCTTACCAGTCTGCTTTCTTCCATCCAGAAATCCCATATTTATAACTAGCTATAAGATACAAATGATAGACTATAACACTAATATGTATCTGGTATCATGCTGAGCCCATTCTATATCTTATCTTGTTTGCTTCTTTCACCTATGAGGCAGATACTATTATCCCAATTTTACAGACAGGGGAACTGAGGCTCAAAGATGGGAAGCAATAACTAAATAGGTTAGTTGAATACGAAATTCAGATAATAAACAATAACTAAGTAGGTTAGTTGAATACAAATGTAACATTATAAAGTAAGGCCTTTCGGCTCACTAGCACAGATCTTGGTAGCTACAATTTCAGCAAGCTCTCTCACATGAATCCTAAGTTCTGGAGTTTCACACCCTTTGCTCTGTGTTCTACAACCTTAATATGGATAAACCACTTTCAAAGGCCCATATCACAATATAATTATCTAGAATATGACTCTGTCTTCCATTAACCCCTAGTATGAATTAGTTAATGGGACTAATGCTGAGGCCCACTAGCAGGACTTCAATGTGGTGGGCCAAAGAAAGTTTGAGAAAGATCTGGAAATCATAATACTCTGCCCAAGAAAAGTAGATCCAGTTATGTCATCACATCAAGGTGCAAAAAGAAGTGATGCTGGTTGGAGCTCTGAAAAGAAGGACTTAGATTGTAGGCATCACCAGTTCAGCTGATGGACCAATTTGAAGCAGTACCTCTACTTCTACTTTCCTTCCATTTAAAGGCCTAAAAGCCAGCCCAAATTTGTATAATGACTTTAAACTATTTAATAAAGCAATGCAATAGCCCCATCTTCTCCCAGAGGTGCTGAATAGTTTTGCTAGGAGAAAACCCCTTCATCAAAATAAGTCTGAGAACACAGAATCTTAACTATGGTCTATCTGACTAGTAGGAACAGAACTGGGCTTCTGATGACCAGATTTGGAAGACTGATTTTTTTTATGGTTAGAAGAGATCTAAAATGGTCATGTAGTCTAGCCCATGACCTTCCAAGTAAAATTATTTCAAACAGTTTTTAAATTTAATTTTTGAGTGAGAAATACATTTCTATAATTCAAGAATGTGAATGCATATGTAGGAGTTTATATATATATATATATATATATATATATATATATATATATATATATATATATATATATATATATATATATATATATATATATATATTTTTTCAGATGTCTGATTCACCACTGCCTCACATCCTACCTATTCTTATCTTACTTCCACAAGAATAACTCCCCTGTAACTTATAGTACATTTTAATTTATCTTTCAGGTCTTCTTTTGAGAATACAAGTAAAATGAATACATGGTCTTTTTAAATTATATTATTTTTATATAAAATTTAGTACACTGTGCACATCGTTTACATCTTATTCATTTAATAATATATTTTTCTATCATACTGCATAGAGAGCATATTCATTCTTTTATATAACTACATAATATATCATTATATTAATGAGTCACCACAAATTTAACCAGGTGTCTAGTGATGGATATAGAAGTTGTTTCCATGTATTGCCAGTAAAAACAATGCTGTAATGAATAATTGCTATATATTTCACATGTGAGTAAATATATCTGCAGAATGAATTCTTAAAAGAAAAATTGCTGAATCAAGTGTATGTGTATTTCAAATTGGTAGATTTTGCTAAATTGCCATCCATATTGTTTTTATCGGTTCTTCACAGCCTTTCCAAGGGAGTATATTACTCAAACTTTTGGATATATTTTTGATATCTTATAAAGAAAAACATGGTATCTTGATGCAGATTTAATTTGTATTTATATTTATCTTACAAATGAAATTGAACATATTTTCCATTCAGTGGATTAAACAAAGGGGAATGAAGGGAAGGGAGAAGGACAGGAATAGGAGAGACATTGGAATTGATCTGATACAACTTTCCTATGTACATATATGAATACACCACAATGAACATCTACATTAGGGGCAACCACAAGACTGGGATCCCAGTTATAATTAAGATATACTCAATGTTTATGTAAATATGACAAAATATACTCTAGTGTCATGTATATCTAAAAAACACAAAAGAAGAAATTGGGGGCTGGGTGGTAGAGAGATTGCCTAGCACATGTGAGGCACTGGGTTCAATCCTCAGCATGGAAGGAAGGAAAGGAGGGAGGGAGGGAGGGAGAGAGGGAGGGAGGAAGGAATTACAAAGAAATTAAACATATTTCCTTATTTCAAAAGCCATTTCTGTCATTTGTCTATATTCTTTGCACATTGTTACTATTGGATCATTTGCCTTTTTCTAATTGATTTCTAGGAACTCTTTATATATTAGGAATAAATAGAATTTTTAATCCCAAGATACTCTTTCCCACTTGATATTATTTGGCAGTTTGTAATATTTGACTTCTTCTATTATGAACCTTTACATGTTATTTAAATACATTATTATTTATCACCTTTTAAAACCTGCTCCTCTAATGAGAACATTATCCTATTGAAATTAGAGAAGAATCTTCTTTATCTTTGTAGCTTTAACCTAGCATTGTGGCAGACTTATCAAAGGTATTATCAAAGTATATTTAAGGTGAGGAAACCTGGGTGCAAAGAGATTAAGTAGTCTTCCCAGGATCACAAATCAGAAACATACCAAAGTGTATGTTTTAGTCCCTTTGAGCTGTTATAACAAAATACTATAAACTGAGTAGAATATAAACAAGAGAAATTAATTTCTCACATTTATAGAAGCTTGGAAATCCAAGATCAAGTTGCCAGCAGATTTAGTGTCTGCTGAAGGTCCACTTTGTAGTTCTTAGAGGACACTTTCTCTCTGAAACCTCACATGATAGAAGGGGTAAACAAGCCACTTTAGGCCTTTTATAAGGACATTGATTTCATGAAGGTAGAGCATTTATATCCTAAAGCCCCAACTCCTAATACCATCACCTTGAGGGTCAGAATTTCAACGTATGAATTTGAGGGAACAAAAACATTCAGATCATAGTATCTGTGATCCTAGAGATCCAATGTTTGCAGACCCCAGAGACCAGGCTCAGTTGTTTTCTCTTGCATCATGATGAGATACAGAGCTGAAAAACACTATTTGCAAACAGTGACCTACTCCACGAGGTCATTTCCCAGCCTTTCTACAATTTTCTCCTCAATTGGATTATACAATTCTATTTTGATGGATCTATGTGTGCATCTCTCTCTGTACCTCACAGGAAACTAAAGGGAGTATAAACCTCTTCTTTCAAGCCTTTATCTCCATTCCCTTCCTCCATCACTGCACCCACCAGTTGATTGCAGATGTACTAGTAAAAATGTCAGAGTACCAGATAAACATTAGAATGAGGCTCAGCTATCAAAAGTGAAGTAGAAGCCAGAGCAATGATTGCAGTGTCTAAAGAAGGGACAGCTTGTCACTGAGGAAATTAGCAACTGATCCCCCGAAGCTCTGGGGAGGTTTGCATTTAGGTTGTCATAAAGGGAGCTTGATCTGGAACTGGATATATACTAGCTGAGAACCATCCCATTGAGAAAATGGAAATCTGAGGGTGGAGGGAGAAAGGGGAAAGGAGCAAACAGATTGAAGACTTGGGGTTCCAGTGAGTGGGGATAAGGGTAGTACCAGGAAAGGGAAGAATAATGTACCAAAGGAAGTGGGGTACGACCACAGACTTTTAGGTAAAAATTTCCAGGCACTTTGAAGAGCAGAAAAAACCTAGAACATGGTCATTCCCACTAAGATGTTACTGACAATGCATAGCCTCTCATGGAAAGTCTTGGGATTGCAAAAATTGATGGTAAAAAAGCAGCCATTTTAGGCATCAGTGAGAGAAAAGGTGTTATGAGATAATTAGAATAAATGGTGCTTTTTGAGCACCTCAGAAGTCATTCTGCTTACATATAAGATTTCCTCCCCTGGGGGAAGTGCTTTTTTCTCATCACATTTGTACTAATATGCCTTATTGCTGCTCTGCTTACTGTGTGATGTTCTTCCTCCTCTCCTTTTTATAGTGCATTGTGGGAATTTGACTGGAAACAGGGGAGATGGGAAGGCTAGACATCATGTAGCCTGGTCATTTTTGTTGTAGCATTCTTCTGAGGGGTCTTGGAGCCAGAATGGCTTTAGACTGACTTTCTGCCAGTTTTTGACCAGAAACACTGAATGTGTTCCAAGGATAGTTGGTTAGAAGCCCAGCCACCTTGGAAAATCTGGGAAAGGAGAGGGTAGAGACTGAGGTGGCTTTTCTTGCTTCTGTGGTTGGGAAGCATACTGTGTTGGCCCTCTAAAGAGGCAAGGGGAGATTGAGTCTCCTACCCCATTCTTAGAAAAATTGAGCCCCAAAGAGGTAAAGTACAAGGTTATGGAAATTGGTGCCCAAGCTAGTGTTATGACCTAGTGATCCTATCCCAAAGTTTTCACATCCATTCTGCAAACAGAACACAAGCTTGAAGGCAGAGGAATGCCTAGAAAGCAGTTGTATTATGTAGGTTAAATCTTTTGGGCCTCACTTTCATAATTTCCTGCCTACACTGTTAAGGATGTTCGAAGAGTAAAATGATAAGTGAGAAGATGTTAAGATAATTTTATTGCACACACTATTTGTAAGCTTGACCATAATTGCTTTATTTTTCTTTGATTCTCATTTGTCTTCCTGCCTTGCTTTCTCCCTGTCTCCTGTTGAGTAGATTAATAGATTCCAATGCCAGGTTACTCCCAAGACTATTCTAAGGAAGACTTTCTGCTTCCAATAGAAAAACTCACTCCACAGTTGCCCTGCCATTTATACCTTAGTGGAAAACCAATTATAAAAATCGATGCACATTTCTAAAAAATATATTTTTAGTTGTAGATGGACATAATATCTTTATTTTATTTATTAATTTTCATGTGTTGCTGAGGATCAAACCCAGTGCCTCACATGTGCTAGGCTGTACTACTGAGCCACAACACCAGCTCCACATTTAAAAAAAAATTATTGATCTTTTTAAAAAAATAAGTGACAATGGAATGCATTACAATTCTTATTACACATATACAGCATAATTTTTCATGTCTCTGGTTGTATATAAAGTATGTTTACTCCAATTCATCTCTTCATACATGTACTTTGGATAATGATGTCCATCACATTCCACCATCCTTGCTAACCCCCTGCTCCTTCCCTTCCCCTCCCATTCCGCTTCCCTATCTAGAGTTCGTCTATTTCTCCCATGCTCCCCCTCCCTACCCCACTATGAGTCAGCCTCCATATATCAGAAAAAACATTCAGCATTTTTTTTGGCGGGGTGGCTAACTTCACTTAGCATTATCTTCTCCAACACCATTTTTTTTAAGGCTAAATAATTCCAAACTTTTCCTGGAGAAGGGCATTCCAAAGATCTACTGGCTCCTGTCAAAGCCATGGCAAATACTATTTTGTAGATCATCATATTTTTCCTTTATCACAAAAGTCTGAGATTTGGAATAACTAGATCCCGTGAGCAAATGGTCCTGCTCCTGTCTTTTCTCTGATGAGTTTTACTCATTCCTGCTGTCTGGATATATGCACATATAGGCAGAAGCTAGAATTCTTAGCCCAGTGAAAGGAACAGTATAAGTTAAACTTTTTCTTGGAGTGGAGACTTCTTCTTTTTAAAGCAAAATTAAGGAAAAATTTTTAAATGCTGCAAAGTATAGAAATTTAATTATTACTCTAATTGTTGAAACTGAAGGAAAATGCCTATGTTTTCTGGGTATTTGGGGCCGCATGGTGGTGGAGAGACAACACAGTCTTCACATTTTGTTGGTTTGGGTTTCAAATTAAATGATCTCTTCCTTGTTATAGACTTGAAGTGTTCAGTACCCTTCTTGATAGTGGCTAGGATGGAAGATTCTAGAATCAGTCAGATATTAATTCATATCTAGGTATTGCCAATTTACAAGTTATTTGACAAATCAATTTGGACAAATCAATTTCTAAGCCTTAATTTTTCTCATCTGCAAAAAGGGCACAATTATGTCTATATTAGAACATGATTAGTAAGTACAATGAAATAATGTGTGCATAAGAACTCTCCATTGTGCATGGAATTGAGTTAGGGCTCATGTATTGTTATATTATTATTATGGGTATTGTAGGTATTATTAGCATTTATCACACAATAAAATAGAAATTATTGCTCTTTATCAATCATTTCCATTACATTCTGGGAATTATTTTCATTTTTTTTTTGTTTAAATTTTTGCTACCAGGGATTGAACCCAGAGGCGCCTAACCCCTGAGCCATTTCTCCAGTACTTTTTATATTTTATTTTGAGACAGCATCTTGTAAAGTTGCTTAGGGCCTGGATAAATTGCTAAGGCTGGCTTTGAACTCATAATCCTCCTGCTTCAGAATCCCAAGTCACTGGGATTACAGGCATGTGTCACCACATCGGGCTTCATTTTGTTTTTTAAAAGAAGTTATATGGAGGTATAATTTGTCCACATAAATTAAACTGATATTCATCATAGTTTTGATTGATAGCAAAGATGGTCCAACTCTCTAAGCTTCTAATGAAACACCCAACTTGTTCTCTTCTCTCACTGTCCTGTGGCAGGCATTTTCTAAGTTCTGCTTGTGCCTTTTGATTATTCATAAATCAATGATCAGTTTAATATTAGAACATGTTCATTATTATTTGGTGTGTGTATGTTTGTGTGTGGATGTGTGTGCATATATATGTATCATGTACTGAAGGAAACACAGTGAAAAGATTTCTAGAGATCATTCACTTAGAATTAAACTCACCGAGTATATTGACCCTTTGTTACATGGTAACCCTACAGTAGACTCCATGGAGGAAAGAGACATTTGAGAATCCTGGTTCTTAAAAAGTAACACACACACACAAGCATATATTGGTTGATAGAAGGTGAACTTTAGATTCAGGAGACCAGATCTTGATTCCTCTTTTCACCATTCACTAGCTTTGTGACTTCAGATAAGTCACTCAATCTCAGTTACTTGTTTCCCTGAAATGAAAAACAAGAGAAAACTCTACCCTACTTGATCCACAGCATTGTTGAGGCTCCATTATAATAATATATGTGAAGCTTCTTTGTAAATGGTTTTCTAGGTTACCATGATTCACAAATATGAGTTCTAATAATATTCAGATATCAAATGAGTTCTAATAATATTCAAATATTGAATTATGTGATTTAGACATCTTATTCCCTGAGAGTTCCAGACGGTGGACTGGGATTATTAGGGAATACTTTGTGGAGATAAGGAAACATGAGCAGAGCCTGTATCAGTTAGGATTTCAGTAACTGGAAGAGAGTGGAGAGAAGGAGCAATCTTGGTAGAGGGATTAACAATAAGCAAAACCTGCAGAGGCCGGAACAAGCATCCAAGAACTGATATAAAACACAATAGAAGCCAGATGAGGCAGTGCATGCCTGTAATCCCAGCGGCTGGTGGGGCTGAGACAGGTGATTCACGAGTTCAAAGCCAACCTCAGCAACAGTGAGGCACTAGCAACTCAGTGAGACCCTGTCTCTAAATAAAATACAAATTAGGGCTGGGGATGTGGCTCAGTGGTCCAGTGCCCCTGAGTTCAATCCCTGGTTACCCGTCTCAAAAAAACAACACAATAGAAGGTAAAGTTTCTATGGTAGCTATAATAGACTGTTCCTCTTCTGAATGAATAGGTGGAAAAGATTTAAAAGAGATAACATGTACTGTTTCCTTTCAGGCAAGTTAATATCTTATTTATCTAGGATTATTAGCTCCATCAATGCAGGGACCTTGTCTTTGTTCTCTGTTCTCTCTCTAATGCTTATTACAATGCCTGACACACAGTAGGTGCTCAATAAATGCCCAACAAAAGAATGAATGGATGATGATGTCAACTTCTATTTTTGTCGGTTGTTTTAGTGCTATGTGAAATCATTAGCTACTGAAGCAAGGATTGTCCTTTAACTCCCTCTATGTAGTACAGCCCCATCTGCTGTTGGGATTTATGAAATTCTTTGCAATGTTTTCAATACTTTATGTGTTTTTTTTTTTTTCTCTACCCTGTTTCAGAAGACTCCTTACCCTCAGTGAACAGTAAGGTGACCAGCAAGTCGTGTGAGTACAATGGGACTACTTATCAACATGGGGAACTATTCGTGGCTGAAGGGCTCTTTCAGAACCGGCAACCCAATCAGTGCACCCAGTGCAGCTGTTCGGTAAGACCTTGCCTCTCAGTGTCCCTGCCAACTCCTACCCAAATAAGAAAGCTTCCTCTTTATTTGTGTTTTTTCCTCTGAGCTTACACTGTAAGATGTTTGAATGAAAGATAAATTATATTCAAATCATAAACCTCCCTGCCAATCCAAACTCCCCAATTTTTACTAACTCCTTTGAAGAGTTCAGGGCCAGTTCTGTACCAGGCTTAAAGCTGTAAGACTGCTTAAATGGGTGATGATGATCTGTTTGACTTGATCTTCACTCCTTTTGATAATTTTTATATCACCTAAGCCTTTATCTAAGGGAGTCATAATTATTTGAAGCACTGAAAATATTATTGGTAGAAAATTCCCTGGCATTCTAGGGCCATTGTCGTTGGATAGGGCCACTCTATCCAATTCACACAGAAAAATGTGGTATCTATTGGTTACCATCTCTGAAGTATTTTACTAATCAGATAATTCCTGGTGTGCTACAATGAGAAAATTCTATATATGCTTAATTACAATAATTCTTTTGACATCACTTATTGAAAGAACTGCATATAGTTCACAAATAAAATACACTCATTCTGTCTTTACCTAATTGTGCACTCCAGAGAATAGCATAGATAAAACTAGGAAATGGAGTACAAAATGGATATTTAAAATGAAGCATTAAGGAATAAAGTTAGGTATAGAAACAACTTCATTACTTGTAAGGGGCATTAAACACTGGATCACTAAGGAAATTTCTAGAATCTTCCCTTTGGGATTTATGGTAAACATGTAGTATCTCAGTAATATGGAAGAATTTTGTTGTGACCTTGATTTTTTAATGAGCTTTCAGCAAACCTTCTAGTCCCAGAAGGATATGCTTCTAAGAACTAAGAGAAAGGTTTAAGGAACACCATTCAAAATATAGAATTTTAGGAAATGGAAATTATTGCAAGGACAGATGTAACCAGCAAGCAAATTGAATCCTCTCTCTTGTCTTGCACTGGATTGAGCTGCATAATTCAGACCATTTTGTATAATTTTGTATTACCTCAAAGAGAGCCTGTTTTTCTGGTTTGAAAAAGGTACTCTAATGAATGTCACAAACAGTAGTTTTGACCTAAATCTTCATGCCCTTATGTCCCCAACATCCATCTCAGGTGTAATGGGAACCAAGGTATGTAGTTTACAAAGAAGGAAGAAGCAAGAATATATTTGATGGTTTAAAGGCTCATATCAGCCCTCACAGAATACTTTCTACCACTTGGGACCAACCAGGATGCTTGGATTGGCTTGCTAACTCTTCTCAGGCTTAATCTCTGGCATGGAGAAATAGTAAGCAAGAAAAAAAATGCATAGTGCAATGAAGGAAGTACCTAGAACTGACTATGGGAGAGCAGCACCATGTTTTGAGTCCTTACTATATCCTTGGTACTGAGATAAGCCTTTACAAATATTATCCCAGATCATTCTGATTTTAATTCTATTTCTCCTTGGCAGGAGGGGAATGTGTATTGTGGTCTCAAGACTTGTCCCAAATTAACTTGTGCATTCCCAGTCTCGGTTCCAGATTCCTGCTGCCGGGTATGCAGAGGTAGGTGTTTCACATACCAAGACCTGGGCTGCTGCCATCCTGAGTAGCAGAACTTAGAAAAGAGGAAAATATTTGTCTATTCTCTTAGGGAAAGGAGATTGGCTAAGGTAATCATAGTTTTCAGAAGTGCTTTACAAAAGAAGAATAAAAGCATTGATTTTTAAGGGCCACAGCCTAAAAGAAACTGTGTTGGAGTTCAGTAGGGAATACTGGGTGGGAGTCATCTAATGTGAAAGTGATTATATTTATCTCTCCTTCCTTAATCCTTTCTAGCTTGGTCCCTAAATTATTGTATCGTAAAACACAACCATTTCCATGCACATCCTTTAAAGGAAGAACAGACCTTGCAAAGTATTAATGTAACCATTTCAAAGACTGTGCAGACCAAAGTTAGCTCTATTTTTAAAACCTCGCAATAAAATAATGACAAGCTCACTAACAACAAAATGGGAGACATCATCTTCTCAAATGAAAAAAAATTAAATCATCGTCATCTTCTCAAACCATTCTTTTTTTTTTTTTTTTTTTTTTTTTTTTTAAGAATGGTACCACTTTTCCCCTCTAGGCTTCTAGGGTCATAACTTGTCATTTTAATTTTGCCTTTGTTCCCTCTTCATAAATAACCAAATTTATCAGCCATCTTGTGTGTTCCTCTGTTTTCTCACTGGCAATATCCTAATATTGTCTTCTTTCCTTATATCCAGTCAACATGTTTTTGGAGTATTTACTATATGCAAAACAAGGTGCTAAAAGTAGGTATACATTAGTAAATGGAGTAGACATACAGGGTACTCCTAGACTACATGGAAGAATTATGTGTATCACAAAAAGTGGCCCCTTATTAAGATATGTTATTGCCATTTGCCAGAAAGTCTTTGGGAATGCATCTTTTTAGCTATGGCACCCTCATGCATTATATAACCTACACAACTATATGTAGCATACATGGCAGCACAAATATGTTCTTTGCTCTTCTGGAACTCTCATTCTACCATTCAGGCAAGTAATAAACAAATACATGAATAAATATCCAAATGTAAACAACATAAGTACTATTAAAGAAATAAAGGACTGAGGAAATAACAGGTCTGGAAGACCTTTGACTAGATGACATTTAAGCTTAGATCTGAAAGATGGAAAGGAGCCATCCATGTAAAGAGCCTGGGGAAGAGTATTCCAGGCAGAGGGAAAAAAAGTTCAAAGGCCCCAGGTAGGGAAGCTTGGAGCATACAATGAGCCTGAGGACAACTGTGGCTGGAATATGGTGATTGTGGTTGAAACTGGCAGGACAATGAGATGAGGCTGGAGAGGTGGACAGATGAGTGAGACCATACATGACTTGGAAGACCATGGAAGAAGTTTTAATTTCAGCTTTTAAGCACATGGGAAATCAATGGAAATTTTTGAGCAAGATTGTGACATTATCCAGTTGATGTATCAAAAGATTTCACTGGCTGTAATTTCCATATTAAAATGGAGGGATGCAATAATGCAAGTAGAGAGACCAGGGAGGTGACCTCTCTAGTGTGAAAGGGTGACTATTTGGACTGGGGACACAGTACCAAGTGGTGGTTTTGGGTGGTGCCTCTGGAATCAAACTGCCTCTGGAATCACACTGCCTATTCCTTTCTAGCTAGATGACCTTGTTCAACCTTCCAAACAATCTTTTAAAGTGAGGATAACATTAGCATCCATCTCAAAAATGGTTCTGAAATTTAAGTGATATAACACAACAAAAGAACCTAAGTTATTGTGTTGCATATAGTGAGGAGTCAATAATGGAAAGGGGACAGATTTGAAATATACTTAGAACACTGATTCTCAACTATGGGTGCAAATCAGAACTGTCTTGGTGGATTTCTGCCCCAACCAGGAGTAGGAGGAGTAAGTGATTCCAATGTTCAGCCAAGGCTCAGAAACATGAGTTAGAGGAAATATAGAGTTTGCTCAACAAGGACAGGCTGGTGACTTATATGCATTATTGCCATCTTAACCTTCCACAAAGATAGCCTTAACCTTGTTACATGCCTTTTCGAAAGTCTTTATGCTGACACATCATATTTACTATGTGCCACTCCCAATTTTATGCATTTCACATATATGAACTCATTTAATCTCATGACAATTCTATGAGGTGAGTCCTATTATTATTATACCATTTTATACATGAAGAAACCAATGCAGAGAAAGCTTAAGAACTTTACACAAAGTCAAGTAACTGGTGAGTCTAGGAGCTAAGAGCTGACTTCTGGAAGCCTGGCTTAAGATTTGAGCTCTTAACCATGATACTCTGCCATTGAAAGATATGCTGCCTATTGCCACTAGAATACATGTCAAGCCCCTGACTCTGATGCTGGAATCCCCCATTGGTCTGGCTTCCATTTACCTCTACAGCCCAATATTCTTCCATTCATACCCTTCAGGTTTCACTCATATTGTTCCTTTCTTACCTTTGTACTTTTGCTCTTTCTTCCCTCTTTTAATGTTTCTCATATTTTATTTTGCTTCAAAATTTCCTAGACAATGTGTTGAAATTCATATCTTTGGAACATACTTGCAGGTACTCTGATCTAGTGGCCTTGGACTGGGGCCCAGGAATCTGATAGATTGCATCATCATTCTGATGCAGAATGGTAGTGTGTGGACTATCAGTTTGAGAAAACATTCCAAAAGTCACATAACCAACTGGAGATAGCCTGGAACCATGGTTATGTATCTGAGTTTAGTGTGCTGAAATAGCCTGTTAAAAGTCTGAGACCCAAATAAACTATAGAAAAGTAACTAATATTGATTTCTGATTGATCAGGTAGTCTAATTCCAATCATATAGTAACCAAGTTTGGGGTGAATGAGTGGTGGCCATTTTATGATAAGGAACTGGGAGGAAAAGGAGATAGAATGACCGCTTATGTAAAAACGGCACATGTACAGTAAGTTAAGAGTGGGAGCAGGGAATGGTGCCTCTTAGTGGGAAATTATTTCCCTTCATTCCTGCTTATGAAGATCCTGCCAGACCTTCAAGACCTATCTCCAAAGCACTAATTAGGTACTAATGCAGTTAATCATCATCAGGGCATATTTTGATAAACACTATATGGAAGGCCTTTCTCTCTTCTCTGCCTTCCCACCTCTATCCCTAATTTTTGTACTACTTAAAAGCATTTTTAATCCTGCAAGCTAAGAGTAAATCTGCCTCTACATTTACAATCCCTTAGCACTTAACCTGTGTCTCTCCGGTAGCATTTATCACCTGTCATCTTAGTCGTTTATTATCTATATCTGTGTCTCTCATCCCTAATAATGTATAAATTTCTTAAGGCATCAATTCTTTCTGGTTCATGTTTATTTCCCCCATTGCACTAGGCATGGAGTAGGTGCTATTTAAATGACTGCACACTAGGTTGGAAAGATTACTAGAAGGTTGCCCAGGACTTGAATTAGATACTAAAGTACTAAAATGGCATATAATTATTGTTTTTACTGACTGTTGTATCAGTCTGTCATTGCTATAACAAAATACCTGAGGCTGGGAAGTTTGTAAAGAAAAGAGATTTACTTAGCCCACCATTTGGGAGACTGCAAGTCCAAGCACCAGCTCTGGTGAAGGCCCCTCTGACAGCATTACCTCATGGCAAATGGTATGATAGTGGACCACATACAAGAGGTAAAGATCACATCTCCTCTAGACAAGAGGCGAGAGAGTAGGGAAGAGGTCAGGCTTGCTTATCTGTAGCAACCATCTCTGGAGAGCTACTAGGATCTCATGAAAACTATTTTAATGCCTTCCAAAGGCAATACCTCCAAAAGTCATTCCACCTTTTTCATGTTCCACACCACCTCTTAATGCTGCCACATGGGGGACTCCCCTCCGAGTTCAGGAAACTTTGAGGAACAAACCACCATATAGCACCAGTGGAAGATGTTACTGACTATGTATCAATTCATAGTCAATAGGAAATGATTTGTTGTTAGTCTTGCTCCCTAGATTTTTTTCTCCTCCATCCCACTTTAGGACCCAACAGTTAATATTTCTTTCTGAAATAACTCACCCAGTTTTGACTATCAGTGTATGCTCATTCCTTTTATTTTTTAAAATTTTTTTATTGGTTGTTCAATACATTACAAAGCTCTTAATATGCGATTTGTCCCAGCACTTAAAAGTTAACATAGACTCAGTTACAGCCTAATTTGATTTATGCTTCATTCGGTAAGGCCCCAGGTCTTTTCATACCTATTTCTTAAAATGTGTTCATATATATCTGTACCACAGTGTTGTTATTACATTTCACTCAGGAAAAAATAGATGTTTTATTCCTCACCTGCCTTCTTATCTTTTTCTGCAACTTAATTTGAGTATTCCCCAAATGGAAAATAATCCATACTGATCAGAAACATACATCTGGCTGTTAATATTACCAGCTAGTCACTATAATACAGTTCTTAGGCTAAGATTATTTTGTTTTGAGTAAAGGATATGTGAAATATAAACTGAAGAATAATTAATAATAGAAAGAAAAGGAAACAATGAAAACACATGTTATTGTATTCAAGAGACAATGAATTGCAGAGGACATAGGTTCTGAAGTCAGAAACACATAGATTTGACAGTGCAGTTACATTAAACAAGCTACTCCAATTAGAAACTTGCGTTTCTCAACTGTAAAAATGCTTAAGAAGTGGCAATTATTAACCTGGAATTAATAGAACTGAATCCTCTCTTCAATTTCCAGTAGCTTTGTCTTTTTGTATATTTAAGCCTCATAGAACTATTCATTGTGGTAACAGATCCTGGGACTAAGTATCTTCAGTTCTCTGATCACAATTTACATTTCTTTCCCTTTATTTTGTTCTCAGAAGCAGAACATGAAAGCTAGTTCTTCCTGACCATGTATTGTCCCTTCATATACTTCACAATTCATTAAATTCTTCCTTTGCCATCTCTTCTCCAGCCTAAATACACCGTTTCCTTTCATCTTTCCTTATAAAGACTAAATCCTACACTTTTATAAAATTTGTTGTTTTTTCTGTGCCTCCCATTTCTTTACATCTTTCAGTTGTATATAATGTGGTTGAAACTCCTTTGAAGTTCTCATTTTTGAAGTACCTAGTTATTTTTTTCTGTTGAAATGATGTTTTTACAAAGGTGTATCTTATATAAGCATATTACTCACACAGCAGGGAACCCAGACACTTCTCCCCTGTGCTGGCCACCCTAACTGCAGGCCAAATACTGAAGAAGAAATAACCTTTTGAGTGCTGAACTTGCAAACCTTCATATAAAGGACCCCATTGAAAAAGCCTCTCTGCACTGTCACCAAACACTAATTTGTGCCTTTCTCCCTGGATCAGACAGCAATCCTAGATGTGGATTGAATCTCAGACCCAGCCTCGGTTGTTTAGACATGTCTGTGAGGCTAGGACACTCAAGAGAGTGTTGGCAGGGTACATGTCATTGCTGGCACTTCAGCAAACCTCATCTGAACTGGAAGCAGAGCATAAACGGCCACTAGAACCTTAAGGGAAACTTTATCAGAAGACCAGATCTCTTCAAAGATTGTACTGCTGCCACATTTTGGGCAGGCAGGCCTCAAACCCAAACCAACACCCAGCTTCTCTCTACCATTTATCATTTCTGCTTGCCTGTCTTCTGTCTAATCTTGCCAAAGCAAAGAGGAAGACTATATACTTGATTATAGACAAGGGAATATTATTTTGGGTAGGTCATTGACTATATTGAAAGTCCTGTGTGTGTGTGTGTGTGTGTGTGTGTGTGTGTGTGTGTGTGTACACTATATATACTAAATGATATACACGTACTATGTGCCAGGGGGTATTCTAAGTACTTATGTATGCAATAACTCATTTGATCTTCACAATTGTATGATCTATTTTAATCTCCATTCTACAGACAACAAAGTGTAGGCAGAGAAGCTATGTGATTTGCCCAAAGGTACATGATAGTGTCAGAACTAAAATTTGAACCCAGTTACTCTGACTCCAGAGTCCCAAATTCTTAACCCCCACACCACTTTTTTGAGTCCATTAGCAGGGTCACAAAGGCCTCTCCTAGTGCAAGAGAGTAAAGGGGGAGGAGAGACACACATAGCACATTGGGATTAGCAGATACTCCTCAGAGAGTAACTGCACTGCCCATCTTTCCACATCAAGGCCTCAACCTCCCACTCACAACCACAGGGGACCACTTTCATCCCATCTGTCTCTCACTCTGTCTTCAGGCTTAAAGAGTCTCAAGGGTAAATATCTACTTTCTTTCATTCATCAGACATTTGTTAAGTAACCTCTAAGTAGCTGGTACTGTGCCAGTGCTGGAGAGACAATGGTAGACAAAAACAGACATGGAATTGACTCTAATGGAAGTTTTAGTGGAGAATACAAACATTTAGCATGTAATGATATAAGTAAACCAAAAATTGCAATGGTGCTATATAACACAAAGGGCAGGTTTTATGAAAGTCAGTAATTGAGGGGGGCCATCCTAGACAGAGAGGTAAAAGAAGACTCCTAGGACTATCTCTCCAGTCTCAACTCCAGCCTCACACATTCTTCTTCACCGTCTCCAAGATGAGGAAAGACTGGCTCAAAAGTTAAGGAGATAAGCTGAGTGCAATGGTCCATGCCTCTAATCCCAGTGACTCTGGAGGCTGAGTCAGGAAGATGGCAAGTTTGAGGCCAGACTCAGCAACTTAGAGAGGCCCTAAACAACTGAGACCCTGTCTCAAAACAAAAAGAACTGGGAATGTGGCACAGTGGTTAAGTGCCCCTGTGTTCAATCACCAGTACACACACAAGGCGGCAGAGAGGGAAGAGAATGGAATGGAATGGAAGGGGAGAGATATAAACTGGTAGCAGTGTTATATTCCTGGGATTCACAACTTATCATCCAACTAGGAAACCAGCAGCCTCTCCATGCTACACTGGTCTCTAAGCTATTTTTTCTGCGTTGTATGTTCTGCACAATAGTGTATGAATTTTCTTCATAAGTTTCTACTGGATCATGTTGATTTACTGTAGCTACTGCCATTTCTTACCATATTATGCAATCTAAATTCTTCAGCTTGTTTTCTTTCTTTCTTTCTTTCTTTTTTTTTTTTTTTTTTTTTGGATGCGTATCTTTACTAAGTGATTCTGGTAATTTGATGAATGCATTTGCAATGTGCATGCATTTTTTTTCTTTTTTTAGTTTTTGTTTTATGTGGTGCTGGGGTATGAACCCAAGGTCTCCTGCATGCTAGGAAAGCACTCTACCAAAGAGCCACTTCCTCAGCTCCTTCAGGTTGTTTTTAAGCATCATCTGTAAAACAGTTAGGTCATTCCTTAATCTACTATCCATCCTAATTTCTCTCTCCCGCACCCCCCATCCTCATTTCTTTAACATCACTACACACACTGCTCTTGGCTGGCTCATCTCTTCATCCTATAACTTGTCATGTTTCTCCCCATTTTCTTTCTCTTCAGCTCTATTCCCCACAAGCTTGGAAAACTTCCTCTTCTCTCTCCTACATAATTAAGATCTCATTCATCTTTGAAGAGTCCAACTGAAGTTCTACCTCTTCTAATTGCCCTGCCTGATCACTCTAATCCTCATTGATTCCCTTGTTTGACCACCTTCAGAGCTTACTTTAGCTCATACAAGTCAGTCCATTTTCTATTACTATCACAAAATAATGAGATTGGGAAATTTATAAAATAAACAGCTTTATTTGGCTCAGAGTTTTGGAGCCTGGAAGTCTTAAGATTGGGCTGCCCTATCTGCTAGGCTTCTGGTGAGGACCATATGCTTGCTACTCCATGCAGCAAAAATGTGGAAAGGGAAACAAGTATTTGTGGAAGAGAGGAAGGGAACAAAGGAACTAACCTGCTTATAACAACCTGCTCTTGCAAGAACTAATCCAGTCTACCAAGAAAAGCATTAATAATACCTCTTAAAGAAAAATCACATCCAAATGACAGCAATAGAATTTAGCATTTAAATATATTTTCTTGTATTGGCCATCTTTTTTGTGTATCTTGGTTTCTCATTTGGGAACCTCTGTAAGTAAAGGACCATCTTGTCTCCCTATGTATCTCCTGTTATAGAAAAAAAAAACATATATTTTGCTGATGGATACACTAAAATCAAAGAGAGTCACAGTCACAGAAAGCTCTTGATAGGGTTCTCAGTGGAGGCAGAAGACTAAACACAGGTTTTTTTTTTTTCAATCCAACCCAACTCAAGTGAGCCCAAAGACAGAGCTGTGGTCTCTTTTCATGAAATTGAGATATTTCTGCTAACTCCTTCAAGGTAATTGAAAGTGGAAGCTCCTTTTAAAAGTAATTTTTCAGTATCAAACAACTTCTATTGTACTTGCAATTCTTGATTTCTCTTTCCAAAAACAGAAAACACACACACACACACACAAAAATTGCACCTCACATGCAACCTCGGCTTGAATCTTAGGGAATGGTGTGTGAAATACTTTGTTGTTTTCTAAACATCAAAAAATCTGCTAAATTTTTCAGATTTTTTTAAATCAAAGAAAACTGAAGAGCTAACAGCATCTCCCAATGTAGAGCTTAATAAATCAATTTCGAATCCTTTGTGTATTGACCCACATTTTCTGCAGAAACATCACCATCTTCTGGTCACAATGATAGGAAAGAAATCTTGTTATTGAGAAGAATTACTACTTAAAATCAAAATTCATCTTGCATAGCTGAAACTTTGTGCCTTTTGACTAGCAATTCCCATTTATTCCTCCAAGATGAATAAGTTACAGAGATCTACTGTATAATATCATGCCTCAATGTTCTTGCCACAGTAAAATAAATATTTTTAAATTAGCTCAAAATTTGAGTAAATATGTTCTCACCTGTGCTTCAAAATATATTGAAATATTTGGATCTTTTCAAAGCTACAAAATAGTCTGACCACCATTAGTAATCATTTATGTTCAGAAATAGGGACCATCTAGCGAATTTCCATCCTTGCCTAACTCTCCTCTTCTAAATTCTAAGTAGAATTGTTCTCCTTCCATGGAAACTTTCTGTGTTGTTTTTATTCTCTCTCCATCCCTTGTGCTCAGAATTCATCTCCACATGCTTACTGACTATCCCAGGACCTCCACCCCTCTGAGGTCATCATGTTCCTTCTTGGCATGTCTTTTATGCCTAGAATATTTCTTCCTAGACAGAGAATCCTTCAGACTGGATGGGATAGTGTTGACTTTCATATTGAACTTAAAAAATTGATAACCATGATTCCCAATTGGCCATTTGGAATCTCCTATCAGGGTCAATAATGCCCTACCCTGTTCATAACGTTGGAGGGGTGTGTGTATGTGTGTGTGTGTGTGTGTGTGTGTGTGTGTGTGTGTGTATGAGTCTGGTTCTATAATAAAAATAAGGAATTTCCTTTGAAGCATTTCACAGCAATTATTTCTTTGCAGGTATTAACAGCCACTCTTTCTTCAACTTAGTCTTTCTGATCACTTCAGGGAATGGTATCACTGCCCAGAAACACACTATTGTATGTACTCATTTTTCTCTTTATAACAAACCTCATGAGTTTAGATTCTAACCTCTATAGGAATCAATCTGATTTGTTGACTAACAGTGAAAACAGATGAAAGAATCATGAGAAAGAAGAGTACTGTAAGGCACAGGAATCATATTTGACTACTACCCACACTAGAACTTACAAATTCTGGTTCTCCACAGTCCAGGAAAAGGAAAGTTGATTCTCTGTTTGTTTTTTATTGTTGTTGTTGTTGTTGTTTTACAAGCAAGGAACCAGGATGACTACATCCACTTTCTGCTTTGCTTTGGCTATTAAAACCAGATTCATGTCCTCTACTTCCACCTATTAATCTAATCCTCTTCAGGTAGGACAGAAAGTCAACACCATGTTCATGCAAAGAAGGACCTTATCACTGACTCTTTCTTTTCTAGGTTGACCAGGCTGTAAGCATGGGTAGATCATTGACTTTCCCTTCTCTGTCCTGATTTTTATTTTCAGCTTATGATGCGGTGGCACAGGACTCAATTTTATTTGGGTACTTGGAATTTTTAACTCTCTACTTTATAACTATGTAAATTGAACTGCATCTCAATGAAGAAGATACCTATCCTTTTAAGCCTCATTTTAGCCAAGTGAGAAAAGGGTTTTAATTAAAATGCTAACTCCTTTTCTAAAAAGATGAAAATGAAGAGATGAGTAGCATAATTATGAGAGACTCTAAGCCAGAAAGGTCTGAGCTGAAGGAATCTCTGTAGCTATTATTGTTGTATCTGTGTCTCTAGGACCCTGACTTCTGAAGGTTTAGAAACAAAATGATTTCCTTTCTATGTGAAAGCATAACTTTGCTCTTTGCAGCAGGCTATATTTATTTAATCTAAACTCTTTCCTCTGTGAAATACCTATCACATTTGTGGAAGTCCCTTAAGCTGGGTTTTCCCCATGTGTAACTTATTTTTGATAAAAGAGAATAAAGAACTGGAAGGAAAGGAGGGGAGAAAAGGTAATGGGGAATAATACTTACAGACAATACTTGCATGATAATTTCTGTGTACCAGGCACTGTTCGAAGTGCTTTGTACATACAAGTTCATTTGATCATCCTAACCAGGTAAGGGAGCAATTATTGTCTCTCCTTTTAGTAATAAGGAAACTGAGGCACAAAGAGGCTAATTCATTTGCTCAAAGTCATGCAGGAGGAGGTAGCAGAACCAGGACTGGACCCAGGCTATCTTATTCCAGTCCATTCTTGTAGTCATTACATATACCATCTCTCAACTTGGGGATAATTAAGCAATTTGGGGAACTGTTTTCATCAGGGCCACTGGAAGAGACAGTCTTTGTGATGACTGTGTTCCCAGGAGCAAAATATGGTAACAATTTAACAGATACATTGGGACTACTCTGGAAAGGAAAGACTCCATTTCTAACCATGAACTTGGATCTGTTTAGTCATATCTCCATTGAAAAAGCAGAGGGTAGGTTCTGGATACCAGCCAGCTAGTAGTTTATCTACTCTCTTCTGATTCCCTCGTACACACACACACACACACACACACACACACACTCATACACACTCTCTCCCCCATGCGTTTTTTTTTTTAAATTAAGTATTTCTCATTTTTTGGATAAATGCTTTTGAATACTTCAGATTTGGCTTGCTAGTTTTGGCAGGAAGTTACCCCTTTTCTATTTCTTAGTATTTTTCTGCAAATATTTTGTTTAAAATGCTAGTTCGTATTGACAGACCAAATAATAAAATGCTTTATTTGACCATAAAGTATATTCTAAAAAAAATGTCTGTCCACTTACAAGATACTGGAAGACTTCTTATACTACTATATGCATACAATTATTGGAAGGTCAAATGTCTATAAAGAAAGAAACTCATTCCAGTGTCTATTAAAGCTCCCCTCAAGTTTCAGTGTGCTTGCTTCCTCCTAGCAGAATTTGTAAAGTTAGATGATTGGCAGGGGCACCCTGAGGGCATTTGCTTCCACCTGCTCCTTCATCTCCAGCTCAATTTCTGAGTATTGGCAAATAAAGTGCCCTCATGTAGAACCTGGAACATGGTAGGTGGAGATTTCATGATGGGTTTCTTTCTTCCTCTCTGTTCTCTTTCACTTTTCCTCAAAAGCCCTTTCACTATTTGCTCTAATTTTGCTGATTTCAACTGATTCCTCTGAAAATGAAGAGATCACTCCACTGTCTTGAGGATTCATTTCATTTCTATTTGCTTTATGGTTGGAGTGACTAAGTAGTTTACCATCCAAACCAAGATGCTTTTGAAAGCAAGAGGGAAATCTTAATAATTATGCCTGTCAGAAAAAATAGGTGATAAAACTAGGTTATCCCAAATAAATCAGGCCCTATGGCTATCCTATTTATGTTGTCTTGTGTGGTTCAGAAGTGGCCACATGCTGGCGTAGTTTTGCTGTCTAAGGCTTATCTTCGTGGGCATCTTAGAATCTCACTGTACACTTGGTCATTTTGAGAGCACAGGAATTACTTTCCTGACCTGCTTGAGCCAACCAGAGATTAATGGAAGCCATGGGAGTTATAAACAGTCTGAATTTCAGCTTAGATTTTGACCACTTTTCAAATACTTGTTCTCCATTTCTCCCATTACCAAAAAGCCAAGCCATTCCAGCCCCATAGGGTACCACTCAGAGTATAATTGAGGTTTGAATAAACAACACATGTGGCTTTTAAGGTTAAATGAATATTGTTTGACATACAGTACACTAGAGTTGTTTTTCATTTTGGTTTAAAAAATTGGTTAAAATTACATCTTGTTGCTTCTCGGAATTAACTAGAATCCATCTGTCTCCATTAGAATCACTGTTTTTTACAGAAAGGCTTGGCTGAAAGAAAGAGGTTCCATCTCACTGAAGAAAAATTGTCCAGTGAATCAGAAAAAAGCAAAGAAACAGGTTTTTTAGGGTGTTTGTGCTTTTTTTTTTTTCAAGATATAATGTCGGAGATAATAAATTGACATACAGTACCTATTTTCAGCTATCCAGACAGATACTACCCAGGTCTAGAGAGCCATTCATGGGCATAAAAAGTGTAAACATCTAAGAAGATCATTTCAGTATGACCATAGTTTAAATTTAAATAGGATAACTAAATTTTTGGAACCTTCAGGTGTTACTTAACAAAACATCCATTCTTAGATAATGTCCTTTAATGACTTCAAAAGCTCAAAGATAACAGAAATTTTATCAGTTCCTAAGAGATCACATGTGTGTGTGTGTGTGTGTGTGTTCAAAAGTAATAGCTCTAGTAGTTTTTAATGAGTAAAATTGTTTCAGTTTATATAAAAGTGCTCAGGTTTTCAAATACAGACTGTGACAAATTCATCTGAATTGTGCCACAGGGTATTAATCTTATTTTTCATTTTTGTATTTGTTCTTTTTAGTTATAAATGACAGGATAATGTATTTTGGCAAATTATACATACATAGAGTATAACTTATTCTATTTAGGATCCCACTCTTGTGGTTGAATATGATACAGAGTTACCCTGGTCATGTATTCAAATGCAAGGCTAGGAAAGTTATGTTCAATTAATTCTACTGTCTTTCCTATTCCCCTCCTTATCCCTTCCCTTCCTTTCAGGGTATTAATCTTCTGCTCCCATACTTGATACTGACTTGCCTAATTGCTTTGCCATCTTACCTTCCTGCTAATTAGTAACAGGCACTATATGTGTCTACAATGCTTCAACATTCTGACTAGATTATAAGTACTTAAAGACACTATTTAACTTAAAAGTCCTTTTAAAAACTCCATTGTCTAAATGTACTAAATTGAACTTCTGAGAAGGCCATGCTATGTAAACATTTTGTGTCAATACCAATCATGAAATCTACACTTAAAAAGGGCATTTGATGAAGAGAGCTATTGTATGATTTTTCTTTGGTAATTTGTTTTCTTTCTTTTAGCTACTTAGATTAGGCTTGAAGCCACATCCTATAGCTTTTACATTTCATTTTGCCATTTGCTGCTAAATCTTTCCTGGTTTCTAATCTTTTCTCTAGTCTATTTTCATTTGGCTCAGACCCACCACTGCCAGCTAAAATGGGACAAGTAAATCTAAGTTTATCCCTACTCAATCACTGTCAAGGGTAGTTTCCAACTTTCCAGATTTGCAACCCCAGAGTCATTTTATACTGTTTTCTTCTCTGCCTTTCTCCTCTGTGATCAGATCCTCCATCAGGTTCTTATACTTTTCTTATCTGCAGTTGTTTGAATCAACCCTTCCTCTCTATTATTGTAGAGATGCTCATGGCCTATTACCTATTACTGTGGCAGCCTCCTGATTGGCTTTCCAGATTCCACTTGCTCCCTGACTAGTCTACATTTCATTGCCAGAAGAAGCTTCCACAAACTCCATTTTTACCATAAGAATCCCTACCTAAAAATTGATAACAGGAGCAAATGTGAATTCTTGAGCTTATTTTTGAAATCCATGTGGTGATTTTTACTACCCCTGTTTATTTCAACAGCCCACCCCATTCTCTCCTTCCTTCTCCCTGCATTCTCTGTCCCATGCAGTTAACAGCCCATTTCTCTTGTTTTCACATCTAGTTTCTGCCCAAGCCACAACTTGCCTTCTACCTCCAGTATGACTTCTATTTCCAAAGCTCTGATTCTTTGCAAATGTCATTCTATTCAGAAGACATACTTTCTGCCCAGCATTGCTGTCCATTTATGCCCTGCAACATCTACTTCTAACAATGGGGCTTAGATCTGTTAGGAAGATTTCTGCAATTATATCGGACTGCTTATCTTCCTATTCAATATTTCCTAAGCATGCATATTCCAATTGTATTTCCAGTTGATGATCTGCCTGTGTTTTGAGGCTGTTTCCTATATTGGTTTCCCGTCACCTCCAATCATGGTGTACATATCTTGAGTGCAAGAGCCCAGCCTGATTTCTGTCCTCCTCCTGCCAATATCAGGCGTTCCAAATACATGGCATTTAATGCATGTTAACGGACTCATGAACATCATTTCCTAGTTACAACCAAAGGTTGTAATCTTCACTCTTACAGTGGACAGTCAAGGTTTCTCCTATGTCTTCATGCAGTCTGTGTCTGCCTCAGATATGGAATAACCAGGAAGAGGAGAGTGGACTGCCCAGAAACTTAATTCTGTTTTTATTTTTTTGACTGCAGTTTAATTCAGTACATACATTGAGAATCTGATATGTACCCAGCAATATGCCAATTCTCCAGTACAGTTATGCTCAAACTCCTGCATGCATCAGAATCCCCAGGAGAGCTTATCAAAACCCAAATCACTGGCTCCACCCCAGAGTTTCTGACACAGTATTGTGGGGTCCAAAATTTACATTTTTAACAAATTTCCAAGTGATGTTTATGCTCTGGTCTAGGGACCACACTTTTTTTTATTTGCTCTTTTTATTTATACATGGCAGTATAGTGTATTTTGACATATTATATATACATGCAGTAAAACTTCCAATTATTTTGGTTGTACATGATGTGGAGTTACACTGCTTGTGTATTCATATATGAACATAGGAAATTATGTCTGGTACATTCTACTGTCTTTCCTATTTCCATCCCCCATCCCTTTCCTTCATTTCCCCTTTTGTCTAATGCAAGAACCTTCTATACTTCTCCAGCCTTATTGTGTATTAGCATCCACATATCAGAGACAACATTTGATCTTTTGGGGGTGGGGGACTGGCTTATTTCACTTAGCATGATAGTCTCTAGTTTTATCCATTTACCAGCAAATGCCAAAATTTTATTCTTCTTTATAGCTGAGTAATATTCCATTTGGTATGTATACCACATTTTCTTTATCCATTCATCTGTTCAAAGATGCCTAGGTTTGTTCCATAGCTTAGCTATTGTGAATTGAGCTTCTATAAACATTGATGTGGTCATGTAGGGACCACCCTTCAAGAAGTAGTGTTGAGGGGATATAGAGATGTTCTAAAACATGGCCTCTCATTTCAAGGAATTTATACTCTACTCAGGGAGATAAGGCAGACCTTATTGAATATTGAATAAGTATCAACTATGTGCCCATCACTGTTCAAGGTACTTGTATTATATCAATAAAAATATAGACCAAAGTCCTTGTTCTCATAAAGATTCTAGTGTCAAAAAAGAACAGTAAACAATAACATATGTAAAATGTAAGATAGTGACAAGTTCTAAGAAGAGCAATAAGAAGGAATTTTAAAAAATCAGATGGGGGTTTGAATTTTATTAGGTTGATCAGAAAAGCCTCCCAATTTAATCATTTGCCAAATATTGACTGTTTACTATATGTCAGGTACTGTTAAAGATTTGATTGTAAATGGCTTCTTCTCCTCTCTGAGCCTTGGTTTTTCCATCTGTTAAATGGAGCAGTTGAACAAAGTCATGCTTGAAATCTTCTACATTTCTAAGGCTACATAACACTAAGTTTTTTAAGCAGTCAGAAATACATGTGTGTCTGAGGACAACTTTGTAGAGGAGGAAAATCCTAACTGCTTTTCATAGGCATAGAGGAGCTTTGGGGATTGGGAGATAGTAAGGTAATTTCAAAAGAAGAATATAAGCTGGGTAAGGTGGTGCACACCTGTAGTCCCAGCTACTCAGGAGAGTAAAATGGGAGGAACACTTGAGTCCAGGAGTTTGTCTGGGCAACATAGCGAGACTTTGTCTAAAAAAAGAATGAAAAAGGTCTAGGGTTGTGGCTCTAGGTAGTGGTAGAATGCTTGCCTCACACATGTGAGGCACTGGGTTCGATCCTCACACCACATAAAAATAAACAAAATTAAAATATTGTGTCCATATATAACTAACAATATTTTTAAAATGAAATAAAAGTAGGAGGGGTGGGAAAAGAACATGAGCTAAAGCATAGAAGCAAGAGAGGGAGTCACATATTTAATGAGAAACAACGAGGTCAAATGGTTCCCATTGTAGAGTAGCTGAGATAATTGGATAGAAGGTAGGTATTCAATAAAGATGAAGTAGGGGCTGATTGTAGAGAGTCTTGGATGGGGACTCACTTAGGGTTTTGATCAGAGAATGATATGATTATACAATCAAAGCTGTGTTTTAGGAAGATTAGCAATCACAACTAAGTCTTCAAAATTCATCATTTTTTCCATAAGATTATCTTTGAATTATGAAGGGTTAAATCCATACTTTGTAACAAGAGACTACTTGATAATATTATTGCCATCAAACTAATTTTCAGGTATTTTTCAAGTCCTTTAAAGCCAATGATATTGCATAAATTTCCCTAACAGTTTATTGAACAATGATTGAACCATTAACTAAATAATATTTAGTTTTAGGTTTTTAAAGGCCTGAGAGATTAATTAGAAAAGAAAACTTTAAATTATACTTTTGCATATTTCTTGTTATCCCACAAAATATCTGATTGAACATTGTGTTTAACTTCAACCATATGTATAATTTATATAGTACTTATTTAGAGTGGTGAAAAGATCTGTAAGACCATCTCTAAGACCATTTCCCATCTGTTTGTTTGGTCATAGATAAAACAAGGTTCTTGGAAATTAACCTATTTTTTTGACTTTCAGTCAGCTAAGGAATATTAATATCTGTTGCATGTTTGTTGCTCTCAATGCTTAAAGTAGAATCCTCCTGTTAAAAGCACTTACTCTGGAAGACAGCAATGATAGGCATTTGCTGTTCAAAAACTGGGCCATATTAGACCTAGAGAAAATTGTGTCAGGCAGAAATAGATGAGAGCATTCTGTATATCTGTTATGTAAATACTGTAATCACAGCAAGTTTTATCTTAACTTTCAAATAAGCTTATACCTTCTCAGAGACATAATAGTGAACTGAACAAATCAAGACAGGCCAAATTCTGAAAACTCATTGTGTAAGGCTAGTTTAAACACAAATTAAATATGACCTGTAAAATACTAAACTGTCACTGGAATAATAAGCAAAAGTGACAATGATGGTTATATTACATGGAAAGTGATTATTTTCCCTTTTATTTTCCAAACTCACGATAATGTTGCTAGATGATCTATTTAGAAAGTGGCAGCTTTCTTCAGAGTTGTTTTGAACCATGAGGCACACCCAGAGAAATCCTTCAGTACTGTTTCTTGAAGGGTAGCCACAAGAGCTAAAACGTCTTGAGAACTTTGGAATCATACTACCAAAAATGTTTTGGGGTCACAAGGGTGATAGTTTTCCCTTCTATGTATGTATTATTTTTTCTTTATTCCTTTTTAATAAACAGGGGATGGAGAATTGTCGTGGGAACATTCTGATGGTGATATCTTCCGGCAGCCTGCCAACAGAGAAGCAGTAAGTGTGAATAACTCAAATAATTCAATACTCCACAGCCAAGCTTTCCTTTCCTTGTGGCTACTATCCCAGCAAATCCAAAAAAAAAAAAAAAGGGTCCTTTTTAAACACCAGTTTTCTTCTTTTTCCTCAGAAATTAGCATGACATCATCACCAACCTATAACCATTTAGGTACACTGTATAATTGTTAACTGAGGCCAGGATACAAACACAAAGAAACCAGAGCCCTTCATCTATATCAGAAGTTTATACCCTTTCAGGATGATTCTCCAAATCTTTATGTCCCCTGTAAAGAAGGCAAGCCATTACCCCATCCTCAACAATGAGCATCTTCAGTGTGATTGTAAAGTAGCCCATTCCATCCTTTTGATGGGATTTTTTGGATCAATTTGGACTTGTTCATATAAATCTTCCCATAAGCCTTAAGGCTCTCAATCAGATGGTTAAAATCAGATGGCCAGTTTCTCTTCCCTTCACCCCGTAGCATCTCATTTCTGCTATCACTGCTAATCTTAGAATAAACCACACAAGTAAACATCTTTCTACATATAGTAATATTATCTTTTGTTCCTTTGTAGTATTTTGAAATAATTAACAAAATAGAACTCCTTTACAAAAATGTATGTGTAAGAAGAGTTAACACTTCTAAGTTCTTAGTGTCTGAAAAGGAGATGTTCTGATTCAGAAGGGACTTACATAAATGTGTTCACTGCACCCTATTCATAAAGTGTACAGGGACATTCATTTCAGCATTGTTTTCATAAAAAAAAGAATGGAGATAACTTAAATATCTATTAATAATAGTGTGGTTAAATACACTGAATCTATGGGTCTATGCAGTATATATAAATATAGTCAAGGGGAGATAACTCCGAGACATATTATCTAACAAAACAAGGTGCTTTCCTTACATAAAAATTGTGTGTGCATGTATATAAATGAATGTAAAAAAGATTCGGACACCAGTGAAACACCACATCATGTATAACCACAAGAAAGGGATTATAATCAGAATCTATGTTATACTCCATGTATTTATAATATGTCAAAATACACTGTACTGTTATGTATATCTAAAAGGAACAAATTTAAAAAAGAAAAGAAAAAAGATTTGGAAGACCACATACCAACATGTTAAGAATGGTAATCATAGAAGTGTAGAAATGAACAGGAAGAATGGGAGGCTTGGTAAAATTTATCTTTTTGCTTTGTCTTCTATATTATTTGATGCTTTTTCCATAAGCATGAATTAGTTTTGTAATGCATAAAATTTAGTTTTCTAAAGCCTTAGGAACCAGTTCTCAGCAAGCATTGGAGGTAAGATAGGAGCCTAGGGAATTATAGAGCACACCTGAGGATAGTGAGGGTGTGAGGAAAGGGTCCAGAATTTTTGTAATCAAATGACCAATACAAACATCACAGTGTTGCTGAGTCTGTGCTTCCTGGTCATCACATGGATCACATCTAATTTACATGCCCCCTGCTTGCCAACATCCAACCCAAAGCCTGAGCAGTGAGATTAAATACTTTCTATTTGCATTTTTCTCCAGTGATATTGTTTACTACACATTGATGTTTCTGAGTGAATATTGAAGGACTATGGCAGGAGTGGAGAACAATCCTCTGGATATCTCAAAAAAGCAGCATCCCACAGGACAGGATGGGCTTCCCCATTTGCCATTTAATATAGATCTTGAGGAAAGCTTTTCTCCATCCAGTTGTATTTGTTTTATAGTGAGCATTTTAGTCAGCTTTTTCACCATCATGACCAAAAGACCTAACAAGAACAATTTTAAAGGAGGAAAATTGGGGGTGGGATCATAATTTCAGAGGTCTTAGTCATTAGATGGCCAGCTGTACCCCTCTGGGCCCAAGGCAAGACAGGACATCATGGTGAAAAAAAAATGTGGAGGAGGAAAGCAGCTTAGGACATGGCTCATAAAGCAGGGGCAGGGGGAGAGAGCTCTCATCACAACAAAATATAAACCCCCAAGATATGCCCCCAATGACCTACCTCTTCCAGCCATACCCTACCTGTCTATAGTTACCACTCACTTAATCCCTTTCAGGGGATCAATGCACTGATTACATTAAGATTAAGTGTGATTAGGTTAAGACTCTCATAACCCAATCATTTCACTTTAAGCTCTTTTGCATTGTATTACATGTGACGTTTTGTAGGATACCTCATATCTAAACCATAACAGTAAGATGTCTTCCAGATCATGGAAGGAAATGGGATCAGTCTCAGTTTTCTGTGTGAATGCCCTCTTTATCTCAGCCCCGAATTTTTGTTATTGTGGTAGGAAGCTGAGTAGCTAAAGTAGTGGCTGTCAATCAGATGTCATTCCAAACCAAATTTATGGCCCAGTCACCTGAAATTATTAGGGTTCATGGTAAGCACTGTGATCACCTTACTGGTTGTTCTGGTAATGCTATTAATTAGCCTTTCTTCTTGACTTCATTTTATGCTGGTCACAAACCTCATCTCTGGTCTTTCAGATTTAATATTTTTCTAAACTGTTTATGATAGGGAAAGACTTCATCTAGGACTTCTTCTAGCAAAAGAGGTTATGTATAGAATGCAGGACCTTGAGATAGTTATTGATTTTCAAAGGAGTTACAAACATTTGGGAATGGTAGAATAAAATGGCCAGATGGTTCCACTTTATTATAAGTAAATATTTTTCTTTGTTCTAAAGTGGATAGATATTATGGGATATGATTTGAATAATAAATATCATCTGTAGTAATGAAAATATATACCTGGTGCATAGCACACACCCAATAAATTCATGTTGACTGAATGGCTGTGGAAGGTGCAATGAAATGTACTTGAGGGAGGGCTGGAGTAGAGATGGGGCTTTTCATTGATTTTAATGCACATAAGTTTGTCTCAAGTCAGAGAGAAATTCTTCAAATTAGGTATTTTCTTTTGCCCAGCCTAATGTAAAAAGATAAGAGAATCCTTTCTGAATATCCTTTGCAGGCTCAACTTCTTGCACTGGGGTAAAACAAAAAGGCAGCTCCCAAAAGGTTTTTTCTATCCAGTAGACTGTTCCTATTTTATGGGGAATTATCAAAACCTCAGTTCTATAGAAACACAGCTGATTGGTTTATTTGGCTAAGTAGGCTGAAAACCATCAGGTTACCAAGTTTTATGAAGTGAATAGGAAGAGGAAGCAGTGGTTCAAATACGTCTCCTTTGTAAAAACCTGAAAACATTTTTGTTTTACTTCCAGGTCATAATTTTACATAAATTGGTCGTTATGCCACTGGACAAAGTGGGGTGTGCGTGCGTGCGTGCGTGTGTGTGTGTGTGTGTGTGTGTGTGTGCGCGCGCATGCTCATGTGATGTGAGGAAGGAAAAGGAGGCAAGGAGTGGAAAGCTAAAACATGAAAGCAGGCATGATTTTCTTTTGGACAACAGCCAGACTGATTTTGCTCCCCAGTTAATTGCATTGAAATTTGCTATTCAAAAAGAAAAGGAGTTTGGAATAGAAACAACATAAAAGAGGTAAAAATCCAGGTCTCATCCACATTGTCAGAACAGTGGTTTAAGAAGAAAACTGGCCTAAGTGTCTTCCAGCCAGGGATTATTGTAGGTTAGTAGTGACTAGAATATAATACTTTTATGGCTATGTGGATTAGAATACTTTCTGAAAACACTTTTTAAATTAAAGATTTTTCTTTTAAGATAACTGTAGATTCACTGGCAATTGTAAGAGATAATACAGAGAGATCTATATGCCCTTTGCCCACTTTTTACCCCAAAGGTAACATCTTACAAATCTATAGTACAAAGTTACCACTGCAAAGGCCCTTTCTGGACTCAGATGTTCTCCTGTCTCTGACAAGAAAACCTTTACATCTTTTTAGAAATTACCTGATATATAAAAATTATACAAAAATAAAAATTATACATATACCATGTGATGTTTTGATACATATATACATTGTGTAATGTTTAAATCATGTTAAACATATCTAACTTCTCAAATATATATCATTTAGTAATTGTGAAAATATTCAATATCCTTTCTTCTAGGTTTTGAAAAAAAAGGTACATTATTGTTATCCCAGGGTTAGTTTTTCACTGAACTACATTCTCAGCCGTTTTTATTTTATTTTTTTATTTTGAGACAGGGTCTTGCAAAATTGATGAGGCTGGTCTCAACCTTGTGATCCTCCTGCCTTAGCCTCCCAGTATACTACTGTGCTCAGCCAAAACGTCTTTCTCTTATCCAACTGTAACTTATTACTTACTGATCAAACTTAGTACTTATTAATTGATCTTTCTCCATCCATCCCTGACCCATACTTTCCCAACTCTTATGTCTTAAACCTGAGAAAAGTGAAGAAAAAAATCCTGGGGAGCCTTTACAATGGAGGGTGTTTTCCAACACCAGAAAATAACTGTTTTAGAGCCTATTTCAAAAACCTAAATTTTTTTCAGTCCTTCAAGTCAGTAAACCAGACATACCAAAATATTGAGCAAAATACAACAAAGCATAGCTTGATGGTAATTTCTAACGAACTGATTTTGACCTGTTCTCTCAAGCAGCCTCTGCACGTTGCCTAATTGCAACTGACTTCTATGATAAGCCACAGTTTCACTTACAACTCCAAGGTATTGATGTCTTTCCTCCTTCACTCAAAGTTACAAAGTCAGAATAGCCCTTGATAAGACTTTTTCATTTGTATAGAAGAACAACTCAAAAAGAACCATTAAATCAAAACCACACACCATCACTACTCACCCCTGACCCCAAACAGAAAATCCATGTCAGTGATTCTCCATCTTGGCTTTAAATTAGAGACTCCTGAGGTTTATAGAAAAATCCTAATGTCCAGACCTCACTTCAGACCAGTTACTTCAGAGTCTCTGGAATTAGGATCCAGGTACTAGCATTTAAAAAAAGTTTTATTAGTACATTATAATTAAACCTAATAGTTGTATTTATTATGCCATGTTCATACATAGACACCAGTATTTTTACAGCTTCTCAGGCGATTTTACTGTGTAGCCAAGTTGGAGAACCAGTGGTTATGAACACTATAGCTGAAAGAGCTCTATTTTGAAAGAAGTTCTTTTTGGAGCAGCTTTTAGCCAAATGTTTGTGGACCATTATTTCTCCACTTCCTCTTCCTCCTGTTCACCATCCTCTCTGCTTTCCCCCATTCTCACTCTCCTACCATTTCTAAAAACTCAACCTTCACTGTCATCCTGAATAAATTGACTCTCTTCTCTGGCCTCAATTTCTCTACTTGCAAAACAAACTATAACAAGGTGAAATTGTGAGAGACTACTAGTCTACATCAGTGCCTCTGATAAAAATCCTTGAGATTTTTTTTTGTCTCAAATCATTTTCCCACCCTACCAGTTCCTGGTGCTGAAGAACAGCTTTTCAATTTGTGCTCACCATTATGAATCAGAGAACTTCTTGTACTTGCAACTTCTCCTGGGTTAGTGACCTTCCCTCTAATTCTCTCCCTGTTGAACTCCTTTCTTTTAGCATCAGTCGGACACCCACCAGGCAAACTTTCTTCTCTGTGTTACTTTGGCAAAACTTTGCCAAACTACAGAAAGGACAGAACGGTCTGTAATGGCCTTTGTGGAATGTGAGTGATTATGGCAGAAAAAAAAACATATGAGCCATTGTGGGAATGAGAAATATTTGCTCTGAAAATCCTATTCATGTGCATGATAACAAATTGTTGTAACATTTGATGTGTGTGAATTTTTATAACAATGCACCAGAATGAGTTCTTTTTAGATATAGATAATGATGTTCTCTTTCAAAAGGCTAGAAAAGGTCCACTTACTCTAGCTCCTGTTCACTCTTCCTTCCTCCTGCCAAGAGAGCAATATTAGTTCCCAAAGCTAAATTTGCAACATGTGTGTCTGTGGCACATAACTTTAGTCATTTTTTAATGGATGGTGGGGTCAAAGGACCCCATAACTATCTTCCCAACATTCTCTGCTATTTCTAACACTAAATATAAGGATCTTCCCTTTTAATTGCCTATGAAAGATTTTAAAATAGGTTTTCCCCTCCTTCACTCATAACACAGTTAATGTTATTTATCTTAAAGGCTTTAAACCTTAAGGTTCTATTCTTCTCCCATTGTATCATCCTGTACTCACAGCCTGCCTCAACTCCTGGGAGAAGAGTAGGTAGCAGGATAGTGAGCTCACCATGTGTCTTGAACCCCTGATGAAAGAACAATGCTTGGAGCTGGGCATGGTGGCTCATGCCTGAAATCTCAGCAACTTGGGAGGCAGAGGCAGGAGGATCACAAGTTCAAAGGCAGCCTCAACAACTTAGCAAGGTCCTAAGCAACTTAGCAAGACCCTGTCTCTATATAAAATATAAAAAGGGCTGAGGATGTGGCTCAGTAGTAAAGTGCCCCTGGTTTCAGTCCACACACACACACACACACACACACACACATACACATACACAAACAAAGAATGTTTAGATTATTTATACTACAAGACTCTGAGCTTTCCTAAGGATCATAGTTTCTCTCTTTCTATTGGATGACCACCTTCTAGATGGTAGACACCGTTCTAGGCACTGGAATTGCAGCAGTGAAAAAACAAAATCCTTGACTCTCTGGGATTTACATTGTAATCCTGTCTTGTGCTGTCTATAAAATGGCCTGCTGTATGATCTTATGCCATTTTTCCTGTGTTTACAGCCTCAGTACATCTTATTAAGACTGTAGTTGATTCCCGTCTTCTCCTCTCTAGTTTACCCTACACATAATCAGAGTTCAATGCTGTGAAACACAGTTGTAATCAAGTTATTTCTTTCATTAAAAAAAAAAAATCCTTCAAATGGTTCCACACTCCCACCTCTATCGTTTACCAAATAAAGTCCTCACCCCTTAGCTTGTCATTTAAAGTCCTCCATGATCCGGCACCAACCCCCATTTGGAATGTTATCCTTCAGCTGTTCCCTTTTATGGACTCTATGTTCTCTGCTACACCTTCTCAACTTGGAAACCTCTGCCTGGAATTTTCCCCAGAAACTGCCTGTAAAAAGTCTACCCACCCGTCATGGCCCAGGTCACAAACCCTCCTGAGTAGCAGCTCTCTTTCTTCTCCTGATTTGCACAGCATTTTAGACTTCTCCTGTGCTCTTCATCACCTCTGCTGTGTGTTGTGGACTATTATCTTAACCCTGAAACTGGAAAATTTGAGAATCTGAGGAGCAGGAAAGACACTTTTAGCCTTTTGGTTGTTTTTTCTCTCAGGAATTTATTTCTGAATCTAGTCTGATCTTCTGCAAGGAAAGAGAAAAACCTCAGACATTACCAGTGCTGCTTTCAGATGATCACATTCTCACTTCTGTTGGTATAGGGAAACATGCAGTTAAGATCTGAGTTCATCACTAAAAATCAGAATCATCAAATACCATCTAATGTATCTAACTCAATCTGTGCCACTTCGTTGGAGGATTTTTTTTTTTTTGGTACAAAATGTGTTCTTATCATTTTATAGAGACATTCTTACCACCGCCCTCATCATGATCCTCCACCAAACCGACAGGCTGGAAGTCTGTCTCGCTTTCCAGGGGCTAGGAGTCACCGGGGAGCTCTTATGGATTCCCAGCAAGGATCAGGGACCATCGTGCAGATTGTCATCAATAACAAACACAAACACGGACAAGGTAAGGCACCATCCTCCTTTTGTACTACAGCCACATTTTGTTTTAAGGGCTGAAGCTGGTAAGGACCCTTTCTCCCACCAACAGCACATATTTGCATGTGGGTCACTCAGAAG
The DNA here is from genome assembly GCF_048772815.1 of Callospermophilus lateralis. Classification (NCBI taxonomy): domain Eukaryota; kingdom Metazoa; phylum Chordata; class Mammalia; order Rodentia; family Sciuridae; genus Callospermophilus; species Callospermophilus lateralis. The sequence continues at coordinate 88,869,855 of NC_135325.1, read as the reverse complement.
TCTACAAAAGTGGTTGTGAACAAGTGACTCCAGGGTAATCTTTGGACTTCCCTAAATGCAGCTAAAGGAGTATGGACAAATTCCCTTTGTGCTTTTGAAACAGCACCCCCCATGCTTTCTCAGTTGCCTCCATGGATCATTTGAGAAAATTCCTGGGGTCTTCATTCAGTAGGGCACCCAACATTGAAAGTGCCAAACATTCTGAAACTCTTATCCACACCTTAGAAATAGCCATTCACACACCTCAGTGCCAACCAAATTCTCTTGGGTCTCTTGCTAAATATTCCAGGCCCCATGCTCAGAAATTCTGGTTCAATGTGGAGCATATGAGATTGTCTTGAGAAATGAGTAATTTAGGGAAAATCCAGAAACCACCTGGCCGAGCACCAGGACAACTGATCAGGTTAACACTGACCTACAGCCCACTCAACTGACCACTGATTGCAGAAAGCACCAACACACATGCACAGGGCCTGTTTTCTCCTTTACTGAATTCTCTGGCCTCCACTGATCCAACCCCAGTAGCAGAGGTAGGAGGAGGAGAAATTCAATCAAACAATTGACTGCTTCTTACTTTTTTAGGCATTCTGTCAACCAGCTCTTCAAACTAACAGCTCAGCTGGTTCCTTTTTACCAAACCACAAACATGTTTTATTTCCTTTAAAGGAAAAACAAATCAAAGGCAGTTCTCTGAATGGGTTAAAGTAATAAATTATTAAACGAAATGATTGAATAACAGGGGTGAAAAACAATCCATTACAAAGAACCCCTACTATAAATCTCAACAATGCTCGTCAAGCCAAAGCTAGTTGATCACATCTGTTACTAGTTAGATGTAAATTTCAGATTACAGATAAAAAATAAATTGCTTTTGAAACCTACAGGCTTAAAAGAATAGTCTAAATAAGATTCTTAATAAAATGGTGATGTATTAAAATAATTGGAAATATTTGCTATTGATCTGTGTTTGATTCAAAACTTACTATTTTATGTTCTAAAGCATTTTGATACCAGTTTATGAAATGAGGAGGAGTTAAGTAAAGATGCAGTTTTATTTTTCAATCCAAATTTCCCCTAGTAGATTTCATTTGCTTTGAAAGTATTTCAAAGCCTTAAAGCAAGTGTGGGGAAATGGCCTTTAAAAATCCTAAATCCCATAATTTCCATAAGGCTTCTTCATTTTCAGGGTAAGGCTCATCCCTTGATTGTCTCTGTGTTCTATAAAAGCTCCAGCTGGTTTACATTTAATCATCTGAGCCCATTGACTTGGATGCAGCAGTTCTCTTCTGACCTTTCTGTTATAGTTCACTGGAGAATCACTTGTATCCACCCCCAGCTCCCAACTCCCCAGCTGGATGATTGAAAATCATCTTGAGAATTTGTTGGTGGGGAGAAGGCTGGGTTTTCCTCTAGAGAACTGACCTCATCATATCCCACTGTTGAGTGTGGGCTCTTACCCAGTCTGGACTATTCCCTTACTCCACGTGTTTAGAGGAGAGGGAACCTAGCTAAATGATACTGAGAGGCCTTCTTGCCTTGCTCCTCAGCATGGCTCACCCTTCTCCTTAGCCCTCTTACTAACAATGTGGTCCTTTCAGATATATCTATTGGTTCCCTCTTGGAACCAAGGAGGAGAAGCAATAGTACTCCACCATTTTGAACTTGAATCCAGCCTAAATTTTCTTGAAGCAGACTACATATGCACTTGCCCACATTACCTAGAAGGGAGTGTCACTCTCTGAGGAGAAACAAGAGGTGAGGGCACGCAAGAGAATAACACATCTGGTCTGTTTTTTTTTTTTTTTGTTGTTGTTGTTGTTGTACTGTCTACAGCCTTAAGCCCCAGTTTAGGTACCAAGTCTCTATTCTGACTCATGTTGAGGTTCTTGGAAATCTTTACATGGATTGACCCCATAGAGTGCCCAGCATTCTAGCAGTTCTTGCAAAGGACAGTAAGAGGCAGCCAATATCATTCATATTTCTTAATGTGACCCAGTGGACTTGATGAGAAAGAAATAGCCCAGTGATTCATCCTGAGCTGTTGTCTTGCAGCCAAATCAGTCAATTCCTAGAAACGCTCCAAGTGGGCCTATTTCTCACCCCCCAACCCCACCCAAAGTGATACAACCCACCCTAGAGATGTTGTTGATTGGGATGCTGACAGGTCTCTCTTGGTGTGATGAGGTGATGGGAATAATGAAAAACATACTCAGACCCACTCATAGCTTGAAATCTCCACAATCTCAGCACTTTATAAAGGGGAGAGAACTCATTCTCAGAATTCCCCCATTCACAGACCTGTACAGTTTTTTTGTTCCCTGGGGTTTAAGTCCATGGCTTACCGTAGGAGCCTAATAAGTTTTAAGTTGATTCGCATGGAAGGATGCTCCTGTGACCCTTTCCATTCACGGGCACCTCAGATTGCAGCCCAGGTGTTTGGTCTTTCAAGGCCCTTCAGAAACAAACTATACTTCCCACTCAACAAATGCCAGAGTGATGAAGGATATCTGTGGAGCGGGCAGTAATTCACTGTAGCCAAATCTCTACAGCCACTACAAGGAGGGAGACTGAGGAAATTTCCTGAAGCTTAGAGACATAAAAAGCCACCCCTTCACAAGTTATAGGCCCTTTCCCTTTCAGTCTTTTCTTAACAGCTGCCTTCCCACACCACAGAGTGGACAAGCAGCATTAAACTCCATACCCACCCATATTGGTGGATCAGACTCTCATACTATTTGAAATTTTGAATGGATTGGCTTCAGGGTCTGGAAGAGTCTGGCCCTTTGGGAACAGCAGTAGTTTTTGCATCTATCCTCCCTCATCAGCACATTTGCTTGGGAAATTTCATGCCTGAAAATGTATCAACTTGTGCCATACAAATCTTCTATGGCACTGTAGATGTTAATACCACATTCTACTGTAGACTCTTTAGCAGGTGCTCAGGATAGATAGAACTCCACTTCCATGTGTTCATTTATATCTGCATTAAAAATATTCACAAGGGCTGGGGTTGTGGCTCAGCGGTAGATGCTCACCTAACACGTGTGAGGCCCTGGGTTCGATCCTCAGCACCACATAAAAATAAATATATAAAAGGAAGGTATTGTGTCCAACTACAACTAAAAAAATAAATATTTAAAAAATGTTCACTGTCTGCCTATATGTATTAGGCCATTTGTGAGCATTCAAAGGCCACTGCAGATGAAGAACCTGGATAACTGATGATGGTAGAATGTGGCCCAAGCTGAGCTTTGGTCACACAGACTGCTCTGTAAATGTATCTCCATGCCCATAACAAGAACAAAGGGTGCTTGATGTGTTAAGGAGTTTAGGCCTTGGGTTGCATGCATAGGAACCCATCTTAGCTCCCTTACCTTTAATTTTGAGTCCTATGTTCTCTTCCAGTGTGTGTTTCCAATGGAAAGACCTATTCTCATGGCGAGTCCTGGCATCCAAACCTCCGGGCATTTGGCATTGTGGAGTGTGTGTTGTGCACTTGTAATGTCACCAAGCAAGAGTGTAAGAAAATCCACTGCCCCAATCGATATCCCTGCAAGTATCCTCAAAAAATAGATGGAAAGTGCTGCAAGGTGTGTCCAGGTAAAAAGGCAAAAGGTGCGTTGGTTGGAGGCCCTGCCTTTGGTTGACTGAGATCCACACATAGTTCTTCTCAACTTTCATTGGGCATCAAAAACATAATTAACCTGTCATATAATTCTAATGATAATAGTTCTAGTAAGAATTAACTTCAATTGAGGGACTGATAAGACGATTACTTAGAAGAAATTTACTACTCTGAGATATACTGGGGATTTCCTCGTGTCTACCACACCTCCCAGACAGCCCTAAGTGCTATATTTACTCTTGCTTTTATAAATAGCAGAGAGTTTAGGTTATTATAATTTTTAGGAAAAACAGTAGAACCTATTAATTTTATTACTGTTTAGCTCATCAAAGCACAGTCACATCCATTACACTTTTCAGATAGGAGGAAATATAGATGAATTATAGTAGGAGACCAGGTTCAGCTTCAAATATAAGTTATTGTGTAACTTTAAAAATGTGCCATATCTACTCCTGGCCTCATCAGCCTCATGTGAAAAGGTTAGAACAATTGATCTCTAGGATCTTTTCTTTTCTTTTTTGTGTTTGCATTTTCTTTTTATGAGACATAATATTTGTATTTATTTATGAGGCATACTATAACAATTTGATAGATGTATCAAATGTGTAATGGACAAATCAGGGTCATTGTCATTTTTACCCCCTCCAACGTTTATAATTTCTATGTATTGGAAATCTTTGGACTCTTCTAGTTATTTTGAAATACATCATAAATTGCTGTTAACTATGTATACTACTATGCTGTAGAACACCAGAACCAATTCCTCCTACCTGTATTTTGGCACCTATTATCTAACTGCTCTCTATCTCCCCTCTTGCCCTGTCTCCCAACACTAAAATCCTATAATTATATTATTTGCCTTTTAAAGACAAGGGAACTGAGGTGTACAAAGTGACTTCACCAAAGTCATGCAACTAATTGATATTAAAAACCAAGGCCCTGCTGGGTGCAGTGGTTCATGCCTGTAAACCCAGCTGCTGAGGAGGCTGAGGCAGGAGGATCGAGTTCAGAGCCAGCCTCAGCAACTTAGCAAGGCCCTAAGCAACTCTGTGAGATGCTGTCTCTAAATAAAAATATTAAAAGGGTTGGTGATGTGGCTCAGTGGTTAAGCACCCATGGGTTTAATCCCTGGTACCAACAAAACAAAACAAAAACCAAGGCCCACAATAAATTAATAAAAACAGAACACTATGTGTAAATGGTAGAAAGATCAGTAGAGGGAAGGGAGTAGGGGGGAGGGGAGTAGGGGGGAGGGGAGTAGGGGGGAGGGGAGTAGGGGGGAGGGGAGAGGAGTAGGGGGAAGGGGAGAGGAGTAGGGGGAAGGGGAGGGGAGAGGAGTATGGGGGAGGGGAGTAGGTGGGGAGGGGAGGGAGTAGGGGGGAGGGGAGGGGAAGGAGAGATACTGGGATCTGAATTAGAACAAGTATATATTCCATGCTTGTGTAATTAAGACAAAATGGATTCTACTGTAATATGTAACTAAAAAGAACCAATAAAAATAAACAACTAAAAAGTAAATCTGGCCAAGCTAAAAAACAAGCAAATAAACAAAAAAACCAAGGCCTGTAACTCAGGTCAACTTCAGCCGTATTGTCTTCTCCAGCAGAAAATGTTTACTAATTTTTTAAAAAGGCAAAGTAATTATTTAAATTGTGGTTTGTTTTAAAGATATGAGCTAAATAAAAACATAATCAGTAGTCCTGGCAATGACAAAATATGAGATGAATAATCAAATATTCTAACCGTGGCTTGCCACTGGTCTCCTGTGTGATTGAGACCAAGTAACAACTTCTCTGAGCCTCAGTTTCCCTTTCTGCAAAATGAGAGGGTTAGAGCAGCTGATATCCTAGAGTCTGTTCAGTTCCAATATTCTACAGTCAATGAAGTAACTACTCCCAGGCACATGAATTTCTCATTTCTCATGCCTTCTACAAATAAGTTGTATCAACACAGATGAGAAACCAAACATTTTTTTTTAATGTAGGCAGAGAGCTAAATCATTCATTCCTTCACTTTAGGCAATCCCTCTAACAGGCAAACATGCACTTAGTCGATGTGTATTAATGAAGCATTTTCATGTGGGCCAGCGGTGCCCAAACTTGTCTTCACATTGGAATCCCCCAAGAGCTTCTAAAAATATCTGTGTCCCATCCCCAGAGATTATGATTTAATCAATTTGATGTGTGTCTTGGGCTTTGGAAATTTTTAAAGATCCCCAGGTAATATTAACGCGCAGACAATTTGGGAACTACTATGGTGTTACCACTCCAAGTGTGGCTGGTGGATCAGCAGCACCTGAGATCCAGTTACAAGTGCTGACTCTTGAGCTCCCACCCCAGACCTACTACAATAGAATTGGCATTTTAACAAGATCCCCAGTTGATTTTAATTTATTGTATGTTAAACTTTGAGTTGCTGATTTAAGGCACAAACAAAATCTTCCTCAATATAATGACCCCAATCTTCCAGAGTAAAAGGGGCATGGAATGGATAGGAAGGATAAAGAACTAACTGACATAGAGTAGAAAGAAGGGATAAGAATTCATGAAATGTACTTATTAGGGGGAGAGAGAGAAATCACATTCTAAGGATGATATGGATATTGAGGTCATCCAACTATGGTGATCTGTTATGACTTCCACATCTGTGGTCTCACTGGATCTCCAAATCTTTAGCGTCGTCTTTTGTAGTTCCACCAATATAATTTTCTGTCAAGGGTCTAACATCTATGGTTTAAATAGTAATAGAAGCTACTTCAGACAAAATATAATAGTTACCTAAATACCCAAGATAAAATAAACCCTCTTGATATATAATATTCCAAGTGAATCTCAGACCTCCAGACCAAGTCACATTTCACTGTGTGCTTAGGATTTTATTGATGTTGGTGATTCAAACAAAAAGGGAAAGAACTTACAAGTTGTGAGAACAGTACACAAAGTAGGCATTAATTTTCAAATAGTTTTCCTCTCAGGTTTGTAATGTTTACTAAAATGTTTGGATAAGCATTTCCACTCCCAGGTGTCCTCTGAAAATAATCAGAGATACACAAAAATATACAAAGAAGGATTTGAAAAATTGGAAATAATCTGTAAATCCACCATCATGGGAATGTTGAAATTATGGTGTAGTTGTACTATGTAGTATTAAATAGCCATTAAAAATAATTGCACACCAAGAATTGATGGCATGGAAAGTTATTTGCCATATGTTAAGTACAAAAAGCAAGCTACAAAAGTGTTTAGTATGGTCACACATTTTTGTGTTAAAAAGAAAGTATATGCATATATATGCTTAGATTATATATAAATAAATATGCTCATAAATGCTTAGACTTTTTAAACTGGAAGGTAATGTGGCAGAATGTTTACACTGGTCATTTGTGGGTAACTAAATTATGGGTAATTGTTTTTTCTTTTTTTGTTTGTATTTTCTAAATTTTCAGTAGTAAATGTGTAGTATTTCTAAATTTGAAAAGATAATAGAAGTCATTACTTTAAAAACTGCCCTGCACTTTCCTGTGTACATATATGAATATACCACAGTGAATCTCACCTTCATGTATATTCACAAGGCACTACTTTAAAAATAAATAAATAGATAGATAGATAGATAAATAAATAAATATCAGAAAGATCAGCAGAGTAGAAACAGGGGAATAGGGGAGGGAGGAGGAGAGGGAAACTGGAACTACTGTGGACTGAATGAGAGAAAATTATATTCCATGCACTTATATTTTTTTATATGTAAAACAAATTCTATTATTATGTATTACTAAAAAGTGCCAATAATTTTTTTTTAAATGATCAATAGACATTGAAAAACCTGGCCTGCAAAATGCTAGTGGGCAATATATTGAAAAATCTGATCAGATGTGTGGAGATAGATTGACTGGGCAACATGGAAGGAGAGAATTTCTGTCCCATTCTGGGTGTTGTATTTCTCACTGGGCCAGACATGATTGTCTCCAAGTTGAATCATCCCTGCTAGTCACGTTGTCCAAGTAACATGGCATAGGGCATCTGTTCCAGGTACTCAGCAACTACAGAACACCAAGGGACGTGCCTCTCTGTATACATTTGATCTAGACATATGTGCTAAGTGCCTACTGTGTTCAAAAAAACTTATAAACACTGAGGGAAGAGACGATTCTCACTTTCTAGTGGAGAAGACAGTGAACCCAAATCAATAAAATAATTTTTGGTTGTGATGAAGCACTGTGAAAAAAATCCAAATGGGATCAGGACTGATAGTGACTGTGGTAGGAAGCACTTTCCAAAGATTGATTTCTCTAAAAAGATAATATTTGAGTAGAGTCCTCTATGATGTGAAGAGATGAGAAATGGAAAAATCACAACATTGTGAGCCTCTTTAAAAAACGACAAATGACAATAGAGGAAAAAGAACAGGGGAGTGAAGAGGGAAGAAGATCTAAGAAAAGTTGTGTATTCAGTTATATTGGTAAAGTAAATAGAGAAATAAAATTCACTAATAATCCAGCCAAAAGTTTAATTGCAACAACTGATTGCAGACTCTACCAGTAATGAACAAGGACCAAAATAAAAGGATGTATCTTACCTGTCTCTCTTCCCTTTACTCTGGGAGAAGCTGGCCTTGCCTTGCACATCAGTGGTCACCTACAGGGTTGGGTAAGACTTCAACTTCCTGAAGGTTCCTCAACTCACCTCTCACATTCATTATGCCACCCTGATACCTGAAATTCCCTATATACTCCTTTTGCATTTTGACATAAAATGCCCCATTGTGACTTCAAACTTACCTGAGCTGAGCTAACATATTTTCTTCACCAGTCATCACCACTTCCATAAAGAAATGGTTTATTAATGTCTTAGTTCTAGAGGGTTCCTGACAAGAGCATTCGTACAGGAAATGGGAATAGTCAGAAGTGACGTCAAATGTGGCATGCTTGGCAGAAGGAAATAAAAGTAAGGTGAGCATGCAATGGTCAGAAAGCACCTTCAAGTAAGAGTATGGAAAGTGGAAGATGTTGCTGAATAGGTCCTTCTAAAAACAAATTTTGCTTTCTTTAATATTTTCAAGTGCCAGCCAGGGCTGAGTCACTAATGGCTTTTGTTGTTTGTAGATATCTTTGGTCTAATAAATTCAGCTCTTGGAGGGGAGAGGGTGGTGATGTAGAAGGACTCTTCAGTATACTGCAAGGACTTTGAGCATATTACAGGTATTTCCAGTGACATCATGAATTTCATACATCAGTGATAGCCATAGGCAATATTAAGCCAGTGATATGAGCAAAGTTTAACAAATGAACTTATCTTTTGTTCTAAAGGTGATAGTTGTACACATACAAGTCCCTGTAAACTCAGTGACCTCCTCCCTCCACCCATTTGGAAAGTGCTAGCAAACATCCTTTAATTGCTTAACATATCACCAAAAAGACTGGGCTGCCAAGTAATTAAATAGCTGAAAAGAAAGACAAAAGGAGAAAGGAAGCTGGATTCTGAGATAATCCACAAATTGAGTAATCCAACCTGGAATTGTCAAGAAAAGATGATAGTTTTGTCCTTACAGTGCCAAATGGTGGTGGGAGTGGGAAAGCTAATCAGGTCAGCAAGAGACATACAATAGCAATTTGATTACAACTTCTTGTCCAAATGTGTCTGATTGGCTGACAGTGAGTCTCCCCAATTAGAGTCACAGCTCCAAAGCACTCAACACTCAGCGGGTTCATCCTCGACAATTCAGACATTCTTACAGATGGCTTCTGCACATACTCAAAGTTTTCAGGATGTCTAAGGCTTCTCTTTGTTGTTCCTGATTTGAGTGTACACTTTAAATACTCAGCTGAAGAGGGTGCTGATTACGAAGCTAGCAAAGAAACTTAACTCACTGATAACCAACCAGGAGGAACTTTTTGGGGAAGAGGGCTGAGGTAGGGGAGGGTGAAATAGAATGGGAACGTATTAGGGGGCTGGCACCTTTATGCCTGGGAGCTAAAATCCAGCAGTTTAGTTTACACGTGAAATGATCCATAGTTGAGGGATTTGACCAATTTTTTGTGTCTCCTAACCATTCATTTGGCATAGCATACATATGACTAATCTGACATCTAGGTTTTGGCACTAGTGTTGATCCGGTATTATCATTCCCCTTACAAACAAATCAAAGAGCATTCAGAAATGTCAAGCCAATTTGGATAGATCTGTTGGGCAAGTATATGCACATAAATGAGTGTCATGAATGTTTTCTAAGTATACGTAAATGATGTCAGGGAAGTTAACCAAGGCCCTCTGTCTGCCCATTCCCTAGGCCTCTCTTGGCAACACTGGGTTGGACAGAGAATTATCCTGATCCAGTATGGAAAATCCTATGTTCCCTTTAGTGCCAAAGATATTTATACCTGGCTATATTCTTTTTTCCTCATAAAAGTCCGTTTCTCAAGGATGATGGTAAGGAGATCTAGTTTAGCTCGTGGGCCAGTGTTCTATACAACTATGGATTCTGTCATCATGTGGATTTCAATCAATAACTGCGTGCTTCTTTCTTATTTGGTGATTGCTAAAGGGTAGCCTGAGCTAATAAAATATGAGTGGAATCTGTCTCTGTAAAAATGTTCTTATTGATTATCTAAGGTGTTATAGCTAACAGTGAGATAGGTAAATGCACAAGTTCACTTTGGGTTTTAGAAACCCATGATAAAACTCTACTTTTTCTACTTGCTCCCTAATTCCAGAAGAACTTCCAGGCCAAAACTTTGACAGCAAAGGCTACTTTTGTGGAGAAGAAACAATGCCTGTGTATGAGTCTGTGTTCATGGAGGATGGGGAGACTACCAGAAAAATAGCACTGGAAACAGAGAGACCACCTCAGGTAGAGGTTCATGTTTGGACCATTCGAAAGGGTGAGCAAGATAACATTAACTTTTTGTCTTTCTAAGGTGGGGGCAGAGAAGGAAGGAAATACTCGTCTTAATTTTGCTTCAACATGTTTCTCTGTTTGAATCAGAAGTTTTTCTGATCACTTAGAAACTGACACGTCTAACACAGCTGTCATTATGGCTTTTCATATTTAATCATGGTCTGTGCTAAAGATTAGTATTAATATTAACCCTTGCTGTTCCTATGGTCTTTCTCATGCCACCAAAAGCTGAAGGAGTGAGTCTTAATCCTGGCTGAATATCAGAATCATTTGGGCAAGTTTTTCTATTTTGCTTTGTTTTAATATCAAATACCCGGGCTCTACCCCAAGAGTCTGATTAGTTGGTCTTGGTAGGGCCTGGGCATCAGTGTTTGTTCTTCCAGCTCCACACGTGATTCTAATCTGTAGCCAGGATTGCAAACTACCAAACTGTGCTCTGCTTCTCCAATACAAAGCTTAACAAACAGGAAACCCATTTATTCAGTTGAAGCCAAGTCCCTAGAACTATGTTGTATGTTCTGGGGTATGAAATTAAAAACATCATCACTGACTTGACAAGATTATAGACTCTCTGGAGAAACAATCCCAGTCATGATGTCCAGTTCTTTTTCTGATTACTCACAGTGACAACCATAACAAGCCATATTCTATTCACTGAGATCCTACAGCTCTTCACACCATTCTATAGGTATAAGGCTGGTATTGATCTAGTCTGGTCAACTTTTCCAGGAATCCAAGTGTAGAAAATTATACACAAGTGTTGGAAAATTTTACACATCTTCCTGCTACTGGCTCCCATTTAAAGCTTGAAAGTGCTCAACCTTTGGTGTGCTTCAGCATCATGCAGAGAGCAGTTTTAAATGCAGCTATCTGGCCCTATCCCAGAGGTGCATATTCAGCAGTCCTTAGGTAGGACCTAAATATTTACATGTTTAAAACATAGCGTGATGATTATAATGCAGGTGACACTTGAACCACACTTTCAGGAATACTGCTTGCATACTTTTTTTAAAAAGGGGATTTTTTTTCTCTCCCTTTTCATAACAGCCTTTGTTTCTCTGAAGAGTATGTTCTTCCTCACCCCTTAGAAAATAAATATGCTAGAATGCACGTGCATTTTTTGGCCATTTTTATTTTGGCTTTATACTTAGGCATGTCAATTTTTCCATCTTTGACTCCATAGTGGGTCTATAACTGGTCATCTAGGCACTGGTTTATTGGCTTCCCCAGCAGTAGGTCCAGTATTTGTCACCTCATATTTCTCTACCCACTAAGGTATGTGGATGGTTTGCAACTCTCTAGTGTAGCATCTAAATAGCCTCCTGTTCACAGTGCTGGGTCATCAAGGTCTGTGTTGGTGATCAGAGAAAAACTCAGACTTAATCTCATTTGCCCCCTATAGACCTCTTGAGGATTTATTTAAGTGGGCTAGGGACATGTTGCTGCTTAACTAATAAGCAGTTTTCACTTATTTACCTATTATTCTGATTAAAGCTATCCAGGCCAGATTGAGACTGCAGTTTACTCTATTTTAACTCTCCCTATTCCTTTTAATAAAGAAAGGCTAAAGGAGCTGTGAATATTTCCCAAAGATAAATGTGCTCTTCAGTGAGTTCAGGAACAGGAGTGGCTTCTCCATCTATACAAATAACCTGCCTGCTATCCTCCTGTTGTCTCTCATTGTTTAGCCAGGAGGGCAGCCCAGTGGTTTGGCATGAATATAGTAGTCTACCCAGATTTGGGGCAATGGCAGAATTTCTAATACTGCCTTTGGCTGCAGAAGCTCCAACCAGCACCCATGCTTGATTCCATGTGGCTTTCCCTAGGAGGAGGTCCTGTGGTCAGCAGCACTATTTCCCTTATCTCCATTCCCTAGAGAAGCCAAGTAGAGGCCAGTGAGCCAAGGAAACAAATGGAGTCAATTATAACCTTTGAGCCCTCCAAGTTCCTGGTTAAGCACATTACACAGCCTAGCTCGATACTCCTAAGCCCCAGTAATGAGATGATACGCTCATAGAGAGTGCCTGACCACCTGCCCTACTTTGTGCTTGGCCCCAGGCATTCTACAGCACTTCCACATTGAGAAGATCTCCAAAAGGATGTTTGAGGAGCTCCATCATTTCAAGCTGGTGACCAGGACAACCATGAGTAAGTGGTACCTCTCTTTATTCCTCCCTGAAAAATGCATCCAGTTTTTCACTATAGTATAGCTACAACTGTAGTCCCTCTGTGTTCCAATGAACATTAACAATGTGCAGTATTGAAATTATAGGATGCTCAATTTCTTCCCTGGGGGACTTATAAGCAAATAAGATTTCTGAATGTGAACTGAAAAGCTTGGACATGATGAATACAAATCCAGATGTAGTGTGAGTATAAGCTACCTCAGGTCAAGCATCCCTGAATGTCTTTTATGAAACTGCTAAACCCAAAGTCTCAAGAGGGTTGGAGAAAGCCTCCCAATATTCCAGGTCTGGTATAATTGTGAACATTTCACATCTGGAAGGTTATGTTCCCTAGTGGTGGATATGTGAGGAAAAAAGGAATGTATATCAATTCCTGTGTTGTATCGAAGCTCTTTGACTTCTTCAGAAATGTCCCTGGGTTGTCACGTTTCTTTAAAAGCATTCAGGCATTCAAACATGCTTGCAACTCTCCCACTTTCCACACTAGATGGAGCCTAGGGACTAGATACTGCTAGGCATTGGGGAGGTGGGGTGGGGAGCACATCTAATGGAATAAAAGGCACAAAATTTCTATCCACAGGGAATTCTAATGGGCGAGACAGAACATGAAAATGCCTTCATGAATTAGTATAGTTCTGAGGAGTTAAATACCTAAGTGCTCAGGGGAATCTGCAAAGAACAATGAGATGAGAGCCAGGTGGGCTTAGTCGGGGAAGACTTGGGGAGGAGGTGTGTTTTGAAAGAGAAGGGTGTGACTGGGCACCAGGTCAAGAAATCAGTCCAGGAAGAGGGTGCAGCCTAAGAGAAGCCTCAGACAGGAGCAAACAAGAAATGTGGGTGGGGGTGAGGAATAATCACAAAGCCACATAGGATGCACTGAAAGATGAGAAGAGTTGGTAGGAAGCAGTAGGCCTAGAAGAAGCCAGTGAAAAGTTCACAGGTAAGACAGGTAACTGAGGGAGTTGCCACAAAGTACACACAGCCGAGTGGTATCAAAATGGTGCTTTGGAAAGGTGTCTCTGGGCTTTTGGATAGATTCATTAAACCCCTATTTTGATGAAGCCAGATTTAGAAGTGTTCAGTTTGCTGTGCTAAGAAGTTAGACTTGATCTACAGGCCAAAGAACCCCATGGAAGCACTTAAGCAAGTGAATGTGTTCAGATCTGTTTTTTAGGCGGAGGTCCTTGATGTTGGAGTGAGAAGTGAACAATTAGTGAATGAGCAGGCAACAGTCTGAATTAGGAAGCTATGATTCTTTCTTAATTTGGTGAGACAGGAGAGGAGAGCTTCCTATGAGGGGCATTTCTGAGGTTAAATCAACAAGATAAGTGTCAAAGAGAGAAGTGACTCCAATATTATCAACTCCGTAGACTTAGAGAATAGTAATTCCATGTACCCATAGGAAACTCTTAAGAATAGCAGGTATTAAGTAGAGAAGATAGAGAGTGTGTGTGTTTCACTTGGAAGATACGAATTTCATTATCATTATCATTATTATTAGAGTCCATATACAGGCTATATTATAGCTAAACTCTTGTATCTATATTTTAAAGATTTTATTAGTACATAATAATTATATGGAAGAGTGGGATTCATTGTGGCATACAAACTATATGTACATAACAATCAGTCAGTTTCATTTCCCAGTTCCTCCACTTTCCTTCCACTCCTCCCTCCACTTGATCCCCTTCCTCTACTTTACTGGTCTTCTATCTTCATGAGATTCCATTTTCCTCCCCAGCTTTGACATATGATAGAAAACATATGACCCTTGACTTTCTGAGTCTGGGTTATTTCACTTAACCTGTTGCTTTCTACTTCCATCCATTTCCTGCAAATGACATAACTTCATTCTTCTTTATGGCTGAGTAAAACTCCATTGGGCATACATACCACATTTTCTTTATCCATTCATGTATTGACGGGCATCTGGCTGGTTGCATAACTTGGTTATTGTGAATTGCACTGCTATAAACATTGATGCATTTATATCACTATAGTATGCTGAATTTAGTTCTTTTGGACAAATGCCAAGGAATAGTACAGCTAGGTCATATGGAGTGTTTCCATTCATAGGTTTTTTTTTAATCTCCATACTAATTTCCATAGTGACTGTACTAATTTAAATTCCCATCAATTGGAACATGTTTAAATTAAAATGCTTGAGGATCATCTGAAAACAGTTATTTAATAGGTAGCTGGAAATAAAGTTAATTAAGTCTGAAGTCTTCTGCTGGACCGATAGAAATTTAAATGAATAGTATTAAAATTTGAATGAAAGTGGTGGGAGTCCTTACATGTGTGTAAGCAGTAAAGGAGGCACAGTCTAGCATCCGAGGATCAATGATGTGACTTTGGAAATTACCATTTAATTTCAAAGAATGTATTTAAGTACTTAGCAAGGTACTGTACTCGGCTCCAGGGGACTTAAAAGATGATTTAGCAATTAGGATTTAGAATGTACAATGGAGGTAGATGGTATTTGCTTCAAACTGTATGCATCTAAAGGAAACAGATATTGAGATGATTCTATGGGGTCACCTGGGGACAAAGAAAAATAAACCAAACTCCTTTACAGTGGGCACTTAGCAGAGCCTGGTTGCTTGCCTAGACCTTCTTTTTCTCTTATAACTTCCCATTGAATCAGAGAGAATAGGGAAAAGTGAGGAATCCAAGAACGAAAGGATAAAAGATGACATCAGGTCTCAAGTGGAGGAAGTTATGTTCAATTGTAGCTAAGGAAAGCAAGAGTTTCACAATAGGTTTGGGGTTAAGAGGAGCTTTCTGACCTTGGATTAGGGATTCTCCAGGATCATCACCATAATCAGGAATAAGAAGAATGAAGAGAATTTCCAGAGTGGGCAGAGACAACAGGGAATGAAGGGATATAGCTGAGTTTACTTAAAGTAGAAAGGGATATGGGGACATGAGAATGAAACACTGTAAGGAGCCAAGAGACAGAATTTAAAGAGGTTGAGGAATTATAAAGAACAACACGTGAATGTGAAGGAAGTAGAAGTGAATGGCTTTTGACAAAAACATTTCAGGAATAAAGAAAAGGTTGGTAAATAATCCAGTAATCCACAACAGTATGTAAGGTCCCTAAGATTAAGCAAGGCACTAGTAATGTAGTAGGTATTATTTTCCACGGTGCCTTTTCTGACCTGGTGCCAAATGAACCTCCTAAATAGCTAACAGATAGTAGAGCATTTGCAAATGCTAAATATACTATAAATATTCCCTCTAAAATTCTGAGGTTTTATTCTTAAGGAGGCATTTATGTATTATTATTGGGATTCTTACAAATGCCATGTGTTGAAGTAAAAATTTCATGCCTTGTTTTCCATATCTGCTCCCAGAAAGGTGTTTTGGGGACCATTTTTGCTGATACTACCTGCTGTTTGTATGTTTGTGTTTCAGATCTCCTGGTGGGTCCATGAGTAGGATGGGTGTGTGTTGGTTCTATTCTAAATTTGCTGTGCTCTGCTCTTACAGTCTCTTGGACATTGTGTGTTTGCCTTTTAGGCCAGTGGAAGATATTCACCGAAGGAGAAGCTCAGATCAGCCAGATGTGTTCAAGTCGTGTGTGCAGAACAGAGCTTGAAGATTTGGTCAAGGTTCTGTACTTGGAGAGGTCTGAAAAGGGCCACTGTTAGGCGAGACAGACAGTATTTGATAGGGTCAAGCAAGACAACCCAAGCTGCAGCTGGACTGCCTGCTTATTTTGCTTAAGTCAACAGTGCCCTCAAACCCCAAACTCAGATGCAGTCAGTTATTCATGCTATGCACAGCATAACTTGCTCCTTTATATGAAGTGTTGTGTCAGCCCTTAAACATCTTCTCTAAAGAGACTCAGAGTCTTGAATGATTAATGGGAGGAGCGGAGATTGAAAATCACACTGCAGCTCTAGTTTCTTGGAGAATCACATTTCTTTACAGGTTAAAGAGCTAACAAAACCCCGGGGTTTCTATCTGGAAAGTTATTCAAATGAAAGAAAGAGAAGGGAATTGCTTAGTAGAAGTTCTGGAGTTTAGAACAATTATTTGTATGAAATTATAATCTTTGAATCTCAGAATGCCTTTTGTTCTTTATAAAAACATTACATCCCATACTCACAGGCATGAACACATACATATTACAACCACACGCATGTGAAATTACAGTGTCCACTCTGAGGCAAAGCCAGCCTAGACTCTGGCCTTCTTTCCTTAGTCTGGCTCTGAAGTACCTTAGAGAGTGTTGGTACCCATGGAGAACAAAAAAGAATTGGAAGAAAAAGGCTCTGCCTCTAGGCCTTTGAGGTGGTCATTGAAGTCACCAACAATAGTGGCAGGGTGAAGAATAAGAGCACTATGTCATGGTCTTAATCACTTTGAAGTGATAAATAAATTTTTCCTAATGATATACTTTCTCTTTTCTCCCTGAGCATATGGAGTCTCCATAAAGAAGCTAGAATTAGGTAAAATTGCCAGAAACTAAATCAATATAAGACAAAGCAATTGTTGAAGAAAGGAATTGATAATAATAAAATGGGTCATTTTTGTTTTCACAGCAATAAAACTCACCCACTAATAGAGTGATACTAATTTTCTTAAGGCCATAGTTGTCTAGCCAGAAAATTGAGGTGGAGTTATTAAGTTGTAGAAGCTCCTTAAAAGGGAAGTTACAGGAGTTTATTTTTTTCTTTGCAAAGAGGCTCAACCCTCATGAGCTTCTGAATGCTGGCTCTTCAGTTAAGAGAGTTGAGATATTGTGCATTTGGGGAGCTGAGAATTCTGGTAAAGTTCTTTAGATTAAACCCTCCTACCATCCTTGCCTTATCTACTAAGGAGAGTGGATTTGAATTGAGGATTCTAGTGAAGGCTACTCCTAAAATGTCTATTTGCAGTCCAATACCAGACATAAATTATCCATTTGGAGATCCAGCTTTAGAAATCATCTTTTTGGGAAATGTAAATTTTTCACAGCAAGGATCTCAAGCTGTCCCTCTGGATTTGTCTCCTCTAAGGAACATGAATGAACTCTAGTGAGTACTTTGAAATATTAAAGACCAAGAAATCCCATTATTTCCTATTCCATGGCCATAGGAGAGATAATATGTTTTCCTTAGTGTTTTGACACTGGTAGGGTAAAACATAAAAGGTCCAGTCTTGATGGCATCCTGGCATAACAGTCAGTCCTCATAAGAGATGCAAGGGCCCTGTGACCAGGACTTCATAGAACAAGCCCTTACCAAGCCCATCACACACATTCCCCTTGGGAATGGGAAGTAGGGCGTCCTGGGCTGAAATGCCCCACACAATATTGTGTGTGTCTGGTGAGGGAAGGGGTGGTTAGGCAGCCATTGTCTCTCTCAGGTGGCAGTGTTTCGATAGCATGGAGGCCAATAACCAGATCCTAAAGAAAAGTGGTGATTCCCCTTCTAGATGATTCCCCCTACAGCCTTCCCACCCAGATATTCTCTGAAAGCTCAGCCTTAAGGGAACACCAGAGAGCTTCCCTAGATAGGCTCCCAGTGCTGGGACACACCTTTCCAAAGTGCTGTGGAAAGCATGAGCTGGGAGCTGTGTTAAGTCGACTTAGAAACCCCAGTATTTGGTGTTGTGTAGGGAGTAGGACATAGAGAAAAGAGGCCAGCTGTAGTTAGTAGAGAAGAATGGATGTGGTTCTTCTTGTGTATTTATTTGTATCATAAACCCTTGGAACAACAAAGACCATAAGCACCATCTTGCAGTTGTAGCCATTTTCTAGTTAACTCATGTAAACAAGTAAAGAGTAACACAACAGTATTACCCTTACACTCTTCTTGCAAGACATGTACCTGAATATGGTACTTATTTATGTAGTCACTGTATTTCTGGATTTTTAAATTAATAAAATTTTAATTTTGAAAAGTCATCTGCCGGCAAGTCTTGTGAGTGAGTAATTGACTTTCTGACCTGGGACTGGGTAACACGTGATGGGTAAGCCTGGTGGTTTTACAGTCCTCTTGATACCCCTCTCATACCATAGCATAGAGGTTAACAGTGTGAACTTTGCAGTTAGGCTACTTGGATTTTTCAGCCAGTTCTTCACTTGCCGACTGTGTTTGCCAGTCTCCCCAACTGGAAAATGGGATAATAGCAGTACCATTACCCTTTGCTTGCAAAGTTATAGTGAGTTCTACTTTAGTCAACACATATAAAGTGATGTATGGTGTCTGGTACATAATGAGCATTTGTTAATGATCATAGATACTCAAGGATAGCATGAAATTGAAATTTAACCATTTCCCTTTATGCTGTTGACGTGTATTCAAAAAGGAACTCAATATTGGTCCTCTGCTAGTCATTTTTATACAAAAAATGTGTATAAAGAGGAGGGGAAGAGTTTTGTCATGCATGTCGATGTAGACTAAATTCCCTCAAACCTCCAATATCAGGTAAATGTGACCGAAGACAGAAATCAAACTATGAGAGTGCTTCAAGAGAGGACTCAAATGTATCAACTCCTACTGAGATGTCGAATAATATAAGGACATATACGGACAAAATTATGTGTTGGGGTTAGTAAAAAAGAGTAAGTATTGTTGGAGTGACTGGAACAGTGGCCTAGTTGGAGTGGATTGTAGAAGTGAATGGGAAGATGAGGAATTGGAGATAGCAGCTCAAAACAACTCTTTTTGGAGAAGAGCTTGCAGAGTGTAAAGAGGTATGGTGAAGGAAGTAGCTAGAGAAGGAAATGAAGTCAAAGAAAAGCAATTTTTTCTTAAATATGGGGGAAATACAATAGAAAGGAAAAATTGAAGATAGTGGACAATGGTGGTTAACCTGGTATCTGAGATGAGTGAGGAGCCATTCCCCCATGGTGAACCCAGAACTCAAAATTCCTGACTCACAACTTAGATGAAATTTTAGCCTTTGTTTACCAACCCCTTACACTGAGGTACACCTAGTCCTACTGATCTGTTAGCTTATAAATCCAGTTTACTTTCTTCTGGAATGATGAGCTATAAATCCCAATATTGGTCCACCTCCTTGACATCTTGGTTTCATTTGCTCTCTTCCCTTTTCCTGATTAGTTGCATCCAGATTTCATCCAGCCTTGTGAATTTGGTCTTCTAAATGGAGATAAAGTTTATAGGCTTTCTCTATCAACTCCTCTTGCAGGATCTTTTCCCCAACCTCATCATCTTCACCCACTTAGCCCCACTATGATTCCAAGGAAGCACCAAAGATCATCTCAAATGGGTTCAACAGGAAGTCTTGCCTACTCTCATGTTACCTTCCCTTTTATTCATTTTTTTGCTTAACTACTGGAGAAGAGTCAAAGAATATGACTTGAAGAATTTGCCACTCAAAAAATATTGCCACTTGGCATAAGGATTATTCTGAACTAAAGGCAAATGAGAATCAATAGCTGCAGGAAGAGTTGCCCTTTCCTTATTTGACTCAGGACACAAATTTCCCTTTGGGGACAGTCCCCCTTCCCCTGTACCAAGGAGAGAAGAGTGATTCATCACTAAAGGGGGGAAGTCAACACTGAATCAGTTTGTAAAAACAAATCTTACTGAAACAGCCTTTATCTCCCATCAGTTCCCCCATGTGAATTTTATTTCCTAGTAACTTCTCCATAATTTATCATCCCTTGAAGTGCAAATCCTCTTTCTTATGTTAAAAGGTATTTAAGCCCCTAAGTCTGACCACAGTTTTGAGTTTTACTTCCTTTTTGTGAACTTCTGTACATGTAAATAGTCATAAAAATAATGTGCCTTTTCTTCTGTTAATCCATCCTTTGCTAATTTAATTCATGGGTCACTATCACTACACCTAAGAAAGTAAAAGATGATTTTCCTCCCCAACACCTACCTCTGTGATAGGCACTGCTAGAAAAAAAAAAACCATTCACTGTCCTCATCTCTACACACCTCCTGTGCTGTTGGTGTTGGGGATTTCTTCTGAGGGCCTACAGTTGTCACCATGGTGGTGGTGCTTGGAATTTTGTAATCCTCTTTTCTCAGCAGCACTTTATTCTGTGAATAAGTGGAGAAAATGTCTCACCCCATATTACTTTAATGTCACCTTATATTAAAGCAGTGATCAAATCATTCTGGGAGTTTGTATTCTATACAGAGTTCTCATAGAAACAAATCCTTCACATACTACTTTCACTCTTTTCACAGGGATTAATTGCCAGTGTGCAGGGTCTGTGTTGAGTACATCCTTCCAAGACACAGATAAGACTGTTCTACAAGACTCTCCCCATTGGGGCTCATGTACTGCTTCCGTTTCTCACCAAAACCCTCATTCAAACTAACTTCAAGTTCTATTTCACCAATTTAACCAACATGCCTAGACATACTTAAAATCTCCAAATGGTATAGGTGGTTCCTTGAATTCAGGGCTTCAGTAACAGCACCCAGTCCTCAAAATATTTCATACATTTATAACTTTTTGTCTTTCTATATGCTCTTTTCACCACCAGAAAGTTCTTCTCTGTTCTTTGACTGGTAAACTCCACTCTCAACCTTCAAACCCATTCCAAACATTACCATTTCTGTGGAGCCTTGCCTTTCCCCCTTGTAGTTTTCCACCGTTTCCCTTTCTATGTGCTATATCATCCAACCATGGCAGGTTAATACCTATTCCTGGAATTTATCATTAATGCTTCTATGCCTTCACACAGAGCACCTTTTGCCTGGAATATTCATCCTCTGATGTCTCTACTTAATGAACACCTACTCATCTTTTAAGACTTCACCCTGCTCATGTGAGATCTTGTCCACTTCCTCAGTGCACAGTTAGTTGTTCCCTCCTCTGTGTCACAGGAAATAAAAACAGAAGTGCTTACCCTGCACCAGCCACTGTAGTATTCATTATTTCTCATTTAATCCTCCCCACAGCTATATGTAGCAGGGACCATTGTGAACCTATTTTAGAGATGGGGACATTAAAGATTTTTACCTTTCACATGATGTGTTATGCACTGCACAACAATTTTTCAGTCAATGGAAGACTGCAT
This sequence comes from Callospermophilus lateralis, assembly GCF_048772815.1. Taxonomy (NCBI): domain Eukaryota; kingdom Metazoa; phylum Chordata; class Mammalia; order Rodentia; family Sciuridae; genus Callospermophilus; species Callospermophilus lateralis. The sequence continues at coordinate 88,848,146 of NC_135325.1, read as the reverse complement.
ATATAATGGTAGTCCCATAAGATTATAATGGAGCTAAAAAAATCTTATTATCTGGTTATGTCTTAGCTGTTGTAATGTGGTACACCAATGTGCTACTCATATATTTGTGGTGATGCTGGTGTAAAAGAAAACATGGCATGCTGCCATACCTGCTACTCATAAAATGTATAGCACACACAATTACATAGAGTACATAATACTTGATAATGATATTAAATGTCTGCTATAGGTTATTGCATTTACTGTAGTATATTTTTTAAAAAAAATTATTTTAGTCGTAGTTGGACACATTTATTTATTTATTTATTTGGTGCTGAGGATTAAACCCAGTGCCTCACACATGCTAGGCAAGAGCTCTACCACTAAGCCATAACCCCAGCTCCTATAGTGTATTATTTTTTATTATTTTAGAATGTACTCCTTCTACTTATATAAAAAATATGGGAGCTTGGAATATAGATCAGTGGCATAGAACATGCCTGGATTTGGTTCCCAATACCCTCATCCCAAAATGTTAACTTTAAAACACTTTTAGGTAATTCTCCAGGGGTATTCCAGAAGAAACCATTATATCATAAGAGATAATGGCTCCCTGGGTGCTACCACCCTTGATGATCTAGTGGGACAACATGTAGAGGTGGAAAGCAGTGATACTGATGATCCTGACCCCATGTCGTTCTAGGTTAATGTGTGTGTTTGTGCCTTAATTTTTAACACAAAACTTTTAAAAGTAAATAATAATGATAACAATGAAAAAACTTTCAGAATGAACATGTAAAGAAATAAAATAATTTTGGACAGCTGTACAATGTGCTTATATTTCAAATGCTATTACCAAAGAGTCAAAGAGTTTGGAAAAAATCTAAAATTTTATAAAGTAAAAGAGTTACAGTAATCTAAGGTTCAATTATTATGAATATTTACATGTCATCATAAGTATACAGCATTTATAAATCCTACAGTCATGTACAGAAATGCCATAGGCTTTGACATTCACTCCCAATCACTGTTACCTGGACAGTTTCCAGTCCGAGCTCTATTCATGATAAGTGCCCTATATACTTGTATCATTTTTTATCTTCCATCATATTATTTTTGTACTTTTTCTATATTTATATATGTTTAGATACACAAATATCATTTTGATATAATTGTCTACAGTATTCAGTATAGTAAAATGCCATATGGGTTTGTAGCCAAAAAGCAATAGACTATATACCATGTAGCCTAGGTGTGTAGTATTCATTATTTATATTGTAGTATTCATTATTCATTATATTATTACTATACCATCCAGATTTGTGTAAGTATACTCTATGATGTTCACAAATAGCTGAATTGCCTAACAACACATTTCTCATAATATATCCTGGTAATTAAATTACACATGACTGCATATGTAAAAATGTGAAATATTTGACCAGCCACAGTCTTCCTAATTAGATTGGCAAGCTCTGAGAAGGCAGGGACCCAGTGCCCAGCACTTCCAGACATTTGGTAAATATTTGCCAAGTGAAGAGTCCATCAGATGAGATTCTTTCTCCAGTTGGAAAAGAAAGCAGCTCAGGGAATGCTTAAATATTCTGGGGCTAGGCAGTCCTTCAGGATATTTTTTCTAACCCTATTCTAAGGAAAACCAATAAAATCTGTGTTAACAAATACAAATGAAAAATCAGTTGCTTGCTTTACTTAATGATTTATAACAAAATGTCATCTAGAACAAGTGATAAATATTGGATTTACTTTTTAAATTTAAATTCCATCTTTAAAATTCTAAATCAGATGTTTCTGCATTTCTGGTATAGGTCTTACAGCAATTCTCAGCTGTGGAGTGTTCTTGGTATGCCTTCAGTATTATGATTGAGAAGTAACATCTGTGTTTATATTGTATATAGTATATATGTTATTTATACCATATTATAATATTTAGAATACCTATAATACATATTTGAATGCTTATATATCTCTGTATCTGTGTGTGTGTGTGTGTGTGTGTGTGTGTGAATAATTAGGCTCCAAGCTGATTTGTATGAAGCCTTCACAAAACTACACGTACAAGAGACTCAAGGCCTGGCTTCAAGTTAATGTAGACAAGAGGAGTTTTGAATTGTCTCCAAGTCTAAGCAGACCCTAATCTAGAAATGAAGTATTAACCAAAAGTTTACAAGTAAGCATGCATTTTCTTATAGAAACACCATTCTATTTGATGCTCAGATTCTCAAGCCAGTGCACACAAACCTCTTGAATCCTAAATGTAGCCAAGTTAGATGTACTACTAATTAGTACCTGTCTATGCTTGGTCCTGGGGCTAGGGTGAGTGGCAGGTGGTGAAAAGAGAAGTGAACAGGGATTTTCCTTTCCTTTTTCTGGGTAGAATGGCTGGCAGGGGTCATGAAGGGTGGGCTCTAGGCAAAATCTCAAAAAAGACAAAGTTTGTACTTGACAGTCTCCTCTTCTTCCTCCATTTCATCATGCCTTCTCCAGGTGCCCAGTGGTTTCATTACACCCTTTGAATTCAACTATGGATCCAACTACCCCACTTGCATTGCTCCACAAACAACCGTAGGCACCACCATTAACCACCTGGTTCACCAATCAAACCTTGAATCTCTTCAGGGCAGCTGTCTGGCATTAGGAAGGAAGCAAGTTTAGTGAAATGAATGATAGTTACTTAACTTTCAGATACCATTTCACTTTTAAAGACTTTATTATTCTTTATTACCCTCAAGCTGAATTTCCCAATTACATAATTACAGTCAGACAGTTAAAGTGAGATCCTTCAGACAGTAGAAGCAGCAGAGGAGTGTGTGTGTGTGTGTGTGTGTGTGTGTGTGTGTGTGTGTCTGTGTGTGTGTCTGTGTGTATCTGTGTGTGTTTGGGGGAGTAAGAAAAGTAGGCAGCACTAAGAAGGCTATGTGTATTGTTCCTGGTTTTGTAGCCCTAACCTCCACCATTTGTAAGAAAAATTAATGTTACTTCTGCTTTTCTGACTTTCTCCTTCTTTTACTTCTGAACCTGCTACTTCTCTAAAATGCCCACATTGGGGTTTATTTACTGTGGGAAGTAGCAGAGGTTCTGATGAAGAGGAAGGGGCTGCTGGGTTACTGAGACCAATCTGTACATTTGTCTGTTAGTACTCACTTGGACCTGGTTCTGTGCTACCCTAGGAGGAAGCGGGTGCAAAAGGAATTCTGAAGTTTGGGAATGTATTCCAGTAGGGAACCCTCTTCATCAGAAAGTAAGGCAGGGGAGAAAGAAAAGGCTTCAGAAAGGCTTTAGCCTAAGGTCTTCATTTTTATTCAAAGAATCACCAAAATCAATAATAAAATAAGAATTTTGGGAGCAAAGCCAGTGAGGAGTCCATTCTGATGAGGAAACCAGGAGACAGAGAGTTAATACATGGTAATGATTCATTTCCTTTTTTCCCTGTTCTATTTCATCTCAGTTTCCTTTTCTGTAAAATGGGGACAAGAACAACCCCTGTCTTACAGGTTCTTGTAAGGGGTCAATGAGATCATGTGAAGTCCGCAAGTGTCCAGTAAATGTCTTTAAAAATTAGTCCTGGAACTCTAGTAGTTCAAAGAAGGGAGTAATCAGTTTCTGCTTGGGTTAATTTCAGGCAGAACCTGAGCATGGCTTTGAAGGAAGTGCCAACCTGAGATAGCCCAGCAGAGAAGCCTTTGGGGGTCCTGGTATAAAAAAAGGACAGGAGATTTTCAGCTAGGACTTAGAACAAGAATCTGACTTTAGTACCAAGGAGAAGAGGAAAAAGCTACCCACCAGAAACCAGAAGTTGAAGCTGCTACATTTATTTTTAAAATGTCATTTTTTTGGCTACAATATAGGGGAAACCTGGTTAACTGCCCTTTTTATGTAAAACATAATCTGAGGATCATTATTAACCATAATTTCAACAAAAGCCCACAGTATAATATGTATCATGACTATTTCCAGTGTTCACTTTCTTTGGGGTTGTAGTAATAGGAGGGCTGGCTTCTGTTCATTCATCAGCTATTTATGAAACACCTCCAATGGACCAAACATTATGCTTGGCTCTGGGATTCCAGTGAACAGATAGAAGCAGTAGCTTCCTGCAAAGAGGTGACAGTCTATTAGAGAATATAGACACTGAACAAATAATTAAGATGTGGTACATGGTAGGAAATGGACAAGTTCAAGGTGCTATGACAGTGAAGGTCTTGGGGGCTTGTCTTCATCTTGTAGAAGCAAAGAAGGTTTTTTAGAGCAAATGGTATGAAGGTGAGACTTAAGGGCTAGAAGTTGGGGTTCCACAGCATATTTTACTTTAAAATAGGGTCTCACTGATTTAAAAGGGTTTGTACAACTGTTGGACTAAAACATTGTTTCTTCAGGTGACTCCTGTTACAATGTAGGTGTCCTTAGTAGGGAAAGATGGGCGCCCACTACAAACCTTTCCCTATAAAGAACTTCCCAAGTAATTACACCAAGAAAAAATAAAGAGTAGGACCCTAAGGAGAAGGGACACAAGACAGAAAATTTTACGGGGTGAAAGAATATAAATCCAAACTATTTCCTGACAACTCAGTCTAATGTATTGTATTATTTTCCAAAGAGGATGAGCAAACCACTCAGGTGTGAGATGGGGACAGCGATATACCAAATGAGGAGTGTTTTACCAATGATATTGTATAGAATTGTAGGTGCATGGTAATAATAAAACTCAGACCATTTTTTCATCGTTTTAAATATGTTTTGGAATTTTTAGACAATGCATCCATTAGTTGAGTGCACCTTGTTGGACCACTTCCACTCCACCCCCATATGCCACTAGGTGGCAGTCAGACAGAAGTTGGAGAAAGGTGAATTTTCAGCCTGATTCTCAGGAGACTTTCTCTAAAATTCTAAGAAAATCAGCTCTCTGGAGGACCTCTTGGGATATGGCCTCTTCTCAAACAGCTGAAGTCATCACTGTGCACTTGCTGTGTTAGTGTATGTGGGGGGGTAGGGGGGTGGAGTAGCCACTTATGGCCCTGAGGTCATGTCAGGCAGGGAGAAGAATTGAGGCAATCAGCTGGTTGTCAGGCAACCGAAAAAACCCCTTCTGCAAGGACTGGCTGATTGTTTCCTCAGATGTCCCTTTTGATTTGGCTAGTGAAGACCCAGTCTGAGTATGATTACTTTCCTGGATCTGAAACAAAGGCATAATCACATGGGGTGGGATTGGAAAGGACCAGATATTAACCCCAAGCCGTGGTCAGGGGGATGCCTGGAGCAAGACAACAGCCTTGAGAGAAGGCTCTGATGCACAAAGGGGAAGGAGAAGTGTGTTTGGTGGAAAGTAAAAGGTCAGTGTGCATTTGAAGTCACAACTGTGACCTATGGGGGGGGGGACCCTGAAGTTTCAGAAACTGAGGACAATGCTCCAAGAATACTGAGACATCTGACTACTTTGGAAAGTGAACCCCTCCAGAAAAACAAAGACCATTCCAGCTGACTGTATGACTCTGGATAGAAAAATGTGACTCTGGTTGATGAGATGGGCAAGGCTTGATAGCAAGTATGGGAGGAGAAGCTTCTGGGAAAGAACAAAGGGAAGGGAGACCCTCAAAAGGAAAGGAAACCTAACCGTCTTCTCTGAAATGCAGTTTGTTAAAATTTGGGGATACATTTGTCCTTGCCCTCCCAACAAACTTTAGTCTTAGTTGCATATTTGGTTGCCTACTTCACCCTTTTAGTCCCCATCCCTGGTTGAATCCTCCGATTTCTCCTTGAGTGTTTTCTAACACTGGTAGAACATTTGGAGTTTGGCTCTTTAGAATGCTACCAACCAAACAATAATCCATCCATTGAAGTGTGAATCTCATAAATACAAAAGTAATTGATTTTCCCAAGTACACATGGTACCCCAAAGACTGACTTTACGAACTCACCAGAACTGTTAAGGACTATTTCTGATTCCCATTCTGCTTTTAGAATGGAATTGTTTAACGACTTACCCTGAAGCAAACCAACTAATTCAAACTAATGTGTTAATTATTGCCAACAAATTGATGCTTTACCAAGTGAGGAAATTGTGTACTATATTTAATTCAATGTTTTTCTCAACTTTTTGCACACACATGACTTCTTTTGTCAATCAAAACCTTCAATGATTATTTCATGACAATAGATGTACTTCTAGTGTTTACTGATTGAGAATATATACAATGAAAAATTACTAGGAATTCAGCCATATGTTTAAAAGATCTAATGCTCTATTAATTGGAATAGCACTCATATTATCTTGAAAAATATTAGTAAATGTATGTGTGAGATATATTATTTTCAAAATGAGAGCAACACCTTGTCCACAGGCAGATTTTCATATTCCTTGGAGCAGCTTTTAGCTTTGTTGATATTCATTTGCTTTTCAAGTTTTAGTTTCAATTGATTTCTGCTTTTATTTTTATCATTTCTTCTTGCTTTGGGTTTAGTTTGCTATTCTTTTGCTAGTTTCTTAAAATGGATATTAGAATACTGATTTGACACCTTGCTTATTTCTTTTACCTTTTTAATTTTCCCTTTTCTTAGTTTACGTGGTTTCTTAGTTTACGTGGATAGTATTTATTCATGATTAAACACTACTTATGGAGTCAGCAACCTCAAATATAATGGCTCTACCGTTTAAAAAAACCCTCAATGGTTTGTGAATGTTTTTTCCTGCATTATTATTGGTGGATTATAGTTGTACATATTGAAGGGGTTTGTTTTAACATTCATACATATGTACAATATAACAATATAATTTAGCCAATATCAATCCCCAGCACTTCCACTCTCCCTCCCTGATTCCCACCTTTTGGTCCTTTACTAATCTCCCTTTGATTTCCATGAGATCCCTACCACCCCCAACTTTCTTTTCTTTTTCCTCTCCAGCTTCCGTACATGAGGAGAAACATATGACCCTTGACTTTCTGAGTTTGGCTTATTTCATTTAACAAAATGAAACCTTGCTTATTTCTAAGCATTAAATATTATTAACTTCCTTTTAAGTGCTGTTATAATTGTGTCTCAGAGCTATGACATGCTACACTTTTATTTTCAGCTTGAAATATTTTAAAAATAACTTTCCCTGGAGACTTACTCTTTGACCTATGAGTTATGTAGAAATGAGGTCTTTCTTTTCTGAATATCATTGTAATTGACTTTTAGTTTAATTTTCTTAAGATCATTGCATGATTTCTGTTCTAAATTTTCTCATAGTTTGTTTTATAGCCCAGAATATGCCCTCTCTTGGTATATGTTCCACACACATTTGAAAAGAATGTGTATTCTCCTGTTGTTCAGTGAGGTGTTGTATAAATGGCAATTAGTTCCAAGTTTTTCATAGTATTTTCTGTATTCTCATTCTACCAGGTACTATCAGAGGAGTACTCAAGTTTCACCAATAATTGTGGACTTGTGTATTTCTCCTTATTTCAAACCATTTTTGTTCTGGTATTTAAAACTCTATTGTTAAATACATGCATATTTTAAAATGTTATATTTTCTTTTAATACTTTTATAGTTTCAAGTCTTACATTTAAATTTTTAATCTATTTGAGTTGTTTTTCTGTATTACATGAGATAAGGGTCCAATTTCATTTTTCTCTATGAGGATATCCAGTTTTCCCATCACTGTTTGTTGAAGACTATTCTTTTGCCATGGTATGTTCTTGGCATCTTTGTCAAAAATCAGTTGGATATAAACAAACAGATTTATTTTGGAGCTCTCTGCTCTGTTCCACTGACCTATGTGTCTGTTTTTGTGCCAGTACTGTGCTGTTTTGATTACTAGAATCTTATAGTAGATTTTCAGATCAGCTTTTTAAAAAAATTTCCAGATTTCTTTAGCTACTTGGCAGCTTTTTTGGTCTCATACAAATCTTAGGATTGCTTTTTCTGTGAAAAATACCATTGGAATTTTGAAAGATATTGTATTGAATCTGTAGATCACTTTGAGTGTTGTGAGCATTTTAACAATATTAATTCTTCTAATCATGAACACTAGATACTTTTACTTTTATCTGTTTCTTTCTATCTTTCTCAGTTTCTTTTATCACAAGAGTGTTTGTCACCTTGATTTTCTATCTTTTGTTTAGTGTCTTTTGTATCGGTTGCGTTTAATATGATTAGCAATGTTTGGATTTAGTTTACAATTTTCATTTATTTTTATGTTTGGTGCTTTGCTTCTACCCTCCAGCTTCATTTCTATCATTTGGGTATTTTTCACTGTTGTACTTCATTTAATTTTAAATAAATCTCATATCTTTAGTGATTACTATAGGGACTTAGAACTAGTTGACTTAGAACTTTTAATTTTGGAATTAATATTTCATCACATCAAGTGGAATGTAGAAATTTTACCACTTTATGATCCCCTTAAACTCTGTGATATGTTGTAATATATATATATATATATATATATATATATATATATATATATATATATAACATTTATATATATACTGAAACCCCATCTGCATTATACTTTTTATTTTCAACCATTATAACTGATTTTTCAAACTTTAGGAATAGTGTATTATATTTACCCAGAGATTATTTCTGTCACTCTTCTGTCATTCTTGAATATCCCAATTTCCCTCTAGTATAATTTTCTATCCATCTCAAGAGAGTTTGTTTTTTAGAATTATATCTAAGATGTGTCCATGAATGATTTTTTTGTATTTACCCTACAGTAGGGTTCACTGAGCTTATTGGCACTTTCACTAAATTTAGAATGTTTTTAGTCATTATGTCCTCAAATATTTTCCCACCCATACTTTTCTCTCTTTCTAGAAATCTAATTACATCTATGTTAAACTTCGAGGTATTGTCTCATAGGACCCTAAGACTCAGGGGAGGCTTATTCAACATTATTTCTCTCTTTCCTTCAAATCAAGTCATTTTTTTGTCACTCCCTGTTCAAATTTACTGATTCTTTTATCTGTAATGTCCTCTATGATATTAAGACTATGCATTGTATTTATATTTTGTATAAAGCATTTTTAATTCTAAATTTCCATTTCATTCTTTTAAAAAACAACTGCTATTTCTCTGCTAATATTTTTCTATCATTTTATTGATTGAAACTGTATTTTCTTCATTTCATTGAACATAGTTGTAATAGTTGCTTCATATTCCCTGTTCACTGTCTTATTCCATTTGAGCTACTATTAAAAAATACTACAAAATGTGTACCTTAGAGACAATAGAAATTTGCCTCTAATATTTGTAGAGGGTGAGAAGTCCAAGATTAAGGTGCTTGCAGATTTAGTACATGGTGAGGACCTGCTTTCTGGTTTATAAAAAAGCATCTTTTTAACTATGCCCTCACATGTTGGAAGGGATAAATAAACTGTTTGGGTGCACTATCCCACTTATGAGGAGACCACCTTCATGACCTTATCACCGCTTAAAGACCCCACCTCCCTATACCATCACAATGGAAACCAAGTTTCAATGAATCTACAGAAGACAAAAAACACTAAAAGAGACAATAGTATCCACTAATCATTATATCATGGTCATTTCTTGGTAGCTTCCATTGTTTTCTTTTTAAAACTGGATCGTATTTTCAAGATTCTTCATGTATTAAGAAATTTTGTACTGCAACCTGAACATTCTGAATAGATTCTCATCTATTCTTCTGAGAGGTATTCATAGTTTTGTTTTAGCAGTAAATTAACTTGATTGGACTCAAGCTGCCAAGGCTGATTATTTGGCTGTTCTGCTTTGCATCTGCCTCACACATACAGGTTCACAGGTAAGTTATAGACTTGGCTAGAACTTGATGGTCCTATCTCTGTGTCAGTCTCCCTGTAGTTGCCCAGAAATCTATCCTCTGGTACTCCAGATCAGATGTCTCTTACAATCCAAACCTTGTGCTGTATTTTATCGAGAGCAGTTCATGGCAAATTTTCTGTAAAAAGCTAGATAAATATTTTAAGATCTGTGGGCCATAAAGTCTGTCACAACTATTCAATTCTGCCATCATAACATGAAAGCAAACATAGATAATATATAAATGACTGGGTGTGGTGGTTTTCTAATGAAACCTTATTTACAAAGGTAAGTGACAGGCTAAATTTGGCCTATGGGCCATAGTTTGGCAAACTCTAGTCTGTTGTTTTCAAGTGGGTTAAATCTGATGGGAGCTTACTTGGCCATACCAGTATTTGAAAGTACTATGCAAAATATTTTATTTTACTTAATTCATTTTAGGATAGTTGCACATTAATTGAAATTTAAATTAATAAAATTTAAAATAGAAGAGAAAACATGTAAAATGTTGAATAATAAAGATAGGAGGCTATGACTTATCATATATGAGGTGTAAATTTGATTAATATGAATTATAGGTCAGTGTGATATTATGAAGTTATTTTAGGTTGTTAAAAATTACAAAGGAGCCTGGGGTTGTAGCTCAATGGTAAACACTTGCCTAGATGTATGAGACCCTGGGTTTGATCCTCAGCACCACATAAAGATAAATAAATAAAATTAAGATATTGTGTCCATCTACAACAAAATATCTTTAAAAAAGAATTCCAAAGGACAATATCCATTATTTCATTCAATAAATGTTTATTGAGTACATAATATTTGCCAGGATTGTGCTGGGTACTGGAGATATATAATGATAAGCAAAGTAGCATAACATAATTGTCAAGAACGATGGAACTCTGGAACCAGACTCTCTGAGTTTGAATCTTGGCTTTGTCACTTATTCATTATGTGGACTTGAACAAGTTACTTGCCTGTATCTCATTTCTTCCATATGCATGACAATAACAATATTTCATAGAATCACTATGATAAATAAATGAGGTAACATTTGTAAACTACTGAGAAATAACCTGACACATAGTAAAACTTATATAAGTGTTTGTTAAACAATAAGTACTTGGACCATCTCTGCCTCCAAGGAACCTAGAGTCTAGTGGGAGAAACTGACTTTAATCAAAAAAGCACATAAACAAATGTAAGATCCAACTGTGGTCTGTGCTACAAAGGAGTTTATATGGGGCCGTGAAAGTTTGTATTATAGGGATTTGACCAGGGAAGGCATCTCTAAGGACATGCTATTTGAGCTGAGGATAAGCAGGAGTGTATTAGGCAAAAAACATTTTGAGAAGGTGCACGATGAGTGACACTGTATTTCATGTCTTACTAATTAAGCACTGTGTTCCATGAGGGCATGGCCCAAGTCTCAAACGTCTGTATTCCTCATCATGCCCACTGATTGAGGCAATGACCCATAATAAGTGTTCTGGACAAGTCTGATGATGTTGGTAGCAAGATTTACCACTCTGGAGACTTACTCTCCTCCTACCTGGCTACCCTAAATAAGGGAAAATCTTCACAGACCAACTGTCTAAAGAATGCTTGTGTGTATGAGTCTGTCAGGATGAACCTAACTACTATGTGTAACTACAATGCTCTAATGAAAAAAAAATAATGCTTGGGGGTGTTAAAATATTCTATCTAGAATACAAGGCATTCTAGAAGGGAAGCAGCAGTTTGGATGATGAATGTAATTCTCTTTGTTAGCATTTTGGCTATTGTATCATTTCAAAGGCATTTGCTCCACAGACCTAGCCTTGGGAATTGAAGGAGCTATGCTGAGAGGACACTGTGGACTGAGGCTCCTCATGCTTCCTCACAGTGTTCAATTCTAAAACCCATGATCCTCTAGAGGGGCATTCTTTACAAACCAAGATCTCCATTTCATCATGTGTGTCTAAAGGATTGGAATCATCAGCCACCTGCAACAATTTTACTTCCAGGTTTCTTTCTCTTGTCAACTACGGATCAGCAAACAAATGTATGAAAATGGATATCTTTTTTCCTCTTTCAAAATAGGAGCAGCTGACATCATTTGCAGTATGCAACTGCTGAAAACCCTGAATAATCCATTTCAGGGTACTTTCAGGAGAATATTTCCATCCTGTATAGAGATATATACCAGTCTAACCTCAGGACCCACTCATTATGAATACCAGTTTCCTACATTTAAAAGGTTTCTTGCTCATATGTAAGAAACTAGGTAAAAATAAACAATGTGGTGACAGGTTAGGATTTTTTTTTTTTTTTTGCAACACTCTGAAAACCTGCTGCAAGTTATAACTTCATCATTCAGGAGGAACCTAGATTTAGGTGAGGTTTATTTTGTTTACTCAGTTTCTTGCTCTTTTTCTCTTTTTCCTAACCTCACTTCCTTGGTGAGGGTTCCATTCTCAGGTACATTCTCTCTTTCTGGTTCAAAGACAGACTACACTAGGCTATGAAATATACCATTCATGTGAAACAAGGAAAACCATTTCCCCTCCAGGGTTCCAAGGAAAAGGCTTGAGATTCAGTCTGATTGAGCAGCTTGGGTCATATATGAACCCAAAGCAATCACAGATCAAAGGGATAAAATGAGTTGCCTGGCCTTTTTTTCTTATATGTGTCCCACAAGTTCATGAGTCAGCTACCTCAAAAGTACAAGTATTCTACAAATTGAATCAGAATTCTTGAGAAGGGAGAAAGTGGAAATTCCTGGTGGAAAGGCAAACAACAAATGTATACTCTGTGCAATAATAATTGTTGCTTATATTAAGTATGTTAATTTTAAATTTATCTAAGCTCTTTCATATCCATTGGCACACAAGAGTCTTGCAATAACCCTGATGAATAGCCAAGTCTGAATATATTTCCATTTTATAGGTGAGGAAACTAAAGCCAGGTAGTCAAATGAATTGGATGTCTGCACTGTTGCATATTGTTAGAGACATTTGACTCTAAGGTTGTAGAATTCTAGATTCTCTAAACACCAAATTCATATATTTGTTTTTTTTCATCTTACCTAATTTGTTAACCCAATACCCACTCCTATTCCTCTCTTTCTTCCCCTCACTTCAGCTTTTCTAATCTACATAACATGTAGGATTTTAGTTTGGATGTGTCCTTTCAAATAGTGTATGGTTTCATATGCATATATCAATTTACGTAAGTAGTACATGTTATACAACAAATTCTGTTTCTTTAATTCATTATATTTTTATTGTGATCCATGTTACTTTGCATATATTTAATCTGTTACTTCCAACTATTTCATAATACTCTTTGACATACACCTACCACATTTTATCTATCTACTATTTCAGTCAAGGTTTCTCAATAGAATTCTGCTAATTTGCACCATTACAAAAAAATGCTTCCATAAACATATTCATACATGTCCCCTTGTGGTCTTGTGTGAGCATTTCCCTAGATATATATACTCAAGAATAAAACTGTTGGGTTGTAGTTAATCTAAGTTGTTACCCTCAAGCTAAGAAGGTCTTCTTTGACCACACTTCAATTTAAACTCCCGGGTAACAGTTCAAATCTCCTTCTCCTGTTTTAATTTTTTTAATTTATCTCTTATAACTAATAAATTGTACATTTAATATATTATCTTTATTACATTATCATTTGAATTGTTTATTTCCCCCAGTACAATTTAAACAGCATCAGCAAGAACTTTTGTCTGTTCTTTCAAGTGTTTATATCCCAAGAACACAAAACAGTGCTTGGCACATGAAGACTGCTCAAAAAATATTCATTGAAGAAATAGAATAGTGCCATATTTTTCTTCAGAGTATCTTTGAACCAGCCTACATTGTGCAGAACATAAGAGTTCTATTGCCCCTGTATCCTCATCAACACTTGGCATTATCAGCTTTCTAATTTTTGCCAGTCTTGGATTTTCTTAAACTCATATTTATCAAATTATTAATGAGTTTAAGCACATTTTCATAGATTTCATTTTTTTCAAGTCTTATCCTTGGAGGTGAGCTCTTTATTACTAAAAAGGCAAATGGAGTACTAGTAGAGATGCCCAAACAAATACTCCAAGATGCACATTCACATGACTAGCTAAAAGCAATCATGATCAAGATTGTATAATGTCCAATTTGCAAAGAAAATTATGAAATCCAAGATAACAAGAATTCAGAACAGGGCTGGGGTTGTAGCTCAGTGGTAGAGGGCTTGCATAGCATGTGTGAGGCACTGGGTTTAATACTCAGCACCACATAAAAATAAATAAATAAAATAAAGTTATTGTGTACACCTACAACTAAAAATATTTTGAAAAAGAATTCTGAACATCAGTTTCAATCTTACTTCCAGAACTGTGTATCTCTTGGCTATGAAGAGCTCCTTAACTGAACTTGGTGAAGAAGTCTAAATCCCATGCGATTTTTCATTTATTTAACATAAAACTGTCTGAATAGCCATTTTTCCTCATTAGCCCTAGATTACATACCCAACAGAAGTTTATGTCTCGGAATTAGTTCATGAATTAAACTTAACATTCAAGTGTCATATCCTTTCTTTATAGGTTTATTCCAGATCCTCTTAGCCCACAGTGGGGAACAGGTTTTAGCTTTGTCTCCTTCTCTGGTTCAGTCAGTGTGGTATGCCAAACAGACAAAGGCCTAGGATCAAGAGGAAGCTCCAAACATTCATACCACCTTAAATGTGCCAGAAAACATTCTACACAGTGGGGATACAGTCTCTGATATCAGACAATGCACAGTCTTATGGGTAAAAAGGCTCATTGTATAAACAATTATAATCAGAGATTGTGCTAAGGTTTATGCTGAAAGGAGGCACAGAGTGACAGGGAGCCCAATGGCAAATGCAAATGGCATTTCCTTGGAAAGGAGAAAAAAGAGTAGAGGAGAAAAGAGGAAAGCTCCTCACAGGCATATTGACTGACCTAAAACTGGAAGATCTAAAAACTGAAACTATAAGATCAAGTAGAAGCCTGCCAGAAGGAGTGAGAGGAGGGAAAGAAAGAATATCAATGCATACATTCCCCATCCTGCAAAAGTTAGATAGCTCACTGTGGCTTAAAATAAGGATAGGAAAGTATGGCAGTCTTTCATGCTTTTTAGTAAATATTCATGTCTCTCCTCCCCTATTATTCTGACCACTGGTAAAATTGTACTTCCTGGTTCCCCTGTGTCCAGGGTTGGCCCGTGAAATGATCCTTGTCATTTCCAGTCTAAGAATTTAACTGCCAGAATGAGAGTCATAAGGCTATATTCTGTCTGCCATGGTGATAGGCAAGGCTCCAGATGGTGGAGGCTCCATTAGTCTGTTTCAGAATGATGAGGTAGAGCAGATGTTCTTGCTGTCTGGCAATAGGTAACTGGCATGAGTGAGAAATAAACCTTCATTGTTTTATACCACTAAAGTTTAGGAATTGTTCACTTGTTGCTGCAGTATAGCAACTAACTAAACTAACTAATGCAGAAGGGAAGAGTAAATAGCAGGAGTAAGGAATGAAGTTAGGTAAGCAAGGGTTTAATCAGGATTAACTTCTTAGGCTGTGCTAAGAAGCTTTATCCTGTAGGGTTAGTGGTTTTTAACCTTTGCTCTGAAGAACCCTAGGTACTCTGGGGAGGTAGGAGACAAAATATTCAAGGATCCAGGCCTCTGACTGTCACTTCAGTGAGAACACTTCTGCTTTCTCTCTCTCTCTCTCTCTCTCTCTCTCTCTCTCTCTCTCTCTCTCTCTCTCACACACACACACACACACACACACACACACACACACGGGGTGGGGGATAGAAGGGTTTATTTAAATACTGCTTTATATTTTAAAATCTTTACTGCCAACAATACAAACAGAAACTCTAGATGAAGCATGATGAGACTTGATTATAGAAAGATCATTTTGAATAATACATGAAAATTGATTGAAATAGGCAAGACTAGTTTCTAGGATCTCACTTAGAATGCTACATAGGACCCTAGATGAAAGAAGATGATGGATTACACTAGGGAGGTGGCAGTGAGGTGGTAGAGATAAGTGGATAAGTGTTAAAAATCAGTTTAGGAAATAGACTCCAGAGACATGGTTACAGATTGGCTGTTGGGAATGAGGGAGAGTAAGGCATCAATGAAAACCCCAGTGTTTCTGCTTTGGACAGAATATTGGTGCCATTCACAAAGATGGGTAGCACAGGAGGAGAGGTGAAGTTGAGGGAGGAGTTGACAAGGTAAGTTTTCAATATGTTGATTGTCATGTGCTCACAAGACAGCTAAGAAGGAAGGGTTCTCAGGCTAGAAGTGTGGGTTAAAGAAGTACTAGTTCTACTACTTAGCATGAAAACTTGGGCAGGTCAGTTTGAGAACAGATGCCTTAGTTTACTCACCTATAAATGGAGTAACAAAATATTCATTTTGTCAATATTGATGATTTTACCAAATGTAAAAATTTCTGTGAGAAGGTGTTGTGTGTGATCTAAAATGCCATACAAATAGCAAATGGTAAAAATGAATATTTTCATGAACAATGAAATGGATGTGAGGAGATAGGGAGATTTGCCAGGGGACATTCAGGAATTCTTTGGTCTGCAGAGAGACTATAGAGCTCTGATTCTTGGTGGCGTCACTACAGACATTCCAATCTCTGGGAAGCAGCCTTACAAAGAAATTCTTTCCAGTGGCTTGGTGTCATGGCGATTTAGCTGTCTTGGGTTGGAGCTGAGAGAACTGGAAGGAGGCTGCTTAATCCTAGACAGTGGGATATTGGGATAAGGCCAATACAAATGTGCCAAGATGGAAACACTTTTGCAGATGGAAAACCTTTTTGAAAGATTTTAGTGTGGTAATATACACATAACATAAAATATATGTTATGTATACATTTACATTGTTGTGAAAACCTCATTACCATTCATCTCCAGAACATTTTCCTCACCCCAAACTGAATCCCTGTACCCATCAAATAACTATCCACTTCTCCCTCCCCAAACCCAGACCACCACTATTGTACTTACTGTCTCTATGAATTTGACTATTTGGGGTACCTCACATAAGTAAATCATATACTATTTGTTCTTTTTTGTCTTTCTTATTTCATTTAACATAATGTTTCCAAAGTTCATCCACATTGTACCATGTGTCAGCATCTCATTCCTTAAGGCTGAATAACATTCCATTGGATGTCTAGACCACAGTTTATTGGTGGATGTTTGGGTTGTTTTTTTGTCTTTTGACTACTATGAATAATGCTGTTATGAACAATAGTGTAAAAATATCTATGCAGTTCTCAGGTTTCAGTTCTTCGGGTATATACATATAAATAGAATTGCTTAATCATTTAACACTTTTGTTTAAAGTTTTTGAGGAAACACTATAATATTTTTCATAGCTGTACCATTTTATATTCCCACGAATAGTGTACAAGGGTCCTACTTCCTCAATATCCTTACCAACACTTGTTATTTACTGAGGTTTTGTAGGTTTATTTCAGTTTCTTGGTTTTTGAGTGAACACAGGGGCATGCAACCACTGAGCCACATCCTCATCCCTATTTTGTATTTTATTTAGAGACAGGGTCTCACTGAGTTGCTTAGCATCTTGCCATTGCTGAGGCTGGCTTTGAACTCTCAGCCCTTCTGTCTCAGCCTCCCAAGCTGCTGGGATTACAGGCATGTGTCACCACACCTAGCCACTTTCTTGTTTTTAATAATAATAACAATCATCATCATCATCATCATCATCATCATCATCATCCTCCTAACAGGTTGAAAAGATATCTCATTGTGGTTTTAATTTTCATTTCCCTAGTGATTAGTGATGTTGAGCATCATTTCATGTGTTTATTGGTCATTTGTACAGCTTCTTTGGAGTAATTCCTATTTAAATCCTTTACCCATTTTAAACTGGATGGCTTGCTTTTTTTGATTGTTTAACTATAAAAGCTCTTTATATGTTCTAAATATGAGCCCCTCATTAAATGTATGATTTGACAAATGTTCTCTCTCATTCAATGATTTGGTTTTAACTCTCTTGATAATGTCCTTTGATACAACAATGATCATTACAAAATTTCTGGGGATCAGGAGTCCAGGAAAAACTTAACCACATGATTCTGGTTCAGCAACTCTCATAAGGCTGAAATTAAGGTGTCAATAGTGATTTCATTCATGTGAAGGCTCAACTGAGGGAGGACCTGCTACTAAGCACATTCACATGGCTGTTAACAGGCTTAGAATATCTGCTGCTAAACTCTCCCATGTTTGCCTCCCCATAGAGCTGCCTCATGAACAACAGCAGCTTACCCTAGGGTGAGTAACCCAAAAGAGAATATGAGGGCTGAGGTTGTGGCTCAGTGGTAGTGCACTTGCCTAGCATATGTGAGGCAGTGGGTTTGACTCTCAGAAACACATATAAATAAAAATACCAAGGTTCATCAATGACTATTTTTTAAAGAGAATATGAGAGCACCCTTGTAAGCCACAGTTTTTTTTATAAAAAAAAACTATTGTCAGAAGCAACATACAATCACATCTGCCATATTCTATTTGTTAGAATTGAATCATTAACAGTGGTCTATAGTCAAAGGAAAGGATTACATAAGGGTTCAAATCCCAAGAGGTAGAGGTCTTTGAGGGCCATCTCAGAAGGTACCATAGATGCTTACCCTGTCCTGTGTCTCTGCAACCTCACGATGGGCCATTAACTCCATGGCTCTATGCACTCCAGACACACGTATTTCTTCCAGGTTCTCATATTTACCATGCTCCCTCCCATCACAGTACCTTTATTCAAGTTGTTTTCTCTGCCTGAGATCCTGTTCCTATTCTCTTTACTTATTTAATGCCTATTCATCTTTTAGGACTTATATTAAGAACTATTTTCTTTGAAACTTTGTTTCACTTATCACAGCATAAAATTTATACTTTTCATATAATTAATGAACATTTGTCTTTCTCAGTAAAAATAGGAATCATGTCAATTTATCCTCACCATTGAATTTTCTTAGTATCTAAAAATATGCCTGACACATAGTAGATATTTAATAAATATTGAGTGAGTAAATGAATGGGCAAACAGATTAAAAACTATCCTCCAGGGGACATGAAAACAAGCTTTCTAAATCTCTACAAAAGTAAAAGTATCAACAAGGTGATACCAATAGCACCTTGACTTTGTGATATAATTGTCATACAGCAAAGTTCAGAGTTCATGACTTTGGTTGAGATGTTCACATGCTAGGAGGTTACCTTATATGGACTTTGGAAAGAGTGGAAAGTAGACCTGCCAGACTTATTTCTAATGGGTTCAAAATACTTGATACTGGAGGAAAATGACACTTTTAATTCTCAACACAGGAATAGAGAAGGTCATACAATTACTACTGCCTGCAAGATTTTTTAGCTGGGCATAGTGGTACATGCCTGTAAATCCCAGTGGTATGGGAGACTGAGGCAGGAGGATTGTGAGTTCAAAGCCAGCCTCAGTAAAAGCAAGGCACTAAGCAACTTAATGAAACCTTGTCTCTAAATAAAATACAAAGTAGGGCTAGGGATGTGGCTCAGTGGTTTGGTGCCCCTGAATTCAATCCCTGGTACCACAAAATAATAATAATAATAATAATAATAATAATAATAATAATAATAATAATAATATTTTTAATAGTACTGAATAGCATAATTTTTTTCATTTGCATGTAGTCTGCAAGCAAGAGAATGGTCAGCATGGCATCTTGATGTTCTTTCTGGTTCCCAGGGTCCTAAGTCATTGTTCTACCAATCCAATCTCCTCAGCAAATGGTGATGATGAACTTGATGCTAGAAAACCTCAGGAAGCAAGAGATCCATTGCCTCTTAAGCATTTCCTGATCAGAGCCACTGTATTTGAAAACAATCATTCCTGAAGGGCAAGACATGCTCTGAGGTGGAAAAGGCCAAGTGAACCCTTTATGCTCATCTGACTTACTCTTGATCCTGGGAGATTCTAAAGGAAGGAAATCATGAAAGGACCCAACTATTACAGCACATTTATTCAGGTTGATAGGAGGGGAAAAAAAGACCACTGTCTCCATGGAATTGGCAACTGAAGAGTAGAGGTTTCGAACTGGATTTATTCCAGCATCTCAGGGCTGCTGAAAGATTGGATCATTAAGAGTTTATAGCCTCACATATTTATTTTAAACCTATTTCATCCCTCAATGCTGGCTTCAACTTCAAGTTGTCCCAGATTATTTTATCCCTAGAAATTGTCTTGGGATGAATAAAAGAAAGAGTGCCCCTTGGGAGGGAGAAAAGACTGAGGT
Source organism: Callospermophilus lateralis (assembly GCF_048772815.1). NCBI lineage: Eukaryota > Metazoa > Chordata > Mammalia > Rodentia > Sciuridae > Callospermophilus > Callospermophilus lateralis. The sequence continues at coordinate 88,828,039 of NC_135325.1, read as the reverse complement.
CGACAGATGAGGCTCCAGGGGAAATTTTTCATTGTACCTACTATGTATTGGGAGTGCAATTCAATGGTAGAGAGCTTTCCTAGTGGTCATAAGGACTTGGGTTTGATCGCCAGCACTGCACAAAAAAATAAAGAACCTAATGAACTGCGTTGGTGTTCTGCTGTCACTGCAATTGCCACCACAGATTCTCAAATGATTTCAGATAACTCACTAGATGGGGAAAGCTCACATGGAATCAAGAAATTTGTAAAAAGAAAACAACTTCCCCACCTACTCTGAATGAGGCAGAGTGTACCAAGGAAGTAAACTGAGTCATAACTTTCCAGCTTGGAGAGAAGGAGTATGCAGAGGGAGGAAGATAAGCTCCCAGGAACTAGTTGACCATTCTAGAAGCTAAGCAAAACCAAGCATTAACTTTGAGCTAAAGTAGTTAATGCCAGAGGACCACCATGCCTTTAGCCCAGAAACCTAAAATTCTGGCTTTTTCTTACATGTTCAGTTTTAGAGATGTTTTGGGCAAGCACGTTTTTTTGGGAAAAATTATAGTAATTGCATTATCAAACGTTCTCAGAGGTTTTCAATGCCCATAGGGCTCCCATTAGAATCTGGTCCCTGATAAACAATATTTTTGAATGCTTACTATGTGCCAGACACTGTCCTAGGTCAGTTCCGTGAAAAAGCAGACAAATAGTTTCACCCTCTTTGAGCTTATATATTAATGGGGGTGGGGCAGACCATAAATCAGGTAATTTAGTAAATAAATACTGTATCAAAGAATGATGGATGTTAGAAAAATAGATAAAGCAAAGCTATAAGGAATAGAAAGTCCTAGACTTGATGGTGGGGGGTTATGATTTTATATAGATCAGGGAAGTTGTCATGGAGAAGTTGATATTTGAGCAGAGACTTGAGTTAGGTGAAGAACCATGAGGAAATTGTCTCAGGCAAAAGGGAGGTCATCTGGTAAATGCCTCTCATGATGGAAGAATATCAAGGAGGTTAGTATGGCCAAAATGATGTAAGGAATGGGAGTTGTAAAAGATGAGGTTGAAGAGGACCAGATGGTGGATCACCTTATAAGCTAAGGATTTGAATTTTATTATGGGTGAGTTGGGAGACCAAAGTTTTCAATAAAGAAATTTTAAAAGGATCATTCTGGCTGCTACTTAGAGGATAGAATACAAGGAAGTGGGAAGATGATTAAGATGGAATTATAATAATCAAGGCAAAAGTGTATGGTGATTTTGACCAGAAAGTTAACAATGAGGAAAAGAGAAGTGGTCAAATTCTAATATATATGGATAGTAGAGCTGACTATATTTGCTAATATATTGGTCCTGTATTATGTAAAGAAAGAAAGTTAGAAGTCAACAGATCACTAAACTTATTCCTTCAGACAAATTACAGACTTTGTCCCCTTTGATCAGCATCTTTCCTTTCCCTGCCTCTCCCCTATTCCCCAGCCTCTGGTAACCATTTTTCTATTCCTGTTTCAGAGATTTACTTTTTAAAATTCAACATGTAAGTGAGGTCATGCAATGTTTGTCTTTCTGTGCCTGATGTATTTCACTTAGCATAATGATCTCCAGTTTTGTCCGTGTGGTTACAAATGACAGGTTTTCATACTTTCATGGTTGTATAGTGTTCCATATTACACCAATTTTCGTTATTCATTCATTCATTGATGAACACTTAGGTTGCTTCTATATCATGTCTGCTACGCAATTCTTGAAGGGTAGAAATTCTCAATTAGACAAGAGGAATGAGTGGTGTTTTTCTATAAGACTCACATGTGGTGAATGTAGTAAATAATAATAATGTATTTTATAGGGCTGGGGTTGTAGCTCAGTGCTAGAGCACTTGCCTAGCATATTTGAGGCTCTGGGTTCAATTCACAGCACCACATAAAAATAAATGAAATAAAGGTGTTATATCCATCTACAAGTAAAAATGTTTTTTTTTTAAATAATGTATTTTCCATTTCAAAACCACTAAGTAAATTTCAAATGTTCTCACTATAAAAATAAGTATTTGGGGTGATATATATGTGAATTAGCTTGACTTAACTATTCTACATTGTATTCATAAATCATAACATCACCCATAATATATATACAACTATAATTTGTCAATTTAAATTAAAAATAAAAGAAAAAAGTTAGAGGGCTGGGGTTGTGGTAGACCACTTGCCTGTCATGTGTGAGGCCCTGGGTTTGATCCTCAGCACCACATATAAATAAATAAATAAATAAATAAATAAATAAATAAATAAATAAATAAATTTAAAAAAAGAAAGAAAGAAAAAAGAAGTAAAGAATAACTGCAAGACTTTTGACCTAAACAATTGGAAGATTCAAATTACTACCATCTGATATGGCAAACGTAAGTAGAGGAGTGTGTTTGAGAGGTGGGAAGACATCAAGAGTTTTATAATTAATGGATTTGCATTTGCCTAGGTCTGAAAGCACAGGGAAAACAAACAGGTAGCAACTGGTGGCTTTATTGGATAGGTTATGGAGGAAAATGGTTTGGATCATCCTCAGAATCACTGCAGATAGAGCTCTTGGTGGTAGATTGGAGAAATGACCAAGTGGGAGATGAGCTGCATTTCCTCTGTTTCTTCCATCTCTTACCTCCATTCCCCACACAGTTTTGTTTCGCTTATCAGTCCCTCATAATCTAGTTCATGGATTGATAAAATTTCAAAAGAGTCACATAGTAAATATTTTAGGTTTTTTATGCCAGTTAGTCTCTCTCATACTCAACTGTACCTTTGTAATGCAAAAGCAATCATAGACAATGCATAAACAAATAGCTTGGCTGTGTCCTAATAAAATTCTATTTTTAAAACAGACCATGACCTGCTAAAGCCCATGAGCTGTAGTTTTTCATGCCCTGTTCTAGACCCGTGATAAGCTGCCCACCAAAACACAGGCCTCACATGGCCACTTAACCTTATGATACATTCACAATTTAATTTCTAAATGAAATATTAGAGAGGTACCTCCAGGTAGCTATCCCTCACATATGGTTGGAAAGTAATTTTTTAGTGCAGAACTAATGATTTCATTGGTATTATTTTACCCTCTAAAGTGAATAATACAGGTTAGAACTCAACAAAGATATTTTCATTTCAAATAAGGGGAAAAGGTGTCTAATAAACATTTTATTGTTTTCCTAAATTGAACCTCATTAAAGAGAAGTTATTGGCCATTGGTCTAGTACAATCTCTGTCCTCCTCTAAACCAGTCAACATGTCTTTTGTCCTATCATCCAGCTGTCATGGCTGTCTGAATTAGTTATAAGGTGTTAATGGTTTCCATGTTCCAGAAAATTTACAATTGAAAGCCCACTTTTGAGGGTATGGCATTAAATTACCTGCATTTTGTGGGGTCAGCACAAGTTGTTGGTCTGTAAAACTTCCAGCTCTAAGTGAATGGAATAGCTCAGTCCACATGACTGACCATTGGAACTGGGTGGATCTCTGTCACATGGACTGTTCCAATTAGCAAGTTTGATTAATGTTTTTTAATTAATGAAAAATAATTATAACAATACAGAGAAAAATATAATGAACACCTATGTGCCCCATCACTCAGCTCAATAAATAAAAATAGATACAGTCAAACCTTTTGTATACCCACCCCTGATTACATTTTCCTCCCTTTCTTTCCAGAGGTAACCTCTACTTTGAAGACAATTATGTCCTTTCTTTATACATTTACTGCTTATATCCCTAAACAACATATAGTATTGTTTACATTCTGTTATTTTTGTGTCTTTGGGTAACTGGGGATTGAATCCAGGGGACTTAACCACTGAGCAACATCCCCAACCCTTACTACTTTAAAACTAAAAATATATTTTTTATATTTTATTTAAAGACAGGGTCTCACTGAGTTGCATAGAGCCTTGCTAAGTTGCTGAAACCAGCATTGAACTTGCAATCCTCCTGCCTCCTCCTCCAGAGCCACTAGAATTACAGGCCTGTGCCACCATATCTGGCACATCTTGTTAACTTTTATATTAATAATATAATATAGTAAATAAGTTTTCAAGTTGGATTCGTAGTTGATACATGTACTTAAAGTTGATTCATTTGCACTATAGTTATAGTTTTTCATTGCAAGAATGTACCTCAGTTTATTTATCCATTCTCTCATTGATAATTTATCAGGTTTTCACACATCCTTGTGCTGACAGGTTAAATGCTACTTTTTTGCTGAGCTCCTTTACCGATGTCCATGTAACCCCTTCTCTATGTAATAATAGCACACAAGGTAAGACAGAGTCCCTTCTTGAAGTACCTAGTGACTAAAACATTACAAGGTTTCAGAATTAACTCATCTCTTTATAAATGGGAAATATTTTTTGCCTAAACCAAAACAACGAAGCCCGAGAAGCTGGAGTAACAAGGTAACATTTACCTTTTCTCTTGATTCTTAATTCAATATTTTGGTCCCTAAGAGTCAAAGAAAATGTTCTTGTTTGGTCACAGTCTTCTTGCCTGGTCTGAAGGATCTTTATACATCAGTGATGGAGGGAGACAAGAATAGTCAAGAATCATGTTGCAACGTCATTCCATCAAATGTCACATGTGGTAAGGGACTTCCATATGGTGGAATAAAACAGGGCAAAATCTAAAGGTAACTGAACTAGCCAACCCCCGGATTTCCAGGTTGTTTCCCAGGTGTTTCTTGCTATTGATCTGTTGTAGGGCTGGACAAAAGAACATTTGATCTTTAAGAGTTCATACTGAGGAGGACTTATGCTATGAGAAACTTGACAACTTGGACATTAATATGGACCGGGATTTTTTTTTTCTTAGAAAATTTTTCAAAAAGTTTCTGGTTTTTACACATGTCCCCTTTATAGGGCTGTCCCTAGAAATTATTAGTTGTCTGGACCTATCATAATCAGGAAAACATTTTTGTAGCATCCATGATTAGTATCACTTAAGTTATAATGAAGTTACTTTCTGTCTGTCTCTCCCACTCTTCATTACCTACCAAAGAACCAATGTAACTCTGCTATCTACAAATGGCAGCCCTGCATTGTGGCTGGTCCAGACAAACTGCAGTTTAAACTCTTACTTTCTTAGATTAAGTCATTTACTACTACCACATAATTTTTCTGTGATTCCTTTTAGTATAAAACCTAAAGCCTGGAATCTCAAGACATCTTAATAACTTTCATGCCCCATTCTACATATGAAATCTGTTTCCCCTTTCTACACTCACCGTGGTTTTTCAGGACAATTTTGAATAAAATATAACAGCATTAAGATGTTTCTAAATGACACTAAATCAAAGGTGTTAATTAAACTAGTTCAGATTAAATGAAATAAACCAGGGTTGAATGTTTTCTTTCATATATAGAAGACAGAGAGAAATAAGGAATAAAAAGAAGGAGATCATGTAAAAATAGAAGGGAAAACAGTGGAGTAGAGGAAGAGAATTCAGGGGGAGGAAGGAGGGAAGGGAAAGGGGAGGAACAGTGGAGTGAAATTGACAAATTCTGCTATGTGCACGTATGACTATATCACAATGAATTCCACTTTTATATATAACTATAATGCACCAATTTAAAAAAAATAGACAAATAGAAGGTAGACAAGTAGAATAGAGGCAGGGGATCAGGTGCAGAGAGGAGGAAAGGGAAAGGGAAAGTATTGGGGATTGAAATGGAGCAAATTAGACAAATGAGAACATGAGGTGAGAGCCTACAGAATGGGAGAAAATCTTTGCCACCTGCACCTCAGATAGAGAATTATTCTCCAGGATATATAAAGAACTCAAAAAACTTAACACCAAAATAATCCCAAATAACTCAATTAATAAATGGGCTAAAGAAACTTAGCTGAACAAACTGTACAGACAATTCACAGAAAAACAAACATGATCCGTCAACAGATATATGAAAAAAATGTTCATCATCACTAGCAATTAGAGAAATGCAAATAAAAACTACACCAAGATTACATCTCACTCCAGTCAGAATGGCAGTTATCAAGATTACAAGCAACAATAAATGTCGGTGAGGATGTGGGGGGAAAGGCTCAGTCATACACTGCTGGTGGGATTGCAAATTGGTGCAACCATTCTGGAAAGCAGTATGGAGATTCCTTAAAAAACTTTGAATGGAATTACCATTTGACCCAGTTATCCCACTCCTCAGTCTATACCCAAAGGACTTAAAATAAACATGCTATAGTAATGCTGCCACATCAATGTTTATAGCAGCTCAATCCACAATAGCTAAGCTATGGAATCAACCTAGGTGCCCTTCAATAGATTAATAGATAAAGAAAATGTGGTACATATACACAATGGAATATTACTCAGCCATAAAGAAGAATGAAATTATGGCATTTGCCACTAAATGGATGGAACTGGAAACTATTATCCTAAGTGAAATAAGACAGTCCCCCAAAACCTAAAGCTGAATGTTTTTCCAGTCTGCATATCCTGACTCACAATAGGCAGCGGGGAAGGAGGAGGGGAGGTTCATTAGATTGGAGAGGGAACAGTACAGGGAAGGGCATGGGGAAGCAAATGGGAAAGACAGTAGAATGAATCAGAATTAACTTCCCTATGTTCATAAATGAATACACGACCAGTATGACTCCACAAGAATGCGAAGTTATACTCCATGTATGTAAGATATGTCAAAATACATTCTACTCTCATATATAACTAAAAAGAACAAATAAAATACAAAAAAAGAAATGGAGTAAATTATGTTATATTCATTTGTTAATATGTCAAAATGAACCCGACTATTATGTATGACTATAATGTCTGAGTAATTTTTCTTAAAAATGTAATTCAGAATATTAAAAAAATAATCACATAATCATATAAAAACTCAAATAGATTTATTTGTATTGTTAATAATAATTTCTACAGGTATGATATTTATTACCATAGGTGAGTGCAAAATGAAAGTTGTTAAACTGACTAACCTTAAAAACATTTATATATTTATTTTAACATGAATTAAAAAAATACACATATTGTAGCAAACCCATTATTTCAGGAATATTGTTTAGTATGATGCTACATGTTTTAAATGACAAAATTGTATATATTTATGGTTTAAAAATATTTTGATACATGTATATGTTGTGGAATGGTTAAAATGAGCTACTTTCCATATGTCCACATACGTTTTTGTGGTAAGAAAATTTAAAATACACTCAGTAACAATTTTCAAGTATGCAGCAGATTGTTATTAACTATAGTAACCATACTGTACAATGGATCACTCAAGAGGCAACTTTTTTAAAAAAGTGACTTAATTTGAAAAAATATAAGTCAATAATGGAACAGGTGGTTTATATACACAGCAAAAATAGTGAAGGTGATATGCAAATGAGTGGTGTTTGGAAAACACTGATGTGGGTAAATGTTTTTGTTTCTTTCCAAAGATTCTGAAGAAATGGTCTAGGAATTCTAGAACCAATTTTAATATCCTTAAAAATATTTGTAAACAACTTGAAATTTTTAACTAAAGAAAATGAAACTAAGAAACAATGCATACACTCAAACATGATATATATGACATTATTTAATTTTTTATTTGTTTTAATTAGTTATACATGACAGTAGAATGCATTTGTGCATTTTGATATATCATACATAGATGGGATATAATTTCTCATTTTTCTGAGTGTACATGTTGCAGAATCATATTGGTCATGTAGTCACATATATACATACAGTAATAATGTCTGTTTCTTTCTACTATCTTTCCTATCCCCACATCCCCTCCCCACCCCTCCCATCACTTCCCTCTACCTAATCTAAGGTAATGCTATTTTTCCCTATTGCACCTCACCTTATTGTGAATTAGCATCCACATATTGCAGAAAGCATTCAGCCTTTGGTTTTGTAAGATTGGCTTATTTTTCTTAGCATGATATTCTCCAACTCCAACCATTTACTGGCAAATGCCATTATTTTGCTCTTCTTTAAAGCTGAGTAATATTCCATTGAGTATATATATATATATACCACATTTTCTTTATCCATTAATCTATTGAGGGATACCTAAGTTGGTTCTATGGTCTAGATATTGTGAATTGAGCTGCTATAAACATTGATGTGGCTGTGTCACTATAGTGTACTGATTTTAAGTATTTTCGGTATAAACCAATGAGTGGGATAACTGGTTCAAATGGTAATTCCATTCCCAAATATCTGAGGAATCTCAGAAAGTTTTTCTGAGGAATCAGCCTCCTTTACTGCTTTCCATAGTGATTGCACCAATTTGCAGTCCCACCAGCAATGTATAAGTGTGCCTTTTTCACCACATCCTCACCAACATTTTTTAGAAATCTTTTTTGAATCTTCTATTTATTGGATCAATTTATTTTTTTAATTAATATTTTTATTTATATATGACAGCAAAATGCATTATAATTCTTATTACACATATAGAGCACAATTTTTCATATCTGTATATAAAGTATGTTCACACCAATTCATGTGTTTATACATGTACTTTGGATAATGATGTCTATCACATTCCACCATCATTGCTAACCCCATGTCCCCTCCCATCCCCTCCAACCCCTCTGACCTATCTAGAGTTCATCTATTCCTCCCATGCTCCCCCTCCCTACCCCACTATGAGTCAGCCTCCTTATATCAGAGAAAATATGTGACATTTGTTTTTTGGGGATTTTGACAACATTTATTGTTGCCTGTATTCTTTTTTTTAAATTAATTTTTATTGTTGGTTGTTCAAAACCTTACATAGTTCTTGATATATCATATTTCACACTTTGATTCAAGTGGGATATGAACTCCCATTTTTACCCCGTATACAGATTGTGTTGCCTGTATTCTTGATGATTGACATTCTGACAGAAGTCAGATGAAATCTTAGAGTAGTTTTGATTTGCATTTCTCTAATTGCTAGAGATGTTGAACACTTTTTCATATATTTGTTAATCAATTGTATTTCTTCTTCTGTGAAATGTCTGTTCAGTCTGTTCATCTAAATTTCTTTGGCCCATTTATTAGTTGAGTTATTTGGGGGTTTTTTGGTGTTAAGTTTTTTGAATTCTTTATATATCCTAATGCTTTATCAGAGATGCATGTGGTGAAGATTTTCTCCCAAATCTGTAGGCTCTCTCCTCACTTTATTAATTGTTTCCTTTGCTGAGAAAAAGCTTTTAATTTGAATCCATCACATTTATTAATTCTTGATTTTACTTCTTGGAAAAAATAAAATACCTGGGAATCAATCTAACAAAAGAGGTGAAAGACCTCTACAATGAAAACTACAGAACACTAAAGAAAGAGATTGAAAGAAACCTCAGAAGATGGAAAAATCTCCCATGCTCCTGGACAGGCAGAATTAATATTGTCAAAATGGCCATATTACCAAAAGCGTTATACAGATTTAATGAAATTCCTATTAAAATTCCAATGACATTCTTCATAGAAATAGTAAAAGCAACTGTGAAATTTATTTGGAAAAATAAGAAACCCAGGATAGCTAAAGCAATCCTTAGCAAGAAAAGGGAAGCAGGAGGCATCACAATACCAGACCTTAAACTATACTACAGAGCAACAGTAATAAAAACTATAGCATGGTATTGGCACCAAATAGACTTGTAGACCAATGGTCAGGACCCAGAGACAAACCCACATAAATATGGTTATGTCATAGACAAAGGTGCCAAACATATTCACTGGAGAAAAGATAGCATATTCAAGAAATGGTGCTGGCAAAACTGGAAATTCATATGTAGCAAAATGAAATTAAATCTCTATCTTTCATCCTGCACAAAAATCAACTCAAAGTGCATCAAAGACTTAGGCACTAGAACAGAGACCCAGCGCCCAATAGAAGAAAAAGTAGGCCCAAATCTCCACCATATTGGCTTAGGAACCAAATTCCTCAACAAGACTCCTAAAGCATAAGAATTAAAATCAAGAATTAATATATGACATATTTTAACACATCAAAGACCAACAGTTCATTAATTTGAGGTACTTGGTATATTCACTTTTGTACAGAACACAAAATAAACTTCACCTGTCATTTAGTTAAGTCAAAGAATATACCATAACTTCTCAGTATGCTGTTGGATAAGAAAATTAAACCTATTACCATTTGCAAATACTTATCTCTATGTGAATATTTCTACCATGCAATCAAAATAAATTAAAAAAATGAATGGATATGACTGCATCAAAACTCCTGATTTCAAAAGTTTGTGTTTATCAAAACTCATATTTATTAATTTTTCACAAAGAAATATACTTTGCTTATCATATAAATTTGTATTGATAAAATTATTTTTGTTCATTTCATATATGAGGTACTATTATTCAAAAGGGAAAATTAATGAGAAAATTTGAAAACTGTTTGTGGTAGTGAAGTAGTCAGTTGAATTAATACATTTTTTCACTACCATTACATTTTGGAGTTTTGTGTAGAGTGTAAGAGAGGAATATTCTGCTTAATAATAATAGCATTTTTTAGCACTTCCTGTATCAGGATAGGTAATAATACATTAGCAAATAACTGTAAATTTTTAGTTGTGATCCATAAATGTTTATTTCTCATTCATGTTCTGTGTTGCTAATGGATTAGTCGAGCCTCTATTCCATACTGTCCTTACTCCAGAACCGAAGCTAATGGATTAACCTCTATCTGGACCACTGTATTTACATAGTAGAGGAAAAGGGGAATAGAGCACATCACACATTTGTTCTTCAGTTGTCTGCCTAACATTACAATACCAACGTCAAATTATACTCCAGAGCTATAGTAACAAAAACAGTTTTGTACTGGGATAAAAACAGACACAAGACCAATGGAATAGAATGAAGACACAGAGACAAACCCACACAGATATGGCCATCTCATCTTTGACAAATGTGCCAAAAAACAAGGTGGATAAAAGACAAACTTTTTAACAAATGGTGCTGGAAAACCTGGGTAGTTATTTGTAGAAGAATGAAACTGGGCCTTTATCTATCACCCTTCACAAAAACCAATTCAAAGTGAATGAAAGACCTAGGAATTAAACCAGAAACTTTGCAACTTTAGAAAAAAATACTGTGTCAACACTCCAACATATAGACACAGTCACCAACTTCCTTAGTAAGACCCCTAGAGTGTAAGAAATAAAACCAATAATCAGTAAGCGGATGCCATAAAATTAAAAAGCTACAGAGCAAATGAAACAAGAAACTGAAAAGAAAGTCTCCATTTTGCTTGCTTCAGACTTTGCAGTCACATCAAGTTTTGCCACATCATAGAGAAGGAAGACTAGGCTGCTGCTGGTGAGAAGATGCCAAGAATAGAACTCTTTTCGTGCCAAGATGTCTTTTGGTATGCTGATTAAAGTCCTAAACGAGGCTACACTGTGTCATGTGAGACGAACATCAGTGAGGTATATCAAGGGAAGTTCACTGAAGGGGAGGACAATATGAACTGCCAGATGTTCAACATCACAGTCATGTACAGAGATGGCAGAGTAGTAGAACTGGAATAGGCATACATCTGTGACAGCAAGATGTGCTTTCTGATTTTGCCTGACAGGCTGAAAACTGCACCCATGTCAAAGAGGATGAAAAATAAAAAGCCAAGATTCAGGGGCTGGCCAGGGGAAAACTGCTATTCTGAAGGCTCAAGTGGCTACAAGAGGAACAGGATGTGGAATGGGACATGGAAACATCTTCCAAAAATGAAGACAATTTTCTCTATTGAACAGAACTTTGCCTTTTTTTTTTAAAGTCTTTTCAGTTGTAGATGGCCACAATACCTTTATTTTATTTTTTTATGGTGCTGAAGACCAAACCCAGTGCCTTTCACATGCAAGGCAAGCTCTCTGCCACTGAGCTACAGCCCCAGCACTGCCTTTCCTTTTTCTTTTAGATTATCTGAGTTCATGGGGGTAGGTGCCTATATGTATATCGTAGGTTTTGTTTTGCGGGTTTTTATTTTGTTTTGCTTTTGGTTTTCAGTTTTGTTTATTTACATCTTTCTCTTTAGACCAGAGGAAATGTCAAACTAAAAAAATTTCGTTATTTTGTTGTTTTTTGAGAAAAAAAAAGAAAAGAAAAGATAGCCTACAAAATGGGAGAAAATCTTTAGTAGTCACTCTTCTGACATAGGATTAATATCCAGAATTGTAGGTATTCTGACCATGGAAATAGGGAAGCGTCCCCTGCCCTCCATAAGCAAACTCCTGGGGGCGGGCGGACATGGCGCCCTGATTCCCACAATTGGAATGCCCTCAATTCCGTGCTGAGGCTATTAAGATAACTATGCAGATGCACTGCCTGGTTTATATAATGACATCCTTTGAAGGAGAGAGGCTTTGTGTTTGCATTAACCTGCACCTTATCTCAGTTAGCTATCACTCAGGATTAAAAACAATACTGGCTAAAGTGTAGTCATTGGTGGTGGGTAATATGTAACTTTTTGGGCTATTAAAATGACAACAGAGTGGGGTAAGCACCCCTTTGGCTGCCATCATTCTGTCTGTCTGCAGCTTCCCTGTGTGTCTATGTCTGTCCTTTGTGCACCTCCTCTACAAGTCTCCCCACACAGGGAATCCTTTACACAGAATAGGATAAGAATGTAGAAACTTACAGCCAAATAACCTAATCAATAAACAGGCAAATAAACCAAACAAATGATTTTCAAATGAAAATAGTCACTAAATATAAGAACACATATTCAACATCTTTAGTAATCAGGAAAATGCAAACCAAAACTACATTGAGATTCTATCTCACTCCAGTTAGAATGGCAGTTATCAAGAATATAAATAATAATAATTGCTGGCAAGGATGGTGGAAGAAAGGAACACATATACAATGTTGGTGTGACTGCAAATTAGTACAACCACTGAGGAAATCAGTATGGTGATTCTCCAAAGATGAGAAATGGAACAGCTATATGACCCAGCTATCCCACTCCTTGGTATTTATTCAAAAGAACTAAAATCAGCATAATATAGAGATGCATGTACCCCGATGTTTAGAGCAGCACAATTCACAATAGCTAATGTCAAACTAAATAAATTTATAAAGTTGTGGAATGAACCAGGTGGCTATCAATAGATCAATGTATTAAGAAAATACACTGTGAAGGGCTGGAGTTAAGGCTCAGTGGTAGAGTGTTTGCTTAGATGTATGAGGTAATGGGTTTGATTCTCAGCACCACATAAAATTAAATAAATAAAATAAAGGCCCACTGACAACTCTCTCTTCTCTCTCTCTTTCTCTCTCATAATATATATATATATATATATATGTGTGTGTGTGTGTGTGTGTGTGTGTGTGTGTGTGTGTATGAATGAAAATACACACTGAAGTTCCACTCAGCCGTAATGAAAAATGAAATTATGTCATTTGTGGGCAAATGGATGGAGCTGGAGAACACCACTAAAATAAGCCAGCTGCAGAAAGTTAAGGTCAAATGTTATCCCTGATATGCAGAAGCTAGAGAGAAAAAAATGAATAAAACCCAGGGATCTTCTAAAAACAGAAAGGAGATCAGTAGAGGAGAACTACAGGATTAAAGAGGAGGGGCAAGAAAGGGAAAGGGGAAGCACTGGGGAATAAAATCAACCAAATTATGCTCCATGTATGCATGAATATACCACAATGAGCCTCACTTTTGTGTATTATACAATACACCAATGAAATAAAGATATACATGTAAATAAATACAAGGAAGACCAAAAGAGTAGAGAGAAAGGGCAATAAAGAGAGTGTGGAGGGGAAGGAAAGGGGAAATATTTGAGAATAAATTGTAGCAAATTGTGTTATGGGCATATATGCATATGTCATAAGGAAACCCATTATTGTGTATAATTACAATGCACTAATAATACACATAGAAGTGCAAAAATAAAATAAATAAATAAATAGCAATTAATCTAGAAAAATTTGTTATCTCATAGTCTACTTACTGTATTAATGTATGAATTCTACAAACACAAGAGTTCTAGTCACCTTCAAACATAAAAATCAAACACATTCAAAAGAGAAGTAGTTCATTACAGCTCAGTTTTTTTTCTTACCAAATCTAAATATGTTTAGAAAGCTTGCTGCCTGAATTAAGCACAGCATTTTATCTAATTTTCTTCTTCCCTGGGATAGAAAAAGGCAATAAAGGGGTGCACTCACCTAAGTTAGCTTTCAGGGTGTTCTCTAACTTACAATGAAGAAAAAAAAAAGGACTTGAAACAAGTGACCTTAGGGTTGGAGGACTCCTCATATTAGAAACAACATCACTAATATTTCAGCTTCTGAGAGGAGTCAAGACTTGAGTTTTTATAAAGACATGATGCCCCTAGGGACCAAAGTCAATCAGGAAACAGACCACTAACTGGACTAGAATTTCATCAGTGCACAAGGTAACTGGAGTTGTGAAACTGAGGTTCCCTAATGAACAGGGACAATAAATCCCTGGACAGTCTATCTAAATTCACAGGTTGAAGTCTAGAGGCAATTTCTACAGATCAATTCCACAGTCATAGTAACAATCTCTGGACCTGTCCTGCCTAATTTTTGATAAGGTTTTAAGCAGGTAAATGAATAGAAAAAGTCTGTTTTTGATATAAAACTTACAAAATGTCAGTTGAGCATACCTGTGATTTAACTACTTATATTAATCCAATTTTATAAGTGAGGAAACTAAAACATAGAACTATAATAATTTGTCCATGCTCCAAGGACACAGAGACTGTGCCTGTGTCTTAACATTTCTAATCCCTCACACAGTACTTGACACATAGTTGATGTTCAGGAAATACATGGATGAATAAATGAATGAATGAATGAAAGAAATTGATTCCTTTCACATGAGGCAGAAGTCACTGGGCCTCACTGTTGTTATGTCCTCACTCATTTCATCCCTTGTCATTTATACTGGGCCACCATCACTGTCTGATTACCAAGGATTGGGGTGGGGTGGCAATGGAAGGAAGGTGGTTGATTAGCCAATCAAATTCAAATTCTTTGTTCCCACATTTGCCTTTAAGAGCAAACAAAGTAATGCAATCTCGAAAAAGGCAGCTCTTGGGGAAAATGTTTTCCCACCATGTGCCTCATGTGTTTCCAAACAGTCTCCACAGACCCCATTTTTTAATGCAATTTGCACTCCCCATCTAAACAAGGCAGTCTAAAAAGGGCACCATTCTGTATTAAGGATTTTGGTCTTGATTTCCAGCCATCAATGGAATTAACCACATTTTGGCCTTGCAGAGGTTGCATTCCTGATTCTCTCTGCCATCTCACTTATAAAGGCAGAGGAGGGAAGCAGGGTGCCAGGGAGAAGGCATCAGCTTGGCGTCTGTGGCATAACCACTCGGGAAATTCCATTCTCTGAAAATCCACATCTCCTTCCTGTAGGCCTTGTGGCTGGGGCCCACAACTGGGGACAGAGGCCACACAGCTGCTCTCCCTTTAGCCCCTTCCCCTAAACCCATCAAGGGCAGAAAGGCACTGATGTCCACAAGTTCAAGGGGACAGGAACTTTATCCTCTAAAAATCTCCTTCCCCAAAGATTGGAAAGGTAAGAGGAGCTTTTCTTAGTTTGGACTAAATCCTGATGCACAGGCTCTTCTTTTGCCTTTCCAAGAAGGTAATTTTTGACAGGTTAGGTTTAGAACCACTTTCATTGTCAGGGTCTTCCATTAGAGCTGTGGTTTGTAAATATTTCTTAGCTTATGATGTGCTTTCTAAAAATAAAATTCAGTATATGAAAGACAAAAAGTGTAGCTACACTGGGTAAAATAAGGGAGGAGACCTAGATCTCTGACAGATTTTTCTCCCTATATCAGCTTCTGAGGACTCTCCATGAGTATTCCTTGTGAACCCAAGAACACAATTTAAAGGGTACTATATTTGACTGTAAGACCCAATATGGAGGACTGTGAACCCCATCAGGCTTAGTGGCCTCATTATCCCAGCCCTGTATTCAAAGCCAGGTATATAGAAAGAGCATCACTGTCATATGTCCAATGAATAAGGGGTACCAAAAGTTATTGGAAATTGCTGTTCCTTACTTATTTCTCTCTCTCTCTCTCTCTCTCTCTGTGTGTGTGTGTGTGTGTGTGTGTGTGTGTGTGTGTACGTACACACTCACCTATGTATGCATATTGAAAGGAAGAGGAACTCAAAGCACAGGGCTAGAGTGCATTGTTACTGAAATGAGAATCAAATTCTGATAGGGAGCTTGGGACAGGAGCAGTTGTGAAGAGGAGCTGAATGGCAGTGAATGGCTCAGCAGGCTGCTAGCTTCTGCAGATTTGCAGGCAAAGCTGATGCATTTGCTCATTAATTTATTAGACAGTTACTGAGTTCCTGCCATGTGTCAGGCCAGCTCCTGAGAGACAAAGATGAAAACAAAGCAGTTCCAGTAAATAGTGTAATGCTATATTCACTTAAAAACCATTTAGCAACAATTCATTGCTTAGCTTTGACTGTCAGATTAGGTTTTGATTTGGTTTTAGTCTATTAATAACTTTTTGAGAAAAAAAACATGGGATTCCAAGCTTAAACGAAGTATACAAAGACAAAGTACATCTTAATTTTCACTAATTTCTCACCAAAATTAGCATTTATGTTTATTATAAATATAGGCCACACAATTATGACTTCTTCATTAGCAGAAATCACAGATGTTGCCTAGGCCCTTGCTAAATTGCTAATGCTGGCCTCTAACTTATGATCTTCCTGCTTCAGACTCCAGAGCCCCCAGGATTACAGGCATGTTATCTCAAAATAAAACATAAAAAGGGCTGGGAATGTAGCTCAGTGGTTAAGCACCCCTGGGTTCAATTCCTGGGAAGGAAGGAAGGAAGGAAGGAAGGAAGGAAGGAAGGAAGGAAGGAAGGAAGGAAGGAAGGAAGGAAGGAAGGAAGGAAAATAAAGAAAGAAAGAAAGAAAGAAAGAAAGAAAGAAAGAAAGAAAGAAAGAAAGAAAGAAAGAAAGAAAGGAAGGAAGGAAGGAAGGAAGGAAGAAAGAAAGAAAGAAAGAAAGAAATCACAGATGTCTTCATCTCAAATCAATATTGCATCTGGCATGCACAAAATCCAGAATTTAAAGGAGTAAAGAGGACCTGTGGACCACCAAAAGCCTGTGTTTAGAATGAAGAGGCTTCAAAATCAGGTCGCTGTGCAACTAAAAACAAATAGTTAATCACATGTATTTCAGCAACAGGTGCCATCAGTAAAGTCCCTAAAAGATCAAAGGGGGACACCCTGAACATTTCTTTTCACACAGATATTCAGATTGTTCCAGACCATCCACTCCATAGCACAGAACAGTATGCACCCATGAGCATGAAACTGAGGCTTATTGTCTCCAACTCTACTCCCCCCAGACACCATATTTTATAAGAAGAGGGGAATTGAAATTAAAAAACACGTTTCAATATTTATCCAAAGAGGCTGAATCTTTCAATTGGCACAATGAGTTATGTGTCTGAATTCCCTTTCCCCTACCCAGCAAGGTCAAAAGTTCTTGGGTAGTTTAGTTCAACTCTAGAGAACATTTCTACACGTCTCAGGGGCAACTCTGATATAGGTGTTTTGTTGTTCATGTGCAAGTCAGTTCAGAGTCACCAGGAAGACAAAGGAAGAAGTCTCCAGTTCCATGAGTCTGTGAGACTGGTAGTTCAGAAAAGGCTGCATTGTGGAGGGAACACTTGAATTCTACCTTGAAATATTAGTATGTTCTCGGAGGTAGTCAGGGACTTCACTTTCAATACCAATCTTCTTGGTTAAAAAATTAATAGTTAACATTGTGTGATTTGAAGGGTACCAGGAAGGACTCCTAATACTCCCCCATCAAATATCACCTAAAACACTATCATTCAGGAAATACTGTTTTGGTCTTGAATGGTTTCTAGACCAGTGTTTCTTAAATGAAAATGTACTTGGGAATTGCTTGTAAATCTCATTAAATGGCAGATTCTGATTCAGTAGGTGTGGGACAGTACCTGAGATTCTGCATTTCTAATGAGCTCTCAGGGAATATTGCTAGTCTGCGGATAACACTTCACATAGTAAGATACTAGAGACCCTAATATACGTAGCTAATAAGAGCTAACATTTAGTCTGTCCTTATTTTGTGGCAGGCATTGTACAAAGCCCTTTGAACACTATCACCTCACTGAGCTTCATGACCATGTTATGAAGAAACAGGATTTTCAGTGATCAAACTCAGTTAATTTTAAGTGATCTGCCCAAGGTCATTGCTGTGATGAAACTGGGATGGAATACAAGCTGTCTCATCTTGGATGCTAACTCTTAACAACACTCTATTGCTTCCCAGAAGGGGTATGAACTTAAGAAGATAATTTTAGTGGTTATTTTTTTTAAGAATCTGGACCAATTTTTAGAAGCCAATATGTAGTTACAAATATAAGTGATCTGTTTAGCAGGGCTGGAAAACCCCAAACCCATTTTCTCATTTAACCCATTCATCTTCCATATCAGCTACTAAAGTACCACCTCAGACCACTGGGGTTCTAGGCTACATGGTTTACAGCCTAGTACTTCGAGATGTTAGGAGTTACCCTCTCTAGGTATATCAGTGGACAGTTCATTGAGAATGAACTCAGCATTGGATGAAAGCTTAATCAGGAGGGGCACCAGAATGGAAATATAAGTGGATTCAGAAAGAGAGATGGGAGGGCCACAAACAGCCCCATCCCTGTTTGCTCAGAGTTTGTTCTACCTTGAGAATGCCTTCCTTGAAGCTTCTCTAGGTTTACTTATTTCTCTCCCCTTTCCCTTACCAGTGGTTTGCACCCCTGTTCCTACTAGTGAAAATGGCCACCTGCTAGGGCAGGTTTTCAAAGCATCTAGTCCTGTGGTTTGAAGACTTTGCTCTGTGCAAACTGGAGCTCCTCCAGATACCTCATTTTGACTACTGGGTGTAATGAGGATAAGGAGAAAGATTGGAAGGGGTTAGCAGGGACTAGTTACTCAGCCATTGCAGAAGCAGAGAGCCTTAGAGTCTAAGAAGTTGGGAGTTTCAGCTGTTGATTTTTGTTCCTGTGAAATGTTTCCGCTTACCTCCCCTGATCATCTCTCCTTTTACAGCCAGAGTGGGCTTTCAGTCATCTCAAAAATGCTGGGAATAAACACTAGATAATAGTTTCATTTATTCATGTTCATGAACTATATTTCATAAACATTTCAACTCTAGGATTGTCTTTGATCATGTTCTAGTTAGTTCCATTTAACTATTTGCTTAAATATCACCTCCTCAGAGTTTTTCCTGACCATCCTATTTAAAGAAACACTCCCATACCCTTTTTATTTTATTTATAACACTTAACCTTAAATTATGTATTTATTGTATCTCTCCTCACTGAACTGTAAGCTCCAGCTCATTATTGTTTCTTACAGCCTAAACCATTACCTGGGACATAACAGATGCTCAGTAACTATTAGGCAATAGATGAATGAATAAACCCAATTTTCATTTAACCACAGACTTACTTACCTATTAGATCTGTGGAGTTTCTCTTTTCACAAGATGGTATATAACAAGAGTTTTTATGTTCCCTGAATGTGGTAGTTCTTCAACAATTAACTGAATGAAAGACAGATGACTATAGGAAGAAAAGCTTGGCTTAGACTAAAATTTTTGCTGTGTGTGAGGACGTTATGGACATCCATGTCAGAAGGGTAGAATATCAAAATAGAAGAAAGGTCAGTGGAGTAGACAAGGGGAATGAAGGGAAGAGAGGAAGGATGGGATAGGGAAACATGATGGAATGAATCTGATACAACTTTCTTAGTACACCACAGTGAATCTTATAATCGTATATCCAAAAGACTCTAACTTAAAATAAATGATAATTAAACAGCAGAAAGTTCAGTAGAGTAGAAGGAAGGGAACAGGGAGAGGGAGGGAAGGGGAGGTAATAGAGACTGAATTAGAGCAAATTATATCCCATGCTTTTATAATTATGTAAAAATGAATCCTAATGTTATGTATAACTAAAATGAATCAATTAAAAGAAAAAAACACTAAAGCACTCTTAATATTGTAAATACAGAGTTCAAGCTTTGAAATTATTTACAAACTCTAAAAATGATAAAGGAAAGTGTGAAAAAGAAAGAGTGCTTTCAAGATACAAACTACAGAAAGTGCATGAGCTTTTTGTTTACCAAAAGGTCAGTATGGACCATAATGGTTGCAGGCAACACTAGACTGGCAGTCTGTAGAGGCTCCGCTCACTAGAAAATTCTGTGATTACAGACTCGCACACATCCCATGGCATGTGATCGGCTGTCCAACATCTCTTTCCTAAGGAGTGCCTCTCACGAAAGAAAATGCTGCACAAATTGTTTTCCCCATTGTAAAAAGAAAAAAAAAAAAAGTCTTGGAAATTACCAAACCACAACTGAGCTGCAGTCAAAGCAGTCTTGAATGAGCATTAACAAGAAGAGAGTGCCATGAAACAAAGGACAATTTTCCTTCTCCCTCCCACCCCCATGCTGATCACATTCCATGTTTCAAGACAATGGCACCTATCCAGCGGGTGTTTAATTCATGTAAATCCACAGCAGTTTATAGGTAGAATGGACACAGCAAGGAGCAGAAGGCAGACCTTGATGTTTGAATTGATATTCTTTCGGGGGGGGGGGGGGACTGTGAAGAATTTAAAGTACTTCATATCTAATCTGAGTTGCATCTGTTAGTGTACAAACCTACTTCTAGGTGAGGAGTTCAGACACTGACAGGCTTTGATATTTAAAATCACTGTTGAAAAATACACAAATAAGGGGCTGGGATTGTGGCTCAGGGGTAGAGTGCGTGCCTAGCACGTGCAAGGCCCTGAATGTGATCCTTAGCACCACATAAAAATAAATAAAATAAAATAAAGGTATTGACAACTACAACTAAAAAAATTATTTTTAAAAATACATAAACAATACCTCCTCGCTGGAAAAAATAAGAACAATATAAATAAGCCAGGTATAAAAATGATAAAAAACCCAATGGATAGTTACTCTTAATATACTAGTATTCTAGACCTTTCTCTAATCATGTATATAACTATACTTTTCAAAAGCAGGAATTATAATGTACTTTTTAAAAGAATTATTTATTTATTTGAATTAGGTGTGTATGACAGCAAAATGCATTTTGATTCATTGTACACAGTTGCAGTACAACTTTTCATTTCTCTGGTTGTACATGATGTAGGGTTGCACCATGTGTGCAGTCATATGTGTACCTAAGGTAATGATGTCCATCTCATTCCACCATCTTTCCTGACCCCATGCCCCCTCCCCATCTCTCCCTCCCGTTTGCCCAATCAAAGTTCCTCCATTTTCCCATGCCCTCTCCCTCCATTATGGATCAGCATCCACTTATCAGAGAGAATATTCAGCCTTTGGTTTATTGGGATTGGCTTACTTTGCTTAGCGCGATATTCTCCAACTCCATCCATTTACCTGTAAAGGCCATAATTTTATTCTCTTTTAATGCTGAGTAATATTCCATTGTGTATATGTACCACAGTTTCTTTATCCATTCATTTATTGAAGGGCATCTTGGTTGCTTCTACAGTTTAGCTATTGTGAATTGAGCAGTTGTGAACATTGATGTGGCTACATTACTATAGTATGCTGATTTTTATAATGTATTTTTTTTCACTTAGCAATACATTATAAAGATTCTTCCTCATCAAGACATATAGGTCTATAATATCAATGGACAGTTTCCAATGTTTCACTATATAAACAAAGATGCAGTGAACATACTTGAATCAAACATAATTATTTATTTTAGATAATTATGCAAAAGAGGGATTGCAGTGTCAAGGAGCATATATACTTTAATGTTTGTGATATTACCTCCTGTGTGTGATAGCATTTGGTATTATTATACCATAATACTAATTATTATTATTATTGCAATTATATGAGCAGTAAACACTTATTGATCTTACTACATACCAAACACTGAAGTATTCTTTACATATTACCTCATTTAATCCCCACCACAATTCTCTGTGGTAGGTACTATGATGCCCATTTTATAGATGGGGAAAGTGAGGTAGAGATATGTTAAGCAACTAATTAAAGTTACACAGCAAGCATGTGGAACATTCCAGAATAGAACTTAGAGAGACAGTACACTATAATATTAATTGCTACATCACCTTTGTAAATTTGATAAAGAAAACAATCAACCTTAAGCTTATAAGTTCTAGCCTCAATTACAGTTATTACTCATGTTTTCCAAATTTGTCCTCTCCCAGACATCCTCATCTTTTGTTCATGAGAGAAGTACCTTGCCCAGGAAGTGTGCCACTAATTTCTCAGCCTGAAAAAAGACAAAATACGAAATGTAAAACTTCATTTTTTAAAACAAAAGTGCAATTGGAAACCATGTTAAAGGAAATTTAGTGCTTGTGTTTTGGTGCCAGTGCCAACTGCTGGTGACAATCCAATGGAAAACAATTCTTCTTTGGATACTGCTTCTAATATTTGCCCAAAAGTCACCCACAGCACCAAGTTCCTCCTGACTCACTTTTTAATTGCAAATGCTGGCAAGCCAGTGTCATTGGGAGTACACCAGTTTGAGATGACACCATTTCTTAGAGCTTCTACCCCTAACGATAGTAACTGCTTATGAGTACTATTTTCGCTTCTGCTTTTGTCACTGAATCAGCTTGAATCTCAGTTCTGTTCAAAAAAACAAAGGGACTAAACATGCTTGATCTGGACTAGCATCTTAGTTTCACAAATAAGCCATGTGATATTGAGTAAGTTACTTAACCTCTCTATGGCTTACTCACCTTATTTTAAGAGGAAGGTGATAAAATACCAACTAATTCATCACTAACTTTTGTCAGATAAAATGAGAAAATGGGTTAAAAAAAAAGGATGTGGGCATTTAGCATTAGATTCACCTTTAACTATTTTTCAAGAGTGCAGACTTTGGAGTCAAAATTTCTAGATTCAAATCTTTATCCTGACCTTTTTAGTTGTGTCATCTTGGGCAATTTACTTATTCTCTCTGTACCTTAATTCCCTCATCTGAAAGGTGAGGTGCTTATGTCATAGGGTTTGTATGAAGATTTCATGGGTTCATGTAAAGTGCTTGCAAGAGTGACTGACACAGTAAATGTTGGATATTATGATTGTTGTTGCTATTATTATCATCATCATTAAAGCATGATAGGACTAAGAAAACATAAAATGTTGGTGATCTGGGCACAGTGGCACGTGCCTATAATCCCAGCAGCTCAGGAGGCTGAGGCAGGAGAATCACAAAGTCAAAACCAGCCTCAGCAACTTACCAAGGCCCTAAGCAACTTAGCAAGACCCTGTCTCTAAATAAAAAATAAAAAGGGCTGGGATGTGATTCAGTGGTTAAGTGCCTCTGGGTTCAATCCTGGGTACCACCAAAAAACAAATGTTGTTAAGGATATGGACAAAGTGGGACATTCACACATTTCAATGGGATTACAAAATGATAGTCATTATGGAAAAACAGTTGTTGGTTCTTCAATAATTTAAACATAGAATTACCAAAGGACCCAGTAATTCTGCTCCTAGGTGTGTGTGTGTGTGTGTGTGTGTGTGTGTGTGTGTGTATGTATATACATATACATATACATATATATCTCCAAAATTGAAAAATGGGTATTCAAACAAAAACTTGTGTACAAATGATCACAAAAGCATTATTCACAATAGGTGGAAATGACCCAAATGTCCACCAACTGAAGAATAGAGAAGTAAAATGTGCTATATTCAAACAATGGACTTTTTTGTCCATGAATAGAAATGAAATGTTGATACCTGCTACAACATGGATAAATGGTGAAAACACTTGTGTTAAATAAAAAAGCCAGTCAATAAGTATTATATGTTATATTACTATATTTATGTGAAATGATCAGATGAGGAAATTCCACAGAGACAGCAAGTAGATTAGTGGTTTCCTGGGTCTGGAGCAGGAAAGGGAGGACAGGAATAGGGAATGACTGCTGATGTTTATGTAGTTTATTTTTAGAGTGATGATAATGTTCAAAAATTTGATTGTCATAACACTTACACAAGTCTGTGTGTATTAGAGAAGACATTGCATTATATACTTAAGATAGGTGAATTTTATGGTAAATAAACCTCAAAAGAGTTGTTTTAGAGCCTATATAGTTGAGAAGGTTTAAGTTCCTCTCACACCACTTTGCCAGAAATTTTGCTCAAATGAGAGGGGATCTTTTTGTGGTCCTAACAAGATGATCAGATAAAAGATTAGTCTGAGCTTGAGACAGTGACACATTCCTGTAATTCAGCTACTCAGGAGGCTGAGGCAAGCATTTGAGGCTAGCCTCAGTAACCTAGACCCTATCTCAAAATAAAAATAAGAATGGCTTGGTTTGCAGATGAGTAGTAGAGTGCCACTGGATTTAATCCCCAGTGTTAAAAAAAAATTAGCAGCCCAGGAGGCTGAGGCAGGAGGATTGTGAGTTCAAAGCCAGCCTCAGCAACAGCGAGGTGCTAAGTAACTCAGTGAGACCCTGTCTCTAAATAAAATACAAAATAGGCTAAGGATGTGGCTCCATGGTTGAGTGCCCCTGAGTTCAATCCCTAGTATCTGCCCCCCAAATAGTTTAGTCCCTTTCCTGAGCAGTGATAACCAGTTAACCAGAATATACCATGGCTCTCTGGGATCTTTGAAATCAAGTCATAAGTTTTGAATATTACTATAGCCATGAGGATGCTCACTGTCCTGTGGTCTACCATATTCCAGATAGTTTCATGCTGTAAATGAACCATGATGAAGAACAAGAAACTTGTCTATCTTATTTTTAATTGTGTCTACAGTGCCCATCTGGCATGTTATAGGTGCTCTATAAAATATGATGAATGAATTATGTGTGAATAGGCAAAGCTACATGCATTGTGACAAGCCTGTGTAATCAGAAAAAAATTAATTCCAATCTCATCTCCAATATCCGAAAAGTCAATTAAATGATCTCAAACTCAATTTCTTGTAAAAATAATAATAGTGCCTCCTTTATAGGCAATAAACTTTAGCTAAGGTAATACAATACACTGTGATAACTTAATAAATGTTAGTTTCCTTCCTTTTCCTTACAGAATCCCTGGGGCACTGGAGGGTTCACTACTGACAAATAGCTTTGTGCTAAGTCCTGGGGTGGCAAGAAACATGAGCACTGACATGTGATAGCTATTTTCAATCATGGAAGCTGACAATGAAATTTGAGCCCATAAAATGCCACAATTGGGAGGGATCTTTTGTAAGAGATCATCTAGTCCAAGCACTATATTTGGTAGAGGATCCTCAAATGCCACAACATTAGTGGGCCATCTGAAGACTGTCTTAATAAAAATGAATGAGCAAAGAAATAACTGGCAACGTGGATGGCAGATATCTGGGTGACAATCCATGAGAAATTCCCAGAATGATTCATTGTCCTCACACCTCAAAAAGTCCCCAATAAAGTTTGACAATGTAATCACAATATGTGTATTTATACATAGTGTGGCAAAGGTTCCTGTCCGAGACAGAGCCACTTGAGGAACAGGTGTTGATCTTCACCCTTCTAAATATATTATTCAAAGCAGAATGTCTGCATCAGGAAAAATAATCAGCACATCTTCAGGGTCCTGCTTACACTTAAATTTAAGGACCATGTTTTAATTTCTTCTTTAAATTAAAAAAAGTGTAGTTGTAGAGGGACAGAATGCCTTTATTTTATTTGTTTATTTTTATGTCGTTCTGAGGATGGAACCCAGGGCCTCACACTTGCTAGGCAAGCGCCCTACCACTGAGCCACAGCCACAGCCCCTTCTTTAAATTTTGAGCCTTGTGTCCATAAGAAAAAATTATCTGTTTGATTTCCTGGTGTCCCTTAAAAGGTGGTATAAAACTAAAATAAACAAATAGCATCTTCATTTATTAAGGTCCTGAACTGAGAAATAAACTGTTAGCTAATGAAGTAAATAGTTGACTCATATGAAAAATAAATAAATGATATTTAATTTGCTAACTAAATTTTCATAGTTGATAATGTCAAGTGTGACAGATGTGTCTATTGCATGGACAGAGTATATGTCATGGACTCTAGCTCTCTATTATAAAATGCACAGAAGCATCAAGGGTGATATTGGAAGGCCTAAGAAGAAAAACAACACTCGGAGGCAGTAGAACCTGGTGGTTAACATCATAGGCTTGTTCTTCAGTTTAAGAACAAAATTTTGGCTTATGTAGAAAGTAATCTAACATCCCATCAACACACACATAAAATCACACATTCCAGACATATAAAAATGTCTGATATTTAAAGTTTGAATCTATAGTTTCATTTGAAAGCAAGAAACAAAGAAATATCCCAAATTGCAATTATGATTTAAAGACTAGTCACTCAAAGAGACAAATAGACAAGATGTAGTTCATAAGGCCTAAGAGGATAAGAATCTGAGTTGCACATTTTGGTTATGGCACAGAGTTAGAACTGGTAGCTATGGAAAGTGGGGAATTGAAAAGGGTGTCTCCTTTGAAAGAAATCTACTCATCAGCCTAAGGACAGCAATAATATGGTCCCTGCTCCAAGTCATAGGTGAAAATGAAGTCAACCTGAAAAATCAATGCCCATAGTTAATGTCACATAAAATAAGACAACAAAGAATACAGAGTAACCATAAAAAGCAAAATAATATATTAATAGTTACAATAAATATAAATGACTTAAAAAACTTTATATATATATTTGTAGCTGGACACAATGCCTTTATTTTATTTTTATGTAGTGCTGAGGATTGAGCCCAGTGCCTCATGCATGCCAGGTGAGTGCTCTACCACTGAGCCACAGCCCCAGCCTCATTAAAAAAACCTTTTTTTAAAATAGTGACACTCAGATTAAATATGATATGTTCTACTATATGTTGCCTATCAAGATACATACATAAAAGGTGGGAACAGTGGTGCACACCTGTAATCCCAGTGACTTGGGAAGTTGAGGCAGAAGGATCATGAGTTCAAAGCCAGTCTCAGTGATTTAAAGAAGTCATAAAAAAAAAGGACTGAGGATATGGCTCAGTGGTAAAGTGCCCCTGGGTTCAATCTCTGGTACCAAAGGAAAAAAAGAAATGAAACACATAAAACATCATAACACTGTGTAATAAAAAGAAAAATAGGGGATAGAAATATACATAGTAGACAAAACGAAATTTAAGGTGAAAAACATTAAGAGCAAGGGATACCTCACTAATGATTAAAAAATAGTCACTCACTGAAGAGAAAATTAATTTGTATGCATCTAAAAATATAGCTACAAAATGTATAAAGTGAAAGCTAACAGAATTAAAATGAGAAACAACCACATCTATAATAATAGTGAGAGATTTTTAGCACACCTCCTTCAAGAACTGATCTATAAAATTACTAAGGATATATAAGATTTGATTAAAACAATAAAAATTGTGATAATAAATAGATTAAAATTGGTCAATCTGATAAGGCTACAAATTGTATGATGCCAACTATATATTATTCAGGAAAAGGCAAAACTACAGAGATAGTAAAAATATCAGTGGTTTTCATGGGTTTGAAGGGAAGGAGGATATATAGGTAGTATACAGAGGACTTTTGGGGCAGTGAAACTCTGTATAATACTATGGATGTGTACACATGTCATTACACATTTGTCAAAACTCACAGAATCTGTAACAAGAAGAGTAAAACTATGGACTTTGTGTAGTGATGTGTCAATGTTGGTCCATTGATTGTGACAAATGTACTACTGTTGTATTAGAGGTTGATACATAGAGCCTGTGTGTGTTGGGAGGAAAGAAGTATGTGGAAACTGTACTTTCTACTCAATTTTTCCATGAGCCTAAAACTTCTCTAAAAGTAAACTCTATGTACACACACACACACACACACACACACACAAACTAAACACACCAATTGAAGACTAAATGTTCCTTGAAAGCACATGTAGAAAACATTTACTCACTTTCTAATGATATGAATAACTTATTTGCTTCAGATACTGGAAGATTATTTCCTAAATTTCTGTGTAATTGAAATGCAGTAGCTACAGATACAATGCATTTTAAACTTTAATTTGTATTATCAATATTGTATTTGTTACGTTTTTTGCAGTGCTGAGGATTGAATCCAAGTACACTCTGTCAATGAGCTTCACTCCCAGCCCCACTTTTTTATGTTGAGAGACTATTTGTAAGTGGCTGAGGCTGGCCTCAAACTTGCCATTCTCCTGTCTCAGCTTTATGAAGTCTAGAGAATTAAAAAAACAATAAACCAACCTTATTATATAGCATATACAATACTCTAACCATGGCCAGTTTTTATAAACTGCCAACATGATATCACTGGGAAAAGATGCACAATAGCACACCATTATATAGCATTTACTCCTTTCAGATACAATAGATATAAAAAACACCAAGAGCATAAATAATACTAAAATATAGTAAGTTAAGAAGTGGTGGGTTTTTAATGCTCCCTAACTTTGTTTCTAATATAATTTATATAATATTAATTATACATAGTTTAATTTTTATGTTTTTTAACAACCAGGTAGAAAATTTTCTGAAAATATAATAATTGGCTTTCACTAGCTGATTAGAGCTTACTCTAGCATACCACTGATAAATCCAAAGAACATAGAAGGAAATAAATAATAAAGGTGAAAGCAGAGATTAATAAAACAGAAAATCAACATACTATAGAGATGATTAGTAAAACTAAAAGCTCATTCTTCGAAAAAGTCAAATATTTGGTAAGATGGATAAAAAACAAGAAAGACAAGACACAAGCGATATTAGGAATATAAAATGGAACAAATACATACAAAGTTTTAAGAATACTATGTATGATAATGATATACTGGTGATTAGAAAGAATTAATACTTTCCTAGAAAAAAATATTTGTGGGTGGGTACCAGATATTCAACCCAGGGGTGCTTAACTACTGAGCCACATCCCTAGCCCCTTTTTATATTTTTACTTAGAGACAATGTCTCACTAAGTTACTTAGGACCTCCCTAAGTTACTGAGGCTTGCCTTGAACTTGTGATCCTCCTGCCTCAGCCTCCTGAGTTGCTGAGATTATAGGCATGTGCCACCATGCTTGATCACCTAGAAAAATTTAATTGAACAAAATTGATACAAGAAGAAATAAAAATATGAATATTCCACTGATCATTAAAGAAATTAAATGCATAGTTTGAAGTATTACTCTAAGGGGGGAAAATAAAAGGATCTATCAAAATAGTTTTATAGGTGAGTTTTTACCAAATTCTCAAGGACTCCATAATGCCATATTTTACAAACTATTCGGTGCAATAATGAATAACTATTTGGAAGAACTCCTCTAATTTAATTAGCTGGTATTGCCTTGATGCTGAAACTGAACAAGAACAGTAAACAGAATATAGATTGGTCTCACTTATGAACAGAGATGAAAAACAAAATCATCAATGAACCTAAAAAATCCACTGGTGTAAATACATAATGAACACCTTCATAGCCAAATTTATCCAGAAATACAAGAATGATTCAAAATTAAGAAGTCCATCAAGTCAGTGCATTACTACTTTTGTTGAGCATTGGTCATTGTGGTTACAATTTGGGGTGGGTATCTTTACTAGAGCAGATTAATGTGGTCACAAGTACAGAGTTTATGTACATCAATTTAGAAAATGTATTCTTTTCTATGCCATTCAGAAAAGAGTATCAGAAACAGTCATATTTGTATGAAATGGAAAAAAAATTATAATTTTGCCCCAGTTCTATTCTAACTCTTCTGCTCTCTGTCATAACACAATTTAGACAGATCTAGCCATCTGCCCATTTCAGGACATCACATCAAATTGCAGACATTATGCTGATTAGTCATGATGGAAAAAGAGTGTCTTAATATGCTTGAGGAGTTAGCAAAACATGCATGTGCATTATGGAGTGAAAGAAATCCAGGGCTGTGTGTCATGGTGCACGTCTGTTATCATGAATTCAAAACCAGCCTCAGTAACTTAGGCCCTAAGCAACTAACCACAACCCTCTCTTTAAATAAAATATAAAAGAGCTGCAATGTGGCCCAGTGGTAAAGCACTTATGGGTTCAGTCCCTGGTACCAAAAAAGAAAGATAAATCCCACAAAGATTCGGGAGCTCTCACTTTGTTAAAAATTTGGGGGGCTAATGGTTACGGATATGCCAGTATATCACTTTCATAGCAAAAGATTCCCTGCAGCACCTTGCATTACTTACCGCAAAGAAGGAAGAACAGCACCAAATAGACCTCCTTGGATTCTAGAGGCAACATATTCCACAGTGGCCCATACACCAGGTGACAGAGAATGCTGTCAGCCTTAAGTAGAACTAGGAAAATACATAGGGCCAGAGCAGATGGAAGCTATGGTTCAAGTAGTCCTTCTGTGCAAAGTATGTAATTTGAAAGACCTTATGTTGTAGAGGGGGCAATGGGAAAAGAGGCAGTGTGAACTTAATGACAAATTCTCAAGGGAAAACCACAATGCAGGTCTCTGAGGTTCCTAGGCAAGACCTTGCCATCTGTGATGGAGAAACATCAATGGACATGCTGCTGGAGGTGTAAGAGATGAAGTATTTAACTATGGGATATCAAGTAGTAAGTATCTAAAATGTTATTTTAGGAGCTGAGTTCTGTCACCAAGTCATAGTCATTAAGGCTTAGTCCACTGTAATATAGAAACTGTACTCTGGAGTTGAGATATACAGGACCACAGGAGACCATTCAACTGCATTGGCAGGTAAAGCAGAGTTGACCCACCATGTGATCCACCAGAGTTCACTAAGGCTCCTCCCTCAGTTTTAATGGTTATATAGAATATATGCATGGTAAAGATACATAAATAATGTCTAGATCACAATATGTATGACATCTCTATGCAGACTATTATAAAACTTTATTGAAGGACATAAAAGACCTAAAAATACTGAAATAAACCTTGACACTTATCTCAAGACTCATCCATAAATATAAATCACTGCTCAACAAATCCCAATACTATTGGGATTGACAAATTTATTCTAGAATTTGTCATGAAGAACAAAAGTCCAAAAACAGCCCCCAAATCTATAAAACCAAAGAAGAACTTGCCTGCCAATAAACATGGGTTTAGCCAGCCATGGATGAAACACACCTGTAATCCCAGTGGCTGGAGAGCCTGAGGCAGGAGGATCGTGAGTTCAAAGCCAACTTCAACAATTTAGCAATGCACTAAGCAACTCAGTGAGACCCTGTCTCTAAATAAAATACAAAATAGGGCTGGGGATGTGGCTCAGTGGTTACATGCCCCTGAGTTCAATCCACAACAACAACTAAAACATGGATTTATATAAAACCATGGTAATTTAAATAACATAGTATTTGTACAGGAATAGTGAAATACATCAGTGGAAAAGAAAATAAAGCCCAGTAATAGGTTCATGTACTTAATGGAATTTTGAGTATGATACAACTAGCTTCACCGATTGTAGAGAAAAGATAGACTGTTCAGTAAATGGGAATGAGATATTAGCTTTACATAAGGAAAATATTAACTATGTTTCACCATATGAGAAAGGAAATACTACTTATATTAAAAACTTAGATATGAAAAATAAAATTCAAAATTATTAAAAGAAAAAAAATCATATAGATATCATTATGACATCAGGATTTCTAAAACATAATAAAACAAAACACAAATCAAGGAAATTGACAGATTGGACAATTTGAAATTTGAAACCTCTCTCATTAATAAAATAAAAAGTCAACAGGAAAAGGTATTTGAAATACATGGACTGAAAAAAAGAATTAGTGCTTTAATCAGCTTTGTGTTGCTGTGACCAAAAAAAAAAAAAAAAAAAAACTGGAAAGAACAACTCAGGATGAGGAAATCATTTTGTCTCATGATTTCGGAGATTCACTCCACTATCAGCCAACTCCATATCTCTGGGCCTTAGGTGAGGCAAAACATCACGGGGAAGGTCATGCTGGAGGGAAGCAGCTCAGGACATGGCAATCAAGAAGCAGAGAACACTCCACTCAGCAGGGACAAAATATAACCCCCCAAAGCATTCCCCCCAGGAACTCCTTCTCCAGCCAGACTCCATCTGCTTACATCAATCTACTGATCTTGTTACAATTAGCATTATTTAATCATTTCAACTCTGAACATAATTGTATTTTGTCACACATAAGCTTCTGGGACACCTCATATGTAAACCAAAATAATTCATATCTTAATATGTAAAGAAATTCTGATCAATAATAAAAATACAAGCATATTATCTGAAAAAATGGGCAAAGTTTATGAATAGGAAGTTCCCTAGAGGAGAAACCTGATTGGCAAAAAGGAGGAGGAAAACTTTTTTTTTTTTAAATAGGGTATTATTTGACAACTTTCACATGTATATGAGGTAATATACACTTTGAAGACAATTTGAAGAAGAAATTGGCAGGTAAAATTTGGTTTTTGCAAAGTGCATTCCTGAACATTATCCAGTCTATTACCTCCTGCCCTTAGTATATTTCATCTTGTTTTTTAAATTTAAATTTAAATTTTTGTTTTTAATTGACAAATAATAATTATATATATTTATGGGGCATAATGTGATGTATTGATAGATGTATATGTTGTGGAATGATTATATCAAGCTAACTACCACAACCATTACCTCAGGTACTTATCTTTTTTTTGGTGTTAGAACAACTAAGAACTATTTGATTAGCAACCTTCAAACATATGGTATTATTAACTATGGTCACCATAATGTGCAATGTATCTTGAAAACCTATTTGTCTTACTAAAATTTTGTGCCTCTTGACCAACTTCTCCCCAATCTCCACTTATCCAGGTTCTGGTGACCACCATTCTATTGTCTACGTTTTTAAGTTTAATGTTTGTACAAATAAATAAGACCATATAGTTTTTCTCTTTCTGTGCCTTAATTATTTTGCTAAGTGTAACATACTCCAGGTTCAACCATGCTGTCAAAATGAAAAATTTCCTTCTTTTCTAAGGCTGTATAATATGCATATTCATCTGTTGATGGACACTTTGTTTCATTTCATGTCTTAGGAATTGTGAATAATGCTGCAATAGACATGAAAGTGCAATGTGTCTTCAATATAATGATTCCATTTCTTTTCTAACAGTAGACTTGCTGGATCATATGGTTATTTTACTTTTAGGTTTTTGAGGTACCTGCATACTGCTTTTCATAGTGGATGCCCTGATTTACATTCCCACAGTGTATGAGTGTTCCTTTTTTTCCACATGGTTTCCAAAAGTTTTGTCTTTGATGAGACCCATTCTAACTGGAATGAAGTTATATCTCATTGTAGTTTATATTTCCCTAATGATTAATGATACTGAACATATTTTTCATAATTGGTTGGATATTTGTTTGTTTTCATTTGAGAAATATCTATGCAAATATTTGCTTCCACTTTGTGTGCTCTTTATTCTAATTGTTTCCTTTTCTGTGCAGAAGCTTTTTACTTTGATGCAACTTCATTCCTCTATTTTTGCTTCCATTGTCTGTGCTTTTAGTCTTGTATTTTTAAAAAATCACTTCCCAGACCAATGTCATGGAGTTTTCCTCTATTTTCTTGTTATTTTATCATTTCAGAGCTTAAATTTAAGCTTTTACCCATTTTGACTTATTATTTGTATGTAAAATGACATAAAGGCCCAATTTTATTATTCTGCATATGGATATCCAGTTTTCTCAACACTGTTTCTTAAAGAGACTGTATTTCCATTTACCAGCAAATGCCATAATTTCATCCTTCTCTATAGCCGAGTAATATTCCATTGTGTATATACACCAAACTTTCTTTATCCATTCATCTGTGGAAGGGCACATTTGCTGGTAAATGGATGGAACTGGATAATATCATGGTAAGTGAAGTAAACCAGACCCCAAAAACCAAAGGCAGAATGTTCTCTCTGATATGCGGATGCTGACACACAATAAGTGGCAGGGGTGGGAGGAATGGAAGAATAGAAGTTCATTGGATTAGATAAAGGGGAATGATGGGAAGAAAGGGGGTGGGAATAGGAAAGACAGTAGACTGAATCAGACATAACTTTCCTATGTTCATATATGAACAACCAGTGAAACTCCACATCATGTTCAACCACAAGAATAGGATCCTAATCAGAATAAGTTATACTCCATGTATGTGCAATATGTCAAAATACACTGTACTGTTATATATATCTAAAAAGAACAAATAAAAAGAGACTGTCCTTTCTGCATTTTGTGCTCTTGTAACTTTTGTCAAAATCAATTGACCATTAACATGTGAGTTAATTTCTGGTTTTCTACCTTGTTCTATTATTGATGTGTCTGTTTTAAGACATAGAGGAATCTTCACTACATACTTCTAAGTGAAAAAAAGGAAAACTTAAAAGGCTACATATTGTATGGTTCCAACTACATGTCTTCTAGAAAAGGTAAAACTTGGGAGAGAGTAAAAAGGTCAGTGGTCGCCAGGGGTTGGGGGAAGGGAGGGATGAATACATGGAATACATCATTATATGCTTGTCCAAACCCATAGGGTATGCAATACCAAAAGTGAGCCATAGTATAAAGTATTCATTTTTGCTGATAATGATGTAAAAATTTAGGGTCATCAGTTTTAACAAATGTACCACTTTGGTGCCAGATATACAAAGGCAGGCTGTGCTTATGAAGGGACAAAGGATTTATGAGACAGCTCTGTCCTTTCCAATCAATTTTGCTGTGAACCTAAAACTACTCTATTAAATACAGGCTATTTTAATTTTTTTAAAAAAATACAGACCAAAGCCAGTCATGGTTTTGCACACCTGTAATTTCAGTGGCTTGAGTAGCTAAGGCAGGAGGATCATGAGTTCAAAGCTAGCCTCAGCAACATATTGAGGCCCTAAGCAACTCAGTGAGACTTTGTCTCTAAATAAAATTCAAAATAGGGCTGGGGATGTGGCTCAGTGGTTGAGTGCCTCTGAGGTAAATACCTGGTATAACTCTCCAAAATACAGACCAAAAATGTAAGTTTTGAAGTCAGATAGGCCTTAGACTTTCATCTCTGCCAAATAAAAGTTATGGAATGTTAGGCACTTTGCTTATCTTTTGGAATCTCAGTTTTCTTATTTTGTAAATGAAGAAACCTCATAGGGTTGCCATGAGAATTAAATAGGAGAGTCTCAGTACAGTGCCTGAAAAGTAGTATAATAATAACTGTTGTTTTGATCAGAGACTCATGGTGTTGAATTGGTTCTTTAATTGTGTAGGGACCCAGAACTACATATAACCTCTGCCAGTTGCTTAATCCAGTATCCAGTTTTTCATACAATTAAATCCTTTCTACTTATGGCAATTAAGCCTGTCTATTCTAATTTGGCCAATTGTAGAACTCAAGAACAAGTTGATAATCCTCATATTAGTACCTCAAGACACTAAATAGGAATCAAAAACCCAACTTCTAGTCACAGTTCCATGACAATGTAACTGGATGCCCTGGAGCATTGTGTATTCTTGTCTCCTATAAGAGGCAAGAAATAATTCCTACCCCACCTTGCAAAGTTGTTTTAAGGATAGCATAAAGTAATGTGCCTGGTTATGGTTTGAAATTTTAAAGAGCTATACAAATTTAAGGGATTAATAGTAACTTGAAGAAATATATTAAGTTATTTCTTAACCTTCTCCATTCAAGCCCAATTAGTCTCTAACCCCCTCTGTATTCATTCATTCCACAGACCTGAATTGAGAGCCAACTTCATGTCAAGTCCTAGTAGAACAAAGATTAATAGATTCCTGTCACAAAGAAGCCGAAAGTTTAATGGAAAGATAAACATGAAAAAATCAAATTTTTTATAATGTTATAAATGTTTTAGGATATATATTATATATACATTGTATACTATATACATAAACACAGATGAATAATGGATTTATGAAGCCTTATAGAAGGCTTCAC
Organism: Callospermophilus lateralis; assembly: GCF_048772815.1. NCBI lineage: Eukaryota > Metazoa > Chordata > Mammalia > Rodentia > Sciuridae > Callospermophilus > Callospermophilus lateralis. The sequence continues at coordinate 88,792,028 of NC_135325.1, read as the reverse complement.
AGAGAAGGTAGTATTAATTCAGTACTTTGAAGGATGAATAGCAAATTTCATAATGGAGAAGATATTTTAGGCTGAAGGAACAGTATAAGTAAGTTCACAGAGCAACAAGAGTACAGAGCATGCCAGGTGAGAATGATCTTTACGTATTATGAGAGCTGAAGCAGATGAAATATACTAGGAAAGGGGAAATAATGAATTATATTTGGAAAATATCAACTCTAAGATGCATATGAAACAGCTCTTTGGATATTATTAACACATGGGAACTTACATGGAGAGTTTTGGGAGTTATCAGTATTTAAGTATTAACTAAATATGTTGAGGGGGACAGAGTGAATAATATTCACATTTCTTGTTAGGGTAACTGGGTAGATGGTGGTGCCTCATTGAAGTAAAAATCATAAAGGAGGACAAGTACGACAGTGAGGCACACCTATAATCTCAGTGACTTGAGAGGCTGAAACAGGAGAATTGTAAATTCAAGGCCAGCCTCAGCAACTTAGCGAGGGCCTAAGCAACTCAGGGAGACCCTGTATCAAAAAGTTAAAAGGGCTGGGGATGTGGCTCAGTAGTTAAGCATCCCTGGGTTCAATTCTTGATACAAATAGAAAAAAAAAACATAAAATAGGATGAACAGAGGGGTTAGGAGATCCTATAGTCCTTTGGATATGTTGATTTTCAGATACCCGTGGGACATCCAAATGAGGATGGTCAGTAGGCATTTGAATGTATAGCTGTAATATTCTAGAATGAAATTTGGAGAGTACAGAAATTGTGTTAAAGTAATGAAAATGAGTAAAATTGGCCAAGGATAGTGTGAAAATAAGATTATGTACAGGACAGAGTGAATATTGACTTTTATTTTTCTTTTTTAGTTTTTTGGGGGAAGTTGTGCTAGGTAGGGGTGAAACCCAGGACCTCGTATATACTGAGAGATTGGTAATCTGTGCTAAATGCTGAAGACTGAAAGATTAACTACAATAAGGTCTGACAGGTACCCATTGAGTGTTTATTGGATACTTAGTTTTCCCTTATAATTTTCCAAAATCAAAGGACCTGAACATATCAAAGTTGAAAGCTAGCAAAAGCACTGGCAGTCAGCACTTTGTTTTCCACCAATCTGGTATAGCCCTTCCCTTACAGGACCTTCCAAGTTCACCAGTTACTGTGTGTGATCGAATAGCTTTGTTTTCCCCTTGGCTCTAAACTGCCCAGACAAGAAAATCAAGTGAATACTTATTGAAATGCATGTAATCGATTTCAGCAAAGTAAAATAATAAAAATAGAAAACTTAGTTTCTAATGGAACTGACCATACAGGCCTCCCCAGGGTGCAGAGGTTTACGTGTTATGCCTGGACTATGTTAAGAAAATTAAAACTGGATTTGTAACTAAAGGGGCCAAAGTGTCAAATCACTAAAAGCAGAAAATTCCACTTGCAATCCAGATGCCAACTCTCACACTGGTTTATGATGAGAGAAAGTGAAGATTTATAATATGCTTTCCATAAAGTACTGACAGCCACTCAACTAGGACCTCAGAGGGCCAGCTCAGAGGTTTTACCTCATTACCAAGGAAGTGAGAGCAAAGGGAGAGAGTGCACAGTCACAGAATAGGCTTTGTCTTTAAGAGGAAGGACTACCTCTCACACCTGGACTTCTTGAGCTCTGTCACTTGAGGAGTTTCAATATTTATAACAGAATCAAAGCAAGAAGTAAGTTGGCCCTTGAAGTTCAAAGAAGAGTTATGTATCATGTGCAAATGAATTTCTTATAGTCACTCTTCTGGCATATTTGAAAGTCATCCAATCTGGGACAAGTTTGGCTATATGTACCAGTAAGAAACAATCTCGAAATTTTAGATGCTTATAATAAGTGTCTATTTCTTGCTCATACCACAAATACGACATAGGTTGGCAAGAGGGCACTTTGGAGGATGGTTCTAGTCATAGTGATCTTAATTGCCCTCACTTTGGGATCCCAGCTAATTAAAGAGTCACAGGGGATGTTGCCAATCAACCCAATTACGGAAAAGGCAAAGTGGCAAAGAAAAGCACTGGTTCTTCAAGCTTCTTTAGATATGACACATTCCACTTCTGTTCTTATTTCATACCCTCAAGCATGTCATATGTCTGAACTTGATTTTTTTTCTTGGTACCAGGAATTGAACCCAGGGACTCTTAACCACTGAACCACACCTCACATCCTCAGCCCTTTGGGATATTTTATTTTGGGATAGGGTTTTGCTAAGTTGCTTAGGGCCTCACTAAATTGCTGAGACTGACTTTGAAGTCTCAATTCTCCTGTCTAAGCCTCCAGAGCTGCTTGGGATTACAGGTGTATTCCACCACACCCAGCACTGAGCTTGATTTAAAAAGAGTAGGTATAATCCTTCTATAGGTAGAGAGTGTAGGAACTCACATGAACTGAGTGTACAATAGTCTACCAAGAAGAAACCATTATAAATGTGTGTTGAACCTCAACTAGATTATATAGCAGGTAATTTGAACATGCATTTCTAAGTAGCTGTCATAAAAATATCCAATGTGACTAACTAACTGGCTACTGTGCTTCAGACTCTACCATTCAAAATTCATTCCGTGAAGCTTAAAACATTGCACTATCTGAACTCACTGGCTGCCAAAAAAATTGCTCAGGATGTGACAGTACATTAACAACATGAAATTAGTATAATATTCAGATTGGTTATCCTATAGTGGGCTATTATAATTGGAAATAGGGAGTACAGCCCTGAGATACTTCATTTAATACCTATAATATGCCAGGCACTATGTAGATTCTTTCATATACTATATTTTACTTTCTTCCCTTACCTATTCCAATGTAAAGATAATGCAAAAGGTCCTGAGTTGACACAATCTCCAAGATTGTGGTCTTTGGCAGGCCATTTTTCTCAGTCCCAGACAGAAATTCACTAGGGGATCCTAAGGTTTACTTGCCTCCTTTGGCTGTGACATGATAATACCCCCTCTATAGCTACTAGAAGACTGAATTGCTACTACTGATACTCTTGACTGTTGCAGTAAAAGAATACTGGCAGACCAAAGAAAATCCATGCAATCCAGTAGGAGAAAAGGACAAAGAATCATACAGTTGGGTCTATGGATCTGATGAAACCACTCTTTAACTAAAGTTTTGAGAGTACTGTGGGCCAAGCCCAGACACACACAACTATATGTTCAGGGTGTGCCCGAACCCATTAAGCATATCTCTGCAGCAGGACTGGTCCAGATCAGCAAAAATTGAAAGGAGACAGTGGTAGGGACACTCATCCAGATTCACATTTTCAATGGAGATAATTGAGAGTGATGAATCTGACAATCACTGTGGCAAGGAGTAGCACTGTGCAGTAGTGATGATTTCATACTATCCCCACACCCCAGAGGGTGATATTAACCCTGAGGATGAGGTGAAGTTCAAGATTGTTTCTATCTCTTTGATATGGCTACACATCTGACCTATTTCCAGAGATTTCCCACCTCAGTGTGAGTTCCATCTTTCTTGTCACATTTGTATCACTGTTTTCTGCCTATGTTATGGGGAGTTTCCTATATCAGCAACTGATTGATGGTGGGAGGCAAGAAAATGGAGCAGTTTCCCCAACTTATCCTCCTGGCAATATCTTGGCAATCTGGCAGAAACAAGTTGTGACTTTGCATGCCATTTGAATTCTCCAAATTTACATGTTATATATTAGAGAATGGGGAACAACCATCTGGGGGGGGAGTCAGAAGAAAGAATGACCATTGATCACCAATGTAGTTGCACTTGAAATATCTAACCTCTTCTTCAATCCCTGAGACCAGACCATACTTGGACAAATGTCTCCAGCAGTCTCCTTGCCAATCTCTCATCACACCCTTAATATTGGGCTTTCTTTCTACTTTGATGTTGATTTGCATCCTCTCTTCACTAGCAGAACTGGCTTTTGCATATTCCCTATATAAGAGGGTCTGTGAAAACAAGCTATTGCACTATCTCTCAGTAACAGAAGGTGCATGTTGGAGAGTTGAAATGAGGACAAGGGTGTGACAGGATACCTCACCCTTTCTTCTTTTTTTATTTGTTCTGTTTAGATATACATGACAGTAGAGTGTATTTTGACATATTACATGTACATGGAGGATGACTTACTCTACTGAGGATCCCATGCTTATAGTTATACAAGTATGGAGTTTCACTGGTCACATACTCATATATGAAAATAGGAAAATTATGTCTGATTCATTCTACTGTCTTCCTATTCCCATCCATTCTCCCTTCCATTCATTCCCCTTTGTCTAATCCAGTGAACTTCAGTCCCCCCTTCCTTTAAAACTCATGTTGCCAAGGTTTTTGAACACCGCATCTTAAAATGTTTTGATCAACAGATAACCATTGGACATATTTATGAAGCACAATGTGATATTTTGATTCAATGTATACATTGTGTAATGATTATGTCAGGGTAATTAGCATATTAATCACCTTAAATTTTACCATTTCTCTACGATAAGTACATTCAAAATTCTCTCTGTTACCTATTTTAAAATATGCATGCATTATTGTTAAGTATATTTATTCTACAGTATAATATAGCAACAGAAATTATTCTGCCCATCTACTTGTAACATTGCACCCAATGACAAACCTCTCCTCGTCTCCTGTTATTCTCCCCAGGCTTTGGTAACCACTATTTACTCTATGATTTTCCAGCTAGTTTAAGATGTTATAATGAATGCAGAAGAAGGTACAACATTTAGGGTATCATCTAGAGAGTTCCATTCAGGGGGGACAGTAGCAGAACACCAGATCCTTGGGGTGAGAGTTCAGAAGGTCCCCCATAAAGCAGAAGAAACATGCCCAAGGAAGACATTCCAGCAGGTTCAGCCTACTTCATGATTCTGTTTGGAGCTATCTCTTTCTTAATGTGCATCTGGAATAGGATAGTATTTTTAAGTGGATGAGGAAGCAAACCAACCTGATTTCCCAGAGGGATCTTTGCAGAGTCATCTCCAGGGAGCTGGAAAAGTTTCTTTCAGAAGACACCTGTCATGGGGTTGGGGGGAGATCAGTAGAGGAAAGGGCCAGTGGTGGAAGGCAGGGAGAGAGGAGAAAGTTCTGGGGACAGATATTGGCCAAATTATATCATTATATTTTGTGCATGTAAGAATACATAACAACACATCCCATAATTATGTACAATTATAAGTACCAATTTAAAAATGTGGGGGAAAAGATGCCTGTCAGTAGAGTTTGACCTGCTAATGAATAAGCCTTCTACCAATAGATATTGGCACCCTTACATAATTATGTTTTATTGAATTACAAATCCTGAAGAGGGGATTACATTGGTTAATTTATAGTTTTGTCTACAAAATAATAGATGACTCAGTGGGAAAGTGAAGTTGAGAAGCCATGAAGTATAAATACTGGCACTTCCTCAAAAAAACAAACAAAAAAGCAATATAGATTGTAAAGTTAACAAAGATCCATTGGAAGATTTCTCTCGAAAAGGGTAACATCAATGAGGTATACTCAACAAATTTCTTCCAAAACACACATATATTCATTTATTCATTCATCCATTCATTCAATACGTGTTTATTGAGCACCAACTATGTTCCAGGCACTGTATAATGTGCTGGGGAGAAAAGAATAGATAAAACAGATTTGACCTGTACATTTATGGAGTTTAAATTTTAGCAGAAATTTCTTACAGACTTTAATAAGCACACAAATTGATACATCATCACAAATTAGAGTCCTGTGAATAAAATAAGAGTACAATTGAGATCAAAAGAGGAGAAGCATTTCACTTTAGGCAAGGATTATCAAGGAAAGTATCTTTGAGGAGGAGGCATTGAGACTAAAAAAAAAATGAAGGGCTCAACATGATAAGCTGCAAGATATTTATATGGTTTTAAAGTATCTCCCTATAGATCGCACATAAGTTGAGGTCAAAGTAGCAAGTTTATAACAGAGAAATTAGAAAGCACTTTAACCACATGATCAAAACTAGTATCATTGACAAGGAGCAGATGCATGCCTCCCTATGTGACATGTTGAGATGAACCCAACCTCCTTATATAGTATTCTGACATAGTCTGAATTTTAAAATGGGGAAATATCAAACAAACAAAAAAATGAGGAACATTTTATTTTAAAAATGGTATAATAGTTTGTCTAGGCTGTCATTACAAAATACCATAGACTGCGTAGCTTAAAAATAGACAGTTGTTTCTCCCAATTCTGGAGGCTGAAGTTCAAGATCAAAATACTGTCAAAGTTGACTCCTGCTGATTCCACTTCTCTTAGGCAGTAGACAGCCACCTTCTTGCTGTGTCCCCAAATGGCCTTTTCTGTGTTCTCATGCAAATGTAAGAGATCTCTACTGTTTTTGCTCTTATAAAGACACCAGTACTAAGAGTTTAGAATCTCACCTTTATAACTTAATTTAACCTTAATTACCTTCCAAAAAGCCCTATCTCCAAATACAGTTACATTGAGAGTTAGTGCTCTAATACATGAATTTTGGGGAGGGGAACATAATTTGGTCCGTAATGATGAGACTGTATTTTGCAAAATTGTCAATGTCATTAAAGACAAAGAAAGGCTGAGGAACTGTTCCAAAGTAAGGAAAGCTAGAGAAGGGGACATAGCAAAGAATCAGTATGTACTCATAGACTAAATACTCTACTGAGGGGGGGCAATGCTATAAAGATTATTTTGGAGTCAAATGATAAATTCAAGTATAGATAGCAAAGTGGATAAAAACAATTGCAATGATGTAAAATTCTTATGACTGATTACTGCAGTTATGTATAAGACTATTTCTATCCCTCAGAAATGCAAGGTCAAATATTGGAGATAAAGTTGTTATGCAACTTATTCTCCAATGATTTTCAACATTTATACATAAAGAAAGCAAGTGATAAAACATATGGGGTGTTGAAATGTCAACATGGATTGCATATGGATAAATTTCAGACTTGTTCCATAAGTTTAAAATTATTTTCAGATTAAAAACTAAGAGAGTGGGATAGGGAGCGGAAGCATGGGAGGAATAGAGGAACTCTAGATAGGGCAGAAGGGTTGGAGGGGAGGGGAGGGAGCATGGGGTTAGAAATGATGGTGGAATGTGATGATCATTATTATGCAAAGTACATGTATGAAGACATGAATTGGTGTGAATATACTGTTTATACAACCAGAGATATGAAAAACTGTGCTCTACATGTGTAGTAAGAATTGTAATGCAATCTTCTGTCATATATAAATAAAAAAGAACAAATAAAATATTTATCCTTTCATTGAAAAAGAATAAAAAACTAAAAGAGGGCTGGGGTTATGGCTCAGTGGTAGAGCATTCGCCTAGTGTGTGTGAGACATTGGGTTTGATTCTCAGCGCCACATATAAATAAACAAAGGTCCATTGACAACTAAAAAAATATATAAAAAATAAAAGAAAATGGGCAAAAGGAACCAACTATGTTATGAGTGGAGTTAAAGGACCTTTTCCCTTACAACATTCTTCCTCCACCTTTAAGGCACTTAAGATGATTTTTAATTAAATATTGATTATTGTTATTGGTTATTTGTTAACTTTCTAATACATAAGACTATAAGCTTCCAGAGGGTCTCAAGCCTAGAGCAACAGTACATTCCCAATAACCAGTGAGTTACACAGCAGGTAGGAGAGAGGTGATGAGATCTGGATTTATAGTCTTAAAAGATGCTTTGTACACCGGGAACAGTGGTGCACATCTGTAATCCCAGTGATTGGGCAGGCTGAAGCAGGAGGATTGCAAGTTCAAAGCCAGCCTCAGCAACTTAGCAAGATCTTAAGCAATTCAGCAAGATCCTGTCTCTAAATAAAATACAAAAACGGCTGGGGTGTGGCTCAATGGTTAAGTACTCCTGGGTTCAATCCCCAGTACCGCCCCCCCCAAAAAAAAGTTGTGCAAAAAGAAAAAACAAATAATAAAGACATGTTTTGGAAAAACATGTAGATGTCCCTTTCCCTTTTAAAACATCATGATCTTCTAAACCAATGGATAATATACAGAAGTTACAAGGGAACATTGAAACTACTAAGAAACAAAGCATTATGATGGAAACTACTTGTTTGTTTGTTTGTGGTACTGGGGATTGAACCCAGGGTCTCATGCATGATGGGCAATTGTTCTACCACTAAGTTAACACCCCAGCCCTTGATGGTTACTTGTTCTGTACAAACAATGCATCTTAAGTTTTCCCCAATCTTGCCCTCATCTTATAATATTTTATTGGACTTTTTAATTTGAAAAAAATTCAGGTACTAGACAATAATATTAATGTTGCAATTGATAGGCTATATAACAACAATAAAAAGGTACTGAGCAAATAATTTGTTTACCTGTTCAGTGGCTACTGCAGTGGTAGCAAGAGATAGATCCGTAGCTTGGGTTAGGGTGGAAACAAGAGATGGAGGGAACAAAGGGAAAAGGAGGGATTTGAGAGTGACTTTGGAGGTTGGCTTAGTTTTGCATTGTTGAAACAGAATACAAAAAACTGGTTGATTTATAAAAAAAAACAAAATATATTTCTCACAGTTCTAGATGCTGGGAAGTCCAACTTCAAGGAGCCAGCAGCTGTTAAGGGTCTTCTTGCTGCATTCTTGTATGGTGGAAGTAATAGGCAAGAGACAGAAAAACAGAACAGCGAACACACTTGTTTTAGTCAGCTTTTTTGCTGCTGTGACCAACAGACCTGAGATGAAGAATTTTACAAAAGGAAGTGTTTATTTGGAGTTTCATGGTTTCAGAGGCCTTAGTGTGTAGGTGGCTGGTTCTTTTGTTCTGAGCTCAAGGGGTAGCAGAACATCATGGCAGAAGAATGTGGCAGAGAAAAGCTGCCTAGAACATCCCATCAGGAAGCAGAGGGAGAGACTAAGCTCACCTCACAAAATGTATACTACAAAGGTACACCCCCAATGACCCACCCCCTCCAATCACACCCTATCTGCCTTGAGTCACCACTCAGATAATCCCTATCAGGGGTTAAGGCTCTCATAACCCAATCATTTCACCTCTGAACTTTCTTGGATTGTCTCACACATGAGCTTATGGAGGACACCTAATTTTAACTATAACAACACAACCTCAAGCCCTTTTTATAATGATATTTATCCACTTATGAAAGCTCTGCCTATTACATTCCACTCCCCCTACTGTTGTATTGAGGAGTAAATTTTCAATACATGAATCTGGGGGCCATATTCAGATCATAGCAGAAGTATATTTGTGATACAACTAGATATGCCTTCTTTCCTACAGAGCAACTAAGGAAGTTTGATAGTGTCTGGGGTTACAAGGAGAGATTGAGTTGACTGGGGCAGGACAGAGCTAAAATCTATTTTTTTATATGATTAATTTTTAACTTATGCATAAAATTGCATATGTTATGATAGTGTATCATGTGATGTTTCAACAAGTGTATATACATTGTATATTGTTTAAATCAGGTTAAACAATATGTGATATGTGATAGGCTAAACTTTATCTCCCAAAATATTCATGCTTTCTTATAGTAAAAATTTTTTAAATTCTATCTTCTAGTTTTCTGAAATATGCAGTACATTATTGTTATCTATAGTCGTCCCACCATTCAAAAGCATATGAGAGTTTTTGATCCTGTCATTTGGTGCCCAATTATCAAATTTTCCCCATCCCTCAAACCCGCAATCTCTCCAGATTTTGGTAACAACCATTCTACTCTCAACTTTTCTGAGATCAACATTTTTAGATTGCACATGCGAGATCATTTGGTGCTTGTCTTTCTATGCCATAATAATCTCCAGTTCCATCTTTGCTGCAAGCAATGACAGGATTTTATTCTTTTTATTGCCGAATAGTGTGTATGTGTGTATGTACCACATTTTTTTGTGTGTATGTACCACATTTTTTAATCCATTCTTCAGTTTATGGACACTTAAGATGTTTCCATTTCTTAGCTATTTTGAATAGTGCAGCAGTGAACATGGAAGTCTAGATCTCTCTTTGACATGCTGATTCCGTTTCCTGTGCATATATACCTACTATTGGGATGACTGTTCAATATGGCAATTCTATATTGAATTTGGAGGGTAACCTCTGTAATGTTTTCCACAATGACTGTACTAATTTACTTTCCCACCAACAGTACTCAAGTGTTACCTCTTCTTAACACCCTTACCAGCTCTTGTTATCTTTAGTGTTTTTGACAAGAGCCATTCTTTATGGAGTGAGGTGATATCTTATTGTGGTTTTGATTTGCATTTCCTTGATGATTTTCTCATTTTAACCATTGGTTATTTGTATGTCTTCTTTTGAGAAATGTCAATTTACATCTATTGCCTATTTTTAAATCAAGTTGTTTATTGCTATTGAGTTTTTGGAATTTCTATGTATCCTGCATATCAGCCTCTTGTCAGATGTATAGTTTGCAAAGATTTTCTCCAATTCTACAGGTTGTCTCTGCATTCTGTTTATGGTTTCCTTTGTTGTGCAGAAGCTTTAGTTTGATATAATAATCTTTTCAATTTTTACTTTTGTTTCCTGTGCTTTTGGGGATCTTTTCTAAAATGTCATTGCCCATTCCAATGTCCCACAGCATTTCTCCTGTGTTATATTCCAGTAGTTTCATAGTATCAGGTCTTATATTTAAGTGTTTAATCAACTTTAATTGATTTTTGTAACTGATGACAGATGGGGTCTATTTTCATTCTTCTGCATGCTCATATTTAATTTTCCCAGCACCTTTCACCCAAAAGACTGTATTTTCTCCCAGATGTGTTCTTTGCACCTTTGTTGAAAATCAGATGACTGGGGAGTGATATTGGCCAAGTTATATTGTTATATTGTGTGCACCCACAAATATGTAACAAATCTCATCAATCGGTATAACTGCAATGCACCAAAAAAATAGGAAATGAAAATCAGATGACTAAAGATGTGTGAGGTTCTAAGTTCTCTATTATTTTCCACTGGTCAACATGTCTGTTTTTTATGTAAATACCATGCTGTTTTGATTACTATGGTTTTGCAGTATATTGTGAATTCAGGTAATATAATGCCTCCTGCTTTGTTCATTTTGTTCAAGATGGCTTTGGCTATTCAAAATTGTGTTTTCATAATAATTTGGGGGCTTATTTTTCTCATTCTACAATTATTACTTTCATAGGAATTGCATTGAGTCTATACATTTCTCTGGGTAATATTTTAACAATATTGATTCTTCCAATACATGAACACCAGATATCTTTCTGGTTCATGTGTACGTGTGCATGTGTGTGTCCTCTTAATTTTTTTTTATCAATGTTTGAAGGACTCAAATCAAGATTCATAACTGTTAGCTTTTGGAATTCAAATTTTTATTGAGAAAATTATAGATTTCCAAGCAGTCATAAATTATACAGAGAGATTCTATCTATCATTTACCCCATTTTCCCTAAGGCTAACACCTTGCCAAATTATAATATAGTATCATGATCAGAACATTGATATTGATGTAATCCACCAATCTTATTTCTCTTTACCTTTATTTGTGTGTATGTGTATATTAACTTCTATACATCTTTAGCACACATATAGGGGTTGTGTCTATCACCATAGCCAAGATACTTAATGTTTTCAACATCACAAGGATCTATTTGTTAAAATCACATCCACTACATTCCTTCACCATCTCCTCTTCTCCCTACCCCTCAATCCATAATATGTTTGTCATATCAAAAATATTATATATAATGGAATTATATAGTATATACCTTTTGAGATTAGCTTTTTTTTATTCAGCATATATCAATAGCCCATCCCTTTATACTGTTGAGTAGTATTCTAGTGTATGGATATTTCATAGTTGCTTAATCATTCATCTATTTAAAGGCTCTGGGATGACTGCAGTTTGGGGCTATTAAGAGTAAAGTTGCCAGAAACATTCATGTACAAGTTTTTGTGTCAATATAAGTTAATTTCTCAGGGATAAAAGTCCAATTGTTTAATTGATCTTCATATGGTAATGGCATGTTAGCTTTTGTAAGAAACTGATGAATTGTTTTCCAGAGTGGCTATACTATTGTACCTTCTCACCAGAAAAGTATGAATGATCTGGTTTTTCTACATCCTTACCAGTACTTTTCCCACTACTCTATATTTTACCCATATTTGCGGGTTTTTAAAATTACAGTTTTATAATAGTAATTGAGTTCATTTTAACAAAATCATACATGCACCTGTAATCCCAGTGGCTTAGAAGGTGGAGGCAGGAGGATTGTCAGTACAAGGCCAGCCTCAGCAAGTTAGCCAGGCTCTAAGCAACTCAGTAAGACCCTGTCTCTAAATAAAATATAGAAAAGGACTGGAGATGTGGCTCAGCAGTTAAGTGTCTCTGGGTTTCACTTTCTGGCACATAAAAAAAAATCATACATGCAAGGAATTTGATTTAAATCCCCATTGTCCACTTTTATTACCCTCCTCTCTCCCCTGTTCTCCCTCCTCTACTTTCCTGATTATTCTTAAACTCCTTTATTTACTTATTTTTGATTGGTACTTTCTATATATACATAAAGGTGAAATTCCCTGTGACATGTTTATATAAGTCTAAACATGATTATATTAGATCCATTGCATATTTCTTCCACTTCCCCCTTCCTTTCTCCTTGCTCTTTTTCTTCTGCTACTACTTCACTGATCTATCTTGTATCTTTATGATATCTGATCCCTTCCCCAACCATCAATTTCCCTGATTTTTCTATAGCTTTCACATATGAGAGAAAATATTTATCCTTTGATTTTCTGCATCTGGCTTATTTAACTTAGCCTTATTTTCTACATTACTATTCATTTACTAGCAAATTACATTACTGCATTTTTCTTAATAGCTGAGTAGAACTCCATTGTGTATATATACCACATTTTCTTGATCCATTCATCTATTGATGGGCATTCAGATTGTTTCCATAATTTGGCTATTGTGAATTGTGTTGCTATAAACATTGATGTGGGTGTATCAGTAAACTATGCTAATTTTAGATCTTTTGCATAAATAGGCATAGAATGGCTGGGTCATATGGTGGGTCTATTACTAATTTTTTAAGGGAATCTCCACACTCTTTCAGAATGGTTGGACTAATTTGCAGTCCCACCAACAATGTATGAGTCTATCTTTCCCCCACATGCTCATGAGTACTTATTATCACTTGTATTCTTGATAATTACTATTCTGAATAGAGTGAGATGAGATCTTAGTGTTGTTTTGATTTGCATTTTACTGATTACTAGAGATATTGAATATATTGTCATATATTTGATGGACATTTATGTTCTTTTGAGAAATGTCTTTTTAGTTCTTTTGACCATTTATTGATTGGGTTATGTGTTTTTTTTCTTTGACATTGAGTTTTTTGAGTTATTTATATATTCTGGATGTTAATCCCCTATCAGAGAAGTAGCTAGCAAAGATTTTCTTACACTCCCTTATCATTTCCTTTACCATACAGAGTTTTTTTTTAATTTAATGCTATCCCACTTATTGATTCTTGGTTTTATTTCTTGAGCTTTAGGGATCCTGTTGAGGAAGTCAGTTCCGTAAATGTAAGATAGAGTGTTCACCCTATGTTTTCCTCTAGCAGTTGCTAGGTTTCTGGTCAAATTCCTAAATATTTGATCAATTTTGATTTGACTTTCATGCTGTATGAAAGATAAGGATTTAATTTCATTCTTTTCCATATGGATATCCAGTTTTCCCAGCACCATTTGTAAAAAGACTGTCTTTTCTCATATATATAATATATGTGTTTGGCACCTTTGTCAATTATCAGATTGCTATAAGTATGTGGATTTTTCCTCCATGTCTTCTATTCTGTTCCATTGGTCTTCACATCTGTTTTGATGCCAATACTATGCTGTTTTTGCTACTATAGCTCAGTAGTATAATTTGAGATCAGGTATTGTGATACCTCCTGCACCACATTTCTTATTTAGATTTGCTTTGGCTTTTCTGAGTCTCTTATTCTTCCAAATGAATTTAGGACTTTTTTCTCTAGTGCCATGAGTTCTGTGAAGAATGTCATTGCATTGAATTATATATTGCTTGTATCATATATTGCACTGAATCTGTACATTGTTTTTGGTATAATGGACATTTTCACTATATTAATTCTGTCTATCCAAGAACATGGGAGGTCTGTCTATTTTCTGAAGGCCTCTTCAATCTCTTCAGTGTTACATTGTTTTCATTGTAGGGAAATTTTACCTCCTTGGTTAGATTAATTCCCAGGTATTTCATTATTAATTTTTTTTTATTTTTGTAAAGTTATTGTGAAGGGGATGGTTTTCCTGGTTTTTTCTCAGCTGAATCACTGTTGGAGTATAGAAGAGCTATTGATTCATGAGTGCTGATTTTGTATTCTGCTACTTTTGTTAAATTCATTTATCAGCCTTAAAAGTCTTCTAGTGGAATTTTGGAGTTTCTAGATAGAAGATAATGTTATCAGCAAACAGTGATGGTTTGACTTCTCTTTTCTAATTTGAATCCTTTTTAAATATTTATTTCATAGTTGTAGTTGGACACAATACCTTTATTTTACTTATTCATTTTTATGTGATGCTAAGGATCGAACCCAGGATCTTGCACATGTGATGCGAGCACTCTACCACTGAGCCACAACCCCAGCCCCATAATTTGAATCCTTTTAATTTCCCTTCTCTTGCATGATTTCTCTGGCTAAATTATTGAGAACTATATTGAATAGAAGTGTTGAGAGTAGGCATTCTTGTCTTTTTTTCAATTTTAGAGGAAAAGCTTCAGTTTTTCTTCATTCAGTATGATGTTGGCTATGCGTTTGTCATATATAGTCTTTGTAATATTAAAGTAAGATCCTCCTATCCCTAGTTTCCCTGCTGTTTTTTAAAATACTTTTTAGTTTTAGTTGGACACAATACCTTTATTTTATTTATTTTTATGTAGTGATGAGGGTTGAACCCAGCATCTCACCCATGCTAGGTAAGTACTCTATCACTGAGCCACAACCCCAGCCCATTTTCTGCTCCTTTTAACATGACTGTTTGCTGTATTTTATCAAAGACCTTTTCTGGACCTACTGAGATGAGCATATGATTCATGTTCTTAAGTCTATTTAAGTGATGAATTACATTTATTGATTTGTGTATGTGGAACCAACCTTGCATCCCTGGGTTGAAGCTCAGTTGATCATGGTGTATTATCTTATTAATATGTTTTTTTGTGGGGGTACCAAGGATTGAACACAGGGGTGCTTAACCACTGAGCAAACTTTTTGTATTTTATTTTGTGACAGGGTCTCACTAAGTTGCTCAGGGCCTTGCTAAGTTGCTGAGGCTGTATTTGAACTTGGGATTCTCCTGCCTCAACCTTCTGAGTTGCTGGGATTACAGATGTGCACCATGCCCAGCCTTAATATGTGTTTTAATGTGGTTTGCTAAAATTTTAGTAAGGGGTTTTGCATCTATGTTCATCAAGGATATTGGTCTGTAGTTTTCTTTCCTTCATGGGTCTTTGTTTTTTGCTGTCAGAGTTACATTGGCTTCATAGAATGCGGGAGCGTTCCCTCCCTTCCAATTTCATGGAATAATTTGAGAAAAACTGGTGTTACTTCTTCTTTAAAGGTCTAATAGAACTGAGCTGAGAATTCATCCAGTCCTGAGCTTTTCTTTGTTAGTAGGCTTTTAATTGCTATTTCAATTTTATTATTTGATATTTGTTTATTTAGATTTTCTATATATCTTCCTGGTTAAATCTGGGCAAATCAAATATGTCTCGAAGTTTGTCAATGTCTTTTAGATTTTGCAGTATTGGAGCATAAACTCTCAAAATAGTTTCTTTTACTCTTTTTATTGGTTCTTTGTAGTTATACATATCATTAGGATTCATTTTGCTCTAATTCAGTCCCCAATACTTACCATCTCCCTCCCTTTCTCCCTACCCTTGTTGCCTTCCCTCTACTCTACCGATCTTTCTGCAACTAATTTAGAGGGCTTTTTTTTAAGTGTCTTTTGGACTAATTATCTAGATTTCAGAAGTGTCTGTGGTGATATCTCCTTTCTCAGGTCTAACTCTGTTGATTTGGGTCTTCTCTATCCTTCTTTTGGTTAGCTTGGTTAAGGGTTTATCAATCTTATTTATCTTTTGGAAGAACTACTCTTTGTTTCATTGACCTTGTATTTTTTTGTTATCAAAAATATTTCATTAAGAATGAAATATTAGAATATTTCATTAATTTCAGCTCTGATCTTTATCATTTTCTGTCCTCTCCTGATTTGGTAGTTTTTTCTTCATTTTCCTTGAGATGGAGCATAAGTTTATTTATTTAGGAATCTGTTTTTATATAGGTACTCATTGCAAAGAATTTTCCTTTTAGTGCTGCTTTAATACTAGTCCAAAGATTTTGATATGTTTTATCTTTGTTTTCATGTTTCACTATGAATTTCTTCTCTAATTTCTTCTTTGATCTATTCTTCATTTAAGAGAGTATTTTTGCCAGAATTATGAAATGCCATTTTAAATTGGCAGAAAGTGCCTAAATCAGCTGGCCATTGAGTTAACTGTTAGGTGAAAATCAGCTGTGAAAGCAGAGTTTACAAGTGTGTTGACCATTACTCAACCTTAGTGAAACTTTATTTAGTAATTCAGTATATAACCACCTTTTTGTGTGTCGGGTACTGGGAATTAAATCTAGGGTGTACTACCACTGAGTGCATCCCCACAAAAAAAGAAAAAAGAGAGAGAGTATTGTTTAATCTCCATGTGTTTCTATGGTTTTTATTTTTTTTTCTTGCTGTTGATTTCTAGTTATATTTCATTATGATCCAATGGGATGCATGGAATCATACCAAGTTTTTTTTGCATTTGCTTAGACTTATATCATGACTTAGAATATGGTTTATTTTAGAAAACATTCCATGGATTTCTGAGAAGAAAGTAAATTCAGTTGTTTTGTGATGTCTATTAGATCCATTTGACTTATGGTATTGTTTAGGTTGGATGTACCTTTATTGATTTTATGCCTTGATGATTTGTCTAATTGTGATAAAGGTGTGTTGAAATCACCCAGTATTATTGTATTGGGGTCTATCTGGGGCTTAATATCAGGAGTTTTTAAAAAAATATTTTTAGTCATAGAGGGACACAATACCTTTATTTTATTTGTTTATTTATATGTGGTTCTGACAATTAAACCCAGGACCTCACACGTGAAAGGCAAGTGCTCTACCACTAAGCCACAACCCCAGGAGTTTTTTTTTTTTTTTTTTTTTTTTTTAATGTAGCTGGGTGCATTGATATTTGGGGCATATATATTTACTATAATTAGATCTTCTTGTTGAATTGTTCTCCTTACAAGCATGTAATGAACTTCTTTGTCTATTCTGATTAATTTTTCTTTGAAATCGGATTTGTCAGATAAAAGAATACCTATTCTGGCTTGTTTTCACACTCCAATTGCATGGAATATGTTTTTGGTCATTTTACCTTCAGCCTATGTGTGTCTTTGCCTATGAGTCTCTTGTAAATAGCATATAGTTGGATCTTGTTTCAGTATTTATTCTGCTAGTATATGTCTCTTAATTGGGGAGTTGAGATCATTTGTATTCAATGTTATTATGAATATGTGTTTGTGGTTTACTGCCATTTTGATTTTTTGTTATATTTAATTCAGTCCTGAATCTTATTTAGATTATTAGTCTTCTATTGATCTTCACTGATTTGGGAGTTTGGGATTTGTTTTTGGATTCCTCTGTGTCCGATTTATCTTTGAGAATTCTTTGTAGCGCTGCCTTGGTTGTTATGTATTCTTTTAGTTTATTCTTGTCATGGAAATTTTTTCTTTCTCTGCCAAATATAAAAGAGAGCTTTGCTGGATATAGCAATCTTAGTTGACAATTGTTTTCTTTTAGAATTTGGAATATCTTATTCCAGGCCCTTCTTGGTTTTATTTTTATTTTTAATTATTTATTTTTTGTGGTGCTGGGAATTGAACCTAGGGTCTTGTGCATGCAAGGCAACCTTTCTTGGTTTTATAAGTCAGAAGTAAGCCTTATTGGCTTGCCTCCAAAAGTGACCTGATGTTTCTCTCTTGCAGTTTTTATATTCTTTCCTTATTTTTTATGGTAAGTATTTTGCTTATGATGTGTCTTGACGAAATTCTCTTCTGATAAGGTCCTGTATGCTTCCTGTATGTGGGTGTCTATCTCACTTCTGATATGGGGAAAGTCTTCTGTGACATAATCATTGAAAATACTCTTAATGTCATTAGCGTGTATGTCCATTTTCTTGTCTATCCCAATGATTCTCAGGTTTAGTATTTTGATGTTGTCCCATAGTTCTTGCATATTATGATAATGTCCTTTTTACCCTTTTATTGTATTCTGTGTAATTAAATCATGTATCCTGTCTTCAAGGGCTGAAGTTCTATGTTTTACATAATCTAATCTGTTGGTGATGCTTTCAAATGAATTTTTAATTTGTTTTAATTTGATTTATTGTGTTTTTCATTTCCATGAGGTTTTTTTTTTTTTTGTTTTTTGTTTTTTTTTTTTTTGTACTGGGGATTCAACTCAAGAACACTCCACCACTGAGCCACATCCCCAGTCCTATTTTGTATTTTCTTTAGAGACAAGGTCTCACTGATTTACTTAGCACCTCATTATTGCTAAGGCTGGCTTTGAACTCACAATCCTCCTGCCTCAGCCTCCTGAGCTGCTAGGATTACAGGCATGCACCATCATACCCAGCATTTCCAGGAGTTCCTACTGTGTTTTAAAAAATATTTCTATTTTTCTATTGAAATGGTCTTTTATCTCCTTTTTAATGCTCTTAATTCCTTTATTAGATCTTATTTTAATTCATTGAACATTTAATCATCAGTTTTATAGTATTTCTCTGGAATTTTATACACTTCTGTATTTGTGGGATCCTTTGGAGAATGTGAATTTTGGTGGGAGGGAGATTTGTTTGCCGGCTTCCTCATGTCTTCAGAGGCCCTGGACTTGTGCATCAATTGTGGTAGATTCCTCTTCTTTTTCTTTAAAAATATATTTAGATGTAGACGGACACAATACATTTATTTATTTGTTTTTTTGTTTGTTTATTTATATGTGGTACTGAGGATCAAACCCAGTGCCTCATATGTGTCAGGCAAGCGCTCTACAACTGAGTCACAACCTCAGCCCCCCTTCTTCTTTTATACACATGTACTTATGTATGTAGTTCTTTTTTTTTTTTTATTCTAGGATTTCTCTGGTCCTGCTATATAAGTAGATGTTGTAGGGAGGAGACTTAAGGTTCCCCTCTGGCTATTCCTCCTTGGGGCCTGATATTTGGTTTGGGGCTTTTGTCTCCCCAGTTTTATGAGTTGAGATAGTGTTTAGGTTCAGATGGGACTAGATCACATGTGGACTGAGATTCACTGTTGTTTGTCAGGATTGTGAGTTTTTCTCAGCAGCAGGGTCTCTACTCTGTAATCTTGATGTGTCCAATCACTTTTCAGACCCTCTTAGAGGGAGGGGGATCCTGGAATAGCACTGATTAACAGATGTATAGTTTTAAGATAAATGTTTGCTGTCTACTTTGACATCCATTAACATTAATTGCTAACTAAATGGGAATTATAGAGTTAACATTTAGCATCAATAGCAGCAATACAAAACTGTGAACTAAATTAGGCATTCAACATACAGTATCTATTATGTTATCCACTGTATTAATAATCACATTAACATGAATGGGATATGAATTACATAAACTACATAATACTATTATTCAGTGGGACTACAGCTTCTTAATTAAAGAGAAAGTAGGGTGGGAAGATGGGAGGAAGTTTGAAATATTTTTAAAAAGCACCCAGAAGAGAGGCAGAAGGTAGGTAGCAAATGTTGGCTGTAAAGAAGAAGGAATAAATGATTAAATGAAAGTAATAAAATAAAGAAAGAGAAGAAGTGGGAAAAAGAAAAACTGGCTGTTAATGAGGGACAATAATGAGGAAGGGGAGGTAAGAGGGGCAAGAATCAAGGTATTGACAAACCAGCAACTATAAGATCCAATCAACTTGAACCCAGGTATAATTGAATCCCACCCCAGACAAATCAAGGCTAAATAATAAACAAGTACAGAAGTAATTAATATGAAAGAAAAATTATAAGAACATATGTATACTTTTGAACCTATCCATGCAGTGAGTACATACAAACCCACATACATGCACAATTACAAATAATGGAAAAAAGTAGTAGTATTATGAATTAATGTTTTAAAAACAGTTTTGGTATTATAAAAGAAGACTAAGAATGGATTAAAATAGGAATATGGAGGAAAAAGGAAGTGAGAGAAACAAATTCTTGCTAAGAATATAAAGGTTTTATTTCCACTGAGGTGGTCAAAACTGTTGTCATGGATGCATTTTCATGTTTTGTATTTGTTTTCGGCTTTGTAACCCTTAAATCAAGGTTTGGGGGGGTTGTTAAGTCCAATGCGTTTGTGTTCTGCTCTGAGCTGTCAGTCTTTGTGGCTAGGGGGTGCAGCCAGTTGTAGTAGATCTCAGCTTCCAGCTAGTATATTATGGGGTAGTACAATTTGGGTGCTGACAAATTGTATGTTTCTGTGTAGGGATGGCACAGAGTTCTAAATTGGCGGTTCCAGTAATTGGGGTTTACTCTCAACTGAATTTTGGAACTCTGTGGGTAAGAGTTTGAAAGTTGATCCACAACCTCTATTTCTGGGATATGCCAGTCTCTGCAAGATGTCTGCATCTCTAGGGTGTTTGGTAAAATCTACTTTTGGGGCATAGAGACAAAACCATCAGAGGTTTCAGCTTCACTGTCAAGAAGATGTAACACCAGGTATCTTCCCCAAAGTACAGATGCTCCTATGTGGTGACCATAGCACAAGTAACAAAGGTAGATTTCTTCCTTGGTGTTTTCATCAGCTTTTTCGCTGCTCTGACTAAAGGATCTGACAGAACAACTACATAAGAGGAAAAGTTTATTTGAGGGCTCACGGTTTCAGAGGTCTTATTCCACAGAAGGCTGGCTCCATTTCTTGAGATGTGGCTGAACATCATGGCAGAGTGGGTGGCAGAGGGAATTAGCTCACATCATGGTGACCAAGAAGCAGAGAGAAAAACTCCACTCTCCAGATACAAATATATACCCCAAAGCTACACCCCAATTCCCACCTCCTCCAGTCACACCCTTCCACATCAGTTACCACTCATTTAATCCCTATTAGGAGATTAACTAACTGATTGAATTCAGACTCTCACAACCCAATAATTTCTCCTCTGAAGCTTCATGCACAGTCTCACACGTGAGCTTTGGGGGGACACCTCACATCCAAACCATAACACTTGGGATCCAGAGCCTCAATGGTTCAGGTACAATTTGCCTTGTGCCTAATTCTTTCTCTCTGGTTCAGGCACCCCCTTCTGGAAACTATTTTGAGTTGGCTGCAGGAGTTACCAATCTCCTGTCTCTGATCTCAGGTGCACCAACCAGCAGCAGATTGCCCCACCAGGTGCACACAGAGCATGGTGGCCACTTTCCCTGCCCAGGAACAGTTTCCGTGCCCTGAATGTTAGATTTGCTTTCACTACGCAGCTCTCCCTACTGACTCTGTATCCATTAAAACCAGCCTTCCTCTCTAATCCACAGGCTTCCCCAAGTCAATTTGTCTTTATTTTTTAATTTCTGTATCTACTAGCCACACTGTCTCCTTTGTCTATGCCCTTGCCCTTCATTACCACTGCTAGTAGTAAAGCTGGTGCTTCTCTAATGAGTTATTTCTTACTTTCTGTGCCAATATAGATTTTTTCTTCGTTTTTACAATTCAGTATTAAGTTTCAGTGAGTTCCCTTAGTTACCCACATTGCTGAGAAGCACTCTTCATTCTTTGTAAGTCTGATGTCAAGGAGCTGCTGTAAAGTGTTCTTCCTCTCATTCACCATCCTCTCTTGCTTCATAAATTTTTAAAGTGATTTCTTATTGTAGTTTTGATTTCAGTTTCCTAATGGCTAATAATCTTGAACATCTTTTTATGTGAGTAGTTGACATTATTTTTTTGTGAAATATTTCTTTATGTGTTGTACCTATTTTTCACTTCATTTGGATTTTTTGTTGTTTATTTCTTTTTTGTTTTTACTGTTGAGCTTTATGAATTCTTTATATATTGTGTATACTAGTCCTTTGTGGTTTGCAAATATTTTCTCCCAGTTTGTGGTTTGTGTTTTCATCCTAGTTACATGAAATTCACAAAACAAAAACTCCTAATTTTGTTTTGGCACTTATCCTTGAATAGACTATTGCTCTTCCATTTAACTGCTTTTGTAATTTCATCAATAGTATTTGAGCACAATTGTGTTAGTTACCTATTGTGTTTCATTGATCTATGTTCCACCCACTCTGTTTTTAGAGAACATTGGCTCTGGGTTTTATATTTTTAGAGAATTTTTGTACATAAAAACAATCAAAATGGAAGGAAAATTTAAGCAAGAGTTAAGGATTCCCATCCCTTACTAATATTTCTCTTTTTTATTTCTTCCTTTTTAGATATACATTACAGTAGAGTATATTTTGACGTTATACATACATGGAGGAGAATTTCTCATGCTTGTAGTTGTAAATGATATGGAGTTTCACTGGTCGTGTATTCATGTATGAATATAGGAAAGTTATGTCCAATTCATTCTACTGTCTTTCCTATTCCCATCCCCCTTTCCTTCCTTTCATTCCCTTTTATCTAATCCAATGAACTTCTATTCTTCCCTCCCCTGCTTATTGTATGTTAGCATCTTCATATAAAAGAGAACATTCTGCCTTTGGTTCTTTGGAATTGACTTATTTCACTTAGCATGATAGTCTCCAGCTCCATCCATTTACTGGCAAATGCCATAATTTCATTCTTATTTATGGCTCAATAATATTCCATTTTTTATATATACACCACATTTTCTTTATCCATTCATGTTTTGAAGGGCACCTAAGATTGTTCCATAGATTATCTATTGGGAATTGAGCTGCTATAAACAGTGATATGGCTGTGTTGGTGTAATATGTTGATTTTAAGTCCTTTGGGTATATACCGAGAAGTAGGACAGCTGGGTCAAATGGTCTAATTCCATACTGTCTTGATTACTTTAAGTAAATAGTAGACATGAATACAAGGTAGAGTAATTCTTCCCACTTTATTCTCTTTTACAAGATTATTTTAGATATTCCAGGGCCTGTGGCTTTCCACATGAATTTTATTTTGTATTTAAAAATATAATTATTAATGCATATTAATTATACAAATTAATGAGTTTCACAGTGACATGCAAATAGCATGCTCTCCTGCCCTTCAATCCTTGTTTTCCTCCCTCCCTAATGTCCTTGTCTCCTCATTCTTACCTAATAGCTCCCCTTCCACTTACAAGTCATCTTTTCTTTTCTTTTTCTTTCATTACTTTTTTTTAGTTCCTTATAGGACAGAAAAGTTATTTTACTTAAAATTATGTTCTCCAGTTCCATCCATTATTCTGCAAATGAGGTGACTTCTTTGGGGGAGTGTTCGTAATATGCCATTGTGTATATGTGCCACGTTTTCTTTATCCATTTATCTTTTAAAGGACACCTATGCTGATTTCATATTGTGGCTATTGTGAATAGTGCCACAATAAACATAAGTATATACTTACCTCTTCTGCATGCTGACTTCATTTCCTTTCAGTGAATACCCAGGCATAGTATAGCTGAATCATATGGTAGATCTACATTTAGCTTTTTCAGGACCATCCATACTGTTCTCCATAGAAACTGTACTAATTTTCATTTCCACCAGCAGTATATAAAGGCTCCTTTTTTTCACCATATCCTTGACAGCATTTGTTAATTTTTTGCTTTGTTTTTTATTATAGCCATTCTGATGGAGGTGAGATAAAATATCAATGTAGTTTTGATTCTCATTTCCCCAAGAGATAAAGATATTGATCATTTTTCATACATTTGTTGGTCATTTATTTCTTCTTTTGAGAAGTATCTATTCAGGTCATTTGCCCCTTTTTATTGTATTAGTTGTTCGTTTGTTCTTAAGTTTTTAAAATTTCTTATGTATTCTGGATGCTAATATTCTATTAGGCCAGTAGCTGGTAAAGTTTTTTCCTCCCATTTTGGAGGTTGTCTCTTCACTTTGTGGATTATTTCCTATTTTATGCAGAAGGTCTTTTTTTTTTCTTTGTTTTTTGATAACATCATATTGTTACTTCTTGTTTTTTTTTTTCTTGAGCTATTAAAGTCTATTGAAAAAATCACTAGCAGGATGCAATGGCAAACACTTATAATCCCAGCAACTTTGAAGACTGAGGCAAGTTCAAAGCCAGCCTCACCAACTTACCAAGACCCTAAGCAACTCAGCCTGACCCTGTCTGTAAATAAAATATTAAAAAGGGCTGGGAATGTGGCTCAGGTTGAGCACCCCTGGGCCTAATTCCTGGTACCAAAAAAAAAAAAAAAAATCATTATCTGTGTCATAATCTTCAAAAGTTTTCCCTATGGTTTCTTCTGGTATTTTAAATTTACAATTCTTATATGAAGACATTTCATACACTGAAATATTTGATTTTTGCAAAGGGGGAGAGATAGGTGTCTAGCTTCAATTTTTTTCATATAGATCTTTTTGGCACCTTTGTTGGGAATCAGAAAGCTGTAGAGGTGTGGGTTTATTTTTGGGTTCTCTATTCTGTACCTTTAGTATGTATGTCTGTTTTTATGCTAATATCATGTTGTTTTGGTACTATAGCTCTGTAGTACATTTAGAAATCAGCTATAGGGATTCCTACAACATCTCTCTTTTGTTTAGAATTGTTGTAGCTATTAGCAGTCGTTCATGCTTCCATGTGAAGTTTAGGATTATTTTTTTATTACGTGAAGAATGTCAATGGTGTTTTGATAATGTTGTAGGGACAGATGAGGCAAGGCACCGAAGATAGCAGGAAACAGTTTTATTTGGCTGTAGCCAGGTTCAGACGGCACAACTTGGGCTGCAATCGATTAATCCCCTAAACCCCAACTTTAGGTGGTTTCAGAGTTTTATACCCAGCATGTAAGGGGGTATAAAACACAGTCTGCAGAAGTTCACATAAAAGCAGCTTTTTCTCTCACTGTTCTGGGCAAGTTAACCCATCAAGGACAACACCTGAGAAGTGGAGAGCTTCTTCTCCCCTTTCTTTCCTCCCCCTGCCAGCTGTTACCATGGAGCCCAATTGGTAACTTCTCTTATCTTAGAAATATAGACATCTCTGTGAAGTTCTAGCTCAAGGCCAGAGACCTTGTTTACACATTTCTACAAACTACTATACTGGATACATGTTTATGAGAAACTAGTTAGGGGGTGTTCAGCACCTGAAGTGCTGCTATCTTCCTGGGCAGTGACAAGTAAAACAGGGCAACATGAAAATAGCAAGTTTATCTACATTGAACTCTTTTGCAGAGACTCTTTTGCTGACAGTACTAAAATTAGCCATGGTGAAGATTCTGAAGAAGCCCAGTTAAGATTTTCTGTAGAGAAAGGGGGTGCCACTACAATAATACCTTCATTGACTCTATAGATCAATTTCAACAATATGGTCATTTTAACAATATTTTACCAAATCATGAACATGGGAGGTTTTCTGAACCTCTAGTATCTTCTTTCAATTATTTTTTTGCAATATTTTGTTATTTTAATTGTAAAAGTGTTTCACCTCCTTGGTTAAGTTTATTCCTAGGTACTTTATATTTGAGGCTATTGTTAATGGGATCCTTTCACAGATAATTCTTTACTGGTATATAGAAAAGCTTCTAATTTTCATATTGATTTTTTTTCATGCGACTTTGTTGAATTTGTTTTGGTGGACTTAAGTGTTTTCTAAATATAGAATCATATCTTCTGCAAATAAGGATACTTTTACTTCTTGTTTCATTATTTGTATCCCTTTTACTTCTTTGCTTTACCAAAGGACTCTGGCCAAAGTTTCAATTAGCAGCTTGAATAAAATTGGACACTCCTGGCTTATTTTTTGATTTTAGAAGAAGTGCTTTCATTTTTCCCCATTCATCATAATGCTGGCTTTGTGTTAGTCATATATGACTTAATTATGTTTAAGTGTGATCCTTTTATGCCTAATTTATTAAGGAATTTTATCATAAAAGTGTGTTGAATTTTGTTGAAATCTTTTTCTACATCTTGAGATAATCATATGACTTTTGTATTTAATTTGACTTACATGCTATATTGCATTTACTTATTTGCATATTTGAAAAATTCTTGCATCCCCAGAATGAAACAAACTTGATTATGACACATAATCTTTTTAATGTGTAGTTGATTTTTAAAATTATTTTTTATTTATATATGACAGCAGAATGCATTACAATTTTTATTGCATGTATAGAACACAATTTTTCATATCTCTGGTTGTATACAAAGTATATTCATACCAATTCATGTCTTCATACATGTACTTTTGATATTAATGTTAATCACATTCCACAATCATTTCTAACCCCATGCCCCCTCCCTTACCCTCCCACCCCTCTGCCCTATCTAGAATTCTTCTATTCCTCCCAAGCTCTCCCTCCCTACTCCACCGTGAATTAGCCTCCTTATATCAGAGATAGCATTTGGCATTTGGCTTTTGGGGATTGGCTCACTTTACTTAGCATTATCATCTTTAACTCCATTCATTTACCTGCAAATGCCATGATTTTATTCTCTTTTATTGCTGAGTAATACTCCATTGTGTATATATGCCACATTTTTTATCTATTCATCTATTGAAGGGCATCTAGGTTGGTTCCACAGTAGCTATTGTGAATTGGGCTGCTATGAACATTGATGTGGCTGTGTCCCTGTAGTATGCTGTTTTTAAGTCCTTTGGGTATAGTCCAAAGAGAGGATTGGTGCGTCAAATGGTGGTTCCATTCCCATATTTCCAAGAAATCTCATACTGCTTTCCATATTGGCTGCACCAATTTGAAGTCCCACCAGCAATGTATGAGTGTGCCTTTTTCCCCACATCCTCACCAACACTTATTGTTGTTTGTATGAATAATAGCTGCCATTCTGACTGGAGTGAGATGAAGTTTTGGATGGTTTTGATTTGCATTTCTCTATTGCTAGTGATGATGAACATTTTTTCCTGTATTTGTTGATTGATTGTACATTATCTTCTGAGAGGTGTCTCTTCAGGTCATTGGCCTATTTATTGACTGGGTTATTTGTTTTATTGGTGTTTAGCTTTTTGAGTTCTTTATATACTCTAGTGATTAATGCTCTATCTTATATGTGAGGGATAAAGATTTGCTCCCAAGATGTAGGCTCTCTATTCACCTCACAGATATTGTTTCTTTTGCTGATGAGAAACTTTTTAGTTTGAGTCCATCCCAATTATTGATTCTTGATTTTAAATCTTGTGCCACAGGAGTCTTATTAAGAAAGTTGATGCCTAATCCCACATGATGGAGATTGAGGCCTACTTTTTTTTTCTACTAGACCATGGTTTCTGGTTTAATTCCTAAGTCCTTGATCAATTTGAGTTGAGTTTTGTGCATGGTGACAGAGGTTTAATTTCATTTTGTTGCATACGGATTTCCAGTTTTCCTAGCACCATTTGTTGAAGAGGCTATCTTTTCTCCAGTGCATGTTCTTTGAACCTTTGTCTAATAGAAGATATCTGTAGTTTTGTTAATCTCTGTGTCCTCTATTCTGTACTATTGGTCTACCAGTCTGTTTTGGTGCCAATACCCTGCTGTTTTTGTTACTATTGCTCTGTAGTATAGTTTAAGGTCTGGTATAGTGATGGCACCTGCTTCACTCTTCTGCTAAGGATTGCTTTAGCTATTCTAGGTCTCTTGCTTTTCCAGATGAATTTCATGATTGATTTTTTTTTATTTCTATGAGGAATGTTATTGGAATTTTGATCAGAATTGCATTAAATCTGTATAGTGCTTTTGGAAGTATGGTCATTTTGATAATATTAACTCTGCCTGTCCAAAAGGAAGGTAGATCTTTATATCTTCTAAGGTCTTCTTTGATTTCTTTCTTTAGGGTTCTGTAATTTTCATTATATAGATCTTTCACCACTTTCGTTGATTCCCAAGTTGGTTTTTTTTTTTTTTTTGAGGCTATTGAGAATGGGGTAGTTTTCCTTATTTCCCTTTCTGAGAATTTGTCACTGATATACAGAAATGCCTTTGATTTATGGGTGTTGATTTTATATCCTGCTACTTTGCTGAATTCATTTACTCATTCTAGGAGTTTTCTGGTGGAACTTTTAGGGTCTTCCAGGTATAGAATCATATCATCAGCAAGTTTTCTTTTTTTGATGTGTCTTTGCATGGTTTTGGAATCAGGGTGATATTGGCCTCATAGAATGAGTCTGGAAGTGCTCCTTCTTTTTCTATTTTCTGAAGTAAATTCAAGAGTATTGATATTAGTTCTTCTTTAAAGGTCTTGTAGAACTCGGCTGTGTATCCATCCAGTCCTAGGCTTTTCTTGACTGGTAGACTTTTGATGGCATCTTCTATTTTGTCACTTGAAATTGAACTGTTTAAATTGTGTATATCATCCTGATTCAATTTAGGCAAATTATAAGACTCTAGAAATTTTTTGATGCCTTCAATATTTTCCATTTTATTTGAGTACAAGTTTTCAAAATAATTTCTAATTATCTTCTGTATTTCTGTAGTGTCTGTTGTGATATTTCCTTTTTCATCACATAAATTAGTAATTTGAGTTTTCTCTCTCCTTTGTTAGCATGGCTAAGGTTCTGTAAATTTTATTTATTTTTTCATAGAACCAGCTTTTTGTTCTGTCAATTTTTCAATTGTTTCTTTTGTTTGAATTTCATTGATTTCAGCTCTGATTTTAATTATTTCCTGTCTTCTGCTTTTGATGTAGATTTGTTCTTCTTTTTCTAGGGATTTGAGATGTAATGTTAAGTCATTTGTTGACATTTTCTTCTTTTAAGGAATGAACTTCATGCAATGCACTCTTAGAACTGCTTTCATAGTGACCCAGAGATTTTGATATGTTTTATCTATGTTCTCATTCACCTCTAAAAAAATTTTAATCTCCTCCTTGATGTCTTCAGCAACCCATTGTTCATTCAGTAGCATATTATTTAGTCTCCACGTGTTGGAGTGGATTTTATTTCTTATTTTATCATTGATTTCTAATTTCATTCCATTATGATCTGAGAGAATGCAGGGTAGTATATCTACTTTTTCATATTTGCTAAGAGTTGCTTTGTGGCATAGTATATGGTGTATTTTAGAGAAGGACCCATGTGCTGCTGAGAAGAAAGTGTATTCTCCTGTTAAAGGATGAAATATTCTATATATGTCAGATAAGTCTAAGTTATTGATTATATATTGATTTCCATAGTTTATTTGTTCAGTCTTTGAACTGAACAAATATATATAAAACTGAAATAGATGTGTTAAAGTCACCCTAAATTACTGTGTTGTGGTCTATTTGACTCTTGAACTTGGGAAGAGTTTGTTTGATGAATGTAGACGCTCTATTGTTTGGGGCATATATATTTATAATTGTTAAATCGTGTTGGTGTATGATTCCCTGGAGCAGTATGTAGTGTCCTTCTTTATCCTTTTTGATTGACTTTAGCTTGAAGTCTATTTATTTGATATGAGGATGGAAATCCCTGCTTGCTTTTGCAGTTCATGAGAGTGATATGATTTTTCCTAACCCTTCACCTTCAGCCTGTGGATGCCTTTTCCTATGAGATGAGTCTCTTGGAGGCAGCATATTGTTGGGTCTTTTTTTTCAATTCAATCTGCTAGTGTATAGCTTTTGATTAGTGAGTTTATTCCAGTAACATTCAGGGTTATTATTGGGACATGATTTGTATTCCCAGCCATTTTTGTTAATTTTTGGTATTTAACGTGACTTGGTTTCTCCTCTGATTAGATTTTCCCTTAGTGTAATACCTCTCTCTGCTAATTCTCATCATTGTTTTTTAATTTCCTCTTTGTGGAATACCTTGTCAGGTGCTGTTGAATCATTTCAGAAGCATTCTTCCTGGCATTGTCCACAGCTGTCATCCTAGCACTCTGTTCACTGATGGTAGTCTCCTTCAGGGAGTAGTAGATAATGTTGGACAGATTGTATTCTTGATAATTTTGCAGCGTATCAGCATCAATATCATCATAGATATTCATGCTCTCAGCACTTGCAATTGTATTAAGAGAAAAGATGGGCTTTTCTTCTGTCTTATAGGAGATTACAGACCTGAATTGATTAAAGATGATAGAGCCTTCATCAAACTCATATCCAGAATTTAGTAATTCAAGAGCAATGACCGATGCATCTCCAAAAGTAGGGGGCTTTGTTCCCACATCTTTGAATGTCACCAAAAACTGATCCAAATGTGTCCTATGAAGTATGCCTTTGATTTTATCACCAACTCCAACAAGCATAACTTTTTTTCCAGCTGCCATGAATGTAGGCACCTCACTTTTCATCTGTTTGGCAATTGAAGAATGAATAACACCACAAAGTCCTCTATCTGAGGACACACCAATAAGGAGGTGTTTCTTCTTGTCTTTGGGTTCCTTAATATCAGCTTTCTCATACAGAGCCAAAGATCTTATTCCATACACTCAAGCTGGTTTCAACTCCCTCTCAGCTCGGGCATATTTTGCTGCTGCTACCATTTTCATAGACTTGGTAATTTTCTGGATGTTTTTAATTGACTTTAGTCACCTGGTATTATCTTTCAGGGTTGCCATGTTTAAAACTTGGATCCATTGTGACTGCAAGGCGCCGTCAGACAACCCAATGACGCTCACCCAAGAGAACATGGTGGTGGTACCAGTGTATTTGATTTTATTTGCAAGTATTTATTAAAGATTTTTGCATCTATGTTCATCAGGGATATTATTGGTCTTTAGTTTTCTTTTTGTTTATCAGGTTTGGGTAGTGGGGTAATACTGGATTCTTAGAATGAATTGGAAATATTCCTTCCTTTTATATTTTAAGGAATAGTTTGAGGAGAATTGGAATTAGTTCTTCTTTAAACATCTGATAAAATTCAGTCTTCAGTCATGAATCTATTCATACATGAGCTTTTTTTAATTATTATTTTTATACCTTAATTTTGTTTATTTATTTTTATATGTGGTGCTGAGGATCGAATCCAGTGCCTCACACATGCCAGGCAAGAACTCCACCACTGAGCCACAACTCCAGCCCCTCATGGGCTTTTCTTTATTGGAGACTTTATTACTGCTTCAATTTCATTGCTTATCTTTGATCTGTTTAATTTTTAAAATCTTCTTTGTTCTTATAGTTTTTCAAAATATTCCCTAACCTTCCTGTGAATTTCAATGCTATCTATTGTAATATCATCATTTTTATTTCTACTTTTAATTATTTAACTCCATTTCTTTTGGCTAGTTTTTCAATTTTATTTACACTTTTAAGGAACCAACTCTTAATTTCATTGATCTTTTGTATTGTTCTTTTATTCTCTATTTCATTTCTTTCTGCTCTGATAGTTACTATTTCTTTTTTATATAGATTGTATTATTATTATATAGTCTTTGAGATACTTTGCTAGATTATTTATTTGTGATCTCTCCTTTTTTTAAGTGTCAGGATTCATAGCTATAAACTTCCCTTCTAGTGCAGCTTTCTCTGTATTCCACAGGTTCTGGTGTTTCCATTTTCAATTGATGCTAGAAATTTTTTAACTCTCCCCCTCCCCAATTTCTTCAAGGAGTGATTATCAATTCAAAAATGTATTGTTTAATATCTAGATGTTTGTGCAATCTGTAGCTTCTCTTATTGTTCATTTCTAATTTCATTCCATTTTGATCTGATAAAATGAAAGAAGTTACTTCACTTTTTCAAATGTTTGAAGATTTCCTTTATGGACTAATATATGATCTGTTTTTGTAAAAAGTTCCATGTGTTGATGAAAACAATGTGGGTTCTACAGCTATTGGTTGTGATATTCCCTAGATATCTGCTATGTCTATTTGATCTATATTATAATTTAACTTTGATGCTTCTTTCCTGATTTTTTTTAAATCTGGAAGACAAATAATGAAGTATTGAAGTAACCTACTAATAATCCATTGGGTTCTATCTCTCCCTTTATTCCCTGTAGTGTTTATTTTATAAAACTGTGTGTTCCAAAGTTTGGTGCATATATAATTGTTATATTTTTTGATGAATTGTTCCTTTTATCAATGTATAGTAAGCTTTTTGTCTCTTTTAACTAATTTTGGTTTAAAATTTGTTTTTTCAGATATGCATATAGCTATTCTTAATTGCTTTCTTCTTCCATTTACTTGGAATATTTCAGTTTTTGTTTGTGTTTGCCAGTAAGGTGAGTCTCTTGCATGCATTAGATGGTGGGTCTTATTTTTAATCCAATAAGTCCATCTTATGTTCAGAATTATTATTAAAGTATGCACTTGCTCCTCCATTCTGTTGTTTTTCTTCTGGTTGTTTTGGATATTCTCTTTTCTTCTTTCTCTCTTATTCATTTCCAAACTTTGATGGCTTTCTGTATTAATGTTAAAATTCTTTTTAATTCTCATTCACTTATCTATTTTTCTAGTGAGATTTATTCTTTCCTATACTCTATGTTTTTTCTTTTCTTCCTCTGATGAGTATAGGATTTCCATAGGTATCTTCTCTAATGCTGATTTAGTGGTTTATGTTTATCATGAAAGGTCTTTATTTCTTCTTCAATTCTGAAAGATAACTTTTCTGGGTATAGTAATCTGGTTGGCAGTTATTTTCTTTCAGAACTTGAAATACATCATTTCATTCTCTCCTAAACTTTGTAGTTTCTGCTGAGAAATCTGCTATTATCCTGAAGAGTTTACTTTTAAATATGACGTTTTGCTTCTCCCTTGCAACTTTTATTATTTTTTTTTCTTTTTCCTGTACTTTTGGCAGTTTGACTATAATGTGGAGACATTATTTTCTGGTCTTGTCTAAATACCTCCTATATCTTGATGTACATGCTAGTTTGAAGACTTGGGAAGTTTTATATTATTATTTCACTGAATAGATTTTCTGTGCTTTCAACCTATAGCTCTTCTCTCGCATCTACTATGAACATGTATACATTTGGTCTTTTAATGATGTGTCAGAGATCTTGTATATTCTGTTGATTCCTTCTTATTTTTTTATTCATTACTGCCTAAATAATTCTTCAACTTTGTCTTCAAGCCCTATATTTGTTCTTTCATTTGTTCTAGTCTGCTGATATGTTTCAACTAAATTTTTTAATCTGACTTATTGAGCTTTTCATTTCCAAGATTTTCGTTTGTTTCTTTTTTGAAATCTCTATATCTTTATTTTATTGCTTATTTATGTACTGAATTGCCCTCCTTAACTCATTCAGATGTTTATTTGTGTGCTTTTAGAATTCATTGAGCTTTTTAAAGATCATTATTTTGAATTCTTTGTCCAGCTTCTCAACCACTTTGATTTGAAATCAGTTGCTTGAAAATCATAGACTTTAGGAGATGTCATGTTGCTTCATTCTTTTCACATTTCTTGTGTTTCTATGTTGAGATATGCACAGCTATTCAGATGAATATCTCTGATTTTTATGTGAGAGCCTTCCTAGTAAGTGATCTTCTCTTGATGATGTGCCCTGGGATATTGGTTTGTTGTGTTAGCTTTTCTTTGTTGTTTACCATATGCCTGAAAAACAAGTTAGAGGAAGAAAAGTTTATTTTGGCTCATGTTTCAGAGGTTCAGTCCATGTTTGGCTGGTTCCATAGCTTTGGGTCATCATGATGGAACATCATAGTGGAAGGCTATAATGGAGGAAAGCAGCTCTGGACACAGCAACCAGGAAGTAGAAAGGTAGCTCCTCCTGCCAATATAAACCCCAAGTCACACTCCCAGTAACCTACATCCTCCAGCCACACCCTACAAGCCTACAGTTGCTGCATAGTTAATCAATATTAGTGGATTAATCCACTAATTAGCTTATAGCACTCATAATCTAATCATTTCACCTATGAAAATTCTTGCATTTTCTCACACATGAAATTTTGGGTGACCTAACATATAAAACATAACATTCCACACCTAGCCCCAAAAGCTCATTCCCATTTCACAATGCATAATAGTTTTAGTCCATTTTCAAGAGTCCTCACAGTCTTAACAATTCCAGCATTGCCCAAAAGTTCAATACCAAAATTTCATCTGAGACTCAAGCAAACTCTCAGCTATGAGAGTAAAAGTTCAAAAGCAAGTTACTTATATCCAATACATAATGGCACTGAGTAAACATTTCCATTCCACAAGGGATTAATAGAGGCATATAGAGAAGAGATGGGACCAAAGAAAGACCAAAATTCAGGTGAGGAAACAAATTTTATATAAATCCATGTCCAGCATATGGGGCATGTGTCATTGTGATGTTTTATCCAAAGGTTTGTGCAGCTCTGCCCCTATGGCTTTGCTGGTTGCAGCCCACAAGGCCTATCTCTTGGCTTATTTCTGCTCAATTTCTGTGGTTTTTCTCAGTAGATATCCCATGTTACTGGCATATCTTAATCTTGGGGGCCTCTACTGAAGCTTCAGCGTCCTGACCACATCTTCATGCATCATCCTCTAAGAAGCAGCCTAAAGGGACTTACCCTGCTACATTTTTCCAGGCCTTCCTTTGAAATCTTGAAGGAAGCCTCCATGACCCCCAAACTCCAATATCCTAAATTCTTGCACAACCAGTACCACGTGGTTGATCCTAAGATCTGTCATCATCTTGAGCAGTAGCCATGCCTCCAGGGACCCATTTCTTCCAGCCACATCCTACCTGCCTACAGTTACTACTCAGTTAATCCATGTGAATGCATTAATCCACTGATGAGGTTTCAACTCTCATAATCTAATCATTTCACCTCTGAAAATTCTTTCATTGTCTCACACATGAACTTTTGGGGAATACCTTATATCTAAACCGTAACAATCATTGAATTTAATTCCAATTGGACTTCATAGTTTAATTTCTCTGTCTTTGGCTGTGATTAGTGGGTTTTCATACACTGTGTACTGTGCCTGAGCCTGAGGGATTCTCTTTATCCGTGGATCTCACAAGAGTGGAGTGCTTTTGTTAGTTCAGGTAAATGTGATTTAGATAGCAGATATAAGGGCTGCATCCTCTGTGTATACTACTCTAGTCTTGTCAGCAATGTATGATCCCATAGGATGTGGGGGTGATGTATGTTGAGGTCCCTTTTACATATAGTGTACACGGCCTTTGAGTTATGTTTCTCTGCAGTTGCTATAAGGTTCAATTTCTAGGAGTAGGACTTCAGGCCCCATAGCTGTGACTACATGGGGTCTTCTGAATGACAAGGGGCTTTTATCTCCTTCATTCTTTAAATTTAAATATCTACCAAGTTTCAAGCAGGGTTAGATTATGAACTAGAGTAAGGTGTGGTTTCTCTGAGCTGAGCTGGGGGTGTACCTCACTAGCATACCACCCATCCAACATACACAAAGTGACATGTTTGATGCCCAGAATCATAAGAAAAGAAGAAAACATTAACACCACCAGATATACATTTATATGTATATAATTATATATAATTATTACAATATAATTATATATAATTATTATAACATAATAATAACATATAATTGTATATAGTAATATATATAATTAAAGTAAAATAAAAGCAACCTCAACTACAACACCAAACAACAGAAAAGAAAGGGGCAAAAATAATACAGAATAAATTAAAAAGTTTTTTAAATAATAAAAAATAAAATTAACTTTGTAGAAGGAGAAAAGTAAAGAAGATATTTTTTAATTAAAAAAAAGAAAGTGAGAAAGCCAGAACATGATCAAAAATTAAAAACAGTAAAAATGTAGGAGAAGAAAAAACGTGAAAAAATATTAGGAGAAAATATAAACAAACAAAAAGCAGCATTAACAAAAACTTCATAAAAATTAAAGATTTTTTTTTCTCTTTTGGGGTGCTTGATTGTGCAGGCAAGAGTGAATGTTCACAGCCTATGCTGATCAGAAATGTTTTCTATGTTGTTATGTTTCAGATCTAGAATGCTCCCCAAAGTCCAATGTGTTCAGAGGTGGGTTTTGGGGAAGTGATCAGTTCTGACCTCATCAGAGGATTAATCTATTAATGGCTGAAAGAACTACTGGGAAGTGGGGCCTAGTTGGAAGAAGCTAGTCATTGGTAGTGCACTAGAAAGGCTTATCTTCTCTCTGACCCCATACCCCCATCCTGCCTCCCAGCTGCCATTAGCTGAACAGTTTTATTCTTCACATCTTTATGCCATATTGTTCTCTTGCCTCACCTCAGGCTCATATCAATGGAGTCAGCCAACTATGGATGCAAACCTCTGAAATCACAAACAGAAATAAATATTTCTAAGTTGCTTTTGTCAGGTATTTTGATCACAGCAATAAAAAGCTGATGAACACACATGGCTTCTTAGGTTGTACACCCCTTAGAGAGAGCAAAGTCTGGGGGGTATTCACCCTTTTTCCTTCCTTTGTGGCGCATTCACCAAGCAACAAGCAGGAGTGGTTTGTGGCTGGAACCAGTTGGACCACTGCTTAGCTGTCCTACGTGCCAGACCAAGCTAGGGTAGAACTCAGAGCTCCCCAGGTAAAAATTGACTCGTGGGTTATTTAGGCTTCATATTCAGATAGTGGGGCAGGCACTGACACTGAAGTGTATCATCAAATGAACACAGAATGCAGAACTTGTCTAGCACATGTTCCCTCTGGTGTTCTTTGTACTGTGAACTTGAAGGGGCAGGACTGATACCAGGCACTGAAGAACCTTTTGTGTCGCCCACTGAAGGCAGGAGCTGCTATAACATCAAAACTCTCTGTGCTGGAGGTAGGGAGCCCCATACTATCTATCGCTTATGATGGTGTTCTGAGACAGCTACATGTGATGGTGAAATCACATGTAACTGCTCATTCCCCTGGATTCCTGCATCTGGCTTTCTGAATCACCAATTTTAAAGGGGAAAGATCTTCCTTCCTTTATTTGTTGCAGTCCCATTTCCTGCTGTATAGAATGTTCAGCAGGTGTTAGAGTCTGTAAACAAGTCTGGATGGCGCCTGGCAAAATGCCAGAGGGAGTGGTTTGTGAAGTAACACCAGCGAGCCATTAAGTGTGGAGATTCCTTATTGGTTGACTGCTGTATCGAGTTTATGTTAATTAGATAAGCTGTGTGGAATGTATAAATACTGCTCCTGTCCTACAATAAACGGCTCCTACTCCTGTTGTATCAACGTACACAAGTTGTTCGTCACCCCCCAGTTAGTTTGCCCAGCCAGCCGGGCTGCAGCAAGCAGGTTTGTGCAAGAGGCTCTCTCCTGGGGACAAACTGAGTATCAAGGTATCTGCCTGTTCAGCCAGTGTAATAATATTGTGGCAGGAATCTGGAGGCAGGAAAATGCCTTTGACTCCTAGAGCACTAAGCTCAGACATGACCTTCTCAATATGTCTCCCTGTTACAGCCACCATGAGAATAACCTGGAAAGTACAGAGAATTTCTCAAGAGCTAGTTTGCTACGCAGATCC
The DNA here is from genome assembly GCF_048772815.1 of Callospermophilus lateralis. NCBI lineage: Eukaryota > Metazoa > Chordata > Mammalia > Rodentia > Sciuridae > Callospermophilus > Callospermophilus lateralis. The sequence goes on along the minus strand of NC_135325.1, from coordinate 88,754,405 downwards.
AAACTCTATTATCTTAAAGGCACTGTTTATTGTGCTAGTGGTACTCAGTGGGATTCTCTCTCTTTCACCTCTACTTCTGTCCTCTGCCATGCTGCCTTGTGCTCAGTGCTAGAGTGTTCTGTTTCACCCTCTGATCCACTATTCCAAGTCTTTGTGCATTATTAAATTTCAATGTTCTCTCACAGTAACCCATGTTGATAGTCAGCTACTTTCCAGTTGTTGGACTCTATCTTGTGGAGGAGCTGGCCTGTGCTTGGGCTTCTACTGGCCCTTTAGAATCCTCATTGTCATAAGTTTTACAATAAGCTCTTTCTGTGTCTGCAATATATCTTTATCTTTCTGAGATTTTAAATTAATTATATTAAACCTACAGATAAATTTGAAGAGAACTGACATTTTCTATGCTAAGTCTTCTGATCCACGAACAGACTATATCTCTTCAATTATTTAGGCTTTGGTGACATGTAGATTACAAAGATTTATTTTTAAACCTAGCTATTTTATAATCATTATAGCTAGTAACTACTGAACATTTATACTCCTACAACACTTAAACATTATCTTAGCCATGTGAGGTAGGTACTGTTTATCATTAGCCTAACTATACAAGAAAGAAAGAAGCTCAGATTAGGTTAAGCAACTTGCCTTGTCACATACTCAGGAAAGGGTCAATCTGGGAATTCAATTCAGGACTGGTTCACATCATTTACTAAGACTTTCCACTCCATTAGCTTTTCTTCAGGTGCTGACCAGAAATTTCTTAGCAAAGGAATTTATACCAGTGTATAAATAAATAGGGGAACTTGACTATAATAACTAGTCTCTTCAAAAAAGATAAAGATCTTATCTCTCCTTTCTTGTTCTTGAACTTGAACAACAGTCTCTTTCCTGGAAGTCATCAAGGCTGATGTTGAGTACGTGCCAAAGCTCTTGAAAATGCCTTCTTGGGAACCATGGAGTGAGTGGGGGTAGCAGAGGAAGAAATGATCAAACACAGTATTTCAATTTCCATGATTAGCTGGGATGGCTGGCAGTGCTTCCCACCCCAAGGACAATACTGCTTATCAATCTGCCCTTAAATGGATTCATGTGTGTGTAAAATCCATCTGACATTCTCCTTTTGCGACATGCTGGAATCACGGACCCTCTGGTGAGTCAGAAGGGGCTTTCGCAGCAGAGTAGGAAAAGTTACTTCATGCAATTGTTTTCCCCAGATGATTAAATTAAGCATATTTCCCTTGGAATTGGAATTTTCTTTTCATTTTTTTCAAATAAACAACACCAGGATTTTTTCTCCTTAATACTACACCACAGACAAAGGAGACATTTGACACAAACACTTTGGGAGCAGAACTTACTGTGTTTATTAGATTTTCCTTTGTTTTCTTGGTTAATCCAAATAAACATTTCCCTCCACTTTTAAAGGAAAAAATATCTGGGGCCAACTTTTTGAGGCTCTCTGCTCTCTTTTTCTATCTTTCTTTCCAACCTGTCATCCCACCTCCTGCATCTCACGATTTCTTTTTCTCCACAAGCTCTGCTATCCTTATTGTTTTTATTCTTTTACTTTCAGATAGATGTTGCAGAGAAAGGCACATGTCCCAGCTTTTTCAGTTCTTGTTTCTCCATAAATGGCCCCAATAACTATGCTTTATGCTATTCTGCTCAATAGACTCAAGTTTTGCCCTTATCTCCCTTCCCCCAAAATGCTATGACCCCCTGCCAACTCATAGGCATTATTAGGCCATTTAACCCTCAAGGTATCAGATAAGGGAGTAGTTTCTTGACTTTTCACCTGAGGGCTTTAGTCAGTTGAACATAGTTCATCTAACATAGAAGAAAGAAAAATAATTAAATCAGGGTCCTATGTCTAGTTGTCTGTCATTCAAATTCTGTTGAGGTGAAAAGACCTCTTTTTGGAAAGAAAATTGAGCCAGGCCAGAGCTGCCACTGAGCATTGATAAAGTGGACAGATGCCTCCTGGGTTCCAGTAGCCCATCTCTTCTACTTACTCACTGAGCCAGATATTTAGATCCCCTTCTCTCCCAATCACAGAAAGAAATGCCACATGAAGCATACCAACTCTCATTTTCCTACGGAGGAAAATAGCCTGAGTATTTATGATCAAAGAGAATGGAGGCAAGAGCTGAGCGATACAGGGTTGACATCCTATAGGTGGCTGGTGAAAAGACACCTTGAGGCAAGAGGAAAACCTCAAGGAAAGGAAGCTGAGATCTCTCAAAGACTAATAGTGGCCATATTGCAAATTTCCCCTGGTTCCCCTAATCAGTATCTAATCACAAATCTCCTGTTCTCCTTGGTTTGAATGTCATTCTCTGCCATGTTTAGGTAATTGTCAAAGAACTACTAGTATATTCTGACCATTCTACATGTTGTAAATCTTATTTCTTTCATAAAGAAAAATTCTTAAGAAACAATAAGAAATAACTGAGTTATTATTGACCTTTAGCTGGAGGGATATTCTGGGTTCTGACAGCTGCAGGACAAGAAAACATATTCAGGCCACCATTAGTCAATGTCCTCTTTGTGGTTCCAGAAATGTGCCTTCAAGTCACAGAATATGCTGATTGGCTAAACCACAGTAGCTAGTCTGGACTGAACCAGGATATAACAGATACAAGCATTATGAGGTATTCATAACTTTAATGTTGGCTAAATGTTGGCCATTTGTCTCTGTTTCTCCTTTTATGGAAATAATGGGGCAGAAGGTAGCTAAACATACTTGGCAAGAAATAAGCTAAGAATGCAGAAATGGAATCATGCTTGTGAAGAATGGAAGAAATGGAGCAAGAATAAGAGAAGCCTTCACATAGAAAAAAATCTCAGGGCTCCAGAAGTGTCTCTAACTAGAGAAGAATTAAAAGACAAGTTCCAAGAAGTTTGAGGGGTAGATAACTCTGGTGATTGGATAAGGCATGGTGAAAGACCAAGGCATCTGGATCATTCTAGAAGGCAGAAGAGCCAGTCTGACCAGGGGCTACCTCCTAAAGAACAAGTTATCTTTGGAAGATATTCCAGTGTTTTGTTGAATGGAAATACATCCTGGATACACCAATTCCAGTAATGACCAATCAACATTTAAGAGCCTATGCTTGATCAGGATACTGAGATATTAAATCATGAACTCACAGCCCGGTGATAGAATTTCAATCACAACCCAAGACAGTCACTGTGCTCAGTCTTGGGTATTTATCAGTGAAAAAATCAACATGTTCTCTAGAGACAGATATGTGTTTACCCAAATTCTTTCCCTCCTTTCCCCAAGCAACAAGTAGACTACATTTCCCAGTCTTCATTGTGATTATAGGTGGTTGTCATTGATTTCTAGCAAATAGAAAGTGAACAGAAGTGATGTGTTTGACTCATAGTCCTGACCCTTAAAAAACAACTAAGGTGGGGCTGGGGATGTGGCTCAAGCGGTAGCGTGCTCGCCTGGCATGCGTGCGGCCCGGGTTCGATCCTCAGCACTACATACAAACAAAGATGTTGTGTCCGCCGAAGACTAAAAGATAAATATTAAAAAATTCTCTCTCTCTCTCTCTCTCTCTCTCTCTCTCTCTCTCTCTCTCTCTCTCTCTCTCTCTTTAAAAAAGAAAAACAACTAAGGTATATTATTCTCTCCATGTTCTCACATTAGTTGACTGGATATAGATTCCCAAGGGAACCATGGAAGCCACATATAAAAGATGATAGCACCCCTGTTAGTATGGATCCTGAATGACTTCGAGAAGCAGATCACATAACACTACCATCTGCCCATATCATCACCATCTAGGTTATATGAGTGAAAAATAATTTTTATTTTCTTAAGCCATTGAGATTTTTTTTAATTTAATTCTTATCCAAGTTAGCATTACCTTAACACCAAAATCAATGGCCCTTGCCTTTATGGAGGTTGCAGCACAGAGGATATACAGTAGAGGAGTTTCTAAAATCCTATGGAAACATAAAGGATGCAGGGACCAGTTGGTCTAGGGAAATAGAAGACCACAGACTGTTCAAGTAACAGGAATCGTGAAAGAGAAACATATTCCTCCAAAAGAATCAGTGAATCAGATTGAGAGTGGCATATGCAAAAACTGCAATATTTGAATATGATTGAAGAATATGATTGAAGAGCAAAAGACAACAAAGTTGGGAGAGATTATGGGGGTTTAAGTACTGATGAGAAATAAAAACTGTCAGGCTACTGTATGGATATATGTCTGTGTGGGTTCCAGGAGTTCTAACCATATTTGGAAACATCTGGAAGTTTGGGGTAGGCCCATATGAGACAGTCTCCTTCAGGATATCAATCCATGCCAATCCTTGGACAAGAAAACCAGAAGCCAGGAAATGAAGACTGTGAACTCAGCTCTTACTGTTGGTAAGTCTGATTCCCTGACCCAAACCCTGCCCTCTTCCCCTCAACATTCTCACCCACATCCACTTGGGAAGGAGCCCGGTGAGTGGTCTTGCCCTCTCCCCTCCCATTTACAGAGGTTGCTCTTCTGGGCAACAATCCACAGACTCTGCTATGCAGCTGTGGCCTGTGAACACCTTCCAGGATGAGATCTCCCAGGGGCCAGGAATTGAAGGGAAAGAGAAACCACCTGCATGTTCTGTTGTGTCTGATTAATTTCAAACGAATATTCCAATGTTTCAGATGTTCCTGGACAGCCCTCCAACATCCTGCAATTAACCTAAATGGATGTGCTCCATGCAGGAAGATGGAACGAGGGTGATTCTGATCTGAAGGATGAAGAGTTAGTAAAACCATAAACTGAACTTTGAGATCACCCAATTTAAATGCTTGTATAACAGATGAGAAAACTGAGGGTCAGGGAGGGGTCATGGTTTGTCTTACGTCAGAGTGAGTCAGTAGCACAGACAGGGCCTCCAGGTCTCAATTCCCAGCCCAGTGCTCTTTCCACTATACTAATCAAGCATCTAGACCAGTTGGAAGAAACATGTTGAAAGCTACTGATGAAGGAAATAGTGGGTGGTTCCAAGACAGGGAAGCTCAACATCCAGCCAAAATACAGGCAAGGGTCAGTCACATGCTTTCCGTTTATAGTCTTTCCACTGGACTGTGTGTGTCTGGGAACAACAAGGAGAGGAAAAATTAATTTGAGCTTGTGCCCAGTCTACTTTGTAGAGGAAGGAGGCAGTCACCTCTCATCTGATTTGAGGGGTCTGAGGAAGTTCTCCTGCCCCAGATGGTCTTCCTCATCAGCCTGCTATTTCAGGTAAGTATGGCCTTTCCTGGAGAGTGCCTTCAAACAAGCCATTGAAAGAAAATATTCTATGCAGTTTACAGCCACGAAAATAATATGAATTAGGTATAAATTTGATTTTTAGGAGTTCTTTCAATTGACATTGATAAAAGCAGCAAACCATATAAATCAGGGACCCAACCAATTGACTGTGGAGTGCTCAGATTTCCTTAGAACTCTTTGTCCATCTGAAGAATGTCACCCCGCTTTGGAGATCAACTATAGTAAGAAAATAGCCCAGAAACCAAGATGAGACCTAGAAATCCAAGCTGCTTTATACTGTAAGCTCCAGGGAGCTCTTTTGTTGTACTCTTTAGTCCTGCTCACTACCTTTTTGATATCTTGATGGCCATGCCCTTGAACTCTAACTAAATAATCTTCTTTTCACCTATTTCTGCACCTAAGTCCATAGTGATCACTCCCATTCCTGATCCCTAAGGTTAACCTTGTGGGTGGAAGTTTGCAAAGCTTTTTCTCCCTGTAGCTTACAAAGTAAATAATACAGGTAATACCATGCTCCTTATTTTACAAATAAACAGCCTGTGGTTCAGAGAGATTAAGTAACTTGCACAAAGTCACATAAGCAATAGAAGTCATTGTTAAGTCAAACTGGAAACTGGAACCTAAGTATTCTTTGTGCCTCCAGATCCTTTCCTTGTTCTTTTTTTACACTATATTTCCCTTATCCACCAAGCATAAATTCATTGATAATTAGGTTGGTAGAAAAAGGGATTCCATGATCTCATAAGTATTTGCTTCTTTTTCGACTCCCTTGCAGGATACTCTAGGCATATCAGCATAGTAGAGACTCTGAGAAGAGACTTGTACAATCCAGAGTTTTAAAAAGGTATTTGAGAATAAAAGAAGCTCATATTAATTGAGCACTTGCTGTGCCAGACCCTGTGCTAAGTATTTTTTTTAATATTTACTTTTCGGTTTTAGGTGGACACAATATCTTTATTTTACATTTATGTGGTGCTGAGGATCAAACCCAGGGCCCCACATGCTCTAGGTGAGTGCTCTACCACTGAGCCACAACCCCAGCCCTGTGCTAAGTATTTTTATATGCATTAGCTTATTATACTGTAAGGAAAATAAAAAGAGATACAGAGACAAGATACAGAAACAGGAAAGATGGAAGAATGGCAGAATGGTCAAGCTGCTAGTTTTATTTTTATCTACAGGTACTTTAGGTCATTGGCCTCATTAATACATATTGTTCATTGTAGTACTAGGCAGATTACAGATTTAGTAACATTATGTAGCTTATTCCTCAGTTATGTACTAAGTTGCAATGTGCAATGTTAGGAGCTTTGTGTAGCTCTCAAGAAAGTCCATTGCATAAAGTTATTGTTACATGGACATGTTACATGGACAGTGAAACACTGTGGTTGTCTAACAAAGGAATTCCTTTATTCCCAGGAGCAAGTGCCTGAGATCAAGGTCGAGTCTGACAATACTCTAGCACAGAGCCTCCTCATGAAGGGCATTGTCACAGCAGCTAGACATTGCACAGGTATTAGTTATTTGACTCATTTCTAGGAGAAACTGCAAAGCATTCTAAGGGTGGGACAAGGGTGCCTGTTGCCCCCCAGGAATTTGCCCACCAGAGGAATACTTCCTTGTATACTTCCATGGTAAGAATCCCTATACTCTATCCTCCAAACAATCTTATGATCTTCATAATATGCTTATCCCTACTTTATCATTGATGAAATCAAGACTCTGAGACATAAGGTTACTTGTCCAAGTTCATACACCAAGAGCATGATCAGAAATGTTGTCAGACTCAGCAGTCTAACTCTATATGGAATTTGGTCACATATATTTTGTGACCATGAGCCCTCTTTATATCCAACAGCACTAGCCTTTTTCAGGGGCAATTTTGAGAAATATTGTCCCCCATTTACCAATCTCTTAGCAACAAACTTGCTTTCTTCCAACAGTCTTATCTCTCAATAAGCAGAATAATCCAGAAATAGTGAGCAACACACTCACAGGCTGGTAAATAATACAGATATTTGGCTAGAGAGAGAAAAAAAAACTGTCTAGAGAATGTGACCACTGTGCCAAGAGAGCCATCAGACACTGGAGTTCTGAAAGACATTATAGAAGGACATCACAAACTAAACAGGCCTGCTTCAGTTTTGCTCTACATGCTTAGAGGTAGAATTATAACTGGATTTTCAGTTGAATCAACAAGCCCTTCTCTCTACCCAGCAAGGCAGCTGGAGCAATATATATCCACTATACAGGCTGCTGATGATTGCAATGCCAGATAAATGGACCAAGGTTGATCAGTTCAACTGAGTAGCAAGTGAAACCACTGTGAAATGGTCCTGCATGGGCACTTGTGTGTGTATGCACATGTGCATCATGTATGTATGTGCACATGCACACATGTACACACACGAATTCACAGTGCCAAGAAGACTGGCTGGTGAGGTCAGTTGTCAAACAACCATGACTAGTTGTTAGTGGAGAGGGGGGTAAAGTAAGTTAAAAGGAGATACATGACTAAATTTGTCAGTCAATTTAACCCAGTCTGTCACAGAAAAGCTCCAATAGACACAGCTCAGTTGTCTTTGGGGATATGAGGATTGATAATGAGGCATAGAACCTAGGGGAAAAGAGGTGAATTGCAACACAAATAATTTAGGTTAAATGTAAGGGGAAAGTTGTTGTTTTTGTTTGTTTGCTTGTGTTTTACAACAACAACAACAACAATAAAACATTTACAACATGTTTTACATGTCCAAATGTCTCTGTTGAAAGAAATTTCACAAGCAAAAAAAAAAAAGAAAGAAAGAAAAGAAAAGTTTTCAATAAATAATCTGGAAATGAATGTTTGTAACACATAGGCCAGACTAAGGGTTGTAGCCTTAGTACTTCTAAATGCTCTTATAATTTGATATGAAAAGAATAATCCATGCTATGGTAAATGGCAAAGATTCTAAATAATTGTATTACTGTAGAAAATTTATATCTGGTAAATCAAGAGTACCAGTAGAAATGGCCAAGCTGTATAAAGCAACTCAAGCTTCTTAGTTTCACTAAGATCAGGAAGAAACACTTTAATTTAACAAGGAAATACTTTTGACCCTTCAAACTGCAAAATAAAATCTTAATAGCACTCAATGATGATGAATACTTTCATATAATGCTGGTAGAATTGTCAATTACTTCAACTTTTTCCATTCTGACACTTAGTAGTTACAAAAATCCTAAATGTACATATCCTATGAAACAGAATTTTCATTATGGAGAGTATATTCTACAGAATTGAAAGTACAAGTAAATAAGGATGCTATATATAAAATGAATGCAAAGGAGCATTATACAGTAGCTAAAAATTTTCAAAATGACATAATATCCATTAAGAGAATGGTAAACAAATTAAGTTACATCATAAGAGAATATTCTTAAGTATTTTTAATGGATTAGGTCTATGGTATTGACTTGGAGGTCTGTGACATATTGTAAAATAAAATCAAGTATAATAATATTTATATTGTGATCTCATTTGTGCAAACCAAAAAAAGGGAGGCCTGTGCATTTATGTGTGTGTACATAAGGAAAATTGTGACAATACATATATAAAGCTAATAATATTTATTACCTTTGAGAAATAGAATTGGAGGAGGAAGAGGGGAAACTAGTATATTTTCCTTCATAAACTGCTTTATTTTTTGTTACAAAAGAATATATTGTCTTTGAATAGAAAATAGTAATACTTTTATTTAATATGGAAGAAATATCACCTTTTTTCAGTTACCAAAAATAAAGTAAAACTACTTAAAGGCATTTTCCACTCTTAAAATACTTTATCCCAATTCCCCCACAGTCTATTAGGAAACAACAGATGGCACTTTCCCACTTCTAGAGCCACTCCATGTAAATACAAGAGAAAGAATCCTTTCTCCCCACTGATTAGAAAGTCTGTCACAGTGGAAGCTGGGCTCTTTGGAAACTATGTTGTGGAATCAGGGCCAAAGGCCATTGTTGACGCCAGGGGTCAGATGACAGAGGGTATGTTCATCATCCAGGGTGTGTAACTTCAACTGAAATATGAAGAACCTGGTTTCTTTTGTGGCTCATAAACCAGTTCTAAAGGCATTTCCCAAAAATGAAGTCCAAAATGTTTGGGCAGTAGCAGCCACTTTAGTGTAAGTATTTTTCCCCAAGGTTGCTATTTGGAAGGACAACACTCAACCACTTCAAAGTTGTTCTAGTCTGTTGATGTAAAAATATTCTGGGCTGTTGATATAAAAAACACAAAAAGTCAGCCTCATTTTATAGCCACATCAAGTCTGCTAAGTGCAATAACTACCTAATCCTGGATATTTGTACTTTTAATTCAACCTCAGAGGGTAATTGCTTCAATTGTTTCAAGTGACTTTTCAACTTGCTTTTGCAGAGTTCCTCTAATGTCACTACATCCTTAGGGCACTGAGCCCTGCACACTTAAAACTAACCTCATATAGAAAGCCCAAAAGGTATTGTGGTTACTATTTCTGCTACCACCCTTACTGAACACCTTTGAGTGTATATTTACTATGATCCAGGTATTGTGTCAAGTGATAAAGAAACAGAGTCACCAGGTGATCAATTTGCCTAAGCTAGTACGATTTGAAGCTGGAGATTGAAACCAGTCTGATTCAAAAGTCCTTTGCCCTTAACCTCTCTATTATTTGGCCTTAAGGACCACAAAAGTTCCATAGCTTCAGCTCTCAGTCCCATTCATTCATGAATGCATGCATTAATTCTACCAATCATACTACTTACTATTATGTGCACCTACTATATACCTACTGTGTGTAAAGCATTGTGCTGGGGATACAGAGAAAAATGAGATGCCATTTCTATGCTTGAGAAACACACTCTGGTGTATGATATATATAAATGACCATAGATACAATATAGCATGACAGTATATATATATAAAGAACTAGGGATGCATGGGGTTATACATAGGAAGCATCCAGCCTTACCTGGCAGCAAGAAGAAGACAGTTTCAGGTTCAGAGAAGGCTTGGAAGGAAAGATAGCTTCTCAGCATATATAAAGGTCAAATCATGGATAATTAACTTTCTTTATAATTTCTGTTAGGATCTAGAAAGTGTAAGATATAAGAAAGTCCCTAAAATAGGAAAGGGTGGTAAGAACCACATGACAGAATGCAATCTTCCCTAAAAAATGGTTAATGACCTTTAAGTTCCTGAAATTACTATGTGATCACTTATTAGATTACTTATTAGATATTTTCCCTCATTTAATTGGAAACAAAAGCAAAGCACTTGATGGATTGTAAGAAGTTCAAAGCCATCAAGAGCATGGGAGTTCCTTGAATTGCTTGAAATATGCAGTCAGGGAACTGTGGGTCAGCTTTTTCACATCTGAGGTGCATGAGAAAGATTCTCTATCAAAGATTATTTGAAATACATTATAAGACAGAAACTCAGTGTGTCTCAGAATTAATGTCCCTTTAAATCTTACTTTATGTTGCCTTTTCTTAAAAAGACATTGACTACTCAGGGCTGATAATTGATACTGATTTGATTATTTTAATGAAGGGTTTTCTTTCACAAAATAAAGACTGAGTTACATTAATCTAAATTATCTTACAATGTGACCATAGTGAGGGCTGACAAGGCCCAAGTGTTTACCTAAGCCAAAACTTCCTCATATTTACTATGGGTATAAGCAGACGAGAGGGGTCAGGTTCTTTCAGGAGGTTAATGAATACAGCTGAGGAGGACAAGTTTGTGACTGTGGGCTCATTAGGTCACATCAGGTGTAGTAAAAAGCACTATGTATAAGGGTAGCAGTGAAAAATGCCCACTTTTGCTGAAAAGAAGAAAAAGAAGCCAGCTGTATCCTGCCAGTGGTAATTCTATGGCATAAATTTTATCTATGTCTTCCCCTAGAATAAGACAAACCAATAACAACCACTGATGTGGAATCCATAGCTTCTATGGGAAATTTTGCTTTATTCAATGCATCAGGGGGTCTATTCTCAGAGAGCTCATTAACTTAATTGGATTTACAGGTCAATTATCTCATGACTCATTCTGCCATCCTATAAAAGAGAATGGAGGAAATAGCCAATTTAGGCCAGTTATCTGTTGCTCTGTAAGAAATTACCACCAAAATTTAGTGATTTATAACAACTACTATTTATCTGGCTCATAATATAGTTACTAAGATGGTTCACAGGGGCCAGGGTTAGAGTGAGGGGAAATGAGCTGCCTAGGACATAAAACTGAAAGAGAGACACTCACTCTCACAGTCATAAAATTGTCAACCTTGGACTTGTATGACTGTAGGAATGAGTGCCTCCTTCCATCCTGTGCCCACTTGCCTTAGCTTAGTCTCAGACCTGATGTTTCTGGTCTAAACCAACTGGGATAATCTGTGCTGGGATCCATTTATTTCCTTTTCTTTTTTACTTTAAAGAGATTTCCCCCCCCAAAAAAAAAATCTTTTTTTTTTTTTTGGCCAAGAAATTTTTGCTCTACACTTTTTTTTTTTAATTCGCTCTTTTCAGATATACATGACAGTAGAATGAATTTTGATGCATTATACATACATGAAGTATAATTTATTCTAATTAGAATCCCATTCTTGTGATTGTACGTGATGTGGAGTTTCACTGTTCATGTATTCATATATGAACATAGGAAAGTTATGTCCAATACACTCTACTGTGTTTCCTATTCCCATTCCACCTCCCTTCCCTTCATTCTCCTTTGTCTAATCCAATGAACTTCTATTCTTCCCTGTCCCCGCTTATTGTATGTTAGTATCCATATATCAGAGAGAACATTCAGCCTTTGGTTTTCTGGGACTGGCTTATTTCATGTACCATAATAGTGTCCAGTTCCATCCATATACTGGCAAATGACATAATTTCATTCTTCTTTATGGCTGAGTAATATCCCATTTTGCATTTGTACTACATTTTCTTTATCCATTCATGTATTGAAAGGCACCTGGGTTGGTTCCATAGCTTAGTTATTATGATTTGAGCTACTATAAAATATTGATATGGCTGTGTCACTGTAGTATGCTGATTTTAACTCCTTTGGGTATATACCAAGAAGTGGGATAACTGGGTCAAATGTTGGTTCCATTCCAAATTTTCTGAGGAATCTCCATATTGCTTTCTATAATGGTTGCACCAGTTTGCAGTCTCACCAGCAATATATAATAAATGTACCTTTTCCCCCACATCTTCACCAAAGTTTATTGTTACTTGTGTGCTTGATAATTGCCATTCTCCACACTTAATTTTGCAGGTCATACAAAGATTATATTTGCTTATGGTTTATTTTAAAAATCTGATTTTTAAAAAAATTCTTCATTTTTTTCTGTAACCAGATATATGAAAAATTGTGATCTATATGTGTAATAAGAATTGCAATGCATTCCACTATCATATATAAATAAAAAAATTAAACAAAGAACTGAAGAGGGTTATAAAACCAGTTGAAATGATAGAAATTAGATAGCACTTTAGAATGCTTACTTGATTTACTAGTTGAAAGAATTAGAAATCATCTCTACATCAATTTTTCAAAGGTGAATTGGCCCAAAGGTGAATTGCAGAAATAGAAGAGAATGTATCAATTAAATAAAATAATTTTAATCAAGAGTAGACCAGATAAGGATTCTCTCCAGACTGCTTCAACCAATCAGGAAGGAATTTGTTCACTGAGGAAATAAGATTGGATTATTTACATCACATATGCATTCCTCAGTTTCACACATAGACTTTCAAAAGACATATCTTGTGTGTGAATTGCTCCATAAATCTCTATCTTGAGAAGGACATTTCTAACATTTCCAGAGTGCACGCAGTCCAGGAGGGCTTAGGGATTTTACCTACAGCAATTCCTCCTGTGGGTGAGGTTGAGAATTTTAGAGACAAATCAGCATTAACACTTTCCCCTAAATATTTAAATATGATCTTGCCATAAAATGTAAGGACTACTTCTGCTTGAAATTGAATTGTTCTCCAAACAATTACGCATTCAGCTGCATAAATGAAAAAAAGTTACCAATTTCCTAATTTGGTTCCAAGTAAAATTCATAAATATCTACATATTTCCTCCTCTTTCTAAGCTTATTTCCTATTTCACTCACTCACTCCAATATCTGTGTGGCATTTGAAGCCTGACACAACCACCATCTTGCCCCAAATCTGTCTCCAAGCAATTATATGGCACTTTGATGATGAGGAAAGATGCTTTGGTCCCTTCTTGGAAACTCTAAAGAGCAGAGTTCTGAAGAGTGTGTTCCTTGCTTGTTAGTTTTCTGTCAAACACTGACAACACTGACGTAGGCAAACAGGGAGACAAAGGACCAGTTGGATGACTATAGAATCAGTCACCTTACATGGTGTGCAAGTTTATTCCCAAACAAGTCACTTGGAGCAATTATCAAAGACAACCAGGGTTTATTCTGAGAAGTGTCAGCAGTCTCAGTCACTCTTTCTTCCCTGGAAATCATTCCAAAGAGGATCTGAGAGGTTCATTTTCACGTGGTGGAACCAGAGAGCACATTATTCACTGGTGAGATGAGCTGACTGCATATTATCCATTGACATTTATTCCCCAGGCAGATCATCAAAATGCAGCTGTTGGGATAATCATGGGAAATGTATTCTCACACATGTAAGATGGACCTCTTCAGAGGAAAGATCTTACAACTGAGGCAGAGCTTATTTATGATTAAGTGCTAAAGCCCCCATTTGGAGAAAACTCCCCAATGGTTGTCTTGACAAAGGATCTCAAGTGGTAATGGGAGGACTAGGGGAAGAACTACCCCAGACCTTACATGACAAACAGCTTGCCCAAGACATAGATCAATTGCACCAAAATCCAGCTCATTCTCTAAAACAGTAGGTATTTCCTGTCATTATTTAGGAGCAATGTCTCCCTTTCACTGAATTTTGACTGTAAATAGGAAAGATAAACTCTGGGCAATTAACTCCAGCATTCAAAGTTTCCAAACTCTTTCTGTGACCTTCTCTATGATCTCTAACAACATTGCTCATTTTAGGGGAAAAAAAAACATTAATTTAACTGTGCTCTTTAGGTACTCACACTGACTTAATAATGTTTGGTAATGTATCAACACATTTTTTAAATATAATTGATTTTAGTCACTTTTCACAGGTGAGAAGTCAGATAGCACCTGAGTTCATCAGGATAATAGTCTGTAGCTTTTATTTGGGAAGAAGAAAAGTCATTAGATTGTATCAGAACACAGGAAGGTTAGTAAGGGAGAGTTTAAATGCTAGCCAAAGGAGTTTTATCCCCAGCTAAAAAATATTTTCCTCTGCCTATAAAAATCCTAAGTGTTTTTGATTTTGTGTTGTTGTTGTTGTTGTTGTGGGTTTAGCACTGGGGATTGAATCCAGAGTTGCTTTACCAATGAGCCACATCCCCAGTCCTCTGTTTCATTTAAATATATTTTTATTTTTAAAAGCTACAAAGTAATGCATATTTATGGGGTACAGTGTGACATTTCAATACATGTATGCACTGTGTAATGATCAGATCAGGATACTTAGTATGTATCATCACCTTAGACATCTATCATTTAATTATGTCTATTCTTTTTTAATTAAATTTACTGTGATAAAATGCATATAATGTAAAATCTTCCATCTTTTTTTGACACTGAGATAGGGTCTCAATGAGTTGCCACAACTGGCCTCGAACTTGCTATCCTCCTGCCTCTGCCTCCCAATATGCTGGGGTGACAGGAGTGTGCCACTGCACACAGCTCCAAAAAATCTTAGGTTCTGAAGCCTAGGTAAAGTTCCATATCTTCTGAAAAACCTTCCTTGACTTCCACAGATGAAGGCCATCTTCCTTTTTTCTAATCATTAGCACCCACACTAATACTAGTCTGTGTACAACTTGCATTGCTTTATTAACCTCACGTCCCCAATCAGATTCTAAGGTCCTCAAAGGCAGAAACTATGTATGGTATGTTCCTCATTAGATACTCTCCCTTCTATACACAAGCACAATACCTGCAAGAGTGTCTTTACACAGGAGACAATAAATGTTTGTTAATTATCTGTATATCAGTAATAGATCACTGAAGACTCTTCTGAGGGTGGGTAGGCTTTTAATGAAGGAAAAGGCCTCAGAATAGTTTTGAGACAACATTAATGAAAAAAAATCAGATTTCCACCCAAACGAATCAATCATATTCCAGTACAATGGGCTAAATTGATTGGTCTAACATGGAGAATTTATGGAGATGTGGCTATTTTGGAGAACAGTGATAACTTTCATTTCCTTTATATGCACATGTAGCCATACTAGTTGAATAATCTATCAGTTAAGGCACTATGCTTTATGGACCATTATTTTCTACTTTTCAACTGATGGTTCAAATGTAAGACAGATATAAAGCCTCCATGGTGAGAGAGCCATAAGAGCCAATATAGCACAGTGAAATGAGTGGTGTCACCACAGTCAGGATGGCAACATGGGAAGATCAAAAGAACCGTGAACTCAGGAAAACCAAGTTCAAATTTAGTCCCTGGTCTAGGTGATTGATGGACTGGTCATTTTATTTCTTTATATCTGTTTCCTCATCTATAAATAGATGGTCAATAGGGCTGGGGTGGTGGCTCAGAGGTAGATCGCTTGTCTGGCAAGTGTGAGGCCCTGGGCTCAATCCTCAGCACCACATAAAAATAAATAAAATTTAAAAATGGTCAATAACTCAAAAATATTAAGATAATGAAAAGTCATAGTATCTTAAAGATGGCTAAGACAGGTCTAAATAGACAGCAGGAAATTTTCTCCACAAATGCAGGGTAGTGCCATAGCTACATCATGCCAGGTATAAATGATAGGCATCAGGAACAGTCTCCTGCTGCAGGATTTATCTATATGACAAGGCCAGGCATACTTTAACTTATGAATCCAAGCTGTGTTGAAATCCAAGGCAGTGTTTAACTGAACGCTATTTCAGTTCATCCTTATGCCATTCAAGTCTTCATAAAAGAACAATGTCCTTTTAGGGCAATGAATTTTATTGAATGCCATAAATATAAACTGTCACTTCATCTCAAAGGTTTCATGTTTGGTATTACTTAATTCCTTTTTTGGCAAAAAGTTCAAATGATTTTAGCTGCAGAGGTTATGTTTTATTACTGTGTATTAGAGGAATAGGGGGATGAAGATTAATTACTTTGGTCAGACAAGTATAAGGACCCAAAAGAAAAGGAAAAAGCCCTACTAAAAACTTGCAGACAATATTAAGTGAATGAATGGGTTAAGCCAGCATTTTAAAAATGCATACTGATGGGCTGGGGCTGTAGCTCAGTGGTAGAGAACTTGCCTAGCAAGTGTGAAACGTTGAGTTCAATCCTCAGCATCACATAAAAATAAATAAATAAAATAAAGGTGTTGTGTACATCTACAACTATAAAAAAAAGTTTAAAAATGCATATGGATATTTATTTACTTAACAAACTCTTTTGATGTGTACATACTCTGTTAGGAATTGTGCCAGGTGCTGCTTCAGTGGAAGACAAAAACAATGGTTCTGATTCTCCATTCAGGCCTCTGTCTCCTGTCCTGCTTCTTTTCTTGGAAGCCATGATTAAGATACTGGGGAGACCAGGGCAGTAGTTCAACTTCTTTGGGCCTCCAAGTCAAAACCCAACAAGTCATGCCAGGATTAGACCATCTGACAGGGTTAAAACTCATGCTCAAATCTTCACCCTGTTTTATAGTCATCAAAGGCAAATGGCACAAATACCAAAGAGACAAGTTAAAAGAAAGCGAGGGAAAAAGCAAGCAAAAATGATATTAAGAATGTAAACAGGAGAGGACAAAAAATAGCCATGAAAATCATATTAGTCAGCCACAAAAAGGTCAAATGACTCAAACTTTCCATGAGCTTTCATAGACTATATGATACTTCTTTCTTCAGCCAAAGCTGGTGTTCTTGAATCTCCATAGTTCTCATCCATTATGGGGAGGCCCAGGGATAGCCACTAACAATATGGAAGCCCCAAATATTTAATTATTATTGGTATCTAAAGATAGGAAAGGGAATTTTCTGCAGGGCTTCAATAAGCATCTGTTTAATGGTCCTTTAGTAAGCATTGGGGGATCTAAAATGAGATAATGGGCATCCCCATGGTAGAATAGAATATAGCAACTTGTTATCCAAAGGTGTTTGACATTTGAAAATCCAGATAGTAATACAATATACAGGACATATTTTGGCACATAACAATATCAAGACAGAATCTCATTGAGTTGCTTAGGGCCTCGCTAAATAGCTGAGGCTGGCTTTGAACTCACTCTCCTCCTGCTTCAGCCCCCTGAGCCACTGGGATTACAGGCACGCACCACCATGTCCAGTTTTACATTTTAATCCAAGAAAAAATAAATAACTAAGATAGCCTTGTAAATATATATCAAGACAGAGTTGAGGAGGTAGTACAGAAAGTTTAAAAAGAAAAAGCCTAGGACCTAGTGACACTAACTCTAGGGATCATAGAGATATAAATCACCTACTTTGTATAAAGGAGGCATGTAAATTTTTTGCCTGGATTGCATTTTAGAACTATATTCCAAGAAGATGGACCTTCATGCAGTTGAATTCACCTGCATATCCCAACATCTAGGAGGAATGAAAAGACATGTAACTGTGGGTGAGGCTTACCTGCAGAATTGAAATCAGCCATCTGAATTTGGATTTGACATTTTAGGGGTAAGTTGATCAGAAACCATTATATAAGAAACTATAAATTTTACTACTTGGCTACTTGTCTGCTATTTGTGTTCTCCCATAGTAATTATCCTTAAAACTTCTGAAGCAGGAAACAAAAAAAATTCCTGTAAAACACAAGATAGTAAATATTTCAGGCATTGCAGACCATATTACAAAGTATCACAAATACTCACCTGTTGCCATTGTAGTGCAAAAGCTGCCCTAGATGATATTTAAATCACTAGGTGTGACTGTGTTCCAATAAAACTTTATTTGTAAAACCAGGCAATGTCCTAGATTTGGATGGTGGACTGTAGATCACTGGCCCTCTGCTCTAGACTCCCAAATGACCTTTTTCTTATCATTAGCAACAGCAGCCTAAGTGAGGGACCAAAGAGATTGCAAGCAACTCTACAATCAAGTTTAAGGTGAAAAAAATCCAAGTAGGCAGCTATGGAGGAAAGATAAATAGGCAGAGACCTCCAGCCCTGATACTGCTGCTGCTGCTGCTACCAAAGAGAGAGAGAGAGAGAGAGAGAGAGACAGAGAGAGAGAGAGAGAGAGAGAGAGAGAGAGATCGATCTCAGGAAGCAAATGTGACTCTTAGAAAGGACACTGAAGTCAACTAGAGGAAATCCTTGTGGGGGACTCTCTGTTCAGAGCCTCAGATGTGGTACCTCTCAAATCATAGCACAAAACTACCTCTTCTACTTGCCCATGGGGCCAATTCTGGGAAGAAAAATGTAGGCATTAAAAAAAAGGAAAAGTGAGCTCAAGGGAACTTTGAAACAAAGAAATCTAAATTCCCTTTACTGAAACAACTTGGGCAAGAAGAAAGCTGAGAAAGTGAGAGTGCCTGGTACCCTAGCACAGGGCATTGAGGCTTTGAAAGAGACTTTAGAATGCAGTTATACTAAATGCAGTTGTACTAAATAGTTATAATAGCCAAATGGTAACTAGAAGTCATTAAAAGAACTCTTTTAGAGGTCTGAATTGGACTGTTGCGTTTTCCTTGAACTGCTCTGAGTGTACAAATGTTACAATTTGTCCTTCAGGGTTTTTAGGGACTAACAAGTATGCAGATCAACTCCAAACCACACTTGAAATGCAAACTAGATTTATTTGGGTGAAGCAACATGCACATATGCTTAGAGATGGTCTATTGAGACTTTTTCTCAACTGTGCCCTACAAATAACAACTTGATCCTAGACATGCAGCCAAATTTTGTAGAATTCGACAGTAGTCCCAATAGAAACATAATATTCTATTTCTCACTCTGTCTTACGATATTCTAGTAGACACTCGAAGGTGAAGGCCCTTAGAAGCCAAAAAGACTTTCTATCCCAAGGAGAAAGAGTTACAATGGGATAACAACCCCGACTTTAGCCTGCTCCAGGTCAAAATGATCTGATCCTGTTTCTTCTGAACTTTCTCCAGAAAGAGAAAGGCACACCCAGGAGGACTGTTCCAACTTAGTCACAACCAAGGGATAAGCCAACTAAGCAACTTAAGGGGAGAGGGGAAGGGAGGTTTACAAAAACACACCCTCAAGCATGTGCATCCACTCTGAAGCCAAAATGAATCTGAAGAAGAAACAACTTCTTATTTTCCATTTCTCATTAAGTTTTCTCTCTTTTGTTGTGTGAGCAGAAGACAGTCTCCTTGGTGAATAAGGAAGGCTTTAAACAGAATCTAGACAGAGCTAATGAATCAGACATGATGGAAAATCGGTGACTCCGATTCATTAACTCAGGTCCATGACCCTTCAATGGCAGGGAACTAGAAATTCTACTCTCTTGGTTTATGAGACCATCTGAATAAACTGGGATAACTTAGAAACACTGAGACTTTTCAAACACTCAGCTCAATCATGTGCCTGTAGATTTAACTTAAATCTAAAGAGACTCCATCTATATCAGGTCTTGTTTGCATAATCAGAGACATGTTTGCCTATGTTAAGAACAATGTTTCACATTGTTTATGTGGCTATATCATCAACTAACTCATGATCTCTTCTTTACATCTTAGAAGCTTCCAGAATCTGGCACATGATAGTCTTTCAATAAATATTGGTTGGATTGAAACATATATTCAGCCATGGCGCCTCCCTCCTTCCTTTATATTTTTCTCCCTTTCTGCTTTTGTCCCCTCCTTCCTTTTTTCTTCCTTATAGCAAGAACTTATCTACAAAAATAGTCAACTATTTTGACTAAATAGACAAGAAGCCATTTAGATATGTTCTGCCTATCTGAGAATTGACTAGTAAAATTATTTCCAAAACCTGTAAAAATTGTAAAATATCTCTAAGAAATTATACTGGGATAGAAAATGAACCTAATTTGTGGCAAGAGAGATTTGTTCTTGACAACAAAATGTCCTTCTTACTGACACACATTTACTAACTGAAATCAACAATTCACTTAGAAGATGAGTAGACATACTTGAGTTCTATGCCAGATCTACTACTCATTTCCATACGTAAACCTGGGCAACTCACTAAACTGAGTCTGAAGTTCCTCAACTATGAAGTAGAATAGTGAAATATTAATGCTTATTTTGAATGGCTGTGGCAAGGATTAAAGTAAAATGAGATCATTGCATAGATAATTTCTCGCAAGTTCAAAGCCAGCCTTAGCAATAGCAAGGTGCTAAGCAACTCAGTGAGACCCTGTCTCTAAATAAAATACAAAATAGGGCTGGAAGATGTGGCTCAGTGGTCAAGTGTCCCTGAGTTCAATTGCCAGTACTGCCCCTCAAAATATTGTTATCTTGCATGCATGTACAAATATGTAACAAAAAATGCCATCATTATATGCAACTATAAAGCACCAATACAAAATGTGGAAATCAAAAAATAAAATAAAATAAAATCCATTTTCCTAAAGAAATTTTTAAAAAAGAAAAATAAGAGCTCTTGAGTTAGTATATGAAACAGCTACTTACAGATTGTGACCAACGAAGCACTGTGAAAGTCCAGAGGAGAAAAAGTAGCTAATTACCTGGGAAAGTTTGAGGTTGGTTATGATAATTTTGACAGCTAGAGAAGACAAAATTAGGATGGGCTACAAGGCTAAACCTTGTCTAGGGAGCACATTCCAAACAAGAAAAAATATAAAACAGAAAGCAGGGTAATGCCTGATTAAAATTTTCAATGACACTGAGCATTTGAAAACTATGAAGCTCACCCTCCATATGTGATTCAAATTTAAAACTAAGAATAAAACAGAGCATGGTGGCATATGCCTGAAGCACCAGCTTCTAATGAATCTGAGGCAGAAGGATCTCAAGTCAAGGCCAGCCTTAGCAACTTAGGAAGACCCTGTATAAAAATAGAAAAAGGGCTGATGATGTATCTCAGTAGTAGAACACCTCTGTGTTCAAACACTAAGTTCAAAAACTAAGAATAAAGAAGAAAGTACTAATAAGTGCTGTATTCCTTCAAAGAAATAACAAATACTTAAATGTGTTTATGGTATAAGCACTTTACATATGTCAATTAATTTAATAGTCATAACAATCCTATGAGACAGATATCATTATAAGTATTTCACTTTACAGATTTGAAAACTAGATTACATAGAAGTGAAGTAACTTTCCCAAGTTCATACTGTTGATAGGTATCAAAGACAGTATTCTGAACCCATTTTATGGTCTTAGTTGCTATGTTATATAGTCTCTTCAATATTCTCTCTCTCTCTCTCTCTCTCTCTCTCTCTCTCTCTCTCTCTCTCTTTCTCTCTCTCTCTCCATTTCCAATTTATTTTCCTCTTCCTGTTTGGTCCATTCCTTTTCCTTTCTCTCTTCCTCCATGCCTCCCTCCATTCTTTCCTTTCTCCCTTCCTTCCTTCCTTCCTTTCTGTCTTCTGAGAAATCAAATATTAGCAAATTGGCCCTTGTGGCTTATTTTCTCAAATACAACTTTAAATGTTTTACAAATGTATTCATGCTTCTCAAAAAAAAACTGATATGTGTGGTTGCATGATGACAGTATATGAAGTCAGAAGCTATACAAGGCCCATCGATTTTACTTAAGCATATATGGTTATATGGAGCTAAATTTTATTGAGTACTAATATAAGTAAGGCATTTAGGCCTCAAAACAACCACATGAAGTAGATATTGTCATTCCCACTTTAGTGATAAGGAAACTGGTGCTTATAGAAACTCAGTAACTTGTCCAAGGTAACAGCTAGTAAAAAGTGGAGCCAACCTAACTTGAAGCCTAACTTTCCTTGGAGCCTAGCTTAACTAATGCCAAATTCTCTTAATCACTATGTTCCATGGCTTTAAGGCACAGACATATATTAGAAATTTTTTGTGTACATAGCACTTTTAAGAAATGTCAAACTTCTAAGCTATTTCAAGGTACAACCTCAGATCCCACTGATAAGGTAAAAATGCACTATAGTAAGCCACTATGGTTACTATAGCAAGAAAAAAATAAGAAGCCCCAGAAAAAGAATTAGAGGAGAACTGGGGTTGTGGCTCAGTGGTAGAGTGCTTACCTTGCAAGCATGGGGCACTGGGTTCAATCATCATCACCATAAAGGTATTGTGTCCATCTATAATTAAATTTTTTTAAAAAATTAGAGGAGGGCTGGGATTGTGGCTCAGCAGCAGAGCGCTCGCCTAGCACGTGCAAAGCCCTGGGTTTTATCCTCAGCACCACATAAATAGAAGTGAATAAAATAAAAGTATTGTGTCCAACTACAACTAAAAAGTAAAATTTTTAAAAAATTAAGAAAGAATTAGAGGAGACTAGGAGATTCAGTGACCTCAGTTCATGTCGACAAATGCGAATGGTCTTGTAAACGTGATTCTGGTTGCTTGTATTAATCAAAATCACAAAAAGAAATGATGGTACATCCAAGTTAGGAAAACTTGAGAAGGGTTAAATTAAATGGCTATAATATTAAACCAGATTGGATATAGGGGACACATAATGGATAGTACAATAACTAAGAGCTGTGGCAGCAAAGCTGTTGCCAACCCTAAGCCTGAAGGGAAAGGGGGAAGAATGGTTACAGGAAGGCAGAAAGAGAGAATGGTGTAGTGAAGGCGGACTTGAAAGAAGCAAAGATGTTTTGTTCAGAGACACAGCTATCCCAGAGACCCCTCATAGGGAGACAGCCAAGGGAATCAATTTCCTGACCTTATTCCCGTCTTTGCCTCTGACCTCTTATGGGAGCTCAGGTCAAACTCAACCAGATGTCAGAGGGAAGGGGAGCTGGTTAATGTTATTCCATACAGCTCAGATTATGGAGGGCAAAGAGCAGGGAAGAAAAGGACATAAAGTGGATTTGGAAAGGGCAAATAGAAGACATAGAGCACAGTTCCCCTGTGAGTTTGCTGTTGCAATAGAGACCTACCAGACTCTCCTGTTACCACAGTCTTATTCCACTGATATCATAGAGACTCAAGATAAATGTCTTTCAATAGATCATTCTAGCCCATAAATATTAAACTTATAGTATATTAGTTAAGATACTGCTAGGTGCTCTATTAGATAAACTCTAAGCTTTCAGTGTCATAATACCGTAAAAGTATTTCACAGTTCAAAGGAAGTGTTTCTGATTATAAAGGGCTTCCACATGGGCATCAAGGACCCTGATCATTCCATCTCGTGCCTCTGATCTCTTCTTAGCCCCCCTCCATTCAGCCAGAATATAGGGAAATAGATTAGAGTCGCTATTTCTTAACTACTTTGATCTAAAATGATGTCTCACAGCAATTCTTCTAAAATTCTATTAGTGAGAACTAGTCATATGCCCCATCTAAATGTGAGGGAGGCTGGGAAATGCAGTATCTGGCTGGATAGTCACTGTCCAACAGCAGCCCTACAACATGGAATGCAAACAGAAATCTTTAGAGGTCAGTTAGACATTTTTGTCACAGATAGCTTTGAAAACTGATATAAATTGAAGTTCTTTATTCAGACTGACAATATCCTATCAACCATTTAACCAAACAGTTATCACAGTTATCTGTATGGCACTATGTAAAAGAGACAAGTTAGCAAGCCTGGTAACTGCACTTAAAAGATAGATGTATTTGCAAAGGCATCTAAGTAGAAACGTTAAAATTGAATCAATTACTCAGCTTTGTACAGTTCCTGGTGCTTGATACCTTAGAACCAGAAATATGAGTGTCTAATTTAACTCCTTCATTTTTAATCTACATATTTCAAGCCCCCTACATAAACTTAAATAGTTCTATTATTGAAACTAAAATTAATCCATCTGTTTTGTCAAACCAGTAGCTTATTTCTTTATTCAGAAAACAAAGTCAAACATCTTTTTTTTTTTTTCCTGTAGCTGTTATAACAGCCTTGGGTCTCCTAATCACTACATACTAAATTTCTTTTCCTCTCTTCAGTATCTGAAAGCCACTCATTTAATCCCAAGAAATAGTTATTAAAGAGCTTAATTTGGGGGTTTATATTTCATCCATGGTGAGGGGGGGGTGTGCTTGCTCGCTCTCTCTTTCTCTCTCTCTCTTTCTTTCTCTCTATTTCTCTCTCTTAACTCTCTCTCTCTCCATCCCTCCCTCTCTCCTTCCTGGTTCCATGATGTCTTGAGCTGCTTTCCTCTGCCATACTCTTCTGTCATTGTGTTCTGTCACACCTCCAATCCAGAGAAATAGAGTCAACCATCTATGAACTGAGACCTCTAAAACCAGGAGCAGCAAATAAACTTTTCCTCCTCTCAAAAATATAAATTAAAAAGAGCCTAATTTTATTATCTTGTGAAAAGAAGAAAATTCCAATTAGTTACATGTAATTCTACCCCAGGGTTCCAACCTTTAATTCAACTTGTATTGACTTTGGCCTTTTTAAAATCTTCCACATGTCCTTTAAGAGCACCTTAGTTATTTTATTCTTTAAGGTTGAATTTTTCTTTTTCTTTTTTTTAAAGGGCAGTGACACACAGGTCAGGTTTAGTTTGAAAAGCCAAAAGCTGCCCAGCAGAACAATTAGCAAAGAAACTGTGAGAAAGGTTGGCATCCATAGATATAAGCGAACATCTGCATTCCTGAAATGCCAGTCTCTAGTTTTGCTTGGAAGAAAAGTTACATTTCTAGTGATATGAACATGTGACCTTTTTTTTTCTTTAGATTCAGAAAGGATGTAATGAGGTTTGATATAAATAAGGCAAAAGTTACTGCCTAGCCTGCTAATGAGGGCATGGCACAAAATCTTTGGATACTATGTAGGGTACCTCAGTAATTGAAGTCCATAGTTACTTTAAAAAGTTAAAATTCACCTGTGAAACACTTAAACTCACCTTCTACCCAGAAAAGAACTGCTCCCAAGGAGCACGATTCACACTTCCTTTCCTTGGCAGCTATGCCCTGAATATGTCTCCCAAAGTTCATGTGCTGGAAACTTTATCTCCTATCCAATAGTGTTAATAGGTGAGACTTTTCAGAGGTGATTAGGTCATGAGAGCTCTGTTCTCATGGAGGGCTAATGCTATTATTGCGAGGGAGTTAATATCACAAGAGTAGATTTATTATAAAAATTAATTTGATTCCCTCTTGCTTACTCTTATGCTTCTTTCCATTTCTACCTTCTGCCATGGCAGGGTACAACATAAGGACTCTCACCAGATTCTAGCACCATGATATTAGACTTTCCAGCCTCCAGAACTGTGATAAATAAATTTCTTTTTTATAAATTATATTATACATTTCCGTTAAATTACCATATATGAAGTCACAAAATTTCCATTAAATTTCCTTATAAATTACCATCTGTGGTGTAGTAGGTCCCCCTTATCTTTGAAGGACTCATTCCTAGACCCTTGGTGGATGCCTGAAACAACAGATAGTACCAAACCCTATATAGACTGCTTTTCCTATGTATATGTAACTATAATAAGGATTAATTTATAAACTATGCATAATAAGAAATTAACAAAAATAATAATAAATTGAAACAATTATGACAGTGTACTATATAATGCAAGTTATGTAAATGTGTGCGCGCTCTCTCTCTCTCTCTCTCTCTGTCTTTAAGTTATTGTACTGTTTTCATCCTTCTCGTGATTATACAATAACTGTGTGATGAATGGGATGAAGTAAGGTGAATGGCATAGACATTGTGATGCTACATTAGACTACTTAAGGGCTACTAAACACAAACATTATGCTACCAAGAAAGTTGATCTAATAACTGAGATAGCTCCTAAGTGACTAACAGGTAGGTAGTATATGTAGTGTGGATATGCTGGACAAATGGATAATTCATGTCCCCATTGGGTTGGATAAGAATGATGTGAGATTTTATCATGATTGGAATGGCACACAATTCAAAATGTATGAACTATTTATTTCTGGAATTTTTAATTTAATATTTTCAGAACACATCTGACTGAATGCATTTGAAACCTCAGAAAGTAAAACTGGATAACGAGGGACTACTGTATAGTAACACCAAATGCACTGACATTGGCCTTTCCTTAAAAGACAAGAATTAGTTTATATAAATTATATAGATATATCAATATATAATAAAAGGAATAAGAGCTTAAACCCTATTACAAAACCTTGATTATGGAGAGAATACCATTGCTACAGTCATAGCAATGCTGATCAGACAAAATTAAAATGAAATATTTGACAAAATTCCCTGAACATGGCTACACTGATTGGCCATACTTTCTCTAGCACAACCACTTTATCATTTAGAAAAAAAATTGAAGGGCCTAAAAATAGCATACATTGGGGAAGAAGGGTTTACATCAGTCCAGAAATCAGCCTTGAGGTGAGGTAGAATAGGTAGCCAATTACGTAGTGTTGCAGCATTCCAGAAGGCCTCTCTGCACAAAATAACTATCCTTCCTTATTTCTGTGCCTAAATTCCTCTCTAGAAAGCCAAAGCTCTTCCTTTCACAAATAGAAATGAGATGAAAATATTAATCTCGTCAGGGTGCCTGGAACTATGGTGCCTGCTGAAGTTTAGATGGTGATAGTAATAGAAAAACAAGACCTCAGCGCTGAGCAACCATGTTCTTTAGATATTCCCATAAAGCTCATCTGTTTAACTGAAGAGGGAATCATAAAAAGAAGATTCAGACAGTGAAAAAGGCAACTTAGAAAAAAACTGCAAGGGCAATTTAAAATCTAAAGGGCTAAAACAAAAGTTCTTCTGATGTTCTGAATTTCACAGGGAAGTGGCTAAAAAATTACTCATTTTACTTTTCCTCCTTGGAATTTAATGAGTGTTTTCACTTGCATTTACTTTCAATTCTGGAAAATTCTCAACAATTAAAATTATGCCTCTTCATTATTTCTGTTTTCTCTTCCTGGAACTCCTATTAGATGAAATTTTCAACTTTTATTCTTTCATATATGTATCTTTTTAAAAAACATTTTTAGTTGTCAATGAACCTTCATTTTATTTTTATGTGGTGCTGAGGATCAAACCCAGTGCCTCATGCACGCTAGGCATGCACTCTACCCCTGAGCCACAACCCCCAGCCCTCATTTATCTATCTTTCATATTTTGTTTGTTTTTAGCTCTCTGTCCTGCATTCTGGGTGACTTCCTCATTGAATAAGATCTCTCAGTCAATTCAGAAATTCTCTCTTCAGCAATGTCTGGTCTACTGCTGTGTGTATCTATTCAGCTTTCTATTCAATAATATTTTACGATATTTTTTAGTTGTAGATTAACACAATACTTTTATTTATTTATTTATTTATTTATTTTTATGTGGTGCTGAAGATCAAACCCAGTGCCTCACACATGTTAGGCAAGTGCTCTACCACTCAGCCACAACCCCAGTCCTCCACAATATTAAAGTATAATTTATATGCAATGAAATATATCTATATAAATGTGTAATTGGATGAAAAATGTAATAATGTAATAATGTAAATGTAAATAAATAATAATAAATAATAACTGATAATAATAAATGTAAATGTAAATAATAAAAATGTAATAATGAAAAATGTAATAATCTGAAGAGGGAATCATAAAAAAAATTCTAATTAAGATACAGAACATTTCTATCACATCAGAAGGATCTTTAATGTTCCTTCACACATGTTCTTTATATATTGTAGGTTACTTTGGGCTGGTCTATAATAGGATGTATATGGAAGCAAATATTAACTGTCTGATTTCTTCTTTTTTAGCATGCTGCTTTTGAGATTTACCCATGCTCTTGAGAATACTGTTCCTTTTGATTGTTGAGTATTTTATTGGGTGGATATGCCACCTTTTATCTATTCACCCATTGATGGATATTTAGGTTGTAGGATATTAGGTTGTTTCATATTTTAGTTATTATAAATAATGTCACTATGAATATTTGTATGCAAGCCTTTGTATGGATCAGTGTATTCATTTCTACAGATAAATCCTTCCCAAGAGAATTACTGAATAATAGAATAGGTTATGTCTACATTTAACTTTATAAGAAACTACTAAACTATCTTATAATTTCCCTTCCTTTATTCCACTGATCTCCCTTCTATTTTCAAAAGATCCCCTCTTTTTCATTTCCTTATTTCTCTCTGGCTTTTGCATACGGAAGAAAACATTTCACCTTTGACTTTCTGAGTCTGTTTTATTTCACTTAGCATGATTTTCTCCAGTTCCATCCATTTACCAACAAATGACGATTTCATTCTTCTTTATGACTGAGTAAAGCTTCATTGTGTATATATAACACATTTTCTTTATCCATTCAGCTCTTGACAGACACCTGCACTGGTTCCATAACTTGGCTGTTGTGAACTGTGCTACTATAAACATTGATATGCCTGCATCACTACAGTATGCTAACTTTTGTTACTTCATTTATTTTTTATTGATTTTTTAAAAATAAATGATAGCGGGAATGCATTACAATTCTTATTACACATATACAGCACAATTTTTCATATCTCTGGTTGTATATAAAGTATGTTGACACCAATTCGTGTCTTCATACATGTACTTTGGATAATGATGTCCATCACATTCCACCATCCTTGCTAATCCCCTGCCCCCTCCCTTTCCCCTCCCACCCTTCTGCCCTATCTAGAATTTATCTATTCCTCCATGCTCCCCCTCCCTACATGCCCTTTCAGTGGATGAATGGATAAAAAAAAATGTGGCGTATATACACAATGGAAATTTACTCAGCAATAAAAGAGAATAAAATCATGGCATTTGCAGGTAAATGGAGTTAGAGAAGATAATGCTACATGAAGTTAGCCAATCCCAAAAGAAAACAAATGCCGAATGTTTTCTCTGATATAAGGAGACTTTTGTTACTTTAGATAAATGCCAATAAGTGGGAAAGCTGGGTAATTCCTAGTATTTTGAGGAGTCTAAAGTGGTTGGATTTATTTGAAATATCACAAATAATGTGTAAGTGTACCTCTCCCTCTATGTCCTCTACAGCATTTATTGTTATTTGTATTCTTGATAATTATCATTCTGACTAAAGTTAGATGAGACCTTAGCGTAGTTTTAATTTGCATTTCACTGATTTCTGGAGATACTGAACATGTTCTCATATATTTGTTGGCCATTTGTGTTTCTTCTTTTGAAAAATGCTTGTTTACTTCTTTTATTTATATATTTATTTATTCGTTTATTTATTTATTTATTTGGTTCTTGGGATTGAACTCAGAGCCACTTGACCACTAAGCCACATCCCCAGCCCTATTTTGTTTTTTATTTAGAGACAGGGTCTCAATGAGTTGCTTAGTGCTTTGCTGTTGCTGAGGATGGCTTTGAACTCATGATTCTCCTGCCTCAGCCTCCTGAGCTGCTGGGAATACATGTGTGCACCACCATGCTCAGCATTCTTCTGCCCATTTATTGATTGGGTTATTTTTTGTTGGTGTTTTTTGGTGGTAAACATTTTGAGTTCTTTATACATTCTGGATGCTAATCCCGGGTTGGAGGAGTAGATGACAAAGATCTTCTCCCATTCTCTAGACTGTCTCTTCATGTTCTTAATTGTTTCCTTCTCTGCACAGAAAATTTTATGTCATCCTACTTACTGATTCTTGGTTTGGTTTCTTGAGCTTTAGCAGTCTTGTTAAGGAACTTGATATCTGTGCCAGTATGTTGGAGTGTCTACCCTATATTTTCTTCTAGCAGTTTCAAAGTTTCCGTTTTAATTTCTAGGTCTTTGATCCACTTTGAGTTGACTTTTGTGCAGGGTGAAAGATAGGGATCTAGTTTCATTCTCTACATATGGAGGTCCAATTTTACCAGCACCATTTGTTTAAAATGCTGTAATTTCTCCAACATAGGTTTTGGGCACCTTTTTCAAGTATCAGATGGCTGTAAGCATGTGAGTTTATCTCTGTGTCTTCTATTCTATTCCATCAGTCTTCATGTCTGTTTTTATGCTGATACCATGCTGTTTTTGTTACTACAGTAGAATGATTAGAGAACAGGTATTGTGATGTCTCCAGATTTGCTCTTCTTTCTAAGTATTTACTTTGGCTAACCTAGGACTTTTAGTCTTCCATATAAATTTTAAGACTTCTTTTTCTAGTTCTGTGAAGAATGCCACCAGTATTTGGTGGGAATTGCATTAAATTTTTAGATCACTATTGGTAATATGGCTATTTTGACAATACTAATTCTTCTTTTCCAAGAACATGAGAAGTCTTCCCATTTTCTAAGGTTTTCTTCAATTTCGTTTTTCAGTGCTCAATAGTTTGCATTGTAGCAATCTTTCACTTACATGGTTAGATTTATTCCCAAGTATTTTTTAGGTTATTGTTAACAGAATGGTTTTCCTAATTTGTTTTCCAGCAGATGCATTATTAAAATATAAGAAAATAGCCAGGTGTGGTGCCACACGCCTATAATCCCTGTGGCTTGTGAGGCTGAGGCTGGAGGATCACAAGTTCAAAGACAGCCTCTGGACTCAGTGAGGCCCTAAACAATTCAGTGACACCCTGTCTCTAAATAAAATATAAAAAAGGCCTGGGGGTGTTGTCCAGTGGTTAAGTGCCCCCGGATTTTCACTCCCCAGTACCAAAACATACACACACACACACACACACATAAGAAAGCTATTGATTTCTGTATGTTGGTCTTGTATTCTGCTTCTTTGCTAAATTTGTTTATCAACTCAAGAAGTCTTCTGGTGGAGTTTTTGTGTCTTCTAGATATAGAGTCATATCATCAGCAAGCAGAGATAATTTTTCTTCTTTTCTATTTGTATCCCTTTAATTTCCTTCTCTTACCCAATCTATCTAGCAGGAGTTTCAAGAACTATATTGAATAGAATTTTGAGAGTGGATATCTTTGTCTTATTCCTGATTTTAAAGGAAATGCTTTCAGTTTTTCTCTGTTCAGGATAATGTTAGCCTTAGGTTTGTCATATATAACCTTTCTAATGTTGAGGTAAGTTCTTTCTATCCCTAGTCTCTTCACTGTTTTTAACATGAAGGTGTGCTGGATTTTGTCAAAGGCTTTGAACTATCTATTGTAATAATCACGTTATTCTTGTTCAAAATTTTATTTATGGGTTGAATTACATTTATTGATTGCAGAGTTTGAACCAACCTTGCATCCTAGAATGAAACCCTCTTGATCATGATATACTATCTTCTTAATGTTTTTTTAATGTGGTTTGCTAATATTTTATTATGGATTTTTGTTTTTTATACATCAGGTATTTTGGTCTGTAGCTTTCTTTTCTTGATGTATCTTTGTCTGGTTTTAGTATCAGAGTGATGCTGGGTTCATAGAATGAATTTGAGAGAGTTCCCTCCCTGTCTGGCTCATGGAATCATTTGAAAAAGATTGACTTTATTTCTTCTTTAAAGATCTGGTAGGAGTCAGTTGAGAATCCAACTGATCCTTGAATTTTCCTTGTTGAAAGACTTTTAAATGCTGTTTCAACCTCATTTATTGATATACGACTATTTAGGTTTGGTATCTCTTCATGGTTCAGTTTGAGTAGGTCATTTGTGTGTAGAAATTTGTTGATCTCTTCTAGATTTTGCAGTTTATTGGAATATAAATTTTCAAAATAGTTCCTAATGATACTTTTGATTTTAGAAATTTCTGTTGTGATATCTCCTTTTTCATCTCTAATTCTGTTGATTAGGGTCTTCTTTCTTTCTTTTGGTAGAAAAAAAAGAGAAAATAAACATAAAGCCAATGAATGGATGAATTTAACTAGAAGAATAATCAACTAAAGAAGACTCAATTTGTGAATTATACATTATAAATCAATCTAAATGGCAGAAAATAAAAACCATATCTGTATAATTATACTTAATGTACATGGTCTCAACTGAATAGTCAAAAGGCCATAGACTGGCCGGATGTGGTGGCACATGCTTGTAATCCCAGAGGCTCAGGAGGCTGAAACAGGAGGATCACAAGTTCAAAGCCAACCTCAGCAATGGTGAGGTGCTAAGCAACTCAGTGAGACCCTGTCTCTAAATAAAATACAAAATAGGGCTGAGGATGTGGCTCAGTGGTCAAATGCCCCTAAGTAGTTCAATCCCCAGTACCAAAAAAAAAAAGTCATAGACTGTCAGAATGGGTTAAAAACAGGACCAACCATATGTTGTTTGCCAGAAGCTTCTTACCTTACAAGCAAAAGCATCCATATAGTCTAAAGGCAAAAGGATGGGAAAAGATACAACAGGCAAGTGGAGACCAAAAGCAAGCAGGAGTAACCACTCTCACAAAGTAGCCTTTAAGCCAAAATTAATCTGACAAAGTAGATTAATTTTCTATTTGTATCCCTTTAATTTCCTTCTCTTACCCAATCTATCTAGCAGGAGTTTCAAGAACTATATTGAATAGAATTTTGAGAGTGGATATCCTTGTCTTATTCCTGATTTTAAAGGAAATGCTTTCAATTTTTTCAGTCTCTCATGTAGATTACTGACAAAGTAGACTTTAAGCCAAAATTAATCAGAAAGATATAAAGAAAGCCATTTCATAACTGGTTGAGGGACTCAGGTAACAAGAAGATATAATGATTTTACATATTTATAGCCCAAACAGAAGTGCACCTATGTACATAAAACAAACCCTTCTCAATATAAAGATTGAAATAAGCCAGGCATGGTGACACACACCTAGAATCCCAACAGCTCTGTAGGCTGAGACAGAAGAATCACAAGTTCAAAGCCAGCCTTAGCAACTTACTGAGGTCCTAAGCAACTTAGCAAGATCCCTATCTCAAAAAAAATAAAAAATATGTAAACAAGGCTGGGGATTTTGCTCAATGGTTAATGGTTAAGCCTCCCTGGGTTCAATAACTGGTGCCAAAAAATTCATATAGGCCACAATACAATAATACTGGGCAATTTCAATTTCAACACATTTTCTCTCACCAATAGATAGCTCATTGAGACATAAGCTAAACAAAGATTTTTTCAGAAATAAATAAAAAAAAAAACTATTGGAAGGACCTAACAGAAATCTATGGGCTACTTCACCCATCAACAATCAATATTTTAAGACACAAAGCAAGTCTTAGCAAGTACAAAAATAGAGATAATTACTTTCATCCTATGCTTTCATAATGGAATGAAATTAAAAATCAACAAGATAAAAAGCAGAAACCATTTTAACACATGCAGATTAAATAATATACTTTCAAATGAGAAATGGATCATAGAAAAAGTCAAAAGAAAAAAATTTTTAAAAATTTAGAAACAATTGGGAACAGAGATACAACATAACCCAATTACTGGGATAGTATGAACACTAGTCTAAGAGGCAGGTTCATAGCATTGAGTACCTATATTAAAAACAAAACAAAACAAAATCCAGAAAGATACAAAATATATAACCTTATGTTATACCACAAAGGCCCTAGAAAAGCAAGAACAATCTGATTCCAAAATCAGAGGAAGACAGAAAATAATTAAGATCAGAGATGAAATTGAGAATAAAAAATATAAAGGGTCAAGGCAACAAAGTCGATTCTTTGAAAAGATAAATAAGATCAATAAACCATTAATCAAACTAACATTTGCCTATTAAATTGTTTTTGCTCCTTTGTCATAAATTAGTGAGTTTATTTCTGGGCTCTGTATTTGTTCCATTGATCTATTCGTTTATTCTTTTGCCAATAGCACACTGTCCTCATTACTGTAGCTTTATAATAAGGCTTAAAGTCAGGAAGTGTTAGTGTTCCAAGATTATTCTTCTCTTTCAGTGTTGTGATAGCTATTCTAGGAATTTCAACTTTCTACATAAAATTTCAGTTCATCAATACCCACAAAATAACTCACTGAGGACTGGGGTTGTGGCTCAGTGATAGAGTGCTCACCTAGTATGCATGAGGTACTGGGTTCTATCCTCAGCAACACATAATAATAAAATATAGTATGTCCACTGAAAAATAAATAAATAAATAACTCGCTGAAATGTGGCTTGTGACTGCACTGGATAAGTTGAGAAGCATTAACATCTTAATAATATTGATTCTTCCCATTCATGAACATGAGATACCTGTTCAGTCAATCAGATCTTCTTAGATTTCTTTCAGCTTTTATACTCCTACTATTATAGACCTTGTACATATTTTGTAAAATGTTGCCTAAATATTTCATTTTTGACTACACCATTAAGTGGAATAGTGTGGTGGGGTTTGCTTTTCTTTTTCATTTTAAATCTTAAATGCTCATGAATAGTAATTAACTCATATGTATAAAAGTAACTGGTTTCATATATAGGAAAGAAATTGACTTTTCTATATTAACCTTGTAATAAACAACATTACTATAATAACATATTAATTCCAGAGGTTTTATTGTTGGTTGAGCAGTTGGTTTTTGTTAATTCTTTGTGACTTTTCTACCTACATAATCATGTCATCTCTGAACACAGGCAGCATTATTTCTTCCTTCTCAATCTTTGGCTATGTATTTCCTTTTATTATCTCCTTACAATGGGGAGGACTTTTGACATGATGTTGAGTAGGAATGGTAAGAGAGGACATCTTTGTCTTGTTCTTTTCTTTTTTAAAATTTGTTTTTCTTTTGTTTTTGTTTTTGTGGGAGTATCAGAGATGGAACCCAAGGTCACTTAACCACTGAGCCTCATCCACAGCCCTTTTTGTTTTTATTTTGATACAGGGTCTCATTAAGTTGCTTAGGGCCTCAATAACTTGCTGAGGCTGGCTTTAAACTCATGATCCTCCTGCCTCAGCCTCCAAAACTGCTGGGATTACAGGCATACACAACTATGCCCAGTGCTTTATTTTAATTTTAATAGGAAAGTTTATAGTATTTCAACAAAAAAATATAATATCATTTGTAAGGTTTTTGTAGATATTCTTATTAAGTTGAAGAAGTCCCCCTCTCTAGTTTTCTGAGAGGGTTTGTTGTTGTTGTTTATCATTAATGCAGTTTTGAGTTTTTTTATCACCAACCCCTTTATTTTGGATTAACTTCTGCATACTACAGTGGATGCATCCACATTAATGCTTATAGGAGCACAATTCTCAATAACCAATCTATGAAGCCAATCTAGGTGACTCTCAACAGATAACTGGATAAAGAAAATGTGGTATGTATACACAATGGAGTATTACTCAGCCATAAAGAAGAATGACATTATGGCACTTGCCAGTAAATGGATGGAACTGAAGATTATCATACTAAGTGAAATAAGGCAGCCCCAAAATGTCAAATGATTTTTTCTGTATCTATTGATATAATCATGTGATTTACTATCTTAGCCTTGTTAATGTGATGTATTATTTTACCTGTTTTTTTTTTTTACTCATGAACCAACCTCATATAACTGTAATAAAACCCAGCTGGTCATGATATATACTTCTTTTTATGTATTTTTGTATTCTGTTTGGTAATATTTTGTTGTGTTTTGTAATTATGTCCATAAAGATATTGATTTGTACTTTTGTTATGTTTTCATCTGCTATGATATAGTCAATGACAAAGGCAAATCAAAACAAAAAAAACAAACAAAAATCACCTAAAGTAGTGATTTACCATCTTTAGCCTTGTTATGGGTAATACTGGCCTCATAGAATGTGTTATGAGATATTCTCTCTGGTCCTATCTTCTTTACCTTCAACAGCACAATGAAGACTATCTCCTATATTTTTCTAGAATTTGTACATGTAACTTTTACCTTTAGGTCCATGACTCACTTTGAGTTAATTTTGCATATTGAGTTACTACTTTAGGTGATTTTTGTTTGTTTGTTTGGATTTGTTTTTGTCATTGACTATTCTGTTGTCTCGGCACTATTTGTTGTGTGGCTCTATTTTTGCATCCAATATGTTCCATTCATGTTTGTGTCTATCTTTATATCAATAGCCTACTTTCTTGATTATTATTACATTACATATTGAGTTGTAACAGTGATCACCAAATTTTGTTCCTGTTTCTAAAATCATTTGAGATATTTTAGTTTCTGTGCATTTCTGAACAAAGTTTAGAATTGCTTGTCATTTTCTTCAAAATCATCATCTGGAATTTTTCTTGAGATTGTGCTGAATTTATAGTTCAATTAAGGAGAATCAACTCTTCGGCAATATAGATTTTTCTGATCCATCAATATTGTATACCTCTCCTTTTATTTAGATTTTCTTAATTTTAATTGAGTTTAGTTGACTTTTCTTGAATTTTGCTCTTTCAAGTAGTTAATTCATTGTCAGCTATTCTTGACCCCATCAAACCTTGATTTTAAGCTTTATTAGTATAGGGCCAGCATAGCTATTTTTTCTAAAACTGGGTTCTAAAACAATGTCTAATCAACAATATAATAATAATAATAATAATATCTTTTCTCTTAAGTCATTGCTTTCCTTGTATGTCAACTAAATGCCTAGGATATCAGTGAGGTCTCTCCACTATGGCTGGACCAATATTTCAACATTATCTAACACTGTGCTACCTCTAGTGTCATCATTGGCGTCTTACTCTATACATGAGAAAACAAGACTTTGACCAAACACACATGAAATCCTACCCCTCATGAATTTGTGGATACTCTTTATGTGCAGCTTTCTCCTCTTTGGTATCCTGCCCTGCAATTTCAAGCCACCCAAGTAGCCCCAAAGTTCATTCTCTGCCTCTTCAACTCAAGTGCATCATCATGTTCCATTTGGGATCAACTTCCCTGTGCTGTCATTGAGAAATTGTTTCCAGATTTTTAGCCAGAGTGAACAGGAGATAACCCTTCTGTTTTCTCCAAGTTCATAATCTTAATACTTTCTATTTTTTGATTCTGAAAATAGTTGCCTTATGTATTTATTCAGTTTTCTACTTGCATACAGAAGGAAGGCAATTCTGTACTTATAAGCTCCTCTATGTCAGAGTTTATTTTAAAGAATGGCAAACACATTTTTAAATGCACAAATTAACATATATGTAATACTCAAGTACAAAGAAAAATGTAATATAGAATATATAACAACAATTAAAATCTAACAGTCAATTATATAAATAAATTATGCAAAATTATAACTTTCACTAGTAATTAAGGGAAGGCAACAGAAAGAATCAAGAATTTCTGCCCATCCAATCAACCTGGAAAGGAGAGTAAAGGAAGATGCAGTGAAACAGTCTTCTCCCATTGTTGATGACAGTTTTAAAACATGTAATAATGAAAGAACACTCTTTTTCTGTAAGAATTTATTTTTATTTTATTTTTTATTTGTTCTTTTTAGTTATACATGATAATGGAGTGTATTTTGACATATCATACATGGAGTATTATTTCCCATTTTGTAGTTGTACATGATGTGTACCAACCTACTCTTAAGGTAAATCATCCACTCCTGCAAGAAAACACTCTTGATTACCTAATCACTTTTTAAATTAATTAATTAATTAATTAGTTATAATTTGTTACACATGACAGTAGAATGCATTTTGATTCATAGTACACAAATGAAGCACAATTTTTCATTTCCCTGGTTGTACCCAAAGTAGGGTCACACCATTTGTGCAATCATACATGTACCTAGGGTAATGAAGTCCATCTTATTTCATCATCTTTCCTACCCTCCTGCCAACTCCCTTCCCCTCCCTCCCCTTTGCCCTATCCAAAGTTCCTCGATTCCTCCCATGCTCCCCTCCCTTACCTTCATTATAGATCAGCACCCATTTATCAGAGAAAACATTCATCCTTTGTTTTGGGGGGATTGGCTTATTTCATTTAGTATGATATTCTCCACCTCTATCTATTTACCTGGAAACACCATGATTTTTATTCTCTTTTAGCCCTGAGTAATATTCCATTATGTATATATACCACAGTTTCTTGATCCATTCATTTATTGAAAGGCATCTAGGTTGGTTCCACAATTTAGCTATTGTGAATTGTGTTGCTATAAACATTGATGTGACTATGTCACTGTAGTATGCTGTTTTTAAGTCCTTTGGGTATAAACCAAGGAGTGGGATAGCTGGGTCAAATTGTGGCTCCATTCCAAGTTTTCTAAGGAATCTCCATACTGCTTTCCAGATTGGTTGCACCAATTTGCAGTCCTACCAGCAATGTAAGAGTGTAACTTTTTCCCCACACCCTCGCCAACACTTATTGTTGCTTGTATGTTTTTTTATTGGTTGTTCAAAATATTACAATGCTCTTGACATCTCATATTACATATATTAGATTCAAGTGGATTATGAACTCCCATTTTTACCCCCAATACAGATTGCAGAATCACATTGGTTACACATCCACATTTTTACATAATGCCCTATTAGTAACTGTTGTATTCTGCTACCTTTCCTATCCTCTACTATCCTCCCTCCCCTCCCCTCCCCTCTCATCTTCTCTCTCTACCCCATCTACTGTAATTCATTTCCCTCCTTGTTTATTTTCCCTTCCCCTCACAACTTCTTATATGTAATTTTGTATAACATTGAGGGTCTCCCTCCATTTCCATGCAATTTCCCTTTTCTCTCCCTTTCCCTCCCACCTCATGTCTCTGATTAATGTTAA
Source organism: Callospermophilus lateralis (assembly GCF_048772815.1). Taxonomy (NCBI): domain Eukaryota; kingdom Metazoa; phylum Chordata; class Mammalia; order Rodentia; family Sciuridae; genus Callospermophilus; species Callospermophilus lateralis. Next base: position 88,715,451 of record NC_135325.1, on the reverse strand, counting down.
TCTTTTCTTCCTGCTCTTCCTCCCTGCTCTGTTCTTAATTGCTCTCATTATATCAAAGAAGACATTTGGTATTTGTTTTTTAGGGATTGGCTAGCTTCACTAAGCATAATCTGCTCTAATGCCATCCATTTCCCTGCAAATTCCATGATTTTGTCATTTTTAGTGCTGTGTAATACTCCATGGTGTATAAATGCCACATTTTTTTTATCCATTCATCTATTGAAGGGCATCTGGGTTGGTTCCACAGTCTAGCAATTGTGAATTGTGCTGCTATGAACATCCATGTGGCAGTATCTCTGTAGTATGCTCTTTTAAGGTCTTCAGGGAATAGACCGAGAAGGGCAATGGCTGGGTCAAATGGTGGTTCCATTCCCAGCTTTCCCAGGAATCTCCATACTTCTTTCCAAATTGGCAGCACCAGTTTGCAGTCCCACCAGCAATGTACCAGAGTACCCTTTTCCCCACATCCTTGCCAGCACTTGTTGTTGTTTGACTTCATAATGGCTGCCAATCTTACTGGAGTGAGATGGTATCGTAGGGTGGTTTTGATTTGCATTTCTCTGACTGCTAAAGATGGTGAGCATTTTTTCATGTACTGGTTGATTGATTGTATGTCCTCCTCTGAGAAGTGTCTGTTCAGGTCCTTGGCCCATTTATTGATTGGGTTATTTGTTATATTATTGTCTAATTTTTTGAGTTCTTTGTATACTCTGGATATTAGAGCTCTATCTGAAGTGTGAGGAGTAAAAATTTCCCATGATGTAGGCTCCCTATTTACCTCTCTTATTGTTTCTCTTGCTGAGAAAAAACTTTTCAGTTTAAGTAAGTCCCATTTGTTGATTCTTGTTAGTAACTCTTGTGCTATGGGTGTCCTATTAAGGAATTTGGAGCCCGACCCCACAATATGTAGATCGGAGCCAACTTTTTCTTCTATCAGACGCAGAGTCTCTGATTTGATATCTAATTCCTTTATCCACTTTGAGTTAACTTTTGTGCATGGCGAGAGGAGGGTATTCAGTTTCATTTTGTTGCATATGGATTTCCAGTTTTCCCAACACCATTTGTTGAAGATGCTATCCTTCCTCCATTGCATGCTTTTAGCTCCTTTATCAAATATAAGATAGTTGTAGCTTTGTGGATTAGTCTCTGTGTCCTCTATTCTGTACCATTGGTCCACCCGCCTGTTTTGGTACCAGTATCATGCTGTTTTTGTTACAATTGCTCTGTAATATAGTTTGAAATCTGGTATCGCTATACCGCCTGATTCACACTTCCTGCTTAGAATTGCTTTCGCTATTCTGGGTCTTTTATTTTTCCATATGAATTTCCTGATTGCTTTCTCTATTTCTACAAGAAATGCCGTTGGGATTTTGATTGGCACTGCATTAAGTCTATAGAGAACTTTTGGTAATATCGCCATTTTGATGATGTTAGTTCTGCCTATCCATGAACAGGGTATATTTTTCCATCTTCTAAGATCTTCTTCTATTTCTCTCTTTAGGGTTCTGTAGTTTTCATTGTATAAGTCTTTCACCTCTTTTGTTAGGTTGATTCCCAAGTATTTTTTTTTTTGAGGATATTGTGAATGGAGTGTTTTTCCTCATTTCTGATTCAGAAGTTTTGTCGCTGATATACAGGAATGCCTTTGATTTATGCGTGTTGATTTTATATCCTGCCACTTTGCTGAATTCATTTATTAGTTCTAGTAGTTTTTTTGTAGACCCTTTTGGGTCTTCTAGGTATAGAATCATGTCATCCGCAAACAGTGATAATTTAAGTTCTTCTTTTCCTATTTTTATGCCTTTAATTTCTTTCGTCTGTTTAATTGCTCTGGCCAGTGTTTCGAGAACTATATTGAATAGAAGTGGTGATAGAGGGCATCCCTGTCTTGTTCCTGATTTTAGAGGGAATGCCTTTAATTTTTCTCCATTCAGAATGATGCTAGCCTGAGGCTTAGCATAGATAGCTTTTACAATGTCGAGGAAAGTTCCTGTTATCCCTAGTTTTTCTAATGTTTTGAACATAAAGGGATGCTGTACTTTGTTGAATGCTTTTTCTGCATCTATCGAGATGATCATATGGTTCTTATCTTTAAGTCTGTTTATGTGGTGAATAACATTTATTGATTTCCGTATATTGAACCATCCTTGCATCCCAGGGATGAATCCTACTTGATCATGGTGCACAATTTTTTTGATGTGCCTTTGTATCCGATTCACCAGAATTTTATTAAGGATTTTTGCATCTAGGTTCATCAGAGATATTGGTCTGTAGTTTTCTTTCTTTGAGGTGTCTTTGTCTGGTTTCGGAATCAGGGTGATGTTGCCCTCATAGAATGAATTTGGCAAAGCTCCCTCTTTTTCTATTTCCTGAAATAACTTGAAAAGTATTGGTATTAATACTTCTTTAAAGGTTTTGTAAAACTCCGCTGTATACCCATCCGGTCCTGGGCTTTTCTTGGTTGGGAGTCTTTTGATTGCTTCTTCAATCTCATCCATTGATATTGGTCTGTTCAAAATTGTGTGTATCCTCCTGACTCAGTCTGGGCAAATCATAGGATTTAAGAAATTTATAGATGTCTTCACTCTCTTCTATTTTATTGGAATATAGGGTTTCAAAATAATTTCTAATTGTCTTCTGTATTTCTGTAGCATCTGTTGTGATCTTGCCTTTTTCATCCCGTATGTTAGTAATTTGAGTTCTCTCTCTTCTTCTCTTCGATAGCATGGCTAAGGGTCTGTCGATCTTATTTATTTTTTCGAAGAACCAACTTTTAGTTTTGTCAATTTTTTCAATAGTTTCTTTTGTTTCAATTTCGTTGATTTCCGCTCTGATTTTAATTATTTCTTGCCTTCTGCTACATTTGCTGTTGTTTTGCTCTTCCTTTTCTAGGGCTTTGAGATGAAGTGTGAGCTCATTTATTTGTTGGTTTTTCCTTTTTTTGAGGAATGACCTCCAGGCGATGAATTTCCCTCTTAAAACTGCTTTCATTGTGTCCCATAGATTCCTATATGTTGTATCTGTATTTTCATTTATCTCTAAGAATTTTTTGATTTCCTCCTTTATGTCTTCTGTAACCCATTGATCATTCAGTAACATATTGTTCATTTTCCATGTGATGTAGGATTTTAACTTCCTTCTTTTATCATTGATTTCCAGTTTCATTCCATTATGATCAGATAAAATACATGGTATTATCTCCACCCCTTTATATTTACTGAGTGTTGCCCTATGGCATAATATATGGTCTGTTTTTGAGAAGGATCCATGTGCTGCTGAGAAAAAAGTATATCCACTTGATGATGGTTGATATATTCTATATATGTCAGTTATGTCTAGGTCATTGATTGTGATATTGAGCTCTATACTCTCTTTATTCAACTTTTGTTTGGAGGATTTGTCCAATGGTGAGAGAGGTGTGTTGAAGTCACCCATAATTATTGTGTTGTGGTCTATTTGATTCTTGAACTTGAGGAGAATTTGCTTTATGAACGTTGCAGCACCATTATTTGGTGCATAAATATTGATAATTGTTATGTCTTGTTGGTGAATGGTTCCTTTTAACAGTATATAATGTCCTTCCTTATCCCTTTTGATTAACTTAGTCTTGAAGTTGATTTTATTCGATATGAGGATGGCCACCCCTGCTTGCTTGCGAGAACCGTGTGTGTGGTATATTTTTTCCCACCCTTTCACCTTCAGCCTGTGTATGTCTTTTCCAATCAGATGTGTCTCCTGGAGGCAACATATTGTTGGATTTGTTTTTTAATCCATGTTACCAGCCTATGTCGCTTTATTGGTGAGTTTAAGCCATTAACGTTTAGAGTTACTATTGATATATGGTCTGTACTGCCAGCCATGTTTAATTATTTATCTTTTTTTTTAAAATTTAGTTTGTTTCTCCATGATTAGCTTTCCCCGCTGTCCACTGTCATTACCGAGGCTCTTCCCATTGATGGTTTTGGTTGTTGTTTTTCATTTCTTCCTCGTGTAGTGTTTTGCTCAAGACGCTTTGCAATGCTGGTTTTCTGGCTGCAAATTCTTTTAGCTTTTGTTTATCATGAAAGATTTTTATTTCGTTATCATACCTGAAGCTTAATTTTGCTGGATACAGAATTCTTAGTTGGCATCCATTGCCTTTCAGTGTTTGAAATATGTTATTCCAGGATCTTCTCACTTTCAGCGTCTGTGATGAAAAATCCGTTGTGAACCTTATTGGTTTACCCCTGAATGTAATCTGCCTCCTTTCTCTTGTAGCTTTTAATATTTTCTCTTTGCTCTGTATATTGGCTATCTTCATAACAATGTGTCTTGGCGTTGGTCTACTGTGATTTTGTATGCTCGGTGTTCTGTATGCATCTACAATTTGTATATCCGTTTCCTTTTTTACTTCTGGAAAGTTTTCTGTTATTATTTCATTCAGAAGGTTATTCATTCCCTTGGTTCGATTCTCTGTACCTTCCTCTATCCCGATGACTCATATGTTTGGTTTTTTAATGTTATCCCATATCTCTTGGATGTTTTTCTCTTGATTTTCTACCAGCCTTTCTGAGTTGGCTAGACTCTTTTCAAGATGATATATTTTGTCTTCATTATCTGACGTTCTGGCTTCTACTTGCTCCACTCTGTTAGTAATACTCTCAATTGAGTTTCTAATTTGGTTTATCGTTTCCTTCATTTCTAGAATTATTGTTTGATTTTTTAAAATAATCTCTATCTCCTGATAAAGATGCTTTACTTCTTCTTTTATCTGTTTATGTAATTCATTTTCAATGTATTCTTTCACTGTTGGAATTTGCTGTCTTGTATCCTCTTTAAGGTTCCATTCCATCTGTCTAAGGTGTTCCTTGAGTTCTTTATATGACCATTTTTCTGGTGACTCTAGGTCCTCCTGAATATTTAGGCTGTCCTTCATTGTTTGTACTCCCTTTCTTCCTTGCTTTTTTATGCTGCTCATATTACTTCTTGTTCTGTTTGATTGCTGAGTTACTGTTGACTCTTATAAATTTATTTGATGCTTGGGAGGAAAGATATTAGAAGGGAAGGGAAGAGGTCACTAAAGAGAATGAGGGTAGGCAAGTAGAACTCAAGAAAGGGGGAATAAGAAAATTGTAAAGAGATGAAAAGACAAAAAAAATAGAAAATAGGGGAAGAAAGAAATTTTTTTAAAAGATAATAATGATAATAAAAAAATGAATGTTAAAATTTAAAAAAATAATAACAATAAAAATTTAAAAAGGTTAAAAAAATTAAAAACATAAAAAAATTAAAGAACAGCAACCACAAAAAAGAAAATGAAAATGAAAGAAAAGAGAAAAAAAAACCAAATTAAAAAATAACAACAATAATAATAATAATAGTAATAATAAATGCAGTCATAGAGTTCGATTTACTTCTCTTCCAGTAGGTGGAGCTGTGCCCACTGGGTCAAACTTCTCCTCTCAATAGGTGGGAACCAGTCACTGTGCAGCAGCTCTTCCTCCCAGACTGGGCGGGTCTCCAATCCGGAGTGTCTAGGGCCTTCTCTTGTGTTTCCTTGAGCCAGGCCCTGCTCACCTGTGACGCTCACCACAATACTGGCTACACGCCAGGTCTGCTGCTCCTGGGAGCCCTGTTTTCATTAGCGCCTGGGCACACTCTCTGTGTTTGCCTCCCTCAGATCCTAAGTTTGAAGAGCTTGGGGCTGGAGAACCCCCAGCAAATTTGCTTACCTTCTGGTAGCCATGCCCCTGGTATCTGGTGCAAGAGACCTCAGTTGTCAGCACTGGTGGGAGCGGTAGCCGGGAGGCCCGCGCCGTGGTGAGTCGGTGCCGCCGCAGCTCCCGCGCCGCCGCGGCTCCCGCGCCACTCCTGATTCCCTTGTTCTGGCTATCGCGCTCACAGGAGAGCTGGGAGGGGCCCTTAAGTTTTCCCCGCTGTTCTATAGCTGAAAGAGCTGCGATCAGTCAAAAACAGAGATGATGACGTCAGCTCTCCAAGATGGTGGCCGCTGGCTTCCTCTGTGGTCTGACGGATGTGGAGAACCGAATTGGATGGCTTCCTTCCCCGTCTCAAGCCCAGAATTCAGCTCTGAGTACAGTATTTGCACAGCTGGCGGGAGCCTGCAGAATCTGTAGCGCTGTATCTTTGCGTTGTTATCTCGTCTGCGTTTCCCAGCGAGCGCCGCAGACTCTGGCCGCGGGGCGTTTTGCTGAATAAGCAGCGTGACCCTCCGTGTGGACAAATCTCTCGCGTTTGAGCCCCAGTAGCTGGTCCTTATGCGATGAAAATCCTTCCTCTAGGTTTCGGAGCACCCCAATTTTGCTGGAAATTCCTAACAAGCTAGCTTTTAGCCATTCTACCTTGTCATTTTCCTGCTCAGTGACACGGTACACGGGGGTGCTGCACTCCCTTCGCCGCCATCTTCCCTCCCCTTGTTGCTTGTATTCTTAATAACTGCCATTCTAACTGAGGTGAGATGAAATTTCTAGCACTTTTCTAATTGCTAGAGTTGTTGAATAATTTTGCATATATTTGTTGATTAATTGTATATCTTCATTTTTATTGATTTTTTAAAAAAATAAATGACAGCAGGAATGCATTACAACTCTTATTACGTGTATACAGCACAATTTTTCATATCTCTGGTTATATATAAAGTATATTGACACCAATTCGTGTCTTCATACATGTACTTTGGATGATGATGTCTATCACATTCCACCATCCTTGCTAATTCCCTGCCCCCTCCCTTTCCCTCCCACCCCTCTACCTTATCTAGAATTCATCTATTCCTCCCATGATCCCCTTCCCTACCGCACTATGAGTCAGCCTCCTTATATCAGAGAAAACATTTGGCATTTGTTTTTTGGGGATTGGCTGACTTCACTTAGCATTATCTTCTCCAATGTGATCCATTTACCTGCAAATGCCATGATTTTATTCTCTTTTATTGCTGAATAAAATTCCATTGTGTATATATGCCACATTTTTTATCCATTCATCCAAAATTAGCACTATTTACTGACGATATGATTCTATACCTAGAACACCCAAAAAGCTCCACCAGAAGACTTCTAGAAATAGTAAATGAATTCAGCAGAATATAAAATCAACACCCATAAATCAAAGGCATTTCTATATTATCAGTGGCAAATCCTCTGAGAAGGAAATGAAGAAAACTACCCCATTTACAATAACCTCAGAAAAAATGAGATACTTGGGAATCAATTTAACAAAAGAGGTGAAAGATCTATACAATAAAAACTACAGAACTCTAAAGAAAGAAATCAAAGAAGACCTTAGAAGATGGAAAGATCTACCTTATTCTTGGATAGGCAGAATTAATATTATCAAAATGAACATACTACCAAAAGCACTATACAGATTTAATGAAATTCCCATCAAAATCCCAATGTATATGTTCTTCTGAGAAATGTCTGTTCAGTTCATTAGCCCACTTATTTATTGAGCTATTTGTTTTGTTTTTTTTTTTTTTTTGGTGTTAAATTTTTTGAGTTCTTTCTATATCCTGGACATTATTGCTCTATTTGATTGTGTGTAGTAAAAATTTGCTCCCATTCTGTAGGCTCTCGCTTGACCTCACTTATTGTTTCTTTTGATAAGAAGAAGCTTTCCAGTTTGAAATCATCCCACTTATTGATTTTTTATTTTATTTCTTGCAATTCCTCATAGAAACAGAAAAAGCAATCATGAAATTCAACTGGAAAAATGAGAGACCCAGAATAGTCAAAGCAGTCGTTAGCAAGAAGAGTGAAGCAGGTGGCATCACAATACCAGACCTTAAACTATACTACAGAGCAATAGTAACAAAATCAGCATGGTATTGGCACCAAAATAGACTTGTAGACCAATGGTACAGAATAGAGGACACAGAGACCAACCCATATAAATACAGTTATCTCATACTAGACAAAGGTGCCAAAAACATATATTGGAGAAAAGATAGCCTCTTCAACAAATGGTGCTGGGAGAACTGGAAATCCATATGCAGCAAAATGAAATTAAGCCCCTATTCTCATCATGCACAAACTCAACTAAAAGTGAATCAAGGGCCTAGAAATTAAACCAGAGACCCTGTGCTTAATAGAAGAAAAAGTAGGCCCTAATCTTCATCATGTTAGATTAGGCCCCGACTTCCTTAACAGGACTCCTAATCACTTATTAAAATCCCTACCTCCCAACACTACCATAATAATAGTTAAATTTCAACATAAGTTTCAGAGAAGACAAACAATATTTAAACCATAGCATCTTGTATTTTATAATTTTTGTTTGTAAGGTAATTTTTAGAAGCAGTTATATTTTAGAAGGCTTTCATGTACCTCTGTGACAGTCTCTCGGCAGGACCATTTTATGTTTTCTTCTGTTGATGACCTATGAGATTCATAGGTACAAACTAGATTTTAGATTGACATTTGTCTCAGTGTTTCTCCAATCATGTGGATAATTGGGATCTTATACCCATGGAGGCATAGATACTCTTGATGATGTTATCCTCTTTCAGCATCAAGCTTTAAGCAGGGACCCCATTTTTAGCATCCTGTAGTGTACTGCATACCTTATACCTCCATATAAATAACTCCTAGACTTTAGGTATGCAATCATTTTCCATGCCTTCAAAGAGTCCCTTATGGCTCCATAATCCCATTTTCTTAATAATACTTTGAGATCACTTCCTTATTTTCAAACGTATCTGTGTTGTTTATCACTTCATGTTGCATTTTTGTGTACTGAGAATGGGAGTGGCATACCATCTTGATAGGAAGTTTCAGTTCTAATTATTTGCCTGAGCAGCCTACACACATGACCTTGTCCAGATTCAACTTCTGCTCTTCACAACTACAATATCTCTCCTCCAAACTTAATCATAGCTAATTTAAGTAAATCTTAACACACATTGAGCATTTACAGTGGACCAGGCATTGAGTTTGATACAGTATTATTAGTTTAATCATCACAACTACCCTTTGAGACAGGTTGTAATACTATGCATATTTTATATACAAGAGGAATTTAAATATTAGATGGATTAAGTAGCTGTAAATCATACAAATGATAAGTGCTAGAACCAGGTTTGAACTCAGCTATGTCTAATGCACACTGTGTACTTATAATTTCTATGCTATATTGCCTTGCTTAGTGAACACTAAAGATTACACTTAGAGGGTAACTGGCTATCCTGGTTTGTCAGATGTGTCCTGGGCTTTGCACATTTAGTCCTGTATCCTTGGAATCACTTCAATCCTGAGTAAATCCAGAAAATCAGTCACCCTACTTCATCTAGCAATAATTTGATAGTAACAACCTATATGGTTATTACCTTCCAGGAAATGACTGGTGACAATAAATTCAGAATTCTTTCACTCTATGGAGAAATCTGAGACCAATGCAACTATCTTTCAGTAAAAACACTCACTATGGCTTATCTAAAAGTTGCCATTATTCATAATAGCATGAAAGGACTGGTTGCTGTGGTTTACTAACATGTTTGAGGGAAAAAAAATGCCAGCAGAAGTGAAAAAAAAGACCTAAGTTTCTCCATCACCCTTTTATTTTTACAAATATGGCTGGAGCTCTAGTACCCTGACTATATTTGACTCTGTCAAATAGTTCTTCCAATTGAAAAGTAATAAGCCAGGGACAGACAAGCTCGACTTATAATAGCGTAATGGTAGAATGCTTGCCTAATATGCCCAAGACGTGGGTTCAATCCCCAGCAATGCAATAAAGAATGAACTGGCAATTCTTTGGTATATTTGATCATAGTAGGAAATCAACCCAACATGAACTGGTGCATCCAAATGGGATTTAAGAAGCCAGGATTATTTGCTTTGTTTGTCTTCACATTAGACATCCATGATCTCAGCAGGCTAATTGCAAATCTGTTAGTGTTGAGTAGACAGGCCCAGGCCTTAATGGCCTTTGTTATAATTCTCTCAGACTCTCAGCCCTGAAATTCCAAGGAGAGTATGTGGGTTTGAGGATAGAAGCAAAAGTGACACTTGAAAAGTTCAAAAAAGTACTCAACCAAATTGGCAAAAGCTATCTACCTGAAAGGGGATTTTGTATGAATTAAATGAGCCATATTTCTCTTCAGCTGTGCAATAAATTGTCCCTAATTGGCTGACTATATGCCTTTGCTTTCTGATGTATCTAACTTACCACTAAAAAGGCACTAGGGAAAATTAGAACCCATCACTTCTTAAGTCCCCTCAAAATGATAAGTCTTATATAAGGATATGAGTATGATCTTTTAAATAATACTAGCTATTTCTAAAAAGTCTCAAAGCTACTTGCAATTTTCCGTAGTTCCTCCTAACTCTAAAAGCTTGAATTTCAAGCATGGTTGTAAAGTTTTTCTTGATACCCAACTGTTAAGTATTTTATTTGGCTCTCTTGGTTTCTGTTAATTCACTTTGGTTGTTCTGAGTTTCAGTGGTCTCAAAATTGCAGAATAATTGAACTTACTCAGATCTCTGTCCTTGGTAACTTTTGGCTGCCTAAAAAGTGAGGTATTTTTCAGAACTAAGGTTTTAAAAATGTTTTTGTATTCTATTATCATGAAACCAGAGTGTGGTGGTATTTTTAAACAACTATATAAATAATTGAATTCATTTCAAATAGAGTATTCAAAGAAGTAAAAGTGTGCTTTTTTCTATTTTTAAACTGAGTCCACATATTAGTGGAAATATTTATTAATTATTAACACTAAATTGTTAGCTGTTGCTCAAGTCATCAAATAGGGGAAATCTTGCCTATTTCCTACTTATAACACAGACTTTCCAAATATTCTCCTGTATTGTTCTCAACTAGATCCATGGAGGTGCCACAAATATCTTTCTTTGACAATGCTTGCTCAGTGTCTTCTCTGGGTAATAAATAAACATTGTTATGATCTAGACTATATAATCAAAACATTTGAAAGGTAAAAATGGGGAAATATTGAACACAAGATGCTATCAATGTTATCATTGTAAATACTGATAGGTCATAAGTATGAATGGAGGAGTAGGAATTTGGGGAGAATTAGGGAGTGAAGTGGTCTGAGAAGTAGTATGAGTGGTAAGTTGAGTGTCAGGAGTCAGGTGTGCAAACACAAACCACAAATCAGTGTATAGAATATGGGAAAAGTTGAGTCATCACTCAAAAACTACTTGAGCACCAACTATGAATCAAATACTGTTTTAGTTGCTTGGAATAAAACAGTGAACAAAACAGCAGAAATCACTGCTATCATGGCACTTACATTTTAGTGTTGTTCAGATGTCATTCTTGCCCAGATTTGTCATCTAAATACTTTGACTTTTTCCTTTCATATTCATTCTTGGTGTCACAATCCCAGTTTGTCCCAAATTCCCTGTTTACCAGACTTCAGCAATTGTCTCCTACCTAGTTTTGTTGTCTCCAGGCTAACACCCCAAAAGTCCACCTTCCTGATGGCCAATAAATTATTTTTTTCCAAAACACAATTCTAAACATGCTATCTTCTGCTCCAAAGCTTTAAATAGTTTTCCACTATTTTTAATTAGACCAAGAATTCTTATCTTGACATTTGGGACCATTTACAACATGCCTTCCACCTCTGCTTCTAGCCTTGTGCCATACCACTGACCTACATTTCAGCCACTCTCTCCTTTCTTAACTCCATTTCTTGCCTTCCTTGTTCTCTTTGACTTGAATTTCATTATCTATACAAAGAAACTAATATGTGCAAATCATTCTTATCCTTTAAAATCTGGCACTAAACTTTCTCCCCAAGACTGGATCCCAATCCAGGGACTGAGAATTTCACAGCGTGTAGACAGACTTACTTTATTATGAGCTAGCTAATTTTCAGGTACCACCATCTTGCACTTTCCTAGTGAAGATTTTCCTAGGTTCTGTTTCTTTTGTCTTCCATATGTGGTGCGATGGTGTAAATATTCATGTCTCCCCAATTAATATGTTGAAATTGTGTCTGCTAAGGTATTAATAGGTGAGATTTTTGGAAGTTGATTAATTCATGAGGGAGGAGCCCTCATGAATGGGATGAGTGTCCTGATTTACAAGCACCCCCTCACCCCTTCTGCCATGTGAGTATACAGCAGGAAGGTACCATCTCTGAGAAAGTAAGCTCTCACAGATACTGCCAGCACCTTAATGTTGGACTTGAACCTCCAGAACAGTGAGAAATAAATTTATGTTATTTATCTATCTATAAGTCAATCTGTCTAAGGTATTTTTGTTTTAGCATCTCAAATGGATTAAGACAGGTGGTCTGTAAAGGATGAAAATTGACAAGAATATAGGAGGGAAGGGCGTGAAAGTACTGAGGAATAAAATCTACTAAGTTATGCTGTGTCCATATACAAGTTTGACATAAGAAATTCCATAGTGTATACAATTATAATGCTTTAATTAAAATAGTAAAAATAATAGAGGGGAGATCCATAGAGTAAAGCAAGCAGATCAAGGGCAGGTAGCAGAAGGAAAGGGAAGATACTGGGGAATGAGATTCATCAACTTATGTGCATACACAAATATGGCATAATGAATACTACTATTTTGTGAAATTATAATGCACCAGTAAATTTTTTTTAAAAAGACATGTGATCTCTATAAAATTCCATATATTTTGACCAAGACCCAAAATGACAGTAATAGCTTTCATTCACCTACCGACTCTACCACTTTTCCTCCTCTCTGGCTTACTTGATTAGTTAGTTGCTAAAACCACTTACTTCAAGGAATTACACTCAGGCAATTGTCTGTACAGAAAGATAGTGATAGTGTAAGTACCGTTTACCTTCAGTGCCAAAACTTAAAAATTTGACATATCTCATATTTCTCTCCCAACTCTGCAATTTTCCCTGGCTGTCCAGAATTCCAAAAGGTATCTAGAATCAACTGCATTATTCTTTAGTTACTGATGTCTGCATTTAAATGTGTGTCCCCACAAAGATGATTCATGGTTGCTTCCTTGAGGATAGACTAATTTCCCTCTATATTGACATTTTCAACAAAAGCCCTTTGCAAGTCTCTAAAGTAACAACAGCTTTGACTAGTTAATGTAAAATAGTCATAATATAATAACATAGGAGTATTCATAATAAAAATGTTATTAATACATAATATTTATTAAGTTTTTATTATATGACAGGCATAATGCCAACTACTTTGCTTATGGTATCTCAACTATTGCAAAAATCCTAGGGAAGTAGGTACTAGAGTATTTTTGTTCCCATTTTATAGATGAGAGAACCAAAACACACAGAAATATAGCAAGTTGGAAAAGGTCACATATCTAATAAGTAACAGGAACTGTGACATTTGCTGATACTGTTCATATATATATATATATATATATATATATATATATATATATATATATATATATATATCAGTCCCTGCAATATCAACTACAAATGTCTTTTTCTGGCTTTCAGGACACTTGGCTAACTAAACTCTTCTTATTCTACTTTCTGATTACTACTAAGCAATGACTTTTCTTTTTAACCAGGCTATTTATTCCTATTCTGGAGAATAATATTTCTTTGATTCGAGATGTCTTTCTTTTATTTTCCACTATTCTCTGACCTTCATTCTTTTTTTAAGCATGTGGAAGCATCCAACACCTCACCTTTCCAGGAAGCTTTATGTGTTAGTCACATTTTCATCACTTTGGCAAAATAACTGAGATAAATAGCATATAAGAAGGAAAATTTTGACTTACAGGTTTGGAGATGCAACATAATCCATAGTCTATTGGTCCCATTGCTTTGGGGCCTGTAGTGAAGCAGGAAATCATGGCAGGGAGCATGCATTTGAGGCTCCCCAAGGGCTATATATTAAAAGCTTGATTGCCAGCCTGTGGTGCCACTGGGAGGCAATGAAACATTTAAGGAGTGAAGCCTAGTGGAAGGAAGTTAGGTCAAAGGCAAATGCTTGAAGGGGATATTTGGATGGCAGTCTTTACCTGTCTCTTTTTTTCTTCCCAGCCACCATGAGATTAACAGCTTCCAACTCCACATGCTCTCTGCCATAGCATCAGCCTCATCACCACAGGACCAAAAGCAATAGGGCCAAGCTACCATGGAATGAAACCTGTAAACCTTGAGCCAAAATAAACATTGATCCTTATAACTTGTTTACCTCAGATATTTTGTCACAGTGATGGGAAGCTGACTAACACAATCTCCATTGTTCAACCCAGAAAATCCCAGAATCACAGGAACATCAAAATATTAGTAACCAGTACACAATACTCTTCAAAGAGCTGCCCTGCCAAAGGCCAAGGAAGACTCTTTAAATTTATTCACTAAATGCATTGCTAGGTGCCTACTATGTATGAAACACAATTTTAGGCTTTGATGATACCATAGTATACAATCCTTGCCCTTGGGGAGCTTACATCCTGGATAGGGAGATGATGAATACAATAAATAGTTATTATTATAACATGTTAGATGACAATGAATACCAAGGCCAACAAAAAGCAAGGGGAGTAGGAAGTGATTTGCAAGAGGTAAAATTGCAAATTTTAATGGGGTAGGTAAAGTAAACTTCCTTGAAATGATGATGTTTGATATAATTTAGGCAAAGACCACTATTGATTCACCCATCATCACTTCTAGAGGCTTGCTACCTGAGTAGCAAAATGGACAGGTGGGGATAGCTGTCCAATAAAAGTTTTCATGTTAGTTTGATTTTTGTTGTTGTTCATGCTGGGGATGGAACCCAGGGCTTCACTCATGCTAGAAAAACACTCTATCACTACAGCGCATCCCCAGCCCCAGTTTGATTCTTCTCCTTTTTAATATGGATGCTATTTTTATTTGTTCTTTTTATATATACATGATTCTTTTAATATGAGTAAATCTTCACATTCAGAAGATATTTCTTCATAGAGGTTCTTTCATGCTTTTTTTTTTCTTTTCAAAACTATTTGGGCCGGATGCAGTGGCACATGCCTATAATCCCAGAGGGTCAGGAGGCTGAGACAGGAGGTTCACAAATTTAAAGCCAGCCTCAGCAACAGCAGGGCACTAAGCAACTCACTGAAACCCTGTCTCTAAATAAAATACAAAATAGGGCTGGGGATGTGGCTCAGTGGGTGAGTGCCCCTGAGTTCAATCCCTGGTAACCCCTGCCCCCAAAAAAACTACTTGAACTATCTATTTCTTCAGAAACAGAGCATCATGCACCTTGGAGTTAATCCAATTTGTGTTTCTATCTCAGCTCTGTCACTTGCATGCCCTGTGACTTTGAAAAAAATCACTTATTTAACTCAGCTGCTACTTCTGCAAAATGGGAGTATAATAGTCATCCCAGAGGGATGTTGCAATGATTAAATGGGACAAGTTATGTGAAATATTTCATGAAGTGCTCATAAAAGTTGAGTTGTTGTGGTCCATGTTGCTATTGGGCTTTGTCAGCATGATATAAATGAATTGGGCCACAACACCCTAAAACAGACATTGTTTCCTGGTTTTCAAAACTCTACCAGGAAAATTCGTTTAGATATGGTTCTATGTTGAAAGCATATTTTAAAACAGTTATTTGGAATGTTCAACTGTATATGGCAGTGGCAAACAAATTATAGAAAAAAAAAGAGGAAAAACAATAATAACACAACTGCAACTGAAAATGGTTACTTCAGCAACTATTTACCAATTTGGAGAGATTCTCTTTAAGGAGAAGAGAAAGTCTTCAGCAAAGCTGGAGTGAGAGCTAAGATTGGCATAAGATTTAATGCAAAAATATTCTGAATCAATAAGGATACATTGCTTATTTTATTTTTCTATTTTGATGACAATTATTTGTGAGTGGATAATGCATCAAAAAATATGTGTTTGAATCCCACTTGAATCAAAGTGTGAAATATGATATATCAAGAACTATGTAATGTTTTGAACAACCAACAATAAAAATTAATTAAAAAAAATATGTGTTTGAACTAGGGAACATGTGTCTTAACTTCATTTCAAAGATATAAACAAATTTGTCTTGGAGCTCAAGGAAAACAAATTTGTGTTGGAGTCAGCACCTAATATCCTACATTTCAGCCTAAAGTCTAGATTTTAGCAAAATTATAAACCTGTTAAGATAGAAGCATAGTATGGAAATATTGACACATTCTTCACTTCACACTGAACAAGTAGATGATCCAAAACTAATGCTGTCTTGAGTCCTGAGTTTCCATAAACCTTTCCTTATATTTACAAAACTGCTAAAATGTTCCCCAGGAGTTTATCTTTAAGTTGGTGGAGGAGAGAAAGGGATGGAGTATTGGATCCTAGTCTTGATCAATTTGGCTACTTTTCATTAATGCTGAATTTCAATTTATGTGTATATATATGTACACATACATACATACATACATACATATCTTATTTTCTTCTGAAATACTAATGGTAATTTGTCTTCCACAGATTCTTCCTGTTGAATCTTGATTTTTCATAGTATGCTTCAGACTTAGCACCTACAAAGGAATAGGTGGTGGGCAATAGTACTTTTTTTTTTTCGCAATGCTGGGGATCAAACCCAGAGTCTAATGCATGCTAGATTATTGCTCTACCACTGAGCCACATCCCCAGCCCAAGCGCAATAATACTTTTGATAAGAGAATGTTCTTCATGTTTTTTTTTCACAATTTTCATTCTTCAATAGGTTTCTGGTCTACACTATGGTGTTTCTATACCCATAATTTCCCCCTCAATCATCACACTATTATAATCTACATTCTCTTCTTCAAGAAACATTTAACCCAACTCTCTAGCCCTTCATTATAGTCCACCTAGCCTTAGTTTTTCTTCTCTTCATATTGCATGTTCCTCTCAAGGCTGATCTTTAGCAGGTATCTCTCCCTAAAACTACAAATCTGTTTCTCCAATTCTATATCACCCATGTCAGTGGCCTTTGGTCATCTCAAAATCAAATTTATTACAATATGAATCCAATATCTCCTCTGTCATCCAAGCTTAGGATTTTAGAATAAGTCATTTTTCACGGTTCCTTCATCTTCTTGTTCCATAGTCAGCTAGTATTAATTCCTTAATTCCTCTTACTGACCATATGACTTAGAGGACCTGTCCCCCACCTCTATGTCCTACTTAATTGAATTCATCCCTATGACCTCCTTTGGCTTCTTGTGTTCATATTGTTGGTACTTCTGACACACATTCCCTATACCAGCTCTCATAACCTAAGACAATTCAGTGACTTTGTGGATACAGTTTTGTCATCTCTAAGATGGACACTTTGCTGCCTCACTTTCTCTGAGATTAAGGAGAATAACTATTTAGTAATATAATGATGTTAAGTCTTGAATATTATTTGTTTATGCATATCAACTATACGGCATAGTGGGTATCATTGTGTTGTATTCATATATGCATATGACATAATTTGATCAGTTTAGTCTTAAATCTTATAACCATACACTAAAAACTGCAGATAATGCCACACCCACAGTATTCTTTTTTCCTTTTTGTCATTTTTATTATAATTATTAACATTTAATAATCATACAAAATAATACATTTCTTTGTAACAATTTCATATATGCATATAACACTGATTTTATCACCCTTTCTAGCCAAATTATTATTTATATAATAATGATGCATATAAATTAAAATAACAAAACAAAACAAGAGTTAATAGTCTTTATAACCATAATGAAATAAATCAGAGTACCAAAACAAAGGGCAAACAAAACCAAAAAATAATAGTTTTATAACTAAACTTGAAACACTGACTTTGATGTAATTTTTGTATATAATTTGTAGCTAGTCTTTTTAAAAGCTCAATTTTACTTATAATTCTAAGTTTATTTTGACTTTCTATTCTGTTCTTATTTTGCTGTGAGCCATAGGTCTGGATTTCACAACAGTAATCACCACGTAATAGAATTACTCCAAAGTAGGCTCCATCCAAATACTCATTTTTGTGGCTCTTCCTGCTAAAATAAGTTGTCCTTTGAATTTCTATCTGGAGCAGAACTTTACAAGTCTAAACACAGCCCTCTCCTCTTAGATTCCATCAGAATAAATAACTCTGATATATCTCTATCTTTTACTAAACTAGATGTCAAGGTAGAGAGGGAGTGAAGGTATGATGCCTTACTTCAACAGAGTCCTACTCAAGCATCTCAAGGTGAAAAATAATAAATAATTTCATATTAAGCTTTTTTTAAAAAAAAAAGGCCAAATCAGGATTCAGCTACCTAGTAAGTAGGTAAAGCATATGCACCAACACAGATACCAGATTTTTTTAAATTGGGAACTATTTGAGATTAAATATGCCACATTTATCCTCACCTCCTCAGTTTTACTGATTGTGTTTCTTCTTCTTAGAATGCATCCACTAGTTCTTCTCCAACTTCACAAAATATATTTAATGACTAAGCTTAATGCTTAACATTTTAATGAATGAAAATAATCATCATGGAAGAAAAATAAACTTGACTTAACTTTGTTATATTTATTTTGTAGTTTATGGATGCTTT
Source organism: Callospermophilus lateralis (assembly GCF_048772815.1). NCBI lineage: Eukaryota > Metazoa > Chordata > Mammalia > Rodentia > Sciuridae > Callospermophilus > Callospermophilus lateralis. The sequence continues at coordinate 88,696,961 of NC_135325.1, read as the reverse complement.
TTAAATTCTAAATTGCACATGGGTGTGAGTACTACAATCTTTTCAGTATTCCACATAAAGCTTAGGGTCTCTATCTTTCCTTGTGACAGATTTATTTAAAGAAAACCATCTTAGATTGTATAAAAAGTAATCATTTATTCTTAAAACTAAATATATTTTTATTTTTTAATTGTTTTAGTTGTTGATAGACCTTTATTTATTTATATATGGTGCTGAGAATTGAACCCAGTGCTTCACACATGCCAGGCAAATGCACTACCACTGAGCCACAGCCACAGCCCCAAAATTAAATATATTTATGTGACTAAATTATTATAACAAACTCTTCAAAGTCAGACTATTTCCCATCTTCCTTTGTATTTAGGTGTAGCCATATGACTGCGTTCTGGCCAATGAAATGTGAGCACAAGTAATATGTATGACTTTCTGGCTTGACTCTTAAAAATGTCCTGCATACAATCTTTCATTTTATCTTTTTATATTCTCCAGATGAATGGACAGAATGTCAAATATCTTGAAGAATACGGAATCATGAAATTGAAAGATCTTGGGTTCTTAGATAATGGTTTAAGTGGAAAGCTGCCCAACTAAGAATGCCCACAATAAACTATGAGGTTAGTGAGGAACATTTATTATGTTAAGACACTCAGAACTGAGGATTTATCTATTATAGTAGTGTTATTGTTAAAAATACCAAGATCGTTGGTAATCTATCCCTAATCTGCTCCTAAACTTACTTCCTACAGCTTCTCAACATGAACAATATCTTTACTGTTCTCTGATATGCCACATTTACTCTCACCTCCTCAGTTTTATTAATTGTATTTCTTCTTCTTAGAATGCATCCACTAGTTCTTCTCCAACTTCACAAAATATATTTAATGACTAAGCTTAATGCTTAACATTTTCATGAAGCTACTCCAATCATTTCATGTCACAGTAATTTCCCTTTGCTAATTCCTTAAAGTGCTTAGCCATTTATTTGAGGAGTTATTACCCACATTATTCTAGGCATTTTGTACACATTATCTCATTCAATCCCAACATTCATATGAGTTAGATATTGTAATTTACCACATTTCAAGGCGGAAACTCAAGGTTGAGTAATTTGCTTAAGTACACAGCTAGTAAATTTAAAATGGTATTCATCTACAATAATTTCAATGATGAAGTACCAAATAACCTTTTTTAATGCACTCTCTTTAAATTAAATTTGTTGTTTTTAGATATACATGATAGTAAGAGTGTATTCTGACATATTCTACATGCATGAAGTTCATTCCATTCCAATTAGGATCCCATTCTTGTGGTTGTACATCATGTAGAGTTACACTGGTCATATATGTATATATGAGCATAGGAAAGTCATTTCTTATTAATTCTTTCCTATTCCTATCCCTCCTCCCTTGCTTTCATTCCCTTTATCTAATTCAATGAGCTTCTATACTTCCCCTCCCTACCTTCCATTATTGTGTGTTAGCATCTAGATATCAGAGAGAACATTTGGCCTTTGGTTCGAGGGGACTGACTTATTTCACTTAGGATTATAGTCTCCAGTTCCAAACATTTTCCTAAAAATGCCATAATTTCATCCTTCTTTATGTCTGAGTAATATTCCATTGTATATGTATACAACATTTTCATTATCCATTCATCTGTTGAAGGGCACATGGGGCACCAACTAAACTTAAATGTTAACTATGTGCTCAGACAGTGCTTTAAGTAAATTATCTTATTATCTGAAATGAAGGTAGAATTATTATTGTTAAATACTCATTTACAAATAAGAAAACTAAGATTAAATAAGAAAAGTGGCACACCTTGACTCAAGACAACATCTGACTTTCACTGGAGCCTATTTTCTTCACTATTAAGCTAAACTAATCAGTGTAAAAAAAAAAAGATGCTAGGACACTGTGGGTGAAGGTGATGACACACAAGGAAGAACAAAGTTTAGCACAGAAAGTCATATTCAGAAAAATCAAGGGTCAAATATTTCCTCTTGTGTGTAGAAGCTAGAGCAAAATAAGGGAAAGAAGGTGGAAGGGGGAGGAGAAAGGATATCATAAAGATATAAGGAAGATCAGTGCAGTAGAAGTAGCAGAATGAGAGGAATGGAAGAAGAAAGGGAAAGGAGAAGAAATATGGAATGAATTAACAGAATCATGTTATAGACGTATATAAATGTACAAAAGGTAATTTTAACTTTATGTATATGTAGAAAGTACCAACCAAAAATAAATAAATAAAGGAGTGAAAGGAAGATTAGTACAGTACAGTTGAGGAGGAAGAATAGGGGAGAGAGGAGGGAAGGGAATGACAGCAATGAGGATTGAAATCCAATTCCTTGTATGGATAATTTTGTCAATATGAACCCAAATCTTATGTATAATTATAATACTCTAATAAAAGAAAAAGAGTGACATCAACAAGATGGCAGAATATAAGACTTTGGATCCATACTCTACCTTACAAATATTTGAATAACTTCATAACATTTCTAAAAAGCAAAGCTATACAGCCACTAATTGAATGCCCAATCAAGAAAAAGTAATATTCAAAACAGTAGGAAATTTCATGGAATTTTTACATGTTCTTGCTCTACCCTGTCCCTGGTGTAACATGACATTATCTGAAGGTAACAGTATCTTAGATTCTGATTCTCTCCCTCGAACCAAAGGGAGAAAAATAAACATTATTTGCAACATTCTTACCTATTTGGAGAATGCCTGAGTGATGGGATTGTGTTTCACCTGACTTGGATATCAATCTGACTCACAGAAAACCTTAGTTAGGTTGGTGCATAAAAGCTGCAGGGGGACTACAGATCTGACAACACCTAGGGGAAGAGAATAGGGGCACAGGAATACAGTAGAAAAGTAGGTCCCAAAGAAGAGTTTGGGATAAGACTCTTTTAGAAATAAAGATATTTTAAACAGCCTTGTATATAGGAGAATAGTGAAAAGCACACACAGGCCCAGACAAGAGAAGAACTTAAACATTCACCCTGGGCTGACCTCAAGTTTCATAGCATGCCCTATTGTTTAGTGAGAGTCTGGAGTGATGTGGAATCACTCTGCAAAGATTGAGTAAGGTGACTTTTTTATAAAATCTAATTTTTTTTTAAATCACAAGGTATATAAGTCAATAGGAAAATATGACACAACCAGAAGAAGAAAATACAGTAGCAGAAACCACCCCTGAAAAAATATAGACATTGTATATACTAGACAAAGATTTTTAAATAATTATCTTAAATAGTCCAAAAAACTAAAGGAAAACACAGAAAAATAAGTCAGGATAACAAGATAGGGGAAAAGTGAGAATAACAACAAAGAGATATAAGTTACTTAAAAGAACCAAACAAGTCTAAAGCTGAAAAATACAATAACTAGACCAAAAAGTCACTAGGAATGTTCAACAGCAAATCAGTGAACTTGAAGAAAAAACATTCAATTATCAAGTTTAAGGTACAAGAAGAAGTAGGAAGAGGAGGAAGAAGAGGAGGGAAAGGGAAAAAACATGAACAGAGCCTACAGTTCTTATAAGATACAATCATGGCAATAGATAGATGATCATATAGATAGATAATAGATAGATAGATAGATAGATAGATAGATAGATAGATAGATAGATACATAGATACATAGATACATAGATACATAGATACATAGATACATAGATACATAGATACATAGATAGATAAAAGAAGTTCTAAAAAATGATAGAAAGGGACAAGACAATATTTGAAGATATAATGGACAAGAATTTCCCAAAATTTGAGGGAAAAACATGTATATACAAACACAAGAAACTCAATGAATTTCAAGTAGGATAAATCCAAGAAGACTTACATAAGACACATTGCATTCAAACTGTTGAAAGCCATGAACAAAAAGCAAATCTTGAAAGCAACAGGAAAAAATGTAGCTCATCAAAAGGAGCCTTCAATAAAATTATCAGTGTATTTCTGAGAAGAAATCTTTGAGTAACAAGGCAGTGGGAGTATTTATTTAAAGAGTAGAAAGGGAAAGCCCTCTTAACTGAGAATCCTATACCTACAAAAACTGTTCTTCAAAGTTGAAGAAGAAATTAAGACATTACCAGATAAACAAAAGCTGAGGGAGTTCATTGCCACTAAACCTCTCCTACAAGTAATTCTCACAGGACTCTTTCAAGTCTAAATGAAAGGTGACTACTTAATAATATAAAGCCATATAAAAATTTAGTTTTTTGGACTATTTGAGATAATTATTTAAAAATCTGATAAATATATGAGCAGATAAAAAAACAGCATTTTGAAATTTGGTCTGTACCTCCACAAGAAAATAAACATATAAATGAATTAAAAATATCAATTTATGTTTATCAGTACACAATATGTAAGTATGTAATTTTTCACATCACTACCATAAAACATGGTGAAAGGTAGACTGTAATTGAGTGTAGTTTTCTTGTGTAAAAATTGAAGTTAAGATGATAATTTAAAATAGAAAGTTATTACTTTAGAATGTTATATGCAATTCCCATGGTAAATATAAGGAAAATATATGTGAAATACATACAAAAGGAAGCAAGAAAAGAACCTAATTGTGCCACTAGAAAAAAATTTAAACACAAAGGAAGACAGTAATAGAGGAAATGAGGATCAAAAAAAGCTATAAGCCATTCAGAGAACAAATAACATGGTGTATTAGTCAGCTTTTTGTCACTGTAGCCAAAATACCTGACAAGAGCAACTTACAGGAGAAAAGTTTATTTGGGTTCATGAAGTTTCAGAGATTCACTCCATGGTCTGCCAACTCCATTTACTCTGGGCCAAAGTGATGCAGAACATCATACCTCACTTGGAAGGGTGTGGTAGAAGAGTGCTTCTTCACTCATGGCAGCTAGGAAGTACAGCAGGTAAGGATAAGTGGCTGTAGGGAAGATGATCCCTTCCAGCTATACTCCACCTGCCTATAGTTATCATCCAGATAGTACATTCAAGCTAGGATCAACTCATGAGGTTGTATCTCTCATAATGCAATTATTTCACCTCTGAATATTTCTGCATTAACACAGGACTTTTGGGGAGCTCATATCCAAACCATAACAGATGAAAAGTAAATCCTTCCATATCAGTAACTGCTTTAGATATAAGTGGAGTAAACTCCCCATTCAAAAGACACACATTTAAGAATGGCTTCAAAAAAGAAAAAAGTAGAACTCAACATCTAAGGACACATATATTAAAAGAAAAAGGATGAAAAATAGGACTAAAATCAGAATTGAAAGTGAAGACTTTCCTATTGATTTTAAAGAAATAAAAAGTGTTATATTTCATGTAAAGTATATTTACCACAATCTAGACATTTTGTGTAAAATAAGAAAATAAGGAGACTAATACAAAGCAAGATTGCAGAATAAAACCTCCAATGTGCATACTCTCCCCAGATACATATCAACTTGAACAACTATTCATGCAGAAAAATACCTTTACAAGAGCTGAGGAAACTAGGTAACAGATTAAAGTACATAGGTATGGTACAAAAATAAGAAAAGACACATTGAAGATAGTAGGAAGGACAGTTTTATAATACCTGTGTTATCACTCCCCAACTCCAGGTAGTATAACATGTAAATACACTGTACTTAGAGGTAAGAAAGGAAAGTGAATACTGGATTTTACTTTGAACCCACAACCTGGGCTCACAGCAGTACAATTTAGTTATGGACAAGCTGAATAGATACCAAGAAGTCATACAGACACCATGCTTCCAGGCCCATGTGGGCATCAGGTCATATTCCATAGCCCTTGGATCTAGGCCTGCCTATACAACTATCTCCAGGACTACTCCACTGCCAGGAAAAAATACAGCATTCCAAAGCTCTGTATAAACCTTAGCACCAAGTTGACTCCAATGACCCCAGGATTTGGGTGTATTTGAACACTTAGTTTCCAGGCCTATACCAGGGCAAGGCAGGCCTACCAGCCCTGAGTACCAGGCCAGCACCCATGATAACAGAATTCAGGTTGGCCCTTGTAGATAGTCTCCAGGGATACCGAATTCCAGGTTAGCTTCTTTATCCATAAGTTGTAAACCAACCCAGAAACAGGTTAACAGCCCCAGGCCTCAGGCCTGCCTCAGAATCAGATTAGGTCAGTAATCTTGGCTCAGACATTAGACCAGGATATATGAACACAGACTATGGTGCTGCTAAGTACTAACCCAGTTCCTGTAGCTAGGGTCCTATGCTTCATTATACTCAGGATCCAGGCCTGTTCCAGACGACCAAGGATCCAAGTCCAGGCCAATAAACCCACAATAGGTTGTCTCACAGGGACCCAGACTACAGGACTGCTTCTGTGGACTCAAGACTCTAGATAGGTCCCCATGGCTCCAGATACCAAGCTACCATCCATGATCCCAGGCTCCAAACTAGTTCTGGCAGACACAGACTCCATCCCTGCCCCAGCACCAGGCTGGCTCCAGGCTCTAGACCAGTCCTTGGTAGTGCCAGTCTCCAGTAAAATCAGAAACTGCCCTGTTACAGAAGATCCAGGATTTGAGTAGACCCAAATACCAGGCCAACCTAAACATACATAGTCTCCAGGTCCACACCAGGGCAAGGCAAGACTGGCAAGCCTTGTCTCCAAATAACCACCCATGGTCCCAAGATCCAGATTGACCCTTGCAGATACAGGCTCCAAGGATACCTAATCGCTACAATACAGCTAGGTAAGAGAACTACACCAGAAGAATCTTGTACAATAGTAGTCCCACATACTGAGGTCCTAAGACTAATCCTGCATATTTAGACTCCAGGACAGCCCCCTATGAGCAAAAGACCCAAACTAGTCCCCCAGGAACTCAGATTCTAGGCCCACCCCAGCACCAGCTGAGCCTCTGTGGCCCCAGGCTTCTCATTGGTTCCCCATAAATATAGACTCCAGGCATGGTCTTATGGTCACAGGCTCTAGGCCCAACACTGTGGACCCAATCAGCAGGTACACCCCAGTACATCCAGACTCCAGGGCCAACCTTATGGACCCAGGCGCCAGTTCAGTCTTCCCAAATACTCTAGCAATAAGACTCCCTGAGAACCACTCCAGACAGCTGGTTCAGAATCTCCAGACAGTAAAGGTATCTCTGACTAGTAAAGGTATTTCCCCAAATAATAAGTAAGTATGCAAAGAATGGGAATAAGTTCCCATTTCTTCAAATGCACAGATACAAACACATGGCCACAGGGATCAAGGATAATCAGTCAAATGTCACCACAAAAGAAAAAAAAAATAGAACATAATAAATGACCAATAAATAAATGGAGGTACTTAAAATTCCTGACAAAGAATTTAAAACAATTTTAAGAATACTCATCAAAGAAAGAAAATACAGGTAAAAGGGCAATAAAAATCAGGAAAATCTAACAGAGATTAAAATTATTTTAATATGGTTTTATTTGAATTGTTATAAAAATCTTACATATTTATGAGTTACTGTGGAACATTTCAATATATGTGCAATACATAATGGTCAAATCATGAAAATTTGCATATCTCTCATCTCAGATATTGATCATTTCTGTGTTGAGAGTATTCAAAATCCTCTCTACTAGATATCTTTCAAAATGTAATTAGTTTGGGCTGGAGATATAGCTCAGTTAGTAGAGTGCTTGCTTCACATTCACAAGGCCCTGGGTTCAATCCCCAGAACCACAAATAACAAAATTCAATTAGTTGTTATGGATCATAGTTATCTTATTGTGCTATAGAATATTAGAATTTATTCATTTTATCCAACTCTACCCCTGTGCCTATTAACCATATACTCCCATACCCTTACTCACACCCTTTTCAAGCTCTGTTATCTAATACACTACTTTATACTTCTACAAGGTCAACTTTTCAGCTTCCACATATAAGTTAGAAAATGTAGTATTTGTCTTTCTGTGTTTTACTTACTTCACTTAATATAATGTCCTCCAGCTCTATCTGTGTGGATGCAAATGATAGAATTCCATTCTCTTTTATGGCTAAATAATACTCCATTTTGTATATATACCACATTTCTAATCCATTCATCCCTCAGTGGACACCTTCATTGATACCATACCTTGACTATTGTGCAATAACATGATAGTGTATATGTCTCTTCAACATAATTTATTTCTTTTGGATACATACCCTGTAGTAGGATTGTTGGATCATATGAAAGTTCTATCTCTAGGGTTTTTTGGTAGAATCTCCATACTGTTTTCCATACTGTCTATACTAATTTATGTATCCTCTAATAGTATATTATAGTTACCTTTCATTATATCCTCACAAGAAATTATCACTTTCTGTCTTTTTGATAATAGCCATTCTAACTGGAATAAAGTGATATCTTTCTATGGCTTTCATTTGCATGTTCTTGATGATCAATGATGATTAGAATTTTTATCTATTATTAGCTCTTTTAATAGAAAAATTTTAACTATTTTTAAAATATAACACAAATTTTGGGGTGGAAAAGTAAAATGAAAAACACAGTAGAGACCATCAACAGCCAAATTGATCGAACAGAAGGAATACTCTGTAAACTCAAAGATAAGTTATTTGAAAACAGCATAGGAAAAAAATAAAAAAGAATGAAGGAAGTTTATAAGACTATGAGTAAGCATCAATAAGAGCACATTAGTGAATTATATAAGTTAAAGAAGAAGAGATAAACAAAAGGATAGAAAGTTAAAAAATAATTGCAGAAAACTTTTCAAAGCTTAAGAAAGATACAAATATCCGGGTACAGGAAAGCCAAGGGCTTCCAAACAGATTAATCAAATGAGAATACACCAGGATATATTATATAATTAAATGGGAAAGATCAAAGACAAAGAGAAAACCCTCAAAACAAGGGGAAAAAAGAAAATTTCATATAAGTCACTTCTAATAAGACTGGCAGTAAATTTATCAGCAGAGACCTTACAAGCTAGGAAAAAGTGCAATGACATATTCAAAGTACTATAGGAAAAAAAACTGCCAACCAAGGATACCATACCCAGTAAAGGTTTCCTTCAAGAATGAAGATGAGATAAAGACTTTCCCAAACAAAATCTAAGGGAATTCATCACTACCATATATCTATCATAAAAAAATACTGGAAGGAGTTTTTCAAACTGAAAAATACATGCTAATTTGTAACATACAAAAATAGCAAAATATATAACTCACTGGTAAAAGTAAGTACACATTCAACTTCAGAATATTTATACTTAATGGTGGAGCACAAATGAGTAATATTTCAATACAACAGTTTAAACACAAAACTATTAAAATAATAATAGCTATAATAATTTTAAAGGGATTTACACTATAAAAATGTAAATTGTGACACCAAAAGCATAAAATATGGAAGAGGGTGTGATACAAGTATACTGCTAAGTTATGTGATCAAAGTTAAGGTGTTCTCAGCTTAAAATAGCCAGTTATATTTAAAGACTTTTTGTATTTCAGCCACATGGGAACCACAAATCAAAAACCTACAGTAGATATGCAAAAGAAGTGAGAAAATAAATCATACTACTGGAAAGAGATAATTAATAAAAAAGAAAGACAGCAAGAGAGGAAGAAAGGAACAAAGGACCTATAAAGTAACCAGCAAATAATTAACAAATGGCAGCAGTAAGTTCTTAACTATTAATAATTACCTTGAATATAAATGGATTAAATTCTCCAATCAAAAGACAATGAATAGTTAAATGGATAAACAGAACAAAATTCAACTACATAATGCTCACATGAGACTCACTCAACCTTTATGCCATGCATAGATTGAAAGTGAGGACTTAAAAAGATATCCTAAGCATATGGAAACCACAAGAGAGCAGGAGTAGCTATATGTATATCAGATAACACATTTTAAGTACTAACTATAAAACAAGACAAAAAAGGCCATTATATAATAATGAAGGGGTCAACTATTCAAGAAGATAAAACAATTGTAAAATATATACACTCAATATTGACCATTCAAATATATAAAACAAATATTAACAAATATGGATTAGAAGACTGCAATATAGTAATAGTAGGGGGCAACTATATGACACTTTCAACAATGAACAGATCATTCAGATAGGAAAACAATAAGGAAAAATGTACTTGAACTACATTTTAGAACAAATGGACCTAACAGACATATATAGAACATTCCATCCAACAACAGCAAAACATGCATTCTTCTCAAGAGCACATGGAAAAATCTCCAGGACAGATCACATGTTAAGCCACAAAACAAGTCTTAACAAATTTAAGAAGATTGAAATCATATGAAGTATCTTTTCTGACCACAATGGTATGAAACTAGAAATCAATAACAGGAGGAATTTCAGAAAATTCACAAATTCATGGAAATTAAATAACATTCTCCTGAATAACTTATGAGTCAAAGAAGTTAAAAAGGAAATTTTAAAATATCTTGAGACAAGTTAAAATGGACACACAATACACCAAACTGTATAGGATGCAAGAAGAACAATTTTAAAAAGGAAATTTTTGGCAAAATAAATGCTTAAATTTAAAAAAAAAAGAGGATTTCAGATGAACAACCTAATATTACACCTCAAGTTCTAGAAAAACAACAAACCAAACCCCAAATTAGGAAGGAAATAATAAAGATCAGATTGGAATAACCGAAATAGACACCAGAAAAACAACAAAAAGATCAACAAAACCAAGAGTTGGGTTTCAAAAAACATAAACATAATCAACAAATCTTCAGCTGGACTAATTAAATGTTATGGTTTGGATTCTAAATGTCCCCCCAAAATCTCATGTGTTGAAGGCTTGGTACCCAGCACAGCAATAGTCAGAGGTGGAACCTTTGGGAGATCATTGGATCATGAGGGTTCTCACTTCATGAATGGATTGATCCATTTATTGATTCATAACATAATGGGATATTGGGAGATGGTGAAAACTTTAGAGGTGGGATCTCATTGGAGGAAGTAGGTTATTGACAGTGTTCCCTTGAAGAGTATATTGAAATCCTAGCACCACCTCTCCACCCCATCAGCCAAGAGATAAGCAGCTTTGCTGAACCATAAGCTCTCTGCCATGATATTTGGCCTCACCACAGGCCCAAATACAGTGAAGGCAGCTGATCAAGCACTGAAACCTCTGAAACCATGAGACAAATAAATCTCTCTTCCCTTTAAGTTATTTATCTCAGATATTTTGTCACAGCAATACAAAGCTAACACACTAAGAAAAAAGATAAAACTAAAATAAACTCAGAAATTTAAATGGAGACATTAAGACTGCTTCAGTGGAAACATAAGGGTCATAATAAACTATTATAAACAATAATACACCAATAAGTTATATACCTTAGGAGGAATGGATAAATTCCTAGACACATGCAACTTACTAAGATTGAGCCACGATAAAATAGAAAATCTTAACAGATAAATAACAAGGAGACTGAATTAGTAATAAGTCTCGCAACAAAGAAAAGCCCAGAGACTGGGATTGTAGCACTTGCCTAGCATGTGTGAGGCACTGGGTTCCATCCTCAGCACCACATAAAAATAAATAAATAACATAAAGGTATTATGTCCATCTACAACTAAAAAAATATTTCAAAAACAAAAAAGAAAAGATAGTTTTGCTGTTGATTTCTTCCAAACGCTTAAAGAAGAACTAATATCACTCTTTCACAAACTCTTCCAAATAATTGAAGAAAAGAGAATACATCCAAACTGATGTGACCAGGTCAGCATTACTCTCAAAACAAAGCCAGATGAGGTCACTATGAAAAAAGAAAATTTCAGAAGTAGAAAAAGTACTTGGCACAATTAAACATCCCTTTTTGACAAATACTCTAGATAAATACTCTTGACAAATTCTGTACAGAAGGAATGTACCTCAACAAAATTAGGTTCCATATGACAAAACTACACTTAATAATATTAAACAGTGAAAAGGTATAAGTTATTCCTCCAAAATCAGGAACAACAAAAAGATGCCCAGTCTCATCACTTCTGTTTCACATAATACTGAAAGTCCCAGCCAGAGAAATTAGGCAAGGGAAAAAATAAAAATCATCCAAATTGGAAAGAAAGAAGATCAATTGACCCTGTTTGTAGATGAATCGTCTTACATATTCAAACTTCTAAAGAGTCCTTCAAGAAACTGTTAAGAATAATAAACAAATTCAGTAAAGTTGCAGGATATAAAATCAATATATGAAAATCAGTACATTTCTATACACTAACAGTGAACTATTGGAAAAAGAAAAAAATACAATTTAAAAAAAGTGAAATACTTAGGCATATTTTACTAAGTATAGGAATAGTAAAATATATACCAAGATTAAAATTAGCAAGAAATTTAACCAGGTTGGTGAGAGATCTCAACACTAAAGTCTGTAAAATACTGATAAAAATATTGAAGAAGATGTAAATACATGGAAAGGTATCCTGTCCTCATGGATTGGAATAAATAATTTTGTTTACTTGTCCATACTACCCAACCAATTTACATATTCAAAATTTACATATGTCAAAATGTCAATGACAGTTTTTATGTAAAAGGAAAAAAATCCTAAAATTCCCTTGGAATCACAAATGCTTTGAATAGTAAAAGCAGTCTTTTAAAAAAGAGAGCAAAGCTAGAGGCATCACACTGACTTCAAAATATACTACAAAATTATAGAAATAAAAAGACCATAACACTAGAATTAAAACATACATACAGACAAGTAAAATAGAAAGCTTAGGAATAAATGCACACATTTACTCCTACTGATTTTTGACAAAGGTGCCAAGAACACACAGTGTGGAAAAGACAGTCTCTTCAATAGTGTTGAGAAAACTGGATATCCACATATAGAAGAATGCAATTAGATTCTTATCTCTCACCATATAGAAATATAAACACAAAATGGATAAAAGACTTAAATGTAGGACCTAAAACTATGGAAATACTAGAAGAAGATATAAGGGAAAAGCTTCATGACATGGGTATATGATTTCTTCAATACAACCCTCAAGCCATAAGCAACAAAAGCAAAAATAGACGAGTGTGATTGAATCAAACTAAAAAAGTTGAGCTGGGGTTGTGGCTCAAGCTGTAGCGTGCTCGCCTGGCATGCATGGGGAGCTGGGTTCGATCCTCAGCACCACATAAAAATAAAATAAAGATATTGTGTCCACCGAAAACTAAAAAATAAATATTAAAAAATTTTTTCTCTCTCTCTCTCTCTCTCTCTCTCTCTCTCTCTCTCTCTCTCTCTCTCTCTGTCTCTCTCTCAAAAAAAAAAATTTGCACAGCAAAAGAAACATCAAAGTAAACAGACAACCCACATTGGGAGAATATATTTGCAAACCATACTGATAAGTTACTAGTATTCAAATTTTATGAAGAACTCAAACTATGCAATAACTTGAAAACAAATAGCCCAATTTTTAAATGGCCAAGGACCTGAATAGACATTTCTCAAAAGAAGACATAGAAATTACAAACAGGTATGTGAAAAATGGTAGACATCACTAATCATCAGGTAAATGAAAATTGACCATAGTGGGATATCACCTCATGTTTAGAATGGCTGTTATCAACAAGATGAACCATAAGCATGGGTGAGGATATGTAGTAAAGGAAACTCTTATACATTGTTGGTATGAATGTAAATTAACATACTCATTATGGAAAACAGAATGGAAAGTTCTCAAAAAACTAAAAATAGAATCACCATATGAACTAGTAATCCCACCATTGTGTATATATCCAAAGGAATTGAAATCAGTATGTCAAAGAGATATCTGCTCTATAATGTCCATTGCAGCATTATTTGTGAAAACACAGGTGAATCTATAGGACATTGTGCTAAATGAAATATGTCAGGCATAAAAAGAAATAATAGATGATCTTGCTTATATGTGGCATCAAAAAGTAGAACTCATAGAAACAGAGAATCTAATTTGTGGTCACCAGAGGATGAGAGTGGGAGGTGGTAGATGTTGACCTAAGAGTAAAAAGCGTATTTAAACAGGAGGAATAAGTTCTGGTGATCTATTGCACAACATAGTGATGATAGTTGGTAATAACTTATTGCATATTTAAAACTATTTAGAGTACATTTTAAGTGTTCTCACCACAAAGAAACATTAAGTATGTGAAGTGAGATATATTACATTAATGTGATCATTCCACAATTTGTATATACACCAAAATATCACTTTCCATCACATCACGTTATACAATTATTATTTATAAGTTTAAAATAAGTTTTTAAAATCATGTTTATTCCATATATACTTTTTTACTGGTCAACTTAGATAAATAAATTATTTTAAATCTAAAAAACTTAAAAAGTGTTATGTGAGAGCTCTATGAACAATTGTATATTAACAAATTAGATAATTTAAATATAAGGGACAAATAGCTAGGAACACACAACCAACAAAGACTGAATCATGAAGAAATATACAGTTTGAATAGATCTGTAATGGTAAGGCTATTGACTCAATAACCAAAGACAGTAAATGTGCTCTGAGTCAAGTGCAAGTAGGAATTTACTGGAAGCTGTCAGGCAAGTCAAATTATGATAATTGCAATTCTCTGGAAATAGGGCTCTACTGGGGAGCTCAAAGTCCATCTTGAAAACTCAGATGGCTCCCAGGCTGATGGTTCACATAACTACCATACTTGTAAAGCTGTTGGTTTTCAAAGACACCATTGAGCTAGGAAGAGATCAATAGGAATAGATCAAGTTTGCATGTTACTAATCTCACTCTTCTTAGCAAGATCAGTATTTTTTTCTTTATAAAGAGTTCTCAGACTGCTACAAGACATTGGATGATTTCCAGAGATTTAAAAAACCTGATTTTGACAAATTTTCATGTATTCTTGTTGCTTTTATTAAGGAATGTGTGTTTGGAAGTCCTTTTTCTGCCAATACAGAAGTGTCTTATAGCTGTTTTAATCCTTAATTGTTTTTATTTCAAACAAAGTCCAAGCATCACCAGATCTATTATACATATAATATATATATATATATATATATATATATATATATATATATATATGTATATACATACACATATACACACACATATATATACATAGGGGCAGGGAAAGAGAGAGAGAGAAAATGGAGAATGTGTTTTCACTTCATTCTATCAGCATGTGGATGGGAGTAAAGAAAGGAGGCACTTGAGAAGTCAGCTTATCTACTGCCTTTACCCTGAGAATACCTCAAATATCCCATGCAGGTAGATAATTGTCCAAACCATAGAAACCATTACTAATCTGTGTGTCTTCTGGCATAAAGAAAATCATGGGCCTAGTAAAAGCAGTCAGTGGACTAAAGAGAATCATGTGAAGCTTCTACAAAAAGACATTTAATATACCAAAACTCTTCTGTTTCTTTCATGTTTATTTTTATGACTTTTACATGTGAGCAGACTGTATGGAATAGTTTCCATCAATGTAAACATATAACTACTCTTCTTTATATAGTAAAATTATTTCTATAGTCTGATTAATTTAATGAGTTTTTTTGAAAGGAAACCCTTTGGGGTGACATTTTAGGATTCAGAGCCACTTGATTAAAATGTATTTTTAGGCTCTCTTCTAGGGTACAAATAATCAACCAGTCAGAGGAAAGATTCCCTTTAACAATACCCATCTGTACCAGAGAAAGAAGAATTTTTAAAATGGCATATATGGACACTTTTTATCTGCCTATGTTGTCATTATTTGCTGCTATAGTGTAAATGGGGAGAAATTAAGCCCAATTGGAAGGAAGATGGTATGAATAGGGTGAAAATCCACCCTTTAGTTCTTCCAAAGTATTTTCCCTAACACTGCTTTTGAATCCATAGCAATGATAAGACCACTTTAAATTCTTCTAAATTCATCAATTATTTTTCAAGGAAATGAATAATAACTTAGGGTGAGAAGAGATCTTAGAGTTCATATAGTCCAGTCCAGTCTATTATCTAATACTTGAAATTTCTCTGTAATACAATTTCCTAGAGATCCTTCAAGCTGTTTGCTTACTTTCAGTGATGGGAAAGTTCACTGCTTTCTAAAGTTCACTGCTTTCTATTTCACTTTTGAATATTATGGAACATTAATATGTTTTAAATGTTGAGTTGAATACAACTTCCATGGAATCCTCCCTGCCACATGCACATGTACACAGTGGTTCTGATTTTTCTTTTAGATAAATAAAGAGAGTACCTGAGCTCTCACCTCATAGACAGCAATTATGTCCACCCAAGTCTTCTATTCTATAAGGAAAACATTCCTCATTCATTCACCATGCCATCTCTCAGACCCAGCTTGTTTGGTTGTATTTCAAGGCCTAGTTTTTTGGTAATTATTTAATAGCCAGCTTTCTCAGGGAGGGTATTGATTCGCAGCATTTGCCAATTTCTGTGGTGTAAACATTACCACCATGGCTGATTTGATTATATCAATGTGATGTCGCTGAATGCAAAATTAGGAGATTCACATAATCAGAACCAGTGAACTAGTGCAAATCAGCTGTAGAACACCCCTGGTCCTGGTCACTTCTTCCCTAATCAGTCCTTCAGAGTCAATTCTATAGATAACATTTCATCAGCCTTTAATCAAACCTTAACCTAGGGAACATGGGATATATGTGTTTTCTGCATTCTCCATTCTTTACTCTGCATTAATGTATGGAAATCCATGAGCCTTGTTTTTAAATATTTTTAGTTGTAGATGGACACAATACCTTTATTTTATTTATTTATTTTTATGTGGTGCTGAGAATTGAACCCAGCGCCTCACACATGCTAGGCAAGTGCTCTACCACTGAGCCACAACCCCAGGTGCTCCATCAGCCTTTTGCCAGGTAATAAAACAGAGAAAATTGGGAATCTATAATGCCTTCTTCATTAGATTGGCAATTCAATATCATATTCTTTAGTAACCAGAAAGAGTTAATGTGGTTCTATGTACCCATGTTACCTATATGTCATGAACAATATGCCACAGTAAATTCTGCCTGAGTCAATAGGAGGAGTTAGATTCAGAGTGTGATTCACTTCTGCTAAAGATACAATTAATCTCATGTTCATCCCATTTTAATCCTCATTCTTCAGAAAACATCTCTTAGCTTTACTTTACTATGCCCAGAACTCAAAACTCCAGCTGGCTGGTCCTAGTAACACAGACTCAACTCAAACTGCTATCTGAGAATAATGGTTTTATTTGGGCATTCAATTGGCTTTACTCTCTTATATAGATAGGCCTTGATAAGTCACCTTTTAGGGTTAACTTGGCCTCTTCCAATGACCATTAGGTTCCTTACTGAATAAAACAAGTGGCATTTTATATTGAAATACATACTCAGGCATTCAGAAGAGGCTGGACCTGCCAAAATAGAGACTAGAGGAAAGCCTTTGATCACACTTTACTTTTTGTTATAAGTGTTTAGGAGGTCATATTAAGCTCTTCTTTCTTAACCATGGCCCAAAGTTCTTTATATTGTATTGCTTTTGACCTTTCCTTGTAAGACAAACTGGTTGAAATAGGTAAGAAGGGGTTGTTTTTAGCCAAATAAGATTTTTGTGATCAATAATTTCCAGTCTCACTCTACATTGGAATTATCTGTGGAGTTATAAACAATACTGATGCCTAAGGCTTTCCCCATGATTTCCAACTCGTCTGGTAAATAACCTGTGTATCAGGATTTTAAAATCTATATAAGTGATTATATTGTGTTGTCAAGGTTGTGAATCACTGATTTAAACAGTTCCTTGATCTATTAAGTTGCTTTTTTTTTCCTGAGAAAAAGGAAAAAGAAGTTTTATTGCTTTTCTAGCAAAGGAGAAACACAGGGGACTCCTGTCCCAGAGGCTGTGATTTTGCCCATCAGCAAGAACCAGGAGGCTTTTAAAGAGGTGATTCAAAGGCTACATTCCACGTGTTCTCTGTCTGGAGTTGTAATTCACTTGTTAATTTGGGAGATAGTCATTTCTGAGATCTTCTGGTGCCATCCCCAAAGTCTGGATTACTTCATTCCTATGGTGAGTGTGTACTCAGGGACAGATAACTCTGCCTAGGATGGGGAAGAAAAGTACTCTGGTTTCACCTGAGATTAAGGAGGGGGAGAGATTAGGGAGGAACGGGGAGAGAGGAAGAGAAAGAAACATGTCCATTTTAACAGTAAATTGCAGTGGCAGAGCAGCAAAAGCTATATTCAAAGCATAAAGTGGATCACTGTTACATTTCCCCACTGTCGACTTCTGTGCCACAGTCTGGCTGGGCACAATTCAGGAGCCACTTGTCAAAAGAAACTAACTTTATTTTTAGAACCACACACGCCAAACAAAACAGCTCCTCAGGAAAAACCCTCAGAGCCCAACTGCCACCACCAGCTTCCTACAAGCCACTCCCCCAACCAACAGCCTCTCCACCTCCCACAATCCTCCTGCTCTTGAGGCCGATTGGCTGGGTCGCATGGGCGGAGCCAAAAAAGTCCCCCAATGAGCAGCTCCATGGCCTGAAAGAGCAGGGAAACAGCCCAATGAGCATCACCGCAGAGGAGCCAATCAGCTAGATGTTGCTGGGGCCGTGCGCAATCTGGCTGGGCACAAATCACGAGCCACTGAAGCAGGAACAAACTTTATTTTTTAGCTGCAAGAAAAAACCTCACACACGCTCCTGGGGAAATCTCCCGAATGCCACCCGGCTCGTCCAGGAACCCGGCAGCAGGAAATATCTCCTCCGGACACCCTCCTCCTGCACTTCCCCAACCAATGGGAACTCTCGGGGAATCCCTGGAAATCCCCACGAGAGCTCGAAAGTAGTGCAAGAACTCAAAAGTAGCGGCAGAGGCGGATAGTAATGCCTCGCCTGTCAATCAATACTGTTGGCAAAATGCCAGGGGCCATACAGACTCCGCTGGCTCTCAACAGGGCCACTGTGAGCCAATCATCAGCTGGTAGTCTGAAAGGGCGGGGAAACAGCTTAATGAGCATCTCCAATGAGCATCACCGCAGAGGAGCCAATCAGCTAGATGTTGCTGGGGCCACTGTGAGCCAATCATCAGCTGGCAGTCTGAAAGTTTGCTGGGGCCCCTTCGGCTGTGGCTCTCAACACTTCTACATTCCATTTATATGGAAAAATAGGCAACAACATCCCCAAGCACACACTTCAGACATCATTAGTATCTGCCAACCATACTTGGGTCTATTATCCACAAGAATTCTGCATGTAAGGGGGAGGAGCTAGGGGAAGAAGAATATATACCAAAGGGAAATACCTGTCTTAGTCCATTTACTGTTGCTATAACTGAATACCACAGACCAGGTAATTTTAAGAATAGAGGTTTATTTAGCTCTTAGTTCTGAAGTCTGGAAAGTTTAAGAGTATAGTGCCAATGTCTGGTAAGTGCTTTCTTGCTGCATCATAACATGGTGGATAGCATCATGTGGTGAGACCAAGCAAGCATGCTAATTCAAATCTCTCTTTCCCTTCTTATAAAGCCACTGATGCCCTGGTAAGAGCCACAGCCTCATGACCTCATCTAAGCTTAGTACTTCCCTAAGGCCCCACCTCCAAATATGAATTTGAGGATTAAGTTTAAGGTCCCACCTCCAAATATGAATTTGAGGAATAAGTTTCCAACACATAAACTTTGGGAGAAACATTCAAGCCATACCACTACCCAAATCAGTTTTATTTATTTTCAGGGCATCTGAAGAAAAACAGCACACACTTGTTTTTAGGTGCTCATTTAGCTATGTATGTAGTCAATAAACACTTATGATAGAATACCATAGTGTATCATATACATTAGTTGTTCAATAAATGTCCAATGAATGAATGGCTGACATGTATTTTTAACATATTCTTTACATTACAATCTTAAAATTTTACATATTAATGGGATACCATATAATGTTCCATTCATACATACATTTCATAATGCTTAAATCAAAATAGGCTTTATTTACCTTTATTTATATTTTCAATATTATATGCTTCTGAATATGAGTTTCCTCAAGTTTTCCACACATCTGAATTATCCATGCCCTAGTAATAACATACCATCAATATTCTATCAACTCAAACAGTCACTATGACAGAGTTTGGGTAAAAGGGAAAAGTTAGAGGCTGAAGGGCCCAGAATAGGAGAAGAATCCTCAGTAGCAAGGCCAAGTGAGAGCAGCAGCAGCAGCAGCAGCAGCAGCAATAGCAGCAGACTTCTGGGACTCTTCAGAGAGCTGCATTCAAGGATGCATAATCTCCTCCTCCTGGTGTCAGAAACAAAGACATAACTATGGTCTTGAAGGCTGAACAGATCAGTAAGCCAAATGTTACACAACAAAATCCCTCAAAATTAATAGCACAAAGCAATTATTTCTGTATATTAAGCTATCCTCATTTGGCTCCATATACTTAAGAACTGCAGCTCCAAATCCTTACAATCCCATTTCTATTTGGGTCAGTTTTCACCCCACATCTGTCTTTCCAGATCAATTTGGCTTTCCCACATGGTTCATATGTTTTGAACTTTAGATCATGAGAATGTGGCCATTTGAATCAAGGTCTAGAAATCCTGATATTCATTCCAATGCCAGGGATGATCTTTGTTACCGTTAGGGTTCTTATCTATGTGTTCATTTCAGGAGTTGGGGTTAGGGCAGTGTCTATAAAAGCCTACTAGCGGACAAAAGGAGAAAATTGTAGACATAAAATGCTTTCTAACTATATTTTTTGTTCCTAACTGTGAGGTACTGTCCAGAACTCTCAGAAAAAGAATGCTTTGCAAGGGTTAGAGACCAGAGTCAGGAAAACATGGATTATTCTTTTATCGTACTGACAACTCATTTATCCATTCTGACATTCCACTCCATTGCCTTTAGAACAGGATTTTGCTGTATAGCAGTGTATCTACTGGGAACTGTCACTGCTGCTGACCACTTTTATGTTTCCCTTGAGCTCCCACTTGGAGTCCTCAAGATGCCAAAGTTGCATGGAGTTCTATGGTGAAGTGGAGGAAATAAGTCTCTCACTTTACATTCTGTCAAAGGAGTACCTCGTTAGGACACACACAGCAAAGTGGGATACCACAATGTCTTCCAAATCAATCCTCCTCTCCCACACTAAGACTGTGCAAATTACACCCTTCTCCACTATTATAAATTCTCTCCCAGTATGTTTTTATTCCCTTGTGCAAGTATATTTGAATACAAGTATATATCTGTATCCCAGTCATGGGGGAGGAACAGTTTAAACTCTGAATCAGATTTTTTACTCTTTAGAGCCTTCCCCAGTATTGGGTAACAGTGAAAGGTATCTTTCCAGAGGGAAAATGACTTAACTCAAGGCCATGAGAGAAGTTGAGATCCCGGCCTTGCTAACATTCAGATCCCCATTCAGGTAAAGCCTACACCTTTTGCTTAAACCATCTCCAGAAGTTTCTTATAGATTCTAGGGTGCGTAGCAAAGATCACATATCTTGATAATTTTAAGGTAGATGGGGAATTTTCTAATCAGAGATCCTGGGAAAAAAGTACTTGAATTGAGGTGAGGAATCAGAGAATTTTATCAGAGAGTGTGGATGTATGAAATAAAATAGCACTTTTACCTCCATCTAAAGTAAGGTCTAGAGTTCCAAAGCATTTCTGAGGAAAGAAGTTGGTGATATGTCAAATAACTGGTTTTAGAGTTTAAAACAGCTAACTAATAATTTTGCAATCAACCAGTGGTTTGCATTGAATTGCTTGCTTCTGAAATATCTAGCTGCTTGAGTAAATTGAACTGCCATTTGTCCATTTTTCTCCAAATCTGTTGGAGTATAAGTGAAAACAAAATATAAGTTCACATCTTAGAAGGTGGATAAAATTCTTGGATTCAGAGTGGGAAGTAAAGTATAATTTAGAAATATCAGGGAAGGATAAAATGGAGGGAGAAGATGTGATCAAAACTGCAAAAGAAAATTATGAATATCATTATCATTTCATAGTTCTTGAATATAACCATATTTACAAAAGTGAAGTCTGGATCAAAAACATTAGAGAGGACACAGATTTCTTGATACTTCTACTTTGCAACACCTGGCTGGAGGTCAAGAGATAGGTCAATAATACTTTGCATTTTAAAGGATCCACATTGACAACTTTTCCACAAGTATCACCAATGAGTCTGGAAAGCAGGGTTCATGCTTTTCCCAATTTAGAGATGTAAACACTGACTCCCAAAGCAGCTAAACATCTTTATCCCTGGTCAAATTCAGATGAGTGGCACAATCTAGATGTAATTTGGACCACTTTGCTTGGAAATAAGGGGATATTTTCCCAAATGCCTATCTTGCAGGGAGAAAGTCATTGAGCTAAATATTAAGTTTATTTAAATGTTACTTCCCTAATCTCCATCATGTGGGGGCAGGCCCTAAATTCCTTAATAAGACACTTATAGCACAAGAGTTAAAACCAAGAATCAACAAATGGGATGAATTCAAACTAAAAAGTTTTTTTCTCAGCAAGAGAAATAATATGTGAGGTGAATAGGGAGCCTACATCCTGTGAACAAATTTTTACCCCTCACACATCAGATAGAGCTCTAATCTCTAGGGTATACAAAAAACTCAAAAAGTTAAACAACAAAAAAATAACCCAATCAACAAATGGGCCAAGGACCTGAACAGACACTTCTCAGAAGAGGATATACAATCAATCAACAAATGCATGAAAAAATGTTCACCGTCTCTAGCAATCATAGAAATGCAAATTAAAACTACTCTAAGATACCATCTCACTCCAATAAGAATGGCAGCCATTATGAAGTCAAACAACAATAAGTGCTGGCGAGGATGTTGGTGGGACTGCAAATTGGTGCAGCCAATTTGGAAAGCAGTGTGGAGATTCCTTGGAAAGCTGGGAATGGAACAACCATTTGACCCAGCTATACCCAAAAAACCTAAAAAGAGCATACTACAGGGACACAACCACATCAATGTTTATAGCAGCACAATTCACAATAGCTAGACTGTGGAACCAACCTAGATGCCTTTCAATAGATGAATGGATTTTTTAAAATGTGGCATTTATACACAATGGAATATTACTCAGCACTAAAAAATAACAAGATCATAGCATTTGCAGAGAAATGGATGGCATTAGAGCAGATTATGCTAAGTGAAGTTAGCCAATCCCTAAAAAACAAATGCCGAATGTCTTCTCTGATATAAGGGGGGTGACTCAAAATGGGGTAGGGAGGAAGAGCATGAGAAGAAGATTACCACTAAATAGGGAAGAGAGGTGGGAGGGAAAAGGAGGGAGAAGGGGAGTTGCACAGAAGATGGAAGGAGAACCTCATTGTTATACAGAATACATGTATGATGTTGTGATGAGAAAAAGAAAAAAAAGTGTGTCACATTAGATTGGATAGAGAGAAAGGATGGGAGGGGAGGGGAGGGGAGGAGTAGGGGGGATAGGAAGGGCAGCAAAATAAAATAGACATTATGATTGCTGTATGTATATAGGTGACTGTACAACCAATGTGATTCTGCAACCTGTACAATCAGAAAAATGAGAAATTATACCCCATTTGATTCAAATGTATCAATTGTCAAGATCATCATACTATCATGTGTAACTAATAAAAAATAAAATAAAATAAAAATAAATAAATAAATATTACTTGTCAGTGACTGCCTTATCCCTAGCTAAGATGACAGTCACAGAACTAACAGAGTGATAGATACATTAAGAAAAGTAGATGAAGGTAAAATCAATGGAACTTGATATATAATTGGCCATGGAGGCTTGAGGGTAAAGAAAAGGCATTTAGTATATTTCCAGGTTGGAGAATACCTACTGTTTTATCTACCCAGGAGTCTCTTCTATTCTTCTTGGCATTGTCTCTCTGCCCACCCCAATTTTATGTCCCAGCAGAAGCTGCTACATACTCATATGGCCCTACATCATGGGCCACATAGGAAGGTTCTCTAGCTATGCATTTGGATCAGCTTCACCAATAAGGCCCTTTTTCTCTCACTTTTTAGGATTTGATCAAAGAAAATACAATCACTCTCCAAGTAGCTGTAAGTTGTATTGCTGTACATCAGTGCTATCTGAGAGAAACATAATGTGAATAAAGTACATGATTTTAAGTTTTCTAATCCCCACATTCAAAAAGAAAAATGTGAAATTAATTTTAATAATGTTTTTCTTAGCTCAGTATATCCAATATATTATTGATGTAACATGAACATGTTATCGATGTTTTCTTAATGAGACATTTTCTATTTTTCCCTACAGTATTCAGTCTTCAAAATCCAGAGCATGTTTTCCACTTACAGCCAGTACATCTCCATTGGCCTATTCACATTTCAAGCACTCAATAGCCACATGTGACTGGTGGCTACCATATTGGACAGCACAGGTTTAGAGAGCCAAATTGTCCATTGTGTGGAAAAATTCACTTTGTAGTGAGAAAGGAAATAAGTCAATGTAAACAGAGATGCAGAGAAGAGAAGTGGAAATTTAAAAAAAAAAAAAAGAATACTGGGGCTGGGGCTGGGGCTTAGGGGTAGAGTACTTGCCTAACATATGTGAGGCACTGGGTTCGATCCTCAGCACCACATAAAATAAATAAATAAGATAAAGATATTGTGTCCATCTACAACTAAAAATATTTAAAAAACAAAACAAGAATAGTGGTGGCATTCAAATCCCTGATTCTAGGAATGTTTGAGGACCACTTACACTGCCCTCCAGGGAAAGCCATATTCTAGATCTTTGGAGATATCTCAGTTTTCTTTCAGTAATTTTCCAGATTGATTTTTAAATTATTTTCCTTATTTTCATTATTAATAAATTAAAGCCATTTGCATAACTTTAGCTTAGAGATGATAATTTTCTCAATTTGTGTATCTACATCCCTCTTCTTAACAGATTACTAATTTCAGATGTCCTTTGATTTACAATGAGGTTACATCCCAATAAACTTATCATAAGTTGAAAATATTGTCAGTTGAAAGTGCATTAATATGCCTAACCTACCAAGCATTATAGCTCATCAACACAGTACACTTTAGAGTATCAAAGTTTCCCCTTATGATTGCATGACTGACTGGGAGCTGGGGTTCACTGCCACTGCCCAACATCATGAGAGAGTATAATACACATATACTATCTTGAGAAAAGTTCCAAATTCAAAATTGAAAGTATAGTTTTTACTTAATTCATATGAATTGAATATGAGTTTTATGAAGTTGAAAGTCATAAGTCCAGACATTCCAAGTTGGGAACTCTGTAATTGCTAACTTATCCTCTCTCTTATATATCCTAAATGTGACCTAATAATCTTTCTCACCAATACACTAAGCAGCCACTACCAGTAATTGGAATACACATGTAAGTAGAAATGTATACCCCTTCTTGATAGTTGCAATGTGTGCAATTTATTTTTTTTTATTTTATGAGCAATAAGAGACCTGTCTTTATGTAAAAGTCACACGTGATGCATCCCCTGCCTGTCCTAGAAATAGCCCATGTACATATTGAGATTGCAGGAGGAGCACAACTTCATAAGGGACTAAAGAATGTGCAATAGCCAAAGAGAGAACTTCAGAAATATTAGTTTTGAATAGATTTTAGCCATATATATTTGTTGACCTCACTCTGGGTTGACTTGGGATGTCATATTGGCATGCAGAAACTTACCCAAACACTATGAAATATAGAGAACCAAAAGATTTAATATGGAAACTTCCAGATGATTCTTTCTAATGTATCCATATCTTAAAGTATTCCATAATAAGTGTAATAAGCATAAGTCAAGAAGGAAGAGACTAGGCTGGACCTAAATATTAATAAATATTAAATATAATAAATAAAAATAATTATTATTTTGGTAAGAAATTCTGTCACCAAATTTGTGATTCAAACCTCTGGAAGAGGTTTCAAATGTATCTGAACCTTTCCCTGGTAGTCCTGGCGGTATTTCCAAAGACGAAAACGTGTCTGTGTAGCTGTATCCAAAGGAGACCTAAAGCAAAGAGGCTTGATAATAAATAGAAATGCAAATTCTTTTCTGTCTTGAATTTGCTAATGAACAACAAAATTTGTAGGGATAAGAAACATCCTTCTCCCTCTGGATTGTCTATACTTTTTCCAAAACTATTTTCCCTTCAGAAGAATGTCATTTATGGGAGAGTAAGAAACTACAGTTTTAAATTATGCTGAGATGACTACACCCAGCCAGCATTATTAGAGTAATTATTGATACAATGCTGCCCTCTAGCAATGGCTCAGACTGGACTTTGGCCCCAGCAGTCTTCTCCCCAGGCCACTTAAATCCCTCCCCATATTCAGAGCATGTCTAAATAGAATGGCAATTATCACCTAGTCTGTCCCCCTAATGAGAATCTAACTGTAGAAAAGATGAGGTAACTGAGGCCTAGAATGGCCAAGTGACTTCCTCAAAGTCACAAAGTTGTTACAGGCATAGCTGGAATTGGAACCCAGATTTTCATTTTATTTTCTTCTCCTCCCCTTCTCCTCTTCTCACTCTCTTGCTTCGTCTCTCCCTCTCAGGATAGAGGTAGTTAACTTCTGGTGGTCAGGTTATGGGGAAACTCTGAGTGGTGTCAGAAGAAGAAAGGGTCCTAGCCCAATGAGTCATTGCAACAGCAATGAATTATTTGTTTAGGTTATTTTAGGTCTTGACAAAAGGAGAAAGAATCTGCAAGACAGCAACCACATTTCCCTGTGGATTCTATTTAGGGCTAGGGTTTCTGGACCTTCAGCAAATCCCAAAATATAAGCCCACACTCACCTTTGTTCTGAGGCAATTATTGTTGCAAATGGTAGCAGTTGAAAGAAAGCTGCTGCAGGTCTCAGCCAGTGGGGAGAATCTGTGTTTCTAAACTCCTACACCTGATCCTGAAAAGGTTAAGAGAATAGCACAGTTTGGGAGGGCTGGAAAACAAGAGGAGCATACTTCCAGCGTTTTTTCCAGAGTCTTCCAACAGTATTCATGGTACTATATTACAGGATGGTTGAGTTTATAATTAAAGTATATTAGAGGGAAGATCAACATCATCCATGAGAAAATATTAATTCAAATCATACTGAAATACTACTTCATACTCACAGAAATAGTGACAATCAAAAAATCAGACAATAAGGAGTGTTGACCAGGTGATAGAGATCTTGGAATATTCACACACTGTAGGAAGAAAAATGGTCCAGCCATTTTGGAAAAAAGTTTGGCAATTATGCAAATGGTGCATTATCACATACTCCAGCAATTCTACTACTAGGTATGTGTTTAATAAAAACTTCTACATAAATGTTCATAGCAGCACTATTCATAATAATAAAAAGATAGAAACAACACAAATGTCGATTAACTGAAGAATGTAAAAACAAAATGCAGAAACTAATCCAAAATGGGGGGGGGGATAAGAAAAAAGAATAGAAGTAAGATCAGTGGAGTAGACAAAAGGGAATGAAACGAAAGGTGGTGGGATGGGATAGGGAAAAACAGTGGAATGAATCTGACCTAACTTTCCTATGTACATATACCACAGTGAATCTCACCATCGTGTACACCCACAAGACACTAATTTTTTTTAAAAAAGTATAAGTTAAAAAAATAAGAAACTGCAGAGTATACATACAAAGGAATATTATTCAGCTTGAAAAAGAAATCAGGTACAAACATATACTATAACACATAATTGAAAAATTATGCATAATTAAAATAGATAGCATAATTGAAAAATTATGCTAAGTGAAAGAAGCCAGTCACAAAAGGTTATATAATATAGGACACCATTTGTGTGAAATGCCCATAGGAGTTAAACCTAGAGAGACAGAAAGTAGATTAATGATTCCCAGGGACTGTGGGGAGAGGAAAGTGAGAAGTGACTATTTACTGGCTATGGAGTTTCTTTGTGGGATGGTGAAAATGTTCTGAAATGAAATTGTGGTGGTCATTACCCAAATTGTGAATACACTATAAGACATTGAATTATACACTTTAATTGGGTGAATTATATGGCATGTGGATTATATTTTGATAAAGCTGTTACAAAAAAATTTTAGAACATATTAGAGGAAATTGAGGAAAAGCAAAAGCCAATGTATTCAATACTCACTTTTATGTCAGTATTTAGATAAGTGAAATTCTCAGCAAAGATTGTCATAGGATGGGGGCTTTTTTTTTCAATCTTGCCAGCTTCCCCAGGTCCAGCCTAGCTCTAAGAGCCACACCTTTTCTAAGAATGGTAAATTATCTATTTCTTTGTCAGAAAACATCTTTGTTCTGTACTAGCTTCAGCAGCATGGACACTAAGATTGGAATTACACAGAGGAGATTAGCATGATCCTGCACAAAGATGATATGTTAGTCAGCTATTTATCACTGTGACAAAAATACCTGACAAGATCCACCTTAGCAGAAGAAAAGTTTATTTTGGACTCACAGTTTCAGAGGTCTCAGTTCATGGTTGGCTGATTCCATTGTTTTGGGCCTGGGATGAAGCAGAATATCTTGGGAGTATGTTGTAGCAGAGGAAAGCTGCTCAGCTCATGGCACCCAGGAGACAGTGTGAGAGAGAGACAGAGAGATAGACAGAGACAATGAATATGAACCCAAGGAGAGTTAGAGACAAGATATAATTTCCAAGGCCATGCCCTCCATGACCTACTTCCTCCAGTCACACCCCACCTCCCTACAGGTACCACCCAGTAGTAATCCATTCAAATTATTAATCAATCAAATAGGTTAATCTATTGGTTAGGTTATAAGTCTCATGATATAATCATTCACCTCTGAGTATTCCTACATTGCCACGTGAGCTTTTCAGGGACAACTAATATGCAAACCATTATGGGTGACATACAAATTCATGCAGCATTCTATAATTGCTATTAAAAAAGAAAATATCTTTCTTTTGTACTGACTCTTGAGTGGTAGTTGAGCACGTATGTAGAATTAGAGGTTCAGTTTTGCTCCACAGGCACTGTGTAAGTATTCGTTTTATAGCTGGCCCAGATTTCTTCTGACTCCACCACAGCAACCCTAGAGAGGTCAAGAACTTATTGGTATATCATTAGGATCAACATTTGGTTTTTACCATGGGGAATTTCTTTTCTTTATTTCAGGTTTTTTCCCAAACTTTATCCAGCATTTTTTGAGTTTATAAGGGGAAAAACCACTCTAGATTATTTCTATCAAATAACAGAAACCAGAAGTGCCCATGATTTTTAGTGTATGTATTCTCCTCCAATGTTGGAGCCAGAACTACCTTCCATGGAAGAAGTATGGTGCTGAAGGTAGGGTTATGGAGTATCTAAACAATTAATCACCTTTCTTCTTTATCCATGTCTCTCTTTTCCTAAAGGAAAAGTAGAAAAGAGGGGAAATAAGTACTGAGAAAGAAGACCCAGCTTTTGGTGTAACCATAAAAATCCCTTGCACTTGCAGATTCCTGGGTTCAAGATTTATTTCTTCTCAACTGGAAAATGCTCAAGGGAGAATCTCAGTTTCCTTCTCAGGCTAAAGCTCAGAACAGAAACTGCTCTACTGTGAACCTACAGCTAAACCATAGGCAGAACATCCTGAGCTTAATAGCACTCCACAATTATGGATTTTTTTCTTTGAATATAGAAGACTCTCCCCCAAGTACCTCCAGGAGCATTCATATCTGGATCTCAATTGGGTAAGGAGTGGGGGCAATCAGGGCCATTTTTGCT
Organism: Callospermophilus lateralis; assembly: GCF_048772815.1. Lineage (NCBI taxonomy): Eukaryota > Metazoa > Chordata > Mammalia > Rodentia > Sciuridae > Callospermophilus > Callospermophilus lateralis. The sequence goes on along the minus strand of NC_135325.1, from coordinate 88,667,240 downwards.
CAGACCTCCAACTTTATGAGCTTCAAATGCTGGCCACTGTTTGGTGAAAAATTTGTTCAGCAAGTCTTCACATGGACCAACTGTCTCTGAATAATAAAACTGCCCATATACTGGAGCACTTTGTGTATGTGAGGCTCTAGGGTCAGAATTCCTGTGTTCAAATCTGAAGTTTGCTGCTTCTTAGCTCGGTAGCTCTGAGTCAATTATTTAACTTCCCTGAGCCTCAGATTCCTGGGCTGTGAACTAATATTAATGAGACCACCTACTTTTCAGGGCTGTTGTTGTTTTGACAGGGGCCTTGCCAAGACACATAGTAGAAACATTGTTGTTTCAGTGTCCAGGCAAAAAGTGTGACACACAACTAAAAAGTGCATTCTCACCCTCTGGGTAAATTTATCAGTGCCTTCAGCCAAAGCTGCCAAAGGGAGAGTGCCCCAGAATTAATTCACATTCCCCCCACTTCCAGCAAGGGCTTCCATGTTCCCATAGCCAGAAGTATACATGAGTAGCTGGAGTGGGGTCTAAAAGCTGCCCTCAAATGGCTATGTATGTGTCTGACCTCCATTAGGCAGGGTGGCAGTCAAAGAACTGGCAAGGACTATTTTAGAGTACATAAAACTGCTAGGTTTCTCCCAATAGACTGGAGGAAAGCTTCAAGTGGTCGAGGTCCTGTAACATAAAGGTGGGAACAGAGGTGAGTGACATCTGAATATTGCCTGCTTATGGGCCAGTGAAACCTAGAGAAACATGAAACACCATTTTCCAGAGACAAAATTGTCTCAAGTACTTGGTATATGATAGCCCAGCTCCATGTAGAGGCTGAGTGGCTCTTGAAACATGTGTCTAAATATAACTTTAGGGTGGGTAGAACAGGGACTGAGCTCTGACAGGGTATGATTGGGCTTCATTTGTTCCATTTATTTCTGGCGATGTTAGCTTGAAGGAGAGGAGAGGCAAAAGCAAAAGAAAGATGAATGCCTGGGGAGAAAAAAAAAAGAAAAGAATTGCTATTGTTCTCCATTATCATGGATATAAGAAAATCAGTTTTATTTTTAAGACATTTTCCTTCCTGTATACATTTCTTATGCATAAGTTGTGACTTCTATATCATCAATTTCTTTTTCAGTGGGGAGAAAATTTGACAAATGATTTTCCAAGCTAAGAGCAATTCTGGCCAAACATAGATGTCCACACTCTCCTAGGGCCTGGACTGGGCCACATGGGAGTCTGTGTGCACAAAAAATAGGGGGAAAGCTGGGTTACTAGAGGCTGGGTGTCCCCCACCTGGAAGTTGTGTTGCCCAACTTATAGTGCCCTCATTTTCCTGAGGCAACAGCACTGGTGATCAATGCAGTTTCAGGCAGCTTCTAGAGCCAGATTCTTATGTACAGTACTCTGAGACTGCCAATTTGTTTGCCAATATTTGTTTTTCCTGAGAATAATTTTCCTCTTCCTGGAATCAGACCCAATGTTTAGGGTAATGGAGCAGTAGACTTGAGTCCTCAGAGAGGGTTTGACCACTGTCCCTGCCTTTTCATCCTCATTGCCACCACCCATGATCAAGTTATCTAGATTGCAATGGGGACTCAACTACCTCTGACCCCTTCCCTCACCCTGCCTACAAACTGTTGCTAAGTTATCTTTCTAAAATATGTTTCTAATTTTGGCACTTCTGTTTTTGAAAGATTTTTGAGTAAACCAATTATTTGTACTATTATTAAACAAACAAACTGGTCCTGTTTTTATCAAATTTCCCATTATTCTAATTTCTTGTCTTCATAGTATTCACTAAAATTTCAATCTACCTTACTTAAGTGTGTCCTTGCTTATTGTCTATCCTCCCCCCCCTTGTTGGGATGTAATTTTTGTATGAGCAAGGGGTCTTATCTGCCTGTTCCTCAAACAGCAATTGACATATGTAAGGTGATAAATATGAGCTGAATGAAAGACTCAATACATCAAATGCTTACCTTGGAATTGAAACACCACTTGACCAGTTTTCCCATTCCTCAGTTTATACCCACAGGACTTAAAATCACCATACTACATTGATGCAGCCAAATCAATGTTTATAGCAGCTCAATTCACAATAGCTAAGCTGTGAAAACAACCTAGGTGCTCTTCAACAAATAAACAGATAAAGAAAATGTAGTATGTATAAGCAATGGAATAATACTCAGCCATAAAGAAGAATGAAATTATGGCATTTATCAGTAAATGGATGGAACTGGAGAATATCATGCTAAGTGAAATAAGCTAGTCCCACAAAAACCAAAGACCAAATATTCTCTCTGACATGTGGATGCTAACTCATAATAAGGGGGGGAAGAATAGAAGTTCACCAGAGTAGGGAATGAAGGGAAGGGAGGGAAGATGGCAATGGAAAAGACAGTAGAATGAATCAGATAGAACTTTCCTATGTTCGTATATGAATACACGACCAGTGTAACTCCACATCATGTACAACCACAAGAATGGGAACTTAAACTCCATGTATGTATAATATTATACTGTCATGGATAACTAAAAAGAACAAATAAAAAAATTAAAAAGAAATCAAATTCTTGTAGCCGCAATTGAATCCTTTTTTTCATAAATGACCTTTATTTGCTTTTATGATTACAAATGTAATACATGCTTACTGTAGAGAATCTGGAAAGTATAGAGAAATAGAAAGAAGAAAATAAAAAAACACCCATAACCCCACCACCTGAAGGCAAACACTGCTCATGTTATGTTCTAACATCTATGCCTGTTGAAAGACCAAAACCCTTATCAAGAATGCTGGCCACGAAGCACAACAGCCAAAGAGAGTGAGGGCAGCTAACAACTGAGGGGAGTCACCAAGAGGTCAGAGCTAGAGATTCCACACTGAAAGACAAGACAAGGGCAATAAACAACAGATCAAGAGGTCAGAAGCTTACAACACAAGAACAAGTGGGGTTACTTTAACAATGTGGTGAGATGGTGCTTGTCAAGAGTTTAGCCCAGTACCTGTCACATGGTACATTATCAATAACTGTTAGCCATTACTATCACTATTATTATTATTATTATCATTATTATTATTATGGGTCAAAACAAATGGTTCAGGATGGAAACTATAAACAGGGTAAGGACCCTGAAGACCCATTTTAGGTACTATGAGTTGGGGCATACAAGGGCAAGTCAACTGGTTTCAAAGGATGGTACACAAGTGGGTATCACTCTTTATAGGCTCCCCTGCCAGGTGGAATGGAACCAGGGTTTCCTCAAGTTTGCCTGGTGACATACGGCAAGACACTCTAAGGTGTTTTTGAGGTAGGACATGATTTCTCCTGCCTAGACTTCTCCCTGGACCAATGAATAGGACTGGCCTTGATGGTAAAGGGAGTTCACACTCTGATTGTCAGGGCAGGTCACAGGCATGTGGGTGAAAGAGAAGGTCAAGGCAGCCAAGTAGGAGATAAAGTGGGATGTGCCTAGAGGGGGAGGCTAGAGGGCGAAGGCAACAAGGTTTATGATGTAGTTGAATGGAATGGGTCCAGGGACCAGTTCTCAAGTTAGCAGCCAAGTCAGATGTCACAGAAGAGTCGCAGGAGCACTACTTGTTGGTGGGGGCCTTCTGCTGGCCTATGGTCTGTCGAAGGTGGTCATGAAGTCCCTCCTGTGGGTCTCCATGCTCTTTCAGGTAGTAACAGCGTTTGGGAACATGTTGGTGCTGGGAGTGAGGAAAAAAAAAATCAGTTATAAGAATCACACTTCCTATGACAAAGGGTGTTCTGTCAAACTAAATTCACTGACTTAACTTGGCTAATTTACCCACATAAAATGTACAAGAGGGCTAGGCTAACCAAATCCCTTTAGTGACCTGAGTCTACAAATGCCTATGGTTATAGGTGGGACCCAGCCCCTTAGAAGCTATGTCTCCCTTAGACTTGGACTTGGAGTAAATATTTAGGACTCAATCCAGCCAGTTCCCTTATAATTAGAAGATTTAGTACTTTAACCATCCCACAACTTCACTAACTTGGGTGAGCATTGCTCCTGAAAGCAGTTAATCCACCCAAAATAACTACTCATCTACATTCACTGATAAAACTCCAGGTTGGGTTTTTATTATCTAGGGGCTCAATACCTCCCTCTTGTTTATTTCTTAACTCTACTGAGAAGAACAGGGTATATTCTCCATCATTACCTCCTCCGTCTGCTGCTGAGAGCTCAGTTCATTCTCCATGGCCTCCTCATTATTCCGCTTACAGGCTGTCGGCAAAACCTGGCTTGAGTTGCCTGGGGAATCCCTCTCTTCAGCCAGCTGGCACTCTGTGTAGAGAGATCTGTCTATCAGCTCCTTTAGGCTGCCGGCCACCTTCAGGAAGATCCGACCCATTTTGGTGGTAACAGCTTCTGAGAGTCCTTCCAGAAACCTGGTCCGTAGAATGGCATCAGACCAAGACAAATGTCGGGCCAGCAGCAGGAAGTCGGTGGCATACTGCCTGACTGACTTCTGGCCCTGTTTGGGATGGCAAAGAACAGCACTGAGGATGTCTATCTCAGATAGAGAGTCATATAAGCCCTGTGATCTGCTCAGGAAAGATTTATTTTCATTTGATAGGGGATTTCCTACTTCCATTTGCAAGATGGACCACCTCTCTGCCGCCCCTAGATGAAGAGACACCAGAAATGCCATTTTCTCTGAATCATTCAAAAATCCCTTCATTTGCTTCTCCTCATCAATTTCCATCTCATCCTCCACAGAGCATGAACCCCGGGCTGCTTCTTGCTCTTCTAAGAGGTAACAGAGTGCTGGGGTCAACATTCCAAAGGATGGCACTTCCTTTGGTGGCTGGTTTGTTGTTCCAGGGGTTGAGGCAGTCGTATGTGGTGTGGACTTTGATCCAGAAGCTGTGACATTGATGTGAGAGGTAGATGCCCCTCCAGTGTCTGTAGCTTTGATTTCCGGAGTGTTCATCTTTCCAAAGGCTGTTTGTGGTGTGGACATTGCCCCAGGGGCTGGGGTCCTCATTAGCGGTGTGGACATCCCTCCAGAGGCTGTGGCTGTCATTTGTGGCATGGATATCCCTCCAGAGGCCATGGTTTTCAGTAGTGGTGTGGACATTGTTCCAGAAGCTGAGGCTCTCATAGGCGGTATAGATACTGCTCCAGAAGTTGAGACTCTCATTGGTGGCTTAACCATCCCTCCAGAAGCTGTGTATGTTGTTTGTGGCATTTCTCCAGAGGCCATGGTTTTCATTAGCGGCACAGACATCTCTCCGGAAGCCATGGCTGACATCAAAGGCATGGGCATTGTTCCAGACACTGTTGTTCTCATTGATTGTTTGGACATCCCCCCAGAGACCATGTTTGTTGGTGGTGCAGTGGACATCTTTCCAGAGACTGGAGCTCTCATGAACTCTGTGGACATAGCTCCAGAGACTGAGGGTCTCCTTAGTGGTGTGGAAGTGACTCCAGAGACTGGTGCTCTGACTAGTGGTGGGGATATCGCTCCAGAGGCTGGACCTCGCATTGGGAGTGTGCAAATGTCTCCAGAAGCTGTGGGTATCATTTGTGACGTGGACCTTGTTCTAGCAGCTGGAGTTCTCATCGGTGCTGTGGACATCCCTCCAGAGGCTGTGGATCTCATTAGTGGCGTGGGCACTGCTCCAGAAACTGAAGCCTTCACCTGTGGCATGGACATCATTCCAGAAGTTGTGGCTGTCATTTGTGGAGCAGATATTGTTCCATAAGCTGGGGCTCTTGGAGGTGTAGCCGTCTCTCCAGAAGGTGGGCATCTCATTAGTGGCAGGGACCTGTCTCCAGAGGATGAAGCTCTTGTGAGCAGTGGGGACATCCCTTCAGAATCTGAGGTTCTCGTTAGTGGTGTAGACATTGCTCCAGAGGCCCGGGCTCTCATCTGCATCCCTCCTGAGGTCATGGATCTCATGAAAGATGTGGACATCCCTCCAGAGTCTTGGATGTTCATTGGATGACTGGGCATCTTCCCAGAGGCTGTGGCTCTCATTAGTGATGTGGGCATTGCTTCAGGGCCTGGAGTTCTCATTAGAGGCATGGACATATCTTCAGAGGCTGTGACTGTCATTTGTGATGTGGACATTGCTCCAGAGGCTGTGGCTCTTGTTAACAGTGTGGACATCCCTTCTGAGCCTCCTAAGGCTGTGTCTGTCATTTGTGGCATGGACAGAGTTCCAGAAGCTATGTCTCTCATTAGTGGTGTGGACATTACTCCAGAAGATGCCATTGTCATTTGTTGCATGAACCTTGTTCCAGAGGCTTTGGATGTCATTAGTGGCTTAGACAATGCTCCAGAAGCTGGAGCTATTGTTTGTGGCATGGACATCACACCTGAGGTTCCATCTCTCATGAAAGGTGTGGACATTGATCCAGAGGCTTTGGCTGTCATTAGTGGGGTGGACATTGCTCCAGATGCTGTGGCTCTCATTTGTGGTGTAGATGTCAGTCCTGAGACTGTGTTCCTCATCTGTGACATGCACATTGCTCCAGAAATTGGAGCTCTGATTTGATGCATGGATATCGATCCAGAGGCTGGGGCTGTCAGTTGTGGCACACACGTTGTTTCAGAGGCTGTAGCTGTAACTAGCTGTGTGGACATCATTCCAGAAGCTGAGGCTCTCATTCTCTGTGTGGATGTTGCTTCACTGGCCATACCTTTCATAAAGCCTGTGGGTGTTGATCCTGTTTTGGCCATCGGTAACTGTGTGGACATCACTCTAGAGGCTGTAGTTGGCATTTGCTCTGTGAATGTCACTCCAGAGTTGGTGACTGCCATCAGTGGGGCAGACATAGCTCCAGAGGCTGGGACTGTCTTCTTCAATGTCAACATACTTCCTGAAGCAGGAGCTCTCATTAGTGGTATAGATGTCACTCCTGAGTCTGAAACTCTCACTGGCAGTGTGGACATTGTTCCAGAGGCTGTTGCTCTCATTGATGAAGGAGACATGATTTCAGAGTCTAGATTTTGTGTTAACTGTGAGGACATCACTCCAGAAACTGGGGCTGGCATCAGTTGGGCAGGCATCACTGCAGAGCCTAGACCTGTCATTAGCAGCGGGGACATTGCCTCAACCTCTGGGGCTGGCTTTGGTAATGTGGACATTTCTCCAGCTTCTGGGACTGACAGAAGCGGTGTGGACATTGTTCCAGGGTCTGAAGCTGACATTAGCAGTGAAGACATGACTCCAGGGTCTGGGCCTGACATGAGCATGGTAGACATTCCCTCAGAGTCTTGGGTGCTTGTTGGCTGAGTTGATGTTTCTCCAGAAGCTAGAGCTGACATTATCAGTGATGATATCGCTTCAGAGTCTGTGCCAGACATTAGCAATGAAGATATCTCTCCAGAGGCCAGGGCAGTCATTAGCACTTTGGACATTGCTTCAGTATCTTCATCTGTAATTTGCAATGGAGACATTGCTTCAGAGCCTGGAGCTGCCATTGGCTGTGTGGATATCCCCCTAGGGTTTATATCTGGAATTAGGAGTGGGGATATTTCTCCAGGATCTGGGGCTAGCATTAATGGTGTGGACATTGCTTCAGAGGATGAGGTGTTCATTATAGGTGTAGACATCACTCCAGAGGATGGAGCTGGCATTGCCAATGGTGATATCTCTGCAGAATCTGGTGCTGCCATTAGTGCTGTGGACATTGTTCCAAAGTCAGGAATTGTCATCATCCCTGGGGACATTAAGCCATAGTCTGAAGTGGACAGCAATGGGGACAATGTTCCAGAATCAGAGGCTGGCATTAGCAGTGGAGACAGTGTCCCAGAGTCTGAAGCTGGCATTAGCAATGGGGACAGTGCCCCAGAGTCTGAAGTTGGCATTAGCAGTGGGGACATTGTTCCAGAGTCTGAGGATGGCAGTAGTGAGGGGGACAATGCTCCAGAGTTTGGTGCTCCCATAAGAGGTGTGGACATGGTGTCAAAGGCTGGGGATGTCATCAGCTCTGTGGGTGTCCCTCCAGGGTCAGAGGCTGAAGTTGCGACTATAGGCAGCTGTACATGAGAATGCAGAATTTGGACCTCTTCTCCTGTCTCTGTTATTGATCTAGATAAGGCTGTCCCCCTGTTTTGGGGGTCAACATTTTCCTCCCTCATCATATTGTTGAATTGCAGTGAATTTAAAGGTATTGACATATCTGCCATGGCCACAGTGTGGAGAGAGCCCCTAAAGTGATGATATCAGGGGTCCTGATGAAGCTCAAGTGGCAGGAGAATCTGTAAAAAGGAAACAAGTTTGAGATCAAAAGGCAACATCAAAAATATTGTAAAATACACAAATGATTCATGGTGCAGATGTGCTTATATGTGTTGACCAGTATATGGCATTGAAGATGGGCCGCTCAGGTTAAAGAAGCTGTGCAGTAATGCATAATTCTGAAGCTGGAACAAATATCCCTTTTGTCTCTGTCCTTTTCAAACCAACCCGCTCAGTAACATAGCACAGCCTCTGTTTATAAAAGCTAGCAACTTTAGGCAGCCATGAGCCAGAACAGTTCTGGCTCACATGAGGTGGCAGCACCACCTTCTGGCCAACTGTGAAAAGTACAGGCTCCTGGTTTCTGTTCTATCCCACCACAGCACTCCCAAGTCAGCCAAGGTACTGGCGAGACTAAATGCCCTTTGCCCCAGGATAATCATTAGTTCCTAGGGCTCATGGAATCCTGCCAGTGGTTTAGTCCCCATTTTATTATTCTGATGTCCTTGAATATCCTTCTCAAGAAAAGTAAGGCATTTATCTGACCAATGACTGGAAACAACATTCCATAAACTGAAACTCTGCTTATTAATATCATCCTTAATAATAATACTAATAACAACAGCCACCACTACTACTCTTTACTGCTCACTTCGCATGTGCATGTCACTGAAATTTAGACATCTTTGATATCCTACATAAGGGCACACTCTATATGTACAAATTTCAAGTTTCTCTGATGACACAGGGGTCAGCAATCCTACAGCCTCACCCCTCTGACCCACCCCCATAAGCAGTCACAGAAGTAGCTCTTTGACACACAACTTGAAAACAGTGTAATGCAGACATTACACAAGGTTGACACGTCCCCACTGCCTGCCCATGCCAGAAATGGAAGACAGCTTACTTTGGGACAATGTCACAAAACTTGCCAATCTCATGGTATTTGTGCGTCCGTGATAATGAGAAAACCAGCAGCAAAATACCAACAGCAAACCTTTTTTGAGCACCCACTGATTGGCAAGCACTCTGCTAGGCACTTTACTCACATCATCTCAATTGGTCCCCAAAGCAACACAGAGATTTTGGTAGTCCTCTTTCTTATCTTACAAATGAAAAATGAAGACCCAGAGAAACTTAATAATTTGCCTGCAATCACATAGATCCCCCTGTCCATCCAAATACTCGCTACCTGCACTTTTTACCACTGAGCTATCATGATCTACCTTTCTGCTTTAGTCACATTACCAAGACCTTTCCCTCTGTCTCCAGCTTGGACAACCTCGAGATGGGGTGTCATAAAAGAAATCCTGACCTCCTGCTAACACTTTGGTTATCCTAATAACTGGTGCAATGGTAAAGGTGAGTCAAAAGAGCACTCATGACCTCTACCTCCTATTTTCAGAAAAATCTCTGAACATGTCACAGTTTCCCACTAGGCAAAACTCAGAAGGATCTTACCTTGTCAGTTATGGCGAAGAGGGATAGAGTGTCCTTGCACCCTTAGCTCTTTTAGTCTGGCCAATTGACTTATACCCTGTGCCAGTTCATTAAAGCAGGACCCAATACCAGCAGCTGTTCTCTGCAATCTCCCTAAACTATCCCCTGCCACGCCCCCCTCTTGCCCGCCAGCCAGCCAGCCAGCCTGCCCGCCCACCCGCCCCACTGCTCCTGACTTGCTAGTGCTTGCTCTGGCTCTCTGGTCCCAGATTCCTGCCTCTATATAGGCTCTGACATTTGCCTCTGGCCGCCTTTCACTTGACAGCCCTCCAGAAACTCCACTTCAGCTCTTGGCCTATCCAACTCCAACTTGTTTCCCCTCACCACCAATAATCCCAACCCCACTATGCCCACCTCTGGTTGCCCCATAGAGAAAAAGAGATTGAAATAAGTAAGGAATGAGACTGAAAGAGTCCTCACTCAGGAAGTAGACATATACCCTCTGCAGGGTTGGGCAGACACAAGAACCCTGAGAACTGGGCACTACAGCTGGTATGACCAGGAAGCACAGGCTGGGCATTGGAGGTAAGGAAACTCAGGCTGGAGATCAAGTGGAGCAATATCAGAAAAGCTCACAGAGGTTTAGGTGCAGGGCAAGCAAGGTGGGAGAGGATGGACAGTGGGGCTACAGAAACAGAGACCTCAATAGAGCCCTGCAATTGTGATAAGAAAAAAAAGAGAGACACAGGGGGAAACCTGGCAACCAGTATTCCTGCCATGGAGAAAGGACTCAACAGTAAGGGTCCATGGATTTCAGACAGTTACAAAAATAAATATGCCAGTCTTGGGGCTGGGGTTGTGGTTCAGCGGTAGAGAGCTCGTCTAATATGTGCGAGGCACTGGGTTCGATCCTCAGCCCCACATTAAAAAAATAATAAATAAGTAAAATAAAGTTATTATGTCCATATATGACCAAAATATTTTTTAAAAAAAGAAAAATAAAAATATGCTAGTTTTTAGCATACCAGGTAAGACTCATATCATAGAACTGGGGTTTTAACCTGCTTTCTAGAACCAGAGCTCAAGGTCAGAGTAGAAGCAGCGGAAGGGTTGCCAGTGTCCTCCCTCCCGTCTTTTTGAATCACTGCCACTTAACCCTTCAGTCTAACCCTTCACTCTAAGTTCTGGGTAGAGCAAAGCCTTCAGGTGAAGTTCAAGTAGCCCAGTTATATGGACTCAGAGTTTAGGATGAAGGCATTTAAGTCATTAGGCACCTCAAAAGTAACAACTAGGACTGGGATCGTGGCTCAGTGGTAGAGCGCTCGCCTAGCACTGGGTTCAATCCTCAGCACCACATATAAATAAATACATATACTAAAGGCATGTTGTCCATCTACAACTATAAAAACATTTTTTTAAAAAAGTAACAACCAACAATAACTGAGTACATGGTCTAAGCCCTAGACCTCACAGCATCACCTGAAGTGGGAACTGGCATTCCCATTTCAGAAATGGAGAAGTGGGCTTGGTAAAGTTTATGTGACCAAGGACCCAGAGCTAGTAAAAATAGCAAGCACAGATTTGAGCCCAGTCTGCTTCCAAAATCATTTTCTCTCTATGTAATCAGACAGGTGATTAGAAACACTCTAAGTGTTCCACTTATTGCCACCTTACCACCAAGAAAGGAAAGTTTCTCACTACAAATGGCTGAAACATTGTAGTAGTAGTAGTAGTAGTAGTAGTAGTAGTAGTAGTAGTAGTACCAGCTGACCTTGATTAAACTCTTCCCACATGCCAAGAACAATGCTGAGGCCTTCGTGAGCATTATCTCATTTGATCTTTACAACTACTCTGCCAGGAAGGCACTTTTAATTTTCAGTTAATGGGTAAAGAAACTGAGCCTCAGTGAGGTGAACTGACATGACCAAAAGCCCACAGCTCTGTCTGACTCCAGGCCTCATATAATATATATTACTCCAAAAGAAAAGTTTCAGTGGCTCACCCATCACCCCTAAACCAAAACTAAGCCTTAGAAAACAGCTTCAAAACAACTGTTATTAATATTATTAACATACCTAATAATTAAAACTGAAGTTACTGCACCAAACACTGTGCTAAGTACTTTACTTACATGATCCTGTTTGATACTCATGACATCCCTGTTACAGGCACTATTATCAACTTCATTTTTCAGATCAAAAACACAAAGCACAGAGAGATTAACTAGTTTCCCCAATATCACACAGCTACAGAGCAGAGTTGTCTATGGTAATTAAAAATCAGGACGGACACACTGTGCACCCCTGCAATCCCAGAGACTCTGGTGGCTGAGGTAGAAGGAGTGAAAGTTCAAGGCCAGCCTGAGAAACTTAGCAAGACCCTGTCTCAAAATTTTAAAAAAATACGAAGGGCTAGGGATGTAATTCACTAGTAAAGCATCTCTGGGTTCAATCCCCAGTATTAAAAAAATCGTGACATAAATTGATGATTAAATGAATCATTATGCTTATAACGGCCCTAATTTAGCCATTGAGAATCATATTCTACGATGGACATAATTATCAAAATCTTATAAAACAAAATATTTTTGCACAGAAAAATAAAATCTGAAAGGATATATACCAAAATATTCACATTGACCATATTTGAATGGTGAAAGAACGGGGAGGGGGGTATTTTCATTTTCTTTATTTGTATTTTCACATTCATTTATAATGCACCCTTTATACTTGTATGAAAAATGTAATAAAAGTTAATTTTCTTTTTTTTTTAAAGAGATATATGATTCCTTTTGATTGTATCTCTAGCTCTTCTCGCACCTCTTCTTGCATGAGCTCTCTAGGCACACCCAACATCCCTCCACCAAAACAACTTTTCTCCCCCAACAAACTTAGCAGTTGCACCACTTGGATCTTTGGTCAGAAGTGACCCTGAAAAAGTGTCTCCAATGGCTTGATTTTATTTTGGTATTTGGAGTTTGTCTTAAAAATGATCTCTTATTTTTTTTAACTTTGTGTTTAATAATTACACAGATAATCTAGGAATTTATTCTCAGGGTAAAACCTTGAAATCCTCCATACAGATAAAGCTAAAGTCCTGAGACTACTCCTCCCCCGCCCCCAAGTCCCATTCCTCTGTCTGTTCGCAGTTGGGTGTGTCTCCTTCCAAACTTTTTCTAGCTGCAATGGCATTCAGAGTTTATATTCATGCAAATGCTTGCAAAACCCAGTGTATGCAAAAAGCTACAGTTAGAAAAACCATTCTGGCACTGGTCACTCCAGGGTTCCAAGTTCTGGTCCACTGTGACTGTTTTCATCAGCCTGATTCTAAGGAGACTACTGAGAGAGGGCTCTTGCATGCTCAGTCCATTTGGAGCATAGACTTCTGTTTGATTAAAGCGAGAGTCTCTAGGAACACAGAGAAGGGAGGCCTTCTAAGGAAGGAAAAGCCCAGAAATTGCTGCTTAGCATCTCTCAGGTCCCTCACGTCCCACCCAGTCTGTGCTGATCAATACGGCTAGGAGGTGTCATGCTCCTGCTGCCTCACAAAAGGTAATTGAGTTTGGGGGATTGCATGGCTAGCTGCTTGGGGAAATAAGAATAAACAAGAGACTGTTCAATATGTCAACAAATCGCTTTCCAGCTGTTGAAAATAAGCCTTTCTCTAGATTCTCAACAATATCCTCTCCCCCAGCCCTAGCAAACAGGCTCCCAGTTAACTGAAAACAGACAAGCTAAGGCTCAAGCAATACCTGCACTACTTTGGGGTCCTCTGCCTGCCCAGATTATTCAGGGGAGGAGACACCCTCCCGCTGTCTTGCTCTCCAAATGCTTCGACACTTAAAATGCCCACCGGGTTTCTTGTAAATACAGAGGGGGCAAATTGCTAGCATTTACTCAGCGCTTGCTATGCCAGGCAGCGTGCTAAACACTTAACATACATTATTTTATTGCACAATAAACCAATGAAGTGGCTGTTTTGGCCCCCATTTGATAAATCAGCTACAGAACTGAAGTAGAGAGAAATTAAAATTCAGTAACTTACCTTGGCTCTCACAGCTGAGAGGGAGTGAAGCTGGGCTTGTCACTCGGGTCGGTCTGACTCAGCCGGTGCTCTTAACTCACGGGAGAGTCACACACTGTCTTCAAGTCTCTGAAGGGCTGTCATATGGAAGAGAGGGTAGGTGTGTTCTGGGTAGCTCCAAAGAAAAGGATTTGACTGTTAGTTGGGAATTATGCTTTCATTGGATGTGCTGCAAATTCCCCAAACAACATGTATATGCATGTCCAACTCTATAGGGAAAAGAACATTATAAGAAGAGCAAACGGAACTGCCTTGCGTTAGGTGCCGTCCTGAAGGATCTGTGCAATCGCAGAAAACAGGAGGGATACCGGAGGACTGCAAATGGGCAGTGTCCCAATTTTCTTAAATAAGGAAACTACAGACCGGTATACTGTAAACTCCAGAGCTATAAGCTTGATGTCAATCCTTGAAGAGATTCTGCCGCAGATTATGAAGCAGGTAATTTATAAGCACTTAGACTGTAAGTGGCAATAGGGGGTACCTAGAGGTCCAAGCAGAACTCTAAAAATGAGACCAGGTTCTAGGGCTTGCAGCTTATTCAAGCCCCCAACCCAGGCGACCAACAGTGGGTTGCTAGATTTTTATTTTTCCAAGTAAAAGCATTAAGAAACAATAGAAAACAAACCCCAATTACCATTTCCTAAAAAGAAAGGGCTTTCTTTAAACACCAAAAGAAAGGGAAATCATCTTAGAATAAAGGAAAGTCTTCTAAATTAAATAGATTTCTCTTCTCTTTACAAAACATTTACTACATAGTCCCCAGGCTTTGTCCTTGCACAGGGACTGCTGCAGTTTTCCTGGAGGATGGGAACTTGTCCAAGGACCTGCTTTAAGGAATCACTCTGAGTTAAAACATCAACATAGATAAGATCAGATACCTGTAAGACAGGAAGTCTTTCTGGCCAGAAGACAGAAGAACACAGTTTGACCTTAGCCTAAGTGAGGACATTCACATAGATAAAGAAAGTGTCCACAGGAACGGAGTGAGAAATAAAAGTTGCCAAGTGCAGACTCAAGCCCTGCTGAGGCGGGACTTGGCCAATGCATTTGACCTGTGCCACCCCTTGGATCATACAGCTCCCTTGTAGGAATAAGTGTCTGATGTCACTAAGCATTTGGACCACAAGTGAGTTTCCGACTTGAGGATCTCCAAGCAACTTTCTGACTATGACCTATCTTCCCAGGGCCAACTTCCTAAAGACAGATGAATTCAAAACTAGTGGAATACCATTGCCAGAATGAGAGTTCTGTGACAACCTAAAAGAAAGTCCCTAACCTCAATCCTCCCCTGTTCCACCTCTTTATCAGTGGTGTCAATAAAGGCAAGGTTAGGATTTTTACACAACTTCTCTAGGGCTTAGAGCACCTCTGTGATCAGCCTGGCAAGAAGGTTTACATTTTAAGGCCCATCATTTATAATATGTCTGTCTGCATTTGGTCATTTTCTCTCATGGCCTTTGTTGCCAGTGCACTAAGTTCCTGCAATTTGTGCTGCTCATGGAAAATGCTTAGTGAACATTTGCTAACTATGAGCTCTGCACCCTGAAGAGCAGATCGGGTCCTCTGTGCAACAGCTGAGCATTCATCTCAATCCTGACTTCTTCCCTCAGATAACTGGTGTCATGGTGACTTCCTTGATGAGAAAAGAGGACAAACTGATGTCCCTTTCTTGGCAGAAATGGCTCCACTTCCCAAAAGACTTTAAATCAAAATTTGACTATAACTGTTAACACTGGCCTGGTTTCTGAAGGCAACCACAACACAGTATACACTCTTGACATACCCTCTAAAGCTGTGTTTCTCAAAATAAAAACATGATAGGGAACCCCTGCATCAGCCACCCCCTGAGAGGACCACTAAAATGCAGATGAAGGGGGGCTCTACTTTCAAAGGGTCAGACTCAGTAGGTCTGGAGTGAGGACAAAGAATCTGCATTTTAACCCAAGTGATTCTGAAGCACCACTAGCTTAGGGGTTCCTACACCCTACATTTAACATGAAACAGGCCTGGGCTCAAATCCCCACACTTCGAGTTACTTCACCTCAGTTTCTTCATCTGTAAAACAGGGATAATCACAGTACCTACCTGGCAGGCTCTTTAAAAGTTTTAAGCAAAACAACATGTGTAAAGTGTCTGGCACATAGTTGAAGCTCAGTAATCTCTCCTGGTCCTGCTTATTCATGGGCTCTGATGCCTGCCTTCTCTGTGTTCAGCTTCTGCCCCTGTTACCAAACTGTTCAGTCTTTCTAGGTCTGCTATTCAAACTCCCCAAGAGAGAGACTCTCATTGGTCCAAATTTAGTCACCACTATACGGTTGGGCAAAGTCCCCATCCCGGGTTCCATTGTAGGCTGCTTGCCAGCCTATAGAATGACTGCTCTTGGATCAGATGCCCTCTCCTGGCTCAATCGGCTCTTGCCTGGGGGAAGCAGGGTCACGTGGTACCAAACATAGCCACCTATTCATAAGAAACTGCTCCTTCCCTCAGCTAGGGTCTGTGGATGGAAACTCCTTAGAAGGGGCCCGTGGGTGTGGCAGGAATTCTGAGGCTTAGCCCATCCAGTACACCTAGGCTTCTCATTTATCCAGCCTGCCAAAGGAATGAAGCGTTCAAGTTCACTGAAGTCTCTATTTAATTCCGACTTTTCATCTCCATCAGGCCAGGAACACCAGTTTTCAAAAAAAATCTAGACCGCAGTTGGTGGGGGGGACTTAACCCTAAAATGAGATCTTCTGTTTCTAAAACACGTTTTTAAGTTTCCAAAGCACTTTCACATCTATTTCCTCATTGCAAAATTTACAAACTGGCAGCCACAGGCTAGATCCAGACTGCAGACAGATTTTATTTGACCCATACAATGTTTTTTAACATTTTTTAATTAGTTGCCAACATTGAGAAGTCAGGAGATTTCACATAAAAAGCTGAATTTTTGGCTTCTCTGAGAAAACAGATGTAGGTTCTCATTCAGACATGGCAATAGTCAGCTGGAGCTGCCTGTGGGGCATATGCTCACAGTATCCATCCAGCTACCTTTACTTTTTCAATCACCTGCTTGGCCCCTGTGGGCATCTGAAGTCCCATTTTAACTCCCAGGATTAGGTAGACAAAGTGGTTAAGAGCTCAGATTCTGAAGCCCAACTGTCTGAGTTGGAATCCCAGCTCTGCTCCTTAACTGTCTTTTGGACTCTGAGAAAGTGATTTAACCTCTCTGCATCTCAGTTTCCTCATCTGTAAAATGGGGATGATAACAGTATTATTGCCTAACTCATAGGCTTTATTGGGCCAAGTAAATGAGTAAATTCATACTTAGAGCAATACCCGGCCACAGCAAGCACTAAATACCTCCTACTTCTTTCATTGTCTATAATTCCCTATGTGCCTGTCTGACATCCCAGACTTTATGAAAACTGACATTTTGTGGCAAGCTCATTTAGTGGCAAAATTGGGCCTGAATTGACAGGAGATTATTAATTTATACTGTTTAGAAATATTAATGTATTTCCACAGGGTACTTCCTCAGATCCCACTAAGGGGTGTTAGATAATGTAGCTTATATGTCCATATTGTTTTTCAAAAGCCCAAAAACTCTAAACTTCAAAGCATATCTAGCTCTAATGGTTCCAGATAAGGGATTATGAATCTGTATTATTTGTAATTTGTATACTCACCTGATAGACAGGAAAACTGAGGTACTGAACCTTAAACAAGTTAGCAAAAGTCCCACAACTCAAAAGCAGAAGCAATGTTCACCATTAGACATGTAGCCCATAGTGCCTAGTATTGTGTTATGCACTGAGCTTACTATAGGCATGCTGATGCAGATAGTGGCTACCCATCAGGGTACCCTGGAGAACTGAAGAACATCACCATTTGTCAAGAATGACAAACTCTACCCTTACTTGCACTCTTTTGCCTTATTCTTTGCTATCCAGTGTTGGGTTGAATTAAGACAGGGACTATTGTCTTCTTTTTGACAGAAGGGGAAATGGAGGCCCAGAGAAGAGAAATAGCTTACTTGCTCAAATCCACACACCAAGAGACAGGCAGACCTGAAAGCAGAAACCAAAATCTGTGTTTCTTCTTAAACCCCAGAAACAGTCCAAGAATGACATATGCTGACCTTTCCACATACTGACCCTCACTCTCTGCAGTGCTAACGTTGTCAACATACCTGATGCAAGGAGAGTTTCTCAAGATCTCAGCAAATATAAAAATGAGACAACATGTCTGGGTGGACCTCACGCTTCCCAGGACCATAGGCCACATTGTACAGACACCATCCAGTCAGAAGCCACTGAGGGGAGATTTCTTAAATCCCAAGAAAAATCACAGAGACCCTACTGTTTGCTCTTCTCTGTTTATTTTTAAGAAGCTGACATTTACTTATGCCAAAGGCCAAAAGAAATGAAAAATCTACTGGAAAGGGAATTTCATCAGTCATGAAGCTATATCTTAAAGAAACCTTTGCATAGTATCAGCTCCCTTGTTTGCAATGCAGAAAACAGAGCACTGCTATTTCATATTGTTAGCGCATCAGAGACCCGGGCATGGAAACAGCATCCCTAGGACCTCTTTCAAGTCCCCTGCCACAGCACAGAGGAGCTTTCTAACATCGCCTCCAACTTAAGCAAGTTGGAAACAAGAAGGCAGGCCATGACCCAGGTGACCTCATGTCACTCCTAAACTCATGACTTGAGTTCCTGCTACCAACAAATCCGTACTTTGATCACACACCCACAGCGACCCAGATCTTTGAATTCAGCAATTCTTTCTCAGGTTTCAGCAAGGCATTGGCAGCCTGAGCTATTTTGGGACACTTTCTCTGCTGTGGATGCCACTTTCGGAATACGCCAGGAACATGCTGAGGACCTGGAGCTCTCTATCCTGGAGCCGTTTCCTGGTCTGCCTGCTCTCTCTCTCTTTCTCTGGGCTAATCGCTTGGAAGACAGTTGCTCCTGCCAACCTAATCCCAGGGGCCTGACTACCTTGCCGGGTCACAGGCTCAAAGACGCAATGTGGCTGCCAGCACCCTCATGGTAAGGGGCATAGAGACACCAGGCAGCCTTGGCAGGACGGGAGGCCTCCTGGGGGTGGTCTAACTTTGGATGTAGGCTGAGAAGACAAAGTGGGGAGGGGCTGGAGGTAGGAAGGCAAGATTTTCCAAACATCTTCTTCCTACGATCATCACTTCCTAATCTGATGCAACTGGCTCGGCAGGCATTCAAGAGCCTGTGAGCTCCATTTTCCTGTTCTAAAATCTTCTGCACCTGTAAGTACCGGGGCTCACTGATGTTCATGCTGTCTTTTGGGGAGGGGGAGAGGAGGGCAGGGCCTAGAGATGGTCATCATTATCTCACTCAGGTGTAAGCAGGTCCATGGCATTAGAAGAATTTCTGACATCCCTCACCCCTAAACTGCTTCTTAGTTTGGAAAATGAAAATACCTCCGTTTCTTTTCTCCCACCCCCCACACAGCATACCAGAAACCCCACCGGTCTTTTGGGGTCCTATTTTCATCAATGATGTCTGGGCACACCTGATTTCTCATGTTGAACTTAATGGGAGAAGTGCACCCTTGGTATGTGAATTTCTTAAATGCAACTACAGCTACTATTGTGGGCACAGCTCCTGCTGGCTTCCCCATCTTTTATACAGCAATTTACTGAAACTATGAAAGATGGTGTAAGCAGGAGGGTATAAATGAGAATCTAGGAACTTCTCCATGGTAAAAAGAAGAGCAATGTGGTTAATTCTCAACGCAGTTAGAAATGCTGCCACAATGAGGAGGCTTCATGCTATGCAGAGAGATGGCCCCTTTCAATGCCTTCCTATTTTAATGGAAAGAAAGGCCAAAATAGCTGCTGGCTCCCCAGGAAAGGAGCATTTCTGATGCTTTTACCATTTCACCTAGAGACTAGTCATTGTCTCTGGCCAGCTTGTCAGTCCCTGAAGCAGCTCCAATGGCTGCTCCAAAAGGGAGAGCCCTTCTTCCCTTCTTTTGAGGAGTGTTAGAGCTTCCTCAAAATAGCCCAGGATGACTGAGCCAGGCCTGCCATGCACCCCCTTCCCCTAACACCAATCATTCCCATGGTACACAATTTGTTTGGAGGTGAGAGTAAGGAATGTCTCTGCCAGGAAGCCATTTGAAGAAGCCATGACCCATACTAAAAGCAATGTCCTTCTGAGCTATCCTAAAGACTTCCTTAAAGAACAGGACAGGGCAAACATATCTGGCCTTTTGCTTTCCACACAGTACCATGAAAAGAACATTGTTCTTAAGCAAAGAAAAAGTATTAAGACATTCATCTATCCAAGGCTGGCTACCTTCAGTTTTCTCTGATTTGCAAAATAAAAAGCTTCTTATTTGTATTCCTAAGACTGCTGCCTGTGAAGTGGATTTGAAGAGAACAATGTTGATATCAGTGGTTGAGAAATCAAGAAAGGAAATTTACCTTGTGTCTAGTGGAGAACAGATTATTTCTCAGACTATAGAACAAGAGTAGTCTCAGGGGGAACTTGTTTCTGCCTTGATTACTGCCTGTTTGTGTGATCTTGGGTAACGCATGGGGTTTTCTCAGCCCTCCTTCTTCTGAGAAGCGCTGAGAAAACGATGCTTGGATCCTAGTTTCTTTGTCTGGAAGGCTTTTTGTCAAAGCCTTGAGTGTTGGTGGTAGCCTGAATTTTATGTCTACCTTGTGGCATTCCAGGAGCATTAAGAATGTTCCCTTGGGCCTTCTAAATCTCCCCCTATCCACTCCTGAGGGCTTGAAAATTCTTAAGTACATAATTCCTTTTACTCAGTGCTTTGGCATTGGTTAAAATACCAACCTCTTGGGAGGGTCAACCTGCTAAACCTCATCTGGACACATCCCATCCTGACAGCAGATTTGGATACAAGGGAGAAGAGGGAAGAGGAACATGAGATCATAATAGGTACAAACTTGAACTTCTGAGTAGGAGCCTGAAAATAGACCCAGGTCAAGGACAAAGGTACCAAGAAGCTCTTATTGGCAGAAAAGGAGGGTTTTGTTCTTGCTAAAATGAGGTCCAAAGCAACTTATTGAGGCAGCAACTCAGGATTTGAGGAATGGGACAGATAATCCTCTTGATAAAACTGAGGTACAAGAAGGAGAAAGAATCTCATCAACTGGATACAATGTAGGAGAAATTCTTTCAAGGATTATCTTTAGGCTAAGTGATCTGAGTCACTAAACTAAGACTTCCCCAAATGTTAAGAGACCTCAGTATAAGAAATCAAACCAGGGATGGGGGTATAGCTCAGTTGGTAGAGTGCTTGCCTTGTATGCACATAAACCCTGGGTTCAAACCCAGCCCCACAAAAAAAAAGAAAGAAAGAAATCAAACAGATCTAATGTACCACCACCATGGCATATGATCAGCCCAGGGGTAGAGGTCAAAGGAAGGGGAACACATAGGGACTTAGAATTTGAGACTCTCCTCCCACCCCCTCCTTGTACTGAGTAGATACAATGGCATACCTTATCTATCAAGAGCTGTAAGATGCCAAGAAGTGTTACCTAGACAGAGCCACAGGCATCCCTAATCTCTATATGGGTCCCTTCTGAAGGTGGACAGATAAGACCACCCGGGTTAAAATTCTGGCTCTGCTACTTCCTAGCTGTGTGGTCTTGGGCAAATCACATAACCTCTCTGAGTTTAATCTGTGAAATGGACACATAATCCTAGGATCTATCATATAGTGTTTTAAAGATTAAACTGAATGATGCATCTAAAGCCCAGCACAGTGCCTACTGCCAAGTAAATGCTTCACAAGAATCAACGATGATTAAGATTCCTGGTTTTGTGCTATACGCTTCAGCATCTGAGAACCATTTATAGCAGCAGGTGGTCCTGCTCAATGCAGGTCTAACGCCACCAGGGGTTCGGGGGCTCATCATCTCCTTCATTTAAAGTGGCCCTCTTCACCTTTTCCTCCCAATCTCAGTCAAAGAGAGCAGTCCCAAGCTCTTCCTCCCACTGATTCTGCAACCACTCCATCCCCCACAGCTAACTAAACAAATGGATTCACTGCTAAAGATTCATGAAGTCTTTTCTTTGGCTCTCTCCAGCCACAGACCGAGCTTTGCTACCCACTCCCTTGTGGTGAAATGAAATCACTTCTGGGAGGGTGGGGTCCAGAAGGGTGCAGCTCTCGAAGCACTAACAAAAGAAAAAGGAGTCCCACATAAACTATGGAATCTCTGGTCCCTGTAAAGCTCCCTGCAGATGTGCTGGCGTCCACATGGAGCCACCACCATAGCCATTGTCACTGTGGCTCCCTGACTCTGTGAGCGCTGAACCACTGCTGCTCTCTCCCTTCCTCGGGAGACTCCATTGTCTGAGCCCCAGGGTGCTGAGGTAAGAGTATCCTTAGCTTTCTCTCTCTGCCCCTCCTTGCCCTCTCTTGGGGATAGAGTTCACTCTGGAGGGGTACGCTGGCAGAAAGGAACTATGCTTTCTGTGAAGGCATGCCCTCAGCCTGCTCTCTGAATTCTAGCCACCCCTCTTCTCTGCTGGGCAGGGGGAGGAGGAGGAAGCACTCCTAGGCCTGCTTGGGTCAGTAACTCTTGAAATCAGAAAACAGGCCTATATCTTCTCAAAGACTAAGAGTGGTTCTCGAACTAATTCAGTCTGGGAGTTGGCCAAAATGCAACTATCTCCATAGAGATATAGTCTCTGGGTTTGGGCCTCAGCCCTGGAATCTGCATGTTTAAAAAGTTCTCCCTGAGATAATGAGAGCTAAATCTCTGCCAGATTTTTTTAATTAAAAACACAAAAAGCAAAACACAACCTATAAAATTATATACATGTACATACACACACACACTCCCCGAGCCTTTTTGAAACTGTTTTTCTGAGAGTAAAGAAGTTAATTTTCTCCTTGCCACCTTGGCCTTCTTCTTGCTTTTAAAATAAACTTTAAATTTTTTTTAAGTTGTTGATGGGCACAATACCTTTATTTTATTTATTTATTTTTATGTGGTGCTGAGGATCAAACCCAGTGCCTCACACATGCTAGGCAAGCGCTCCACCACTGAGCCACAAACCCAGTCCCTAAAATAAACTCTTTAAAAGGAAAAATTTAAAAAACTCTCCTTGGGCCACACCTTAAGAAGCAGTGCACCCCATCTTGTGTAAAATACCTCGGCTCTTATTCTTATTATGAACCCCAGCCTTACATTATGACTTTCCAGAAGCACATGGAAATGCTTTCTGAGTCCTGACCCTACCTTGTCCAAGCAGCAGCTCCTAGGATGCTTTACAAATCTCTGAAACATTTCAAATATCTAGACCAAATTGCAGATGCAACCAGTCTGAGGTTCAAAATGGATTGAGAGACCTCATCTGCAGTCATTTTGAGCTAGTTGGAGCTATAGAAGATGTTAGTGGTTGATAACAAACTGGAGCCACATAGGCAAAGTTTGACTCAGCCTAGACCTCATAGGCTGTGTGACCTTTAGTAACTTAGTCTGTGTTCTTCAGCTGTAAAATGGGGTTAGTAATACAGCTAATACCTACCTCATAGTGTTGTTCATGTGTAATTATGAGTTACTTCATGTAATGTGTTTAGAACTATACCTGGCTTACATTCAGCACTCAGCAAATATTATCTGTTATCCTTGTTACTATAAATAGTATTTTGGGAATTTATTATTTTTATTATTCTTTTTAGTTATACATGACAGTAGAATGTATTTTGACATATTATACATACATGGAGTATAACTTCCCATTCTTGTGGTTGTTCATGATGTGGAGTTTCACTGGTTGTATATTCATATATGAACATAGGAAAGTTACATCTGATTCATTCTACTGTCTTTCCTATTCCCATCCCTCTCCCTTCCCTTCATTCCCCTTTGTCTAATCCAATGAACTTCTAATATGTGATATGTTCAGAACTATTATTGATGTGCTCCCAGAGATTTCACAAAGAAATCAAGAGAAGACCTTGAGATTCTAGGGGAGGCCAATGCCATCCTAGACCAATATTTAGAGGGAAGAGATTGGGCAAGGGTCATTCTGAGGCACAGAAATAAGATGGCAGTTTGGTGTCTCCTATATTCAGTGTGTGACTAAGAATATCATGTCTAACTTGTTGCATTAGATTTATAGGATTATGGGATTTGATTCTGGAACCTGGGAGGTCTAATTAAAGTTTTAGAACTCCTAGGAGACTGGCTATGGTTTGCACAGACTGGAGCTTGGAAAATGCCACCATTTATGTACTCCTAGCCTCAGCTCCACAGCACTAAAGGCTCCAATGGTCATTCTATAGTTGTGGTATCTATATTTTCTATCCCAAATCCTCAGTCATTAATTTAGTAGAGTTTACTAGAACACACTCCCCTGATTAAAAACAAAAAAGTGGAAGTGACTCTCTTGTCTTGCTTCATGGCCAATGTCAACATGAGTTCTACACAATCAGTTCCCTTCCTCCATATCTCCATATCTCCCCTCCTTCCTTCCTTTTTTCTAAATGCAGCCCTGGAAGGAGGACCATGATCCTAAGAAGAAGAAGGGAACAAGATTTCTGTGAAGAGCAAGATAAAGGCATCTTCTCACTTTAGCCAAGTGTCCCCATCATGTCTCCAATTTCCTTAACTCTGTCCCAGCTCCTTGCCCTAGAGGAGTAAATGGGAAGAGAGAGACCCCATCCAGTCACAAGAGGTCAACTAATACCACTTGGACCCTGGTGGATTCCAGCTCCCATGTCTTGCCTGGGCTCTAAGCCAAGATTCCCAGTTTCCTGCTGGACGTGTCCACTTGGAAGTCCCCTAGGCATGCCAAAACCAAGTGCAAACTGAACTCGTCACCTGTCTCCATCACTCCCCACCCTGCAAATAGTCTTTTTAAAAAAAAAACAAAAAAAAAAAAAAACATTTTTTTAGTTGTAGCTGGACACAATACCTTTATTCATTTATTTTTATGTGGTGCTGAGATTTGAACCCAGGGCCCCGTACATGCTAGGCAGGCATGCCACCGCTGAGCCACAACCCCAGCCACACCCCCCCCTGCAAATAGTCTTTTATTCCCCACCTCTGTTAACAGCACCATGGACTCAGGCTGGAACTTTGGGGTCATTTCCCCTTTTCCTGTGGGCACTCCTGTAGTTTCTTCTATTGGCATGTGCCCCAAAGCCATCCCCTCCTCTCAGTTCTTGCTGCCACTGTCCTGTTTCAGAGCACTTTCCACTCTTGCCTGCAGTGTTGACATGGCCTGCCAGTCGGGCCACCTGCCTTTCTCCTCTCTCCTTTCCAGTCCTTCCCTGCCCTGGAGCTGTAAGAATCATCTTCTAGGAGTGTCATTCTCCTGCCTTAACAGACACCTCCAGTAGCTTCCTATTGCCCAGAGAACAGAACTCAAAGCCAGAGAAGCCCTGAGTAGCTGAGGAAGGTCCTGGATCACAGCTGACAGGTTCTCATTAGCACACAGAAAAGAATAGCCAGAACCACCCAGTAGTAGTCCCTTTGAAGCACTTTCCTGGGAATGTGACAGCAGGCTAGGAGGCTGAGGACATACATGCACTATCTGGGTGACTAGGTGCAAATCTCCCCGCTATCCGGGGCCTCAGGATCTTCACCTGTAAACTGCTGTCTGAGAATGCATAGCATGGCAGCTGCAAAAGCTCTCTGCCAAAAGGCTGTGCAGAATTGAGGAGTTGCTAATTTCAAGTGGCATGGCTTCACTTACCAGGAAACATTCAGAAAGAGGAGGTTGTGGGGGAGAACAGGGGCTTATGTATCCAGGACATATGGGGGCCTATATTTGTTGTGCTCCTGCTTAGCAGCATTAGCGATTCAAGCTGGTGCTGCCTGTGGAACACTCTGTCCTTTGGGATCCTCAGGGACAGGAGGGGTTGCAGAGCAGCGAGGCCACAGGCAGCGTGGAGTACAGTGAAAAATCGAGTGATAGCAATGAGGCGCCACGCACACAGGTTCATGCACATGCATTCACACTCCTGACGGCCCCCAACGCTGCCTCCCAACAGCAGCTGGAGCTAATTACAGACAGACAACGTCTTCTCTGGCTCTTCTCTTGAAACTGTCAACCCTCCCTACCACTACCACTACCACTACCACGACTCACCCCTGGGAATTGATTGTGCTCTCAGAAGGGGTGTTGCTAGCGCCACAGCTAAGTGCCTAGAAGGAACATTGGAGGGGGAGTGCAGGGGAGCAGGAAGCCACCATGTGCCTCTCTGTCTTGTGGGGGTGGGTAGAAAGAAGGCTGTGAAGCGGGGGAGAGCTGGCTGGGACACAGATGCAGCTTTGTGTTAACAGATGTGCTCTCCTGGCAAGAGGGAGCCCAGGCACTTAGCCCCTCCCTTTCCCTTCATCTGGATCCACCCAGGGATCCCCTCTTAACCCTTCTCCCTCTTAAATCCCTAACTTCCTCTCCAACTCTGTATCTGGCATAAAACTCAATAAATGTTGAATGATGGACATCAACCCTCCTCAAACCCTTACTACTCTCAAGCTGCATTCCCACCTCGCAGACTAAAACTCCATAAGCCCTTTCCTCTGCTTTTCTTTCTATATATTCCCTTTGGGCAGTTTCAACTCTTACCTATATGCTCTTAACTCCCAAATCCCTTTCCAGCCCAGCCTCCCCGCCCCTGCTGCCTTAAACCCAACATGCCCCATGATAAAGTCTTCAGCAACCACCTCCCTAGGGGATTTCTAACAGCCAGTCCTGGTCTGCTAACAGGACTGGGGAGAGAGGGACCTGTAGTTAACCTCCTACCAGGACAGGGCCAACTCCTTATCTCAGGGCTTCTCTACAACAGGAAACCAAAATCCTTTCTTTCACCTTCTTTTTTAAAAAATAAGAATTTTTAAATTTTTAGTTGTAAATGGATACAATACCTTAATTAATTAATTAATGTATCTATTTATTTTTGAATGGTGCTGAGGATTGAACTCAGTGTCTCACATATGCCAGGCAAGTGCTCCACCTCTGAGCCACAACCCCAGTCCCCTTTTGCGCTCTTTACTGCCCCTTCCCACCTATAAGGAAAACCAATTTGAAAACTAACTGCCAAACGGGAGCTAACTGCCCAATCTGGGCCTCTAAGAGTAGAACCAGAGAAGTTGTTTCTGCAAAGAGAAGCCCTTGAAAGTAAATCAACATAAACTGGTGAATTATTTCTTCTCCAACACCCTCTCTCCCAACCCTACTCTCATTGTTTCACAATCCTTGTATCGCACCATCTCCACCATTCCTCAGCCAGTACACACTACACACACACACACACACACACACACACACACACGCACGCACGCAAACCTTCTCCAACTCCACTCCTCTCCATGCTGAAGCCCTGCCCCCAGGCACACTACCAACCCCCAGGTAAATATTGATCGAAGATTGGTGAAAGCTGGGAATTTCATTCCACCAGAGCAGTGCTAGGAAGAAGACTCAGAATGTTTACTGAGAGTTCACACTCAAATTCTTTCCTGGCCTTGGCAAGGATAAGAGCAAATAAAGCCCCTCTTTGCTCCAGGGCCTCCTAAATTTGGAAAGCAGCCAAAAAACGGGTTACAAACACAGTGGCCTTTTGGTTCCTGACAGCCTCTGGGGCCAATGGAGGCAGAATCCAAGTTTCTTCCTTCCTATTCCTAGGGTCCTGGGTACCATACTCTAGTACAAATGCAAGATGTCATTATACCCAAACATGTTATGGTCACATCTAGGTATTTTCAAGTTTTTAATAAATATAAAAGATTGATCACAACTTTCCATCTGACACACATACACAAGATGTGAAGTAATTTATTCAAAACATCCCTGTGATTAATTTCAATACATTCAATAGATTCAGCAAAGCTATATTGAGCAATTCAAAGAGCAATAATCCACAGTGCCTGCCATCAAACTTCTCCTTTTATCATTGGGGTAGGCAGACCTACATACAAGGTCTAATGATACTAGACCATGCTAAGTTCCTTCCCATGCCTGGTGTGGCCTGTGTAACTCTCCCAATCCCTTCAACAGTACTGAAATTTTCCATTCTGTCACTTATGTCACTACTATTGAACACTTCTCCAATATAAAGTGGTGATTAGGACTATCTCTAAGGTGATTGGGTTCATATTCAAGTTCCACCATTCACCAGATGTATGATGTTGACCAAGTTACTCAGCCTGTCTGGTGCCTCCTCTGTAAATTGAGGACAATAATAGTATGTATCACATTGAGTGAAAATTAAATGAGTTAATACACACAAAGGACTTAGTATGATATCTGGCACATAATAGATGCCCAATAAATGTTAGTAATTATTTATTTTTCTGATGTACCTACTATCCTTTGTTAACACTGGAATTTACATCTCTTGTTGGGTGTCCAAGAGAAACTGGTAGAATGCCTTATTCATTTCTTTATTTGTCTACTCAATCAACAAATACATGTTGAGCATCTACAAGTCCCTGTGCTAAGATCTGGAGTCATATAGACAAAGGAGACATGACCCCTGTCTTTACAACTAAACAATTCACCTAAAGCAGTCCTGGATTAATAGTGCCCTGAAGCACCTGGAAGAAGCAAACACAAATCCTCCCTGAAGGAACACACCCTCAACCCAGTTTTCACAGGATTACCAAGGATAAAGTCTGGCTGAACATGAACTCATAATCCAAAATTACAAAGCACACAATGAAGCCAGAAACAACGAAAACAGAATTAGATCCTCAAAGACCTCAGGTATTGCAATTATGTGATATAAAATATAAAATAAGTCTTATGAGTATTAAAAAACAAAAGATTTTGAAAACATTAGCAAAGAACAAGATAGTAGCAGAAAGTAACTTTTTCTACATTATTTTTCTAAGTATAATCTTTTTATAGATGGCAAAGCTAGGGCTCAGAGAACATTGACTCCTTCAAAGTTACACAACTAATATTAGGATGAACTCAAATCAGGTTTTCAATGTTGTTTTCTTTTGGCTGACTCAGTGATCAGAGCTGTGACCTTTCTTCCCTGAGTCATTCAACCAGTAAGATGAGTATTGTGTTAGGTCTTTAAGAAACACGAAGATGAACCAAATAGAGTCCCTGTGCTCAAGTTGCTTAAAATTCAGCAGAGACCAGACTACACACACCTAAAAATAACTATTAATATCAAGGTGTGTGGTAAAAAATACTAAAGGTCTGGAATGGTAGAAGGTAACACCTGAGCAAGTCCTTGAAGAACAGGGTGGACCCGTGGGAAAGAAAAGCTTTAGATTGGCCAGTGGAGTAGAGAAGGCTAGGAAGAGCCAGAACAAAGTCACAGAGAAAGTGAACATGCAGAGCAATTGAATGATGAGTGAGTGCCTTTAGCCAGCACACTGGAAACTTGTATGGGCAGGCCTGTGCTGTCACATGGGGCCCTATACTCAGAAGGACCCCAGATTGGTTTAGTGCTCTGTTGCCATTTTGAAATCCTTCATGATTTTTTAACATGGGACTCCAAATTTTCATTTTGCATCAGGGCCCACAAATGATGGGCAGGTCCTACACAGGGGAATGGAAGAGGGATGGCTGGAAAGGCAGGGGACTCTTTGAAAGGAAGTTCTTTAATACTTCTTTCATGCTTGCTTCACACACACAGTGAGGAATCACTGAAAGCCTTTGGATAGGGAAGGGATATGGTGACTACAGACTGAGAAAGTCACATCTTGGGAATGGGGAAGTGTTTAGATAGCATGGAGAAAGGAGAAATGGAAAGTAGTCTGAAATTTATTGAAATAAAGCAATGGGAGCCTGGACAGAGAGTGGCAGAAGACATGGAGAAGAAGATGAAGGTCTTTATTTATTTGATTATCCATTCACAAAAGGTTTCCTGAGCACCTGACATGTACCAGACATTGTTCTAGGATCTGGAATACAGAAATGTACAGACTGTGCCTCTAACCTCAAGTTTCTCATAGTCTAGTGGGGGAGGCAGACATGCAAACAGACTATGATGGCCTCATGTGCTAAGGACTAGGATAGGATTGCAGTTAGGATACTATGGGAATCTAGAGGAAGGCTGCCTAACCCATGCAGGAGATTTATAGGTTTTCAAGATGTGACATCTGAGGGGGGATGGGAATAGGAAAGACAGTAGAATGAATTGGAGAGTAGAGTAAATGTATTTGAATACACAACCAGCAAAATTCCTCATCATGTACAACCAAAAGAATGGAAAGTTATGCTCCATGTATGTATAATATGTCAAAATACAGTCTACTGTCATGTTTATCTAAAAAGAACAAATTTTTTAAAAAATTGTTCCCAGCAGCTCAGGAAGCTGAGGCAGGAGGATCACAAATTCAAAGCCAGCCTCAGCAACTTAGCAAGGCCCTCAGCAATTTAGCAAAACCCTGTCTCTAAGTAAAATATAAAAAGGGCTGGGGATGTAGTTCTGTGGTTCAGTGCCTCTGGGTTCAATCCTTAGTAGCCCCCCCCCCAAAAAAATAGATGTGGTATCTTATCTGCATCTTGAAGGCTGAGTTGAAATCTATGTCATGGGTGATGCACAGAAGAGCACCCCAGGAATAGAGAACAAAAATGCACAGAATTATGAAATGTCTACTATGTGCCAGGCACCATACTTTAGATGAGAATCCTTGCTCTTAAATGGGAAGGGGAAGAAGATGACTAACCAGAGAACAACAAGACTAAGCATCTAGTGTTATGATATGGACACTGTAGGAGTATGGAGGAGAGACATCTAACCCAGAATGGAGGATCAAAGGAATCTCTTTCATAAAAGTATCTTCTGAGCTATGTACCATAAATGAGAAAATATGAGCTAGGTGAAAGGAGGGAGGAAGGAGAAGCCAAGTCATTGGGAATGATATGCGCAAATGCACAGAGGTAAAAGACTGTGTGTGACTCTAAAGGAATTCCAAATGTCTCCCCCATTGCATTTTAGAATGAACAAGCAAGGACATGGAAAGATGTGACCAAGGAAGTAGACCTTAAATACCAAGCTAAGGAGCTTGTGCTTCATCCTGTAACATAGTAGTTCTCATCCTCAGTCTACATTAGAATATCTGGGGGCGGGGGGGTTCAAAAATACTGATGACTAGATCTCACCCCAGGGACTCTGATTCCATTAATCTGTCGGGGAGGCACTGGAATTTTTAAAAGCCCTTTCAGTTTACTCTAGTGTCCATCCAGGATTGAGAACCATTGCTTTAGGGAGTGAGTTCTCAAATTATATGCTCATCACAATCACCTGGAAGGCTTGCTGAACACAGGTTGGGAGTGGGCACCCCCAAGTTTCTGATTCAACTCTAACGACTTGTCAGAGATGCCAGTACTGCTGTTTCTAGGGCCACACTTTGAATGCCTCTGGTCTCAAGTGTAGTGAAGCTATTTATGAAGATGAAGTGTAGGGGATAGGATATGAAATATCAGATTTGCATATCTGAAAGATCACTCAGGCCACTTTGGGAAGAATTCACAAAAGTGGGGAAAGAGAAAAAGTGAGAGAAGTGACACTATTATAGGAATTAAGGCAAGAGATGATGGGGGTGCTGTCCTGAACTAAGGAAGTGGCAGAGGAATGGAGAAAATGGATCACATTCAAGGAATGCTTAGGATGTAGACTTGACAGTGCTTAGTGACTGGTTGAATGTAGAATTAAGAAATAAAGATGAATGCAAGAAAAAAAGATGAATGAAAGGCAACTGTTGGGGTTTTTCCTTGGGCAATTGGTGACTCTGTACTGATGTTGATTATTATAATCAAAAGTTAAGGGCTGGGGTTGTGGCTCAGTGGTAGAGTGCTCACCTTGCATGTTTGAGCCTCTGGGTTCGATTCTCAGCATCACATAAAAATAAATAAACAAAATTAAAATATTTTATATATATATAAATAAAATAAAAAGTTTAATATGCCTGGTGCAGTGGTGGATGCCTGTAACCCCAGTGGCTTGGGATGCTGAAACAGGAGGATCATGAGTTCAAAGCCAGCCTCAGCAAAAACAAGGCACTAAGCAACTCAGTGACACCCTGTCTCTAAATAAAATGTTAAAAAGGGTGGGAATGTGGCTCAGTGGTTAAGCACCCCTTGGTTCAATCCCCAGTACTACCCCCCCCAAAAAAAAGTTAAATATATTACCAGGCTTGAGGTGAAACATGGGGAAGGG
This sequence comes from Callospermophilus lateralis, assembly GCF_048772815.1. Lineage (NCBI taxonomy): Eukaryota > Metazoa > Chordata > Mammalia > Rodentia > Sciuridae > Callospermophilus > Callospermophilus lateralis. Next base: position 88,635,363 of record NC_135325.1, on the reverse strand, counting down.
GAATATTTGTACCCTCAAATCTCATAGCAATAGTCCCAGGGAATTCAACAGGCACCTCTCACTGTCCCTCAACTTCTCCTTTCAGCATCATTGAGTTTTCACTTCAACCTAATCAACTTGGGACTCTTTTTAAAATACACGGAATGAAAAAGGAAGATGATGATCACCCTGGTGCAAAGACCATCCCCCCAAGCCCCAGGTACAATCCTTGCTCCTCTGCTATTCCATAGGTATGTTTATTTCATTCATTCATTCATTCATTCATTCATTCATCATTTTAACAAATAGCTGTAAGGCTACTGCTAGAGGGCTTTTGAAATAGTTGTAGAAGGTCATGTTTCACATCCAGGTAAGGAATTCATAACCTTCTCTTATATAACCAACAAAACAAATGCTTAAAGTACAGCCTGCAAAGGAATTCATTCTGCATGGATTTAAAATGTATAAAAATGAGCAATTTTCCAGCACATCATCGGTTGCAACTATTTGTAAGTCTCCTCTGTGGGCAAGTAGACTGCCAGCAATCAGCAAGACCAGCAGAAATGATGGATGGGATAATTGTCCATTAGAGTACAGATAACTTTTGTACCGTGGGAGGGTTCGACAGGGTAGAGACATGATAGATGGAGGAAGAGTTCACTAACGTGATAGGAGTTGCAGCTCCATTTCTCGTAGTAACAATTCTCTGGCTGAATCAATGATAAATCAAAGACGCATTCTCATTTGAAACCCTTTGCTCACCAGTGCACAACCTTTGCTTTGGGTTGAATTTAATAGCATCATTAAAAACTGCTGTTCAAGAAACTCAAATGACTTCTCCCCAGAAGTCATGGCATAAGACAGCGCTTTTGTGGACTCTTCGAGGGCAGGGTCCATGTAGGGTGTATGTGTGTGTTTTAAATATTAAAATCCTCAGTGACTAGCACAGAGGCTGACACGTACATTGCACTCACTAAATGTTTGCAGAGCAAGGTGAAATGAATTAATACATCAGTCTATTCATTCTACTGTTTATTCCTCCAACAGACATTCATTAAGTAGGGGAATTAAGAGCTCTAGCCCTGCAAATAGACACTTTAGGCTTCAAATTCTTGCTCCAATCAGCTTTATGCACTTGCACAAATAACAGCCTCTCTGAGCCTGTTGCCTCCTGTGCAAAGTGGGAGACATATTGATACTTGCTTTTCCACAGCTGTGTGAGGATTAAATTAGTTAGTGTTTACTACAAGTCCTGGCCCAAAGTAAGTGCTCACTAAAGGGCAACTGCTATTTTTATTGTTGTATATGCTAGGCTAGCCTTTCTCAACTAAATAGGTCATTACAAGAGGCACAGAATGTCTTATGAAAGGACAAGGCTTTGGGCCAAAGCTGGTTTTCATTAACATGGTTATTTATGGTTCCTAGCCCAGCGCCCCACTGCCCTAGGCCTACCATTTCTGGCCTGATGCCATCCTGTGGCAGCTTGGGCTATATCTAAGTGGGCTGTGCTCTCTAGAGAAGCTTGAGAAACTGTGGAGCAGAAAGGTGAAGGAGAAAGGTAAGAGCTGGAGAGGATCCAATTAACCATCAACGTTCAATTCCTGCCACACACACACCACTCCCATCATTGTCAACTCCCTTGTTGCTTTTCTATGCTTTTGTGTAGCTCTTCCTGGCAACATTTCACCTACTAATTGCTATTTCTAATGTTTATCCTCTTGGCTCAGTTAAGCAAGTTTGTCCGTGATTTTCATATTTATTTTAAGGCAACGTAGTAGAAAATACTTGACTATGGAGCTTAGTCAGGACACAAGAGAGGCTATATAACATAGTGATTATAAGAGGATTCTGGAGAGAGAAATAGCACCACTGAAAAGCTGTGTGACCCAGGGTATGTTAGTTAATGTCTCTGAGCCTTAGCTCTAAAAAGGGAAAAGTGGGAATAATGATCATCAAGACTAAATGGAAATCACCTAGCACAGTGCCTGTTACACAGTAAAGTGCTCACTAAATGGCGACTGTGACTATTGCCCCAGATAAGGAAATGGGAGCTCAGAAAGGGATAACACTCATAGCTATTTGGTGGCTAAGGCTTCTGCTCCTTTTTCCTTTAAAAAGGCCTGCCTCTTTAAAGCCTTTTACAGTCCCTGTTTACACATATTCTGATAGTCTACATACTAAGTTCATCCCTTTTTCAAATGAAGAAAATTTAATACATTTAAATGTATGCTTCCCATATCTGTAGGCCTGCAAGGTTTTATGAGCAACTTGGGCACAGGAATTTTAGCTTGCTTATCTAATATGTGTTCAATTAAAGTTTGGTGAATTTTGAGCAAGCTGTCAATAAACTACCCAAGCTTTATATGTCCCACATCTCTGTGTTACATTACAAGCGGCACAGAAAAATGGAATGCGTGCATATAGGCCTGGCTTTGAACTCTACAATTGGTTGCTGGGTATAAAGCACCAAAACCTATTGGACAAATGCAGTACTGCATAAGCAAGGGGAAGAGGAAGGAGAGGAGGAGGAGTAACAGCAGTAGATGAATTCTGTGTTTTTTGCAGTACTGGGGATTCAACCCAAGGGTGCTCTACCACTGAGCTACACTTTCAGTCCTTTTATTTTTTAAAATTCAGAGACAGGGTATCACTAAGTTGCTTAGGGCCTCATTAAATTGTTGAGGCTGGCCTCAAACATGCAATACTCCTGCTTCAGCCTCCCAAGTCACAGGGATTTATAGGCGTGTACCACTGCCCCCAACTTGAATTTTGTGAAGGGCCTACAATGTGTTACTTGAAGGAAGTATAGTTTAATTGAGGCACATAAATCTGAGTCTGAATCCCAGCTCCCCAATTATTGTCTGTGATCTTGTATCATGTTCCCTAAGCTTCAGTCTCTTCATTGTAAAATTAAGATAATAACAGTTCCTACCTCATAGCTTTGCAATGAAAATAAAATAAGACATAGTCTAGAAATGCAGCACCTTACCCATTATGAAGACTCAAAAAAGCTATTTGATGTATTGATTCATCAGTAAAATGACATGAATGAAACCATTTAGCATCTGCATGAGATTTGAAGGAGGAAGAGATAATTCCTGATAAGAACTAGTTCAACACTTAACTGCCTTTCTCTAACCAAAAAAATATCTAATGTTGAAAACACTAGAAAATTAGCATACTCCTCCTGAATACATAGCAAGAAGCTCCTGTTTCATATGATAACCACACAGTTGCTGGACCTAAGTGAGTCCCTCAGAATGTGACTGAGTGTCAAAGCCTGATACATATAGAATAGTTGATCATGTTAGTGCCCTTCTCACTCTCCTTCCAAGGGGCTAGAAACAAATGCACCAATAACCAACAAGCCCTCAACAAAAAAAATATGGAGTCAAAGTGGTTAAGAACTGATCATGGGTGCTGGCTTCCGCAGCACATATACTAAAATTAGAATGATACAGAGAAGATTAGCATAGCCCCTGCGCAAGGATGACACACCAATTGTTGAAGTGTTCCACATTTTTATTGAAAAGATTTCATTGCCACAAGAGCCAAAAATAAATGAAAATTGGGGAAAAATAAGAACTAACCATGGTAATGACCTCATTAGAATGACCTTGTGCTCTTGACCCTGGTGTGGCTACCCAGCGTGAAGAGTCTCTCAGGTTGAGCAACTGACCCTGGCAGGGAAGTCTTGTCACGATGCATCACAATGCTACCATACATCCTTTCTTCTCTTTTTGGTGGGATGGGATATAATAGGGTGGGATCAGCTCACAGCACCTCATCTGAAAAATCTCTTTTCTCCTCTATTGGTTGCCCCAAAACACCATCCTTGTTTGGACATGCACGGAGTATAGCATTCAGGATTCCTTCATTCCCTCTTTTTTAGTGTTCAGACTGGCTGTTTGCCAAGGTAACTACATAGCATTGTCAAAGAGCAGGTGAGTTTGGGGAATATCTCTTATCTTCTCCAATATATTAACTCCCTGAAAATTAAAGCAGCCAGAGACCCCCTTGGAAAGAGCATATAAGTTCTCCCAGGGCTTCCAAATGAAAGTCCCTACAAGACACTGAACAGGTTTGTCATTTTCAAGGGGAAAAATACCCAGGTTTGGTAGCTGCTTTTTGGAAATTTGAGAAGTGACCTGCAAGTTATGTTTCTAATGTGAAAACCACTCTATTTTTCTTATAGGCAACTGTTGGATATGTGGCATTGCAGTCATGGGTGTGAAGCATCTGGTTTTAACCAGAATGTGGGTGATTTGCTCCCAATTGGGGAGGGCAGGGAAATATGGCTTTGCCTCCTGGTCTTGTGCCTGGCCCACACATGCAAATTCCTGTCTGCAAACTAGTTCTTCTTTGCCAGGATTCAATAGGTTAATGTCAGAAGTTGGCAAAGGGCAGTCTGTGGTTACAGTGAGTGCCACATGGCGACAGGTAAGGACAACAGAAGACTGCCAGAGAAGGGAGCCCAGTTTGACTGAGGGACAGGTGACCTGGCTTGCCAGTCAGGGGAGAGAACAGGCCCTGGTCCAGGCCAATATTGGAGGTCCAGAGAACATAGCCAGAAGAAACCTGGACATGGAAAAGGAGATGACAGCTACCATTTATTGAGCACTTATTCTGTGCCAGGCACTATGCCAGGTCTGGATATGTTCTCTCATTTAATCCCAGCAAGAGCCCCATTTTACAGAAAGGGAAACTTGGCCAAAAGGAAAAGACAGATCAAAACCAGGAATGGGGAACAACACAAATACCAAAGCACTCAGAAGGCAAAGTACTTGGGGTCAGTTGCCAAGAAATATTCAAGAACCTGAGTTCTTTATGGCCATAGCATTTGGGATTTGGAGATTTCTAGCTAAGGCACTCCATCCCTTTGGCTGGCTCCCTTATCAGGCCAGCTCTGACTGTCACACCTCAAAGTGGCTGGCAAGAGCACAGGTGGTTTGGCAAGGATTGGAACCAGAAGACGAATGAACATGTGCCCTGCCATAGATTGCTTTGAGGAGTCCCTTTAATGGCCATATGCCATAAAACCCCAGCTAGCATATCAATGGCAGAAGGATCGATGAGTTGCAATAGAAAAGTTGGCACATGAACTTGAGCTCTGATTATACTTCTGTAATCAATGCTAATTATTTCCTCCTTTGGAACTAAGATGTTCTGCCATCATAAAAACCTGTTGATAAATGCAAATATACTTGAATTACGGTGCCCAAGACCCCTGCTTAAGCACACTAACAACCACAATGAAAACATGGGTCCTATCAAAACAAGCACACAATAGAAGTCACAACAGACTCTGAAACATGACTTTCCCATGGAGGCATTCCCCACATACAACATCCTTCATTTGTTCTTGAGCCCAAACTGTAAGTTAGGGAACAAATGATACTGTATTACAGCATCTTACCACTAGAGTGTACAACTCCCACACTCATGGAAAGCAAGCTGCTCTCACCTGCAGAAAGCGGTGCCTACAAGCAGAAAAGTCCAAGTGCATGAAGAGTTAGATCCTGCTTGGTTCTTTGAAGGGCTAGAAAGCATTTCAAAGGTGACATACATCAGAGAGATCCATTTCCACTGGCTGGGCTGGGAAACGAAGTCAGAGGGGCTGGCAGAGAACCTCAGACAATGACAACACAGTTGCATTCCCAGCTGTGTTAAATGACCAGCATATCATGATTGCCTTTTCACGCAAATATCAATGACATAATCCTAACAGGCTTGCAGTTCTCTCAGTGGTGTAATAAAACAATGACCCAATTCTTTTTGAAGGCTGCAGCAGCAGATATGATGACTGGGTATGTTGTACAGGGCACTACGTGTGATGGATGGGGCACAGTAGGGCAGCAAACTGTGTGCCGGGGATTGGAAACCAGCCTCCCGAGCCAAAACTCCTGCCATTCATCTAGTCGGAAAAAAAAATAAAGCTATTCAGTATGAAAGTTCCCACTTGTTCTCATGACGGAGGCCAGTTGGGAAAATGTGGCGCAGCGATGATTGAAGCAAATTCTGTTTAAAAATCCAGCCGGTTTGTGGATATTTGTTTATTTATAACTCCCCCCCGCCGCCCCGCCGCCCCACACCCTGCTCATTCTGCAAAGGATTTGAGATGGGATTTGAACACTGAAAGTTTGTTTAAGTCCTAAACAGGTCCAGCTACTTTTTCAACTGACGACAAAATGAAACCCTTTGGATCAAGTGCCTTGCTGTGTAGAACACTGCTTTGGTTTTTTCAGTCAAAGCTAGTCCTCCTTGTACCCTGCGGTGAGAGACACTTCCCCCAGAACACTCCTGTCCCCAGTGCTACACTTTGCCAGGGAAATAAACATGAGCCCATCACCCTGAAACCTGACAAAAATAAAGGAACATGGATTCCCTCCCTCATTCATTTATTCAACCGATATTGATTGGTACCCATTCTGTAGCAAGCTCTATTCCAGGCACAGGAGAAGCAAAATAAAGAAGACCCACCCTCTCTTTGCACTTGAGAAGCTCCCAGCCTAGTTAAAAACAACAAAACCCTTATTCTTCAGTATGACTAGTGTTGTGAAAGAAACATATCCAAGGGTGGAGTGGGGTAGGGACTGCAGGTGCTATAGATGATTTAGTTTGTGGACTCAGAGTGCCTTGGGTTCAACTTTTGGTTCAGCCTCTCCCTCAATCCGTGGCCTTGGGCTCTTCACATAACATCTCAGAGCCTCAATTCTCTCATCTGTAAAATGGAGCTAATAATAGAAGTTATGTTCCTGTGTTATTATGAGGACTAAATGAGATAATCTGCATAGAACACTTAGAACAGTTTTTGGCATGCAGTAAGCACCCGATAAAAATTTAGTTTTTTTATGCTTTTTTATTCCTTTTGTTTAATTTCGTAAGACTGTGTCTGGTGATGAGACTCCAAGGACTGGTTTCTAAAACAGAACTGTTTTCAACAAACTCCTCCCTTTAGCCCCAATTTTTTTTTCATATGGAATGACACAGATCTACCATGATTTTTTCCCCTCAGCAACCATATGTCTGGCAAGAACCACAGGGAGAAAATATTTCCCAGATGGTTTTGCTTATGTTAGCCTACTATGTGCCAAGTACCTTTCTAGATGAGAGGGACACAATGCTAAGCAATACAGACAAGGTCCCTGTCCTCTTAGAGCTTATATTCCAGTGGGAGAGACATACCAGAAACAGAAAATATAAATAGACATAATTACCCAGAGAAGTAAGTACAATTAAGAAAGCATTGCCCACAAAAAGAATATGAGGGAGGGGCAGGAGGGAACTAAATGTAGGTGGCCAAAAACTGCTCTTCTTAGGAGGTAACACTTAAGCAGAGACTGAATGGTAAAGAAACGTCCCATGCTGAAAGCAAGAGCAAAGGCAGCCCAGGCAGAAGAGGCAGCATACATAAAGGCCCTGGGGCAGGAAAAGACTTTGGGAATGTTCCAGAAATTAAAAGAGCAGTGTGACTGAGACAGATCCCTGGTAGTGAGGTAAAGCAGGCAGGATTATATTATTGCATGCATATCGAAGCTGAGAAAGCCCAGAAAGATTAATAGACTTACCCACAATGCCTTGCAGATAGTAGACACTCCATAAGTTGTAGAATGCTCAGTCAATAGGGCGGGGCTGAGGCTCTCTGCCTTCCAAATTCAGACTGAGATTTCCCACCACAACTAGGAATCAGCTACCCAGGGAGACTGAAATATACAGTGGTTTTTTTTTTTTTTTTTTTTTTTTTTGTGAGTCATAGGCAACGCGCATTAGAGTGCGGGGTCGAGTGGCCCCAGCTGCTGCTTGTGTGTAAGGGGTGGGGGTGGGCTCAGGCCGTGGCTGAAGCTTTTTAGCATGTTTATGATGAGCTGAAAGCACTCACTGCTTAATTTAAAATACGGCTCTCACATACACATACAATTCAGCAGCTAGGGGAGCTGCCAGGAATTGAGGCTAAGTGTAGAAAATTGGAGGATCAGGAATATCAGGTACCCGACCCTGTTTCCCATCTCCAACAGGCTGTATCTGATCCCATCCAGTCCCATATCCTGGAACCAACTCCTGGAGATTAAGACATGGAGTGGGAGAACAGTAGTCTGGAGACTCTCCAAAGCCCTGCACACTAGCCACACTGGTAACGCCACCCAGGCTTCAGCTTTCCTGCCTTCCTCTGCCTCCATGCCTCAAAGCCCAAAGCTACTCTCTCACTGAAGCCTTCTCCTTGCAGTCCCTCCTCCCCATCCCTGAAATCTGACATTGGGAAACCTCATCTGGCCTGATTGGAAACTGCCTGGACTGAATGCTGCTTTTTTCCCATGTGTGTATCTTGTCACCCCAACCACACGGGGGCCCTCAGCACACGATTCAGGAATTGAGTATTTTTTCTATTCCCCACAGTTCTCAGCACAGTTCTTATATAGACACACTGTGTCTCCTGTGTATTTGTCCATGGGTTGCATGACAGTATGATTAGAAAAGCCTTTTGGATGAAGTACCTGCTTTTAATTGAAGAACAAGAACTTCAACTTGACAAAAATGTGGGAAACCCTCAGGGGTATCCAGTTCCCTTCCCATTGTTCCCCTACACACAGTATCCTTCTGGCAAGATGAATGAGCCTGGGACCACTCAAGCACAATGCCCCATTGAGTCATCTCTCTGGGACCCTTGCTTAGAGCATCTTTTTCTGGCTAGAAGGCATTCTCTCCAAGCTCTACCTGTCAAAACCCCAACTCATTCTTCAAAGCGAAGTTCAAATACCATCTCTTCTATGAAGACTTCTGAAGCACAATTAATTGATTGTTCTTAGCATCCGGGTTTTCCTGGTCCCCTGGGTCTACCTCTTTTATGGTATAGGCTGGTGAGACAGATTAGCCTAGTTTTAAACCCCAGCTCCATCACTTCCCAATGCAACCTCAGTTTTTCTCTTCTGGAAAGAGGTGTTGGAAATTGCCCATGAAATAATATCTGCAACCCACTCACAAGATAGGGCCTTCGGTGTTGGGGCAGGGGTTGTGATTCAGTAGTAGAGTACTTGGCTAGCATGAATGAGGCACTGGGTTTGATCCTCAGCACCACATAAAAATAAATTTAAAAAATAAAGGTATTGTGACCATCCACTATTAAAAAAAAAAAAAAGATGGGGCCTGCAGAGTTCAGGAAATGTTACTTATGAACATCCTCTTCATCATCCCTGGAAAGCAGAATGATTCAAAGTGTGGACTTGGGAACCAGACCTGGTTTGGTCACTTCCACGACCTTGGGTCAGTCACTTCCTCTCTGAGGGCCACTTTCCTCATATGAAAAATAAAGCAATAATCCTTTCCTCACCTTCATCATCGAACCTGTCGGGAAGATTCAAAGACATAATGTACTCAAGGTACAACACTCAGCACCAGGCCTGTCGCTTAGCAATTGCTTATTCTAGTCTACACACCTCTACAACCTAGAAAACTCCTTTAAGGGCATGGACAATATTTTACTTATCTTCCCATCTCTTGCTGCCTAGCCCAGAACCTCTGCAGCTGGCAGGCCTACAATAAATCATTGTTGAATTGAATCGAAAACCCAAACCAGATGTGCCTCCTCCCCTGTCAAATGAAGCTTTCAAGCTGGTGGGCTGGGCCTGCTGCCCCTTCACCCCCCTCTCTTTGAGCTGAGCAGCGGCCATTGTCTAGGCCTGGCTCTGGAGAATGAAGCAGGGCAGCAGGAGGAGGTAGGGAGGGAAAAGTGGGACAGTGAGATAGGAGAGAGCACTCTGTGTCTGCTCCTGGTGACCTCAAGCAAATTACCTTTGAAGGGCACTCGCCTGAAACTTCCATTGAATGAAAAGGGGTGACACACCAAAAGCCCTTCATCAATCCAGCATCTAGCTGCAGAAGAAAACTGCCTCTCCCCAAAACACTGAAAATCAGAAGTATGGTAAATGAAGGCATCAGACGAAAGCTCCCTTCTTCAGCACAGATGGTGAAACAGAGGTTCAGAGAGGTTCAGCTTCAAAATCACAAGACCAGGATTCAAAGTCAAGTCCAGCCAGCTCCACAGGTAAGCTCACTTGGAAACCTGCCTTTCGGCTAGTCTTGCTATAGAAGGACAGAGGTGTATATTTACCACCCCTCCCCCATGCTCCATTGCACAAGACCACTGGGAACAGAACATAGGGCTTTGATGGGGGAAAATACTCCCCAAAATACAAACCTGCTTTAAAACGGCAAAAAGAGGCCCAAGTCTTTAGTGTTTCTGAGCCAGAGCTGTGTAAACAGGACACAGGGCTAGCACACTATCCAGCACAGAGTGAAGGTTAAGAGCCCAACAGCAGAATATGGCTGCCTGGATTGTAACTCTGGCTCTGTCCCATGCTAACCTGCCCAATTCTGGGGAAGTGACTTAACCTCCCTATGCCTCTGTGATTTCATCTGTCCCGTGGCATTAATAACAGCACCTTCTTACAGGGTTGTATATAAGGATTCATTGAACTAATGTTTATAAAGCACTTGCCATTTGCCTGGCACGTGGTAAACACTAAACAACTATTTATTAAATAAAAATAAATATATGCCTCTGTTTCTCTGTAGACAGACCAGCCTAGAAACAGGGTTGCTGAATGGTTAGAGCTTACCTGTGGAGCCAGTCAAGCTTGGTTTTGAATCCTGGTCTCATGATTTCAGAGCTGAACGTCTATGCACCTCAGTTTTCCCATCTCTAACCTGGGGGTAATAACGGTCCCTTTTCTGTAGGCTGTTGTGAGCATTAAATGAGATATCTCCATATCTCCAAAGTCCTGAACACAGCGCCTGATACAATATGGTGAATAAGCACCCAATAAAGGCAGAATATTCATCATCTGAATCTTGTGTAGCACTTTGCTGCCTCCCCCCCTTTTTTTTGCTTCTTCTGGGTTAACACACAATATGTAGTTTTGGAAATACTGCCGCACTGAAGGAACAACTTCATCGTTTTGCCAATGAAATTCCTAAACATCTTATTTGAGAGCCAGAAAGGGAAACATTTTTGGTCATTTCTGAACCAACCAAGCACACCCAGTCAGTTTCCCCACTCAACAAACCTGAACCCCCAAAGCAGCAGAAAGTTACTTTGCAGGACAAAATCAGAGAAATGAATGTTTTACTGCAAACAAAAGCCATCTTTGTTTGCTGCCCAGCTTTGGGAGAAAAAAAAAATACCTCAACCCAGGAGCTTGGAAAATTCTTGAAAGTTCTCATTTTATTCCAGCAAATCCAACAGAATTGGCAAGACTCCTGGCCATGTGAACCTGAGTCAGAATGAGTCGCCTTTACTCACTTGCCTCCCCAGAGCACCTAGATCCCATAGGGTCCACTGGGCATCAATACATGTTGGTTGTCGATTCCTCCACGAGAATCCCAGATCCCATTTCTACAATGTCTGCTACTTTGCCAAATCGCTCAGAAAACAGTACTAAAGAACATTTTTGAAAACAGGGGGGAAAAAAAAGCATCCATCAACTCACCACTCTAACACAACTCTTAATTTTGTGTGGAAAGTTCTCTTCCAGTCTTTATCCACGTGCAGACATATTTTTACAGCACTGTAGTCATAGGGAAAAACTGCAGCAGCTTCAGCCAAGAACCAGATACCGTACAGCTCATGTCACTAAAGTTTCCAACTGAGGGCTTTTTCTCCCCTCATTCACTCCATTCATTCAGTCGGACAGTCATTCAACAAATGGAGATTTAACTAGAGTCTCATGCTATGTTCTAGGGAATATGGAGCCAACTAGGGCATAGTACCCGCCTTCAAGCAGCTCCCAGTTTAGTAGGGGATGTGAGTTAATGGGGAACAACAGCACACCAGGATCAATGCATGAATACTGTGAAAGTACAGAAGAGGAGCATTTAAAGTGGACCGGAATGGGTGCAGAGGATGGGGGAGACTAGACGGAACATATACAAAGGTACGGAGTCAGAGAAAGAAAAACATAGCTGTCTTCAGGTAGCTAGAAAGTTCCATGAGGCTGCATCATGTGCAGGTGGTAGGGCATGCACTGAGAAAGAAAGAAGGGGGCCAAATGGTTAAGATTAAAAATTTTTGTTTCACACTAAAGACTGGAGGAAGCTTTGGAAGGACTTTTAGCAAGGTAGTTGCACAGTGAGATGTCACATTTCTGAAAGATTGCCCCAACAACAGTAGAAAAAGTAGATCACAGGGCATGTTACAGGTTATGGGGACCATGTAGCAGCCTATCACAGTAATCCATGAAAATAAAGAGGGTCTAAATAAATGAGATGACTTCTTCACTTACCAACTGTGTCACCTTAATAAGTGACTTAACCTCTCTGTGCCTCAGTCTCCTCCTCTCTACAGCAAGAATAACAACAGCATCTCCTGTGGGGAGATGCTGGGAGAATTAAATGAGATACTGCACGCAAAGCACCTGGCACAGTGGCTGGTATCCAGAAGACACTCGATACATATTACTTCCCCTTCCCCTCATCCCTTTTCCTCTGCCTCACCCTTCTTTAAAGACTGGCACAGTATGGATCATGGAAGTGGCCGAGCAGGACTCTAACTCAGACAGTCTGACTCCAAAGGGCAATGGAGAAAGTTTGAAAGTGCTGTTGTCAGGACAGTTACTTAGAAGGATTGTTTAGCTGAACTGAGGGCCCCGCTGAGGTTGGAAACTATGACTTTCTAGTGGGACTAATCAACAAAGCGATGGGATTTTCTCCAGCAGTATTCCTCCATCTGGGTGTAAGCACAGAGGAGGAGACTGTCAGTTAAACTTATCCAGACTTGGGATTTTGCCTCGTGGATGTGGCAAGGGAGTTAGGGGTATCAGCAAGATCCCGAAGTATACATTCCTTGAGTTACACAAACAGACTTAGCTTCAAATCTCATCTCTGACTCAGAGCTGTGGGACTTTGGGAAAGTCACTCAACCTCTCTGAGCCCTGGTTATGTCATTTGAAAAAAAAACAAGAATACTTCCTTCATAAAGTTATGGTTAGGATGACATAAAATTATTGAAATGATGTAGTAATTTTCTTAATATGTGCCTGGCACATACGTATTCATTGCTATTCTTATCATCATAATCAGTTTTGAAGTTGGAGAGGAAAGGAAGTAAGGTGGGAGGATGGGGCTAAAAAGCTTGGAGATCTTCCTGAAGCAAAAAGAGGAGTTTTGAGGTCAGCCGGGATGATGTGGATGGTGGGGGTTTGGAATGATGGTGAAGCATGGTAAGGCTGGGATGGAGGTGTGTGCTGCACATGGATCATGGATGTCAAACTCACCCAGAATGATGTCAGAACTTGGGGCAGAGAAGACAGTGAGCCAGATGTTGAACTCTTCCTTGAATATGGGGGTGGGTGGGGGGCTGACCAAAAAGAAGAGTCGACGAGGAGAGGAGAGAAGTGGGTGCCGTAGCCAGATGGCATGGGAAGGAGGAGTATCTTGGCCGAGGATAGAGGACTAACGGTCTGGAAGCAGACAGGGGAAGCTAGAGCACAGACCCCACCTCCCAGCCCTAGGGTGCCTGTGGTGTGGGAGTGTGGACAGTGTCCACTAGAGGGCGCTGCGGGCAAAGCCGTGAGCTCCTTCGTGAAGACTCAGGTTTCAGCACTTGAGGCGCAGAGGTAGCAGACCTCAGCATTCATTGAGGAAGTCTATCCAGAGTATAGAGGGAATTGTTATTGTGAGGCCTCTCAGAGGGCACTGAGAGGAGTGGGAGAGGGCGATGGTGTGGAGATGGATGAGTTAGGAGTGGTGGGAATGGGCTCCCAGAGCAGTGTGGGATGGGATGGGAGAGGACACATGAAGGGCAGGGAGGCTTAAGGCTTGGGCTGTGGCCAAGGACAGGGGGATGTGAGGCCTGGTGGGATTAACTGTCCTCGCCGTTATAAATGGAGCTTTTTTCCCTTTACATCTTTTGTTTATTTTAAAATGAACACGTGCTTATTTTAAACAACTCTCATCATTACTGGAGTGAAAATCTACCCCAACATCCAGTTGCCCAGAAGTAAACATTGTTTTCTGTCTATCATTCCAACCTTTTTTATTCTCATGTATGCCATATAGTATCCTTAACAAAAATCAGTTCCTGCTATACTTACTCTTCTGCAAAATGCTTATATCACAATACTCGATTGGAGACAGGAATGCATATCAGTACATAAAGATCTAGCTTCTATGGCTACATTGTCATTGTTGTCATTAGAGTAGGAATAGAAATTATAGCAATTATTAAACACTCTGTGCCAGGTGCTATCTAAACATTTCATATGGCATATCTTGTTTACTTCTCACAACTTCATGATGAAGGTTTAATTAATGCTTCCATTTTACAGATGAAAAAATCAATGTACAGAGAGGTTTAGAAACTTGGTCAAGGTTACAATAGGACAGAAGGGGTAGAGGAGAAATATTATAGTATTTGCATATAGTATAATGTCCTAAAGTACTATATGTACTATGCTGTATTATATGTAGTATAATGATTTAACTAGACCTTCATTGAAGTCATTTAGTTTGATTCCAATTTGTTGCTACTTACAAATAATGTTTAAATGAACATCCTTATACATGGAGCATTTCAAAAGGATAAACTCCTAGGAGAGGACTTGTGAGGGCAAATGACATTTCTACTTGCTCTCCAGAAGTCAGTGTCTCAGAATGAATTTGCCTGTTTTACCACATCCTCACAAACCCGAGGTTTTAGCAACCTTTTTATTTTTCACCCCTCCAAGACGTGGAAAATAGCATTTTCATCATCTCGATGCTATTTTCATTTGTGTATCTTAATTATTACTGCTTACTGCATCATTTTAAAGGGCACAACCCTTTTGTGTTTTCTCCATGAATTGCCTGGGGTTTTATTGTTTGGTTGGGGGATTTTGTTTTTGGCAGTAGGAATTTAATGGGGGGGGGTGGCATTACCACTGAGCCTCATTTTCATTCCTTTTTATTTTTTATTTTAAGATAAGATTTCACTAGCTTTCTTAGGGCCTCCCTAAGTTGGTGTGGCTGCCCTTGAATTTGTGATCCTCCTGCCTCAGCCTCCAGAGGTGCTGGGATTGCAGGCATGTGCCACCCTGCCCAATTTACAAATTGCCTATTAATTGTTCATTGAGCATTTTTCTAGTGGATTGTTTATCATTTTTTCACTGGCCTGTAGAAGCTCACTCACTCATTCCTTCAACAAACTTGTATTGAGCTCCTAGTGTATGCCAGGCACTGTCCCAGCACTAGGAATACAATGGTGAATAAGTAAAACCTCAATATTCATGAAGCCAGATGTAAGTAAAGGAAATAGATAATAGACAAGCCAAGAGCTTAATAATGTAATTGTACATCATGATAAATGCTGTAAAGAAAATAACGTACTTCTTATAGTAGAGCTCTCTAACTATTATGAATAATATTCTAGTAATTGACTTATAAGAATTCAACTATGAATTTCAACTTTATAATTCTATAAATGCAATATGTATTCAGTAGAAATGTAAAAATCCTATTTTGAATTTTGAATTTAGATCTGGACTAAAAATCCTATTTTGAATTTTGAATTTAGACCTGGACTAGCAAGATACAGTCTGATACTCGGGCATGATGCTGGGTGGCAGCAGCGAGCTGCAGCTCCCAGTTAGCCACAGAATCATGAAGAAAAACAACCAACATTATACAGTGCACTGTGTTGCTAGGCAATGATACTCAATAGGTTAGATGTATCCGATGCATTTTCAATTTATGCCATTTTCAATTTATGGTGGGCTGATAGGGATGTGACCCCACCATCAGTCAAGGAACATCAGTAAACCCTTGTTTGCCTTCCTTTTGTGACTTTTTCCACATTGATTCTTTGTCTTTCAACTTTGCAAGAGATATCTTTTGTGATTACCAAAGTTGTTGACTTTTTGTATATTCAAATCTTTTTCTGTACAGCTCCTAGAGATTTTTATTGCTTTGCAAAGAGTCCCTACCTTGATATTTTAAAAATATCCTCCTATGCTGTCTTGTACTCTTAATGGTTTCTCTTTTTAACACATAAATATTTGATCTGGTTGGAATATGTTTTGGAATAGGAGTAAAGATAGATACTCAACTTTATGTTTTCTGATGGCAGGCTGTTTGTCACAGTAAATGGCACTGTGTATTGAATGATGTATTCTTTTCCACAGAAATTGTGACGCTAAGGCCCAGAGAAGGGAAGAGCCTTGCCCAGGATCATGTAGCAAATTAGTGGTAAGGAAACTGTCCCTAGGTCCTCCTAAGGTTGCTGATACCCAAGGTAGTGATACATTACTGGAATTGCCACAGCTCCATGCCTTGATGCACTCAACTGCTCTTGCTGACCCACAAGGTGGTTCACTGTCTGCAGCCATCACATCTTCCCTTAACATAAGCCCCTTAACCTCTATTGCTCAGAGATAGGAGAGTATGGACCCATAGCAGCTCTGCAACTCATAAATAGCCAGACACCTGCTGATCGCTGCTGAAATACCTCATATTGAGTCAGCTTTGGCCACAGAGGGCTGAGGGCAGAGAGCTGATAGATTTGCCATTTAGGAACCAAAATAGGAAGTAACTATTCTAAATAAAGAAATTTGGCATTGTTTTCATTCATTTGCTGACAGAACAGCTGCCATCGCCAGAGCCTTCCACAGGGACTGCCTTGGATCATGCCAAAGCAATAATCTGGTGGTTTGGAAGCTGCAGACACTCATCCCAAGGCCCTAGCTAGAACAGACCACACATCCAAAAGGTTATCTTGAAAGGACAGGTGCTTACACCACCACCACCAAGGCAGCCCAGCCTGGTATTTTAGGTGTTCCATATGCAGGGTTTCCCCTCTTGCTCCACATTTCCCAATGGAGGTGGACATTTTCACACCCCCAGAAGACAGCCACCTAGGAGAGTATCTGCAAGGGGAAAAGAAAGGGAAGTGGAAGCCGAAGTCATTCAGACTACTTGAGACAACATGTTTTAAGTTCATATTTCTCCTCAAATACCAGGAGATTATTGTTCAAAGTGTTTGAACCAAATATTTAGGTAATTGCCTCCATTATTTCACTTGGCTTTCCATGGAAAGACAGCCGAAGATATTAGCAAGTTCTTATTGTCCTACTCACCTTGGTGGATATTTTGTTGCTTCTCTCCCAAGCCCTGAAGTAAATTTATGACTTGTAATAAGGCAAAACAACCTTTAGCATCTCCTCTGGCCCCTATGCACAGGCAGAGTGCAAAGCAACTTCTGTCATGAAAATAAAGGTCCTTCTTCTCACGCTAATAATGTCAGACAGACCCACCACCAATATACAGTAGGAAGTTACAGGGCTCCATTTCCATGAAGGATACATACATTATTGATGGAGAAGGAGGTCAAAGGAGTGATGAATGGCAGCACTGA
Source organism: Callospermophilus lateralis (assembly GCF_048772815.1). Classification (NCBI taxonomy): domain Eukaryota; kingdom Metazoa; phylum Chordata; class Mammalia; order Rodentia; family Sciuridae; genus Callospermophilus; species Callospermophilus lateralis. The sequence goes on along the minus strand of NC_135325.1, from coordinate 88,618,007 downwards.
CAACAGAAAATCGAGGGAGTGGATCTGCCTGAAGGCCATGGCAGCATGGGACCCTACTATAGTCATGGAGGACAATGAAAGATTATAAGAACAATACCTGGGGGCTGGGGCTGTACTGCAGTGGTAGAGTGCTCACCTAGCATATGTGAGGAACTGGAATTGATCCTCAGCACCACATAAAAATAAGTAAATAAATGAAATAAAGGTATTGTGCCCATCTACAACTAAAGAAAAGAAAACAATACCTGAAGCTCTTTTCCCCTGGAATCCTGTCTTAGCCCACACAAAACAATGAAAAGAGGTACAGCCAAGCTGGCAAACAGCCTTCCTTTTAGTCTTAGGGCTCCTACAGTTGATATCAAGTAAGATGTGAACACATCACTCCCTCTCTCCACCACTGGGACCATCTGAATTCAGTCCCTGGATTCCGGCATGTCTTCAGACAACAGGGGACTATAAGAAGCTCTGATTCTTGACATCCGGACACTCTAGATTTGGGGCAAGCTCTGAACCAGCACCTATTTTCCAATAACTGGGATCCCGCACTCACTTGGTAATCCAGAGCCCCCATTTCCTGCCAGTTGTATATGCCCACACTACAATGACCTAGATCCCTGACTCGAGCTCCGTGCTTGAGTCAGCATTCATTATTCATCATTCATTTGCCCACTATTTACTATGCACCTCCTCTGGCCCAGCACTCAGTTAATTAGGCCAAATGGAAGCAAAGCAGACATGGTCCTGGTCCCAGGAAGCCGACAGGTTAGTCTGGTAGTTGTCAACCTTATCAGACTTGCTATCCCTTTCTAGAAATAAATCTGTTTTTGTTTCACTTCTTTACTATTCTGAAATTAAATTTGTCACTATTATTGCCTGCCTACATATATACATTTTAAGCATAGATGGATGTCCTGCCACATAAAGAGAAAATGAAGGTAATCCATAATAAATTACTATGTCTTTAACTATGTAAATGTTCATGCAGTACTACACAGAAACTAGATGAAGTAGGCAGAGGCAAGTGCTTTTTCATTGAATCCCTATGAATGCAACAGCTCCAAACAGATAGGGGTGTTGTCTTTCTACTCTAATCCCCAAAGCAGCATCACAATTGTTGATATGATTTCCTGAAATGGTAGATGACTCAGTAAACCTCTGAGGAAAAATATCTCAATCTTCCAACTCTTCGTACAACGTTGCTTTAAAACTGGGTGTATATAGTGAATAGCAAAACCCTGAGTGCTTATACGTAAAGTATTTGAATATAAATTCAGATAATTATAAGCATGGTTTTTGCTTTCATGGAAGCTTTCATGGAAGTTCAGCATAACATTCAAAAATCATGTGAGACTCTGAATGATTCTTCATTTTGAAAGAGTGACCTGGGCTTTGCAAGACATCTGGTATCCCCATTTCTGATGCACTAAATACCTTCATGTATTATCCAAAAGTCCCATAGGGGGCAGTATTGTCTCAGTTGAGAGCCTCTGGTCTACTCATTCAGTTCCTGGCAAACTGGGGCTTCCCCTGGTTCTGGTTAGGTTCCAGTCTCCTTTGCAGGGCCCTGGAGTCCCACCCTTGCTACCAGTGTCTGTGGAGATTCCTAGGCCTCACCCACTCCTGATCAGTTCAGCTAGGATGGGCAGGACTTCAGCTTCCATCAAAGTCAAACTGCTTCTCTTAGGTAGCAATCTGTTGTTGCCACTGTCTTTGAGTGCCATTGAGTCTCCTGCCCCATCTTAAGGGGTATGTTTCCTTGCAGATGTCAGCCTTCCCACTCTTCCCTACCCCACCCCCATCCCCAGACTGTTGCTATTCAGAAGAAGTCCAACTGCAGCAAGCTTCCAAGGAGGGCCTCACCAGATCCTTGTGGCTTTCTGCCTGCAGCTAAATTCCCTTAGGATACTGAAATAGGAAAGAATTTTTCCCTGCAAACAGAATACAAAGAGAGTCAGCCACACTGAGGGCTTTCTTCTAACAGTCTTCACACAGCTTTCTTGAGGGCATCACACCAGAAAGCCCCAAATCATTTGAGTAGCTGGTCCATCTGCTTGCAGGGAACTATAGTCAAGAGTATGTGCCCTGGAGGCTGAGGATGTAACTCAGTGGTAGAGCACTTGGCTAGCATGAACAAGGCCCAGGATTTCATCCCCCAAACCACAAAATATTTTTTTTCAAAGAGCAAATGTCCTGGAACCAGACCGTGGCTCAAGTCCAGGATCTACCTTAAACCGCTTAGGGTCTGATCTAGGAAGTTGTCTTCAATTCTCTGGGTTGCAGTTTGCTCATCTGGAAAATGGTGATAATAATGAATGCTTATAAGAACATAGCACAGTGCCTGGCACATACTAATCCCCCCATAAATAGTTGTTATTGTTACTATTCTGACAATCTCACAATATGCACCCTGAAAACTGGTTCCTCCTGATTTGAATTGTCCCATCCTGCATATTTTCATTTCACCTTCTAGACCAAGGCAGATGTTTCTGTGTAGCTGACCAGGATGAACTGCATCATAGGTTGAAGTTCCATTCAATGAAAATTATTGATCTGGTTAAAATCTTAAAGACTCTCCACTAAGATATCAGGAATGGATTTTTTTTCCTACCCTGTTTCATTCCACAAAGAAAATTTGAGATACGGCCATTGAGCAGAGCAGGATCGGGGAGCAGAATTAACTAAGCACTGTCCTTAAATAGGGTCCCTCCTTCCCTATAAAATTCAAGAATTGTCTGAAGAGGTGGCTGGAAAAGTTGGCTGCATTGTTAGTCACCTAAAGTAGTGTCTGTACAATGCCAGAGCTTTCGGAGGAAAAGGGAAAAACACCATCAATCATCCAGGTGCCAAAGAAAGCATTCAGCTTCTGTGCAGAGACGATATTAAAAAGTCATCTCAGTGCAAGCAGCTAGATTAAAGCAACAGACAGGTTCTAACCTGTTTGCTTAGCATTAAGAAGGGTCTTGAACAACCCAGAAACTATTGAATAGAACAGCACACATTCATCAATTAGTCAATATTTATTGAGCACATGCTATGTGCCTGGCACTATGAGGGCAATAGAAAAAAAGAAAAAGAATATAAGACTGTCTAGAACCTTCCCTTGAAGAACTTGCTATCTAATGAGGGGAGAAGGATAAATCCCTATACAAAGCAATAGAAAGCCCTTCTGCTAGGTTTTCAGAGTAAGCCAACATCCTTTTAGTTGCTGTAATTACAGTCTCATAAAATCAAGCAGAGCAGATGTTCTGCTATTTGGTAAAAGAAAAAATATAGTCAGGCTTATTAAGGTGGCTGTTTGACTTTATAAGGAGTCAAAAAGCATGATTCAGAACCAGGTTTCCACGTCAGATGGGTCTGCATTTAAACTCTGGCCCTGCCACTTCCTAGCTGGCTGACATTGCCCTGGTTGCCCCTGTCAAAATTGAAGAGTAATAGCAATATCTTTCTTGAACAAGCATCATAAGAATTAAAAGTGATACCTTAGATAAAGCACTTAGCATGAACCCTACCTCACATCAACATTCCCTGAAAAGGTAGTTTACTATATTCTTTAAAAGACAGAAAATGACCATCATTGGCATTGGCCAAAAACATCTAGAAATTCTGAAAGAAAATTGTGACCTCTCCTATATGTAATGGGGGTGAGGAGCAGTGGGGGTAAATTCTCCTCCTTTCCTTGGAACACAAGCATTCTTGAAAAAGAATGAGAGCCAACTGAGCTTAGAAGGATGAGGAGGTAAAGAAAATGTCCCTATAACAGTTCCAAACCTCCTATCCCCAGGTTCATCTGGCTTTTATGCTGTTCCCTATTTTCCCTCTCACCAAGGAGGCCCCTTTCAGGGAACTCTGGGTCATCCAATTTCAATATTCCTCTTTACGAACTCCCTTTGCAATTTGGCATCCTACATCTTCTTTCCTGAGGGAAGCAACACAAGAAAGGAAACATTATAATGTGACCTTTAAAAAAAATGAATGACCTGTATGCAAAAACCCAACAGCACCTTTTAAAAATGCATACACAAAAACACAAAATCCTCAAAAAGGCTCTGACTCATGGTTGGGAGCAGCAATAAGCTCACCTGAATGGATTTTTCTAATTTAACTGGCAAAAAAAAAATTATCTCTGAATCCCCATCTCAGTGTGTGTAGTTTCCACCCCAAAAGGAAACACATTGGGCTATTATGAGAAATAATAATAATGGCGGTTCCGACGAAAATGAGGATGACAGAATTGGCTTCCTAAAATGCTACCTTCTGTATTTTGTTGTTTCCTGGTTATTAATACAATACATTTTGACTCTGAGTCGAATGTTTTACTTCTGCCAAGAAAAATCGTGAGTTACAGGAAGTCTAACGGACTTAATTAGTGAGGAGTTTAACTTAATCCAGTGCTTTTGCAACAACCCTGACAGAGTCCGCTCACTCCCTGCATTTAATGGGAAATAAGTGGTCAGAAATGGCCTTTACCAACCTTATTAGAGAAAAGGCACATGATGTGCACAAACAAGGCTGGTTCTTCCAAGGTAAAAATAATAGTCTAGGCACTGTAATTAGCAACTGTGTTTTTGCACGTAGGTTCCCATTGTATGTGTTACCTGTTGCTTTCAGTTTTCTGTAATTACAGTTTCTTATGATCAGACCACGCTGGTTTCCCTTCCTATTGCCAACCAGCATGCTCAGGAGAAAGTCATTCCTAGCCCCTCAAGTTTGCCCTGTAAGTATATTTTAAAAGGCAAAGCTTCTTAGCCCAGTCAAATGAAACTGATTGGAAAAGCACCATAGAAACGAGAGGCCTATTACATGTAACAGCCATACTCTTTGTAGGCCTGTCTTAAGCACCAATTTCCAAAGGAACAAACCTGTGCAGGCTTCAAAAGACAGCAATGAAGATGATCAAGGGATTGAAAAAGAGGATCCAGGGGAAAAGGTTAAAGGTATTAGGATTATAAGGATGGTTTAGCCCCAAGAGGAAGAAAAATGGAGGCCCAGCAGCTGTTCTTTCTTGCTATTGATGACACCGAATAAATGAATGGCAACATGAGACATTTTAGGTTAGATGGAAAAAAGTCCAGGACAAGTCTCCTTAATCACTAAAGACAATTTATTTTTTATTTCTAAAACATCACTCGAGCCCAACCCCTGTATTGGACAGTGTGCTGGGCACTGGAGAAGAAGTTCACAGGGTCATGATGGAAACACACAAAACTGATCATAACAAGACAGTAGAAAGCACACTATCAAAAGAAGCAACTAAAATGCTTTGGATTTTTGAAATGCAATAGGATGCCAGGAGTGGGAGCACATGCCTGTAATTCCAGATACCCTGGAGGTTAATGCAGGAGGATTGAGACTTTGAGGCCAGCCTCAGCAACTTAGACCCCATCTTAAAGTAAGGAATAAACAAATAAGGCTTAGGGGTATGGCTCAGGGGCCAATCACTTGCCTAGCTAGGCAAAGCCCTGGATTCCACACCCGGCACCACAAAAATAAATAAATAAATGGCAATAGCATGTATTATATATCATCTCCAGTGGGGTCTGAGGCAGTCCTGAGTCATCAAGTTCATTGATATTTCTGAAGCTAAAACACATGAATATTCACCTCCGGGTGTGATACATAAAGACTATAAATAGTCTCATGCCAGTTCAAGTTTTGCTGTCAAATGAGTTTGTCCTCAACTTACAAAGGCTTTCAGTTTTCAGAACTCTTTGTGGTTTGGGAAGGATAGATATATGGGCCTGAGGGCCTGTGTGAGGGGAAAACTCCCCTCACAGTATCAGACCCTAGGAATGACAGAGAGCTTCAGACTGTGGGAGGACCATGTGTCTCTAATGTGCCACAACTGTGCTGCCTGAGGACCACGGACATGTTTTGAGGATGATGTGTTTGTGTGCCTGTATGTATGTGTGTGTGTGTGTGTGTGCACAAATGTGCAAAGCAGGGGAAATCTCTCCGTAGATCCTCAGGTCAAATACGATTTTAGAACCTATATATGAAATGGTTCCTGGCAATATGCCTCCAAGTAATGGGATCTTTATTAACCAAATGGTCAATGAATGGGTTTTTACCATTATGATGAATTCAAATATTTAGTCCCATAGTCCCTATGAGCATGTTCATAGAATTTTTAGAATAAGCACCTTTGTGTGAGGTTTGCAAAGCAAGATAGAATCGCTGTATGGGATGGTCACATCTCTGGCCTTCCTTTTTTACATTTTGTTATTTTTATTTTTTAGTGCATTATAGTTGTACATAATAGTGAGGTATTTTTACACATTCACAAATACATGACACAGTTTTCTCCATTTCAGTCCCCACTACTAGTAGTCCCTTCCCTCTCCACCTTCCTCCCCCATGCCCTTCCTCTATCGGTCTTCCTTTTGTTTATTCATTTATTTTTAATTGATGCATTATAGTTATATATAAAACTGGAATGCATTGTGATATATTCATACATGTACTAACATTATTTGGTCAACCTAATTCCCCATTTCTTCCCCCTTTCCTCTCATGCTCTCTCCCTCTTGATTCCCCACTTCTAATTCACCAGTCTTCATAATAGCACAATTCACAAGAGCCAAACTATGAAGCCAGCCTAGGTGTCCATCAACAGACAAATGGATGAGGAACATGTGGTGTATGTTCGTGTGTATGTGTGTGTGTGTTTACATATATACATATACATATATATAAAACACATATACATATATATGTTATACACACACAGAGACACACAATGGGGTTCTACTCAGCCATAAGAAGGAAATTCTTATTTGTTGGTAAATGGATGGAAATGGAGAACATCATGCTAAGTGAAATAAGCCAGATGCAGAAAATCAAGGGTCAAATGTTTTCTCTCATATGCAGAAACTAGAGAGAAAAAAAGGAATAAAAAATGGGATATCATGAAAACATAAGGGTGCTCTGGACTTCTTTTTAAGTTGTGTTCTGTGAAAAGTGGCAGAAAGGGGAGGCTGGCCACCCCACTCCCTCTCCCACAGAGACTCCAGAGGGTGGCAGGCATGGCAAATAATAAAGCTGAAAAACCTACAGGGAGGGGCACCCAAGCTTCTGGTTATCTGGATTGGGGAACACCCAATTACCCTCTACCAGTTGGGCAGCTTCACTTAGGGGCAACCTCCCTTGAGGGGGAACACCCAGTGAACTTTGCCACACCCTCAGAAGTTGTTCGCTTCCTGAAGAAAAGGAGGCAGTTACTGAGCTCCTTTTCTTCTGTTCCCAATAAGAAAATGGAGATCCCTTTCAAGGACCATTTTCTTCTACCACCTACTCATAACCATCACCTAAACTTAAGCTCAAAGAAACTAAAGCTCTCTTTTCATCTTTAGACTTGCTCTGTCCTCCTCTATGGCCTGGTCCTCCTCTCAGCCCTCCAGGAATTCAAGTCCACATCATTTCAGAATGAGCTCAGTCTATAACCACTCCCTTCTAGGCCTGGCTTCCCAACCTTGGTGATTCCAAAGCACACATCTGTTGCAACACACTCGGCCCACCCTAGGCAAAATTGATCTGGAGACACAGCCCTCAGTCAGCTGATTCCCCCACCTCCATGCCCCACCCCTGCTTACACAGCTTCTCTCTTCTTTGGGGAGTGAGTTTCCTGGAACCCTTCCCTCTCCTCTCCCTGACAGGAAAGTCTGTGATAAAGAATTTGAGCTGAGATATAAATAATAAGCCTGCCTTACTGGGCACCCCTGCCAGACTACCTCTTGCAATTTGACTCAAGGAAATTGTGCATTGAGGGTAGTTCAGGGTCATCACTCACAGACAACAACAAAAAACGGGGGGGGGGCAAGATTTGTAGACAGAGTGAGCCTTCTTGGTACCTTTAGATTCCATGTGGGACCATGGAATCAGCTCTTTCCTTCTTACACATCTGAAATGTTCTTATATAAAGAAAAGAATTTACCAATGTCTTAAAAATGGTTTTTTTTTCATCAACAATCTAACAAGTTATCATAGAGGCTAACACATGAGCTTTGAGGGTCTCATTCAACCCAAGACATTCCACCCAGGGCTCCCAAAATTCATGGCCTTTTCACATGCAAAATATGTTCATTATATACCAATAACCCCAACGTCTTCACTTACTCCAGCACCAACTCAAAAGTCCAGAGTCTTATCTGAATCAGATATGGGTGAGACTTAAGGCATAATTCATCCTGAAGCTAATTCCTCTCCATGTGTGAGCCTGCAAAATCCAACGAAGTTCTGTGGTTTCAAAAGACAATGGTGGAACAAGCATGGGATATACAGTCCCATTCCAAAAAAGGAGAAAAAGGCAAGAAGAAAGGAATAACGGGCCCCAAGCAAGTCCAAAAACCCAACAGAGCAACTTTAAATGTTAAGACTCCAGAATAGTCTTTCATTCCACATGCCACCTCCTGAACACACTGGGAAGTCTGGGCACTTAATGTGTTGGGTGGCTCACCCTATGGCTTTGCTGGGCTTAGCATGTTCAGCAGCTACCATGGGTTGGAGTCTCATGCCTAAAGCTCTTCTAGGATGGTGTTACACACTGGGGACTTTACAATTCTGGGCTCTCTGACATGACCTTGGCTCCACTAGGCATTGCCCTGGTGGAGGTTGTCAGCAGTGGTTCTGTCCCTGTGATGAATTTCTTTCTGAGCACCTAGGATGTCCAACACACCCTTGAAATCTAGGTAGAGACCTCCTTGTGTACTGAGCATCTGCAGATTCAGTGTCACATGGATGCCAGCAAATTTACTGCTTATAACTTCTAGAACTGTGGCAGGATGTGCCTGGGTCCATTTGAACCATATCCGGGGCAGCCTGAGGTGCGCTATGCTAGCTTGTGAGGAGAAAAGTCCCAAGGTGGCAAATTCTGAAGTTCCATGGACAGATCTCTGGAAATCTTGCCCTCAAGGTCATAACTTACCTCAAAGATCTCTGAAATGGCATTGCCTTTTTTTTCTTTTATTGTACCAGAGTTTGAACCCAGGAGCACTTAACCACTGAGCCACATTCCCAGCCATATATATGACTGTAGATGGACACAATATCTTTATTTATTTATTTTTACTGTGGTGCTGAGGATTGAACCCAGTACCTTACATATGTGAGGCAAGTGTTCTACCACTGAGCTTCAATGCCAGCCCCTTATATATATGTATTTTTGAGACAGGGTCTTGCTAAATTGCTTAGGGCCTCACTAAATTGCTGAGGCTGGCTTTGATCTCCTGACCTTCCTGTTTTAGCCTCCCAAGTTTCTGGGATTAACAGTGTGTGCCACTGTGCCTGGCCTTCCACTGTCTTAATGAATAGAATCTGGCTTCCTTCTATTCATATTAACCTAGTTAGCAAAGAGTTGCTTAGTATTCTCTCCCAAACTTAAATTTTATTCTTTACATGGCTAGGCTGAGAGTTTTCCAAATCTTTCTGTTCTGCCTCCTTTTAGTTATGAATTCCATCTTTAAATTATTTTTCAATATAAGAGGTCAAAAGAATACAGCACATGAATGTTTTGATGCTTAGATTTTTTTTTCTGCCAGATATCCTAGTCCATCACTTTTAAGTTCTGCCTTCCAGAAAGACCTTGGACATGACACAATTAAGACAAATTCTTTGCAACTGTGTAACAAGAATGGCCTTTATTCCCGTTTTCAATACCTTGTTCCTCATTTCCAGCTGAAACTTCATCAGAAATGCCCTTTGCTGTTCATATTTCTACCAACATTCTGATTATAATGACCTAAATATTTCCTAAGAAGGCTTAGGCTCTTCCCCTAGTTCTTTTCTTCTGAGCCTTCATCAGAACTGCCGTTTCCATATATGATGATCTAGGCTTTCTCCAACTTATTCCCCTAAATTCTTCCAGCTTCTACCCACTACGCAGTTCCATTACTGTTTCCCCATTTTGGGTATTTGTGATAGCAACAACTCCACTTACTTCTCAGTACCATTTTTTCTCTTTGTTCATTTTGTGTTGCTAAAACAGGATACCACAAAAATGAGTAGTTTATTAAGAATAGAAATTTATTTGCTCACAGTTTCAAATTCTGGGAAGTCTACAACCAAGGGGTTTCTATCTGGTAAGGGCCTTCTTTCTGTATCATCCCATGGTAGAAGGTGGAATGGTAAGAGAATAGGAGAGTACACGGGGTGGTGGTGGGACTCACTTTTATAATAAACCCACTCTGGTAATAACATATCCAGTCCTGTGATAAAAATATTACTATCCATTCACATGCACATGGGCAAAGATCCAACAAACATTGCCATACAAATGCAATACATTATAATCAATCTGGGAGAACTATGAGAGTGACTGAAGATATTAAGAAAGCTTCACAGGAGAAATATTTCATAGAGAATGTAAGGGACAAGTAGTAATTTTCAGGCAGACAAGGAAAAAATATGTAAGAGGAAAAAGGAATAGCATGTTAAGGAACAAAACATGGCAGTTCATGTGGAGCTAAATGCTGAATTCAGGATATGGTGGGGATTCTGGCGATCAATTACTCTGGTGGAAGAGTTTGAAAGGGTAGAGTATTATTGAGTGATGGCTCTGAGTAGAGTGAAATGATATTCAAAATTATAATAATAACCCGAGTATGGTGGTGCACACCTGTAATCCCAGCAGCTTTGGAGGCTGAGGCAGGAGGATCATGAGTTCAAAGCCACCCTCAGCAACTTAGTGAGGCCCTAAGCAACAAAGCAAGACCCTGTCTCTAAATAAAATATAAAAAGGGATGAGTATGTGGCTCAATGGTTAAGTACCCCCCTGGGTTCAATCCCCAGTCAAAAAAATTATAATAACCAGTACAACATGGGCATTAAGCAATCATAAGGGACCGAGAATAGTAAGGAAGGCCATACTGGAGCCACTAAGAAAAAGATTTCTTATGTTTAGATTAGTTTTGGTAACCAAAGTGAATTAGGTAGATAATTAATGGGTTTACCATTACTGATACTCCCATGTTGTTTGAACAGTTAACCTGACAGAAATATCAGGCATGCAAAACATGTATAAGATGGCATAGATTACTATTTTGCCATTGCAAGTTTGTATGTTGCACCTATATCTATGCATGAGAGATTCTTTAGTACCTTATCAAAACTTGGCTATTTATTCAGTAGATTGTCAGGAAGGAAGAGCATAGGCGTTTAACAACTTCCCTAAGTACATAGGCCACAGCCACACATATACCATGTCATTAATCAATGTCAAATTGCTCTAATGAAGTTGGTTGAACTGAATGCCTTCCCTTTGAAATTTGATCCCTATCAATTTCTTTAAAATGTTGTATCTAATAATTCTAATTAACTCACCTCTTTCCCTTATCTATTCATTGCCTTTGCTAATAATGTCAGATATTTTTAGGTTATAGAAGGAATGTTTTTTTCATTATCTTTAGACTCCATAGAACTATCTCTTAGTTAATTATCTTCTGATTCTCCCTGACTCATCCATGGTCATCCCACACTATGGTCTCATACTACATGGATTTTATTGTCTGACCTCTTGTTTTTCTGCACCTCCCATGTGTGAGACACAATGAGGTTATATTAATCATTTATTTGTAAGTGAACCAGGTCACCTTTCACGTCAGCTCTCCTAACATGTCAACTTTTAACACATAGAATACAAAATAGCCTGAAGAAATCACTTCCACCTAGGTAAGGACCTGCAAGCAAATCTTTTTTAGAAAATTAGTAATAACAAAATGATTTTCATTTCAGTTTAGCCTTAACCAAATCATTGGGACAATCTTCATCTTCACATGCTATAGAATGTGAGGAAAAATTCAAGATTGTACTTGTAAGAAGTGAGAGCCCAGAGTTGAAGCTTTGGAGCCAGCTTCAGTTTAAATTCCACCTTTACCACTTGCTCACTATGAGCCTTATGTATGTTTTGAACTTAAGCTATCTTAAGTTTCTGTGTTACTAACAGAGTTCAAATTACCTACTTTTTGAGATTGTTGGGAGGATTAACAGTAAGATGCAAAAACAGCAAGTGTGTTTTAGCATGTCAACACTCATTAAATGGTGATTATTATTACTATTGTTATCATGAGTCTATAATAAAGCAGACTGTGAATAAGAAGCCCAAGTTCTGTTTTTAGCTGTACCACTAATGAGTCAAAGACATTGTTCCTTTGCAGAAACCTTGTCTGTAAAATGAGGAGATTTGCTGAGTGATAACTAATGGGTAACATGGGTTGTGCCACTCTCCTCTTCAGCATCCATAGCAGGCATCAATAATCAGTCACAGCATTCTTTCCTAATGAACAAAGACATAGACCTAAAATCATTCTAGATACCAGGTTCCAAATGATTTCTATTGCTCAATTAAATTTGGCAAATGAAATGAAGCTTGTTTGCCTTCCCTGAACTAAATGGTCTCAGATGTACCTTTCAGTGCTAATATTCTATGGCTCTGCAGAAGAAGTGCTCTATGATAGTGCTTGCAACTCAACTAGGAGGTGAGATGAAGAGTTCCAGATATGGAGAGTGACTTCCCATATAATGAGATAATATGATAATTTTATAACAATAATATTACAATATGATATAATAAATAATTCAACTTTGTATGATGCAATAAGATCCGCCTGGGTTTATGCTTGTTTCTTCTTCTGTGTTCTAACTTTGTGACCTTTGGCAAGTCAATTAACCTCTCTGAGCCCCAGTGTCCATTTGTAAAAGCAGACATAAGAAGGTTACATAACAGATGTTAACATTGGGGGAAATCAAGTAAAGGACACACAGAAATTCTCTGTACTGTCTGTGCAACTGTCCTGCACATCCAAAATTGTTATAAGAATTAAAAGTTTATTTTTGAAAAATGGGCAGGAAGGAAACTGCCTCAAGGAATTGTGGAGAGTAAATTAAATAAGGTGTGGGAAAGTACATAGCTTGATTCCTTTTTTTTTTTAATTCTCCTCCAAGGCAGGTCCCTTCACCTACACATTCAAACCTGTAGAACTCCTGGCAGCATTGACATTGACAACCTTGCTGCCAAGCTGTAGCCCTGAAGGCAAGGCTGGTTTTTACACAGACTGGGAGCCAATGAATGTGTCACACTTTGCCAGAAAGCAAGGTGTGACTGTCTGCCTCTCTTTGTTGGACTCTGAGTCTGCTTGGTGGTGATGGGGGTAGGTGGACCATGCAGGAGAAACGAAAGAAGAGAACCGTGGTAGAATCTGGATGGTGAGATTTGCACGTAGATAGTTAAGGAAGTAGGTTCAGGCTCCACTCCACATCCGCATATCTAAAAGTCTTCTTGTCAGTTTTAGAATCATACCTTTGGGCAAAAGCATTGTTTCCAGATACAGTGTGATGATTCAAATATGTTGGGTAGGAGGGGATCTGTGCTGTCTCAAAGCCCGTCTGACCCCCACATCTATTTCTTTCTTTTCCCTTCTCTGCTGTCTGTTGTAGGAGAGAAGTGGGTGGGGAAGATTGAACACTGAGGGTTGTTTCCCAGCCTATCCTGGTTTTGACCAATGGAATGTAATGATAGGACATAGAAAACAAGAAAAGAAAAATCAGGGTATTTCTCTCCTTCCCTCTTGGCCTCTTGTGTTGTCCCTAGCAGTGACTGTTTCTCTTGTGGCTCTGACACTAGTGACCAAGTTACTGTGGCCCCAGTTTCCACCAAATGGCCCAGCCCAGAGGTTCTAGTGTAGTAGCTCCCTGCAGTGACCAATCTCCAGGTTGCTTCATTGTCCCCCTCTTGGCATGGTAGCTCTATCATTCCCTGTATAACCAATTCCCCACATTGAATTCCTTCTCCCTTAAATACTCAGTGATTCTGTTTCCTGAGCTGGGCTTAGACTGATCAGACCTCCATCAGATAACAGCAAGGATTCTTTCTTTCCACTAGCTAGTTTCCATTTGGGGATGCAAGGCTCTGAGTATTATCTGGAAAATTTGGGTGGGTGGTCAGTGAATTAGAAGTCTGCAGAATTAGACATGGAGGTCATGCTCAAGAGAGCCCAGCACCTAAGAACACTTTGAAATGGTAACAGGGCAAGAACAGAAAAGCAGCTAAGCTAGTCCTGACGCTTCTTGTGTTTGCCCTCTCCTGACCTGTGAGTACTCTGGTAGCCTTCTACACTGAGAGAGAACAAGTCCAAGGCTAGAAAGAGGTGAGAGATGAGGTCCCTAGAATCAGCTCCAGGAACAAGGAAAGAAGAGGAGAAGAGCTCAGGATGTCACTGGCCTGCTTGTACATACCAGCTGCAATCCAGTCAGATGGAGGTAAACAAACATAGAAGTCCAAGCGATCCCGTCAATCAGTCTGTCCTAATGGACCATTATCAGACTGTCCCAGGGAAAGGATTTGCTTGAGGCTAAGTGGCAGTGACTTCAACAGCAACAGAAACCATGCAGTACCATCCCCAGGACAGGAGTCCCTTCACTTAATTTCCTTGCAAATTGTGTTTGGGGCTGTATAGAACCAGCCATGGTACTTGAGTTCCATTCATCAGCCACTAATTGACTGTGTGACCTTGTGCAAGGCACTTAATAGCTCTGTGTCTCCCATTCTCTTTGTAAAGCAGGGAGAGGGGAGTCTGGCCCCCTGCTTACCTAAAAGAGCACATTGTGAGCACCCAGTGTACATCAAACTGCAATTCTCTCTCTGCAGAGATACAACAGCAGATGTTCAAGGAATGCTTCCTACTGGGGGCTGGGAAAAACAGCAGCATGGAGGGGCTACAGTGTGGTGCTTAAAAGCATGGTTTTAAAGAAATTACTGTTAGTTTGTTCAGGGGTGACAATAGTATTGTCATTATATATAAAAATATCCTTAATTGTTTTGATGTGAATACTGAGCGCATAGAGGTAAATGATATAATGCCTGTGATTTCTTTCAGAATGTTCAGGCAAAACATAAAAGAAAAAGAAAGGGGAATAGATAAAGATAGGAAAAATCTTGATAGCTGTTGAATATGGGTGTTGGGTACACAGGGTTCCGTTATAATATTCTATAAACTTCGTATGTGTTTGAAATTTTTCATGATACATTATTAAAGCATACATTTTAGAGTCAGATCTGGGTTTGAACCCATTCATTCAGACACCAAATATGTATAACTAAGAGTGGATACCAGGCCCAGCACTTTGACTCAGCGCTGGTGGGTAGAGTGGGCATCAAACAGACCAATCAGGATTCTTAAGTATAAGAAAAACATTTAGATATTCTATGGCCAGAAAATGACAAGTATCCACTTCACTTCTCTTATGTTCTTTCCATAGTACTTTTCTGTTTGAAAGGCTAAAGTGTTCTTTGATAAGTTCTTCCATAGATCCTGGAGGTAGGCGCCACCCCAAGCTAAGTACTTTGGAACTCTCTTTTTAATACCTCTGCTACAGCTGGGCATGGTGGTGTAGGCCTGTAATCCCAGAGGCTCAGAGGCAGAGACGGGAGTATCACGAGTTCAAAGCCACCCTAAGCAAATTAGTGAGGCCCTATAGCAACTTAACAAGACCCTGTCTCTAAATAAAATATTAAAAAGGCCTGAGGATGTGGCTCAGTGGTTAAGCATCCCTGGGTTCAATCCCCAGTACCAAAAAAAAAAAAAAAATCTGCACCGTAGTCAGTAGCTAAGAAGGCCAGAAGCTCTCCTCTGGGAGGAACCATCGAAATCCATGCAGGCTGCATTCCTAGAGCAATTCACCTAGGCCCATCTATTCCTCATTACCCGGAGATTGTAGGACCTCCTTAGGTCACAAGCAAACTGCCCTCTGCCTCCCTCATCTGTCTTTCTCCCTCAAGCCTACATGGGATTGTGTAGTTGAAATAAGGTGGGAAAATAGGCTATCTCAAAAGTTAGGACTGTATTTGAGTCCTTGCTCTACCACTTACTGTGACTTTGAGCAAGTCACCTCTATACTCTGAGCTTCCCTGTCCTTTTTTGTAAGAGCATGACAAAATGTACTTCCTTCACAGGGTTTTGTAAGGATTAATGAGAAAATGTAGGCAAAGTACTTAGCCCAGTGCCAGGTACAAGATATGCCCTCCAAAAATGGGCACTGCTATTGGTAAGAGAGAAGAATGGAAACAATCTGTCTTCCATCCTGGTGAAAACAGAAAAGGGAGACAAACTGAGATTTCTTGGAGTCACAGCTTGCTGATTCAGATCACAAAGGTACTCTTAACAAGGGCCCTGAGGCAAAGGACCTGATTCACCTCACTAGGCTAGAGAAACACTAAAGATAGAGATCCTCTGGTGTGGGGACACCCTGGAATTTTAGAAAAATCCAATAAGAAAAGCCAGGGCTCAGTCCATGCCAAAGTTTTCCAGCTGATTCTAACAAAGCATCCTCTGAAGAAACCCACACCCATTCCTCACCTTCCATACCAAATGTTTTTCCACATACTGACAGTTACCAAGAAGTAGCCCTTGAACTAAGCAGATTTTTTTTTTTCTACCTGCAACTGCTCTTGATGGAGAAGCCCCAACTAATATCTCAAGATCTGGAAGTACTGGCACGCAACATAGCCCCCTAACTGCTCCACATATGCTGAGTGGACATATAGATGGATGGCCTGCTCTCCCTGGAGGCTAAATAAAATGTCAAAGAAGCAACCCTGGTGTCACAGTTTGCAGATTCCATTTTCCAGTTGACAAGACAGAAGCACGGAAAGGTTAAGTGGGTCATCTACCATGATCTGATGCATGAGGGAGGGGTGGCAAGGGGCTGAGTCTTCTATTCCTCCAGCCAGCCTATCTTTGGGTATAGCTTTGTGCCAAGGCAGCTCTTGGCATAGGGAAGGCCAAAGGGAGGATGAGGAGACAAGGAGAATGATTCCTAGAATAATCCCCTTTTCAAGACTTGGCCATAGTTTTAAATGTGGCAGAGAAAACTTTAGAAGCATGGATGGAGTGATACTTAGTCAAAAAGCATGGGTCTTGGAAGCCATGGGGGAGGGGCTTGAAGCCTTGTTTCTGTTCTTCCTGGCTGTGTCACCTTGAATTCACTCACCTGTAAAACAGAGATAAGGACTAATAGTATCTGCCTTATGGGATTTTTGTATGGATCAAGGAGGAAGATAAAGCACCTGGCACATAGCAATTGCTCAATAATTTTGATGATCAGCGGGTGCTTGTTCTATACCAGGCACTGGGATATGTGCTTTATCTACCTTCATTCATTTATTCCCTGTAATAACTATGAGGTAAGCACTGTTACTAGCTCCATGCATACGTAAGAAAAGTGAGGCTCATGGAAGTCAACTGGTCCAAGATGACCCAACAAATTAGTGATCATTCCAGTATTTGAACACAGGCACTTGGACTTCACATCCAGACCTCTTTAAGTTCTTTGCTGCTACTCTGTTTTCATGGGACATGTGGTCTCTGTTGGGAGGCAGGATAGGAATCAAGGGGCAATGTGAAAATGGTACAAAAATGATCCAAATTAAAACAAAAAGAAAAAAATTCCTGTTCAGATCTTGAAATATTGTTTTGATTTTTCCCCTTTGCAACATTATATCTCAAGATCTACCCAGAATAAAGAAAAGCACAACTGTATTATAAAAAAAACAAGGGATCTGAATCCAGGAAACAAGGTTTTTTGAGCACACACCCCCATAAAGAAATTTTAGAGGGGAGGCCAAACCAAGGCCTTGAAATCCCTTGTAAATATCTTCAGCTATATGCTTCCCAATATGCCTACAACCCCTCCAACCTCAGCTCACACACTTAAACTCACATATCCCCATACTATCATCTCTTTTGTTGATGCTTCCTTAGTGCTCCTTGGCTTTTTTTAAAAATTTATAGAACACATTGAAAACTATATTTTAAGACCCAAAAGCCCTTAGTGCCCCAGGCCCTCCCAGCCCCTATGAGGGCTGAAGTGACCAATATTTTTGTATTTCAACTGAGTCACTTTGCTCTAAACCATGGGTACTGTCGATGTATTCCAGGCCCAATTATCTGACTGTACATTTCCAAACCAATGCAGGCTCAAAATGCACTATTGCATGAGCTTTTATGAAGGGATTAATGTAAACTTCTAGCTTCTTAAAAAATTGTAGCAGAAAGTTGAACTCTTAAGTCTTTTCCTACACTTCGGGTTTCAGACCCATTTTCTTCCACACAAATTTGAAACAGATAGATGAATAATTGCCTGATCTTTAATGTGCCACTGTCATTTTTAGACATGTTCTTTTAAATGTCTAATCAATATGAATTCATTTGTCATTCTTTCCTGCAAGCATGGATCATAATAAACTCATCCGTGATTCATGAGAATGTAAAATATACTTTCATGGGCATTTTATTTTAATTCAATATTATTGGTCTTTATAAATGAAACATTATCTGTTTTCTCTTCTGAACAAAGAGTTGATTGGTAACTGCTCATCAGAGGAAAAGCTTTTTATCAGTCTTTGACAAAATCATGGGTAAAAATTAGCCATGTCTGAAGGATGACAAAACATCTGGATGGATAAAAAAGAAGGAGATGATATTGTTCAATGACTAGGCTGTTGGTCCAAGTTCTACTTGCCAATATCTGAATGTCTGATGTGAGAGGGTTGATAGTATATCCTTTTCATGCACATGTTCTAGCTCTGGTATATAGATGGCTTCCCAACTAAAGACAAATTGGATGCCTTTTTAATGAGGGAATATATGGAAACAACCAGACATTTAACGTGCAAAGGGTAGAACCAAGGAAAAATTATGACAGAAGACATTCTCCAAAATGTTTCTGCCACTTTCATAGAGTTGAAGCCTGAGCAAAGGCCATAGACAGGAGTTTGCAAGATGTGTACATTAAAAGTACTGAAAAAGGGCTGGGGTTGTGGCTCTGCAGTACAGCACTTGCCTAGCATGTGTGAGGCCCATATCACCACATATAAATAAATAAAATAAAGATATTGTGTCCACCTACAACTAAATTTTTTTAAAAGTACTGAAATATTGCAACAATGGTGTAGAAAATCGTGGTTACTATAAAAAAATAGAGAAAAGAGAAAGCATCAGTAGTGTAGCACTTATCAGAGAACCATTCAGTATGGGTCAGTGCTTATTAATCTATACTCACCTTAGACTGATGCAGTATGACTGAGGATGTTGGGTGGGGAAACAAAGACTTTCCCATGCATTCAGCACTCCAGGGCCCATGTGACAATCACATGCACTCTTAACACACTATTCAATTGCAACTCTGAATCAAGTGAGTGGACAGCCACGGCCTTTGTATAAATGTGGAGAAAACCAAACAAGGGAATTTTATTCTATGAAAGTAAACCCCCAGAAAAGCTCAATGGACACACTGAAAAGCATCCCGGAAGAGCAGAGTTCTCAGCACACCTTTAAAAACTGCAGATCAATAGAAAATAATTCAAAATCATAGAAGGAAAGAAATAGAAAAGGCTTTAAAATGATTGTTTCCATTCCCAGTCCCAGAATAAACCATATTCCTTTTGAAGATGAATCTACCCTGAATAGCCATTGTTCCAGTTGACAAAAAGTGGGTATAGACAGTAGCAACCAGCTGCTCTTCACTACTGAGGTTAGCTGGAGTGTAAATAACCTTCAACAGTCACAAGAAAGAGGGGAATACTACAAGAAGGGTTTACAAGGGAGACTCAAGAAGCTTCTTTCTTGAAAGCCCTTATGGGAAAAACCAATTTCATCTTCTTGATAAGGTCATTCAACTGGATTAATCAGCTGCTTGGCTTGAGTGACCAGACAATTTAGTCAATACATTTCAAGCCCTCCTAAAGCTAGACATGATCTAAAAACTCAACAGAGTTATTTTTATTTTGGTATATAACAGCAAGTATGACTTCTATTTAACCCTGTGCTTTTTGGGTGTACATCTTTGGGGACTCCCCTGAGACCCCTTGAGCATGTTCGGTTCACATCGATTCCAGATACACCTGAGATCTGATTTCAAGATAAAAGATTAAAAAGCTACTTCTGAGTTGCTACTTCTCAAATAATTTGGTTAAAAGCAGTGCTGGTGTTCTCATGGTCATTCTTCTCTATAATCAAATAGGTAATCAGAGTTATTAGAATACAAACAGTCCCCAACCTAGGATGGTTAAATTTTTCTACTTTACAATGGTGAAAAGCAGTATGAATTCAATAGAACCCATACTTTGGATTTTGAAGCTTGATCTTTTGGGGGGCTAGTAATATGTACTAAGACACTCTCTCGTGATGCTAGGCAGTGGCAGATAGCCACAGTATACCGTGTTGCTAAGCTACAGTGTTCAGTAGGTTGTATGTATTAAAAGCATTTTCAACTTATATTTTCCACTAATGATGGGTTTAATGAGACATAACCCCACAGTAAGCCAAGGAGCATCTGTATTTTTGTGCCTTGTAAGGATTTGGTGTGTGTTCATTGAATCTTAAATCCCATCAGTTTCTTTTCAAATAATTGTTTAATGCACACATGTATTGTATCTATATATCAATGTAAATATTTTGTGGCATCCTGATATACACAAATTACAATGTTTCTCCATTAGTTCAAGTTTGTATTTTGTTCAAGTGGGAAGAAAGCAAGCAACTAATGATTAATTGGGGGTACAAATACACTTCCAATACTCTGTGGTAAACAAACAAGCTGACTCAGTGTCTTGGGGAAACAAAACTTTCTCTGAGAGCCAGGAATCAAATAAACACAGGATGTGTCTGTGGCTTTTCAGCTTGTTCTTTCCAGTTGGAACTTTAGTCCACAATGACCTGACTTTCTTTTTTTCCTTCCTTCCTCCTCTCTTCCTCCCTTTTTCCCTTTCTTCCCAAACTCTCAACATAAGGTTTTATACTTTTCTGAGTTTGAAGATTGGACACCCCTGAGGACATGCTGTATTCTAGATTTTTTTTAAATGTGCTACATGAGACTTTTTTTTTCCTTTTTGGCTAAGGCTACTGGATGCCACCACTTGTTAGAGAATGATAAATTTCAGTCACACTCATCTTCATGGGAGCAAGTAAACTTGCAACAGACCTAAGTAGCAGAATATCCACTGGAATAATCAGTCTCACCCATTGATAAAATATTTTGGCATTCTGGACATAAACCAATGTTTCCCAAGCCATGTTCTACAGAAAACATGCCAGGGGTTAATAAGGAATCCTTAGTCAATTCGGCTTGAACAGTCTGCATAAATAAATAAAATATCACATATTCTTTCTTTCCTTGGAGATTTGTAGTGCATTACTAGCATTTTAAAGGCTCTGAGAAGTCTCTCAGTAAAGAATTCTGTTCAATTTTATTTAACTCAAAATATTCCAACTTCTTTGACTATGGATCTTTTTTTATTCCATCGGATAACAATTAACATCTTATAGAGTTCTGCAGTGCCTAACTTGAGAAATACTAGTCAAGTGAACCAGGAGAACTGTATTTACTGCTTATGGAGATATGATACCGCTAGCACTGAAATCCACCTCTTTTGGTTTTCTGGCCAGTCCATGCTGTTCGCAATTCATATACCACATGCTTTCCCCACACTCTTTTCAATTTCAGTTGTTAGCAGTATCTCAGGTTTCTCTAACTGGTAACTCTTATTAATCGAAGGTAATGGTTCTTAAGGTGTAGTCCCTGAACCAGTAGCATCAGCATCACCTCAGAACTTGTTAAAAATGCAAATTATTACACCTCACTCACTTTAGGCCTATTGAATCAGAAATTCTAGGATGTGATGTAATATTCTGTGTTTTAGCAAGCCTTCCAGTAGGGTCTGATATACCCTCAGATTTAAAAATCACTAATATTTTAAGGAAAAGTTTTAATCACTTTCCATACACCTGTCATTATTATTTCATCTTTTATCACTCAACACCTCCAAGAAAATGTGAAGTACACCAGGCAGGGTGGCGCATGTCTGTAACCACAGAGACTCACAAGGCTGAGACAGGAGTATCACATGTTCAAAGCCAGCTTCAGCAACATAGCAAGATCCTAAGCAACTTTGCAAGACCCTGTCTCAAAATAAAACATAAAAAGGGCTGGGGAGGGGGCTGGGGTTGTGGCTCAGTGGTAGAGTGCTTGCCTAGCATGTGTGAGGCACTGGGTTTGATCCTCAGCACCACATAAAAATAAATAAATAATAAAGGCACATCAACAACTAAAAGAAAATGTTAAAAAGAAGGGCTGAAGATGTGGCTCAGTGCTTAAGCAACCCTGGGTTCAATCCTCAGTACAAAAAAACTTCTTTGGCAAACAAATTACTCATTCTTTCTTTTGATATATTTAATTTGAGATGAAAATCTTTGCCTGAAATTTGTGAAGATTATTGTCCTTTAAACAGTCTATGTACTTCAAGAAGCTTGTCCAACCAAGCCATGAAATGCTGAAACTTCTTAAAGGTACTGGACATATTTGTCTCTGAACAATAAACACATTTTAGCTTGGGTGTTTGGAAGGTTACATCGTGAACTCTTCACAATCTCATCTCATCCCTCAACAAACCAACACATAATCTCCTGAGTCCAATTCAATGCAAAGTTTTATGCTCTGAGCAATGGGCTTTTACAGAAGAACATGATGTAGACCCCTCTGCACTCTGGAATGTTATAGTGTCATCTGAGAGAGAATTATCCTATCAAAAACTGTCCAACAGGGGCTGGGGTTGTGGCTCAGCAGTAGAGCGCTCGCCTAGCACATGTGAGGCACTAGGTTTGATCCTCAGCACCACAAAAAAATAAATAAGTAAAATAAAGGTATTGTGGCCAACTGCAACTAAAAAAAATATTTAAAAAAACTGTCCAATAGCACTAGCAGTGGTTAGAAAGTGCCAGAAGAATGCTACTAAGCAGTATGCATCTATACTAGAAAGGCATATTGTGAAAGAACACTGAGGAGTTGAGAAGCAGAAAACACGGGTTTTAGTTAAAATGTTCAATAGTCCTGTGATTTTGGGAAAACTCTGTGAGTTTTAGTTGATATTTTGTAAATTAAGGGTAATAATATCATACATACCCAAAGGTAGGAAATGGAAACGGATGCACTCTTGAGATACCTTTTAGTTGAAGATCTATGATTCTGCAAAGTCTCAAACTGATAATTCTGCAAGTAAATGGAGGGGTGAAATTGACCATGGTCCTAGAGAGTTCATTCTCCAATGCAGGCTTGCCAGCTCTTCTGACATTTTTAGAGAAACTGGAAATAAATATTTCATGTGAAATTTACCCATTAAATTTTTGCAGCTAATTATATATATATACTTAATTGGGCCAAGCTAAATGTATCTGTGAGCCAGATGTGGCTTGTTACATTGCTAATTGGTAACTTCTGGACTAGACACAGGTCACATAGGTGTTCACAGGGAAAGTAGGACTGTGGGGATTTCCGCAGAGGATGAAATGAAATGGTGGTATCAATTTAATCATTAAGAAACCTCACCTCAAACAGTGTCAATATTTTTTTCTCGCCAAGCCTTTGTTTAGTATTACACAGGCATGGCTGCAGTCAATTATGGGCTGCTTAGATCCCTCCTCCTTAAAGCTCTCCCTGACCACCCCAGCCCCGAGTGCTCTCTCCCTCCTTTGAGTTCCCATAGCAATTATTTTTTATGCAATTTATTTGGCAATTAATCACATAGTGTCTTGTGTCATCTTTTCTATTGTGATCTTGAACTGCTATTTAAACATGTTATATTTATTTAAGTTTCCACATGTTTGCACCTTCTCTTCCCCCTGAGTTGGTAAGCTCTTTGAGGATAGAAGCCAGATCTTATTCCCCACAGTGCCTGGCACAGAGTAGAAGCTTGATCTGTTTGGGATTTAATTTCAAATACCTAAGGCTATCTCTCAACTGATTTTAGATCTCATCATTTCCAATACAGTCTGTTCTTACCACATATGAAGTTGTAAATTTTTATTTAATAATAACAGCTTCAAGAAAGTGAAAAAGAGGGGCTGGGGTTGTGGCTTGGTGGTAGAGTGCTCACCTAGCATGCATAAGGCACTGGGTTCGATCCTCGACACTACATAAAAACAAACTAATGTATCCACCTAAAACTAAAAAGATACATAAATAAATAAATATATTTTTAAAAAAAAATTTAAAGAAGAAAGTGAAAAAGAGGGCACATAAAATGATCAAAAACATTCACA
Organism: Callospermophilus lateralis; assembly: GCF_048772815.1. Lineage (NCBI taxonomy): Eukaryota > Metazoa > Chordata > Mammalia > Rodentia > Sciuridae > Callospermophilus > Callospermophilus lateralis. The sequence goes on along the minus strand of NC_135325.1, from coordinate 88,593,927 downwards.
TACAAATATCTGGCAAAGGACTTGTATCCAGAATATATAAAGAATTGTCACAATCCAATAATTAAAAAGTTAGATAACTCAGATGATTTGGGTAGACATTTCTGCAAAGAAGACATGAGCACAAATCTATAATAAGCACATAAAAATATGCCTAACCTCCCCAGCCATCATGGAAATGTGGCCCAAAGCTATGATGAGATGCTACTTCACACTCTCTATGGTGGCCATAATAAAAATAATAATAAAATAAGATAGCAAATATTGGTGAAGATGTGAAGAAATTGGAAACTTCATTCTCACCACTGGCAGGAACATAAAATGGCACCTCTCTTTGGAAAATGGTTTGGTAGTTCTTAAAACAATCAATCACAGCATTACCATACAATCCAGAAATGCCAGTTCTGGGTATACACCCTAGCAAATTGAAAACATATCTTCACACAAAAACTAGTAAATGAATGTTCATAGCAGCATTATTCATCACAGCCAAAAATGAAAAAAAAACCCTAAATGTCAATCAGCTTATGAATGGATAAACAAAATGTGATGTCCATACATAGACTATCATTTAGCTGTAAAAAGGAAGTTCTAAGATAATCTATACCATGGATGAACTGGATGAACCTTAAAAATGTTATGATAAGTGAGAGGAGCTAGTCACAAGAGACCACCTATTGTGTAAGCCCATTTATATGAAATGTCCAGAAGAAGCAACTCTATAGAGATTGAAAACAGATTAGTAGATTACCTAGGGCTGGCAGGGTATGGACGGACTGTAGAGATGGAAGTGGCCACCAGTGAATACAGGTTTCCTTTTTGGAGTGATGAAGATGTGCCAAAATTATGTTGTGTTGGTGGTCGCACAAATCTATGTTAAAAGGTACTTAACTGTATACTTCAATGGACACATTTTTTATGGTTTTATGATATGTGAATTAGGTCTTAATAAAGCCAGTAAAAATATCAATAGGTAATATCATATAGCACCTACCATTCTTTGCCTACTCTTTTAAAGGTATTATATGTACTTGTTTAATCTTTATGAAAACCCTGTCAGGTAGATAATTTCATTGTCTCTATTAGACAGATGGAGAAATGGAAGTACATAAATACTAAGTGATTTTACCCAAGGTCTTAAAGCTAGTAAATGCTGGAACTGGATTTCAAATCCTGTCTTCTGGGTCAGAAGTGTATGGTCTTTGTCACAGTGCTATATAATGGACCTAAGTAGTCAACACTTATCGTTTCTCTGTTGTTCTGCTGGAGCCATAATCTAGAGGCTTTGCATATCTTTTCTCTGCAAAGACCTGGATGAACAGAATGTGAATACAAGGAAAATGATTAGCAAAGAAAAGGGAAGAGGCTACAGGAGAAGCAAGAGGAGCACATTCATAGACACTCTGGCTCTGCAGTAATTGTGCAACTCTTTTTTTTCTGTCCATTGCAGGAAGAGTATGTATCTTCCTTATTATGACACATACTGCATCCAATGAGTATGGCTAGGGATGGGGACAAGTCTTACCAAAAGGCTCTGACAATGATTTAGTGGCCACATCCTTTGCCTTCTGGAAGATGGTGCCCTGGCTCAGAGTGACCCACGAAGCAGAATAAAGATCACTCACATTTTACCCTGGATTCCTAGGAGTCAATGGAGATATCTGCCTAGATCCCCTGACTTCCAGGTTTCTTAAGGCAGTTGGGTTTATTCTATTGCAAGTATTTATTAAGTAAGCTATGTTAAGTTGATCGTAACAACCTTTCAGTGAGTACTTATCCTATGCTAGCCTATACATGTACTCACTTATTTAATCCTCAAAACATCCCTAAGAGGTAGATACTATTATTATTATTATCCACATTTTACAGATAAAGAAAACGACGCTTAGGGAGATTGAACTCATGCAATAATTAAGAACAGAGTCATTATTCAAACCCAAATCTCTCAAGATACCAGCACTTTTCCACTATAATATACTTCCTCTGACACATGTTTAATGAGCCCACATTTACACAAGGCACTGTAGGGGAGATGGTAATACATTGTGTCCTGTTCTCAAAATACTTATAAATTAGCAGGGGAAACAAGATATAAATAAAGACTATATATAAATAGTGTCATCTATTCAGGAGGCTGAGGCAGGATTATCTTAAGTCCAAACCAGCCTCAGCAACTTACAGACACTAAGTAACTCAGCAAGACCCTGTCTCTAAATAAAAAATAAAAAAGGGCTGGGGATATGGCTCAGTGGTTAAGTGCCTCTGGGTTCAAATCCTGGTACCAAAAAAAGTTAAATAGTGCTATAATAATACAAAAATAATATAATAATAAAGTATGTATATATACATATATATGTGTGTGTGTATATATATATACATATATATATATATATATATATATATATATATATATATATATATATAAAATACACACACACACATATACAACACTGGAAGGAAAGATGATGTCTATTAACATTTACAATGTGACAGGCTCTGTTCTAAAAGCTTTACAAGTATTACCCATATAATAGGTGAAGAAACCAAAGCAAAGAGAGGTGACATTTGACCCAACATCATATAGCTTTTAAGTGGCAGGGTCAGAACTCATACCTATGCAGTTCAACTCAAAGGCCCATATTTTTGGTTATTGCCACAGAAGGTATGGTACTATATAATAAGAGTAGGAAAAACAAATGTTACAGGAGTCCAATGGAGGATGCTATTAATTCTATTTGAGGGGCAGTTTGGAAAGAGTTCTCAGGAGATGCAATAGTTGTATGGAGTCTTAAAGAAAGATAGGATTTGCCGGGCACAGTGGCACATGCTTGTAATCCCAGCAGCTTGGGAGACTGAGACAGGAGGAGCACAAGTTCAAAGCCAGCCTCACAAAAGTGAGGTGCAAAGCAACTCAGTGAGACCCTATCTCTAAATAAAATACAAAACAGAGCTGGGGATGTGGCTCAACGGCCGAGTGCCCCTGAGTTCAATTCCTGGTACCCAAAGAAAATTAAAACAATTTTTTTCAGCAAAAGAAAGATAGGAATTTATTGGCAAGATAAGAAGAGTCAGGGTGTTCTAAACAGAGGGAACAGCATGTAACTGAATTTCTGCAAAAGTCTGGTTTATCTGAGGAATGTTGAAAGGTTCAGCATGACTGGAGTCTAGGGTATGTGAGGATTATGATGGGTGTGGAGAAGAAGTCAAAGTGCAAGATGAGACTAGTAGAGTAGGCTGGGTAATCAGAAAGTAAACAGCCTTATGTACAATAGAACAATTAATAAAGATGAGCTCTAATATCTGTGTTCTACAAGATTCTACCTTTTAAAATTGACCCCTTCTTTTGAAGAAAAAAAGGTTCCTTTCCTTTCTCTAAGCTTAGAAACTTGGTTTTGCTAGGCAGGGATGAGAGCTCTTGGGGGAATTGAGTTTCCTTGGTTTTTGCTTGTTTATTTGTACTCTTTTTCAAACTGAGGATTGAACCCCACACTTCTTAGTCAAAAACTCTACCACTGAGCTACATCCCTTCAGGATGTTCTCTTTGGAAAGGAGATGGGCTATGGTGAGAATGAAGACTGTAATGCAAAAATCTCCTCAGAGAAAGACCCTCATATATTCAATTGAAGGGACAGAAAACCTTCTGTTAGGTTGGGTGCAAAAATAATTTATCCAACACCCACCCATATTCTATGTACACACACCTTGGGAGGAGCTGGTTCTGAGATCAGGAGAAATAAGCTATAATTTGACTCATTTCCAGAGCTTCTCCTCCCAGACCTAGCTCCTACTTCATCTGGTAAGCCTTTGGATCTGGAAATTCCTACAGTGCCTTTGCCACCAAGTTGTACAAAACTAAGGGAGTTCCACTGAATCCTATATGCAATGGGTCACCAGAGAGGGTTTATAAGCAGAGGAGTATTTGGAGGCTCAGATGGAGGCCTGAACTAGTAAGGAAGGATATGGAATTTAATCGACACAGGTGTTTTGTCAGTGGGAATAGAGGGAAGTGCCTTGCTTGATTCATGAGACCCTTCTAGGGTAGATTCAGACTTGGGAAAGAGAGAAGGAGAGAGGTCTCTCAGAGATTACCAACTAATTTGCCAAATGAATTCCCAGTAGGAAATTTGTTACAACCTTTGTCTATTTTAGTGTGACCTTCTAAAGCCATTGAGCTTGCTTTGATTGTCTGACTGGTTGATACATCAAAACCAGCTATGTCATAACCTACTTCTCATTTAGTCTAACCCTCAATTCCTCAGATCTCCCCTGTTTCCTTTTTAGTTTTCCTCATGCTTTTGTAAGAAAGGGATTTGGAATGTCTGAAACTTCCATTTTCACAACCTTCAAACAAGTCTCCCAGATCCTGGTGGCCTTTGCTTCTTGTTATTGATGGTGGTGTTTCGGTTGCTGGTTGTGTTTTTCTCCCTTTACAATTGGGACATTGCTTATTCACTTTCTGTTCAATAAAGTTCGTCATGACCCACTGTGCTTTCTTCCCAGACTTGTACATAATTATATTGTGTTTGTGTGTGGTTTGTTTCTTCTCTTTCTGTTTTTTCCACATGGCCTTCTGAATTTTCATTAAAGTATTCAAAAACAAAGATCTGACCAATCCACATGGCCTTCTGAATTTTCATTAAAGTATTCAAAAACAAAGAACTCTGACCAAAGCAGAGGCTTGGAGTGAATAAAGAATTCTTAGTAAATAATTTTTTAACAAAAATATCAATGGCGTAGAGGAGTCATGGATTCAGACCTGAATTGGATTAATTTTCTTAAAGTACACCCCTGATTATACTGTTGTCTTACTTCAAAATCTTTCATTGTTCCCTCAGCCCAATGGAAAGAAGTTCAATTTTCTAAACCTTCTATGTTCCAACCCAATTTCGCAGCTTTAACTAGTACTATTTACTATAATGCACTTGCCCACATCTGTACCTTTATTCATACTACCTATTCTTTTTAAAAATTTATTTATTTTAATTAAGTATATATGACAGCAGAATGCATTTTGATTCATTGTACACAATTGCAGCACAATTTTATATTTCTCTGGTTGTACACAAAGTGGATTCACACCATTTGTTTCTTCATACATGTACTTAGGGTAATGATGTCCATCTCATTCCACCATCTTTCCTGTCCCCATGCACCTTCCTTCTCCTCTATCCCCTTTGTCAAGTCAAAGCTCCTCCATTTTTCCCATGCCTCCTCCCTCCCCATTGTGGATCAGCATCCACTTATCAGAGAGAACGTTTGGCCTTTGGTTTTCTAGGATTGGCTTACTTAGCATGATATTCTCCAGCTCCATCCATTTACCTGCAAATACCATAATTTTATTCTCTTTTAATGCTGAATAATATTCCTTCATGTATTCTTAACACAGTTTCTTTATTCATTCATCTACTGAAGGGCATCTAGGTTGCTTCCAGTTTAGCTATTGTGAATTGAGCTGCTATGAACATTAATGTGACTGTGTTACTATAGTATGCTGATTTTAAGTCCTTTGGATATAGACAAGGAGTGGGATAGCTCAGTCAAATGGTGGTTCCATTCCCAGTTTTCAAGGAATCTCCATACTGCTTTCCATATTGAGTGCACCAATTTGCAGTCTCACCAGCAATGTATGAGTGTACCTTTCCTCCCATATCCTCACCAACATTTATTGTTGTCTGTATTCTTGATAACTGCCATTTTGACTGGCATGAGATAAAATCTTAAGAGTAATTTTGATTTGCATTTCTCTAATTATTAGAGATGTTGAACATTTTTTAATATATTTGTTGATCAAATGTATATCTTCTTCTGAGAAATGCCTGTTCAGCTCCTTGGCCCCTTTATTGATTAGGTTGTTGTTGTTATTTTGTGTGTGTGTATGTGTGTGTTAAGTGTTTTGAGTTCTTTATATACCCTGGAGATTAGTGCTCTATCTGATGTGCGTGTGGCAAAAATTTGCTCCCAAAAAGTAGGCTCTCTGTTCACCTCATTGATTGTTTCTTTTACTTAGAAGAAGCTTTTTAGTTTGAATTCATCCCACTAATTCTTTATTTTATTTCTTGCTCTTTAGGAGTCTTGTTAAGGAAGTCAGGGCCTAATTCAACATGATGAAGATTTGGGCCTACTTTTTCCTCTATTAAGCTCAGGATCTCTGGACTAATTCCTAGGTCCTTGATCCACTTTGAGTTGAGTTTTGTGCATGATGAGAGATAGGGGTTTATTTTCATTTTGCTGCATTCGGATTTCCAGTTTTCCCTGCACCATTTGTTGAAGAGGCTATCTTTTCTCCACTGGATGTTTTCAGTGCCTTGTCTAGTATGAGATAACTGTATTTATATGGGTTTGTCTCTGTGTCTTCTATTCTGTACCATTGGTCTACATGTCTACTTTGGTGCCAATACCAAGCAGTTTTTGTCACTATAGCTCTGTAGTATAGTTTAAGGTCTGGTATTGTGATACCACCTGCTTTACTCTTCTTGCTAAGATTGCTTTGGCTATTCTGGGTCATTATTATTTTCCAAATGAATTTTATGATTGCTTTTTCTATTTCTATAAGGAATGAGTTTGGGATTTTATTTGGAATCACATTGAGTCTGTATAGCACTTTGGGTAGTAGGGCCATTTTGACAATATTAATTTTGCCTATCCAAGAGCATGGGAGATATTTCCATCTTCTAAGATCTTCTTCAGTTTCTTTCTCTAATGTTCTGTAGTTTTCACCACTTCTATTTAACATATTCCTTGAAACTCTAGCCAGAACAATTAGACATATGAAAGAAATTAAAGGGATATGGATAGGAAAAGAAGAACTCAAACTGTCATTATTTACTGAATGCATGATTCTATACTTAGTGGACCCCCCAAAAAAAACTCCACCAGAAAACTTCTAGAATTAATTAATGAATTCATCAAAGTAGCAGGATATAAAATCAATACCAATAAATCAAATGTATTTCTGTACATCAGTGATGAATCTGCTGAAAAAGAAATTAGAAAAATTATCCCATTCACAATAACCTCAAAAAATACCTGGGATTTATACTATCTATTCTATCTTCTTCACCCTGCTTTCTACTCATGTGTCATAATGCTAACTGCCTCTTCATGCCTGGGAGATCTAGTGTTGATAATGCATCAGACCCACCTTTCAAACTCAGATATACTCTTAGTGACTGAGCAATCTTGGGCAGGTCATTTATTCTTGCTAACATTCAGTTGCCTCATCTGCAAGTGAGGATCATAATAAACTCTCCTCAAAGTTGTAGTGAGAAATTGATTTATGACATAGAGACACTTATGTAGTGCCCATTGCATTGTAGATGATCAATATTATTGAATGGATATTGAATGGATATGTTTCAGAGGGTTGCAGACTACCCAAAAGTCATCCATGCACCTCAAATTATAAATCCCTGTATTTTAATTCATAAGAATTGGGAAGTATATCTAAATGAAAATAATACCTTTTGCTTCCCAACTTAATGTTGCTTCTGTCATTCATCAAGAATATGTTTATGTGTACATATGTGAGTGAGTATGTGTGTGTTTAGAGGTGAGGTGGGTATTTGCTTCACTAATGTTTTTCAGAAGGAGTTGAGAAATATTCTTTTCAAAATAGATAAAATCAGATGCTAGGGAAATAGAGTCACTCACTCTAAGGAGGACCCAGACTGAGCCCAAAGGGGAAATGGAGGACTGTGCACAAAGCCAAAAAGAGTTACAATGTTCTTTTGTTCTAAAGTCACAACTTGTCAAGGAGGCAGAAGTCTCTTGAAATGAAGGCAATAGCCTGACAGAAGACTTCGATGACTTATGATTTAAAAGAAGACTAAAAGAACAGCTGAAAGCAGGAACCATTTTCCTTTTTTTCCTGTCCCTCATAGAGAAAGAGTTATATCAGATGAAAATCATAATCTCACCAAAGCATTTACTAAGAAAGTAGGCCAAGTAAAGGCTCTGCCTAAAAGCTATCATGGAGATGGAAAGCAATCAAGAATGGAACACTGGAGAGCAATTCAAAGGTGCAATGAAAAGGGGATGGGGGTGGTATGATACAGAGTTTCATGAAAGAGCAAGCTTGTTGTTAAGATAAAACCAGGGAAGGGCCTACAAGCTTCACCTGAGTGGTGAGAAAAATGATGGGAACTGAGAACCAGAGTGAGCAGGGTCCACAAAGAAGGTGTGTTTGCAATTAGGAGAGTTCCATTTTCACCAAAATGGCAAAGACAGCATTGGGGGACCCCAGCTGCCACTTCAGTTACTAAGGACCAAATGTGCCTTCCCAAAGAATAATTCACAGGAGGGAACTGGGTAGTGATTATGGCATGCCCAATTGGTAACTGATTGGTAGTTGTAGACATAATCGTACCCACCACTGGGTCTCCATAAGTAGTTGTTATAGATGGAAATGGGATTGCCTGGGGGAACTATATTTGCTCTAATCAGAACTACTATTCAATTCGGTAAATTTAACATAATATTGAGCTAACTGGTCTGTATCCTCTACTGTGCTAGCCCATTCAGATTCATTCATTAATTTATTGAACCTTTGCTGTGTGCCAGGAAGCATTATAGGAAATGGGAATATAGCAGTGACCAAAACAGACAAATTCTCTGCCCTTGTGGAGTGTACATACTAATGGGGTCAAAGAAGAAAATCAGCCAACTGCTACAGAATATCTTTTCTATATCAGATGCTATATGTAGAGCATCACATTTAACCCTCACAACAACCACCTATGAGAACAGTTATTATCACCATTTTACAGAAGAGGCAACTAAGATGCAAACATTAAAAACCAGTCCAAGGGCTGAGGCTGTAGCTCAGTAGTAGAGTGCTTGCCTAGCATGTGTGAGGCCCTGGGTTCGATCATCAGCACCACATAAAAATTAGTAAATAGAATAAAGGTGTTGTGAAAAAATTCTTAAAAAAAATACCAAGATTACACAATGAGATTACTCAACTTTAGTGGCAAAACTGACATTAGAAGCCATCCATGTCTGTCTCATTCACAAGTCCATACATTTCTCTTCTTTCATGTTTTGGCCTTCCACAAATATATAAGGTCAATTGCATCACTCTCAAGATTTAACTTTAATTTATTTATTTATTTATTTATTTATACTGGGGAGTTGAACCAAGGGATGTTTTGCCACTGAGCTATATCCCCAGCACTTTTCATTTTGAAACAGGTTCTCACTACATTGCTGACAGTCTTGCTAAATTGCCAAGACTGGCCTCAAACTTGTGCTCTTCCTGCCTCAGTCTCCTGGAGTAGTTGGAATCATAAGCAAGAGCCATTGTGCCCAGCTCAAGATTTAACTTTAGACTGTCTAATGGCCATTCATGAATGCCAGGATTACTCAAACGTCAGTAGATTCTGAGACAGACAGTGAGGATACAGAGATGATAAGACATAGCCCTTGCCCTTAACTCCTTCACTAAGCAGGAAGAGAGGCAGTCTAGCCAATATTTTGGAGCCCAGGTGGCAGGGAAAGACAAAGTCACTTCAAATCTCAGATCCACCTCAGTCTGTTGCTACATACATAAGCACATTACCTAATTTCTCTGCACTTTAGTTTCCCTGGGGACTATAAGAATTCAGGAAGACAATGATAGCAATAACATATTGTTCACTATGTGCCAAGCACTATTCTAAGCACTTCATATTATATTAGCTCTTTAATGGAGACCAGCAGTTCTCAAAGCTTGGTTTAAGGACCCCTGGGGACCTATGAGGTCAAAACTATTTTCAAAATAACACTAAGACCTGTTTTGCTTGTTTCACTTGCATCCTCTCAAAAGTATACAGGAGAGTTATCCAGAGGTTGCATGTGGTGTGAGATTGAAACAGATTGAATGCAGCAGCAGATACAAGAATCCTGTATCTTCTGCCAATCCAGATACTAAAGTGATTTGCAAAACTAGAAAACAATGCTATTCTCACTCTATTGGGGTTCTATTGAAAATAGTTCTTTCTCATTAAATGAAAATAGTTATTTTTCATTAAAATACATTGTGTATATTAACATGTACTGGTTTAGGATTATTATTTTAATATATTAATAAATATTTTAAATATATCTTTTAATTTATTTTTATGTGTGTATATGTTGCTGCAGAATAGGGGTGCTCTATCACTGAGCTACATCCCCAGCACATTTTATTTTTTATTTTGAGACAAGTATCACTAAGTTGCTGAGACTAGCCTTGACCTTACAATCCTCCTGCCTCAGTCTCCTAAATAGCTGGGATTACAGGCATGCACCATCACATCCAGTTTCTATTTTAATTACTAATAAGGTAAATATTGACAGATACATGTCTCATGTACAGTCTTTGAGATCTTCAATAATTTTTAAACATTAAATATTCTGAGGCCAAAAGATCTGAGAACCTGTCATATACCTCATACCTGAAAAAAAATTTAGCACAATGTCTGACACATAGTAAGCACTCAATAAATATAAGGTAATTATTATTATGTAGCCATAATAGGCACCAAATGAGAAGTACTATAAAAGTGCTAAATGATGTGGAAATTCACAGAAAAGAAAGCTTGTAACCAGCTCAAGGATTTTGGATCAGTTCCAGGCAGTTGATAGCATTTGACATGGGCATCAAAGAATGAATTGGATGGTGGACAGAGAGCTCTATGGAAGCTAGTTGATTCCTAGGTGGAAGAAACACTGAATCAGGAAAGTATACAGTGTCCTGTAGAAACAAGGAGTGGTCAAGTTTGACTGAAGCCAAATCCATGTGTGGAAAGGTAATAGAAAAAAAGTCTGGAAAGACTGATGGACATATAATTATGAAGAGCCTTGAATTTTGGGATGAGGAACTTTTATATTACTCATTAGGCAAGAGGGAGCCATTAAGTATTTTTAGTCAAGAGTTGTGGTTTAGAGAGATGACTAGTAGCTATGTTTAGGGTACCTCAGAAGAGGGAGACTGAATGTGGAGTGACTGGTTAGGAGGCTACAAAAATAGTCCAGTAGAAAAGGGAATGAAGAGCTGGACTAGGGTAGTAATGTAGGCGATAGAAAGGAAAGGAGTTGTGAGAGAAATGTAATGTCTATTACAATAAGTAATTATGCAATGAACTTCCACAACCTACTCTGTTTCACTTTCAACCTTAAAAACCTCCCACTGCCAAACACTGATTATAATAGAAATATTTCACATGTATGACCCCAAAGCTGAGCCTTGTAGACCAAAAAACCTGAGCAGAAAAACTCTGTAAGATGTCAATATGAATGTCCACAAGGAAATCAGTGTCCTGAAGAACAGAATGAAGGTAGAGAGGTATATTGGAGGTGAGGGTAGATATTAAAATTCAAAGTCCCTGTACACATAAAAAATTGTGCAGATGTATGGCTTATGCAATACAGTGGAAAGAGAAGTTATGAGATGAGCCTGAGGCCAAATAAAAAATCCTTTTTTCAAATGAAAGCAAAAGAAATGTTGCATCCATCCTGAGTAAGAAAATGCTGTACAGCACATGGACATGAGAGGGTGGGAGAGATTAGTCCATCATAGTTCTAGTGTTTTTGCTTGGTTAATTAATGGCTTGATTTGGGTGTGTTTTTTATTATTATTAATAGCAACAAAAAAGAAACCAAGCTATTCAATGATTTACTGTAATGTTCCCTTCATTCTCATACCATTCTTTCTGTGCTGCATAAGAGACAATGAAGTTCCTGGAAAACTGTTGGTATCTGTGCTCCAGTATGCATGCCATTTCACAGAATTGTGAAGAGGTGGGACAGGGGGTCTTTCAGACAAACAAAGGTGTTAAGGTTGTTGCTGTTCCAAGTGGCTAATACATATAGCTTTGCTGGGTAGGAGTGAATGTTATTGTTAGTTCTGATCCTGTGAAAAGTCAGTGTAGGTAAAACATTCACTTGGCAGAATTCCAAGCTTGGCTTTAAACATTTCTCTCCTGTGAGGGAGTGTCTTCAGGACTAGGTGGAAAACCTTGTGAATTCCATTCTTCTTAAAGGTTATTATTACCATCTACTAGAGGTCCCCCTCCACTTCCACCCACAGCCTGCCACCACCACTGTGGTGTGATTAGGAGAACTAAAGTGTGGGCCTGGTGTGGTGGTGCACACCTGTAATCCCAGCACTTAGGAGGCTGAGGCAGGAGGATTGTGAGTTCAAAGCCAGCTTCAGCAAATCAGCAAGACCCTGTCTCAAAATAAAATAGAAAAAGGGGTAGGGCTCAGTGGCGCATGCCTGTAATCCCAGCAGCTCAGGAGGTTGAGGCAGGAGGATCACAAATCCAAAGCCAGCCTCAGCAAAAGCAAGGCACTAAGTAACTCAGCAAGACCCTGTCTCTAAATAAACTAAAAGATAGGGCTGGGGATGTTGCTCAATGGTTAAGTTCCCCTGGGTTCAATCCCCACTACAGAGAGGGAGGGAGGGAGGGAGGGAAGGAGGGAGGGAGAGAGAGAGAGAGAGAAGAGTGAGGGGAAAGAGAGAAAAAACTGAAGTATAAAGGAGTTTCCCTGTTCCCTAAGTGGATCTTGGTTACTGGGCCATTGCTATAATTTGAATCTGATTTGTCCCCTTGGAAACCCATGTTGAAATTTGCTGTCATGGCAGTGTTTGGAGGTGGGGCTTAGTGAGAGATGCTTGGGTCATGAGGGCTGAGCCCTTGTGAATGGCTTAATGCCTTTCTCTTGAGAATGGATTAGCTATCATAAAAATTTGGCCCCCTTTCTCCCTTCCACATGTACCTGCTTGCTCTTCCATTTTCTGCTTTACTAAGAAACAACATAAGCTCCTTATAGGGAGCCAAGCAGATGCCAGCTCCATACTCTTAGATTTCCTATTGCCAGAAGTAAGAGCCAAAATAAAACTTTCCTTTATTAATTACCCATTTTAAGCTACTGTATACCAAGGAATTGGCTAAGACAGCAAGTACGGACTCAAGGAGAAGCAAATGACACAATATTATACCTGCCTCCTTCGAATAATTAAAAAAACAAGCAATGGTTAACATTTATTAAGGGCTTACCAAGTTCTGGATGCACCTGACTTGCAGTGTCTCACTGAAACTTTCACTCACCCCTACAAGGCAGGTACAGCAATCATATTCTAAATGACAAACAGTCTTGGACAGGATGACATGACTTGTTCAAAGGCACAGAACTAGCTACTAAGTGTCAGAGGCAGGATTTCAACCCATATCTGTGTGACTCTTTCCATTATGCCTCATTGCCACTAAATTTTTTTCTTTTTCATTTTCTCTTTGGTGCTTATGCTCTCTCACAGGCAAAACATGTTTTCAGTGCCCCATATGATTTCAGCACCATCAGTCTCCCTGAGTTCACTTGCAGAATTCTCTCCCATCTGAAGGACTGTAAGGTATCATGCCATCCACCTTGGGAAGCTACCCTAACATATTTGGGCTCTTAGAATAGAACCATAAAATCAAAGATTCAAGCCATCTAGTCCTATGTGTCATCCTCACGTTCACTTCTCTAATATCCTTGTCTGGAGGCTGTCTAAATTTTTCTTTCGAAGACTTCTAGTCAAGGCTGTCTTCATTTTACACTAGGCCCTGCAAATTATGTAGTAATCCTGCTTCCAGTGATGAGAAACTCATTAGCTCTGAAGGCAGCCCATTCCATCTTTGGATTGTTCTGTCTCTTAGCGAGGGCATTCTTATGGTATGAAAAAAAATCTATCTACAAATTTCCTCCTACTGGCTTCAGAGACAAACCTACTGGGATAAAATTTCTATCTCTACAACCTCTTCATCATGTTTTTTGGGTTTTTTTTTTGTTTTGTTTTGTTTTGTTTTGTACCTGGGATTGAACTCAGGGGCACTTAATCACTAAATCAGATCCCCAGACCCATTTTGTATTTTATTTAGAGATGGGGTCTCACTGAGTTGTTTAGCACCTTGCCATTGCTGAGGCTGGCTTTGAACTCACAACCTCCTGCCTCAGTCTCCCAAGCTGCTGGGATTACAGGCATGGGCTACCACTCCCGGCTTCATCATAGTTATAAGAAAGCCATTTAATTTCTCTGAACCTCAATTTTCTCATCTTCAAAATAGGAATACTATTACCTTATTTATAGTTTTTTTTAAAAAAAAGACAGGCAGACTTAGCATATTATTGTAGTCAATGAATGGTAAGTTTAATTAATACCATTGTTACCCCTAACTTGAGCTCAGTGAGCAAAATGATAGAACAGATCCTGATATTTCTTTCCTCACTTAAAGAGTACTATATGTTCACTATTCTTACTTTCTATGCTAAGAAAACTTGAAATCATTAGACCACTTACCAATTCACCCTTAAAGTACTGCAAGTAGCCTTCTAACTTAATTTTTAAAATAATTATCAGTAGTAAATATATATTTCACCATGAAATAACTTAGTGTTTTAATTTCCTGTAATATTTTCTCATCTCTTATCGCATTTGAAGCTCACCATAGCTCTTGAAGGCAGGCAAAACACACATTAGCTCATTCATTCACTCATCTGTTCAACCAGTATTTGCTAAGCCTCTACTTTGTGCTAGGCCCTGTACTTAGGAAACAATGGCAAATAAAGCAGACCTGATTACAATCCTATAGAACTTATTTTCTAGTATCTTTTTAGCTGAGGAAACTGGCCTTGGTTTTCTAGTTTCTTTATCTGCAAACATACTTGGATCGCACAAAACTACATCATTAGTGAGAGGTAGAACTGAGGTTTGCTGATGGTCATTCCAAGTATATCCCACACTTTCATTTTGTCTCTTGTTGCCCTGCATCCAGCATCTTCCTTTCTCATACTTTCCACTTAGGTCTTCGGCATCTTGAATTTGCTAGTAGATTCCTCTGCCAGAATACCATTTTTAGTCTTGCCATTCTATTTTTATTACGCTTAGTCCCCACTAGTCAGGTAATTCAACATCAAGTCATCCTAGTGTCCTTGAGCTGTTTACTAAGCTGAACTATTGTGTATATAACTTGTCTAGGAACTCAGAAGCAGAAAGACTTCTGCTTTATGATTTCACCCCATCACCCTGTTCTTTCTTGGGTTAATGAACCTTTCTTTGGCTGGCTGGCCAGATAGTATTATTTCCTTTCTAAGAGGCTAAAGAGGCTCCCAATTCCCTATGGATAATGTCAAATTCAACACTCTGCCTGTTCAAGTCCTCTATAGCATGGTCTCACCCTGTTTCTAAACCATGTCTCTTTCTTCCTCTACCCTCCACATATCTACTCCAAGCTCCTTTTCTATCCTATGGCCTGTTTTTCTTACTACCATCCCACAAATCTAGAAGCTCTCATTTGTCAATTCCACCTAAAATAAATCCTACTCTGCCTGAGTCCTACTTCCTTTATGAAACTTTCCTTAATGACTCTAGCTCTCAATGATCTCACCAATATCCGAATAGTTCTGCATCTGGGTTTTAAAATTTAATTGCCCAAGTAAATGCTAAAGAGGACCTCTTTTGACAGCTTTTCATTTGGAAAAGTCCTGGGGATTTTAATTGGCCTCATGCTCAATATAAATCAATAGTGGTGATGCAGTTGCAAATATATAAATAAATGGAGAGTTGAGGGATATAATCACAGGCTGTACTAATAAAAATGAGTAGATCAAGAGAAATACTACTGTATTCTTTAACTCACTCATTCTTTCATTTAAAATTCATTCACTGCTTCTTTTTTAAAAAATTTCTGCTATGGTGGGTTGAACCCAGGGGTGCTTAATCACTGAGCCATATTCCCAGCCATTTTTTATTTCTTTATTTTGACACAGGGTCTTGCTGAGTTGCCTAGGACCTCGCTAAATTGCTGAGACTGGCTTTGAACTTACCATCCTCCTGCCTCAGTCTCCTGTGCTGCTGAGATTACTGGTGTGCACCACCATACCTGGCTCATTTCTTTTTAATGTATACATCCTTTGTCCCAGAAATTTCACTTTTAGGAATCTTTCATACAGAAATACTTTGCAGCATTTTAAAAATCTCTTGTTGGTTTCAAGATTTTTCCCTTTATTCTTGATGTTCTGCAGTTTTACCATGACACATCTACAGGGTATCAATTTGTCTTTATTTATTCTGCTTAGAATTCAGTACATGATTTTAACCTGAGGATTCATGTTTTATTCAGTTCTGGAAAACTCTCAGCCATTTCTCTTTGAACATTACCACTTCCTATTTTTTTTTCTTTCTGGAGTTTCTATTAGATATATAGAGAGCTTATATGTGTCTTTTATTTTCTCTTTCATATTTAGTATTTTTATAATGTGCTACATTCTATGATTATCTCAGCTCTATTTCTTATTTTACTCATTTTCTCTTTACTCTTGCCATATTTGTAGTTTAACTTGTCAATTGATTTTTTAAACATTGCAAATGGGATTTGAATTAAGATCTTCCAGTGCTCATTATTTTCTTTCTATATTCTTCATTTTTAGAATATTTTTTGATACACACACACACACACACACACACACACACACACGAATTGTGCTCTTGTTTTATGTACTATATTCACTTTCCTATATTTAAATCTTTAAACAGACAATATTTTAGAGTTCTTTGGGATAATCATATCATCTATACTTCCTTGGAACAAAATTCTTCCATTTCTTTTATATTCTGACTAATTCTCGGCCTAGTAAGTTCCCTCATGTGCTTTATCATGTTTGCGTGTGACCTTTATTTCTGCAGAAGTTGTCTTCTGAGAAAACCCTTCTGAGAGAATTTGACTGAGTTGTAGATGGGTCTCTATGGGCATATTTTCATTTGCCACTGCAAGAGTTTTATGGTCTTCACAGTTCTAGGCCAGTTAAACCAAATTCTCAGTTTAGAGTTTCTGCATTATGTGGATACTATGAATTTGGGTCTCACACCAGTGTATAGCTCAGGTTTAGAGTTTTAAACTTTTTATAAGTGAGCTAATTTTTATACTTTTAGGGTAAATGGTCCACAACCTATTGTATAGCAGTATAGCATATTTTATATTTTTAAAAAGCCATGGACCCTGGAGTCAGGATACTTGGGACTGAGTCTTAGATTTGCCCCTTCCTAGCTTTGTGACCTTACACAAGTTACTTGAATGTTATATTCCTATTTGTAGAATTAAGGTTACAATAGTACCTACCTCATGGGGGTTGTGAGTATTAAATTAATTAAAACAGTGCTGAGGTTGTGGCTCAGTGGTAGAATGCTTACCTAGCATATGTGAGACACTAGGTTCAATCCCCAGAACCACATAAAAAAACCTAAATATACAAAATAAAGGTATTGCATTCATTTCCAACTAAAAACATTTTTAAAAAGTGAATTAATACATGGAAAACATGTAGAATGGTATTTGGCACATAGTACTGAATAGGATTTCTTATTATTGTTCCTCTGGCAATTTGACAAATCTGGTTTCAATTCATATGTAGGATATCTCTAGTCTACTCTTTGTGTTGTATAGGAAGATGCAATTCTAACTCAATTCCATGACCTACAAAGAACTTAATACCTCAGTCTCTAAGGTATATATCTGGTCCCATTTTTTCTGTGAATTGTATAACTTCAATTCATGCTTATTTCTGTGAATCTGAGTTTCTTTCTGTTTATAGGAAAACTTGGAGGTTTTCCTTTCTTGCATCTTGAGTTCAACTATATATTTTTTTGTGGTTAAATTTGATCCACTGTGCCTCTGTGTTTTAGGTTGCATTGGTTATAATGGTGGAAATATTAGATAATCAATCTAACAATAAGGGATTTGTAAAATAAATTGCAATACATTCATCAAATGGAACAGAATGCTGCTATAAATATAATGAAGTAGGTCTATATACCCACATAAACTGATACAAAAAGATAGGTGTGTTATTAAGTCAAAAGGAAAGAAGTAAGAAATACGTGAGCCTATATAAATTTATATCTTTATGTACATAAAAAGATACTGAAAAGATTCAAACCACAATCTATCACCATGGTTACCTCTAGCATAGATGTGAAGAATAGAGTTTTGCTTTTACTTTACTTTTTTTCCTTTAGCTTAAAATTTTAAAAAATAATGTAAGTCTTTTTTTAAAAAATAAAATCATTTGTAATAAATAGAAAAACAAATAGTCTTCCTTCTTGATTTATTGCCCCCCACATGCATTTACCAAGCATCTAATTGCCTAGGACCTGAGAATATAATGATGAATAAGTTTCATTCCCTGCCATAAGAAGTTCAAGATCTGAACACAGTGTATTGTAAGAAATGTTCTTTGGCTGGGGCTGTAGCTCAGTAGTAGAATGCTTGCTTGCCTGGCACATGTAAGGCACCTGGTTCGGTCCACAACACTACATAAAAATAAACAAATAAAATAAAGGTATTGTGTCCATCTACAACTAAAAAAAAAGAGAGAAAGAAAAAGGAGGTTCTCAAGGAGGTGAAGGAATACCGAACTTTCTCAGAGGGAGGGACACTTAGGGAAGTTTCACAGAGGAACTGAGACCTAAACAAGATAAAATACACCAAATATACAAGGGAAAGGTAGACATTCTCACATTTAAAGGCCTAGTATGAAACCACTCAACAGGGTAAGTGAATAGAGTTCAATGAAAAGACTCTCTGATCTATAGTCCCCTCCTAGTGCACCATGTTGGCCATATCCAAAAAGAATCCAGAGGACAAGAACACCAGTTATCACAGTCCATCAGCATTAGCCTCTGAAAATACAGAAAGAGGATGGAGAAGTGGATCTCTGAGAGGTATATGGAAATTCTCTGTATATGCCTCTTAATTTTTCTGTGAACCTAAAACTGCTTCAAAAAATCTATTTTTAAAAAGTGGATCTGGAGGGTTAAATAGAGAATATTTAAAATATTCCACATGAGCAATTTATGCAGAGAGAGGAATAATAGTGAAGAATTATAAGGGATGTTTGAGAAGCAGGGACAGGTATATGGGTGAAAAGGGGGAGATAGAATGCAGAATATGTGAAAGGAGTATTGACAAACTATATGACTTTCAGTTTCTTAGGTTTGCAAACTGCCAGCCCATGGGTCAAAATTGGTCTGAAAATTTTGTTTGTTTGGTCATGTGTGTGTGTGTCTGTGTTATGTATGAGTTTGAATGTAAATATATTTGGACAACTGCATGGACACCTCAGGTCCCACCTCTGGCCATCATCTAACACTTGGTCTACTTAACCATTTTCAAATTATCTACTTGCCCCGGAAGGCTTTTGAAAGAAAAACTCATATTAGTGAGTGCCCAGGAGAGGGAAAAGTTTATGTGTTTGGAAACCATGTCAAATTAGAAAAAGTCAAGGGAAAGAGATAACTGAGAAGGACATGATGGTTTCTTCAAAGTAACCAAAAGCTAACAAAGAAAACAGGGAGTAGATTCATTTTGTGTTCTCTTTGACAAATATCTTCTGTACATCCTCTCTGTGTCAGTCTCTGATAGGACTGTTCCAAATAGCAGAATTAGGGTCATAAATTCTTAACTATTTTCTGGTGGAATGTGATGATTATCATTATCCAAAATACATGTATGAAGACATGAATTTCATATCACTGGTTGCATATACTTTGTATGCAACCAGAGACATGAAAAATTGTGCTCTATACATGTAATAAGAATTGTAATGAATTCTTCTGTCATATATAAATAATTTAAAAAAGAATTTAATAAGAAGTATGGACCTTCTCTGCTGAAAGATGTCCCTGTAGTTGACCCTCTACACTCATAGGTTCCACATCCACAGAGTTAACTACTTCAGATCTGATATTTTAAAAAAATGTGTTTGTATTGACCATGTACAGATTTTTTCTTATCATTATTCCCTAATTAATACATATAAAACTGTTTACATTCTATTAGCTATTTAGGTAATCCAAGGATGATTTAAAGTACACAAGAGAATATCTGTAGGCTATATCCAAATATTACATCATTTTCCTAAGGTATTTGAGCATCTGAAGATTTTGTTATCTGAGAAAGGGTCCGGAAGCAATGCCCTACAGATACCAAGAGACAACTGTATATACATACACACAAGTATCAACATCCAGTTTTCTGGAGATTCATGAACATGTACTTGAAGGGACGAATTTCTTGAGAATACAGCAGCCATAAAGTGGATATCTATATGGCCATTAAAAAGAATGAGACAGAATCAAGAGAGAAAAAAGAAAGATACAAAATAGTATGTATAGTTTAAAAAGAATGATATGCATACAATGTGTATACAGTGTAAACTATCTCCAGAAATACCTAATATAAGTGGTTGCCTCCGGGAGGGGAACTTGATGGCTGGGGGCAGAGGGAGACTGTAGCTGTCACTTTGAGTGAAATGAGATGCCTCAGTTTGGTCTTAGAATTATTGGATTTAGGTTTCTAAGGTATTTGTGCAATAATTCTGGTTAAAAAAAAATTGAGTGTTGGGCTGGGGCTGGGGCGATAGAGTGCTTACCTTGCACCTGTGAGGCACTGAATTTGATCTTCAGCACCACATAAAAATAAATAAATAAAATAAAGGTATTGTGTCCATCTACAATTAAAAATTTTAAAAATGGGCGGGACTTAGAATAGGATGGTAGCAGTGAGAGGTAATAAAATAAACTTTTCACTACTTGCCCTTTGATCATTCAGCATTTAATATCATGCATATTTAATGCTTATTCAAAATTACTGTGTACCAAAAAGGACCCTTGGAAAAAATCTTCCCAGAAATTAAATAGTTCCAACTATGAAGCACATTGCTTCAATGTGTGGAACTTCAAGGAAATCCTCATGTAAATACTAAATCCACCCACCAGATAAATATTACCAAGGAGTTCTGCACTAGAAAGGGGGTTGCTTTAGATAATGAGTGAGGTCTGTGTCTACTTGAAGATGCCAGGAAACTTAGAGCTCCATTGTTCTTAGAATCATTCTTTGTTGGTTTGGCAGATGTTTTCCCAGCACCTATTTGTGCCAAGCATTGTGTTAGCTAATGAAGACAAAGTAGTGATAAAAAAGACATAATATCTTCCTGAAGCTATTTATGGTAGCAATAGTAAAGAAACAAGTAAATATTAATATATCTGGAACTAAGTGCTATAGATAAAAACGAAGCAGGACAAAGTGATAGAAAGCATGTAGAGAGTGGCCATTTTTAAATACAGTGGTCAAGGAGGTCACTCTAAGACTTTGGTTTTTACTGTAAACAATATAACAAGCCATAGAGGGTTTTGAACACAGGCAAAACATGATCTGGTTTACATGTTTAATAAATGCCACAATGATCCATGTAAGAAATCATACTGGCTTGGACTAAAGCGGTAGTATTAGAAATGGTGAGAAATGGTCAAATTCTAAATACATTTTAAAAGATTCAGTTGAAAATATTGTTGATAAAGCAGGAAGTGTGAATTAGGCGGTATAGCTATACCAGACTTCAAACTATACTACAGAGCAATAGTAACAAAAACAGCATGGTACTGGTACCAAAACAGGCGGGTGGACCAATGGTACAGAATAGAGGACACAGAAACCAATCCACAAAACTACAACTATCTTATATTTGATAAAGGGGCTAAAAGCATGCAATGGAAGAAGGATAGCATCTTCAACAAATGGTGTTGGGAAAACTGGAAATCCATATGCAACAAAATGAAACTGAATCCCTTTCTCTCGCCATGCACAAAAGTTAACTCAAAGTGGATCAAGGAACTTGATATCAAATCAGAGACATGGCGTCTGATAGAAGAAAAAGTTGGCTATGATCTACATACTGTGGGGTCGGGCTCCAAATTCCTCAATAGGACACCCATAGCACAAGTGTTAATAACTAGAATCAACAAATGGGACTTACTCAAACTAAAAAGTTTTTTCTCAGCAAAAGAAACAATAAGAGAGGTAAATAGGGAGCCTACATCCTGGGAACAAATCTTTACTCCTCACGCTTCAGACAGAGCCCTAATAACCAGAATATACAAAGAACTAAAAAAATTAGACAATAAGATAACAAATAACCCAATCAACAAATGGGCCAAGGACCTGAACAGAAATTTCTCAGAGGAGGACATACAATCAATCAACAAGTATATGAAAAAATGCTCACCATCTCTAGCAGTCAGAGAAATGCAAATCAAAACCACCCTAAGATACCATCTCACTCCAGTAAGATTGGCAGCCATTAGGAAGTCAAACAACAACAAGTGCTGGCGAGGATGTGGGGAAAAGGGTACTCTTGTACATTGCTGGTGGGACTGCAAATTGGTGCAGCCAATTTGGAAAGCAGTATGGAGATTTCTTGGAAAGCTCGGAATGGAACCACCATTTGATCCAGCTATTCCCCTACTCGGTTTATTCCCTAAAGACCTAAAAAGAGCACACTATAGGGACACTGCTACATCCATGTTCATAGCAGCACAATTCACAATAGCAAGACTGTGGAACCAACCTAGATGCCCTTCAATAGACGAATGGATAAAAAAAAATGTGGCATTTATACACAATGGAGTATTACTCTGCATTAAGAAATGACAAAATCATAGAATTTGGAGGGAAATGGATGGCATTAGAGCAGATTATGCTAAGTGAAGCTAGCCAATCCCTTAAAAACAAATGCCAAATGTCTTCTTTGATATAAGGAGAGTAACTAAGAACAGAGTAGGGAAGAAGAGCATGAGAAGAAGATTAACATTAAACAGGGATGAGAGGTGGGAGGGTAAGGGAGAGAGAAGGGAAATTGCATGGAAATGGAAGGAGACCCTCAGGGGTATACAAAATTACATACAAGAGGAAGTGAGGGGAAAGGAGGAAAAATTTAAGGGGGAGAATTGAATTACAGTAGAGGGGGTAGAGAGAGAAGAGGGGAGGGGAGCGGGGAGGGGGGATAGTAGAGGATAGGAAAGGCAGCAGAATACAACAGACACCAGAATGGCAATATGTAAATCAATGGTTGTGCAACTGATGTGATTCTGCAATCTGTATATGGGGTAAAAATGGGAGTTCATATCCCACTTGAATCAAAGTGTGAAATATGATATATCAAGAACTATGTAATGTTTTGAACAACCTACAATAAAAATTAATTAAAAAAAAAGAAAATATTGTTGATAGATCAGATGTGGGGTATGAGAGAAAAAAGGGAGTCAAGAATAATGCCAAAACTTTGTCCTGAACAGTCAGAAAAATGGACAAAGAAGGCTATAGGAGAAGGAGGTATTTAGTAAAATGGTCACTTGGTCTTGGAGAAACATTTTTTTTTTACTTTTTAAATTAAATTTGTTTTAATATAGATATTAAAATATAAAAAATGTGCATATTACTGTGGTGCCATGGGAGTTTTAATACATACATACATTGTATAATGTTTAAATGAAGTTAAACGAATGTATGTCCTTGGATATTTATCATGTCCTCATGGTGAAAACTTAACCTATAAGAGATACTATTTAGGAAAGAGCAGCTAGTGAAGTAGGGGAGCCAAGAATGTGTGGTGTCCTAGAAACCAAGTGAAAAAATATGTTTCAAGAAGGGAGTAACTGGCAGTGTCAAATGCTGCTATTGATTCAAATAAAATGAGAGTAGTAAAATGACTATTGAATTTAACACTGAGAAGTTATTGTTGACCTTGACATGAACCATTTTGGGAAAGCAATGATAGTAAAAATCTGATTGGAGAAGGTTAAAGAAAGAATGGGAGAAGAGAAATGGGACCTAATGAGGAGAGACAATTTTTTCCAGAATTTTTTTTTTTCTCTGAAGAGGAGAAAAATGGGGCTGTATTTTGGGTGAAGAGAAAAGGTTTTTGCTTTTTTGAAGGTGTTTATTTGGTGATATAAATATTGTTGTTGTCTCATAAAGAGGGGAAATGATCAAGCCAATGACTTTGATTAGAAAAAAGACAGGTCAGGATCTATAAGTGAAGGGATCAGTTTAGTAACAAGAAAGGAAGGCAGGGATGTGGATAAAGATGTATCTACCAATGCAATGGCGGGAGTTCTTTCTTGACTGCTTCTGTTTTCTGTAAAATAGGAAGCAAGGTCTGCAGCTGAGAGGGAGAATGAGGAAAGTGGTGTCAGAAGTTTGAGGAGAGGGAAGGTTATAATCATTTATCCAAAATTGTTCAGCAGCTGGGTGGGTTTGCAATAGACAGAAACTTGGGTTTAACTGGGATTAGATGTATATTTATTAAATAAATATCATGAAGGCCGAGAGAGAGGCAAGGGAGGCTAAGATGAGTGCAAAAAGGGGGGTTATAATAACGAACATCTCATTTTTTTTTTCTTTAGAAGAAGATTCTAAGCTGTGCAAAGAAGAAAATGAGGACACTGGGGGCCTGACAGATGGTACTCTACAGTTCAGAACATACTTTTTGTCATGTAAGGAATGGAAAGCATCCATTTTTGTTAGCAAGTAGGAGGTCACTAGTTACCTTGGAGCAGTGTTCTGATAATTATGTTCCTCAAAACCACCATACTTGTGGTGAAGTCAAAAGTACTTAAAAACCCCAGTGTGTCCCACGTATCTCTTGGAGATTTACATTACCTGTTAACACATTAAAGACTCCAAATACTCTTGCAGCTGAGAAACCACATTGACAAATCCAGTGGTGAATAACATGCTTGTCCATGGAGCCCCTTTTATATAATACTGTCAAAGTACATTCCCAAGGATTAGTACTTTATGGAAGATATTTTGAGAAATACTAACTTGGGAAGCATGTTAAGGATTGAAAGCTGAGCTTTAGGACAAACTTTTGCTTGGGTCAGAATTACTGCAGCTTTTCTCTTAAGGCTATATGTATGACAGGAAACTGTGCCCTCTCCAGACCATCACACTATTCTAAAACTGAGCCAGTCCACAGAGATTTGGGTTCTTTGTAGTTCCCCTAAAGGCAAATAACACAATATTGTCAATACAACTGATTCCTTAGTTTTCATTCAGTTGCAGTTCTCCAATTTTATATTTTCAATAATTCAAGAGATATTATTGTAACAATGCACTGGAGGCAGCATGAACATTTATTAACCACTTCCTTGCATCAGGCACTATGCCTGACACTTTGCTTATATTATCATGCTTTTCACAACAATACTGGAAGAAGGTATATGTTGTTAGAAAATAATAAGAAAGATTTCCAGCAACCAGTCTTCTTCAGAAACTTGTGTGGAAGAGGGAAATAGTTTAGTCTGTAATAAGCAATGTGTTTGTCACAAATAGATTTAAAGCCCTAGATACATTCATAGAATCAGAATGTTGGAGCCAAGAAGGACCATGGAGATGAGTTTAAGATATTAGGGAGAGGTTATTGTATTCTCCTCAAAAGTTATTACGTAAGTTGTCTCAGGAGAGTGAGATTAAGAAATCTTGCCATAACTGCCTTTGCTTTGATTTAAATCAAGCCATATAAAATGATACTGTCACATGAACTAAAGCCTACAGATCATGCTGCAAGAATGCAATACTGTAATTGGTTATTGGCTGGAATTGCAAATGAACATTGGAGTTCAATCTCTTTCAATATTATAGAAGCCTGATTTTGCCAGAATGCTGTAGTTCTCAAGTTTACTTTTATGTCAAAATTACTCCAGGATCCTGGACACTATCTTTACAAATAGTAATTCAGTAAGCCTGTTAAAAGGACCACAAAGGCTGGGGATGTGGCTCAAATGGTAGCGCGCTCGCCTGGCATGCATGCGGCCCGGGTTCGATCCTCAGCACCACATACAAACAAAGATGTTGTGTCCGCTGAGAACTAAAAAATAAATATTAAAATTCTCTCTCTCTCTCTCTCTCTCTCTCTCTCTCTCTCTCTCTCTCTCTCTCTCCCTTTCTCTCTCTCTTTAAAAAAAAAAAGACCACAAAATTGACTTTTTTTTTTTTTTTGGTGTTGAGGATCAAACACAGGGCATTATGCATGCAAGGCAAGCACTCTACCAACTGAGCTATATCCCCAGCCCAGAAATTGACATTTTTTTAACAAGCTCCCTCAATGGCACTCAGTTTGGACTACGGCTATGCATGGTGCACAAACTGACCACAATCTGAGAAACACATCCTTAGGAATATTCTCTTCATCATCAAGGTGTCAGTAGGCTGATATTAACTGTCATCTGGGGCAAATCACTGAAAAGACACTGACTTAAAGGCACAGGAGGTCCTGTTTCTGGGTTTCCATTTTTCTACAGACTCTTCATTTTAATGTGATAATGAACTCTCTAGAGACATGTCCTTCCCTGTGAATTGATGGTAAAACTAGGTTCAGAAGCATACATAGTAGGTGCTTTGAAGAATCTTTCTGGTATATAGTATGGAGGTAGGTGTAAAATTCCTCCTGAATGTCTTAAGTGATTTGAAATTCTTTCATATACTCAGAATTTTGTGGTATCCTCTTATACTGTGATCACTTATATAGTAAAGAAACGGGCATGGTTGTTGAACTCTGGGATGCCTTTATCCCAAATGGTTCATGGTCCTTATTCAAAAGCCAATCCTCAATTTTGCAGGTTCCAAAATTCAATATTGTCAGTTTCAACCAGGGAGTGGTCAGGTTCTGGAGCACAAATTGCCCACAATATAAACTCACAAGGTAATATTTAGAAGTCAAATGTAACTTTGTTGATTTATCTTGATAAATAATAAAAATCAAATTTAGGTCAATTAGTACTTCCTCTTCCTTGTAGGTAATCTACTAAGGAGACCAAATAAAGACAAAGGGCTCTTTGGTAGAAGCAGCTTATTTTAGTGAAAAGGGCCAGTGTTTAGGATCCCAGTCAGGTTACTTGTAGTGAGCTGAATGGTGTTTCCCCAAAAGATATGTCCAACTGGAACCTCAGCATGTGAACTTATTTGAGCTAGGCACAATGATACATGACTGTAATCCCAGCAGCTCTGAAGGCTGAGGCATGAGGATCTCAAGTTATATGGACAATTTAGGAACTCACTATCTAAAAAAAAAAAACAAAACAAAACAAACAACAACAACAACAACAAAAACTTGCCGACTTGTTTGCCAAACAGTTGCACCATTTGGTGTTCTCATCAGCAGTGTATGAGAGTTCCAATTACTATACATTCTTGTCAATGCTTCCTCTGACCAGTTTTTAAAGTCTTAGCCACTTTCATGTGTGGAAGTATCTCATTGTTGTTTAGTTTGTATTTTCTTGAACATTTTTAATTGTTTATTTGACACTTGTATATCTTTTTTTGGTCAAGGATCTGTTCAAGTCTTTTATTATATTATTTTATTATTAACGCTAAAAGTTCTTTCTATACAAAACATAATGTGACCTTATTTGGAATATTTAATTACAATGTAATTAAGGTAGGGATCACCATATATATTCCCTCAAACCTTTAGAGGGAGCATGGCACTGCCAACACATTGATTTCAGACTTCTACTCTCCAGAACTGTGAAAGAATAAATTTGTGTTGTTTTAAGCCAGTAAGTTTGAGATCATTTGTTATGGCAGTCTCAAAATTAATATAACACTCAATTTATTTTATGGATTTGGTAATTCACATAATTTCTCTGAGCTTTAGTCCCCTCATCTGAAAATGAGGCTCACAATAGAACCCTATTTGATCACAGGGTTGCTATGAGGATTGATGGAAGATAATTTGTGTAAATTTCTTGGCTCAGTGTATGTGCTTACTATATGGTGGCTGTTACTGGCAAGTGAAGAGATAGTATAGCATGAGATGATCTGAAAAAGATGGAGTCATGCAGTTCATGCACAGTCTGATGCAACCATCCAGTCCCCTGTTAGAAAAACAGTAAATGCATCAGCAAGTCAGGACACAGACTCAGAAAAACAAGTTCTCCTTCTAATTATTTTTAGTTTTATTTCCATATGGTTCAAATAATTTGTTTATATATGTCATGATATAATGAACCCCTTCTTAGTTTGGTGGACTTTCCAGCCATAGCACCTTTAAATCTACAGTGGTGTTTTCCACTGATTACATTTTAGAACATTGCTTCCTAGTGAGATATGGGGAGGTTCTACCTCTTATCAGTAAACACTTTGCTTTGGGCAACCAATCCCATTTCTGCAGTGAGCAATTTTATCTGCTAAAGTCCTTGAAAGTTGCATTTTCATGTCCTATTTGTTGACTTTAACTCTGGACTTAAGGGCCCTATTCCCTTTCAGTCTGTTTCCCTCTGTCTCTACTTTTTAAGAGTGCTGGGAATTCCTAATGCTATGCCCACTCTCTCACCAACCTGTTTATAGAGACTTCCTTAGTTTGCTGATTGTGAGGTTTTGAGCAAGTTACTTCAGCTTTCAGTACCTCAGTTCTTTCATCAGTAAAATGATGATGATAATAGTTCCTACCTCCTAGGTGCTTTATAAGAATTCAGTGGGGTTGGGCATGCTGGCACACACCTGTAATTCCAGTGGCTCACTAGGCTGAGGCAGGAGGATCACAAGTTCAAAGCCAACCTCCCTCAGCAATTTAGTGAGTCCCAAAGCAGTAAGACCCTGTCTCTAAAGGAAGATTAACATTAAACAGGGACGAGAGGTGGGAGGGAAAGGGAGAGAGAAGGGAAATTGCATAGAAATGGAAGGAGACCCTCATCGTTATACAAAATTACATATAAGAGGAGGTGAAGGGAAAGGGAGGAAAAAACAAGGGAGAGAAATGAAGTACAGTAGATGGGGTAGAGAGAGAAGATGGGAGGGGAGGGGAGGGGGATAGTAGAGGATAGGAAAGGTAGCAGAATACAACAGTCACTAGTATGTTAATATGTAAAAACATGGATGTGTAACCGATGTGATTCTGCAATCTGTATACGGGGTAAAAATGGGAGTTCATAACCCACTTGAATCAAATGTATGAAATATGATACGTCAAGAGCTTTGTAATATTTTGAACAACCAATAATAAAAAAGAAAGAAAAATAAACAATTTTATTATCTTAAAATGGAACTAATGAAAGACCTCTTTCATGTGATAAAAAAGGGGGGAGGGGGCAGGAGATGCAGCTCAGTGGTTAAGTGCCCCTGAATTCAATCCCAGTCCCTGTTACCAAAACAAAAGGACTGAGGCTGGGGCTCAGTGGTAGAGCACTCCCCTGGGATGTGTGAGGCACTGGGTTCCATCCTCAGCACCACATAAAAATAAAATAAAGGTATTGTGTCCACCTGCAACTAAAAAATACGTATTTTTTTAAAAGAATTCAATGGCTTAATATATATAAGCACTCAGCACAAGGCCACAAACATAGTGGATGTCCAGTAAATGCTAGCAATGTGTGAAGGACTATACAAAATAGTAAATCTGTATGTTCAACAGGAAAAAAAAAAACTTTACTGCCTATAAGAGATCTGGGGGAATGAAAAAATAGTCAGGACTGGTAAATACTTCATTTACCATATTTCTTACCATGTGATTCCTACTGTTGAAAGTAGTTCCAAGTGAAGTTTATCAGAACAAACCATTCACATCAAATGCATGGGAGGAAAATAGCATCTCCTATCTTAACAGTAACAGTTGCCTAATTTCTGAGAGTACTTCAAAATACGATGAAATGTTGAAAAGTGTGGAGGTGTTGATAGAAGCTATTGCTAACACTTGTTTTTAAATTAATTAAAATAGTGATTTCAGCAGTCTGGTTTTAGTGCAGGGTATTTAAATTATTATTGTTACTATAGAGAGCCTGAGTCAGGAGAATTGAATAGACAAATGACAACATTAAAGGAAGTCAGATGAAATTTCATACATCAGGAGAGTTTCACAGGCAATGAAAGCAACTTTGACTTCATGTGACATGCTTAAGCCGTAGTGTAGGGAAGAGGAGGAAGGGAGGAAGAAAACTTGCTATGCTGTAAATCTAGTCAAACAGCTCTTGCTCAACATTCTGTGCTATCAATTTTGCTATTATAATTCTATTGACCTTATAGTCCTCCAGTCTCCTATTCATTCATTCAACAAAATATATCAGGTACCTACTATGTGACAAATACTGTTATAGATATTGGAGACAGCAGTAAACAAAAATCCTTGCCCTCCTGGAACTTTCATTCTAGTACAGTTTAGCTCACTATGGTCTATGGACCAAATCTGGCCTGCTACCTGTTGCTACAGTTTTATTGAAACATAGTGATCATTCTTCCATGTATTATACGTGGCCATTTTTTTTTTTTTTTTTGCATAAATGGAAGACTTGGGTGGTTATGTCAGAGACTGTATGGCTCACAAAGCCTAAAATATTTACACTCCATCCCTTTGCAGAAAAAGTTTGCTGATCCCTGTTCTAGGAGAAGGAGAGAGATAACAAACAATTTGATAAATACATAATGTCAAGTCATTTTCAGGGTATAAAGAAATAAAACAGGGAAGGCATATAGGGAATGAAAAGAAGGCAACTGAAATTTTAAATATGGCAGTCAAAGATGATCTCACCAAGTAGGGAATATTTATCTAATACCTGAAGAAGCTAAGGGAGTGAGTTGTATACAACATTGTGGGTCATTGCAAGAAGTTTCCTATTACTATGTGTGAAGTGGGAGGCAATTGGAGGAATTTTGAGCAGAGGTACGACATGATATAACTTCCATATGATAAAACTGGTCTGGTTCCTAAAACCAATGAGTTAATCACAGCCTTGGAAGAGGGTGACAAAGACAGAAGCAGGGAGAACACTTGGGAGGCTAGTACAATATAATTCAGCAGATAGATCATTGTAATATAAACCAGGATAGTACCAATGGAGGTGATGAACAATAGAAAGATTCTAGATATATTCTGAAGGTAAAACCAACACGATTTTTCTGATAGAATAAATGTAGGTTGTGAAAGAGAAAAATCCAGAATGATTCCAAGGTCTTCTGCCTAAGCAACAGAAAGAATAAAGTTAATATTTAGTGAGACAAGGAAGACCATAAAGAGCAGGTTTGGCTAGTAGATTGGATTTTGGTGCAGGTTTGGAGGTAGGAGAATCAGGATTTCAGCTTTGTCCATGGTTGATATGTTGAGCAGGCAGTTGGATATAAAAGTATGGTGGGCTCCAAGCTTGAGATACAAATCTGGGAGTCATCAGTCTAGAAATAATATTTTCAGCCAAGAAGATAGAGAAGAGAAGAGATATAAGGCTTCTAGCTTTTCTCTACCTTTCAACTATAGAGTCCTTTTATAATGACTCTTAACCCAACATTTCCTTTCCATTCCTATTGCTGCCTCCCAATCCAGGCTCTTATCCTGTCTCACCTAGCCTTTTGCAATAGTCTCCTAACTGGTATCCTTACCTCTAAATGTCAGCTTCAAACTCATCATCTCACCCAACTCTCCCCTCCAAAACATTTCTTTACTTATCCTGTGTTCTGCATCTTAGTTTCATTTATAGCCATTTGCTCAAATTTGAAACCCCAAAATCCTCCTTACCGCTTTCCTTTCTCCTTCTTACTCTTCTTTAAGTTCTTTTTAAATTAATTTTTATTGGTACACTATTATTATACATAATAGTGTGATTCATTGCAACATATTTGTACACCCCCAGAACATAATTTGGTCAACTTCATTTCCCTTTCCCTTCCTTTCTCCCTCCCTCCTGGTCCCCTTCCTCTTCTCTACTGATCTCCCTTCTATTTTCATGTCCTCTCTAAGCTCTAAGCATCTTTCTCTATGCCAAATTCAAGATCCACCTTCCTGATAAAACTATCATTGATGCTACATATCCAGTCTCAAAATTCATACATAACCATAGTAGAATACTCATTTGGATCTTAGTATATGTGATTGTGTACTGTTATTGAACATTTTATGGTAATACCCTATCTCAGTTGTGCTTTCAGCTCCTTGAGAGCAAGGATATTTATACTGACTATCCTTCCCACACAGTGCCTTAGCATTCACCAAGGAACTCAATATGTTTTTGCAATATTAATGAATGAACAAATAGCTGAATGAATGGATCTGTAAATCTGGTCAATAGCACAATGGAAAAGAACATTGGATTAAAAGTTAGAGAACCCGGATTGTAGCCCACTCTGCCACTGCTTGTTATTTGAAACATTAGGCAAGTTGCTTGTCTGAATTCCCTCATTCACCAAACAGGAACAATACTGTTCATCCTCACTTCCTATGTTGAAATGGGATAATTTATGAATAAAAATGGAAAGTAAAAAGATTGTGTTTTACATGACTAATGCCAAAGATGGCAATACAAAGAATGAGGAAAGAGGCTCAAGGACACTGCACAAAATACTTGGGAAGTCATGGATGAAGAAAAAAAGCCAGTAGGGTCAGGGAAATTTGCTAGCACTGCCATCTTGCCAAAAAGTGGTTGAAAAAGAATGGCAAGCATAAGAGAAAGGAAAATCAAGTTTCTGTGTTAAGAGGTAGTATATAACATAACCACTAGATCCAGCATACCTCGGTTCAAAGCCTGGCTCTGGCACTTATCAGCTGTATGAGTTTGAACACATTACTTAATGTCTCTGATCTTTAGTTTGTTTTGTATTACAGGGATGGTAGTAGTAGTACCCTTTTCTAAAGAGTTGTTATAGAATTTAAGAGTTAATTTTATAAGGTGCTTAGAGCAGTGCATATCACTGCCTGGCGTATGCATTATAGAAGGATGTCTTAGACAAAACAATGGCTTTGCTACAACTTGCCAAGCAGGAGGTACTCCACCACATGACTGCAACTTCTTCCTTGGGCCTAAAGCAGGACCTACATAAGCTCTGAGTTTCTCCTTGAGAGCAAGGAGAAGGCATGTCCCCTTTCCAAATTCTAGAGCCTATCTTCTGAGCTTGGCCTACCTCATTGTTCAAAGGACACCAGGTTTCCATATTACAAAATTTCTTCTCCATTTTTCAGCCTTTCTCATACTTAATAAAGTTTGTCATGAGGACAATAGGAGTGGGCTCCATAACCTTCAAAAGCAAGTATAGTCAGTGTGGCTAATCTTTAAGAGCAATGGCTCTGTAATCAAGCAAAAGTGAGTTTGAATCATGGCTTTGCAAATGGCCAATGGGTGACCCTCCTACAAATCAATCGTTCATCCTCAGCTTTGCTTATCTGTAAAATGAGATCTTACAGGTGGTTTTCAGGCTCATAAGAAGAAACAGACATAAGGCATTCGTCATAGGGCCTAGCACATAGTAAGCACTCAAAAATGTAAGCTTATATCATTAATAAATGTTAGGATTATGGATACTGATTTTCCCAGCTCTAGAAAGTAATTTTATAGCTCTTTGAACATAATTTACCCCTTCCAAACTAAAAAGGTGCAAAAAATTCTTGCAGCCATTAAGCTCAGAACACTTTCTAAAATTTATACTCAATTTGATGTTTATGCCCAGTTTTTAAAAATTATGGAAAAACTACCAGCAATTCTAAGTATGTCACACAGTTCAGTTTTTCTGCTAGTGCCTCAAAGACAGTTGGGTGCTCTTAGCCTGTGATAAGCATCAATATCATATATTTTTTTAAAAAAATATTAAATATAATTCCTCTCACAAAATGGCAAGAATTTTTTTCAAAATGCACATACTTGAATTTACTATAGAAATAATCGTCCTATTGAGACAAATCTGCAGTTGGGAGACATAAGGCAGGCAAATATGTTTTGCAAAATTTATCCCAGGGACTCTGGTAAGCCCAACTGCTCTAAGAAGTAGACTGGAAAGTAAGTTGGGAAGATGAGGTCAAGGCCTTGCTTTGAGAAGAAATCTAAGAAGGGCAAGTATAACCACTCTGCCTCCCACACAAAGTGGGTGTGTAAGAACATGTCCTGCAGTCACCGGGGGAGAACATACTGTTTTCTTCTCCACACATTAATCACAGAAGATTTCTCTCCCGTAGTTGGATAAGCTTCATCCTTAACACAATTGAAGAAATGTGCTCAGTGAGATTTGTCCTTTTTTTGAAAATGCAACTCTAATTAATGACTGGATTAAATATATGTAAACCCTAAATATCAAATACTATTTAATGTCTAAAGCAATAAAGGATGGTTATCAAACATCTTATTTATATATGTTTGTTCCCAAAGCTAATTGTTTGCTGGCAAAAACTGGCCTCAATTATAATTATTAATAAGTACCCTTGCATTTCACATCAAGGAATTAGTCTCTCAAATGGCTCTAATCAAATAAAATAAAAACTTCAATAATTTTGAAAAGTGTAAAACAAAAAGTATAAAAATCCCACAATTTATGAAGTCATTACTTTTTCTTTCCTGATAAACACACACACACACACACACACACACACACACACATATCAACAGTTACTTTAAAATATCTTAGACACACATACATTATTTTAAAACTTAGATATTAAAACTTACATTTTCCCATCTAATGTCTCACAAATTAAAAATAAATGTTACTTAAATATTCCAAAAACAGAATGTTAAATCTCATATATGTATAATCTACACTAATAGGTGTATCCTAATATATAAATACTGTTTCCATTTTTTATTTGCAAAATTCTTACTACAATCAATTATAGCCAAAGAAATGAAGTCTTTTGAAAAAATAATACTTAAAAGAGATATTAAGCTTATTTCATTATTTAAATACAAGAATGCAAAATTTATAATGAGACATGTAGTCTAAAATGTATCAGTACTTCATGCATATTCAGGGCCAAATATTATTTGACTTTGTAGATATATTATTTGTTTATCCGTTGATTAGCTTATGGATATTGGGTAATTTCCACTTTGGCCTTCAATGCTGCTAGAAACATTCATGTGCAAGTGTTTGTGTGGAATGTTTTCTTTTCTTGTGGGTAAATATATAAGTGTGAAATTGCTGGGTCATATGGTAAACCTCTGTTTAGTTTTTTGAGAAAATGCCAGACTATTTTCTACCTCGGCATTTACATTCCCACCAGCAGTGTATGAGTGTTCCAACTTTTTCATACCTTTTCCAACAGATTTTATTATCTGTCTTTTTTATTATAGTCATACTAGGAAGTATAAAGCAGTATCTCATTGAGTTTTGATTTGCATTTCCCTAATGACTAGTGTCTTCTCATGTGCTTGTTGGCCATTTGTATATCTTTGTAGAAATGTGCACTCAAGTATTCGGTCTTGCCTGGTTTTTTGTAACATTTTTTTTAGATGTTGATGGACCTTTATTTTATTCATTTATTTATATACAGTGTTGAAAATCAAACCCAGTGCTTCACACATGTTAGGCAAGTGCTCTACCACTGATACACAATCCCAGCCCCAGATCTTGCCAGTTTTGGGGGGTCAGGAAGACTGTGTATTGAACCCAGAGTCACTTTACCACTGAGTTACATGCCCAACACTTTTTATTTTTTATTTTGAGACAGGGTTTCACTAAGTTGATTAGGGCCTCATTAAGATGTTGAGACTGGTCTTGAACTTGTGATCCTCTTGCCTCAGCCTCCCAAGTCACTTGGATTACAGGTGTGCACCACCATGCCTGGCTGGGCTGACCCAT
Source organism: Callospermophilus lateralis (assembly GCF_048772815.1). Lineage (NCBI taxonomy): Eukaryota > Metazoa > Chordata > Mammalia > Rodentia > Sciuridae > Callospermophilus > Callospermophilus lateralis. The sequence continues at coordinate 88,558,552 of NC_135325.1, read as the reverse complement.
TTTTTACACATAAAAATAAATAAATAAACAAAATAAAGATATTGTGTCCATCTATAACTAAAAAAAATTTTTTTAAAGATTCTTTATACATTTTGGATGTCAATGACTTATTATATATATGATTTGAAAACATTTTCCCATCCCATTCTGGGGGTTGATTTTTATTTTCTTTGATTCATAAAAAGTTTTTAATTTTGATGTTGTCAACTTATTGATTTTTTCTTTTGTTGCTTGTGATATGGTATCATATTTAAGGAAGTATTGCCTCATCCAAGGTCATGAAAATTGATATCAATGTTTCCTTCTAGGAGAACTCAAGTTTTAGCTCTCACATTTGAATCGTTTATCTATATTGAGGTAATTCTTATATATAGTGTGAGGAAGGGGTCCAAACTCATTCTTCTGCATGTGAATATCGGTTTTTTCCAGCATCATTTGTTGAAAATACTATCTCTTCCTCATTGAAATGTCTTGGCACAATTGTTAAAAATTAATCTAAAATACATTTAAAAGTTTATTTCTGGACCGTTCATTCTATCCTGTTGATCTATATGTTTATCCTTCTGCCAGCACCACATTGAAAGTATATATTCTCCAGCTTTTTTTTTTTAAGATTGTTTTGGCTATTCCACGTCCCTTGTATTTCATATGAATTGTAGAATCACTGTCAATTCCTGCAAAGAATCCAGCTGGGATGTTGATAAGGATTTTGTAGAGTTTATAGATCAGTTAGTGTTATATTGCTATCTAACAGTTTTGTCACCTGAGACGTGAATATGGAATGTTTTTCCGTGTACTTAAGTTTTCTTTGATTTCTTTCAACAATGTTTTCTAGTTTTCAGTGCACAAATTTGTACTTTATTGGAAAAACATTTTATTCTTCTTGGTGCTATTGAAAACAGTGAATTATTATCTTCATTTCATTTGCAAATGCTTCATTGCTAGTGTATATAAACATAACTGAATTTTAAATATTAGTTGTGCAAATTTTCCAAAGACTTTATTAGATCTAAAAGTTATTTTGTGAATTCTTTAGGGTTTTCTATATATAAGATTATTAATATTCATTTGTGAATAGAGAAGAGTTTTAGTTCTTGCTTTACAATATGGATGCCTTATATTTCTTTCTCTTGCCTAATTACCCTGGCAAGAACTTCAAGTATAATGTTAAGTAGAAGTGGAGAAAGTGAACTTCTTTCTTTTGTTCCTCATGTTGGTTAGAAAGCTTTTCATTGGTCCCCATTAAATATGGTGTTAGTTGTGGAGTTTTTGTAATTGTCTTTTATCAGGTTAAGAAATAAGGTAAAGGGCTGGGGTTGTGGCTCAGAGGTAGAGTGCTCACCTAGCATGCATGAGGCACTGGGTTCAATCCTCAGCACCATATGAAAATAAAATAAAGATATTGTGTCCACCTATAACTAAAAAACAATTTAAAAAAGAAATAAGGTAAATTTTATTTGAAATTGGAAGACCTTTATCAATGATAAAAACATCAAGCCCAGTTGTATTTTCTCTTTTCTGGTACATTTCTACTGTTTCATATTCTCAAAAGGGGGTAAGGATAACTTAAGAAGACATTTACCTTATTGTAGATTTCAAGTTGGGAACACTTCACTTCAGATGGAAGCGTTTTGAAATAAATCCTCATGAGAATTGTACATATTCTTAAGAGTTAATTTGTAAAAAAGAGAGAGAGCAGGATTTCTTTGAATCATGAGTATATTTAGTTTGATTAAGTCTAGTTTCTGCTTGTACACATCATCATTTTCTTAATGGCCTTGATAGGTGAATGGGAATGAGGGAAGTGGAAGAGAGGACAGAGTACTCTTTTATATGTGATACCTAGAGATGCAGTAGCATGTATGATAAGATTGCCTAGGTTCCGATTCTGGCTCTATCATTTACACGTTAGGCAAGTAATATAATATTTATGCATCTCAGTTTCCTCACTTGAACAAAATGGAGATAATAAAAATAAAGATGATGATGATAATATGTAACGTTTAGGGTTGTTGTGAGGAATAAATGAATATAGTATCAAAGTACTTTGTACAGTCACTGGCACCATAGTAACTCTATGTAATTGCAGTTAGGTTATGGTGTTCAGTAACAAAAACAGTTTAAGAGCCAGACAAATCCAAATTGAAACCCCTGCTCAACTTATTTTACCAGCTGCTATGAAATCAATGTTTATGTCTTCCAAAAATTTCTTTTTGAGGCCCTCATCTCCAATGCAGTGTTATTTGGAGGTGAGTCTTTGCAAGGTAATTGAGTTTTGGAGGTAAGTGGATTTGCCATGTGAGGAAACCAGGAAGTAGACTCACTGGAGAACCTGACCATATTGGCAACCTGATACTTCTCAGCCTCAGAACTCTGAGAATTAAATTGTGGTTTAAGCCACCCAGTCTATTTTATTCGTGCTATAGCAGCCTGACCAGACTAAGAGATCAGCTATGTGGTCTTTCACAAATCAATCTATCAGCATTGTTTTTTGGGGAGTTGGGGAACAGAATTTATCTTATAGTGTTATTAGAAAGAATATATTAAATAATTCCTGTGAAAAAGTCTTAAAAACAAGCATTGAACAAATGACAGCATCATTGTTACTATTTTGAGGTCAATAAAGTCTTGAAATTACCTTGCTCATTTAATAGTTTAGTGCTGGGAATGGTAAGAGTGAATATTCATAAAGGGATTCATTTAAAGAAAATTGTTTCTTAAACAATAAAAGTAATCTATACTTGAAATAAATTCAAATTTACGAAAGTACATACTAAAAGTAAAAATCTCTCCTTGCACCTATTTCTCCACCCATTGTATTTCCCTTCCCATGGATAACAACAATAAAACAATTTGGTTTATATCCAAATCCTATGTATACATACATGTGAATTTGTACATAACAATACATATATATTTCTACATAAATTATACCTATGCATACTGTTTTGTGATTTTCTAATTCTACCCAAGATTATGTCTTTGACATCTTTCCAAAGAGAAGGGAGGAGGATGGGAAAAGGAAAGTGGAATGAATCTGACCTAACTTTCCTATGTACATGTATGAATATACCACAGTGAATCTCACCATTGTGTACATCCATTAGAACATGATATATTCCATGCTTTTATTATTATATTAAAATGGATTCTACTGTCATGTATATCTAAACAAAACAATAAAATGTGCATAAAAATTTAAAAAATAAATGTTAAAGAAATAAGACCATTCTTCTCAATGAATATTCACCAATCTGTGGGATGGATACATCAGTAATTTGCCTTTCAAAAATCTACAATCATGGGGCTGGGGCTGTAGTTCAGTGATAGAGCACTCACCTAGCACGTGTGAGGCACTGGGTTTGATCTTCAGCATCACATAAAAATAAATTAATAAAATAAAAGTATTGTGTCCATCTACAACTAAAAAATATCAACAATCATATTCTCAGCATAGTATCATGACACTCTAATTACACTGTGATTTTCCCCTAAAACCCAGATTTAGCAATACAGTATGTAAATTGCAGCTTAAAGCAAATTCATAGTTGGCAGAGATCATGATTGTTTTGTTGGATTCTAGGTTATAGGGGTGGAAAGGAAAGCTGAGTGCTCAGGCAGAAAGGGACTTCTTCAGATAGGTCAGAAGAAAAAGTAAGTCACCTAAATTATTACCAGCTTTTTAATTTTGTTTTCCTGATGGGTTATAGTATTAAAAGTCTAAATGAATAAGAGAACTGGAAGGGAAATCAGTTCCACAAAGACCTTGGGCCATGGTTTTACTAAATAAAAAAGTAACTTTGGATCTGGTGCATAATATACTGAACTTACTTTAATAATTAATCTTTTGTACTGAGATGCTACTATAATAATCATTTATTCTGAGAAGTTACTACAAAATTACTCTTTTGGATGATAAACTGGCCCAAATAAATGAGAAATGCCAAAAATGGTATCTATGTATTCAAAATTATTATATGCACACAAATAATCTATAAAGGAGAAATTAAATATAATACTTCCAGATTAAACAAAATACAATGTGTCAGTTTTCAATGGCCCAAATTTTATATGTGCTTCTGATAGAGGTGGCAGAATTCTGGGCAAGTATTCACAAAGTTCAAAAGTCATAACACTGAAGCATTGTGGTTCTAAGGGAAGAAAATGTGTATCAATGGAATTATGTGGTATAGATGGAAATGTCACTCACTGTAATATCTGAGCAGGAGGTTGTAATCAAAGCAGTTAGCAATTAGAAAGCACAGGGCCCTTACTCCCACAGAATTTTTGGTACAAGCAGCTGACAGCACACAGAACTGTTGTAAGATACTTTTTGAGAAAGCTTTGTCAGTGGTAATGCTGGCTTTAATGACATCTGGAAACAGCTACTTTTCTCCAAAAGACAGCAATATGTTTAAACCTGCCAAATACAGATAATAAGGTGCTTACCTATCATTAACAAAATTATGCTTTCCTTATTGATAGAAAAGATCTGTTCACATTGTGAGAATAATACATTACAGAACTAGTGAAGAGCTATTGAAAAGTATCATACAGATGGCTACAAAGCAGTGATTCCCAGCCCTAAATTTGCCACCCTCTAGGGTAGCTACAATTATCCTGAGGATCATCATGAGCTTTTTGAAAACTTCTCAAAACAAAATTAAATATAAGTCACTTTAATTTAAAAAAATATATGCCATCCAAGCATTTTGAAGAAAAGGGAGAGATGGCATAAAAGCAAGCTAATAATAGCAGGGTATTATAAACTCCCAGAAGGTTGGGAGCCAATGATAGTAGGGCTGTTACATTATATGGATTCAGTGGTAGTTTTTATGAATTCAGAGCATTGTACCAAGGCATATCATCAAAACAGTAATAATGAATTGCATGAGTTTTCTATGTGTTTCAAAACTGGGCACTCACAAAAATAGCAATCCATGAATTCTGTCTTCAAGTTTTGGACACATTTTGTAGTTAAGACTTTTATGAATGTCTAAAAGTGTATACCAATGCCAGAAAACATATTTATTCATTGAAGAAATATTTATTGATAACATACTATATACCAGGTACTGACATATACTTTCCTGCTGAAAAATTTGTATCAACATTGTATAGTTTTTCTTATCCATTTAACAGCATATTTTAAAATATCTTTAGCAATCTAATATTAGTGAAAATAGTATCTTATTATGGTATATTATTTCTTTGAGTGCCTGTAAGATTGGGTACTTTTGCATATGTTTATTGACTATATGGTAGTTTATAATTGTATATCAAATAATCTGCTCACCTTATGTGTACTTTTCTACTAGTCATTCTATTATTGATTTGCAACAGCTCTTTATATATTATTGTGCTACCTATCTGAAAATATTATATTCAAGTAGGCGCTTCTAGAGACAGATAAGTTTGTTCTGTAACTGTCAGAATAGAAGTAAAGTTAATATTAAATATTTTTTATATTTTTTTTTAGTTGTAGTTGGACACAATACCGTTATTTATTTATTTTTATGTGGTGCTGAGGATCGAACCCAGGGCATCACGCATGCTAGGCAAGTGCTCTATCACTGAGCCAAAACCCAAGCCCTAATGTTAAATATTTTTTAAGGCTTATGAATATACTGGAATTATTTTGATGCTGTTTATATGTTCTGTCAATACATTAAATCTAATTTTATGTACACCAAACTAGTTCATGCTATAGTCAAACAGATTCTGGGAGTGTTCAATATTGTTAAAAAATCAACAGAGAATGAACTGAACTATAATATTGCCAATTATTGAAAATAAAACATAATAAAAACATAAAAGATATTACTATAGTTGCCATCATCAACTTCTTCATCATTCTTTTTAAAAAATATTTAGTTTTTAGTTATAGGTGGACACAATATCTTTATTTTATTTATGTGGTGCTGAGGATTGAATCCAGTGCTTCACACATGCTAGGCGAGCGCTCTACCTCTGAGCCACAATGCCAGCCCCTCCATCATTCTTGAAGTTGATAGTAATAGTAGCATCTTCAGAATGTCAGCATTTTTTTCCATACTATATATAATTAGAAAGGTCTACACTGGCATCTAAGCCAAACTTTAACACTCTGCTTTACAAAATCTTAGCAGGCATATACAATTAGGTCCTAGAGCTTTGTGGATATGACAGCAATACTGACCTTTTCACAAGAAATGGCAGAAGCTAATTTGAGGCAATACCTGTGTGGCTCAGCAACTTCCGCCCTCATTCTCAGTGAGAGATAAGTATTAAAATCTCCATAGAATTATTTTCTCTCTGTGATTCAGAGTCAACAAACATTCAGTGAATGCCTAACATGTGCCAGATGCTGTAACATATAACTTTCTTCCATTCCTTACCACTGACTTATGACATAAGTATCCTCATTTCCATAGGAGGGAATTTTAACTCAGAGAAGTTACATGATTTGTAAACAGTCACAATAATACACTAGTAGCTATTAAGAGGGAGATATGGAACTTAAAGACAGCTTTTCCAACTCTAAAAATGTACTGTTCTTTTGATTTTGCCAGTACTATCCTTCTCAGCAACACTGATTAAACACGTGGATACTCCAAGTAGACTTGTGTTTTGGTGCCTCTTCAATTTTACATATCTACAATATTTGCTCAACATTTATTTAATGAGAGTAGGGAAAGACTGTGGATCTATTAATAGAAATGTAGACCTCTTACTTTACATTCAAAATAGAGAATTCATATACTTATAATAACAGACAGCTACCCTTTATTGAGTTCTTGCCATGTGTTGGGAGCTGTGCTAATAACCACTTTTTTCATGCATTCTCTCATGTATTCCTGAGAAGTTGACAGCATTATCATCATGGTTCCCATTTCATGTGTGAAGATCAAAAGTTTAAGTGACTTAACCAATATCATATAATTAGTGGCAGAACCAGTATTTAAGCTCAGGTAGGCTGACACCTGAGTCTATGGGCTTAAACCCTATGTTTGATTGCCTTCAATCACAGAAAAATCCTAAATTGGCATGTTAACCTACTGATTTCTTATTTTTATTTGTTTTGTTTTGTCACTCAAAACTAAATATGATGGTGGTAACTTAGAGGAATATAATTATAAAATCAGTTAAGTTTTAAGGATAGTTTGTTTATAAATCCACATTTAAAAGATTTTAGAATTCCCATCCTTTTTTTGGTTATATTTTCTTGACAAAAACAAAACAAAACTATTTTCCACTTTTCTCTAGTCATCGTTCTATCTTCAGTTTGTTTTTGCAATTTTCCAAACCAGGAGACTTGTGGGGAGGTGTATCAAAAAATTTAAAATTTAGATTAGAAACCCCTTGTTCCTGATAAACAGCACTGTGGCACACAATATTTTATTTCCTAATCTTAGCTGATTGTAGAGAGTTGTTTACTTTAAGCAACTCCTCAGCTTGCTAATCTCACCATTCTTGGCACACCCTCTGACTTGCACATGTTCATCACAAAAATGTTGTGGATGGCATCAGTGAGAGCTGCCTTGTATTTGCTTTTAATTTTTTACTCAAGAGCCCTAGCTTCTTTAGTGAGAAAGAAGGCCAATTTCCACCTCACCAATTACTTTAGTAAGGAATGACAGAAACCCAAATTAGTTAGCACCATATTTATGAATTATCCCAGAGATTTTTAAACACCCATTTTAAATTGACACCCCCAGACAATTCCCTTGCTAGCCCATTGCTTAATCCTCTTCTTTGTCTCAGAAAGGCTGTGGAGGAGTTGATGGGTCTAATGGCTTTCACAATTGTATGCAGAACACATGAATTGATAAAGCATTGAGAGTATACACTGGATAATAATATTAAAAGACTTTCTGTGCATTCTGGCTGAGCCTAGTGGGCATATAGATTCCAGGACAAAACCTATTGGGTGGATTTACCCATGCTGCCATTTGTAAACTAGTGAAACCCAATTATAATGAATGTCAGAGGGCAGCTGTAGCCTGCAGGTTGAATACTGATGTTGTTGGTAATGTAATTACAATGCAACTTTAATACAGAACATTTTATGCATATATTGATAATGAGGTTTGGATAATTCAGAAAAAGGAGTGTGAACAATGTCAGACCAACTACAATGTGAGCTTCACCTTTGTGTTAATTAAAGAAAACCTTTCAACTAAACTGGAAATGAAAGTTTACACCCAGTGAAAGGATTCCCACATTCTGGCTTCTAGTCTATCCCTGCATATGTACTTCTTTGGAAAACTCAAAATTTTACTAAGTATTCCCAGGATCAACATCACCCCTCTTCTTCTCTTCATTCTTTTTTTTTAAATGTTCATATTTTTAGTTGTAGATGGACACAATACCTTTATTTTATTTATTTATTTTTATGTGGTGCTGAGGATCAAACCCAGAACCTCACACTTCCTAGGTGAGCACTCTACCACTAAGCCACATCCTCAGCCCTCTTCATTCTTAATACATACAAATCTTCCTTAGGTCTTTTTTTCCCTCAAAATATTCTAATATGTTAAAATATGCACAAGTAAAATTTACCATCTTAACAAATTTTAAGAGTACAGTTCAGTGATAAATACATTGATACTGTTGTACAATTACCATGCCATTCATCTGTAGAACTCTTTAACCTTGTAAAATTAAAACTGTGTTACCCATTCAACAGTAACTGCCATTCCTCACTCTGTCCTCTTCCAAAGCCCCTAGCAACCACCATTCTACTCTCTGTCTTTATGAATTTGACTGCTCTAAGTACCTCATATAAGTGGAATCAAACAATAGTTGCCTTTTGGGGACTGGCTTATTTCACTTAACATAATGTCCTCAGGGTTCATCCGTGTTGTAGCATATTGCAAGATTTCTTTCTTTTTAAAGTTTGAATAATAAGTCACATTTTCTTTATCTGTCCATAAAAACTTGGGTAGCTTCTACATTTTAGCTATTGTGAGTAATGCAGCAATGAATATGGAAGTGTAGATTATTAATTAAAGATCCTGATTTCAATTCTTTTGGATATATACCCAGAAGTAGAACTGCTGGGATTACATGTGTAATTCTATTTTAAAAATTTTAAGGAATCACCATACTGTTTTTTAAAAATTTTTTTAGTTGTCAGTGAACCTTTATTTTATTTATTTTTATGTGGTGCTTAAAATAAAACCCAGCACCTCACATGTGAAGCCAGTGCTCTACCACTGAGCTACAGCCCCAGCCCACCATATTATTTTCCACAGCAGCTGTACCATTTCATATTCCCACTGCCAGAGTACAAGTGTTCCAAATTCTCTATATCCTTGACAACACTTGTTATTTTCTATTTATTGATATAGTCATCCTCTGCTTTGGGTCTTAATAAAATGTTTCTGACTAGGATTGAGGTTTTCAAACCATGTTTAGGGAGTTAAAGCAGTTTTATGTCTTGACACTTGAAAAAACAAAGTCTCCTTCAAATACTGAAGAGAAATGCACAGTGATCACATTTTGGAATTTCAAATGAGAACAAATAGTCTGAAAATGGCACAGAATATTTCAAATCAGGACTGCCCCAGAAAACTTGGATAATTATAGCTATAATGTATTTTGAGTACTTACTATGTGACGGGCATTGGGAAAGATACTTTCCATGTATAGTATCTCATTTAATTCTTTCAACAATCCTAAGAAGTTCTAGAAACCCTATCCCTGAAGGTGAGAAAACTAAAGTGAAGCAAGGTTGAGATTACTTTCCCAAGATCACATAACAATTACATGGCAGAGCTGGGATTCAAATCCAGGTCTGACTAACTTTGAGGGCCTTTCTCTAAATCACCAAAGGGTTGTGATATTCCTTTAGATGTTTATAGACTCAAAATAATTTCTTTGCCGAAGGGATTAAAAGGCAGGAATCAAATCAATATTTCCATTTGTGTACAAACTACACAAATGTTGCCATATCCAAATACAGTGTGGGGGTATGTTGTCTCTCATTCTATAGAACTGGAGATGGCAGCCTTCCCACTTTGGGAACCTATGAACCTAACCAGTATCCATTCTTAGTAAAGTTGGTCTCTGGAAAGTGAACTCCAATGGCCCTACTCTAACCTCATTTCAAGCAATAATAATAATGAAATCATGGGTTCGATATTAGATGTACTTTAAAATACATATCAAAATAAATATTGTACATCTGTGAGCACCTACAAAGTCATCTCATGCACCATGAGGAGTACACATACCATCTATAGGAAAGCACTGATATGGATGATATCTAAGTGAATTTCTAACCTGGACATTCAATGAAATAACCTCTAAAAATAATTCAGAAAGTTGGAGACTGGTTTGGGCAGGATGATAATTTGCCAACCCTTGCTCATTTTTCCCTCCTGCAGTCTCCAGTCTCTGCTTTCACTGTTCTCCATTTTATGGGAGATTTTTCACAGTTTTTCAGAAGAAACTGGGTACTTGCAAGACAGCAAGCTATTTCTATTTCCACAATTACTGATCTTCAAACTCTGGCTCAGGTGTCATATCCTTAGGGAAGCTTTTTCTGACCACTCAGTCTAAAGTGACCCCCCATAATGTTATCCTGTTTTATTTTTCTCACAGCACTCACTTATCACTATTTGAAACTGTCATGTCTGTTGACTTGTACACTGCCTGACTCCCCCACTAAATAATAAGCTTCAGGAGGTTTCTGGGAGCTAGCATAGCATAATGCCTAAAATGTAGTAAATTATCAGAGTCAAGTGAATGCACAGCATGAACTATGGATTCTAAAGTTGGGGTAGGGACATAGACAGAATAAAACAGGCAACACAAAGAAATATGAACTAAGGTAAACCAACTAAGGTAAAATGGGTACTGGAAGGTATAAAACTATCTGATGTATTTGCACCATTCATTTAGCATTTACTGTGTTTGGGACATTGTGTTTAGTTGTGCATTTGTGGACTGGCTGCTATTGAGTTCTGTAGCCTATGCCATTAATAATCTCCAGTTTGTTTTATTTAACATATGTTTACTGATTGCTACTATATGTCAAGCACTGTTCTACACTGAAATAAAGCAATAATCAGGACAAAGTTTTTGCCCTCTAATAAGGATCAAATCAAGACCAGGCAAGTAAATTTTACATCCTTTTTTTTTTCCATACATGGCGAATTCTAATGATCCTTTGACTTTCTGACAAAATCAGATCTTTGCTCTGAACATGGTCTTGGAATTATCCCCCCAACATTCTTATATTGATGATAGCTACCATTTTTGAAATAGGTATTATGTCAGCCACTGTGATGAGGCTTCACATGCATTATATAATGAATCTTCCCATTAACTCCACAAAGAAGATATTATTATTATACCCATTTTTCTAAGTGACCAAAGCCCACTTAGATCAAATTATTTGCCTAATATCATGTAATTGTCATGGTAGTATGGATTTGTGTAATGGTATCACTATCCAGGATCATTGTCCTTAACCATGACTATGCAATGGCACCTCTTATGTATTACATATATTGTCCCTTCTCTGAGGAAATGTAACTTTGCAGACACTCTCAGGTTGTAGCATTTGCCAGAGAATGGCAGTGAGGTAGGCAGAAGTTTCCAAACCCTTTGTGGTCTAGAACAGGAGATACCAGCAGATACAAGTTATGGAGCAGTTGGTATAGTTCATTAAACCCTAGAAATAACACTGTCCTCAGTAAAATTCTAATTATAGTAATTCCTTTTATCTGTAGAGGATATTCTTAGTGCATACCTGAAACTGTAGATAGTACCAAACTCTATGTTTTTTTTTCCTATATATACATACCTGATAAAGTTTAATTTATAAATTAAACACTGTAAGAAGTTGACAACAATTACTATTAATAAAATAGAACAAGTACCATATTGAGTAAAATAAGGATTATGTGAACACAAGCACTATGATATTTTGACCATCATTCTGATAACCAAATAGCTATTAAATGACTAATGGATTGGTAGTGTACACAGCATGGATATACTAGAAAAAGGGATGATTCATGTTCTAGTTAGGGTAGCATGAGATTTAATCATGCTACTTATTACAGTAAGCAATTTAACATTTAAGAGTTTTTTATCTTTAGGGTTTTTCATTTAATATTTTCAGACTTTAATTGACCTCAAGAAACTGAAATCATGGACAGAGCAAACTTGGTTAAAAGGAACAACTATAGTCAAAATGCGGTTTAAGAGGAAACAGTATATATTTGTACTTCTTTCATTTGACAATGATTAAACACAAAGCAATTAAAGAAAAGCTGAGGAAAACAACTACTGCATTTGTAGAGAAATATCAAAAACATATCTCAATATAGGAAACTCAGATTAAGATAATAAATATATATTTTGCTACCAGTTTTATCATAACATATCCTTTAGGTTCAATATAGAACTCAAAATTATAAAATATGTGTTGTTCTTATACTGATTCTGCATTTTACTGAATGTATTTATTTGTTAGTGACATTTCAAAGCAATTTTTCTTACCTTATTTCATTTTTGTTTCATAAAAATCTTGTAAGGTAGAGGAGGGAAGGTATTATCTTTGTTTTACAAAAGTATAAATTTAAGGTACAAAGTGAGCAAGTAAGTTGCCAAGAACACCAAATTAGAACTGTAGCAGTGAAACTTGCCCATACCACCAGGGTGCAAAAATGTCATTTTTCTTTATATCCTTACAACAAATTCAATCTGCTCTGTGTCTTTCACCTTCCCAGCTGAATAAAAATTCAATCTCACTCACAGTTATTAGAAGCCCTCCCTCTGCCAAGATTATGTGAAGGCCCTAGGAAAACCATACCAGGACCGGAAATTTCTGGGTAGGCTTTCTGCCCTTTTGTCTATACATGTCATTGCTGATCTGTTTGTCATGCAAATCCCCTTGAAGGTAGATGAATCAGCTGCTTTTGTCCATGCTTGCAAATTGTTAGTCATTGTGGAGTTTGTTTTTTTTTTTTTTTTTTTTTTTTTTTTTTTGCTGAGGTTAGCAGCCTCCTGGCCTAGTATCTAGCCTCCTTTACATGTGCCATGCTTCAATTCTCCTTTGAGAACTTGTCTCTTTGGGCATTAAAAAGAAACAAGGGTAGTCCTTGATGTTCATGGAATCTTCCATTACTCCCATTTCCTCTCTGGTTCTGGAGAAGCTAAATTTCTATGACAGGCACCCTCTGCCACTTCTACTCAAAAATACTTACCTATTAATTCTCTGGGACAAATCAGTATAATTTCCCTCAATAAACCTAGGATTTTGAAACCAAAAACTCTGGGTTCAGGTGATTTTTTAGGTGCTTGACAACTTTTGCTTCTGCATTGTAAAACAAAGGCTCCCAAGAAAATGAGACAGAAACATATGGCTATATTTTGATTTGATAGAGGGAAAAACTACAATGGGAACAAATTATTAAAATTAATATTGCAATATATAATCATGTCACAAATATTGTTACAATTTTTGCTGCATTTTTAAATTTTCAGAATGTTCCTCATAAGTCTGCAGTAACTATGGATCTACATTTTCATAGTTGATTTCAATTCTGCATGTATTAATAAATATACACAATGCTCCTACTACTGTATAATGTATTGTATGGTACATGTAAGAAGACAAGGTTGTGATCTTTGTGTATGAGATGTAAAGAAATGATCCATACAGTGTTCTTTGACAATCTGTTGGTGCTAAATTTCATATACCTCTACCTAGGATTTTCTTTCTTTCTTTTTTAAGTATTAAAGAAATAAATACTTTTTTTTTTGGTACCAGAGATTGAACAAGGGATGTTTAACTACTGAGCCACACCCCCAGTCCGTTTTGTATTTTATTTAGAGACAGGGTCTCACTAAGTTGGTTAGGACCTCATTAAGTTGCTGAGTATGACTTTGACCTCATGATCCTCCTGCCTCAGCCTCCTGAGCCCTGGGATTATCAGTGTACACCACCACACCTGGATAGAATTGTTTTTCTTTAAAGCATGCCTTTTATGGAGGATATCTTTCTTTTTTCTTTTCTCCTTCTTTTATTCACTCAATAAACATATGCTGGTCTTGGGGCCAAGAATATAAAGATGGATAACACTGGTCTTGCTTCAAGAAATGGAAAGTAGGGTTGGGGATGTAGTTCAGTTGGCAGAGTACCAGAGAAAGAAAGAAAGAAAGAAAGAAAGAAAGAAAGAAAGAAAGAAAGAAAGAAAGAAAGAAAGAAAGAAAGAAAGAAAGAAAGGAGGGAGGGAGGGAGGGAGGGAGGGAGGAAGGAAGGAAGGAAGGAAGGAAAGAAGGAAAGAAAGAAAGAAGAAAGGAAGGAAGGAAGGAAGGAAGGAAGGAAGGAAGGAAGAAAAGATAAGAGAAATAGAAACTAGGTGGAGGAAGCAAACATGTATAACATTATAGGGATCTGTTAAAGGAGTTAAGGTTTAACTTAGGACTTAAAGGATGACTTGTAGTTTACTAAAAAAGAAGTGGGAGGAACATTCCAGAAAGAGGAAACAGCATGGCCAAGGAAGGGAATCAAATAAATCCCTAAAATCAAAGTAGAGAAGTAAATGCACATAGCTGCTCACGAAACTGTCAAAAATCTGCTGGTGTACAAGGTAAGTGTGGAGACAATGGTGAGAGACAAGGCTAGATATTTTAGTCTGGGGTGTGTTTATAAATATTCCTATATGAAACGCTATAGCATTTGGGATTTCTATAGGCAATGGAAGAATCACCAAAGGTTTTTCAAGCAGAAAAATGACAATTTCTAAATAGTATTTTTTGAGTGTTTGATAGAAGTGCCAATGATGGACTAGAGGAAAGTGAGACAGCATACAGAGAAAGTAAGACATGTGGCTTTTGGTGGGAGTTGATGAAATAAAGCCAAGGAAATGTAATGCATTTGAGGTAATATTGGTAAGAGTAAGTACAAGAAGTGACAGACAAGAGTTAAAAATGATTCCCAGTCCTGTAAAATATAATAGACTTTAGCTAAAATAGAGAATACCCAAAGAGAGACAGGGTTGTGTAATACGGGTTTGTGTTTCAGTTATATTGAATTTCAGGTGTCTTGGAGATATCCTTGTGAAACTATCTAAAAAGCTATCTGAAAAATCAGCCTGCAGCTTAGCTATAGAAGTCAGGTTAGAGTTAAGGTATTTGGGAGTCATCATACAGGTATTAAGTAATCTGATGATGATACATGTAGATTAAAAATAAAAGGTTAAGGATAGAGGCCTGAAGGACAAGTAATTGGAATAAGAAAATACTCTAAAAGATAGGGAAGAAACCATCAGATGAGGGTTAGAAGAGAAACACAGGAAAAGTGATATCCTGGAAATTTTATCTGAAAAACAAATTCAGAGTGGATGTCAGATAGAATGAGGACTGGAATGGTCACTGTGAATTAAGAAATTTGGACTTCATTTATGACTTGTGTTGGAGCAGCAGTAGAGCATAAGGCAGATTGCTGTGGTTTCAGGGCTAAAGAGGAGATGATAAAGGGAAAACAAATATGTGAAGATTATTCTTTCAAAAAAGCTGATAGTAAACAGAAAGTAAGATATAAGATGTCAGCATGGCCAAGGCCGGTGGTGTATACCTGTAATTCCAGTAACTTGGGAGACTGAGGCAGGAGGATTGCAAGTTTGAGGCCAACCTCAGCAAATTAGTAAGACCCTGTCTCAAAATTAAAAATAAAAATGGCTGAGGGTGTAGCTCAGTTGTTAAGTGCCCATGGATTCAGTTCCACCTCAACACACACAAGATGGCAGCACAAAAGGCAGAGTTAAAAGAAAGATTGCTTAATATGGGTGAATGCCTATACAGAGTGAGAGGAGAGGCTAATATGTATGTGGAGTCTAGTCTCAGATAAGTTAGCAAAGGATGGGTTTTAGTCCACTACTTCTCAAATTATTTGTAGTGAAGAATCAACTTTCTAAATTTCTAATCTGTCACAGACTGGTGCTTCTGTAAAATATAATAGAAATTAATTGCTAGAAAAAATGCTGTGCAAAAACAAAGACATTCAAAATATAAGCCCCAATTTTTCATTATAAAATCCAGTGAACATAAAATTACTTTATTGAGTTGCTATAGAAGATTCTAAATTCTTATTCTCAATTTCAGTGCTTATATTGTTGTGGAACAGTATCGAACAGTTTGAGGTTCGGAAAGGACCCAAGACCATACTTTGAATAGCACTGTTTAAGTCCACAGGTAGAAGGCCCTGGAAAGAAGGAAAGAAAGAACTCCAAGAAAAGGGGAAAGTAGGGAAGGTTTGGAGAATAGAGAAAAACCCTTGGAGTGGATGAAGGGCTGTTGTGGGGATTCCCACCTGAATGTAATTTTTGATAGTGAAATAGGAAGCTTGATTTTCTGAAATGAGTAAGGATGAAGGGGTTGGGGTGAGAGGCTTGGAGGAGTGTAGTAAAACGTTGAAACAGCTGCTGTGGGAAAAGAGAAATGGAACTAAATAAAGAGGAATAAAAGAGTTGTAAAACAATATAGAAGGCTCAGCTAAGGCTGGAAAGCATAAACTTGTTATGGAGCCAATCAGTTCAATTTTGTGATTTTCCCTAGCAGTTTTGCAGCCTCAGAGCAGGGGGTGGAGAAAACAGATGGTGGGGTTCTAGTAAAGTAGTGGGCTAGGTATGCAAACTTACTCTCCCACAGAAAACAACTAAAAATGTTGGATAAAGTGCAACAAGCATCTTCTTAAAGGTATCTAAGGGCTAGAAAGACAGTAAGAAATCTTAAGCCCAGATCTAAAAGAAGGCAGAGATATGAAGTTACTTCTCTGAAAACATTCACCGAACCTATTTTAAGCTTCAGGGAACAAGCCATAAGAGACACAGAGCCAAGTGTCTATCCAAGGTGGGAAGTCTAATAAGATTCCTCCCCAGATAAAACTAGAGTGACTAAGAGCTAAACCATCAACACACTGATGAATCAGATATAACCCCCTACACACTCATCTAACACACGGGGTCCTTGAGGAAAGTAGCGTTGGTTCTAAATGAGTGGGAGGAGGTAGCTACCCTGAGAATTTGCAAACACAGTTTCATCTAATAAAGATTTGTAGCCTAAATTTATATTACCTATGTGCTCCCAAGTACCTCAAGCTCTGAATGTAGTCTAAAGTAGACTCAGATTGGCAGTATTACTAGGCACCTGGAAGAATGTAAATCCTCACTGCTGGTACTTATCCTCACGAGAGAATTGAAATAAGTTTCCAAAGAAATAAGGAGATCTAATTAAAAATTCACTAAGCATGCAATGAAATAAGGCACCATATATAAGACAAATATAAATTACAACATAAGATAAATTAAAATCCAAATATATAAGCAATTATATATAAATACAAATTCATTGAATGCTTGTGTTAAAAGATAAACTGTCATCTGCATGCTCATGTTTACTGTAGCACTATTCACAATGGCCAAGAGATAGAAACAACCTAAGTTGCAACTGATGAATGCATAAAGAAAATGTGATATTATGTATTATATATATACACACACATATACACACACATATATACATACATACTGGAATACTATTCAGCCTTTAAAAAGAATAAGATCCTGGGGCTGGGATTGTGGCTCAGTGGCAGAGCACTTGCCTAGCATGTGTGAGGGACTGGGTTTGAGCCTCAGCACCACATAAAAATAAATACATAAAGGCATTGTGTCCATCTACAATTAAAAATTTTTTTAAAAGAATGAAATCCTATCATTTGCAACAACATGGATGGAACTGGAGATCATTATGTTAAGTGAAATAAGGAAGACGCCAAAAGACAAGTAGCCCATAATTTCACTTAATGTGGAATCTCAAAAAATGTTGATCAAAGAAGTTGAAAGTGGAATGGTGATTACCAGAGACTGAGGAGAGTGGGGGAGGATGAGGAAAAGGTTGATCAATGAGCACTTACAGTTAGGAGCAAAATGTTCGAGTATGCAATTGTACAGTAAGGTGATTACAGATACAGTTTGTGTACTATATATTTCAAAAACCTAGAAAAAAGGTTTTTAAATGTTTTTGCCATAAAAAATTGATAAATGTTTGCAGAGGTAATGTTTAACCTGATTACATGATGGACACATGATTGAAACATCACATGGTACCCAATTAATATGTACAATTTTTGTGTTTCCATGTAGTAGTTAATTAACTAAATTAATTCATTTGGGCACAGTGGCCTGTAATCCCAGAAGCTCTGGGAACTGAGGCAAGAGGATCACAAGTTCAAAGCCAGCCTCAGCAACTTAGCAAGACCCTGTGTCACTTAGCAAGACCCTATGCCATTTAGCAAGACCCTACCTTGCTAAATGGGGGGAGGCTGGGATGTGGTTCAGAGGGTAAGCACTCCTGGATTCGGTCCCTGGTACCTAAAAATATATTCTAAAAACATAAGTCAGACTAAATTTTAAAAATCCTACCACATACGCCAGGGCACGGTGGTGCATGCCTGTTAACCCAGTGACTTGGGAGGCAGAGGCAGGAGGATCATGAGTTCAAACCCAGCCTCAACAACTTAGTAAGACCCTAAGCAACTCATCAAGACCCTGTCTCAAAAAAAAAAAAAAAAAAAAACAGGCTGGGGATTTGCCTCAGTGGTTAAGTGGCCCTGGGTTCAATCCCTGATGCAAAAAAAAAAAAAAAAAAAAAAAAAATTCCAATCATATACTCTTTATAATACTTACATTTGAAACATAAAAATATAGAGTAAAACAATGAAAATAGACATCACATGAATACTAACCAGGAGAAAGCTGGTACTGCTATGTTAATTCAGACAGAATAGCTTTTGAGGCAAAAACAAGTACCACTAAAGATACAAAAATATTAAATTGAATGAACCTAATAATAACCTCAGAATAAAGTGAAAATCAACAAATCTTACAAGGAGAAATGGAAAAGTTCACAATCATGAGAGATTTTAATACATCTCTCTCAGATAAGATAAAACAGTAGACCCCCCCAGAATCAATAATTATATAAAAGATTTGAATAACACAATTTGCAAAATCGATCATAGGGTATAGAACATGGAACCAAACAATTACAGGATACATATTCTTTTCAAGCCCACAGAGAACAGTCACCAAAACTGACTATAGATGGGGTCATAAAACAAAACACTGAAATAGTACAAATGACATCCTATGATCACAATGCAATAAAGCCAGATGACAGCAAAATAATAACTTGATAAACCACATATCCTTGAACATTTAAAATACATATTTCCAAGTAAACCATGAGTCAAAGAAGAAATTATATTGGAAATATAAAATACTTTGAATTGAATATGAAAATGCCACCTACCAAAACATGTGTGATGTAATTAAACAGATACTTAGGGTAAAACTATATCAGAAAATGTTTCTATTTTATAATAATTTAAGGATGTAAATAAAAGAGCTAGGCATCCATATTAAGGGACTACCAAAAAACAATAAAATAAATCAAAAGAAAATATATGGCAAAGTTGATTCAAGATTAGGGTTTATTTGGGTAGATGTGGTCAAAACTATGACTATTAGGAATTGAGGAATCTAGTGAAAATGTGTTCAGAAGGATTGGTAATGGGGATCAAGCTGAGCAGAAAAGGGGAGTGAAGTGGAGGTGGGGCAAGGAAGGAATATCAAGAAGATTGGAGACAGCAATGTGTCTAGGGACTTGAGGTCAAAAATCAGTTTAAGGGTAATGAGGGAATCAGGGTAGATAGAAGTCTTTGATCAACATGGAATTTTTCAGCTGAAGAGTTTAAACAGTTCTAAACAAACACATTTAGGGTGTGACCATGTGTGTGGCTGAAATGTGTGGAGTCCTCTTAATTATCTGTTTGTAAGTCATTTTACTGTATACTAGTGTGTAAGACCTTACAGGACAGGGAACCACCTTACTTATCTCTACATCCCTATTATGGGGTCTGGTACACAAGTGGATGGTAAGCAAATGCTTGTTGAATTGTATGAACTAAAGATGTTGCAATAGGTCAAGGAACTTGTGTCAAGATGCAGAAGAGTCATCCACAAGAATGTTCAAAATTTTCAGGGTTATAAGAGTCATTGCAGACACTAAGTTAGGTGCAAGATTCCCTCATAAATGGGGAAGACTAGTCTAGAGGTCAGGAGAAAACAGTAAGAAATTGGAAAAAGGTAGCATAACCCCATGGTGTGCCCTCCAAAGCAAGAGGGATTTCCAAAAAAGGTACAGTAGAATGAAATTGACCAAACTATCCTGTGTATGTATATGAATATACCACACAATTATGTATATATGTATATATGTATGCATATATGTGTGTATATATATGTATATACATATATATATATATATATATATATATATATATATATATATATGAAGCACAAGTTTTAAAAACTATAGATAAACAGAAGAAATATCAGTAGAGTCGAGGAAAGGGGTCAGGGAGGGGAAAGAAGGTGAGAAAGAGGAAGTACTGGGGATTCAATCAGAGAAAATTATATTCCATGCTGATACAATTATGTCAAAATGAACCCCAATATTTTATATAGCTATAACGCTCTAATAAAAATTTAAAAAAAAATAAAAGGAAGCTTCAGAACACTGTTGAGGATGACATGATAATATGGATCCTACCTCCTCACTGTAAGATGTTGGGATAATGTGTTTATAAGAAGCCTCTACTTAGAGAAGCTTGAAAGAAATAGACTTGTCAAGGTAAAATGAGATTTTATCAAGACAGTATTGAATGCAGTTAGAAACAAACAGCTTTGACAGAACAGGCATAACCAGCTCTATACTCACTATCTGTAAGATCTTGGACAACTATTTAGACTATCTGAGCCTTGGTTTTTTGTAAAACTGCAATGATGATAATTATAGCAATCTCAGAGAGCTATAATGAGAATAAAATAATATACTACACTAAAATCCTTAGCACATTGCCTTCCTGTTGAATATTAAGCACTCAATAAAGGTTAGTAAGAAAGGTTCCTTTGGTTGGGAACTTTGTCCAGACTTAAAGGTTCCAATAATAATAATAATGGCTAACATTTATTGAATTCCTACTCTGCGTCAGACACTGTGATAAAGATTCTATACATATGACCTTGTTCAATCCTTAAGATAGGGTTCTATGGGGAAAATATCATTATTTCCATTTAGTATGTCAGGAAACTAAGATACATAACACAGATTGCTTCATGACCTCCCTTCACCACCCCCATAATTTTCTCCCTTTCTTTGACTAGACAAACTGTAGATTGCATTTCCTACCCTTCTTTACAGTTAACATGTAGCCATAGGACTAATTTTTAGGCAATGTAAGTAAACACAAATAATATGTACCACTTGAACTAGGGCTTTTAAAAAGAGTACATCTCCATATTCTGCATTTCCTTCTGCCAGCTGGATGGCAATGGGGCTCACAGGGTGACAAAGCCACAAACTGGATCTACTCTGAGTCTTTGAATTACCCCATTGAGAGAGCCACCTGGCTGAGAAGAATACCCATTTAGGTTTGTTAGGTAAGAAGTAGACTTTCCCTTAATTGAGGCATTATATCTTTGGGTCTACTTGTTTGAGCATTTAGTCTACCTAATACAAACACCATGCTAAGCACTCTAAAACCATTCTTTAATTTTTTACAACCATATTATGAGGCACATACTGATATGCAGTTTAACAGACAAGAAAAGTGAGGCTAGGTAACTTCCTTGAAGTTGAGCAATGGATGATTGGGTGGTATGATCAAGGCTGAAGAATAGATGTTTGCTAAAACTCCAGCCAAGCTATGCCCAAAGCAATCACTAGACCCTGTTGTGATTCTGGGGAGAAAAAGTTTGAAAAAGAAGTAAAAACATCATGACATCAAAATTTTCACTGGAACCTCAAGGCCACTTGATAAAATTCATATACACATTCTTTGCTTTTCAGTTGTCTACTTCTCTGAGCCAAACACTTCAGAAACAGCACCAAACCAAAGCATCTTATTATCTGTCTTCTCCCTGTGCTCATTATTTCCATCTAGGTCAGGTCTCCTTTCCTAACTGGACCTATATTATTTATCTTCCCATTTATGAGATTAGAAAAGATAGATATTTTGAGATTTCAGTATTCATGCTTTTCAAGATAGAAGCGTTTCTGTCCAATAACTGCTTGTAAATATACTTCACTGAAGAATTTAATAATTACCATGAAAGAAATAGTACTAATAATGATAATAACAACTAGGTAAAATAGCTCTAGAAATTATCACTAGTTCAATAACAGCCCTTCTTTGATCCAGTGTTCCTCTCCAACCACAATCCTTTTTCTCTTTTTGGAGACAAATGTTTCAACAGAATTGTCTGTACACACTATCTGCAGTTCTTCAACTCCCCATTCACTTTTATTTTTTTTAATATTTATTTTTTAGTTGTAGTTGGATACAATGCCTTTATTTTACTTATTTTTATGTGATGCTGGGGATTGAACACAGGGCCTTGCGCATGCTAGGCAAGCGCTCTACCGCTGAGCCACATACTCCAGCCCCCTCATTCATTTTTCAATCCACTCCAGGCTGGTTTTTGGCCTCCAATGAAACTACTCATATCTAGCACATGTGAGGCCCTGGTTCAATCCTCAGCACCACATAAAAATGAAATGGAGATATTATGTCCACCTACAATGAAAAAATAAAAATTAAAAAAGAAACTACTCATATTATTGCAACCAGCAACCTCCATGTTGTCAAATCTAATAGATACTTTTCTATCTTCATTTTATTTAAACACCATGCAGCATTTTTCATTATTAACCACTCATTCCTTTAATACATTTTCTCTTTTGTATTTTGTGACACAATGCTCTACTGGCTTTCCTCTTAACTGACTGCCTATTCTTGTTCAGTCTTCTTGGGAAATTTGTCTTAATATTATTATGGTATCTTGGGGATCAATCCTGGTCTGTTCTTTTTTCTTTTTATTCCCTCTCTATGTCATCTCATTTAGACCAGGCCTTCTAAAACTATCTATATTATGATAACTCTCAAATTTATTTCTCTAGTCAAAGACTTGAATCTGAGCTCATGATATGCCTATTGTATATCTCCTTGATATCTCCAACTCCTTTTTCAATAGACACCTTAAACGTATTATGTCAAATATTCTTAATATTCCCCCTAAATGCTCCTGTCCTTGTGTTTCTATCTTTATGTCATTACTACTTACTCAATTACTTAAACTGGAAATGTACTCATGATTGTTAATTCTTCCCTTTTCCTCACCTCAACAACATATTTATCAGTAAGTCCTGCTGATTCTATCCAAAATTTACACAGAATCTCTCACTTCTTTTCATATTCACTGCTACCACCTAGACCCCAGGCCTCTACTAGATTATGGAAGTCCCTGACTTGTCTCCTTACTTCTGTTATGTTCTCCATCATTACATTCTACTCATAGTAGCAAAATTAATCTTAGAAATCCTCCAGTGTCTTCCCATTGCTCTTTGAATAAAGGACAAATTTATTGCCATGGCTATGCCTGATCCATTCTTGTTCCTCAATAAGAAAATGAAAGACTTGAAAAACACTATACACCAACCAGACCTAATATATACCTATGGAGCATTCTGCTCAATAAGAGCAGAAATAATTTTCTCAAGTACACATGAAACATTCTCCAGGATAAGACTATATGTTAAGCCATAACATAAGCTTCCAAACATTTAAAAGCATTAAAGTCATATAATAGGAAAAAGTAACAAAACCAAAAGTTGGCTCTTTGAAAAGATTAGTAAAATTGGCAAGCCTTTAGTTAGACTGATTAAAAATAGAAAAAGAATGAAGAACAAAATGACTAAAATAAGAAATGAATAAGGATATTACTAAAAACTTTTGAGGACATTACTATAAACTTTACAGAAATATAAAACATTATAAATGAGTAACTCAGATGAAATGGACAAATTCCTAGAAGCACACAAACTACCAAAGCTGACTCCAGAAGAAATAGAAATTTTCACAGACCAAACAGCAATAAAATTGAATCAATAATTTTCTAAAAACATCCCAACAAATAAAAGCTCAGAACCAGATGGTTTCACAAGTGAAGTGTACTACCATTTAAAGAAGAATTAACTTCCCAACTAATTTATGAAACAAGAATTATCCTGATACTAAAACCAGACAAAAACCCATAAGAAAAGTCAGAACATTAGCTCCTAGGAATATAGATATGAAAATCATCAAAAATTCTAGTAAATGGATTCAGCAACATGTAAGAAATGACTATACAACCATGACCAAGTAGGATTCATTCTCTGATTGGGAGATTAGTTTACTATCCCAAAATTAATCAATACAATACACCATATTAACAATATAAAGGACAAAAGCCACATGATTCTCTCAATAGATACAGAAAAGCATTTGCCAAAAAAATAAATAAATAAAGGAAAAAACCTGTCATGATTAAAATAAAAAAACCACTCAATAAAAGAGGAATGCAAAGGATGCAAAGGAACTTCTTTAAACTAACAAAAGACATCTATGACAAACCAACAACTAGCATCATAGTTAATGGTGACTTTTTAAAAAAATTTAGTCAGTTGTAGTTGGATACAATACTTTTATTTTTTATTTTTATGTGGTGCTGAGGATAAAACCCAAGGCCTCACGCATGCTAGGTGAGTGCTCTACTGCTGAGTCACAACCCCAGTCCTAATGGTGACTTTTTAACTTCAGCTTTCCTCCTTTAAGATCAGGAGAGCTGGGTGTGGTGGAGCACACCTGCAATCCCAGTAGTTCAGGAGGCGGAGGAAAGAGAATTGCAAGTTTGAGGGGCATTCCAGCAATTTAGCAAGGCCCTAAGCAACTTGGTGAGAACCTGCCTTAAAATAAAAAAATAAAAAGGGTAGGAGCGTGGCTCAGTGGAAAAGCACCCCTGGGTTCAATCCCTAGTACTACCTCCATCCCACCCCCCTAAAAAAAAAAAAAAAAAAAAAACCAGAAAAAAGATAGAGATGTCTGCTCTCACTCAATCTATTCAACATTTTATTGGAGGTTTTAGTGAAAGCAGTTGCACAAGAAAAAGAAACAAAAGGCATCCAGACTGGAAAGAATGAAGTTCAACTATCTATTTTCAGATAACGTGATTTTACATTCAGAAAAATCCTAAAGAATCTTATTTTTTTAAATTTTAGCACTAATAAATGATGACTTCAGCTAGGTTGAAAAATATAAGATCAATGTAAAAAAATCAGTTGTGTTTCTATACATCGAACCATCCCAAAGTGAAATTAATGAAACAATTCCACCTACAGTAGTATTAAAAAAAACACTTAAGAACAAAGAACAAAAGAAGCTAGCACAGTTACACACACCTGTAATCCCAGCTACTTGAGAGGCTGAGGCAGTCTGGACAATTTAAGTGAGACCCTGTCCCAAGATAAAATTTTAAATGCTGGAGATATAGCTCAGTGGTAAAGCACTTGCCTAGCAGGTAGAAGGCCCTGGGTTCAATCACCAGTACTGCAAAAAACCTGTGGGGAATTTTACTCTTATTCTAAAAACTGTAAAATATTGTTGAAAAAATTAAAGAAGACCTTTATAAGTGGGTTAGAGTTGTAGTGCTCAAATTGATCTACATTCAGTACAACTTCTGTCAAAATCCCTGTTGGCTGTTTTGCAGACAGTGACAAGATGACCCTGAAATTCATATGGAAATGCAAAGGTCCCAGAACAGCCAAAAACAATCTTGAAAGAGATGAACAAATTTGGAGATTGCCAACTTCCCAATTTTGAAACTTGCTGAAAAACTATAGTAATTAATAAGACAGTATGGTTCTAGCAAGAGGACAGACAACTAGATCAATAGAGCAGAATGGAGAGTCCTTAACAAATGGTGCTGGGACAACTGGATATTTGCATGTCAAAAAAATAAGTTTAGATACCTTCCTCATGCTATGCAAAAATAACTCAAAATGGATCAATTATCCAAATGTAAGCACCAGGAAACAGAGGTATAAATCTTCATGACCTCGTATTTGAGTGTAGTTTCTTACATATAGTGGCAGAATTATACACAACAAAATAAAGCACTGGAAATTGGACTATGTGATAAATAAACACTTTCTTTGTTTCAAAGAACACTGTTATAAAAGTGAAAAGACAACCCACAGAATGGAAGAAAATATTTGAAACTGATATGCCTAATTTAGGACTGCTAACCAAAATATATAAAGAACACTTACATTTAATAAGAAGACAACTCAATATAAAAATGCAGAAAGGATTTGAAGAGAAATTTCTCCAGAAAAGAAATACAAATAACCATAAGCACATGAAAAGATGTTCAACATTATTAGTCATCAATAAAATTCAAATAAAACCAGAATAAGACACTACTTTGTATCCACTAGGATGGCTGCAATGATAATAACAATATTTATAAAAGGTAAAAAAAAGTGTCAACCAGTTTAGAAAACAGTTTGGCAGTTCCTAAAAAGGTCAAACATGGAGATACCATATAACCCAGCCATTTTACAAGGTATATAACCAAGAGAAATGAAAGTATGCATCTATACAAAAACTGGTTCACAGAAATTCAATGCAGCATTATTCGCCAAAAAGTGTGAACACCTAAGTATCAATCAATTGATGAGTGAATAAACAAATGGGGCATATTCATATAATGAAACACAAATTATCCACAAAAAGGAAGTAAGTACTGGTAGACAGATGCTATAGTGAACTTGAAAACACTAAGTGAAGTAATACCTAAAAGAGAAAATATTTTATGGTTCCATTTATATGAAATGTTCAAAATAGGTAAATCTATACAGATAGTAAACTAGTGGTTGCCTGGGTTTGAGGAGAATGGGAAGGAATAGACAGTAACTTGTAATAAGTATAGAGTTTCATTTTGGGGTGATGAAAGTGTTCCAAAATTGATTATATTGATGGTTGCACAACTGAGTGAATATTCTAAAAAACAATGAATTGTAAAATATAAATGGGTGAATTATATACATTATGAGTTATATCTCAACAAGAAATAATGAGAAAACTTTGGGGATCCACAGGGCAGGTATTGCATGGGAAATTTTAAGCCCTTTAAAAAAAGCCATATATTACTATGAAACATTTGAAGTAGAAATGGCAGCTTGGGGGATTTAGTTAGAAAAATTCATGAAAGAAATCTAAAATCCCTTGTGGAATTCTGAGGAGGATGCAGAAGGCAGCTGAGGATTAAGTAGCAACCTACCCACCAGGCAGTTGCTGTGGTATAAGGAAACAGCCCCAAAGAAGAGTCTGTGGGGTGGATAGCCAAAGTAAGGGCCTGGATGGAGGATATGACTAAAGTTTAGAGGGTTAGCAGCAGCACTAGGAGTTGAGGTAGGAATGCTAGACAGTAAATGTGAAGAGATAGCAAAACTTCCTGACATGACCATTGTACATTAAATACGCTGAGAGAATGAGCCATAAATGATGGATATTTAAGTAGTGGAGAGTGTGAGACAAAATGAGCTACACTTCAGCTAATATCCAACAGAGGTTATGGGGCTCAGATTTTGCTCCTCAGCACCATGAGTGAGTTGGAAATTTAAATTGAATGTTTGCATAAAAGAGACTTTTAATTCAGAGCAGACTTTTACATTTTAATTAACAGTTTTAATCCTCACCCTTCCCAACCTGTGCCTCCAATCAACGGGAAGAGGTAGGTGTTCCAGAACATGATGAGATTAGTTGTAGGAAAACAACTATATTTTTATAATTAAATTTGGAGGTGGAGTATAATAGTATACACACCTCAATAGATGCATAGGGAATAGTAGATGAATTCTTTAATGAAAAGGGACAAGACAAAAACAATCAAGAAAAGATTTTCCAAACTATAGTTGACACTGTCATGTTTTTGTTGCTTACAACTCTTCCTTTGTATCATCTCCTCACTGAAAAGCTTTCTTTTCTAATGTACAACTAGCTAGCTCTGTTATATCTTTCACATTCAGTGAAGATATTAGCTTATGTAAATCTCATTAAAGAGTTTATAAAACTTTGTCTCAAGGAAACAGATAGCAAAACAACATTCAATTAGTTTGTATTCAAGTTGATGATAGAAGATGTAAATTAAACAACTAGAAAACCATTCAAGGCAGATCTTGGTGCTTTGGCTCATAAACGTGTTCATTAGATAAAGCAGGGGTTTAGAAAGGGAAGAACTGCTTCATATGAGGAAAACAAAAACTGATGCATCAATTTGAATTGAAAAGTAGGTAAAGAGTTTCAGAATTTACTCCAATATTCATTAAACATAAAGTGAGCTAATCACCACCTCTACCATCATAACTATTGGTCATATGTGTATAAGGTTAGATCAAAGTAGTAGTTAAGAATATTACATTCTGCGGTTGTTCATGGATGACAGTTGAGTAAGTTTGATGACAGAAGATAAAAATAACACTTGTTTGAACATAAATGGCAGATTTAAAAAAAATTTAAACTATGTGAACGTTTCTTATCTCACCTACACCCCCAGAAACTGAAGAAACTAATTTTACAACATTAATATGTTTACTATCTCATCAAATTATAATTATTCTTGTTTTCTGAAATTCAATTTTCAGTTTTACCACATAGTAAATAATGTGCATAACCTCTGATCAAGTAGCATTTCCACAGTTGTAAAAACAAAGACTTTGACAAGAGTTAATAGCAATTTAGAGGTAGATGCAAAAGCAGAAATGCTTACAATTTGAATGTGCTTTGTTGACAAAGAGACTATGGCCTATTTATGTTTTTATTTAAAAGAAATGTGGATTCTACTGTCATGTATAACTAAAAAGAACCAATTAAAAAAAAAAGAAATGTGGAATCTTCAGCTGCCAGCTTGACAGTTACAAAGAGCAGAAGGCACCTTAATGTCTCCTTTGGAGGGTATTATCACTGCACTCCAGTATCAGCAAAGGGTAGAAACACATGTGCTCTATCATACTTTGACCTTTATACTTCAATAGTATCCTGACAAGGTCAATTTTCCTATGTAGTATGCATGTTGTATAGTTGTTAGAAAACATTTTCACAGAATTTGTTCTGTGGATTTCATTTATGTTTAAATGAATGTTTGTTTCTATGCTGGAGACACTGCAAGAAAACAAGGCCGGGAGAGGCGTTTCCTCAAAGGCTAGAAAGAGGTATTACCACCACCACCACCACCACTGCCACTTCTTGCCAGGGGATTTATAAAGTTTCTTGAAACTCAAGGTTAGGATGGGAGATGAGCCAAGCTTAGGAGAAGTTAACATAGAGGAAAAGGCTAGTAGTTCCCATCCCCTGCCTTTTAGCCAATCTGTACAACAGAGCTTTTCAGATGAATAACCCCTAGCGGTCAGGTAATGATGTCTTTTCTGCAATGATTACATTTGGTTTGTCTATTTTCTTTATGCTAGTGAGGTTTGAAATCAGAATTAAAAATCCTTGGGAGAAAAGCTATTTTTGTAATTCAGCTGTAATGTCCTTGTCTTTGGGTTTCCCATTGCATCAGTCCCTTAGTCTGGTACCATAGCTATGATAGTGTTTTGTCTTTTAGATTAAATGCAGAACTAAGGACATGACTTCTGGTGCTTATTAAAGATTCCTTGCTATTTTCACTAGAGTAGGGGCGTTAGACTCTTGTCTACTGGCCAAATTCTAAATTGGGAGATTACATTCTGCTTTCTTAAATTCCCCTTGCAGAAGCAGCCATCCATGGTATCCTACTTTGCTTCCTGTGCTAAACTGCAGTGTGATGTCATTAAATGGCTCTGGTTTTCTGCTCTACAAGTGATCACTTTTTAGTGGGGTGGGGAGAAAATCGGTTCCTATTGTCTAATATTGTATTTGATCCAGTTTCTTTTTTTCTATCTTTATTGAGGTGCAATTGCCAAGTAAATTGTATATGTTTCATGTGTATGACTTGATGTTTTAATATATGTATATATACATTGTGAAATGATCACCATAACCAACCTAATTAAGGTACTCATCACTTCAGAATTAACATTTTCTTTTTCTTTCTTTTAAAAATTTATTTTTATTTTTAACTGATATGTAATATTTGAACTTATTTAAGGAGTACAGTATTGTATTTTGACACACATATACAGAATGTAATGTTGATCCAGTTTCAAACAAATTTAAGAAGTACATTGTGATAACTAAAGATAAATTACAGAACACCCTAAAAACATATCAGTTATTGTGAAAATTTTAATTTTTGAAACCAATTTGCTTTCTTTTCTGAAAAATCAACAAGAAAATAATGCATTGTTTACTCCAGTAGTAGTTGACAATGAATTGTTTGTTATTTGCCTCAAACATAAGGCTAATTCTAAAAGTGATGACAAGGTTTGAGGAGATGAAATCACATTTCACAAACCAGTTAAACCATCTTTATTTGTCTTTATGCTACATCTAATCATTCCAGACAGTTGATCTGTTTCATAAAATCTTTTTGGAAGGAGATTATTCATCTTGGCTTAATAACATATTTTAGTGTCTCTCACTCTTTTCATAAAAACTAGGTTCTTATTTTTGTTTAACCTCAGTTCCACCTACTATAGTTTAATGTCACTATCCTTTGCCCATCACTAAACTTGTTATTACATATTGCTATTGAGAGGCAGTTTAACATAAGGCATAATTTTTAGAATCAGACATGCCTGCATTCAGATCTCTAGTCTGTCAATTTCTAGGTGTGTAACACTGGACAACTTACTTCTGAGGTTTAAATGAGCAAATTCATTAATTTGAAGGACTGTGGAATAAGACAAAGCATGGTACTGGGCAACTAGAAAGCATTCAATAAATAGTTGCTATTTTTCTGATTATGTGCTTGAATCTGACAATTTATAAACTCCTCAAGAGTGGGAAGCATACTTCCTGTGTATGCCCTGGATTTCAACAGAAATGCAGTGTTGTGAACATAGTATGGTGCAGAGGCACAATATTTACTCAATGAACACGCTTTTTTTTTTTTCAGAGCAGAAAGAACAGTCCCCAGCTATTTGCAAGATCCCACACACTTAGATCAAAGATGTCAGAATTAATCAATCTTTTGCTCTGTAGAAATATGCAGATACCTGACTTTGTGGAGATGTTTTGGCATGGTATAGATAGACACAATGTAAATATACTTTCTGTCAAGTTTATTTCTATGAATTTTAACATTCAAGTTTTTTTGTAGTTGTAGATGAACAGCATACCTTTATTTTGTTTATTTTTATGTGGTGCTCAGGATCAAACCCAGTGCCTAACACATGCTAGGCAAGCTCTCTGCCGCCACTGAGCTACAGCCCCAGCCCTGAAATTTAACATTTTATTATTGTAATTTTAAACATTTTTTTAGTTGTATATGGACATAATACCTTTATTTTGTTTATTTTTTATGTGGTGCTGAGGATCCAACATATGCTAAAGTGCTCTACCACTGAGCTACAACCCCAGCACTTATTATTGTCATTTTAAAGCTGCATCGAGGTGTCCAGAATGGGATTGACTCATATGCCTTCTCATTCATCCAAGCATTTTTAAATTGAGAATAAAAAAATGAATATTAAGATTTATCTAATTAATACTTGAACAAAATCTTTGAACTGGTGACTAAATATATTGCCTTCTCTATTTACCTCTAAGATCTGTACACTACAGATATATTTCGAATTGCTTTGTTCCAAAGCCATCCCCCCCCCCCCCGCCAAAAAAAAAAAAAAACAGAAAGCCCACTGATACAAATCTCAAAGCTCAATTAACACCTTTGAACCAACGAGGTGTTGTTTAGGACTTTAATTTTTACTTTTGAACGCTTTCACAGGGCTAGGAGCAAAAATTGGGGGAACGAGGACAACACATATAGATTCACTGGGCTTTAATATTTGCCAATTAGGAAAGAGTATTGGTTTTTTTTACCACAAGCTAGGAAAACCCCTGGTGTACGCTTAGGTTGGTATTAAAGACACCACATTGTGGCTTTTCCCGGGTCTGCTTAGTATATACTCTACAGGGGCGGTCTCAGGTGTGGAGCTCTGAGGAGCACCTGCTTGCTCACACCCCAACAGGTCAGAAACCAGCGTATTTGAGGCCAGGTGGCTCAGGTTCCACGAAACTGGGCTCAAATGTCACTAGCACTATGGGCAGTAGGGTCAGCGAGCTGTGCTTTGGGACTTGGATGCTCACTTCGGACTTTCTCCTTTCTTCTCCCTCCCCCTCCACCATTAGTTTTCCTTTCCCTCTTTCCTCCCCCAGCGTGCCCACCTCCTCCCTTTGCTCCCACTCTCCACTGTCTTGCTCTCGTCTCCTTCACCTTCCTTTCTATCTGGTTTCCTGTCTTCCATCCTCTGTGGGCCCAAGGGCTTGGTCTCTGAGGAGGCGCAAGTCGGGCGGGACAGGCGTGAGGCACCGAGCCACGAAAGTGCGTGGCGCGCGCCGAGATGGGGGCGCGCGCGAGCAGCCGCGTGGCTCGGCAGCCAGGCCTGGGAGCGGCGCGCGCGCACCTCGCGAGCCCCCAGCGCGCCCCCGGCGGCCGGGGCCGCAGCGTGCTCGCCCCCGCCGCCAGCTCGCCTCACTTATGGGTCGGAAGCGCTGCGTGGGGGAGACTGTTCCAAGATGGCGGCGGGTTGCTGTGGGGTGAAGAAGCAGAAACTGTCCAGTTCGCCCCCCTCTGGCTCGGGTGGCGGTGGTGGCGCCTCCTCCTCCTCCCACTGCAGCGGAGAGAGCCAGTGTCGAGCTGGGGAGCTGGGACTAGGAGGCGCCGGTACGCGGCTCAACGGGCTGGGCGGTCTAACCGGAGGAGGTAGCGGCAGCGGCTGTACCCTCTCTCCCCCCCAGAGCTGCGGCGGCGGCGGGGGGATATCCCTGTCGCCACCTCTCAGCTGTGGAGTAGGGACCCTACTTTCTACCCCGGCCGCCGCCACCGCTTCTTCGCCCTCCTCATCGTCCGCCGCCTCGTCCTCATCTCCGGGCTCCCGGAAGATGGTGGTGTCAGCGGAGATGTGCTGCTTTTGCTTCGATGTGCTCTACTGTCACCTGTATGGATACCAGCAGCCCCGGACCCCCCGGTTCACCAACGAGCCCTAGTGAGTACCGTGCCCTCTGTCACCCTCTCTCTTGCGCTCGGGATGGGGCTCAGAGTTGAGGCAAAGTGCGAGTTCGCCTCCCTGCTGACGGCTGCCCCTACCCCTCTCGCTGCCCGGGTCCCCTGAGCCACTCGTCCTAAGTATGGGCACCCCGCGTTTTCTTCCCCATGAGGCAAGCACCCCACACTTGGAGCAGGTTGCTGCTACTAGAGATGGCCCCCTGGCTTCCAGAGGTGTATGCTTTCTCTTTGCGATAACTTCGAGGAGTTTTGACCCTTTTCTTCTCCCTCACTTCCCACTCTGCCCCGTTTTGGGAGATCTGGATTACTCAAGGTGCTGACCTCTCCTTACTTTGGTTTCCTTAACCCCATGTGAAAGCCTCGCCAGTCTTTCCACGCCGCGTACCTTGCACATGGAGAGCTACTATCCCAATGCAGGGAGAAAAATAGCTACCATCCAAACTTCCATTCTGCTAGTGATGGAACTTGGCTCTGAAGCTTGAGAGGGTTACCCTTCTTTTCCTGTAAGTTCCCTTGTGCCCTGGGAGCGGGGAGGTGTTTTTTTTTTTTTTTTAAACACATTTCCCCTTACTACCTATTTTTATCCGAACATAACCATTAAAATGTGTTTCTAGTGAAGTGAGGGCACCGCCGGCTTCCTCACATTTTAAGAGTGAGACCTTTTTTTTTTTTTTTTCCCTCCCTTCGTTCCACTGTCTGGGTAATAGCTCATTCAAAGAGAGCTGTCCCCACAGAGCCACTGTCAGTTTGTACATTTAGCGTGCATTCGCTTTTGTGTTGATTTCACTTTTAAGAAATCTATGTTATACTTAACGATTCGAGAAATAAACAGTCCAATAGTGAATGTGTAGGCATTTTTATGGTTTCCTTTGGTTTTGTATTTTACTTTACCCTTCAAGTGTGTGGTTGGAATTGTTTAAAATAGCACTCTTACCACTAAAAGCCAGGTTAATTCTAATCCCTGTCCATTTGGATGTGTGGGAGATGGGGCATATGTTTTTTTTTTTTTTTTTTTTTTTAATGTGTAAACTGAGCGTAAACTGACTTTTTGAGTTAAATGCTAGACAGAATGTAAAGACCAAGAGAGAGCAGGATGGGGAAAAGGACGATTGTTTTAATTATAAGTACTTAGCATCCACAAGAAAAATAAATGAAAAATTTTATTGGAACTTATATTGAAAAGCATTAACCCTTTTTCTAGTTAAGACAAGTGCCCCTTGTTTCCCATATCATAAATACCTAAATTGATGTTCTTTTTAAACTGCTTTTTTTTCATTTTGTGAGATTTGAGGATTGAACAACTACTGATAAGTATAAACACTTCTGCCTAAACTAAAAATATTAATATGTAAAGTGGAAATTGCAATAAAATGTCCTGGAAATTGTGCATTTGTATTTGTTTTCTTTGGCTTGGATACTTTAAATATCTTTAATTTCGTATGATTCCTCTGTGATCTGTGCACTTTCTTTTAGACTTGGTTCATCTTGGGGCATTATTCATGAGAAATGTATGAAAAAGGCATCCAGGTGGATACTTTTTTTCAAATAAATAAAATATCTTTATAAATTTCAGTGTTAATTCTAGGAACTTAAATGCTAACTCTACACCTTAGCCTATTTATTTTTTGGTTGAGAAGCAAAATTCATTTTGAAAAGACTGCCATGTAAAAGAATCTGTGAAATCTTTATTAGCTTGAGTCACTTATTTGTGACTTTTCTGTCGTCTCTTGGATGTCTGTGATGTATCAAAACTAGTCCTGGGATGATAACTTAGATTGACTATGCGAAGTCATGGGACTGTAAAAATTCACTCCTGTTTAGTTCTTGAGCTGTTACATGAGTTTGGCAAAGGCTGTTTTAATATTCACGCTCCATTGCTTCAAAGCATATGAGAACACACTTTCAGAAGGTGCTATTTTCACACGTTTTAAAGTGAGTTTGGGTTAACTGAATGAGTATAACAAAAATTTTAAGAGGAAAGTGAGCTTGACCAGTTCATACGGAAAATGATCTTTGAAAATATCATTATTTGCTTTTTTAAATTTTAAATACCCCAGCTGGTGAATTTATTTTTCAAGGGATTAAGCAGATAAAGAAAACACACTTTTGACCATTGTGTATATGTTGAAATGGTGCTGGGAGAATAACTATTATCATTCAGTAGATCTTGAGTGTGTAGTGTATTTTATAGAACAGCTAATTTTGAGTGGACCCTGAATATGCCCAAGCAGAGAAAGGTCACTTATGTGGAAAGAGGGCTGTGTCTTATTTTCATTTATCTTAAGCTTATTTTTGGTGTGAATTGTGTAAAATTCAGAAATATTTCTTGATTATGGGAGTTACATAACTAATCATTCGGCAATGTCTTAGAAACCACCACACATTTTTCTGTTTCACATACCTAATAGTATGGTATGCTTATTAATGTAACATTGTGCTAGGTGCTATAAGGCATGAATAGACATATTAGGCTTATTTCTCAGAGTTATTAGTATCACATCTTGAGTAGTGTGTTTCAGGTCCTCTCTCTGTCCACTAGAATATGTGTTTTTGGCAACTTCCAATTCTTATATGTAAAAGCACACTATTTTCATTCCTTCCCAGGACCTTTTTGTCAGAATATCTGTAACGGTGAAATCTGACTTTTATAGGTTTTGAAGTTATATAGATCCACTAGTTACCCTTCCATTCTGAAAGATTAGTAGAAATTTCAAGCCATCTATGTTTTTCAGGGTTGAAGGAGATGTAAGTATATAAACAGACTGTGTAAATACAAATTCTTCACTGTTGCTCTTTTTGAATGCATACCCTATTACAGAGAACATATTGGACCACAGAAATCAGGCTGCAGAATGAGAACAGCATAACTTTAGGTGCATTTTACTGTTCAAAAACCAGAGCTCTTGAATTTATATGTGAATGAGCTCAGTTAGCATTTGGAGGGAAGTCCTGGGGATTGAACTGAGGGGTGCTTTACCACTGAGCTACATTCCCAGCCCATTTCGTTTTTTTTTTTTTTTTTTTTAATTTTAAGACAGGGTCTCACTGAATTGCTAAGGCTGGCCTTGAACTTGTGATCCTCATGCCCCAGCCTCCCCAATCGCTGGGATTACAAGCTTGTGCCACCACGCCTGAGTGGATAGCCATTTCATAGGAACCTGTTTTTTACTAAAAAGAAATCCACTGTGCCAGGTGTTGAGCCAGTTAGATTCCATAGCAGTCATTCTCAATCTTGGCTGCACATTGGAATCACTGGGAAGTTAATATAAATATAGATGCCTGGGTTCCAGCCCTAGAGATTCTGATTTAATTATCTTGTGGATGGGCCTGGGAATCAGGATTACTAAGAGCTCCCCAAGTGATTTCATTGTGTAGCAAGGGCCGAGAACCTCTGGTTATCTTCTGTATCATTCTCTTGAGATTCAGATTAATTTGGCCTAGGGTAGTATCCTGGAAAGCTGTGTTTTATGAGCATCCTGGGTAATTTTGCTGAACAACTGATTTGTGTAACACTTGTAACTGGTCTGCGAAGATGTCACCTGGGAGCTTGTTAGAAAGGTAGGCTTTCAGGCCTCACCTCTGACCTGATGAATTAGAATCTGCATTTTAACAGGCTCCCCAGGTGATTCTTATGCTCATTAAAGTTTTAGGAGGACTGGCTCTCAAACTTTAGCATACATAGTAATCTCCTGTAGTGCCTGTTAAAACAAATTGCTGGGCCCTATTCCCAGAGTTTCAGATTCTGTTGGTGTGGGGTGGGACTATGAATTTGCATTTCTAACAACCTCTATGCTGATGCTACTGTTCCCAGGGCCACAGGTCAAGACCACTGGGCTAGAGAGAAGTGAAGGTCTGAATAAGTGTTTGAATAACTGGGAATGGCAGTTTGGGCTGCCAGTTTCCAATATAAAAGCTTCCATTTTCTATATC
Organism: Callospermophilus lateralis; assembly: GCF_048772815.1. NCBI lineage: Eukaryota > Metazoa > Chordata > Mammalia > Rodentia > Sciuridae > Callospermophilus > Callospermophilus lateralis. The sequence goes on along the minus strand of NC_135325.1, from coordinate 88,521,530 downwards.
TTTATCCTTTGCCATGTTCATTCTCATCTATCATCTGGGAAGTTGAGTGCTGCCAAGAGCATAAGAGTCTGAGGTTCTGGGGATGGTTTCCATTGGGGGATGGAGGGTAGGATGACTCTTGGGAACCCTTGGTATGATTTTAGTTCCTTTTTCAGAAATCGTTATATGTGAGGAGTACATTTCAGTAGTTAAGAGCAACATAAATAGGATATCTTTAAATGAGTTGTGTTGATTTTGATAAGTAAAGCCCCCTCCTGTTCCTACAAACTAAATAACTCGATAATATGTTAAAAGTGTTTTATGTTTGCTAGGTTTCATTTTAAGAATTTTCCCTATTAGCAAAGAAATATAAAAGAATCTTGCTTAAGATTCAGTCTCCCCCCCACCCATCTTAATAGTTTATTTTTAAAATACTTCTGAGTGTGTCCTTTAGTAAGCCTCTTTCGCTCCATAGAAAGAAGATGGGCCATAAATGAATTAATTTAGCATTTATGCATAAAAAACATAAAAATATTATCTACTGAAATTCCACCATTAGAGAAAACCACTCTGGAGATTTGACAGTGTTCCTATTGCTCGATGAGTGCAAGAACCATCTTCAGGAGGGCGACACCACATGCCTTCAGTCTTATATTTTTGATGCTGTGTTGTGTGTCACATATCCCATGAACCTTTCATTTTAATCCTCTTACCACCTTTGAAATTAATGCAGTGCATCATTTCATGTAGACTATAGCACATAGAAGGTGCTTTACTGTTAAATACCAGGAAGTGTGGTTTACTATTGCAATGAATAAATCATTTTTAAAAAATATACTTAGGGACATGGAAATTTTGAGAGATTCAGATCAGATGTTTGAACAGTTAACTCTTTCTTGTCTTGCCACATTAGTCAAATTACTGTTTTCAGTGTGCTTGGGAGGAGTTGGGTTGTTAGGGGAATAGGCACTTTGTTTCACCAGAACAGTAGCCATCCTATTGCACTATCAAAAGATGATTTGATAATGCAGCTCAGGTTAAAGTAATATTAAATCAGCATCTTAAACAAGAGTTATTATATTCCTATTATGTCTTTTATTTTTTTTTTTGACGAAGACTGGCCAGAATAACTGGAAAATTTATCTTGTCAATTGCAGGTGATGCTACAAGGCCATGACAAATTTCCTTATCCACACTAACATAATGGTACTGACTTCTATTCTGTGGCCATAATGTATAGTTTCTCCTAATTTTTTTTTCTGAAAAATCATTGAGCCTTTTTGAAGGAATAATATAGGTGTTTTTAGCTATGGTGATTTACATTGGAAGACAATCTGATATCATCTCTTAGTGATAGAGAAGAAGACAGGCATGTCCCCAGTTATCATTTATGTCACAAAAACTGACAATGGCTGACATGGAAGGATGAATAAATACAAATTATAAAAATTATTTATATATCCATACATATAGGTGTATGTAGGACAAAGTATATTTACTTAAAAAGAAAAACCCAATGCTTATTTTACCTTCTCCCCCATGTGGCCAAAGGGAGTGATAATTTAGTGCATAATTCTTCCTGCTTATGAATTGTGTTTATGCTGTTCAGGTTCCAATTAATGGGTTGCAGCTAAGAGGGAATCTGATGGATCTCCTAGTCCAATGTGAAGAAAGACCACTACTGAAAAAGTAAAAATGTTTTGTTAACCCATGCATGAGTCTTTATTTCTAAGTATGTGTTTCTCAGAAACATAGTCCCTTTCACGTTGCTGTCTTTCAGAACCTGTACACTTTTTGAAATTGAATTTGTTATAAACACTGAAACATTTTTGCTGCAATGGATTGTTTTTGAAGTTAGTTGTACTTCTCATTTATAGATAATTTTACTTTGAGAATGTATATGCAGGAAGCACTAAAACTTGTGTTACAAGATTAGTCAAAGTTCCTAAGTTTTGTGATTTCAATGGGCATTATTCTGTTCTCTCCATGTCACCCAGGCTTGCCTGTTTTAAAGCAGCACAATGACCAGGGCTTTTACATTTAAATTTTCTTAAGTAGTCTCTTTTTCAAACTTGTGTAATAATGTCTCTTTTTGATACTGTTCTGAATCAATTAAGCTAAGTGAGGACCAGCAATAAAACCCAGTAGCTGCTGAGAATGGACCTTCAATGTGTAAGCTGTCTTTCCACAATCAGTAATTGGGTAGTTGCTCACAGGACATTGGAGACAGTGTGGGAAGCCAGTGGTTGTATAGGTGGAAGAGTAGATTCCCAACAGTAAATTTATTTAGACTTTAAATTCTGTAGTTAGTGTTACTAAGAGCAAAAATGACCTACAAGCTTATGTAGTATAAAGAAAAAAAAACAGAGGAAGAGAAGTATGGTATATAGTATAGTTGGTTGGGTGGAGCATGCTTTATGTTTGGTCCAACTATAAGTGGCATCTTTTATATCATGTGTGGGTGTGTTTTCTACAGCTCTTAATGTATCATACTTTCAAACTTGCTCAACCTTAAAAAAAATGTTAGTGTTGAATAGCTGAGTGGAAATTATATGTCACTGTAAAAAAAACCCTGTTTTTTAAAATATATACATTATGCTGAGTTGTATGGTTGGAAATTAGAGATATAAAAATGGTCCTCTTCTCATAGAGGTTACAGTCTTTCAAGCTATGACACCAATATAAGGTTGCTTAAAATACCTACAATGCAATATATACAGAATTATAGATTAATAAGATGTAGATAAAATGCGTAAGTATGGATGTGACATGGAATAAAAGAGTGGTAAAGAAGAAGGCCTTTGGTATGGGATAACTTGAGTCAAGTTTTTAAATGGAAAAGATACAGAGATTACTGGTTAAGATACTATGACCAGTAGTTCTTGAAATCTCGCTTGGTTGTTCTCAAACCGGTTGTTGTCACCACCACACCCCTTGCCACAGCACTTGGGGATTCCCAGCAGCTGTCTTCAGTCAGCAACTTGCACTTTCAGCATTCTTCACCCCACTCCCTTTTGCTTTGGTTTCTAGGATTGTAAAACTTCAAGGGAATTAAACATAGCCTTTGTCTTAGGAACCCTCTGAGAAGACTGGATGGGAGATTTTGCATCTGATTATTGTTTTTACTCAGAAGGGAATGGCACTTGCAGAAGAGTCCTCTAGAATGAAGGTAGATTGGAAGATTTTTAAGATAGATGAGACCAGCTAGGCTTCAGGTTATTAAGGTAGTAAGAAAATTGGCATTGGAAAGTGGGAAAACTGTCCTGGGACAGAGTTTGTGAATATAGGAATGTTGCAAAATTAAGAATTGGAAGAAGTTATCAGCATGTGTGGGGAATCCTGCTCCAGAGCCAGGTTTTGTGTAGGAGTGGAAAGATTGCAGCTCACCTGTTTTTTGGCTTCCATCATTGCCTTTTCTTTTCTTGGCTCTGTGCCTAGCTATTCTTGTGCTCAGGAAAAGTTTGTTAAACAACTCTGTTGGAATGGCTATGAAATTTGATCACCAGTATAAGAACCCTCCTCCCCACTCTTCACCTATTCCCAACTGCATCTAATTTGGGAGAAAGAAGAAGACATGTTGGCTTATAGAATTTGTATCAAGTATAAAGATAGTGGGGATAGCTTTTAGATGAGGGCCTACATGTAAGAGGCATTGCAGGAAAATGAGAAAAAAAAATCCCACTTTACCAAATTCCCATTGCTGGGGGGAAGTGAAAGAGAGGCCTTGAACGCAATTTCAGTTTATAAGGCAGGGGAACCAGGAGGGTGGTGGTGCCACTGAAGGAAAATGGAATAAAACAAATGGTTGGGCAGGTGAAATCAGAATTCTTAATATGAGCAGTTCCAAATGTTGGCAGATACTAAATGTCATTTCTTTTTAAATTAGCAGAACCTGAGAGCGGTAACAGAGCTATTGTGGTGTTTTGGTTGGTCTTTTGGGATCACCTCAGTTACTCTCCCTGCAACTAACATTGATTGAATTGCTCAGATGGGTAGAGAGTTTTCAGCTTATTACTGCTAATAAAAATAACTGGCTTATAAATTTGTAAAGCAGTCAGTGATTCTTATATTTCCTTATGTGTGTATCATAAAATAGCCTTCAGCAAAATAGAGCCTGGTGGAGGACCATCTTAGGAAATTTTTAAGTGCATTCTGGTACTAGATTCTAGGTTCTGTGGTTCTCAAGTTTAGAAATTAAGATAGATTGAATCACGCTTTATCTGTTTTGCAGCTTTGCTTGATAATGAAGGATGGATGTTATCAATAGATAGGATTAGCCATATTGCTTTATGGTCTTTGCGGTCATCAGTGGATGGGCAAATGTGAGTTCTGCTGGAGTCCAGGCCTTACCAATACTAGTTTTTTTTTTCAATAAGGTCTGTGATAGTCTTGATGATTCTTGCCTTTCCCCTATCTGTTTGATTTTACAGATAATCCACAATGTGACCCAAAGCCACATGCAATGCTGGGAGAGCACAGTTGACTGTTTTATGCACTATCCTGCCAGAAGATGCTGACCAGCTCTCTAGTAATGGAAAGTAGTGAGATTGATTTAACAGCCTATATAGTTTATCTTGCCGTTCCATATATTTTAATGTGATTTGTAAGCATTTGACACACAATTCTAGAAACATCTTCTCTTGGGATTTTGGATTACTGTAGGGTGGTAACATCTTTAAACAGCTATTCTGCTTTGCTTCTAGTGTTAGTGGATTTACAGAATGGACTCTGAAAAATTAATTTTGGTGCTATTGTCCTAGGGGGGTCTCACAGCACTCTATCTGGTCAAAGAAATGCTCATGTGCTAGTCACATTACTGTGCTTCTTTTCTGTGACATCATTATTGCTTAGCTACAGGCAATTATAGGTGGTTTGGGGTGCAAATTAAGTTAGGTAGCTGGTAAAAGTTGGACCTCAATACGCATCTCATTGTCATAATGCAAATATCCTGTGTGTGCTGATTTTGAATGGAGGTGAGCTAAGTGGTCAGATGATGGGTGCTCTTTTTTAATATATTTTTTAGTTGTCAGTGGATCTTTTATTTATTTATATGTGGTGCTGAGGATCGAACCTAGGGCCTCATGCATGCCAGGCAAGTGCTCTACCACTGAGCCAGAACTCCAGCCCCTGATGGTGCTTTTTTACATCATTTTTTAATGTGGTAAGTAGAAGATGGTATTAGTGATTTAGTGATTTATTCACCAAAGAAAAATCTCATGAAATCTTCTGACCTTTCTCCATAGTAGTGTTTTTAGTACATTCCATAAATTGTCCCATGATAAAAACAGAAAATAAAAAAATCTTGTGATGGCTTCTTTTGTATTAAAACAAACAAAAAACTTGCCACTACCTTGGCCAGGTACTTGATTTTGTGGAATAGCTCTTTGTAGTTAGGGCTAGATGTGGGGCAGTCAGTGGTTAACATTTTGTGTTCAGCTCAAGGATCCGTCTACTCCTACACTTTGCCACTTGTCAGCTCAAAAAACCCTCACAAGAACAAATGGGAATGATATGGCTTCTATTTCTCTGACACTAATGAGGTGATATGTGGTTTGTGGTGCGCTTTACTCCACAAACTCCTCCAGCTACTGCCCTGTCTAGTGAGTTGTTTTGCAGAAGTCTGCTCTTCTACACTAAAAGCATTGGCTAAGTAGAGAGAGTCACACAGGACTGGAGGCAGGAATAGAGGGCACCTGGGAATCAGGGAAGGACAACAATGAATTGTAGTTAAATGAGGTGAAACACAGATTCAGGGCAGAAAGGGATACTGAACATATGACCACGAGAGGAGTGCTCTAAGGAGCATGTTTTATATTATATACACCTAGATGTCCCTTCTTTAGGACCAGTGGCCATGACACACCTGTTACAAAAATAATTATTTCTAGCAAAAACGAATGTACAGCCTGAAGTTTAAAAACATAAAAGGGCTTGCTATGGTCCTTTGAGTACTTCCAACAGACCACCTTGAAAACCATTTATATGGTGTCATCAGAATGAGGCCTGTACACAAGTTTGGGAATTATGAGACAAATAAATTTAGTATACCTCAAACAGCATAAATATTACTGGTCATTATAATTTCTTATTTTTCTTAACTTGTCTATGAACAGAGTTATAAATTGTCAGTTATTCAGACATATCTAATTTTAGGCTGTTGTATTTATTTATTTATTTATTACTTATTTATATTTTTGGTACTGGGGATTAAACCCAGGGATGCTTTACCGCTGAGCTACATTCTCAGCCCTTTTTATTTTTTATTTTGAGACAGTCTCACAGAGTTGCTTACAGCCTCACTGATTTGCCAAGGCTGGTTAGAACCTTGCATCACCCTACCTCAGCCTCCTGAGTCATTAGGATTATGGTTGTGTGCTACAGTACATGACCTGTGCATCTATTATTAAGTTTATGTTATATAATTTGCTCCCATTTATTTGTAATAACCAAGATTATAGAACAGATAATATTAAAGGATAGCTCCACTTATAATTTCTTCTTCTTTCTTTTTTTTTCGGGGGGGGAGGGGTGTACTCAGGATTAAACCCAGGGCTGCCCAAATGTTAGGCACGCATCTACCGCTGAGCTATAGTCCCATCTCTCACCTGTTATTTCTAATTGGCTGTTGAATACAGTTACACAACGGCCCATATCTATATCTTCTGTATTTTGTCTCTAGTGTCTCTTAACAGGACTTGCCATTACAGATTACATTGCACACTACATTCTTATGAAAAATTAGAATTTCAGTCATTTTGATTAAGCAGTTTAATTATATACATGTATGCTGATTTTTGTTTATTTTTTTATTGTGGTAAAAAATATGAGATCTGCCCTCTTAAAGTGTACAGTGTTGTTAATTCTAAGCACAAAGCTTAGCTTACTTTTTAAAGGTACATGATATTGGCTTTACCCAAAGCAATTTATCTTTCGTATGAATTTTGGGAATTCTTTAAAAATTAGTCTCACAAACATGTACTAGAGATGCATAGAGCCTGCTTACAAGAAAGCCTAATTTAGGCTTTGAGGTATTTTTTCCAAACTTACTAAAATTATGAATAAACTAGATTAAAGGCATTAGAATCAGAAATTGCCATTTTTGAATGTGTTTCAAACTAGTAGCATTTCGATTAGTATTTACCCCACATTTATCATTTACTTTATTAGTATACTTAATAATAACTGCTTATATTTGAGAAGAACTTTTCTACCTTTTGTTCTCCTTATCCACTGTTCTTTAGGGCTTTCTGATGAATTTACTAATAATAATGTAAGGAAATATCTTTGACAGATAGAAGCTTTTGCCTTTGTTCACCTACTTTTAAAGGTGGAAGGACTAAGGCATTAAAGGAGAACATTATTTTTGACAGTTTCTGAGGAATATTTCTGAGCAAATGTACTTTCTAAAGGGATGGAAAATTGGAAGATAAACTGCATAATGGATATAATAGGTAAGACCTTTAAATCCTTGCGTGTGTACATAAACCACTTTAGTTAAGCACTTCTTGAAATTGCTGCTTATAGTCTACATACTTGTTTCTAATGAAAAGCTTCATCTATATATGACAGTGGCATATGTGAAAAAAATAGATGTGGTCAAGTCATGGATCTTGAAAGTTTTTTTTTTTTTTTTTTTTTTGGTCTTTTTGTCTGTATAACCAACACGAAGTTCTTTGTCATTAGCAGGGATGCACATATTTTTAAATATTACCAGTGAATTGTAATGCATCAATTTTGGTTTTGGAACATTTTTTAACTTCTTCCTTTCAGAGATGGCTTTACAGTTCTAAATAAGAAAGTAGAATTTCCACCACGATTGTTCCTGTGCTTATAGACTTTTAAAATGAACATTTATTCAAGCCAAACATTTATTTGCCAATATTATCTTAAGATGGTGTGTTTTACATCAGTACTTGCCTATTATTATAAGCTAATACTTTCTTCATATTATTTCTAGTTCAAATATTTTCAGCTCAAGTAATATAGTTGTTATGGGCAGAACACTCTGCTTGGCTCCCTTTTGGTTATAAGTGAGAGGCCTATAAAAGAAGCATAAACCATACTTCCTGTCCTTAAAAAAGCTTACAGATATGTTGAGGAGACAACATTCATTAAACAAATTATGAAATCATATATGATTCTATGGCTGAATGAGAGTGATAGAGACAATGAGTTCTGTAGGAGTTTGAACAGATGAATGTAGGCTGGGGTTACATCGAAGTGCTTCAGTGACAAAGTAGGAAGGATTCAGGCTGGGTAGAACTTTCATCGATGGAAAAGGATTTCTAGGCAGGGAAACAACAGAGGTCAGAATGAGCATTATACAATGGTCAGTGGGTACCAATCAAAGGTAGATTGAAGTGATGGAGAACCTAGCAAAAAAGGGCACCTGTCAGGAGTTAACTGTAATTCAGGCATTCGGAAGTGAAGTTCTACCAGTTGACAATTTTCAACTAGTAATGGCCTGTGAATCACCTCTTTCTTGGTAAAGTTTCCTTTTTGTTCAGTTAATTATGCTTCAGCAGTTCCTTTAATGTCATGAATGTTGTGAAGCCTGGACAAGAGACGGGGAAATAACACAAGCAGGAGTCTGCTATATAGACAGAGTTCTTTCATTCATCGGTACACATTCAGGACAAGTCAGTTAGAGTAACACTGGTTGTATCACACTTGCCTGAGTGCCTTCTATGTTCAGTGTTCTTTTTTTTTCTTCTAAACTCGGTGTCTCAAATATGAAGTTGGAAAAAATGACTAGCTACGAAGATTATGTAATTTAAAAAATTATTTTAGTTATTATAGACTTAATAGTTTCAACTACTTTTTTCTCCCTAAATTAATAAAGAAAATTTACTTGGATATTGAAAATTTAGCAACAAAATGTAGGTACTGGAAATTATAATAATTATGTTAGGATTGTGTACTAATTATTGAAAAATACAATTTATGAAATTAGTTGAAACATCAATTAGTGTAATGGGTATGTTCCTCCTGGTTCTTAGCATGCCCAATTTATGATTGCTACAACTCTCTCTCTCTCTTTTATTTTTGGTACCAGGGGATTGAACCCAAAATACTTAACCACTGAACTACATCCCAAGCCCTTTTTATTTTTTATTTTGAGACAGGGTCTTACAAAGTTTTGGAGGGCATCACTAAATTGCTGAGGCTGGCTTTAACTTGGATCCTTCTGCCTGATACACACTATATCTAAGCAAAATGTGTAAAGGTTTTATACTATTATTTAGGAACAAAATTCTAAAATAGTTATTGAATTATAATAAAACAACATTTTTATTTTGTATTGAGTAATGATTACTCTTTAAAGAGAAAAAGAACAAAATTCTGAGTCCATTAGCTAATGGTATATCTTTAATTATATTAAGACATAAGGTTAAGACCTAAAATTTTTTTCAGTTATGACTGTAAAATATTATTTTAGTAGCTCCTTTTTATTCCCCAGAATATGATTCAAAATATAAGGAAATTACTTCCTAAGTATGGAACTGATGATGGGTTCTAACCACATAAACATTAATGTTTTGTCAACATACTTAACAGTATTCTCTATAGTCTATGTTTATAAGTAAATGAACTCTTCTTCATGTCAAAGGCTAGAATTATGAATAATCTGTGATATGAATTATATAGTACTATAATGAGATGAAGAAATGATATGTATTGAGAAAAATAGTGAAAATACTTTTTAATAGAAGTTGATGAAGATATGGATACTGACCTAAGCAGTGATTCTGGATCCTTGCTATGTAATGGGATAGGAGGCCAAATGGAATCTAGCAGTTCTCAGTACAGACCATACAAAGGTTCCTGATAACTCTTATTAACTCTGGTTAATGCTGTATTAACAGAGGCGGTTGCCTCATCAGGGAAGAGGGAGGTAACTTTGTTTACACAGGGTTGAACCATTTAGATGTCAACTTCATTTTTCTCAGGCTTAAAACATTGTGCATTTTAATTTGGCAGTGACCTCCATAGAGTACAACACAATTGTTGAAAAAAGTCAGTGGCTTTCCATTTTGGCTGTGGCAACAGAACAAGTAAATCTTGTTTTAAAGTGGAAAGAAATGTATGTGGGTCCTCCCTCTATCAAGCTGCTACTATTAGAACCATAGTTTGTTTATTTCAATTCAGTCTAGAAAAATTCAAATCAGTTCTTACAAAGAGGAATGGTTTTAGTCTTGAAGCTTTCTTTCACTTTCATGAAGTTATAATTATTGAACGTCTCATAATAAGCCCCCATTAACTCTTTGCTAACTAATCATTTCCACTAGCCTAGTATGGTCTCTGGTGCTTTAATTTTCTCAGAATTGTGTGTGTGTGTGTGTGTGTGTGTGTGTTTATGTATTTTGTGGTGGGTACCAGGGATTGAACTCAGGGGCACTTGACCACTGAGCCACAAACCCAGCCCCATTTTGTATTTTATTTAGAGATAGCATCTCACTGAGTTGCTTAACACCTCACTTTTGTTTAGGCTGGCTTTGAACTTGGAGTCCTCCTGTCTCAGCCTCCTGAGCCACTGGGATTGCCACCACACCTGGCAGAATTGGTATATTTATTTTAATACTTTTCTCTCCCAATCTCTCCACCTCATATTTGAGGAATAAATGAAGGAAGAGCCTTCTCTTCCCCCCTTCTCAACATAATTTCTCTCTGGAACTTTGCCATTTTCAAGAGCAGTAGTATTGAATATCTGAAAGTCTGTTAGTAACTACATTATGGAATTTTTGCCACTTGAATTCTAACAGTGTTTACCATATTATATTACCTTGAAAGTTATTTACTGATTCTGCTTGTTTTCCATTTGGGGGAGGTAGTGGAATGGGGGTGGAGAGGTTGTAAATTTATGATTTCCAAGTGTTTTCAAATAATGCATTTTATTATCTAAAGGCGTATAGACATTGTTTAACTGGTTCAATTTTGAATTCAGGGAAACACAAGTCTGAAAAGTTTCTAGGATTTTTTTCTAGAAAATGAGTGATATGTTCCATTTTGCTCCTTCCTGTACCTTACCTGAAAGTGATTATCTCTTTCTGTGTGTTTAATTGAAACCATAACATCTTTTTGAATTTATTTGATATTTGGGTACTGACTTGGATATATGTAGCTGCATGCAGAGAGTAAGGGTATGTGTTTATGGACCTCTGTGAGATATAGGATAGGCTTTAATCATGCTTATTTTTAACTCTGATTCCATTTCTACAGAAAATTGAAATGCTTGGAAATTTATTGATACTATTACTTCTGCTTTTTCTATTGCTTGTTTTAAACTATATGTTCTCATAAGTTTAGATAAATGCTTCTTCCTTTCTTAATATGCCTACATCTTTTGTGTCTAAGAGTAGACTTTAGGGGTTTGGCAAATGTAATGATATTTTATGCAAAATTTTGAGGGTAAGAGCATTTTTCTGATATGAAGTTTTTATCTTTCATCAAGGTTTCATAGAAGCTTTCAGTAGTGCTGACTCTTAACACAATAAGTCCCAATTTTTTAATTCTACAAACAAAATAAATATTCCAACATTATTTCAAAGTTACCATAAGTGGTATATGTGATGTTCAATTTGAATTTTCATAGGTGTTTCACATCTGGGACAATGGAACAAAATGGGTTAAGGAATGAGTTAAGAATATTCCAAGATTATCAGCTGACACTGCCTGGGAAAATCAAGGTCTGCTTCTCAAACTGGGGCATTCCTGCAAACTCCTAAAATCTGCCCTTGGACTTCAAATGATGACTTCCTGACTGTGGATATCCTAGGGAAGAAAGAAGCATTTGTCTAAACATATTGGTGGTACCTATAAATACATGTGATGGTGTGCTAGAAGATAAATGAAAATACAGGGTAAATATGGTATCTTTCTATGGAATGCCAACTCAGAAATAAAGCTTAGAACATAAATTTGATATTAAAAGAAACACAAATATACTATGACATAGAATGTAAAAGTCACAAAGGTAAAGTATGAAACAACAAGAAATTTGTAATTTATGATGGGCCACTGCTATTGTTTGGAACTGGATTGTTCCTCAAAGCTCATGTATTAAATGCTTGATACTCCACTTGTCACTCTTAGGAGGTATTGGAACCTTTAGGAGGCAGGGCTTAGTAGGAGGGAGTTAGATCATTGGGACATTCCCTTAAAGGGGATCCTGAGATCCTCTCCCCTTCTTCTTTTTCTTGGCTTTCCATGAGGTGAACAGCTTTGCTCTCTACCACACACTCCCTGCCATAATATACTGTGGTGCCACAGGGCCAAAGCTATAGGGCCAAGTAGCCATGGATTGAAATCTTGAAAATCATCAGCCACTATAGAACTTTCCTCTTTTTAAGTTGAATATCTGAGGTATTTGTCACAGCAATGAAAAGCTGATGAACACAATCACTGATGGCAATTCCTACCCATATGTACTTTTAATCTTCTTTTCTTACATGGTACCTGAGTTTGAAAGCCTAATGAATCTGTTGGCTTAGTGATTGTGGACCACTGAGAATCAATCCTATGTTATAAACAAATGAGTATTTCACAGATAAAAATAACTGTAATAGAAAACTGATTTCCATGGTATACTTATTAATTCACTATTATGTTATTGTCACGTTGCAATACTCTACATGGTGGAAAAAAAAGGAGTACCTCTTCCCTTGAACAGACATCTCTCCAGGTAGGACATACAAATGGCCAATAGGTACATGAAAAATGGTGATTGATATCTCTAATAATCAGAAAAATGCAAAGCAAACCTCAGTGAAAAAAATCACCTCATACATGTTAAGATGGCTGTTAATCAGAAAGACAAATGGATAATAAGTGTTTCCAAGGATTGGAGAAAAAGAAACACTAGTACTCTATTGGGTGGAAAGTAAGTTGGTACACCCATTATGGAAAATAGTATTGAGATTCCTCAGAAAATTAAAAATAGGACTACCATTTAGCAGTCCCACATCTGGGTTTATATCCAAAGCAAATAGTATGTTGAAAAGATACCTGCAGTCCCATATTCATTACAACATTATTCAGAGCAGTCAAGATGATAACCCAAGGATCCACTGATAGGAAAGTGGATAAAGAAATTGGGATACACATGCACATACCTACACACATACCCAACAGGGATATAATTTAGCCATTAAAGAAGGAAATCCTGCCATTTGCAAAAATATGGATGAACCTGGAGAATATTATGCTAAGTGAAATAAGCCAGAGACAAAAAGATAAACACTGCATGATCTCATTTATATTTGGTGTCTTAAAAAATTCAAACTGATAGAAAAAGTAGAATGATAGTTGCCAGGGTCTGGGGGAGAGTGAGGGAAATCGGGAAATATTGATCAAGAGGTATAAACTTTCAATTATAATGTGAACAAATTTGGGGATCTAATATACAGCTTGGATGGTGATGGATATGTTAATTTCATCATGATAATCATTATACAGTGTATGTATATCAAATAATCTAATTGTATGCCTGGAATATTTACAATCTTTATTTTCAATTAAATATCTTCAAGAGGGAGTTCCAGTTCTTTGTTTTTATGGAAATTTTTGATGTGTCTGTTCTCACATTAATATAATTTAGATGAAGGAAAACAGATTTGAGGAAGTCTGACCCCAAGGGATTATAAGGTATCTTTGAAAGCACAAATAATATTTTAATATGTAATTTCCTTCATAAAATGTTTTATGGCAGACTTATTTATTTCGTTGGTCTGAGTTGAAGCTGAATTCAACACATTAGTTTTTAACTTGTCCAAAATTCATATATTTTGGCTGAGAACCAACTCTGCTTTACAATTCTTAAATCATTTCCTTATATTAATCACCAGCACTAGAAATTGGCTTTATTTGGAGGGGCCTTCTTTTAAAAACAAAAGTTTTATCATTTCTTGTGTTAATACATAGTTTACAATGTGAAGAAAATATTCAAGCCTAGTCAGATGATAGGATAGCCTTGCTAACCTAGTAGATCATTCGTACACATTAGCCTTAAAGTACATGAGACTCAAATTCTTTAATGTCTTAGTAAAATGAGAAATTATTTGATCAGTGACCTTAATGGTTGGCTATAAGTTCTTGAAATTGCATATTTCAAATCCATAGATTCTGAAGACATATAGTAATAAAAATTACCATGTTATATACCTTTATTATAATGCTTAGGCTATTTTTATAAAATACATATGATGGAATAGAATAGTGAAGATGTGAACAGATGACAGCATCATAAATACCACTGAGGCTATTGTTAGTGTTGTTTTATGAGTGATATGCTCAATATTAAGTATCTGCTCTATTTAAATTGGTTTCCCAGAAAAACCTTAATGACTTTGTAATTAGTCTTATATTCTCAACATTTTTTCCTCAACAAAACTTTATCCGCTGCAGCTTAAATCCCAAACTTAGACCTCATTACAATTCTAAGTGCTACGTTGAGAGTTGCAGAGGAAGTATGTGTTTTCATTTCCTCTCTCCCCCTCTCTTTCTTCTTTCTCTTTCTCTCTTGTGTGTGCTCTCTCTCTTCCCGTACAACCACACGTTATTATTTTGTTGTAATACCTGCAACCAAAATCATTCATCACCCCCCAGAACTCTCCAAGTGGCAAGTGACTTATACTAGGTTTGACATCTCCTAATTATTAGGAAAATACTACTATTGTTGTCAAATTTTTTCATAATTGAATTTGACTTGCCAACATTATGGTAAATAACCACTCAGGATAAAGTAGTAAATATTTAAATGAGTTAAAAATGTTTGTGATTCTTTTAAAAGTCAACACTTAGAGCTTATAGTTTCCATTTCCCTCATTTCATCAAAGAAATACATTGGAACCTTAACAACCTTTCATCTGTTTAGTTATGACTCTTAGGCATTGAACTAGATGCTGTGCCATCAATCCTACCATGACTAGGATTAGTTTCTCATCTTCTTTTATTTAAAATTAAAAAAATATGAATCTTTAAAAAGAAGCAGTTATTTTAAAAACATTTGAAATGCAGCCAAGTGTTGATAACAGTAAATGCATTTTTATTGCATCTGTTATCAAAAAACACATTATTTTCTTGTAGCCACCAAAGGTAAAAAGGAATGCAAATCAAAACCAATCATATTTCTTCTAATTTTATACTTCTTGAATACTTTAAAATAGCAGTTTATGTGGAGGTATCAGGGATCCCATGTATTTTGCTGGGCAATTTTAAAAGCTAAAGATTATAGTCATTTTTGGTTTGTTTGTTTTTAAAAAGACACCAATACAAGAATTATTTTCAAACTCAAGGAGGGGATTTCTGGAATAGTGGAGTAAAGACTTCAGAAAATAAATCTCTATAAATGCAATGTGGAACTAGCAAAAATTGTCAAAAACAAACTTTTTCATAGATCTAAAAAATTAACCAAAGGCTTCCAACAACCCAAGAAACATTTTTTTTTCCAGTAAGATAATTGATTTTTGCTAAGAATAGTGAGCTCTGTTGTGTTAAATCCTAATCTACTGCCTTAGTCCTACCTCCCTTTTCTCATTTCCACTTTAGCATCAAAAGCCATCAAGCTGACCACCATTGTAGCCACGAAAATATGCAGTTACTCGGGGGGGGGGGGCACCTCCCTGGGATATCCTTATCCCAAATAATTGTCACTATTTGAGCTATCTGGAAGCTCTCTGGAAAGTTTCTATTCACAAGAGTTGTCTTTATTTGATCTTACTCATCCTCACTCAGTGGAAAAGCCCAGAACATTTGTTGAAAACCATCAGGGACAATTGTTTAACCTTGTATCTGCCTGAGGTGTCTGACTTTGAGACCCTGGGCAAGCAGGAAGTAAAGGACAAGGCAGAATTATAAACTTCCAGAGCATTGAAGGCACACCCCAACACATGGGCCCCTTGGCAAAGGGTGAAAGGTCTTGATTCAAAAATTTTTCAGAAACCTGTCTAATCATTAGCTGATAACTAAGCTTAGGGAAGAAAGACTTCAGCAGCAATCCATGAAATGGAATATAAACTTTACAAAATTAATCCAGGAAAGTCACTAAACAGCACCAATAAAAAAAAAAAAAACCTGGGATGAAGAAATCTAATTTTCAAACTTGCCACATTATACCATATAAAATGTCTAGTTTTCAATGGAAAATCAATATATAGCTGAATAAATATGAAAGTATGGATAGTAAGTAGTCACTAGACACTGTCTCTCACGAAGCTGACATTGTACTTACTAGACAAAACTTTAATTCAAAGAACTAAAGGGGCCCATGTCCAGAGAATTAAGGGAAAGTATAGTAATTATGTCTTACCAAATATCAAGAGTCAGAAATTATGAAGAACCAAATAGAAAATCTGGAATTGACAGTTACAATAACTGAAATGGAAAAAATTTACTAAAATCTGACAGTAGAGGTGAGCTTCCAGAAGTAAGAGTCAAGAAATTTGAAGATATGTTAACTGAGATGATCATATTTAAGGAAAAGAAAAATGAAAAACAAGCAAATTTTAAGAGACTTGTGGGATAACATCAAGTATACCAGCATACAAATACTATCCCAGATTTGGGGACAAGGACAGAATATTTGAAGGAACAACAGCTAAAATCTTCTCAAATTGGTTGGGAAAAAACTGCAACCTCCAAGCTTAATGAACTCAAATTAGGACAGACCCAAAAGGATCTACATCTAGACACATGATAGTCAATTTGTTGAAAGAGTTTGAAACCAGCAAGTGAGAAGAGACTCAACATGAACAGGGTATCCTTAATAAGATTATAAGCTGATTTCTAATCAGAAATTATGGGACCAGAAGGGCAGTGGGGTGAAATATTTAAAGTGCTTGAAAGAAATGAACTTTCAACCAAGAAAGTTCATTTTATATATGCCCAAACTATCTTTCTTAAATGAAAGAATTAGAATATTCCCAAATACATAAAAACAGAATTTGTTGCTATTGACCTCCTAAATAAGAAATACTAAAGGGAATCCTTCAGGTTGAAATGAAATTACACATGGTCTCCAGCTTATGATGGTTCAATGTATGCTTTTTTTATGTTATGATAGTACCAAAGGGATAAACACTTAGTGCAAACCATACTTCAGATTTTGAATGTGGGTCTTTTCCCAGGCCAGTGATATGCAGTATGATGTCCTCTCATGATTCTGGGCAGTGGCAGTGAGCCACAGCTCCCTGTCAACCATATAATCATAAGTGTAAACAACTGAGATCCTATTTACAGTGTACTGTGTTGCTAAGCTATGATGTTTGGTAGGTTAGGTGTCTTGAATGCATTTCAACTTACATTTTCAATTTATTATGGGTTTATTGGGATATAACTCCATCATAAGTTGAGGAGCATTTGTAGATATTAAATTCACATGAAGAAATAAAGAGCAATGGTAAAGATAAGTGTATAAATATAAAAGACAGCATAAAGTTACTTTTGTTTACAACTTTTTCTCCTGATTTTTAAAAAATCAGCTTCATAAAGCATTAATTATAAAACTCTTGATAGGTTTATCACTTATAAATTTGTAATTTGAATGACAATAATAGCACAAAGGAGAAGAGAGGTAACAGCTGTGGTGTAGAAGTTTTTTTATACAATTGACATTGGTTGGTATTAATCTGAAATAGATTTTTAAAAGTTAAGATGTTAACTTTAAGTCCCAGGGCAGCCCTTAAGATAATGATTCAAAGTAAATAAAGAATTGATAGCTTTAGAAATCTCAATGCTTTGGCCAGTGTGCTCAGAATCTCAGATTGGATTGTGAGTGAGGTTATAGATTATTTCCAAAGCTAAGCTTTATTTAACAATTTTTTCATTTGTTGTGAGCAGGTACATTATATTGCTAAAACAGACTATTTACTCTCTAAAACTATTTTAAAACAATACATAATTATCAATTCTAAGAATATTCAAATGAATATGAGTTTGTTCTTGTTCCAATTTTTAAGATGATAAAACTGCTAAAGAGAATGTAAAGCTTTGCCTACTTTTTCCCAGTATGATTTTTAATGTTGTTGAAGTTGCAATACTCAAGCATTGGTTTAGTAACATATCCATTTTTCTCCTAAAACTGCTTAATGGCATATATTGGTTATCTGATATTAAAATTAACATTTAAGAATTTCATGATACCCCTAAAAATGATGACAAATATTTAAAATCTCTCTCTGAGCTTCCTCTTCTTTCAGAAGAATTTCAAAAGACTTTCAGTTTTATGTGAAGAATCTGTCACAGAATTTGTACATCTAAGACCCAGAAAGTTGTTTTTAGATCAGGTGGAATCTCTGAGGAAACCCTGGAAATGTTTGTTTCTGAAATAAGAATGTTACATCAATAAAACAATGTTTGAGTTTTTTTCCCCCAGTGCTTGGGATGTGATCAGGGGCTAAGAAGTGTTGGGCAAGTGCTCTACTACTTATCTACACCCCCAGTCCCAATGACAAGTATTTTTAACAGAGGTATCTGAATTTTAGAAGTGAGTTCTGTCAATGAATAGGTAAATGTATCCTTGGAATAGTTAATTCAAATACATATTTTCAAAGAATTTTCTGTATCCAAGGAAGTATGAGAGATTAAAAGATAGTTAAAATGTGGATTTTGCCCTCATCAAGACGTTATTAAAGACAAATATGGCCAGGTGCAGTGGCATATGCATGTAATACTAGCAACTCAAGGCTGAGGCAGGAGGATCTCAAGTTTGAGGCCAGCCTCAGCAACTCAGTGGGAACACTGTCTCAAGGTTAAAAAAATTGTCTGGGATGTAGCTCAGTGGTAGCATGTCTGCCTACATGTGAGTCCTTGGGTTCAATCCCCAAAACTATCAAAAAATAGAGATAAGTGTGAAGGGTTATAATGTGAAGAAAAGGGATTGTTTTATATAAATGCTTATTTTAAAAATCAAGAATTGTAATGGAGTTTTAGTATAACCTAACCTTTTTGAACTTATAACCTAACTCACTCAATGAATTACAAAATAGACTAACAAAGATCCATATCATAAATGCTCTTATAATTTGCATTATAACATTGTAGAGTTATTCTTATGAGGAGAAAAATCAGCTTTCCTTTGATTCTCTTTCTGTTTTGTTTATCTGAGAAAGAACTGATGTGATAGACAAAATGAATCAAAGCTCTGAACAGTTTTGAGTGTATCTTAAACCGTCTGTAAGTAGCATCAAGCAAGGATCTAATACTTCTGTTGCTGACTGTCAGGACCAGGGATATCCACCAGACAATTTCTTCTGAGTTGGAAGCTGTTGAACTGGTACTCTCAGAAGGGACTACCATCTTCTTCCCTCTCCCCCTAGGGATCTTGGTCTCCATATTTAGCATTTGTTTACCAAGTTTGGGGAAAGAGTAGCTTAGCAATTTTGTAGTAATATTTCAGCTTAGAGGGAGGCTATATGTGGTAGAAGGAGGGAGAAAGGAGCCAGTTTTAGTAAATAAATTGAATTCTGGTCTCGAGTCCATGAAATCAGAGCAACATCCTTAAGATGTGAGGCTTGTTATAATAGTATCATTTCTTTCTACAATATGTTTGTAAAAATATTTTCTTTACCTTGACAATATACCTGTACTATTTTAAGCAAATTCAGTTTAAAATTAAATTATAAAGTTATTTAATTTTTAAATTTGTGAAATGTTAATTAAATGAAATAACTTCAAAGATAATCGACCCAAATAATAGTTACTGAGAGAAATATGTGATATATAAGCTTCCCTGTCCTTAACAGGTTTATACTCTAGTAAGAGAACTTATGTTATGCACTCAGATAACTGAAATATGAATAAATAAGTGCCTTGTAGAGGTACAAAGCCTGGAGAAGTTAGAGGGTGATGACTGGATGGGAAATTTTAGCTAAGATGACTGATGAGTCATCTCATTCAGATACATTAAAATAAAAAGAAGATTGATAAATCATATTTCCGCAAAAATTCTGCCCTCACAAGAATAAGCCTACATCTTTTTCAGCATTAATGTTTAGGAATAGGCAATTATTGATCTGGGAATGAATTGTGCTAATGAGAAGTTAATATTTTAAACATCATTCTGTGGACAGTCACTGGTAAAGAGTCTTTCTAGGTTTGGAGTTGTAAGAGTAGGTCAAAAGGAATGATCAGAATAATAGGTCAAATTAAAAATTTGTGTTTATAACTGAGTCAGTCATTTTGACCAATAGGGCTAATAACAGTGGTCCCTTGCCCTTAATTAGTGCACAGTCTAACAGAACACACAATGCTGGATCAGTGGAAGAACTTATCCCCAAATCCCATCCCATGTTTCCTGGACCTTATAAGCTGGGTGAAAAGAATGGAAGGGATACTTAAAAACTTTTTGGCAGGGAAACTGTATGCCTGGAATGGACTTTTCTTTTGAAGAGTTAGTATAAGTTTATGATGTAAAAAATAGCCTGTTCAAATAACACGAGGACAATTGAGATGTAAATTTTCCTCCCACCAGTCCCTCCCCAGAGGCAACCAATGCTGCTACCAATTTCTTGCATATCTTTAGAGTGGTCTATGTATATACTAGCATTTAAGTTCACATACCTACCTTTTAGTTTTGCACAAAAGGTAGCATCCTATATATACATTTCTTTTTTTTAATTTGTTCTTATTAGTTATACATGACAGTAGAATGCATTTTGACACATCATACATAAATGGAATATAACTTATCATTCTTCTGGTTGTACATGATGTATGGTTATACAGGTCATGTAATCATATATACACATAAGGTAATAAATGTCCAGTTCATTCTACTATCATTCCTACCCCTATATCCCTTTCCCTCTTGTGATTTCCCTCTATCTAATCCAAAATAACTCTATTCTTCCCTAGCGCCCCCCTCCAATTTCTTTTTTTGCAAAAAACAGTCAATCCTGGAGTTACTTTTATAACATTTTATATTTTTAGAGCACTTTTAGTTCACAGAAAAAGTGAGAGGAAAGTACAGAAATATAACATATTCTCTGTCCCCATAGATGCATGGCCTCCCCCACTATCAGTATCTGTCGCTGCAATGGTTTATATGTTACAGTTGATGATCCTGACACATCATTATCACCCAAAACCAATAGTTGCATTGTGGCTCTTAGCATTGTACATTCTGTAGGCTTGAATAAATGTATAATGATATGTGTTCATCATTTTATCAGAATAGTTTCATTGTACTAAAAATCCTTTGTGATTTGCCTATTCATTTTTCCATCCTCCCAAATCTCTAGCAACCACTGATATTTTAAAATAAATTAGTTTTTCTTTCCTGGTACTGATAATTGAACCCAGGGACTTATGAATGATAGGCAAGGGCTCTGCCTCTGAGCTACCTCTCTGACCCTTCACTGATCTTTTTAATGTTTCTATCATTTTACCTTTTCAAGAATGTCATATAGTTGGAAGCATATGGTATTTAAGGCTTTTCAGATTGTCTTCTTTCAGTTATAATTTGTATTTAAGTTTCCTCTGTGTCTTTCCTTGGCTGCACATTTCTTTTTAGTGTCGAATACTACTTCATTATCTGGATAGATCAGAGTTTGTTTATCCATTTACCTACTGAAGGATATCTTGGCTGTTTCCAGGTTTTGACAGTTTTGAGTAAAGCTTCCATAAACATCAATGTGCAGGTTTTTGTGCAGACATAAGTTTTTTTTTTAAGTCATTTTGGGTAAATATCAAGGAGGTGTAATTTCTGGATCATACAGTAAGAGTGTATTTAGTTTTATAAGAGACCACAAACTGTCTGAAATGACTACCATTTTCTGTTTCTACCAGCAATAAATGAGAGTTCCTGTTGCTTCACATCCTTAGAGATACTTCAATATCAGTGCACCTACAGATACCTGGTCTTCTATTTTTTATTTTAACTTCTTATTTTGAAATAATTACAAGCTTACAAGAAGTTGCAAAAATAGTACAGAGAGATCTTATGAACCTGTCTCCCAGCTTCCCCTACTTGTGATATTGTAACTATAGTATGTTATCAGTACCAATCAATTGATTGGCAGAGTATAATAAACTACTAGAATACAGTGTTTTTTTTTTAATTTTTAGTGCCTACAAGATATTTCATTGCCTAGGTACACCATAGTTTTTTTTTTTATTAACCTGTTCTTTATTAATGGGCATTTACATTGTGGCATTGCTGATAGAGAAGGACAGGAAACAATGCAAATCTCTGTGGAGCCACTTCTAACATATACTTTGCCTTTGTGTGAATTAGAAAAATGATACTCCCTTTGGGTGGATGTAGCCCCATAGGCACATAGCTTAGAAAGCAGAATACAACCTGGATAACTGTATGTAGCACCTCTGTGTGTATATCTGTTTGCACCTATGTGGGAATTCACTTGCAGGATAATGGAGTGTATTCTGAATTCTGAAGCATGATATCATCGTTCCATCTTGAAACATTGAATTTGTCCCTTTCAGACTTGGCACATCCCTTCCCCTCTTGTAGCTTTGATGACCTCTCCTCAATACTTCATGCATTGTACATTTTCTATTTGTATATGTTTCTGTCTCTCACATTGGATTTTAAGCTCCTTTGACAGCAGAGACATCAGGGCTTCATCTTTATGTTTGCCTTTCTTTTCTTCCCTGCTCCTTTATCTATCTAGAATTTTGTTTTGTAAAAAGGTACAGTGAATTTTTGACCAATTTTTTCTTAAGGCAAAGAAATTAAGAACAATGAATGTAAAAATCTGCCTCTCAGTACTTCAAGAAGGTGTCTTGAAAATTTCAAACTCAAATTATTTTGAATTAAAATGCCCACACATATCACACTTGTAGGAGAGAAAAAGGGTGTGTTATGAAGTTAAGCAACTAATGATAGGATACTGCAATTTCAAAAATATTAAGCATTATAGTATTGAGAAGAAGAAAATAGAACAGCTGAACTCCTTGTGACATTGTAAGCAGGTTATTGGGCTTGGTTCCACTGAATTTTTAGACATGGGAATAAGAATAACCCTTTGTAAAGATGTTTTAAGGATTTAAAATGTGCAAAAGAAATGCATACTGGTTTGGATAAAATAAAGCATTTTGAAATGCAACTCAGAATTAAACTAAAATATTTTATATGTAGTATATGCATTTCTTCAGCAAATACAATTCTGAGAAGTTGCATAAATCTTGTACCCTAAAAATATCTAATTTCATCAGATCTTAACTTCTATATGCCATTGATTTAGGAGGGAAATTGTCCATTTTTAACACTGGCCTTTTTTATTACTGTTAAGCACTAGAAATGTTTTATGAATTTTTAATTATATTAAATATTTCATTAAAGCTTAAATCATTGGAACCATATGTGGTACATGTCAGAACTGCTACATACATACAAAGAATAATGAAAATGTACTGTTTTTTAATGCATCTTTTTATTGTGTAGACTTTATATTGGCAGTGTAACTAAATAAAATTGACAGGCCAACCATACAATCTAATCAGTATAAATTTTATACAAGTGAAAAGTATAGTTATAAAAATAGTTTGATCTGCAGATTAAGCCCATGATGAGGCAGTGAATGGCTTGATGTCCATATTGGGTAATTAGGTTTGCTTGTGTACAGTATTTAAGGAAGTACTGCGGGATCTGTGCTGAATAAAACTGTGGAGGAAAATGTTCTTTAGTTCTAATGTTCACAACGAATTACCAAGTGAGAATTACTTTGCTTAGAATCCCACAAGCATTTCTTCATTATAAGGAATGACTGTTACTCAAAGAGAATTGGAGAAAACATTTGTATTCCATGATTATTTGATGTAAATATTTTAGTAACAAAAGCAACAAAGTACTGTGGATTCACTATGAGACAGCATTGTTTTATAGAAGTTCTGTTTTTCTGGATGTTAACTATGATGTGTATTTATTTTAAGAAAGATGGGTTGATTCTAATAGCTTTTATTTTTCAATGTTAGTGCTAAAATCAGATTCTGTACAGCTCTGAATCATGGTTCTATAAATTCTTGGCTATACTAAGTAAATTACAGTATATCTTCCAGTACAATTATAAGAATGCTGTAAAATGCAGGTGCTTTTCTTTAGAGTTTTTATGATTGAAAATTAATTTCCTTCTGAATTTGGCTGATTGGATTTCCATTCTGCTAGTATTGAAGATCGCTATCAACTACCATTTGAGTGCCATTTATGCATTTAACAGTTCACTAGGGACTAACAGAAGTTTGAAGAATAGAACAGTGCCTCGTTGGTTTACCAAACTTTCTTACAGGGTTAAATAGGATAGACGCTATTACCTTGTGCATATGTGTGTTATGTACATGTATTTTTATATTTATCTTGAACTATGGACTTCCAATATATGTAATAATTCACCAACTTACTCTTTCACTGAAATATATTAAAGTAAGCTAGTTTTCTTTTCATTTTAACTAAGCAAGTATCTATTTCTATGACTGTGAGGTATATTTCAATTTTTAATATAAATTGTGGGGTTTTATATACACAAATCTAATTTCTATCAAATGTGTGCTTACACACACACGCGCATGGCATAATCCCTGCTTCTGTGAGGGACCCTAATGCAAATGGTACAAAATAGAAATATCCTTACCTCCTTTTTTTTTCACTTTCCCCTTTATTCCATGAACTGACTTTATATACCTTCTTTGCTCCATTTACTTCTCTGTAGTGGCCATACCATAAGTGGGCAACTGAAAGAGGGGAAGTGCTACATGTGGATAATTGGGAGTTGGGTATTTGCAATAATACATGGTAATGGAGAAGGCATAGTAATCATTTTTAAGTTAATTCTTATTTTTGAAGGAAGGACTCATTTTGAATTATGTTTTAAATCTTAAGTAATTAGAATTTGGTTTTGAGGAAAAGGTGTAGACATTCTAGTCAGTGAGGATCATAAACAGCTGGGTGATTGGTTTTGTTTGGGTAACTATCATGCAATGAATATTTGAGAATTCTTGAATCAGGAGAGGTTAGACTGGAGTGGTTTGAAATTAAAACATCAGCTCATTTTGACTTGATTTTCTCACTTATTGGGTAATACTATAAAAGTTATATAGTTGGATCACAGCAAGGAATGATCATATTTAAAACACACTCATTATTGAAGAGAACATAGGACTAGTTTGTCCCAGAAAGGACTCTGATCTACATAAGGATTAACTATGAAATTAGATTTGAGATGAAAGAATAAATACAAATAGTAGTACAGGAAAAACATGGCATGGTTTGCTATTTGACTGAATAATGTGGGCAGTGATCTAGAGGTTCCTGTTAGGCTAGCACTATTCATCCAAAGAGGACTGTGCTGTTACCAACTGGAGTTTGGAGAGTTTGGTCATCCAGACACTGATGAAGCTCTGCAGAATAGGGTTTCTACTTTTGCCTCCAGGAATATTTTTAGTAATCTCCAGTTTTCCAACAGTTCCTGGGAGTGCACAGTCTGACTCTTAGAATTCTGGTAGAGCTCATGGGGAGAAATCCGGAGAGATCAAGTTTGCTGAGAAACTATTATGTGGCATGTACTCTATTGTTTTACATACTTGCTTTTCTTCCTGTTTCCCCACCAAATAAGTTCTTCTGTATACATACTAGTGGGTGGGTGAGTGGACACTGTGCTGAGAGAAATCTCCCCACACTGTTGAAGCCTTTGTCACCTAAAAAAAGATCAGAAGCCACAGTGCTCCTTTGCTGGTTGACCAGGAGCTTTCTAGCCTTTCCACTTCCTTTTACTGCATTTTCATTTATACTACAATGACATAATACATTGACATAATGTAATTTATCCAGTCATGGGCCTCTTTTTTTGCTTTCCGGAACTTCCAAATTGGGTAAGTGGCTCTCCTCACACTCCTCATTCATGTTTTGCTTTGTATTAAATTCTCTTCATGTGTTTCTCTCCTTAAGAGAGACTACAAATTCCTGAAGAGGTAGGGATGATATTTCTCATTTCTGATCTCCAGTATATGGCACATAGTACAAAAGGTGCTTAATAATGCTTTCTTAAACTAAATTAACTGTGGTCTGGATTCTCATCTTGTCTGTCTGTCGAGAATGAAGGGGGCAAGGAAAAGTTTTTAGCTTTCTTTGTAGTTTTTCTTAATTTATTCAGCTCTATTCTCTGGAATACCTAGTTCTGACTGGCCTCCAGGTGACAGTCCTCCAATGGCATAGTGCCCACAAATGTTCCCTCTATTGGATAGTGCCATGTAGGTTATAACTTGAAAAATGGAAGTATAAGACATAATGGAAGTCAGAATTCTGAGCAGCAGTATACATACTAATTTCTCCTGCAGAATGATGAAACTCAGGAAACAAGGGAGTCCCTGGTCATCTAAGAAGTTTGTGAACTCCAGATAGAAATTAAAATGTCATGCTAATTACTGTCCTTGTGACTGAGACCTGATAGGCAGGCATCCTCTCTACAACAACAATAAGGTGGCCTCTCTCTTTCAGGATTGAAGAGGAAAACAGAACAACTTGAAAGTTCTTGCATAACTAGGTCTGGAAGCACAGCCATTTCTCTGAAGGCAAAGATCCTCTATTTCAGCAACTCCTTCTCAGTCTTAATCACTTTTTGTGACTGTACCACTTTGAACATCTCTGCACTTTGATTCTATTTGGGAAGGAAAAGTGACACAAAATTAAGAGATAGTTTATCCTTCTTCCCCTCTTTTGGTACCCTATTCTTGAATTCTAGTAAATGGAATTCTTGTGTCTTTCTCAAACCTGCTACCTTCACAAGAAGGTAAATTGTTTAAACTCACTTGTCTCTTATTGACTGGATAGCAGCAGGTTTCATAATTCACAGAAACATTGGCAGTAAGGTTAACCCTTCTTAACAGTCCCATTTTTCTGATGATTGAAAATTCTACTTAGCTGTCTGTCAGATCTCAAGAAACTATCAACTCATATACAAGATTCAGTGTTCAAGAACCTTGTGTCCCTCCTTGCAATCAAGGGTAACCAGATAGTCCTCAAGAACCCTTGAAATGATATTGAAGTTTAGTACATAGTAGCTAATCTATAATTCTAGGGATAAACCTGGTCCTTAAAAAAAAAAAAAGACTCTTCAGGTTATGATCAGTGAATTTGTGAAACCAGAAGAACCTGGTGAAACAGGAGGACAGAGATTACCTTAAGAAACTTTTCATACATGCTCTAATTTTTTAAGGGTCATGTGCCCATATAGTCTTCATTGTTCAGGGTGAGTTGTAGTAAGAGACTGTATGAGGATATCGTTGAAGCTTTTAGCTCTGCTGGTGTTGGCTTCTTTTAAAATTAGACCATTTCCAGACGGCAACTATATATTCTGGATTTCCCAAGATGGCCTTGATTTCATTTTGTCCCATTGTGTCCAGAAGTAACTTACATTCACAAGACTCAATGCCAGCTTTTGGTTTGGAAAATGTGGACCCCAGGTGTGTATACTTCCTTCTTGCCACCTGAGAAAAGAGTTCATCACAGCCTATAGCTTTGCTTGGAAAACTCTGCTGTTCTCACTGCTAGCAGTTCTCACCCACTGTCAGCAGTCTCTAATTTGCTCCCATCTTGTTTCCTTAACCTTCATGAGTTAACTAATCTCTTTTCTTTGGCATCTCCTTGCCTCTGGAGTCCAGTAAATAGTGTATCTTTTCACTCTCACAAAGCTGCTTGGATCCTAGCATTTTGGTGATAAGATATTGCCTTTTAAAAATAAGTATACTTCCTTTTTCCCAGAGTACCCTTGGAATTTGAAAATTGTTCCTGTGACGTAGTCATCTTCGGAGGCCTTGAAAAACAGATTCAGTAAGAAGCAGCACCATCACTATCACTTACTGAGTGTTTACTATGTATGAGAACTAGAGCAAAATGTTTTTTAACACTCATTTAATCCTAACTACCCTTCTTACAGATAGGAAACATACTTAGAGAGGTTGATTGTTCAAGATCCACTGGAGATAAAATATTAGCTGTGCACGTACTAACTTAGATTATGGATGACATGACCACTGGAATGCTTGGTCAGGTCATCCAAAATTCTAAGTCTGATTCCAACCCCATAATAGAAGTTTTACCTTTATACTTCCCACCACCAGGAAATACATATTTCTGCACAGTAGGTGGGTGAATTTTTGTACATCCTTATACACCAGTGTTCTTCAAAGTTGATCATGTGTGAAAATCATATGGAGGACTTAAAACACAGA
Source organism: Callospermophilus lateralis (assembly GCF_048772815.1). NCBI lineage: Eukaryota > Metazoa > Chordata > Mammalia > Rodentia > Sciuridae > Callospermophilus > Callospermophilus lateralis. The sequence goes on along the minus strand of NC_135325.1, from coordinate 88,493,372 downwards.
TTGCTGACCTCACAGTCATAATTTCTGATTCAGTAGGCCTGGGGTAGGGCCTGACACTTTAAATTTCTAGTAAGTTCCCAGTGGTGCCAATACTGCTGGTCTAGGGACACACTTTTAGAATCATTGCTACACTCCAATAATTTTTTCATTCAGCATACTTAAGGCATTACTTCATACTTAAAGCATTCCAGGCACTAAAGTTCAGTCACAATTTTTGTTCTCATAAAGCTTATAGTCTAGATAAACGACTGAACTAATTTTATTTGGGAGAAGTAAACAAAGTATTGATGGGTTGAGAAAAATATGCACCTAGGAACTGAGCTCATGAACCTGCCTTTGATGGCCACCTCTCTTACCTTATAACTATTTGTCTGTGATACCTTAAGATCTTGTCTTAATTGCCAGGTAGCACATTTGCCCAGAAAGGGGTATCTGTGTGGAAATCCATACAACTCCCTAGCTGTCCTAATGTTAGGTTTCTCCAAGAAAGATTCCCAAATTCTTGTAGTCTGATGATGCTTTCTGTTAGCAGAGCAACAGAAAACTTATCTTGCTATTAGTTTTGTTGACTAAAGTTCAAACAATTTCAGGCATTTTAAAAATAATAAATTAAAATATACCTCCTTGTAATTACTTTTTTCCTTTGATTTGTCATAAAGTCCAAACCCTGAGGCAATCATTTAGTTTTTTTCTTTTAATTTAAAAAATTTTATTACTGTTATTTTTGATTGTTAAATCACGATTGTATCATTGGATTGTGGGGTAAAACACAATGTTTTGATATATTTATACATTGCATCATGATTAAATAAAGCTAATTATCACCTGGTTTACCTATCATTTTTGATATTTAAAATTTACCCTCAGTTACTTGGAATAATAATAATTATTATTATTTTGCTAGGGATTGAACTCAGGGGAACTGTACCATTGAAGTACATATCCAGCCCCTTTTTATTTTTTATTTGGAGGCATGATGTCACTACTTTGCTTAGGCTAGCCTTGAACTTGCCTCCTAAGTTGCTGAGAATATAGGCGTGCACCATCATGCCTAGCATAATATATTGTAATTGACTATAGTCACCCTGATGTGCAGTAGATCTCAGAAACTACATCTTCTATCCAAAGTTTTGTACCTTTTGATCAAGAAGTCTCTATTCCCTCCCTTCTCCCTCTTCTACTCTCTGGTAACCATCATTGTTCTACTATTTACTTTTATGAGTTCAACTTTATTAGATTTCACATATGAGTGAGATCATGCAGTATTTGTCTTTCTATGTCTGGCTTATTTCACTTAGCATAATGTCCTTCAGATTTCTTCATGCTGTTGCAAATGACAGGATTTCCTTTTCCACCTTTTTAAGGTTAAATAATATTCTGTTATGTATATTATGTATATGTACTGCATTTTCTTTATATTTATCCATTGATGGACACTTAGATTGTTTCCGTATTGTGGCTGTAGTTCTACAATGAAAATTAGAGTTCAGATATCCTTTTAGCATACCAATTTCATCTCCTTTGGGTGATATACACAGATACACAGAAGTGGGATAACAGGGTTGAATGGTAGTTAATTTTTTTTTTGGGGGGGGGTGCTGGGGATGGAACCCAGGGCCTCTTTCATGTTTAGCAAGCACTTTACCACTGAGCAGCCCTGCATTGTAGGTTTTTTTTTTTTTTTGAGCCACCTCCATACTGTTTTCCATAATGGCTGTACTAACTTATATTCCCATCAACAATGAAGTTCTCATTTCTTTGCATCTTCTCCAAAAATTGTCTTTTCTCTTTTTGACAAAAACCACTCTAATAGATGTGAAGTAATAGTTCACTGTAGTTGTTGATGCACTTCCCTAATGATTAGTGATATCAATCATTTTTACATGTATCTCTTGGTCATTTATATGTCTTTTGAGAAATGTCTGTTTAGCTCCTTTGTTCATTTTAAAATCAGATTGTTTTCTTGATATTGAGTCAAGGTCCTTATATATTTCAGATATTAACCCCTTATCAGATATATAGTTTGCAAATATTTTCTCCCATTACATGGGTTGTCTCCTCACTTTGTTAATTGTTTTCTTTGCTTTACAGATGATTTTTGGTTTGATGACATCTTATTTGTCTCTTTTTACCTTTGTTGCCTGTGCTTTCAAGGGTCCTATCCAATTCATTTTTGCCCAGACCAATGTCATGGAGATTTTGCCCTGTGTTTTCTCCTCATAGTTTTATAGTGTGAGGTCTCATATTTCATTTTGTAGTTCTTTTGAATTTATTTTTGAATATTTTGTAAGATAAAGGTCTAATTTCATTCTTCTGCATGTGGATATCCAGTTTTCTTAAAACGATTTACTAAAGAGACTATCCGTTACCTTTTATTTGTTCTTTGAAACTTTGTCAAAAATTCTGGGATTTCTGTCTTCTTCCTTTGGTCCGTGTGCCTGCCTTTGTGCCAGTACCATGCTGTATTGATCACCTTTGCTTTATAATATGTTTTGAATTCAGGGAACATGATGCCTTCAACTTTGTTCTTTTTGCTCAAGGTTGCTCTTGGATATTCAGGTTTGTGGGTGCGTCTTTGTGTGCTGGTGTTATTCCATACAAATTTAAGGAGTTTTTTTTCAATTTTCTGTGAAAAATGACGTTGCTATTTTGGTAGAAATTTAATCGAATCTGTAGATTGCCTTAGTAGTATGAACATCCTCATATCAATTCTTCCAACCCATGAACGTAGGATATGTTTTCATTTATTTGTGTTTTTCAACTTCTGGTATCAGCATCTTAAAATTTCAGTGGAAATGTCTGTTACCTCCTTGGTTAAATTTACAATAGTATTTAATTTTTTATTGTCAGTGGGATTGTTTTGTTAATTTCCTTTTCAGATTGTTAATTGTAAATATATAGAAACACTACAGATTGATTTTATATTCTGTAACTGAATTCATTACTGATCTGTACTAATTTTTCAATTTCTTCTTTCTTGTAGGTTGTGAGTGTCTAGGAATTTATTGGTTTCTAGGCTATTCAGTTTGTAAGCATATAATTGCTATAGTAGTCTCTTAGGGTACTTTGTATTTTGGTGGCTTCAGTTTTAATGACTCCACTTTCATTTCTGATCTTATTTATTTAAGCAGTCTTTCTATTTTCCTAGTTAGTCTAGCTCAGGGTTTGTGTTTTGATAATCTTTAAAAAAAAGTAACTCTGGGTTTCATTGATTTTTTTTTTCCCCTCTATTATTTTTTGAGTGTCTATTTCATTTATTTCTGCTCTGATCTTTGTTATTTCTTTCCTTCTGCTAAGTTTGGCTTGATTTGTTCTTTTTTCTAGTTCCTTGAGGTGTAACATTAGATTGTTTATTCATGGTCTTTATTCTTTATTAATGTAGGCATTTATTGCTATTAATTTCCCTCCTTGGGCTGCTTTTGATGTGTTGTATAAATTTGCTATGTTGTGTTTCCATTTTTTTTTCTCAAAATATTTTTAAATGTTTTAAATTTTCTTTCTGTGACCCACTTGTTGTTTAATAGCATTTTGTTTAATTTCCACATATTGGTGTATCTCCCAAGATTTATCCTATTATTGGTTTTTTATTTCATGCCATAATGACCCAATTCAGAGACTTTCTATACAGCTGTCCTTATCTTTTGCTCTCAGATTGTTAGTCCCGAAGTTTGGTGACTTAATCTTTTTCACTCTGGGCCTTCCCTGCCTTTAGCTTTTGCTTAGAACCTTCCTGTATCTGGAACCATATTCTTGCTGTTCAGTTTTACTTTGTTTTCATTGAACATTTTCTTTGGTATTCTGATTCTATGGAGGAAAATGATCTTTTAATAGGTGTTATGATATAAATGTTAGTGTCTCCTCAAATTTCAAATAATGAATCCTAATTTCCTGTGTGATGATATTAAGAGGTAGGATCTTTGGAAGGCATTCAGATCATGAAGCAGAGCCCTCATGAATAGGATTAGTGCCCATATAAAAGATACCCAAGGACTGGAAATGTTGGTGCATGCCTGTAATCCCAGCTGAGGCAGGAGGTTTATAAATTCAAGGCCAGCCTGGGCAACTTAGTGAGCCCCTGTCTCAAAATTTGGGGATGTAGCTCAGTGGTAGAGTACTTGCCTAGGTTTAATCCTCAGCTTCCCCTCTCTTTTTCTCTCATGCATGCGTGCATGCACGTACACACACACACACACACCCCAAACCCAAATGCCTAAGCCCAAGAGAGCTCATTCATCCCTTTCACCATGTGAGGATACAGTGAGAAGGTGCTGTCTATAAGGAACAGGCCCTTTAATGATGCCTTTATTTTGGACTTTCCAGTCTCTAGAACTATGAGAAATAAAATTCTGTTGTTTATAAAATACCCAGTTTATGATATTCCATTGTAGCAGCCTGAACAGACTAGGACACCAGGTATTTCTCTAGGTTTATTCAGGTGAGCATTTTCTTTGGCTTAGGGACTTTTTTTGGATACCAGACTCCCTTAGTCACTTACCATAACTTTCAGAATCGAAGGATGTTTATCAGATGGGGAATAATGAAAATTGATTTTTCTGATTTGCAAAGATGACTTTGAGTTTCTTTGAGAAGTGTTTTGAACAGTCACCCAGTACATGCTTAACAGGGATGATATCTCCTACCCATCTACACCTAGGAGCCAGATTTAGATACTTTATCCAGCCTGGGAAGCACATTCCTTTGTGGATTCATAATTTTCTCCTTAATAATTTAGTTCCTGATGGTATTGAATGGACCAGCATATTTTGTCAACACATATAACTCATATAATCCACAAGAATGACTGAAATAACAAAAGAAATGATGTACAAGCTTATTCATATCTAGAAATTATACATTTTCTGAAGTTTTGGAGTCAGATAGCCCTGGTTAGTAGTATCATGTCTATCCCATACTAGCAGTGTTTTGGCAAGTAAACAAGGCTTTTTAAAATTTAAATGATTTTACACTGGTTTATAAAATCATAAAAAATTGCACATATAAGTAAACCAATCTTGCTGCTAAAATTGAATTCCATGTGAAAGTATCTAGTAGTGTTTGACTTGGTGTAATCTCACTGACTGTTAACTCTGACTTTCCTCCTTGATGTTCTTAACTTCTGGACCATTTGATTGGGCAAGGCAAAATCTCTCATAGTATATCCCATCAGCACCAGAATCTTGCATTTCCTAGGTATGGAATCCTTTCAAGAACCACCTATTGTTGATGGAACCACCTATTAATGCTTATTATGATAAATTATAATATGAAGAATATTCCTACATCTCCCAGGTATCCAAGGAAGGAAATTAACAGTTATTGAGAAGCTCCCCAGTAGAGATCTCACTGACTAAAAATTGTGATAACATTAATAATTACACTTTTATTGATAGGTATTCTAATTCTTGGAAGTTTTCAGGACAATTGTAATGGATAGTGTTCTTAGATTCCTATAGCAATCCATTGAGCATGCAGTTCCCATTTTGCATGTCTGAGGATGAAGATAATTGTGTGACTCCCTCACAGCCTTCTAACCGGATGGTGGAGTTGTTCCTTGGGCCTGTGTCTTCTGGCACTCCTCCACATCGTCTCCTTTTCTAACACTTTTACCTACTGGGACACATGGTTTGAACTCTAAGGTTCTGGTACATGATTTATTTAATAACTAGACTTTTATGAGCAAAGTATTTCTTAGGTTTCCCCTAATTTTATCACTGTTTATCTCCCTAAGAGACAGCTCTAAAATGTGGAAATTTTGAACTCTATCAAAGGGTCAGAGAAAATTGTTTATCCCTTTGATGTAAATTCTGTGTGCTTCTAAACACTAAACACTCAAAAACAGTTTTCTTAGGTGTAGACTTAGAACAAAACTCTTTTTGAATGTAACATATTCTCATTGTATCTTTTAGATTAAATTATTTCATTAATTTTTCCATTCAACAAACATATATTTAGCCCATAGTAAATGTGCCAGGGGCTGGGGATACAAATTGGTAGTGAGAGGTACTGTGAAGAAAAATAAAACACTTTTACATTTTTCTCCAAGCTTTGAGATTACTAAATTATAATAGATATCAATGACATCTGATAGACCCTTTTAAAATGTTAGCTGTTGGGAAGATGGCCTTAGACAAGGAACATTGTCTCTGATATCCCTCTGCTGTTCCTACCTTCTTTTCTATTATTTGGGCCAAGCCCTTGCTTCCTTGTATGGTTGTGACAACCTTGATCAGGATGGAGTGTAAGGGAATGGTGAAAGTCAGATTGTAAAAGAAGGCTGTTAGGAATAAAACACCTTTGGAGTAACAGTCTCACAACTAATCCTTTTAGAATTGTGTTTATCATCTTTTATCCTTTTGAATGTAATGTCTTGCCTTATAGTATGTTATATCAAGAACACTGAAAATAGATGTATTTTAAAATATCTACTTATGCTGTCTTTAACAAAACAAGATATAAAAAGCAACCTCCTCGGATGCTTCCAGTTTTATGGTGTTAAGACCATAGAGTAAGTTCTTTTTGACTTAAGTGTTTTATGAGTTTTGAAGAATAGGGAGTCTGCGAGTTGGAAAGAAGCCATTCTTACCATGAGGCAAATATATACTTGAGTTTAACTTTTAAACTATTACTGCCATTTGACCTTAAATTAAGACAGTCTGTTTCCATTGTATTTTACTGATTGAACAATGAGAATATTTAAAGCTGCTGCCACCAATTAAAATAATTCATAAATGCGGGTTATAAATAAATAATCTTGAAGCTTTAACTCAATGAAGTCAATCTTTTTAGTGGCACTATCTTTCTGGAAAACAACTTGGTAAAATTCATCAAGAGCTTTAAAATGTTTTATTCACTTTGATCTGGTCATTCTGTTTCCTGAAAGTCTATCCTTAGAAAATAAATTCAAGATCTGGATAAACCATAATGCACAGAGATGTTCCCCACAGTTTAACAAGAAGGAAATGATTATCTAAGTTTTGGTACACCCATATGATGAAATATCATGGAGCCATTAAAATACTTTTGAGGAATACTAACCAAATAGGAAAATATTTATACAGTTCAGCTAAAAAAATACAAAACCATATAGTATGATCTTAACTATGTGAAAATATTTCATAAAAAAGACTCAGTACACATTGTAAAATTTCATTTTCTTTGGGTTGTGGATTAAATGTGGTTTTTATTTTCTTTCTACTTGTCTGTATTTTCCAAATAGAATATAATAAGCTTGTATTAAATTCATAGTGAATAAAAATGTTATGTAAATGTTTTGATCTCTCAGTGAGATGCTTTTTAAAAAATATCTAGTCCATTTATTATGACTTATTTTTACCATATTTAACCTTAAAATACTTTTTTCTAGTGAATTTTCATATTTTAATCTTATAATGTTTATGTTTAATTTTTGATATATATATATGTCAACAGTTTGATGTCTGCTGCCTCTAATTTCTAAGTGTTTTTAAAAGCCAATATTTCTTTTTTTAATAATATACTTTTTTAGTTATGGATGGACACAATACCTTTAAATTTATTTATTTATTTTTATATGCTGCTGAGGATTGAACCTAGTGCCTTACACATGCTAGGCAAGTGCTCTATCACTGGGCCACAGCCCCTAGCCTTTAAAGCCAATATTTCAATTCCACATTGGGACTACTTTTTTCAGGTGGTTTATATTAAACAACACACAAATATTAATAATATATGATAAAGAGAGTTGGCTCAGGAGCTACAATATCTGATTTGGGCTCACCACTAGTAGTTATGTGATCACTGACAAATTAACTGTTCTTCCTGATCCTTGGTTTTCCTATCTTTAAAGTGGGATATAATAATAGTATCTACGTCATTGGGATTGTATGAGAATGTAAAAGAGGTAGTACATGTAAACATTGTTATAAAAAGGCCTGGTACATAGTAAATGGTCAGTAAAAGTTTAACTATGTTTAGTCTGTATTTATACACACACACACACACACACACACACACACAAACATATCATCATCATTTGCAAAATTGTCCTTTATATCTGTCTTTATTTTTTACATAATTGTAATTTTTATGTTTATACTGTGTTTATACTCACAAATATTGCTGTCATTTACAGAATTCTCCTTTATATCTGTCTTTATCTTTTATATAATTGTATTCTTTTCTTTTTATGGTGCTGGGACTCAAACCCAGGACCTTATACGTGTTAGACATACTGTCAGTCCCACAATTGTAATTTTAAAATGAAAATTTTTATTTAATTCTCAGAGTTAATTTCCTTTTATGCTTTAAAAGCATTTTTAAAATTTCCATATTTTTGGCAGTAGAAATTTTGTTGATTTGTTTTCTAATCATATATTCCTTTCCTTTATTGGAATTGATCATCATTCATGTGGAATGGATAGATTAAAGGCTGGCTTCATTCAAGGCATAAAAGAATTTATATTTAAATACAAAAGTTGATATTTTTATTTTCACCTATTATTTATTTTAATAAAGTACCACTTTAGTAGAGAAGGAGGGATTGGGCAGGTAAATGTCAGTGTATCTAAAAGTGATAAAACTACATTTGTTTCTTTTAAAACTCTAGAATTCACATTTAGCTAATTCAAACTGATCTTCCCAGACAGATTTGGGGTGAAAGAGCTGTCCTTTATTGAATCAGGCATTGGGCTAGACATTTAAATGTATTATATAATTTTATAGCCTAATATGAGAACTATTTTAAGTAAAACAATCATTTGAGGATTTTACCTTCTTACCTTAAAAAATCTACAAATGTGTTTCTATTAAAAAAAGCAATTTGGATTTAACTTATTACCTCTTCCTTTTAGACAATTACAATACTTTTACCATTGTTCAGCTTTACTGCATTGATGAGGTGCTTTTGTGGTATATTTGTGTTGGCAGAATAAGACCCTGGGCCACTTTGAAACCTAAGCAAAGATTTTTTTCATCACCCTTAGAAATATTTAACTGAGACGTATGTAGTTCATAAGTCTGCATCTTTGATTGGAACGGGTGGAAGAGGTGGTCCCTACAAGAGATTATGCTTCCCCTGGTCTTTGATTCTACAGCTGTATAGAGATCCTGGGTAGAGTATGAAGTTCCTTATGTGCATTTCTGATATAACGGTAGAGAGAATATAGGGAAATTGTTTAAAAAGGAATTTTTGGATATAATAATTTAATGGTAGATACCATATTGTTTTTTCTATTCCATTATAAAAGGACTTTGGATATCTGCTGTCATTATTGTACAGTTCTGTCCTTAAGTGACTACTATTCTGTAGATATGGCATTGTTATTGGAAGATTTGTACTAGTAAGACTACGTTAAATTCAGTGTTTAGGACAGCAAGTGAGGTAAATAGCTGTGTCATGAGAGTGTTTAAATTTTCATAGCTTAAAAAAAGGCCTTTAAAAATAGCAATAACAAAATATATACCTCAGACATAGTCCATGATTATCAAGTAATTCCTCAAGACTTTTTGAGTGTTGGTAAAAAGGTTGTTCAGATTGCATTTGCTTTTTTTTTTTTAACTCATGGAGGGAGAATAAGAGGAGTGAGTTATTTTTGGCATGGACTTAAAGAAGGAAATATCAGTGTGACTGTTAACTGACAATTTTGTCAAGTTCAGTTTCTACCTGACTGCTTTGATTTTTTTTTTTATTTCATTACTTTGGACGTTAGAGTTCTCGATATGAAATTTCTTAAGAGTGACATCTCTAACCTTTGGGTTTGAGTAGTGCGTTGCCCCTGAAATTGGTTGAGTCACTTCATATTCTAAGAGTTCACCACCTGTCAAAGCTGAAGAGATCTGTCCCTTTTGCCTTCTGCTTTCTGAACCATTTTCTTGCTGGCAATAGTCTTCTATTATTTGTGGCAGGTTTTTCCACATTTAAGCTGTGAAACCTACCATGGAGTTTGACCATTAAAGTGACTTAGGGTTAAAATAGGCTTTGAGACTTACAATTCAGTCCATGAAAGAGTAACTGGTTCAAGACTCTTGTTCACTTCTTTCCAACTCATATCTCTTACAAGCAACTAGAAACTGGGCAAAATTCAAGAAACTCAAGACTAGGGATATAGCTCAGTTGGTAGAGTGCTTGCCCTTGCATGCACAAGTCCTGGGTTCAATCCCCAGCACCACACACAAAAAATACATGAAACTTTTCAGACATTGGGCAGCAGGCAGCTTAGGCATGTGATTTCTGAGAGAAAAAGAACAAATGAAGTGAGCTCTATATTCATCCTAAATTTTTTTTTACTGTAGGCAGTTTTTAGATCACAGCCTTGTGAGAGGGAACCAAAGCAGAGGTACAGTTTTGCTGAATTGATGAGACAGAGAAGAGAACTCAAGGAGGTCTAAGTGGCAGGAATTAGTGGAGTAGCATACTGGACTTGGAAAAATAGCTCCAGAAATCTGTGTAGATGTTCCCCTTATCTTTTCCTGAATATGAATCTTTGCACTTGTCAAGTCATCAGGCTGGCAAAAAACAAACAAACAAAACAAAACAAAACAAAAAACCCAACTTATTAGGAACTGTAGGCTGAAAGCTACATAGATGATCCTCTTTGGCTGAATATGAGTCTGTACATTTGTCAAACCACATGCTTATTTGTATCTAGGAGACATTTGAGTTCCTACAGCAAGAGTTGTGAGACCTTGTTAAACACCCAGTGCATACAATAGAGACCTTAGAAAGGTCCCCACTTAGTCGTATGACTAAACTAATCCTAGACTGAATGCTACTCTAAATCAAAATTAACAAGCTACATCTTGAAAAATAGTCATCCACAAACAATTTAACTGCATGACAAAACTTCAATACTCTTTGAAGGAAGAGAGCAAAATTGACTGTCAACAATGTAATTATTATAATATTTGCATCCACAAAATCACTAAACATTCCAAGAAGCATTAAAATGTGACCTGTAACCAGGAGGAAGTCAGTCAATAGAAACAGAACCAGAAATGATGCTTATAGAATAACCAGACAAGGACTTTGAAGTAGCTATGAAAATATGTTGAAGTTTTAAAAGAAAGACAAAAATATGGTGAGCAAAGAAATGGAAGGCATATAAAGAACCAAATGGAACTTTTGCAACTGAACCATATGCTATATGAGATGGAAATTCTGTGGATAAGATAAATAGCAAATTAGACACTACAGAATGAAAAAATCAATAAAATTGGATGCTTATGAATATAAATTACCCAGTCACAAACAGAATGGACACAAAATGGAAAAGAAAAAAAAAAAAAAAACCGTCAGTGGATTGTGGTACAATACCAAGCAGATTTACATACACATAATTGGAGTCCCATAAGGAAAGGAGAAATAAGAATAATCAGAAAAAAATAGTTGAAGAAATAATGACCTAGAAATTTTCCAAATATGAAAACTATGAACCCATAGATCAAAAAATATCAATGAACCTCAAACAGGAAAAATACAATGAAAACTATACTAAGAGTATAATAAAATTGCTGAAAACCAGGAGTAGAGCATTTTAAAAAGCTACTTGGGGACTCGAGATGTGGCACAGTGGTAGAGTGCTTGCCTAACATGCATGAGGCCCTGAATTTGATTCCCAGAACCAAAAGGTGAAACATAACAAAACAGGAAAATCTGTTAGGGAGAGAAATAAGGACACATTACATGAGAACCATGTGTTTCTCAGCAGAAACGTTGAAAGCTAGAAGATAATGGAATTATATCTTTAAAGTGCTGAAAGTAAAAAAAAAAAAAAGAAAGAAGGAAGAATACTGCCAATTTCAAATCCCAAACAAATGAAAATATCTTTTAAAAATGAAGGTAGAAAAATGAGGTTCAAATATATTTTTCAGACAAAACCAAAATTGTTACCAGCATACCTGGACCACAAGAAAATTAAAGGTAGCTCTTTGGGCTGAAAGAAATGATACCAGATGGAAAATTGGCTCTCTACAATGTACTGAAGAGTACCAGATAAATAAGGAAAGTGTAGGGTAAATGTAAATGACTTGCCCCTCATTTGAAATTTTTTTTAAAAAGTTAAGTGATTGTTTGAGAGAAAAATTAATACTCTGTCATGGGATTTATAAGGTATGTATATGTAAAGGGTGTGAAGTCCCAAGGAACAGGAGGGATGAATTGGACGGATATTGTTAAGGTTCTTAAATTATATGTGTAGAGCTATAATATAGCTTGAAGGTAGATTGCAGTAAGTTAACAATGCATCCTGTAAATTCTACAGCAACTAGTAAAAAAGGCATAATAGTGAACAGCAATAATAAGATAAAATACTAAAATATACTCATATAACCCCAAAGAAGATGGAAGAGAGAAGTAGAGATTACATGGGAAATATCAAGAAAAACTATCAAAGATGGTAGATGTAAAACTAACCATTCCAATAGCTAAATTAAATATAAGTTATACAACCACTCTTATTAAAAAGCTGCATAAAAGTACAAGACCTAATTGTATATCATAGATAAGAAACTGACTTTAATGATAGGCACAGATAGGTTAAAAGTAAAAAATATGGAAATATATATGCAAATGGTATCATAAGCAACAGTGGCTGTGTCACTAAGATGAATTAGTCTTCAGAACAAGCAGTGTTGCCAGGAAGAAGAAGGACCTTTCCTTAATAATAAAGTGATCAATTCCTTAAGAAGGCAATATCCTACATATAAGAGTCTCAAAATGCATGAAAAAAGATATATCTGACGGCATAAATAGACAAAACCACAATTATATTTGGATATGCCAATATTCTTACTCAGCAGTTGATAGAACAAGCAGGAAAAAAAATCAGCAAGGAGATAGAAAACATGGTCAACACTACTAACTCGACCTAATTGACATTTACAAACACTGGATCTAACACTACCAGAATACATTTTCTCTTCAAATTAACATGTTACATTCACTGAGCTAGACCATATTCTGGGCCATAAAACAAGTCTTCAATAGATTTAGAATGACTGAAATAACATAAAATATATTCTCTGACCAAAATAGAATTAAAATAGAAGTAAATAGCAATAAATACCTGGAAAATCCCCCAATATTAGGAAATTATACAACATATCTTCTAAATGAATCATGGGTCCAAGCAGAAGTCATAAGAGAGATTAGAAAATATTTTAAATGAATGATAATGAAAATATGAAAATTTGCAAGATGAAACCAACAGTGTTTAAAGGGAAACATGGCTTGATAACAAGGAGGAATTAAGTTAAATACGCTTTCACTTTAAGAAGCTAGATAAAGAAGAGCAGATTATTCTCAGGTAAGTAAAAGAAATAATAGAAAAGTAGAAATCAGTAAAATAGAAAACCAAAAAGTCAATTAAAAAATCACCTTATAGAAAAAGTCAATGAAAATGATAAACCTATTGCTACACTGATAAAGAAAAAAAGAAAAGACACAAGTTAATGTGAATTTCCATTGTCAGGAATAAAAGAATAGATATCCACAGATACTATAAGCATTGAAAGGATAATAAAGGAGGGCTGGGGTTGTGGCTCAGTGGTAGAGCACTTGCCTAGCACAGGTGAGGTACAGGGTTCCATCCTCAGCACCACATAAAAAACAAATTAAAATAAAGGTTAAATTCTTTAAACAAGCATAATAAGGGAATATTCTAGAAGACTTTATGCCAGTGTATTCTACAACTTAGATACAATAGAGAAATTTCTTGAAAAAAAAACTATTTACCAAAATGGACTCAAAAAAGACTAGAGAATCTGAATAGCTTTACATCTATTAAAGAAATAAAATTTGTTATTAAAAACCATTCCACAATTAAAATTCTAGCCTACAAGGAATTCAGCGTTGAATTCTGTCAAATATTTAAGAAACAAATACCCAAAATTTATAGAAAATAGAGAATAGAATTCTTTCCAACTCATTCCATGATTCCAGCAAAATTGGAATCCTTGAACTGTGTTGGTGAGAATATGAAATGGTTCAGCAACTATGCAAAACAGTATGGAGATTCCTTTAAAAAATTAAAATAAAACTGCCATGTGATTCAGCAATCTCACTTTGGGGTCTATATCCAAAAAAAATGAAATCAGGATCTTGGGGAGATATCTCTACTCCAGTGTTCATTGCAGCATTTTTCATAAAGCCAAGATATGGAAAAACCCAAGTGTCCATCAGCTGATAAATAAAGAAAATATGGTATATACATACAATGAAATATCATTCAGCCTTTACTAAAGAGTAAATCTTGCTATTCACAATAACATGGATGAACCTGGAGAACATTATGTTTAAATGAAATAAGTAGTCACAGGACAAACACTGCACGATTCCACTTACACTGAGACACCTGTAATAGTTGAAGTAACAGAAGTAGATAATGCAATAGTGGTTACCAAGGGGTTGCAGAGGCCCCTGGAGAATTGTTCAGTAGATATAAAGTTTTTTTAATGCTAGATGAATAAATTCTAAAGATTGCTACACAACATATTATGTATAGTTAACAATATGGTATTGTGTGCCTCAAAATTTAAGAGGGTAGATAATCATGTTAAGTGTTCTTACCATAAAACACACAAAACCAAAGGAATAAAAAGACAACTTTTGTGAGGTATTGGATATGTCTGTTACCTTGATGATATCACAATTGTTTGCATATATCCAAACTCATTAAATTGTACACATTAAATGTGTGCGTTTCTTTGTATGTCAATTATACCTTAATAAAGCTATTTTAAAAACTTGAGCACAAATATTATCATAATGCAGATAGCCCCACACTGAAAGCAACCCAAATATTTATCAGCAGTTCAGTGGATAAAATATTGTGATATAGCCATTCAATGGAATACTAGTCAGCAATAACAGGACCACACAACATGAAAGAATACCAAAAGCACTATGCTGTGTGAAAGAAGACTGATGCAAGAGACTGCATATTGGGTCATTCTATTTATGTGAAATTCTAGAAAAGGCAAAACTATAGTGACAGAAAGCAGAGTAATGTTTTCCAGGGTCCAGAACTGGGGGGAGGGTGCAGGTTGATTGCAAAAAGGTATGAGGGAACTCTTTAGGGGAATAGAAATGTTCTATTGTTCCCAGATCCTCAGTTAGGTTACATGTATGTGTATATTTCTCAAAGTTAATTGACTTTGACACTTAAAGTGGTTGTTTTTATTATATATAAATTATACCTTAATAAAACTGACTTTTAGAAAAAGCAGCAGCATTTTGGAGATAAGGGTATCAATTCCATCTAAAAATACCTTGGACTGGTGGTATAGCGCAGTAGAATACTTGCCTAGCATATGTGAGGCCCTGGGTTTGATCCCCAAAACCACAAAATAATAAGAATGTCAAAATTAAAAAAAAAAAAAAAACACCTCAACCTCTTGGATATTTCATAGTAGACGTTTTTGAGAGATTGAACTATTTTCTGAAAGGTAAAAGAAGGAGAAGAAAAAAATCAAAAGTATATCCAAGCATCCTTAATAAAATCTCAGTTGACTACTTGTCCCTAGATTCTGTGGTTCTTTTTACTCCTAAAATAAGAAGGGCTTGCTGAATTCCTGCTCTAAAGCTGAGTCTGTTTGGCTCTTTTCTTCCATGGAAGCAAGTAGTACAATACAAGGACCTTAGAATCAAAACAATTACTTTTCTAAACCCAGAAAACATGTGAAAAACAAATATATCACAGTTTTATTGCAAGTCTTACTAAGTTGGCACATTGCATCAGATCTCCTTGTAATGGGAAAAAGATAAAAAATCTAGAATGAAGAAGCTGAATATTATTTTTCTAGCTCTTTTTACATTGGTATTTCAATCAACCCACATATTTATTTCCCATCTACTCCTTTTCTGCTAATTAAGTGGGCTCTGCGGGGAAGACAAGATAGTAGAAGATAGGTATTAGCTGAGAAGGTAAGATATAGGTACAAAAAACAAAACAGTACTCAGTTGTTTTCACTGTTTCATTTAAAGTGTTATGAATTTTCTGACCATCCTTTATAATCACATGGAAGTACCAAAAACTAAGTTCCATAAAAGTCTTTAATGACATACAATCCTAAGGCACAACTCTATCAATAAATATTCATTGTAAACCTACTTCTGTCTTTGCTAGTTTTATTTACGTTGAGTTTAGGCACCTTATCATTTCAATAAGAAGTCTTTTTAGGCTTAATCTTATTTTATATTAAAATAATTAATTCTTAAGTAAAAGCTGAGTGATGCCTTAAAGCTGTTTGAACAAATAGTTTAAGAATTCCAAGTAGAAATTATTTCATTTTTGAAATCTGTAGCAAATTGTTACTTAAAATTTGTTAGATTTTTAAGTAATAAAGATTTGTGGTGTACTCCTATTATCAGAAAAAAACAACTATTTAATAACTAAAATGTTACCATATATTAAATTAAGCACTCACTGAAGTATACATTAGGAAAACACATGCAAATATGATATTTTTTCATTTAAGATAGTTTTTATCTTTTAGGGATCTAAAAGAACAAAATTATAAGACAGATTATCTTTGTATATCAATTCTGTAACTGATTTTTTTTAAAAGTCTGCTGAAAACTGTTGCTTTATTCTTGCGAAGGGGGAGCAGTGGTACTTTCAGTTAAAAATTGGCAGAATCACTCTAATCCCTTAAAGTATGCTTGTGATTTGGGTGATTGTATGTCAGTGGTGATTACCCTTGATTTACAAAAAAAAAAAAAAAAAAAAATCCAGCATTCCAATCATCTGTTAGACTTTAGTCTGCTTCTCTTCGCTTCTCTTCCTCTGGCATTTACCAGTGAAATTAGAATTATAATAATGGGGAGAAAAAAAGAGTATAATGCCACTATGATTGAATTTCTGGGAACACAGGCGAGGAAAGGTATTGAAAGATGGTAATTCTTAATTCCCACTTTCTGATATTTGTGGTCTTCTATACTAATCCATGCTGTCTAAGCAGTGTCTTCTCAGTTTCCTGAGCCCCATGGGATATAGGATATTTACAAAGGTTGGAAGAAGTGTGATATAAGGCTATAGTGGTTTTTGAGTGTATTTTCTTCATATGTGGTAAAAGTATTTTGGTGATGAGAAAGCATCAAATGCATCTGAACTTTACCTTCTCCACCCTGATTCCCCAAGATTAGCTCCTTCCATTTTTTTCTTATTGATTTGGATTTCAAATTATCTGGAAGAGTTAAGCTTCATTCATTCCATAATATGAATAACTTAATCAAACAATCTGATCCCATACCTAGCTGAGTAAATGATAACCAATGTAAGTGGAAATTTTGATTTGGAGGACATTTATAGATAATAGAAGACCTGGGTTTGATGAAGCCTGGCTTAGTAATAGGAAGAGTGAAGCAAGAAGGCTGAGAGGGAGTAAGAAAGGGTGTTGGCAAGTCATTAAAGATAAAATGGTAGGTTTTGCTCTAAGCTTCTAATGGGAATAGTGTAGGACATTGTAAATTATAAATTGGGGCTAGCATTTCTAGACAGATCCGAAATTTCTGGTTTGTCCTTGATATCTTTTCAGCAAATCTTTCTTCTCTCTGCCCTCCTGAGAGGAGGAGGAGTAGGAGGAGAGCTTATTATGCTCATCTGTATGGTAACTGTAACATTTGTAGGATTTTCCTATTATTTGGTCTTTTAGATAATGGCTAGGTTTAATACTCACAACTTTTTCCTGTATCAGGGGAAAACCAAATTGAATCTGTAGTAAATTTGTAGAACTTGCCAGATTCTAACACTAACTAGCTTGGTTACTCTACTTGGTCTTCTTGGATTGCTTTTCTTTTTCCACATGTAAAATGAAAAGGAAATGGATCCTCTCTTAAAGGCTCTTTAGTAAATGGCTTTGTTACACATGTTGTCATGTAAACTTTAAACTATGTACTAAATTTTTTGGGGGGGATTTGTAGTAGATGGAATTTTGTCCTATACTTCAAATTCATTTGTTCAAGTACCAATCCCCAGTGTGACTGTATTTGAAGATAGGGGCCTAAAAGGAAGTAAATATGATAGAACAGTTATAAAGGTGGGGCCTTGATCTGCTAGGATTAGTGTCCTTATGAGAAAAAACACTGGAGAGCATCCTTACTACCACATTCCCCCTTCTACCACATGCACACAGGAAAGGCCATATAAGGACAGAGTCTTTGTACAAGCCAGGAAGAGAGCCCTCACCAGGATCCAAACCCTGCTATAACACTGATCTTAGTATTTATAGCCTCCAGAACTATGAGAAAATAAATTTCTGGCATTTAAGCCCCCCAGTCTATGGTATTTTGTTATGCTAGACTGACTGACTAATATACGATTTTACCATATTAGGTATGTTTTTATGAATTGAACTAGTAGCTGATATGGTTTAGAAATGAAATATATAGTCTTCTTGAAAACAACTGTAAGATTTAACCATATTTATTATGTTTTTATGAACTGAACCTATAGATTAGATAGTTTGGCATTTTAACCTGATGGTGGAAAGAATACATCATCATTTAATCATATTAGTTATGTTTATGAACTGAATTTGTAGCTTATATGGTTTAGAAATGAAATATATAACTTCTTGCTAACTACCACAAGATTTAACTGTATTTTGTATGTTTCTGTGAATTGAACCTATAAATTATATGGTGTGGAAATGAAATATATCGTTTATTTTTATTTAAATAGGAAGTGAAAGGTTTTAACCTGGTAGTAGAAGATACCATCATTTCAATTTTTATTTAATCTTCTGGATCATGGAGAATTATGATTTTGAGTGTAGTTAGAAGTCATGAGTAGTATATTTAGATTTTTGTGCTAATTTGCTAAGTAATCCAAGTGCAATTGAGAAACAACTGTTATTTGGTACTAGAAGAAAAGAACCAAGCTGTAGGGCTTCTTTCTTATCCTGTATCTACCTTTAATATAAATAACCTAATTGAGTATACCTATTTTAGTAAATTATTACTGTATCGGTATGTTCCTATATTATTTTGTTAATGTTACTTATAAATCAAATTCTAAAGAATCTAACTCTAAATATAAGCAAATTGCTAGAGCGGGAGGTTGCAGTAGTCCAAGACTATTTTTTTTTAACTTCCAATTTTGCATTGGTATGGCAGGAGAGAAAGGATTTAAGACTTATTATTTAAGTATATATTTATTTTAGTTGAAAATGGACCTTTATTTTATTTATATGTGGTGCTGAGACTCGAACCCATGGCCTCACACATGCTAGACAAATGCTCTATCACCGTGCCACAACCCCAACCCCTAAGGCACATTATTATTAAGTAAATATATCTTTTTCATGGTCTTGTTCAATTTTACTCCACTCCCACAAACATATTTCTGATCTGTTTTGGTTTGTATCACTAGTACAGTCTTGGAAGGAAGAGCATTGGAAATGGCATGCACTTGGACTGGGGAGTGTCCTATGCAGATTTATGTTGCTTTTTATACTTTCTGTGATTGCCTGCATCTAAATTTCCCTGAGAGGTACTGTTGACCTGCCAATACTGACTGCCAGTTGGCAGACAAGATTCATCTAGGTGGTTACTTCCTGTTCCTGTCTACAAACTTGAAAAAACGGATTCACTTTCATTCAAAGGCTTCTCTGCACATAATGGCACAAAATGTTCAGAAGTAGGATAATTCCTTATAAATCTATGTCTGGTTACCCTCAGATAAACATTTCCATTATCTCATTTTGTGCTCCTGTCTAGTATGCCACATTTTTCATTGTATGTAGGTGGCCTTAAACCATATAGCAGAAGCATTTCCCCCAAACACTGAATCTTCTCTTTACTATGAACCATTTTCCTCATTTCCTTGTCGTTGAACAGTTCCTCTCAACAGCCTTAAAAACCCTTTTCTACTTTGATTTTTTTTTTCTGATTATGCTGGTGTCTTACATCCTTTTAGGAACTCATACATGTTTTATTAGCACATTTAAGAATGAAATTACCTATTTTTCTTCTGTGTGTTGGGTGAAGAAATTTTTTTTTTGCTATTTTTAGATAATACGTATTTAATGTTCTTATAGTCATTGTCCTGTACAAAGTAGTTATCACACACAAGATGCAATCTCTTGTGCTCAGTGATGTTTATTCTGTTTCAGTCTGCTTTAAAATTCTTAACTTCCTGGGTTCTTTACCCCATTAAATGTTGCTTTTAAACCTTTTGGTTAATTTTAGTTCCAAGTATGTGTTTTTATAAAAGATGTTGGATGAGCATTTGTAAATGAGAAACCGGAGTTCCAGATTTTTGAGTAATAGTTTTATTCTGTCAACTAAAATCTGATTTCTTCCCTCTTCAGGTGTCTGTCCTAAACATAATAGAGTTTCAGTAGTAATTCATCTATCTTTGACACAGCTATTTTCCCATAATTGCAACTATAAAAGTGGATGTTGCCTGGGACAGGCAAGGAACAGGTAGGGTATAGACTATTATGCATCTACTTAGAGGGTTCTTAACAACACACACTCAACAGCTCCTAAAATTCAAAGAGTATTAAGTATAAAAGACAGCATAACAAGTTAACAAGACTTGTCAGACAACTTCTTGTTACCTGAATATACTGTGCACTTTTACATTCCCATGCACTTACTTTGGAATGTCTTTGCTCCCCAGGCTGCCTTGCAGAAATGCAATTTACCCTCTAGCACTTTTATGCCCCAAGTTAAATCAATGATAGCATGGTATTATAGGAAACTGTATATAATTCCCCCTATCATATGTTTGAACACCTTCCATCATATTTTATAGTACAGTATATTCTTTAGTTTGTTTACTTTTTCTGCTTATCCTTTACATTTTGGGTATTTACTTGAGTATATAGGGTTGTATTGTAGTATGAATGTTTATGTATAAAATTTAGTGGGATAAATAATAGAATGAAAGATAAAGTACTTATAAAAGACTTTTATTTCTAGTGGTTATCATAGGAAATAAATTCACATTTTTTAGAGGTTTCTCAAGTCACTGAGGAAAAGACTATATAACATAGTTCTGTTATCAAGAAAGCCATCATTGCTATTTTAAAGACCTGTTATTATGTATATTAGAGTCTGATTCACTTCATTCTGAGGCTGCAAAAGCTGAAGGACTTGTCTTACATAGAAATACTATGTATAATCTTTGTGATGGGAGAGGATTGATTTCTTAATATCCATAAAATTGTTTCTGATGTTGACTCTACCAAGTTAGAAAGTGCAAAATGAAGAGGTAAAATTCAACTTTAAGGTAATGTATACATATCAGTATACTAGTATGTAAAAGAATGGATGAGAAAGTAATCCTATCTAATTCTTGTCTTCTGATCAACACTAGAGAAGAGTTTCCAAATGGAGCATTAATTAGAATCTTATCTAAAGTTATATTTTGTACTTATAATATAGGAAGCAGAAAACCTGGCATTTACTTTTTGCTTTTCATTTTCATAACATTAGCATAGGTTATCTACTATTTGAATGCTAACTTTGATGTTATACTTTAGTCATCCTTTTCCATGCTATTGGACATTTGGCTGTTGGTAGAAGGCAACTCTTAGTATTGTGTCCATGTTTATGTACTTTATTCAATTGGGAACCTAGCTACTATTATGCCTGTTTATCAGAACATGGCATGATTCACTTGTTTGAGGATGGTGATTGAAATGCTTGAATGGAATATCTTTTTATTCTAACTGCTGATGACTGACTGGAGTGTTTTAAAGAAATAATTTTCTTTAACTCACCAGTGTATTATAAGAAATATGATATGGGATATCTCTCTAAAATTTAAATTCTTAGAAAACAGTAATGTAGCAAATTATACCAGTTTAATGTAAATACTCATATTAGTACATATCATCCCCATCTTGGGATATTTATCTTTTTATGAAATGTTCTAAAATATGTAAATTAATTTATTTCATAAAAAGTAACATATAGGGGCTGGGATTGTGGCTCAGTGGTAGAGCACTCACCTAGCATGTGTGAGGCCCTGGGTTCGATCCTCAGCACCACATAAAAATAAATAAATAAAACAAAAGTATTTTAAAAAACTTGACATATAAAGTGGCTTCTAATTAGAACACATTCGCTTTTGGATTTGACCATTAATTGAGTCTGTCATGGTTTACTGCAGAATCCAAATATACACTGTGTTAAATTTCATTTGAAACCACATTATACTTAGGCCATTTTTTTTAAAAAAATGTTTTATTTTTTAGTTGTTGATAGACCTTTATTTTACTTATTTATATGCGGTGCTGAGAATTGAACTCAGTGCCTCACACATACCAGGCAAGTGTACTACCACTGAGCCCCAGGCCCAGGCCATTTTATTATAACTGCCACTTTGCTCTTTGATACTTGATGAATTGTACTTATAGGCAATATGTTTATATAAAAATTAAAGTAAAATTTCTAATTTATGAGTAGTAGTTTAATGTTTGCTATTGCCCTTTGCCTCTCTGAACTCTACTGATTTTTCTAGGCCAAACAAAATTATCAAGTTTGATGAATTTTTTTTGTACACTAGTGGCTTGACTTGTGGAATTTTGTATATGGTTTATAGTAATTGTTTCCTTCTGCCTTATATTATTAGTTAGCTCTGAACATGCCTGCCTCCTGTACTGGCTCCTGGAGAGCAAAGACCTTTAGGCATCCATGTATCTTTCATAACCTCTTTATAGTACATATATAGCCCCTATATTGTCAGAAAATGTTTATTGAAGTATTGAGGTTATTGATTTCCTCCCTATTTTCCAAATTGGAGATATGTATCAACAGTAACTTGAGGTTTAAATGAGGAATCAGTCTTCCATCACATAGAGTTAAGGCTCTATAATTGATGTTGCCCAGGTTTAAATAACTAATTTATTATATATCAGCTGTGGGACTACCTCATCTGTAATAGGGATGTATCAGTCTCCTAGAGTAATTGATGAGGATTAACATAAATAGTTGGCTAAAACATTTACTATGGTACCTATCATATAGGACACACTCAATAAAATGTACAGTTTTGCTAAATATAGTACTATTGAGTTCCTTGAGGGCCTGTCTTTTGGGCACCTAACCTAGTGTATGCTAAATACTCAATAAATACTTGCTTGAGTTGAATTGATTGATTTACCCTATTTTTATCTTCCATTACAGCCCACTGTTTGTAACATGGAAGATTGGTCGAGACAAAAGATTGCGTGGATGCATAGGTACTTTTTCTGCCATGAATTTGCATTCAGGACTCAGGGAGTACACACTTACCAGGTGAAGACCAATTTTTGTTACCTCTGCTTCTACATTAAAAAAAAATCTTATGGAACTTGAGCCTGATATTTTAACTCCTTTTCCTTTACCGAACTGTCAACATTCTTGACTTCTTTCATGTCAGGTTTTTCCTTCTCTTTGACCAATTACCTTCTCTTATAAAATGTTGTTGATATATATTATCATATTATAAAATACTGTAGTTACATGTATTATGCCATAGATACTTTGAACTCCCCACAATGGCCAGCTCATTTTTTATAACTTGAAAATCAATGACCAAATATCCATGGGTTACCAAAAATATTATTCCTATACTGAGTCATTCATTGTTTCTTTCCTTTTAAGCTTTTAAAAAAATAGTTAATGTCTCTTTTATCTTACATATTTTGTATACTTTTATGTATTTTTGACTTTGAAGGGAGAACCTAGAAAAAATATAATGCCCCAGCCTGGCAGATAATCATTCACATTCACACTTTAAACTACAATTACCCTGGATTAATTGTAGTTTGTTTATTTTGTTTCATCTAACACAAGGACAAAGTAATGAGAGCCTCCATACAGTTGTTAAAACTTTGTTCTTAATGTCTGATCTCACAAA
Source organism: Callospermophilus lateralis (assembly GCF_048772815.1). Classification (NCBI taxonomy): domain Eukaryota; kingdom Metazoa; phylum Chordata; class Mammalia; order Rodentia; family Sciuridae; genus Callospermophilus; species Callospermophilus lateralis. The sequence goes on along the minus strand of NC_135325.1, from coordinate 88,469,544 downwards.
AAGCTACTAGAATGCCATCTAATTTATTTGTTCAAATTTAGATTTCTAGCAAATTGTGTTCCAAAATTATTTCAAAAGAAGAAAATTCCTTAAATAATAAGCTATTAGTAAAGGAATTTACTGTTTTTGTTCATTTTTCAGGACAACTATATGACACCATTTCTATAGTTGTAATATGCACAGTGTCTATCCAACAAAAACTGGTCCTTGCTAACTGTTGGTATTTGGGGCAAGTTGCTTAACCTCCATAGGTGAAGTAATAATTATAGCATTTTGTTTTACATACTTAATAAGGGCATTAGGGGGATCTTGAAGGAATGAAATAATTACAACTTTGCGTCAAGATTAATGTGTGGACATTCATTATTTTACTGTAGAACTGTATAAATGCAAACTCCTAATGAGGCACTTTAACTTAATATTCTCATATTTTCAGGTGCACAGTAGCTCACAGCTGCAAGATTTTTTCCAGTGGACTTACAGTGAAGTCCAGGGAAAAAAAAGCAATGGTTTAGAGGGTCATATTTGGTTTTAGCTTTTCACAGGTATTAGAAACTGAGTGTTTGGGTTTCAGTAAATAGCACATAGCCTATAAGGCTTCAAAATATGCATCCTAGAAATAACTACAACTTGTTAGAGAGAGTGCAAGTGTTAGCCTATTTATGTCAGTTTTTAATTTTTTACATGAAATACAATAGGCTCATTTTGAGACTTAAGTAAATTCTGCCAGTGACTACCTTTTTGGGACAGGTACACATGAAATGACATGTTTAATAAATAATCACAGGCAATTTATTGCACGTTTCCCAAAAATAAGTTGAAATGAGGCACACTGGTTCCTTGGTATTGCCTGAAAAAGAGAATTCTGTGGCCAAGTAAGTTTGGGAAACACTAATTAAAAAATGTAAACAGTTCTACTCATTGTAGGATTTCCCAGAAACTTTTATTTTACTAGTGTTTTGAATCTCTAATAGATATAGAATGAAGCATTTTCTAGACTACAGCTTTTTTGACTACAGAACCCCTTTTATCCTCTCATTCCAGTGTCTTGTGCCATTAATGTTTAAAGGAACACCTTTTTGGAAATACAAGTCTGTTATGAAACTTGAATTTCAGTTTATATCTGGGTAGTAAAATATATATATATATGTGTGTGAGTGTGAGTGTGTGTGTGTGTGTGTGTGTGTGTGAGAGAGAGAGAGAGAGAGAGAGAGAGAGAGAGAAACCCTTTGTGTTTTCTAGTGAGATTGTGGTAGAAATTCCTTATCAAATATTATCTACTTTATTTATTTATTTACTTATTGGTACTAGGAATTGAACCCAGGGGCTCTTAACCATTGAGCCCCATCCCCAGCCCTAAATATTATCCACTTTAGAAATCTTCAGTAGTAATAGCTGGTAGCAACTTGGTTTTAAGAAAAATAAATTATTTTGTCTCCATTGATACGGAGGGATGAGAATATCCAACTTTTCTGCATTTTTTAATTTATCACTAAGGGTATTACCAGAAGAATTGCAATGTATTTTTCTGACAATAATAGGATCTGAATGAATTGTTCGTATAGTCAGACTTGGACATTTGCCTACATTTGTATACCTTGTTATTTTTATTTTAGTCTGTGGCTCTTCCTGTTTACTTTCTAACTTTTTTCTCATGTTTCTATACAACTTCCTCAAATCGTATATAGCACATTAAAGAGGGATGTGTGTGTGTGTGTGTGTGTGTGTGTATGTATACACGCACATTCCTGGTTTTACTATTCAGTTTTGTTTAGCATAATGTTATTTGATTAACATATTAAGAATCAAATTATTTGGAAGAGATGAAAAAAGAAAATAAGTCTTATAAAATGCAATTAATCTTTTTTTCCTGGGTTCATTTCAGAGTCACAAACTATAGAATTAATTTAAGAAGTTTCAATTTCCTGTTTTTAGTCTAACAGTGTGCTTATTTTCTACATGTTATTGCTATGACTATTATTAGTGGCTACCATTTATTAAGAATTTATTATATATTAGACATTGCTGAGGAGCTTTATATGTACAGTCCTCACAATTCTTAGATATTTATAGCCACAATTTTAAAATGAGGAAACTGAGATTAAATAATTTAAATAATTTGCCCATAAAAGTTGATGACAGTATACAAATTAAGGTATTTATCAGATCTCAAGACTTCAAAGTGCAAATATTCTTTGTCTCAGTTAAGAAGAATATATTATTTACCAATATTTCTTGTATTTACTTATATTTATGGCTTTTACATGTTAGAAAGCAGAGAGATTTTTCTTCTTTTAGTACTTATAAAACATATACAGAAGAGAGTTATTATTAATAGAGATAAATACAAACATATCAGTCGAGGAAGATTCCTTAAACATTGGGCTCAGAAGTTGTACCACAGACTACAGATCTGTTTCTTCATGTAAATTCAAGTTGGTAGTAAGTTTTCTAGAATACAAAACTGATTAATAGATGTGTTCTTATTTAGTGAAAACAGGAATGTGGTCTGTCACGATACTTAAAAGTCTGTCTTTCCTGACTTCTCATTTACTTTGTCATGTTTAGACCTCTTGGCAGTGAAATAATTATGCAGGTGCTAGCAGCGTCTGGAGCTTGATTCTGAACTATGCTACTTTTGTACTGCTTAATTCTGAGATATTAGCAATGGAGGTTTAGTCCTTTCTAGGGAATGGGGTAACCACATAAAAGCTGATGTGTTTGCTTTGTTTTGTTCTGTGTGAGTGAGTAAGTGAGTGGGGTGTTTTTATATGTGTGTTGCACTTTACAAATGTTTACTTCTGCTGGATTGTTTAAGATACTGAAAATAACTAAAGGTCTTAGATGGGCTGGGCACTTCTGGGTGACTAGAAGCATTGTAAACCAAAATTGCTTCTGTATTTTGGTGGTGTACTCTGACCTTTTTCTAGAGCAGTGTGTGTTTAAAAACCATTGTAAGCAGCATGATTATATTTCTCCCATTGGAGTAGGCTATTATGTGATAATTCTTATTCTTCATTTTTTTAAAGTAACTACACTTGGCTCATTATGAGTAATTATATTAAGCAAGTCCCCCTCCTCATAAAATATTAGTCCTTTGGTAGCATCACTAGCATCACCCAGATCAATTTTTCTTATAAAAAGAAAAGCTATACATGAGTCACTTCTGACTGTACATTATTGTCATGGAAGCTCATTTAGAGATGTTAAGGTTAGACTATTTTTGGCAAGTGTCTCTGGCAGGACTTCTGGCTAAAGTATGCTTTTGGGGGAAATAATTTAGATGTATTTGAAACACAGTGCTTAGTCTAAAACCTACATTTTGTTGCCTTTTTAGAAAAAGGAGGATGGCCTGAGTCCTAAAAATTTTTATCTAATTTGATAGTTTGTTTATTGATTACCAAATAACTAATTAAATATATGTCGATTTTGTAAGCATTTAATTTAAGGTGTAATTGGAACCTGTATTGTTGTAAGCTATTTACTTCACATTATCCATAGGAAAGCATAGTGAAGCTATTTATTTGGAGAAATTGGGAGTCTTCATTTTAGCTTCTAGGTTAATGCACTCCTTCATTATCCCAAGACTGTATTAATTTGCCAAGAGGTAGCCAAAAAATGGCTAGCAGAATGTGGAAGGAGAAACTAAAGAGCAAGAAACTTTCCCAGTATGAGTGGTGGCACTTGAATTATAGAGAATTGTCTGAATTCATACAGCACTTACTGCCCAAAAATTAAGTGTAGTAAGTGTATCAGATTCTTATTCCTTATCACTTCTTTCAGATCTTCAGTCTCCAGTTGAAATGTCCCTGCTGCTTTGATTAAGAGCCACAGGCACAATGCTGTTGGACAAAAAAGTAGAAAAGACCATCTATAAAAAGGTGTGAGGGAAGCTGAACATGTTTTTTACCCCCAGTGTCAAGGCTATTGAATTTAATCAGGAGGGGGTAAAGTACAAGAAATTAACCCTATTCTTACATATGTCTATGAACTTTCCAAAACTCTTTGCTCTGAGGAGGCTGCTATTTCCCCCTTTTAATCATGTTTAAACAGTGCATCCTGCAAATCTTGTCTACACTTTGCCTCAGGAGTTAATAATATAGTAAGAGAGAAAAGAAGTTATATAAATAATTATAGTCTTAGGTAGAATGTGATTTTTGCCTAAAAGGCAAAGGAGATGATACTGGATGAATACAACTATGCTTTTTCTGTAATAAAAACTGGAATGTATTTAAAGCAATTTACAGAATTATTTCATCAATCCATCCATTGTTCACTGCATGTAAAATCCAAAATTGTTTTTGTCTACGTGGTTAAAAAAATCAAAATGCAAGAGTGTGTTTAAATTATTATCAGAAGTAATTATGTATGAGAAATGGGAGATTCTGAGAGGAGAAAGTGAGCTTATAATGGAAAAAGTCCTCTAAAATAAGACTCTTGAAAATGGGTGTGCATGTGCACACACACAGAGCCCACCAAATAGTACCTAGAACCAAGTTGAATTTTAGCCCTGATGCTTGAAGAATGAAGAAAATTAAAAAGTTAATGGTTTAGATCTACTTTCCTCTTGTCTAAATAATGTGAATTCACGTTTTGCTTTAGTACAATGAAACTCATATCTATCTCCTTTCCTGAGAATCATTGTTTCAGATAGTCTTCATTTCTTCAGATGTAACTCTGAAATGGTAAAGCTAAATTAGAACACAAATAATATATTAAATTATTATATGTGGCCTAAAATTATATTGTAGACAGTAAAATATATTTATTTTTGTCTGAACATCTGCATGATAAATACTGTGTCTATCCATAAGTGTCTAAAGCAGTTGAGTCCTTAGGACTTCAATGAACAAGAGAAAAGATTTTTATCTTAAAGTGTTCTGGAAAAATAAAGTGGTTATACCAGTGTGAGCTCAAGGCGGTTATTCCTGTCTAGAATATCACACAAATAATATGCTTTTACCACTTCGAGGGGACAATGTTACTAGTAATTTGAGTATTTTAAAATAATTGAATGTTGAGATTTTTGTGCAGCAATTTAATATTAAATTTTTAGTTATGGTTTTATGAGCATGAGAAAATACTTTTGAAAATATTTCCTTAAAGGGTAAAAGAAAATAAGCCTGTCTCTATGATCTTTGTCCTTCTCTCAAACTTTAAAGTACCTCATGTGTATATTAAAAGTAGTAATCTTTGGAAAAAATTTCCTTTTCATTACTGATAATAATTTGGTATTCTATAAAGGCTAACTATTTACTTGTTGGCCCTTTACTTTACATCATAAATTTATTTTTCATACAAATAACTTCTGGGTTTATTTTATACTGTCTCACTTTTTAAATAAAGAGCAAATATTCCATATAAAAATCTTGTCCTAAAGAGTTGCATTATCTGAGCTGCTTATTGTTAACAAAAGAAACTTCATACACACATACACATAGACACACACACACACATACCACAGGTTAACAAAATAAACTTGGACAAATGGTAGATTTTTAATATTTTCAATTAGAATAAAGATTTTATAAGTGCTAGGAATTTTTAAAGATGGAAAACTATTTAATCTCCTCTGTTGAGAACAATGCAGTTATTACTGATATCAAATAAGCAGTGAACTTTTTAGTATGTTTAAAATCTAAAAGTAAAGAAAATATATTTAGATTTATGAAGTATAGTTACAATTGGTCTTATGTTTAGAAAACTCACTTTTATGGCTTATACAATCTCATTTCAACTCACATTATCCTAAAAATATTTACATTAAAACTACAGGCTCATCATATAAATTAGATTACCATGTTATTGGCCCCATTTTTAACCCTTGTTTTTTAATCTACATTGAAATGCTAGCTTGTATCCTTTCTAGTGTTAAAAGAGAAAATTAGAAAAGGCCATAAAATAAATTCTTCAGAAGCTTTAATTAAATGGACTGCCCAGAACTCAGCTTCCTGCTGCTAGACACAGCTATCTTCAGGATTGCTTTCTGTGTTCCACAAAGCTGATTTAAAAGGATCCAACTGTAGCCACTTCACTAGGGTTGGCAGGAAAGAGAATCTCTTTTTAATTTCTTCAGGCCGCTTTTAACCTAAGCAGTTCTTCTAACATGACCTTTTGCTGCCCCTGTAAAGGGTGATTGATTTGCCTACCTAGGTCTAGAGAAGTAGTGAAATGAGTGGAGCTGTGTTGCATATGAAAAGCAGTAAACAACTATATACTGCTGGTTAGACTTATACTGCTAATGAGGTCATGAGTTCAATTCCCATTTGGACCAGTTCACTTTGTTTTCCTCCACATCTTAGACTTCACCCTGGACCCCAGGCAATTTATACAGCAGGGCTCAGACAGAATAAGTGGATGATTCAGTACCAAATACAAGCTTTAGCACCAACTCGGCATAGGAAGCATGCTGCATTTGGAGTACCCCAAACTTAGCTAGCTCATGAATAGTTAACAATAGTTGTAATAATAATTGCTTTGAATCTACAAGAAAAACAAGAATATTTAAAATTTTTAATTTATTTTCAAGTGCCCTCTGAAGAGAAACAATGTAACATTGGGGGTTTTAAAAAAAAAAAAACAAAACTCTTTGGGGATCAGTGGCCAAGCACTTGCCTTTCACATGTAAGGCACTGGGCTTGATCCTCAGCACCACTTGAAAATGAATAAACAAAATAAAGGTATTGTGTCCATGTATAACTAAAACATTTTTTAAAAAAGCTCTTTGGATGGCAGTAGAACTGAGAACGCAGGTTGGACTTTAATAGTCCTGAAAATGCTATGGACAAAAGCGATTTCTGCTTGGAAACTTGGCCTCAAAGCAACCTGAAAAAAATAATTCATTACTCCCTCTTTCCTGAGTTTCTATCTCTAATAAAGTTGTGGCTAGGAATGGGAGTCATCTAAGATAATACTAGATTTCAGCTTAAGCAGATCTTAAATATTTCAGTGGCAAAAGGATGACTATGTTAAATTCACAGATTTGTAAATATATGTTATAAAATGTAATTGATCTTTTTGAAAGCACATTTTTAAAAGATTTTATTTTAAAGTTCTCACCTATTATGAATTGAGGTATTTCCTGTGCCTCATATATCAGCTCACTAAGGTGTGTATCTATTGTCCAAGTATATGTGCCCTCCCATGCTGTTGCATCTTCCATTTCATAGGTTTCATTTTTGCTCAGAGCAGCACACTTACCACATTAGTGAGCATAAACATGGGCGTAAACATACTCATTGGCATGATAAACTCCTCAGTTGGTGTTAATCCTTATATCTGACACAAGCCCTTCTATATATCTGCCTTTCTTGCCTAAAGCAAAAGCCAAAGTCATTACAAGACCTGTATTTCACTTGGAGAAAAGTTAGTATTCCACATTGCCACTATGTTTTGCTTTGCCTCTGCCTCTTTCTTAACTTCCCACTCTCACTTCCCTTCATTCACTTAGCCTTAGCCATGACTGATTCTTTGTTTTTCTTTTAACACACCAAGTATGGTCCATTATCAGGGCCTTTGCACATTCTATTTTCTCTACCTAGAACAATCTTTTCTCAGATATACATATACCTTGGCTCCCTACCTCCCTTCAGATTTTTATTAAAATATATGAGAATATTATAATGATGCAGCCATTCTTAAAATAATAATATTTGCTTTTTAATTTTATTTAAAACCTTTTTCTATGTTCGTTTTTAAGAGCAGTGTGAGGTTGTTGAAAGAGCATGGGCTTTAAAGTCACCCATACCTGGGTTTAAGTGCTGGTTCCCTTAATTCTTAGCTTTGTTACCTTAGAAAAGGGAATGAATTTCTGCCAATGACTGGTTTCCTCATCTGTAAAATGAGTATAATATCAACATGGTAGGTTTGTTGTGAGGATTAAGAGACATATGTATATAAAGTATTGGCACATGCTCCTTATTTCTACTTCAGAAAGGAATTCAGCAGTGAGCAAAGCCAATAAATGAAATTTGAAATAAATTTCTAGCAATTTCAGTTGTTCTTTTTCTCTTGGACACATGTAGGTTAACAGGGATTTTCATAATATGAGAAGAAACGAACATCGTCAGAAAATAAATTGGTCACCCCACAATCTGTCACCATATCTTTTGTGTTTATGTAATCCGTTGAAAAATCCACACATACATAAAATTGACCATTGAGTGTAATGCTGTCAGTCAGTCAATATTTTCTGTCGGTTTTATCTTCCAAATATCTTTTGAATCCATCCTTTCTTCTCCAGCCTCAATGTCACTTAGTCTGAATTCTCATTGTGGCTCGCCAATTTACCTGCTTCCCCTCAAAACTATTTTATACCAGTCACCAGAGTTATCTTTGTTGACACAAATCTATGTCACTGTCCTGCTTAAAGGAGCTATTATTACTTCCCATCAACATAGAGGAAAGCCTATTCTTTTTAAGCATGGCCTCCTTTGAGGTCCTAACCTCACAATTACTATACAATTACTCACCACTTCCTAAAAATATTCTTTCATGTCTCTCTGACTTTGAACACTTTTTTCTGCCAGTCATGCCTCACCCCATTTCTACCCAGTCAGCTCCTACTCGTCCTTCAAGACTCAGCTTGCTTGTTACTTCCTCTATGAAATTTTCTTAACCCTCCTCAGCAAAACTGGCCAGTCTCTGTGTTCCCACAGAACTTTTTATGGGCCTCTATTTTAATACATAACACACTGGGTTATAATTATTAATTTTATATGTTTGTCTCTCTTTTGAAATTACCCTCAGCAGTAGTTTACCAAGCTACTTCAAAGCAGATAAACAAAAACTAGTCTCATTGCTTCATAGCAACTTTACTTGATCCTGATAGCCATTTCTGTTCTCTTTCCTTTCTGTATGCTGTAAATTCTGTCACCTTTCTCTGCTGCCAGTATACTTGAGCCAATAAGAATTGCTGATGTTGATTAATAGTTAGAGGGGTGATTTAAGGCCAGTTGGAATTAGACTGAGCCAAGGGACAGGGAATTCTTATACAGGACACTTTAGAAAGCAGATTAATATAATGTTGATCTCTTGTTATAGGAGCTATATGTGATTGAAAAAACACGATGTGAATTGATGTTTGCCATAGAACTGTAGAATTAAAAGAGATCCTTAGAAGTAATCTCGCCCAACCCCAATCAGATATTTTAATCAGTCTTAAAATCTCCCAAGAAATGATCATCTAGTTTCTATCTGAATATCCCCATTGACTTGGAAACTTAACTACTACAGCTCAAGTTACCACAAAGTGTTAGTTGAAATGCCAGAAGGTAAGATTGTCTGTATTTGTTGCTTCATTCTTTATAGAAAACCTCATTAACCAGGAGTGGTTAAATTTACCCTCTGAGTAATGTCTGAGTCTTTAAAACTTCAAGAGTGGTAAGATATACAGCTTTACAATTGACTTCCATCCATCCACCCATAACAATTTTAACTGACCCTTTATTAGTGAAACCTTTGAAGCTACTGCCATCACAACTTCTTTTCCTGCCTACATTGGACTTCTGGAGTTGATTGAGCCATAGAGCCTAGAGATTTCAAAATAGAGCTGGTATCAGATATTTTAGTTAGATACTTTATGACACAGAAGAAGTGGAAGTAGGGTTAGAACATAGATCTCCTGTCACTAAAATTTCCAAAATAGAAAATATACATAAAGTATGTGAATCTATTTATTTTAGTTTTATGTTAAAAAGGGGGCATGGGGGCAGGAAACATGGTGGAATGAAATGGTCATCATTATTCTAGGTACATGTGTTGCACATAAGGTGTGACACTATATTGTGTATAACCAGAGATATGAAAAGTTGTGCTGCAGTTGTATACAATGAATTGAAATGCATTCTGCTGTCATATATCCCTAATTAGAATAAATAAATAAATGTAAAAAAAGAAACATATAGTTTCAAGGAACCCTGTGATAAAATTATCATTTCATAATGTGAAAAATAATTCTTAAGATACCTTGTTTCAAGATGGCATATTTCCATAAAATGAAGAATACCCTTAGAGCTTTTCAATTGAAACTATAGGAGTAACAGAATGTATTGTAGAAACTCAAAGCAAACCTAAATTTATTCTTGTATTTCCCTTTTTTTCAAACATACCTCCAACATACTACTGGTTATATATCCTAAGCATAATAAAAACTTCTATTTTTTTGTGTTCTTTCCCTGCCCTAAGTACTTTATATAAGTTACCTCATTTGATCTTTTCAACAACCACATGAACATTTCACTTATAGTATCATTAGGAAAACTGGGGCTTAGAGAGGTTAAGTAATTTGCTTAATGACAGCTAATACAATACAGAACCTGAATTTGAACTGGAATCTATCAAACTCCAAAATCTGTATTACCAATCACTGTGCTATACTGCTTCTCTCTAGCAATGTCACTCCCCATTTACTTTGAAAGATTCTTATAGATGTTTTCTTCATTAGCTCAACTGGATCTCCTAGTCTCAGCTCACAGGAAAAAAAAAAATTAAGTAAGACTTTTCATTATTTGGAGACTCAGTTTCTTAACTTAGTTTTCCAAAATTTCCCTTAAACCTACCCCAGCCCATTAATTCTAGTCTCACTCAAATTCTCCTTGATTCTCTTTTCTTTTATACTCTAGAGGCACTGTGTTCTTGAATGTATATTTTCTCTTCACATCTGTCTTCTCAGTCCATCAGAATTTATAATCTCTGCATGCACACACCCAAACTTTGATTTCTTTCAATACATTTGCATTTAACATCAGCAAATTTAAATGGAACATTAGTTTGGCCCTCGAGTTGTAGGCAGGCCCAACTCTCTGAAATGCACCATGATTATTGGAGGACAGGGGGAAATTTTACCTCAAGGGGTCCTGTGGATAAAAGTCCTGACTCTGCTCTTCTCTATAACTGGTCAAAGGGAGTCATCATTCAGAGCGTAAGAAGTTAGTCTATCTGTTAGAAATCAAGGAAACAAATTCCAAATTTCTAAGTAATTGACACCAAATGTACTGCCTTGGTTTTATTTTAAGTTCTTGGGGCAACTTCCCATAAAATAAGAAATCATTCCATATATAAGAGGACAAATATATCCATGACTGACATTTTTCTCATAGAAATAAAAGTAATTTCAGGAAGGAATTGCATATATGTGGTCATAGGCTATTTGTGTTTTATATACATATTTCTTAGAATAGTTCAATTTTTAAGAAGACAGAAAAATAATCCAGATTGTGTCTTGCTATAGCTGAGATTTGGGAATCTGATTATTAGAAAGGCAAAGGAGATTTTTTAAAAAAAATGTATACAAGTATTTTATGGATGCATTGTCTTTTCAAACTTTGAAATAAACAGTAATAAAAACTATTCAGTATTAAAGACATAGGCATTATTGAATATCTCCTGCTTTTTGCCCCTGATCTATTTAAAAGCTTTGTTTTCTGAAACAAATAATATTATTTGGAAGCTTGTTGTTAGGGATAGGTATTTTTAAATTTGACAATGAAAACACCTTTCAATTTTTAATTCACATATTGCCTGTTAATTAGAATAAAATTAATAGCAGTGTTAGTTGGGACATTGTCCATGCCACATCTTTCTTATAGGATTTCAAATAATTTTACCAGGGCAAGAAGTTGTCATTTCATATATTTCATTCTCATACACTTGATCATGGCAACGTGGCAAATTAATGATGCAGAGGAAGAAAAACTAGCAAATAGCTGGAGATGTAGCCTAGAAATTTATAATACTTTTAGTCTTTCAAGTGAGACTAAACAATTTTTTTTGATACCAGGGATTGAACCCAGAGGTCTTTAATCACAGAGCCACATCCCCAGCCCTTTTTTATATTTCATTTAGAGACAGGGTCTTGCTAAGTTGCTTAGGGCCTTGAGTAAGTTATTGAAGCTGGCTTTGAACTCAGGGTCCTCCTGCCTCAGCCTCCTGAGCCTCTGGGATCACAGGCATGTGCCGCCACACCCAGCTTAAACAATGTATTTAAGTGTCTTTAGTAGGCTAAGGAGGTGTAAGTAAAGAGTGATAGGGCATGGAAGAGCCAAAATTCTGAGTATTTGAGTATTAAAATTGATTGCTGCAGTTCTGTTGCTTATATAATGTTTCTCCCACTTTAAGTTCAAGACTAAGAAAATCTTCCAGAAAGGAAACTAAAACTTTCCAGAGAAAATCAATCAGTAAATATTCATGGCTTTACACTTTTACACTACAGATTTCTTCTTCTCTTTCCAAAAAGACTTGCTGGGAAATTTCCTCACACTGCCCAGAGTGATTGCTTCTTTTTCTTTGTATGTTCATAAAACATTGCTGGTCCTTCTGCTATAGCCCTTGTTTTATCTTGCCTAGTTAGTTTTTCGCATGATTGTCTTCCCTATTTAGGTTGCTAGTCCCTTGAGGATGTATGCTAAATTTTTCACATCTTTGCATTCCCTAAGTAACTGTGGGGGTTTGGGCATAGATGAAAATAGTGTTTGGATAAGCAAGTCATTTCTTTCAGTGTACTGAAGTATTTGTTTACAAGGTTGGTAAAGTAATTAAAGAAAGTGTTGGGAAACACAGCCTGTATAAAGGAAGCAAAAAGTTAAGAATAAAGCATCTCTGAAAATGTAAGTCATAGGAAAATAAAATAAAATGATTTGCAAAATGATTTACTCTCATTTTTAGTGAATTATTTCTAAAGTGAGAAGTAGTTGTATATTGTCATCTATTTATAATTTTAAATCAAGGAATTTTTAAAAATTTTAATTTGTTATATATGACAGCAAAATGCATTACAATTAAGGAAATTTTTATTCATTGCTTAGTTTGTAACCAAATCAGTTGTCATTTAATAAATGAGTGGAATACTCAATTCTTATGGGAGGCTTTAAATAGATAAATTATTTATATATTCTAGTTGGATTTGCTAACATGAAGAAACCTAAATATATGTACACTGATTATTGGTTCTTTTTAGTTATACATGACAGTAGAATCCATTTTGACATAATTGTATAAGTATGGAGTATATCTTGTTCTTAATCAGACCTTTCTTACCTTTCCTTCCTCCCCTACCCCCACCCCATGCTCTCTTCCCTCTATTGATCTTTCTGCCACTTACCCAGTTATTTTTAAAAGTTAATTTCTTATGGATGACACAATAGTGAGATTCACTTTGGTATGTACACTAATTTTAAAAATAAGATAGATGAGAAAAAGAAATAGCCTGAAGAAAAGAAATAAGGATGCTATTTATCATTCTATGTATTAAATGTAGCACATGATTGCAACTTAAAAGCATTTATAAGATGCCATGAGGTTACTTATTAGAATTATTTCACAGAGGACATTTTATTCACAGTAGCTCTGCTGTCTTTCTATATATTTTTAGTTGTAGTTGGACACAATACTTTATCTTATTTATTTATTTTTATGTGGTGCTGAGGATCAAACCCCTTGCTCTGCCGCTGAGCCACAACCCCAGCCCCCCCCCCCATCTATATATTTTTAAATTCCCATCAGAGATAGAAAGTGAGTCATTTCTGCAAAGTTTGTTTATGTTTCCTAATCCTACAGAGGTTGGATGAGTGATGATGGCTTTCCAGAAATGATCTTTCTGTAATGGCAGAACACTTTGGGAGGACCAAAGTTTCAGGTGAGCAAGCAATCTTTGGTTATGGCTTCACATTGTGCCATTTATTAACATCTAGTTAATTATGCTGTTAATGGATGAAATCACATGGAGAGGGCTATGTTAATGAAGAAATAAAACTTGAATTCAATAAACAAAACAGAACACCATATCTTTTTCCAAAGGAAGAGTGTTGGGCTAGGGATTGGGACATTATATTTAGCAAGTTCCAAAAAGTTCTTTTGAGAAGCAGCCTCTAAGGGCTCCTGTCAACAGTCATATACTGTGGGATCCATTCCCAAATGGATCCCAACCTATTCTGAGCTTGACTTTCCTCCTCATTCCCCATGCAATAAATACCACACAGTAAGTGTCTGTGTAACAAACAGTTTGGAGGTCAAATGGAATGCTTAATATAATAAAGCTCAGTGGGGAAAAGTCTTTTTGATATGCATTTGATAGGAATGTATAAATTTCAACAAAACATTTGGTGTAAAAAAAGTTGTGAATGTAGGACCTTTGAGGGGGTTATAGAAGGAGAAGGGATTTACTGTACTTAACAATTGCCAGTAGTCAGGCCGCTTCCAAGTTGTGATTTTGTCAGACTTGGAAATTAAGTGCAATCAGATCTACTCAGCCCTTCAGTGGGAGAAGGTCCAAATCCAGCTACAGCAAGGAGCAGTGAGTGAGTCAGAATTAATGCACTCTATCCAGTGTCTCCTAACTAGTTTTCATTAATATGCTTAATATTACCCTCTTTGTATTCTGAGTTAAAACAAAAAGAAGGCCTTTATGGCTTATTGGTTGAACTTGTACAGCTGAATCTACTCTAAAAGGTCTTTTTTCATTGGCATCATAGTACCACAGATTTCAATGTTTTTGCTGTTCTAATTTTCTTTTTTTAAAAAAATATTTTTCTTTTAGTTGTAGATGGACACGATAACTTTATTTTATTTATTTATTTATTTATTTGTGGTGCTAAGGATCGAACCCAGTGCCTCTACTGTGCTAGGCGAGCACTCTACCACTGAGCCACAACCTCAGCCCCTCTACTAATTTTCTTCATAAGGTAATTCAAACTTAGAATAGTTACTATAGTTCCAAAGATTGATTGAGAGATGAATTCAAATTTTCTCAATGAAGCAATTACAGCAACACAGATGTAGTTAAAGATAGAATCCTGACAGTCTTGCTTCTCAATTACATTGGGCTGAAATAAGGTTTATTCATTTCAATTCCACATTTATTGGTTACTTAACTCAGCAAGTTATTGTATTAGGTTCTATGGAGCTACAAAGTTGAACAATATATGGTAGCTACTTTCAAGGAACTTGTGGTCTTGTAAGGGGGATTGGCATATACACAAAAGAATTATAAGGAGGTATAATATAGTAAGTACTACAGAAGATATAGATACAGTGCAGGTGCACATGGAAGAAATTAACTGTGGTTGGAAATATTTGGAGAAGACTTTAGAGAAAAACTGACATTTAAGTTGAACTCCTATTCATTTAAAATTAAGAATCAATTTCAACATTCAAAAGTGAAGAAATGGGGCTGGGGTTGTAGCTCAGTGGTGAAGCAGTTGCCTAGCACATGTGAGGCACTGGATTCGAGTCTCAGCACCACATAAAAATAAATAAATAAAAGTATTGAGTCCATCTACAATTAGAACATTTTTTAAAAAACAATGTGTGGAAATAGGGGATGGGGTTGTGGCTCAGCGGTAGAGTGGTCACCTACCTAGCACATGTAGGGCACTGGGTTCTATCCTCAGCACCACATAAAAGTAAAATAAAGTTGTTGTGTCCAACTACAACTAAAACAAAATATTTTTTAAAAAGTGGGAAAATGGAGAGGGTGTGCATTATATGTCCAAAAAACTACCCTGAGCCAAATATAAGGAGAAAGAAACATGCCATTTGGGGGGAACTGTAACCCTGCATGATTTGGTCTCAAGGGGGGACAATGGGAGAAAAAAAGATAGACTGGGGGGCTAGATATTTTTCTCTAAAGGCATTGAGTTGCCATTGGAAGATTGTCAACAGAGGAATAAGGTTATTAGGGATGACTCAGGCTGCTTTTTTATATATATATATATGAAGGGAAAGGCTAGAGATTGGAGACAAAAGAGGAGGCTAATTTTAAATATTTCAAATGAGAGATGGCATAGGCTTGAATTAGATTAGTACCAGGAGGGACATAAAGAGACATGTAGCAGAGACAAGGTAGTTATCAGATTAGATAAGACTGTATGTGGGAGCTAAGGTGAAGGGAGGAGTTGAAGATGACTCCAAAAGTTCCTTCTTACATGACGTGAAGGGGGGAATATGATACCATTAAAACTAATAGACAACACAGGAAGAGGATTACACTTAATACATTGTAAAAGACTTATTTTAATTTCAAAAGTAATTTTGAAACCGGGCACAGTGGCGCACACCTCTAATCTCAGTGGCTTGGGAATCTGAGGCAAGAGGATCACAAGTTCAAAGCCAGTCTCAGCAAAAGCGAGGTGCTAAGCAACTCAATGAGACTGTCTCTAAATAAAATACAAAATAGTGCTGGGGATGTGGCTCAATAGTTGAGTGCCCCTGAGTTCAATCCCAGGTACCCACACCCCCCAAAAGGGGAAGGGACCCTTGATGTTGTTATTCTCTTAACCTGTTCTACAAGCAAAGTTTGTAAAATAAAAGATATATATTTTTTTAATTAGGTATATATGACAGCAGAATGCATTTTGACTCATTGTACACAATTGCAGCACAACTTTACATTTCTATGGTTGTACATGATGTAGCATCACACCATATGTACAGTCATACATGTACCTTGGGTAATGATGTCCATCTCATTCCACCATCTTTCTTACCCCCACACCCTGACCTCCACTTCTCCTTCCTCTTTGCCCCATCAGAGTTAAAAGATAATTTTATAAGCTTGCAGGAACATTGATATTGGGACATTTGTAAAAGTATAGCAGAACTCTCAAAATTCCTCTTTGTAACCAAAAATACATTTGGTGGATGAGATATCTATAAAGAAATAAATGTTTGTAAACATTGGGTGGTTGTTATGGAATTTAAATATCTGTACTTATTACCTAAGCACGTCTGGGTTTCAAGGTTGAATTAAAATAGATTCCAGACCTCCTTAAAGGTAAATAGCGCATCTGTTGGTTTGTCTAGTACAATGGAAACTGACTAAATTTTGATTATGATAAAAGTCAGTGTCTTCTGTTCCATCTATTTAGCAATACTTTTGGGTAATCATTCTCCTTTGGGGAACTTTCCAGATGTTTTGTTAATATGATTTCAATTTACAAGAGTTGTTTTTATATTGTAGCTGAGTGATGTCCTAACTATGAAACTCAGACTGGGTGTAATTCTTTCCAAAGTGTCCTCTGCAGTGTGTGGAGGAGTGCCCTGTGATACCTTGAGTTTTTCAACTTGCCTAGATTCTCAAAGCTGCTGGGAGCAGGCTTGGGGGGGGGGGAGCAGTTTCCTGGAGGCAAAGAATCCAGCTCCCATTGTAGTAATTTGTATTAACAAAGAAAATAACATTTCTAGCAATCAGCTGGCATTACTAAGTTTTGAGCAACATTCATATAATGCAGTGGAAATGAACAACTAGTACCAAAACATGATTTAGATGGTTCCTTGTAGGTACAGGAACTTTTTAAAGGGAAGATAAGCCCTGAAATTTAGTGTAAATGACATGGTAATTGCCACTGTATTTACATTATCAAAAATAAACATTTCAAATAACAAATTATAAATACTTATTTTAATGAAAATATGTTGTAATGGTTTAGTATTGAGTATAGAAACGAACTTTACACAAGTATCCAAATCATTTTATGACTCCATTTATTTCTTAATATTTATATAGAAATCTCATAGTCAATGCATAATTTTATGCCTGGTATGGATTATAACTTTTATATTTCATAGAAAAACACTCCCTAACTCCCTAACTGGAAGAACTCTGAACTTCCTCATTCTGCCCAGCAGCTGGTTTGTGCCTGTGTTTGCTGACTACCTTAAATATTTGCCCAAGGCAAGCATAATTTAAAAGGCAAAATTCTCATTTAAAGAGTCACATACTTATGGTGTCCAATTGTAGATTATTTTTGAACTGTGGGCTCTTTTTCCTTTTTGTTTACACTAACCATACAGAAGTGACACAGATGGTTAACCCAGTTCATAAAAGAGACATTTTAAAAGAGAGGAGACTTTTTTTGTGACTTCGTTGCCCAACACCATTTTGAAGATTTTCCCCGCCATAAATAAATTTACTGGCTAGCATTTCACTTTTGTCAGAATATTGGCCTATGATTATTTTATTCATTATTCCTGTATAGGCCTTCAAAACGATACCTATCAATTTTACTGTCCCAAATTTTCTTAAGTAAACACATTTGGTGGTTCTGGTATTTTCAAGGTTTCCTTAGAAACAAGAAATTTTGGAGCCATTTTTTATTTTATTGCTCAGATTTACAATTCTGTATATGAAAAGGAGGATTATCTTAAACCAAGCAAAATTAGTAAAGCACCCATGATGTTCTAGTTTGGTGTGTCTTGTGCTTAAGGGAAACCTGTGCAAACCCAGGAGCCTACAATATGATTAGAATGACCAGACCTTGCTTTATGGCAAGGTAATAACTAGGCCTTGGAGGCAGTGAGCCATGCTTGTAGAGGGAGTGGTTGTAGAGAGCTGGAAGACTGCCCTGTGCTAATGAAATGAGGGTCAGTGTTGATGTGTGAGGATTGCTTCCTTTGGACAGTGGTGATACTTGGTTGGACTTTGATTTTATATTTATTTCATAATGACTAGGTATTTAGTACATAACTTATACACTTCTGAAGGATTTTATTTGATGCTTTTGCTTTTCATTTTGTTTGAGTGTATAGATCTGTAACTTCAGGGGTATAAGCCTTTTTCTCCTTTTCCCCTTATTTTATGGCTTGATGTATCCCAAGGTACTATAACTTCCTTAAGTGATACAGGGAGTAAGAATCAAACTTAGTCAAGGGGCTTGAGCTGTATTTCTGTTGCAGTTATTAGTAACCTTACAATAAGACTGAAACTTAGAGGTCTTCGTCACTGTAGGCAAGTAACTAACGACACCAAAGTGAAAATAAAAGCTGTTATATTCAAAATAATTGTAGGACGTTCAGTATAATGAATAAGGGATTAATGAAATATTTCTTTAAAAATAGTTTTGCATGGTTTAGTGACCATAGATATCTCAAAATGAGCCCAGTGTTATCAGGTAGAAGTCCTCCAGAGACTTGCTTCTTAACAGACATGAAAGATTTATAATTATGATGTTATAGTGCCTGTGGATGGATAATTCTAAATTCCAGAAGGTAATTTGTTGTCTTTAAGCAAGTCCTATATTTCTCTTATAACTTTAATTACAAAGTTGATTTGTTTCACAGATCTTCTTTTCCAGACTTGCTAAGGGAAACCTTTAGTCCAGGTCTGTTTGAATTTTCCCAAATTTTGGAATAGTGAAGCTCAAATTAGTGAAGTTTTACTCTGTTACAAAAAGGTTATTTTCCATCACTGATAATTATTTCCAGGAAAGTTATGTCCACAGAAATTATTCATTCAATTTCCTTAATGTTATTTACGAAAGTTTAAGAAGTGGTTTTTAGTTACATGTGGGGGGCGGGCGGGGGGTTGAGAGGACATGGCAAGGGTAAAGGAAAACGAGGTGCTATAACCTGGTTTCTCAGATTTGTGAAGCAAGCTCTGAGCAGTGTTCTAAACCAATATAATTTCTTCTAAAAGGCATACCAGACCTTGGAATTTTAAAGTCTAATGTGATTGAGAGAATGTGTGCTGGTGCATACTAATGCTTTAACCCCGCCCCCCCATCAGCCTGGTAAGTTGTAAGTTGACAAAAATTCTGACAGCCCCGCCAGATGTGCACCACTCCCACCTATCTTCATCAAAGTCAGCCTCTTCCCACTAGATAATTCTCATGGCTTCAGAGGCCTGATTTTCAACAAGCCTCCTTTCCCCCTTGGATACTTACTAACCTGCAATCCCACAGAGAACAGGAAGTGTCCATGGGACTTTTTGAAAGGATTTTTTATTTGTGAACTAATGTCTGATTTCCTTTAGGCCCATGTTCATTTAGCAAGACTGTTACTTATGCTTCTTTTTTTCTGTTGCAGCCCTTGATGTTTTATGATTCATCCAGTTCTCCCTTTGTAAGAAAGTGAGAAAAGCACAAAAATAGGCTGGTAATATGGACCCCTGTATGTTTTAAGCTACAATAAAATAGTAATAATAACACTACAAATATAAAAAGCCACTGGGCTGCTTCAGGATGCAGAGCATCAGTGTTTTCCTTAGGGGGAAAGGCTTGTGAGATCAAAGCAACTCTGTGACTCTATCATGGAAGACTATTATCTATTTATTGTCTAATTCTATGAGTTTTAGATAGAAAAATGTTGCCAAACTGCTGCACTGTGAATGCACAGTAATCTAGCTAAAGACTAAAAAGACCAGTTATTGCCTTCTAAATGAACAGCATTTAATAGATATAAACAGAGGAAGACACACTTTAGTGGAACAGTTTTTAAGCTGATGAATGAAAGATAGTCAAAGACTATAAGAATAAAGGAATTTAAGGGAACATTTACCATTTAATAAAGTATAACTGGTAAGTTCATCTAAATGCTTATTACACTACCAATAAATGTTTATTAAATATGAAACTTATGTTCCCATGTTCTTTCATTCATTAAATACTTATTAGATATATATACTTACTAAATATTGATTTATATTAGGCATTGGGTACACAATAGTGAGCAAAAATGAGCAGTCACTGTATTCATTGGGCTTATGGTCTAATGAGTTACACTACAACATGTACATGAGTATAAATAATCAAAAGTTAGTTTTTTATAAGGATATTTTCCTACAGAAAGGCTAATATCCATAAAATCTAAGAAGTAAAGACTTGTGAGCTTAGATATCTTACCCTTTTTGTTTTGGTGTTTTTTAAATATTTTTTTTTAGCTGTAGATGAATGCAGTATCTTTATTTTTAGGTGGTCCTGAGGATCAAATCCAGTGCCTCACGCTTGTAAGGCAAGCACCCTACCACTGAGCTACAACCCCAGCCCCTTTTTTGGTTTTGATTTAACCTTTGAAAAGTAACTTAGTTTATAAGATCTGAACTTGTCATTAAGTGCTTTGAGTAGCTTGTATGAACATTAGTTATGTTATTACAGTGTATAAAATCTTTCATGCTCAAGGTGTTCTGCAGTACTCAAACTGAACATCCTATGTCCCTGGATATATACTTGTGGTAGGCACATAGCAGGCACTCAGTAAATAATTCAGTTATATCTATAGATATTCCTTTCTATTAATAATCATCAGGAGTGTCTCTTACTTTTTTTTGCTGTATGAGATAGAGCTATTGTAACATGACTGTAATTCAAATCACATGGCTTTTATTCATTGCATTTTTTCCATCCTCAAATGATTTCACTATCTATTGTTGTTTTCCTAATATGTACCATAGTACAGAATCAGCAATAGCTATTATTTCAGCAGCATATCATGAAGCTTTTTCAACATAGTTTATTATCCCATGTCCTGGTCTGATGAAACAAACTTGAAGTAGAACCTTTTCATTGAGAGAATTAAGTAATTTTTAATGGTAACAGAGTGGAAAACTGTACAGACAGAATTTTTCTTTGCCTTTGGAAAATTAGGTTCTTAAGACATGAGTGAATAAGAGATGAAGAGTTAAAGTGTCCTTTTCTGTTTCTCAGGCTCATCTTAAACATATTTGTTAAAAGAAGTAAAGTAAAATTTGTTCCAAGTTGAGAGATTGGGAAGTCGGATAGATTAAAGTCTGAGAGCTTTAGCAGTACATCAAGAACCACACATCGCTCCTGCACTGATTCTGCACATGGCATCGTGCTATTTACTTGAAAATGAGCACTAAGGTTATCTTGCCCTGACCACTTTATAATTTTGACATATTTATACACATAAAAGCAGAACCTACCATGTCGTTTATGTAGGGACAGATTTTCTAGTTGTTGAAGTTTTATAAAAAGAATTTAATACCCTGGTTTTTTAAATGTGTAAATTTTGGTGCCACATACCTGTAATCCTAGCAACTTGGGAGGCTGAGGAAGGAGGATCACATGTTTGAGGTCAGCTGCAGCAAAGCTCTAGCAACTTGATATGTCTCTCAAAATGAAAAATATATTTTTTATAGTTGTAGGTAGACAGCATGACTTTATTTATTTTTTATGTGGTGCTGAGAATCGAACCCAGTGCCTCACAAATGCTAGGCAAGTGCTCTACCACTAAGCTACAGCCCTAACCCCGAAAAAGTAATTTTAAAAAATGGTCAAGGGGAGGCTAGAGTTGTGGCTTAGTGGTGGAGCACTCGCCTAGCATGTGCAAGATGCTGGGATTGATCCTCAGCACCACATAAAAATAAATAAATAAAATAAAGATATTGTGTCCAACTACAACTAAAAAATAAAAATTAAAAACAGATTTAAAGAAAACTTTTAAAAGGACTAGAGATGTAGTTCAATGATGAAGTGCCCCTGGGTCCAATCCCCAGCACCAAAAAAGGTAACTTTTCTATTGAATAATTATTTATGTAACTCAGCAGCTAAGGAGAAATGATGGGATAGAATGGATGAACTATAGGGTAAGAATAGAAAGGGACATGCAAAATGAAAAGAAAAGGAGAGTGATCCTCCTATTAGGAGTGTGTAAGAAACATGTGAGATAAAAAGAGGAGTGGATGAGAAATGCAAAATGGGGGACATATGTTAAGACTGAATTTCTCACAGGCAGTGTTGGTAGTCTGCTTCTGCCCTACCCTTATCTGCTCAGTTTCTAGGTTCTATTTGACTTTAGCATACTGACAATTGCCAGGTGCCTGACAGTGTTGAGTTATGCTGAGCAGCTCACTGTTTTATTGTTCTAGCAATTCCCTTGTGCCCTAGGCATCATTTTTTTTCTTTACTTCTTGAACATCCGCTCTAGAGTGTTATTGGATTAGGATATCTGGTCAAGATATTTATGAAAGAGTAATGGAAAAATCAGTGGATGAGGGAACAAGGGAAATAAGGAAATGTAGCATGTGGTCCCAACTGTTATTAATTACTTGTGTGACTTTGTGGACACACCATGTTAAATGTCAAATGAATGGTGCAGATAAGTTGATCTCTAAGCACTTACCTCATGACTGAAGGGGGCCTTGTTCTTGGAGGACACATATCATGGTGTCTAATATGATATATTAGATTTGTTTACTTTATGGGGCTATCTTATGGTTCAGCTAAGATAAAAGATGTGAAAGTACTTTGGAAACTCTGTGAAGTATTTATGTAAAATGAAGATGATATGAATGGTTAAAAGATACTTTGCCCCAAATATAAAATATGATAAAAATTGAAATAGTTCCTTTTAAATGAATGTGAGGCAAGTTACAAGAGGGTTTAGCCAGGTGCAGTGGCACACATTTGTAATACCAGTTACATGGACAGCTAAGGTGGGATGATCACAAGGCTAGCTTTGGCAATTTAACCCTATTTCATAGTGAAAAGTAAAGAAAGGACTGGCTGTGTAACTGTGTGGTAAAGAGTGTCTCTGTGTTCAATACCTAGTACCTACAAATTATAATATAAATTAAAACTACAGAGCCCTTAAACACAGATGCATGGTTATACATGTTGTAGTGAGATATGCCACTTAAAAGTACACGGATCAAGGAACTGATTGAATAAACTTTGGTTGATATTAATTGATAAAGCAGCTAGGCTGTGGGGCTGAGGCACTCTACTTTTCTTTCAATCCCCCTCCTGCCTGTAAATGTTATCCTAAAATCCCTAGAAAAAAATACATTCTGGATCAAGTACTTTTCTCTGTCATCATTCCCCAAAGACTGAAATAAAATATGACAAATTGTAACAAAGGGAAAGGGTCATCTTGATTCAATGATAGAGTGTGAACACATGGAGCTGCCTCATCATCTGACTTGTTGGAATTATCCTGAATAGCAGGGCAGGAGGCCACTGTATACCTTTGTCTTAGTGATTGCCTCTTTGTAATTCATGTCTTTCTTTTGACATTTTATTTTTCTTCTTCATTACCTTATTAAGGTAGAAAGAGAAAAAAAGGAAGGACAACATCTAGAACTGGGAGTGAGGAAGAATTAACAAAAATAAAGTTGAAAACCATTGCAGTGAAGTAGCAGGGAGGGTTGGGTTCCTTCTCTCCCTCAATATGATAGAGTTGGTAAGTTTACTTTGTACCTCATCATGAATTTTGACTTCAGTCTTTCCCTTGGTTACCTTTATTCCCCACACCAGTGACATTTGTAAAAATACAGACAATACACACAATAAGAAGCAGACTATCTTGCAGCAGACCCATACCATCTAGGACTAGCAATAGTTTTAGAAAAGACAAACCAGTAGATAAGAGCCACCCATCTTAACATGGCATATAAGTTAGAGTGACAATATATGTTTTGCTGGTGACAGAGTTCTGTTTATACATTTGCTTTTCATGAAAGGAGGGAAGGAAAAAAAATTACATGATTTTATGACAAGCCTTTTAACTTTGTAAAAGCAAAGTTAAAAATCAGAAACAGACCCACCAGCCTAGATATGTCCAAATTCTGGTACTTTGGTAACTGTATTACGATTTTCAATAGATTAAATTTCAAATTGTGGAAAGGCTTCAGAATAAAGGAAGGCTTAGTATCCCACTAATAGAGCTTATTAAATTTAGATAAAACAGATGTTTTTCAATGGCAGCAGCTCTGAATCACCAAGATCAAAACGTAGAAGGAAGAGGAGAATGAAAACAAGCTGGTACTTAAACACACACACACACACACACACACACACACACACACACACACACACACACTACCATTTATATTAGACAGTTTCAGAATCTGCTCACACTTGTACCTAAAGCTTTCTTTCAGTTAAACTTCATGAAAGAAAACATGAAGCATGGAATCCTTAAAACGATTATTTGTGTTGTTTTCCTGACATTCTGGAAGTGATTCTGGGAAAGCAGACTAAGCTTTATAGGCAGACAGTGCTGAGATCAAACATCAGCTCTTTTACTATTTTTGACCTTTGTTAAATTGCTTATTCTCACTGAAGATCACTGAATCTCAATATCCTTATCTGCAAAATGGGTGTATTTGAGGACTAAATAAGATGATGCATGTATAACACCTGGCTAATAGTAAGTACTCAACAGATACTGGCTTTTTGTTATTTAAAATTGATTTTGCTCATGATGTTATGTGCAAATATATTAGGAAAAGTCTTCTAGAGCTTGATTAGGAGCTTTAGATTAGCAGTCTTCCAAGAGGGATGCACTCAGCTAAGCTATTGTAGGGTACAAAGAAAATATTAGAAATTTTATTTAGGAAAATTTTATCTAAAATATAAGAAACTATTTAAAATCTACTAATATTTAACATTTGAATTGACCCTGGTACTTTAAATTGGTCCATGTGAGGGTCACTATCACATACTCTAAATGAAGGACTGTGAGGAAGGCATGAGATCCACCAATTGGTGGGGTTTGAGAGTGGCACAACATTCATTCACTCATTTTCAACATACTGCAGTGTATTTCAGTTTATATTTGCTTGGTTAAGTAGATTCATAGTTCTTAATATTATGTTCAGTTTGTAGTATCTTTGTGTAAATCATCTTAAACCATATGACCATTATTAATAGGTTATCTAAAGTTAGATAAATTAACCTATGCTGAATGGAAAAGTAACTTAAGAAGATTCCTGTAAAGGAAAAATGAGTTGATGGTCATTCTAATAATGGAAGCACAAGGCAAGGGTAAGAAAATGGTGAAACTAAGTAACATTTCTCCTACCTTATAAGTTAGTGGCTGAAGTTATAAAGTAAAAAACAAAAATAATCTAATCAGACCTGAAAAGATGTCAGCCCCAAAACAAGAAAGTAAGTGTCAAGTACATTATTTAATTTTTATACCTGCTAACTTTAAGAACAAAGCTTCCTCTGAGTATATTGTGCTTTGATATATTAGCTAATGATTGTACTTCATAAACATACATAATGGGAATATGTGCTCAACTTTCTTTGCTGATAAGAATGCTCAAAGTAGATTGGAGACCACTGGTTTAGCTGAGGAAGGCAGTTGCTGCCTTTGGAGTCTCTCATCTCGTACTGTGTGCCTGTCTCTTACAGAGTTTGTTGTTTGGGTTTCTAAAATATTTTTATTTTAATTTTTTCCTAATGAGCTTAGTGTATGTAGGATGATAGATGATAATATATCTAAACCCATTGAAGAAAAATTGAACAGAATTTAGGGAACTTCATTTCTTGATAAAAATTCATTGCATAGAAGTAAAAATCCAATCCCTGCCTTAGAGATTTTAAAACTCTAGTTCAGAAAACCTAAGAAAATGTTTCAAAATAATATATGAATGGGTTCTTGAGAAATAATGGAAATTCTTTATGAAGGCACACCTTATGTGATGAAATAGATTTGTTTCTGGGAACAAATATGTATACATTTCATTTATGTAAAATTTACCTGCAATTACCAGTAAGCTAATAGCAGAATGTGTAAAACAGGTTTTTCTAAAATAGGAGCTCATATAATCATTCCTCATAGCATTCCCATTATACATGATTTTAATAAGTGTTTTATACATGTCCATTTATTATTTAGTATTCTCTTTACTACATATTGAGTATCCCTTAGCTGAAATGCTTCTTAGGACTACAAATGTTAAAATTTTTTTTAAATTTTCAGATTTTGGAATATTTGCATAGTCTTGGGCGTACCTGTTCTGAAATCCAAAATCTGAAATGCTCCCAAAGCCAAAACTTTTCAAATGTCATGTTGGTGCTCAAAAAATTTGTAATGAAGTAAACAAACAAACAACAACAGCAGCAAACAAACAAACAAACAAAAACAATGCTTTCTCTGTGGAGTTTCTGAATGTACTCTCTCCTTTGGACTTTTTGTAGCTTATTATTCTTTTATTGTCACAGTAGCACAATGAATTAGGTACTATTATTATCTCCACTTTATAGATGAGTAAATGGATGCTGGCATAAGTTAATACTTGCCTAAATGTTGCATAAGTACTATGCAATACAGCCAGGATCCAAATAAAATTATGTTTGACCTCAGAGCCCAAGCTCTTGATCATTCTGCTGTGCTAGGTTCTATAGAACTGTGAAATAGTGCTTATATATTAATGATTAATTTTTCATTTTTAGGTGCTATTATTGACATTAAGTCACAGGAAGCTGTTATTATACCTGAGAGACATAAGAGACATGCTTTTAATGGCCATTAAGGAAATAATACTCATTCAGGGTTGTAGATGAGGTTTCTAAATTCCAATTCAGTTTAAGAGGTAGTTCCTTAAGTTTTATAGTATTCTAACTTAGGGAACACAAGGATAAGATGCCTGGAAAATTTGAAAGTATATGTCAGGTTATTTTGTGTTAGTTTTTTAAAGGTAGAAACAATCTCACGTTTTCAGATTTCCCCAGATGGAAATTGTGAGTGGCCATGCTATAATCTGTTTTCCAAACCCACACATTTTTTTTCCTTTCCAACACCATGACAGTACTGTTCTTATCACATAGAGTAATGAATGACTCAAAATCATATTGAGTTTTAAAGATGAACTTGAGTCATGAAGAAAAAAAATTATGATCATTATACTCTGGCAGAATATATTTTAAAGGATTTTCATCTGAAAAATAATTAAAGCAAACATGGGTTCTAGTAGTTCATTTCTAAAAACAGAATAGAGTAAATCTAGAAATTCCACAGAGAAAGCATTATGTGGAAGGAAATGAGAAATATTTGCCATATACACATTTAGCCATCTGTCCCTTTATGTATCTTATATTTTCCAGTTTTAGTTCTGCTCCACTAAATCAAATTCACAACCAATTCCTTTAATTTAGAGGGGAAGAACTTGTGGCCTAGGAGGCAGATTCTGATGATACCACTTTGGTCATCACAGCTTGAAGCCCAGAAGGCATTTTTCCTCCTGATGGGCAGTGTAGGCTGTCTCATAGAGAGTAGAGGCTTTTAAGAATTGAAGACTTGAACAATTCAAGAACTGTAGGCTAATCAGAGGGCAGTAGGTGATAACACCCTTAAAGGCTAAGTGAATCTCACAGGAGGCAAATAATAGAAAAATGTACTGAACCCATTGCCCTTTATCTCCCTCTCTCTCTTATCCTTCCATTATTCCTTCCTTGCTTTCTCTCTTTGTCCCTTTGTGCTTGTCTCTATTTGCACCCTTTCTAGGGGTCCCTCTCTTTTTGTACTTTCTTTGCCTCCCACTTCCTTATCCTGCTTCTTCCTTTTGTCTTCATCTACATCTTTTTTCTTTGTCTATTTTTTCTTTTCTTCCTTTCTCCCTTCTCTTCACTTCATCCTATCCCTTAGTTCTTCCCTCGGTTCCTCATGAATTACTCATCATGTCACATTAAATATGCATATATCTTAAAATTAATAGACATTATTTTCATTGAGCAGCAAGTGGGTTGTATTTATAACTGGAAAGGGAAAAACATCTCCCAATTAAGTAACACTGAACATATGGCTCGCAAGTGAAATTTTTCTTTGGAGTCACAGTCCTCACCAAAATAAGGTTCCTATTCTTTTTCCCTTTTCCCCTAAATATAATTATGTTTTTTGTTGCTCCTCTCTACCCTTAGGTTTGGTGAATATTCAAATTGTTTGCATTTTGTTTTGTATCCCTTATTTCTTGAATTTGTAGAAGCCAATATTGCTTCTTAATGAGTAAAAGAGCTTATGTAGCTGGACATGGTGGCACACGCCTGTAATCCCAGTGACTCAGGAAGCTGAGGCAGGATGATTCCAAGTTCAAGGCCAACCACAGCAACTTAGCAAGGCCCTAAACAACTTAGTGAAACCCTGTCTCAAAATTAAAAAAAAAAAAAAAAAAAAAGAAGGGCTGGGGATATGGCTCAGTGGTTAAATGCCTTGGGTTCAATCCCTGTTAACAAAACAAAACAAAATAAAAACAACAAAGCAGCAACAAAAAAACCTCCACAAAAACATATTTTTAATTTTTCAGATGTAGGTTTGGGATTCTAATATTCTGAGTTTCTGAGGCTCAAACATGTCATGGGTTTTTACTGTTCCATGTGCTCTAATGGGTAATGGCAGTTTATGAGATTTCCTGATGACTGAAACCCCCCATGAAGAAATTTTATTTTTAGACTGATGCATGGTTCATTTGCTTTACTTTGCCTATATAAACAGTGATTTTTTTTTAAATTTTGGTTTTAATTATTTCCTTTTCCTGAAAAAAATGATTGTATGTAATATGAAGTCCCTCTGAGTTTGGTAACTTTCCACGGGTTAACTGATTAAGGGCATCAAAGTTTTAGAAAATGAATGAACAAATGAATAAATGGCTAGACAGATTCACTTAAATCATTCCTGTTGCATGCTATGTTGTTTATGATGAGCCTTGTAATAGCTGAGGTTTTGCCTCTTTTCAACTAGTGTTTTTTTTTTCTTTTTAGCATATTTTCCAGGGACTGTCACAAACCCTTTGATTCTTTGATAGCTAAATTCTTAATTTCTTTTCTTAAAATGTTCATTTTCATTAGAGTGCTATTTAACATTAGACATTAACTTTGACAGATGTTATTGCTGCTTCTCAATTAGGTGAAGTGTATTCTTGGGAAGGTGCCAATTTGAATTGAATATATTTGAATTTGGTATATGAACTAAATTGTTGTTTAAAACCTTCACCCATCTATCATTGATGGAGCAGGCAGCTAGTTTTGTACATAAGTGTTTTGTTTTATTTTTTTCCTAGTAAAATTTGAACATTTAGGAAATGACTTCCTATTCTAGTAAAGAGAATTTCATATGAATTTACTAAAAGATCCACTTGACAGCTCCTTAGATTGCTAGAATTTAAATTGGCAGATACTACTTTGGTATAAAATACTTTCTATGGACAATATTAATATTTGAAAACCCCTTTTTATCATGCAGATTTTGAATAGACAGGAAGTCAAGCTCTATTTACCCATTGGCTACTAATGAGTGCCATTGAATTATTATTTATCATTTTCAGGCAAAAACACTGTGGTTATGAGATCAGAATTGCCAATTAAAGCAAGCATTTAATTTTAAAATTTAAAAAAGAATCCATTCAGAGGTGAAAACTAAAGTATGGATACTCGAAAGAATTTTGAACTTGAATCAGAAATTCTGGATTGTATCCCTACTTCTATCATTAATTTAGCTGAGTCACCTCAATCAAGTCACTACCAACTCGGAACTGCAATATCCTAATGGTTCAGCTTTAACATTACATGTTCTATATACTAAAAAAGAGCTTGGTTGAGGAAAGCTGAATCCTCTTGTTTATCGTCTATCCACACCAGCCCTGCAGCTCAGAGGTCAGTCTCCAGCTGCATTTTTGTCATTTTATAATCCCTTAAATCCTTGCTAGGCTTTCATTGCTAGTTCAGTTCCCTAGGAATTTGCATTTAGAGACAAAATTCCTACCTTTGGAATTTTTCTATGCTTGTGAGTTTAATGAAAAGTTACTTAGAGTTGGATGAAAATCCCAAGAATCAAGTCTTGTTTGAATGTTTTCTCTAAAATCAGACTGTTATGACTAATGTTTCTCTATTGTTTCTGAGCTTTGAAGTTACTATGTTGAATCTTAGTGTAGTGAAGCATTGTTGTCATTTTCTCCCATTATCTGTTATCATTTTCTCCCTTACTCATTATTCTAAATATTCTTGTTTTTGAAGCTTACAATGATTGAGCAACAAGGTTTCATATCATGAGAAAAGCTTGCTACCCTGATTCTGTTATGTTAGGTATTTGAAATCTTTATTGATTAGAAATAGGTTGAATTGCATCAAGCTAAAATTAAACTTTCCTTGGTTTGCTTAAGTAATAGAGTAAACAAAATGGGATTTGCATCAAAGAGATTAAAAAATTAATTGTATGGCTACTTTAGAACATGTAGTTTTCATAAGAAAGCTAGAGCTAGATTTAAGGAGGCCTAGCATGATAATAAAAAAAGGCAGTCAATACTAAACTTTGGTGAGAATGTAGAGAAAATGAAATGCTCATACATTGCTGATGGAAATGTTGTGTCATGCAGCCATTTGGGAAACTATTTGTTGGTTCCTCAAAAAGTTAAAGATAGAATTACCTTTATAACCAGTAATTCCACTCCTAGGTGTTTATATAAGAGAAATGAAAACATATGTCCTCACTAAAACTTCTGTGCAAAATATTTGCAACAGCATATTCAATAATAGCCAAAAAATGGAAACAGCCTAAATGGCTATCCATCTGTGAATGGATAACAATATATGATATATTCATGCAATGGAGTATTATTAGGCAACACGAAGGAATAAATAATGATACATGGTACAACATGGGTGAAACTTCAGAAACATTATGCTAAGTGAAACAAGCCAGACGCCAAGGCAAAATTACTGTAGGATTCTACTTATACAAAAGGTCTGGAATAGGCAAATCCATAGAAAGTAGATTCTTTCCCAGGCAGGACCTGTGGATTGGGGCATGAGCAGTGGTTGCTAATGGGAAAAAGGGATTTCTTTTTGAGGAGATGAAATATTCTAATATTGAGAGGTGGTGATTCTTGTACAACTCTGAATACACTAAACATTTTTTTTAAAGAGTGAGAGAGAGTGAGAAAGAGGGAGAGAGAGAGAGAGAGAATTTTAATATTTATTTTTTAGTATTTGGCGGACACAACATCTTTGTATGTGGTGCTGAGGATCGAACCCGGGCCACACGCATGCCAGGCAAGTGCGCTACCGCTTGAGCCACATCCCCAGCCCCACTAAACATTTTTTAATTGTATACATTAAATTTACTGGTACATAAATTATATCTCAATAAGACTGTTATATATATATATATATATATATAAAAATAGGCAGCTGGGCTCAGTGGCACATACCTGTAATCCCAGCACCTCCGGAAGCTGAGAAGTGAGGATTGCAAGTTCAAAGCCAGCCTCAGCCATAGGAAGGCACTAAGCAGCTTAGGGAGATCCTGTCTCTAAATAAAGTACTAAATAGGGCTGGGATGTGGCTCAGTGTTTGAGTGCCTATGAGTTCAATCCCCAGTACCCACCCCCCAAAAAAAATCCCCCAAAGCACTAGTGACTTAGCAGTATAACTAAAGTGTATTTAAATTGTTTTATGCTAGGGACTGAGGGAAGCAGGATCGGGGAATTAGTGTTTAGTTAGTTGTTGATACTAGGGATTAAACCCAACATTGCTCTACCACTGAGCTACATCCCGAGTTCTTTTAATTTTTTTTTATTTTGAGACAGGGTCTTACTAATTTGCTGACACTGGTCTTAAACCTGTGATCCTCCTGTCTCAGCCTCCTGAATTGCTGGGATGACAGTAGTGTTCCACCACACCCAGGAGGAGTTAGTAATTAATGAATAGAGTTTCAATTGAGGAAAACCAAAAGGTTCTGGAGATGGATGATGATGATGGTGTGAATGTACTTAATCTTATGGAATTGTATATTTTAAAATGATTAAAATGTTAATTTATGTATATTTATCAAAATAAAAATACATAACTCTAAAAAATTGCATTTCATATTATTGTAATGTACAAGGCTTTTTTCCTTTATTTTTAACAGGAAAATAAAAAATGTGATTGGCCTTTTTTATGCATGGGATTCTTCTGAACTATGTATTAGAATTTCTCTCCAGTATGTGTGTATAGGGGAGATGCTTATATACATGTCTTTATCTTGACTTTGAATGAGAGCTTAAAAGTCTTTTTTAAAACTTTATTTGCCACTAGAAAAATAAAAGAAGCTAAACCTCAGGAAATTTATGTTGTTAAATTATAAAATATTGAAGTGCTGATTTTAGAATATGAGTTATCACAATTTCCTGATTTTCTTGGTTAATCCTGGCTTCTTGAATAGGAGAAACATTTATACTTTACAAATATATAACGTCTCTATATCTTCCTAAAATCATTTTCTTTTGTATAACAAGAGAGAAAGAACAAGTACTAAAATGCATTGAAAATATAAACACAATGGATTAGTTTCAGAATACAAATGAAGGGATGAAAATGAAAAAAGAAGAAAATTTAGTAATAAGAAAGTCACTGAAAGGGGAATTAAATTATTTTCAAAGGCCATGGAACTTTGTTATGACCAAACAGTTGGTAGGGTCTAAGTTTTTGGCCTCTAAGGATTAATCTGTGAAAACACTTTCTAAGCCTGGCTGCTATATAGGACATTGGAAGAAGAATGACTTGAATGCCCATAGTGTCATTAATATTTTGGACAATCAGAGGTGTGCTTGTTTTTCTTGATCAGGAAATGGTTTCTTATAAAAATATAAGGAACCCACATAGTGTGTTATCTATCTACCTACCTACTTACCTACCAACCTATCTACTATATAAAACATATATATTTCAGTCTGTTCCACTATTGCAGGAAGAAGTATGGCCTTACAAAATTTTTGTCCTTTAGAGTGGGATCCTTCCATAACTTAGCACTTGATTAATGGATCCAATCAGATTTTGTATACTCAGAAATTCATTGCATGGGATTAATGATCTCCTAATTGTAATTTTATTTCCCAGATTAGCCTTATTTCCTATAGTTTCATAATTTTTGAGTCATCTTGAGTTATCATTTACAAGGGACATGAAATTTTGTATATTTAGTCTATAACTTGTATGATTTTTAAAATCTTTTTTGAATTGTGAGTCTTCTGTGGTATCTGGCCAAACTAGTATAAACTATTTTATTGTGTACAATATGATTATTACACACATAGCCAGAAATATATTACTTTTTGTATACTTTTTTTTTTACTTCCATTAACACTAGAGCCAGAGGTCTTCCAATAAGTTTCCATTAGTTTGGTTTTTATTCCCCTCAAAAGAAAAATAGAACTTTCTCAGATTATACAAGTAACACAAAGAGACATCAAGAAATCGATGTACAGGAAATTTTATTGTACATCTACTCTTTATAATCAAAAGTGGTCACGGGATTGGCTGACAAACAATCTAGTCAATGCAAAAAATGGATGACTTCTAAAATTTGGGAGGGCTTTGAATATATTTAAAGATTATTTGTACCTTTGATATTTCATGGATTCTTTTTAATCTCTTACCTTTTTCAAATGATTGCATTTGAAATTAGGAAATTTCGTATTCAGTGATTGTTTTAATATTTGCTTTGTTTTCAACAGTGCCCTTAAAGATAGCCGTTTTCCCCCAATGACAAGAGATGAGCTGCCACGGCTTTTTTGCTCAGTGTCTCTCCTCACTAACTTTGAAGATGTCTGTGATTATTTGGACTGGGAGGTAAGATTAAGAAATTTTTAAAAGAACAAGTGAAAGTAACCCCTGATAAATGTTAAAAGCTAGTCCCAGAAAATACCTCATTTGACCCATTCTTATGAATAAATAAATTTCGCCATTGAATAGTGAGATTTGAATAATGGAATTTTTAAAAGGCAAAAGTGCCATGTGTTGTTATAATCCATAAACTGAATTTGGCTTTCATTTTTGTCCTACTACCTCACTAGAGCATCTCATAAAAGCTGTTAATAAGTAGTAAGAAGGACTGAATGGAATTTATTTCTCCTTCTATTTTTATTCCAATGCACTTTGTTGTAGCTGCTACCAAGTGATTAGGTGGTCAGAGGATACATCTCAGAAGCAAAAAGCAAGAGTTATTTAGGGTAAGATATCACTTGGAGAAATCAGCTCATCATGACAAAGCACTGGTTAACTAGAATTAAATAATAAAAATCATTCTTGGCTACCTCAATTCACACACTGAACACACTAACAAATTTATATTGAGCATATTTCTGTGTTTTGGCATTATCAGAGAACCCTGTGTCAATCATATTTTTATTCTTCTTTTGTATGTGGGGTTGGCTTATTAAGTTCACACATTCTCATCCTAATTTGCTTTAGTGGTTAAGAGGAGATGATTGAGTGTAGGTCTATGAAATTTTGCGTGCACACACATACCCATATTATGGAATGCCTACTGTGTTCCAGGCACTATACTACATATACAAAAGTGGTACAATTTTTTCCTTACTATAAAGCATCTTATGTTGTATAGTAGAGAAAAAATGTGTATAAAAAGGAAGAAATAAGTGCTATCAGAATTAAACAATAGAAATTCAGCCATAGACACAGCATTTTCTCTCACGCCGCTCATAAATGGCATTACTATATCATTATGATATAACATGTTTTAATTCTAATGCTGTTTTAGAAGAACTGCCCCCCCATGGCAAGTAATATTTTGCCTTGTGGCCAAATCACTGTCTTCACAGTTAATTGAACTCGAGTTTTATTTCTGGCTTTATTCTGATTTCTTCTGAGACTTTGGGCAGTTTATTTCACTGTGATTCACTTTTTCCATGTACAGAATAAGACATTTATAAAGTTCTTGATATTCATTTGAAAAAAAAATCTTTGTTATAGAAATTATTGTTGTTTTCCCAGACCTATTTAAAAACTTTTCTGCATAGGATGAAGGGAGTTCCTTCTGGGTTTCATGGAACATTATCAAAATATGAAAACATCTTAGTATTTTGTGAAGAAATAAATTTGGAAAAGGAAGGAATAAAACAATCCAATAATGTTGATCCTAACAGAGTTGGCATGTGTAAAGAATTTTGTATAATTAAAAATTTCCTATTTTATTGTGTTTCTAAGTTTGTTGTTCCTATTTGATTTTCCTTAAAGAGAAGTTTACCAATATTATGGAAATATTTCCCAGTTTGTCTGTCCTTCCTTCCTTCCCTCCCTCCCTCCCTCCATTCCTTTCCTTCCTTTCCTTTCCTTCTTTCTCCCTCTCCCTCCTTCCCCCCCCTCCTTCCCCCTCTCACTCTCCCTCTCAATTTTGGGGACTAGGAATTTAACTCAGGGCACTTAACCACTGAGCCATATCCCCAGCCCTTTTTTATTTAAACAGGGTCTCAATGAGTTACTTAAGTCCACGCTAAGTTGCTGAGGCTGTCTTCGAACTCGTGATCTTCCTGCCTCAGCTTCCAAGCTGCTGGTATTACAGATGTGCACCACTGTGCCCAGTCCTAGTACTTTATTTTTAAATGGTCCCAAATCATGTCCTCCTTTTATTAATATATATGACAGTTTAGAGGCTGCTTTTAGTTTTCAGACTGCCACTTTTTCTTCTGTAGCCAGAGTTTCAGTTTTGCTTTCTAGATTGCAGGGTGCAGTGTATGTAGGGGTGGGAGTGATCATAGAGGCAAAAGCCCAAGATCTAGGGGATGACCAAGCTAGAAAACACTTCTGTACTTACTAGAAGCCACTGAATTGGAAGTACAGTTAAGGCACAAGCTCTTGCATGTATATTGAATGTATAGTGTATGAATATATGCTTGTATTTCAAGAGAAGGAAAAACAGGAGAATCTAATGGCTGTTAAATGGGTACAGATAAGCTCAGAGTACACCATCATCTTTTTTGCCCATTCCAAGAATTATCTACAGCTAAAATTAACCTTGATGTTATTGGGCTTTTATGTTCATGACATGGGTACGTTTTCTGTTAAAAGGGTAGGAAGTAAAGCACATAATAAGAACTGTGTGCTCTTTCATTTATCCTCTTTGAGCACCATCTGCCAGCTTGAGTTTCTGGAAGAGTCTATATTGCTTCTCCTTGATCTTGTATATTTAATATATTTAATATTCTTGTATATTTAATATATAGTCATATATTTAATATAATCTGCTTGGACTTATATATTTAATATTTTCTTAGTCTTGTATATTCAATATATCCTCTTTGGGTACTATATGCCAGCTTGAGTTTCTAGAAGATTCTATATTGCTTCTGCTTGGTCTTGTATATTTAATATGTTCTTTAAACAGGTGTTGAAACACAAACTTGCACACAAATGTTCAAAGCAGCACTATTCATGATAGGCAGAACCTGGAAACAACCCAAATGTTTATCAGTACATAAATGGATAAATAGGATATGGTATATCTTCTTACTCACCTATAAAAATAAATGAAGTACTAATGCTTGCTACAACATTAGTTAACCTTGAAAACATAATGTTAAAAGAAGCCACATGCAAAAGCCCACCTACTATCTGATTCCATTTATACGAAATCTCCAGAATGGGCAAATTCATAGAAATAGAAAGCAAATTCATGGTTGACAGGGTTTTGGGGGAGGGGTGAATGGAAAGTGACTAATGGGTATAGGGTTTCCATTTGAAGTAATGAAAAAGTTCTGGAATTAAATTATGATGATGTTTGCACAACACTGTGAATATAGTTCATGCCACTGAATTGTTTGGTTTTCTGTTATGTATATTTTACCACAATAAAACATGGAAAATAAATTTTATACATATATAACAATGGTCCATGATAGTAATTTTAATTTATTGAAGAAGAAAAAATTTAAATCCAAAGAGTATAAATAAGGAGATGCCAGTTATTCACAATTACACTATTCTGTGATAACTATGGTTAATATTTCAAAATACAGGCAGAATCTCCATATCTGTGGGTTCTGTACACATGGATTCAACCAACTACATATTGAAAATATTTTGAAAAGGAATTGCATCTGTATTGAATAATAAACTTTTTTCCTTGACATTATTCCTGAGACAATATAGTATAATAGCTGTTTACATTGTTCTAAGTATTATACATAATCTAGAGATGATTTAAAGTGGGAGGATGTATGTTGGTAACATGCAAATACTATGCCACTTTATATAAGGGATGTGAGCATCCTAGGATAATGGTTTGGAGGCAGTGTCCTAGAAAAAGTCCCCCATAGATACCAAGGGATAGTGGCATTTCTTTGTATCTGTGTTTTTGTATCAGTAAATCTGCATATTTGATTATGAGATCATATTTAATATTCAGTTATAATTTAAAAGAAAATTCAGGGAAATCTTTGTTTATTATTCATCTGTATGTGTAAGTTTATTATTTATATTGTGAATTTCCTTTGTGAAAAATCAATCTATATTTATGAAAGTATACCTTCACTTTGGGGAATTTTATACTGTCAAATAAGTACACCTTTTCTTTTAAGGATAAAATATCCTATTCCCTATAAGTATTTAATTTTAACCCAAAATACAAAGTTCTATATATGTTTACACTACTGGTGGAAATAAGAAGATTATTTTGAAAATTTGATAGAGAATTTTTAATAGAGAATTTTAAAGTCAAAGTTAGATAATGAACATGTTTTATATAAGCAGAAGCCTCTGACATAGGGATTTTCTGGTTTGAAATTTGACTTCTATTGGTGAAGTGTGTTATAGTGGTGGAATCCCTCGTTAAAGGGACAAAAATGCACACAGATCAAAGCAAAAAGAGGGCAATGTCTAGAAGTCCCAAAGCATAGAGGTAGATAACTTTGCTAAGAAAGAGAGACATCCTTGTGTTCATGAGGGTAAGGGACATGACTGGTGATAAGCCGACTAATTTTCAGATGTTCAGGAAAGAAATGGACTACCACAGGTCTGGCTACCATCTTATTGTCTTTTTCATCAAAGGTTAAAAGAAATATATTTGAACTCTCCTTTGGTAACATGTTTCTAGTTTTATAATGGAAGTTAGTAGGAAAATAAGATTTTACAATATCTTTTGGGTGCTTGTTTTATAATGTAAGAAATGTTTGATAAATGGTTTCAAAAGTGAGTCCAATTCTAAGTGAATATTGAATTGTCCATATGTTGTATTTCCACAAAGTAATAATTATAACATTTGAAATGAGTGTCTATAGATAGCCTCTCAAGGAGTCTAAATAGTAATTTAAAGACAACAAAATTACCCATAGAAGGCTATAAATTATAGATAGATTGGAACAGTGGCCTAACTCTTCCAAGAGTTTCTGATCATCACCCACATAGTGATCTATTTAGTAACCTGGTAGGTCTACAAGTACGAAGAGTGAATAATTTGGAGAAAAAATTCATTAACTGATAAATTACAATATCTACCTAAAAGACCAAAATGGTTCTGAAATGAGAAGAATTGCTGCCCTAGGGAGAAATCCAACATGGTGTGCCTTATGTTTGAACACAAAAACTAATCACCATTGTTCTGAGCTCTTCAGTGGACATTATCTTAACTCTGAATGACAGGATGATTGACAGACATGGAGCTTTAGAAAGAAAAATACAACAACTCATGAGTATGTTGGAGCCCTCCATAATGACAAATAGCTTGGAACTAGTGTAGTTAAACTGTTTGGGCATCATGTTTCCTTTTAAGAAATCTGAAAGGGTATTAATCCAGTGTCATTACTAGAGTTTGACTTGAGGGGTAATTCTAGGTGTGTCATTTCATAGCTGCTCATTTTCAGGATGATATAAATGAATAAGCTTTTTGTTTGTAGAAGAACTTGTATAGCAAGTATGATACCAGTGATTTTGTGGGAGCTAATATAGCACTTTGTTGACAGAAGTCAAAATATTTCCTAAATTGTAATCAGACATCTTTTACTTTGAAGCTATAGAGACAAGATCATTTAAAGAAAGGCATGAAGAAGAAACATTTTCTGTATCCTAAAGTAAATGTTTAGATCATATTTTAGTATATTAATGACATCTTCCCAAACCTGAAGACATTTTTCTTGTATCTAGCTTCCTGCTCACTTGTCTATACAGCCATCACCTGGGCAATACATTGTTGTCCTAAGACAGTGTGTTGGTTCCTTTTTAGTATATGACATTTACATGGAATCGACCCATTCAGGTGGGACTAGCCAGTATGTTTCTTCTGTGGTGCCAAAATCTGTCCCTGCAGTATAAAACTAGATCTCTGAGTCCCTAGTCTTCTGTCCCTAAAGTACCAAAGCTTGTGTCATTTTGTATGCGCCTTTTAGACTCCTGGTACTCAGAGAACTGCACTTCACTTTAAAAGCAACCTCTAAAGAACTCCTCTTGAGCAATTGCAGCTCCATTTCTGACGTATTTAGTTGCAGTAAATAATAGGACGCTTTTATAACAGCCTTTATGAGAGTAAACAGATGAGATGAACAAATTGGCTACCATCATTATCTCCCATATATTTTAAAAGTTAATGTTCTCCTATTCACCCTCACTCCCCCAAAAAGGTTTACTTTTTTTTTTAGCTCCTTTTAATGTACCACTGAAAGCAGAGTTCCCATTCATACACAGATGGTTAGCGTGACTCATAAAGTCAGCAAATGAAATGACTTCTAGCTGTATACGTTCTGTTTCCTCCCTTGGTTATATTTTCCCAGCTATGAGGTATACCATGTTTTGCTCTCTTATAATTTAAAATTCCCGCCTCACTAAAAAACATGGGCCTTTTACATCTAGAAAATGTACATCTATTTTCCCAGAGGCCTTGATATTTTTGTGTAAAACATCACTATCATGGTAATTTAGTCTTTATCTTGATATTCTAAATGTTGGTTCAAGTGCTGTGGAGCACTGGGAACGTGCTTTATATTTCTTGGCCATCTAGAAAGAATTTGTGAGCATCAGTAAGTCAGTGTATAAGAAGCCTAGTGGAGAAGCAAGCTGTACCATGTAACTTTTTTGGGGATACAGGGATTCAGCCTAGGGGTGCTTAACCTATGAGTCACATCCCCATTCTCCTTTTTATAATTTTTATTTTGAGGCAGGGTCTTTCTAATTTACTTAGGGCCTCGATAAGTAGCTGAGGCTGGCCTGGAACTTGATAAACTTCTGCTTCAGCCTCCTGAGCTGCTGGGATTACAGGCATGCACCACTATGCCTGGTGTAATGTAACTTCTTAGAAGGTGATTTAATGCAAAGAAGTTTTCATTAGCTGTTAGTACCCTTAGAAATGGGTAGCTTAGAGCATTCTCTGGCTTCCTGCTTTCCTATGTTCTTTGGCCAGGGGCGGGAGGGAGAGGGGGGTTCTGCTTCTTTCCTCATAATACACAAACTCTTTTTATGCTCCTTCCCAAGGAATGCCATTATGATCTATTCTTTTATGTAGTGTTTGCCTATGTGTGTGTAACCCCAGCATTTAATAAAAAGTGCTGAATTTTGGGAATAAGAAGACCTGGTTTTGTTCCTGACTATCACTGCCCAGCTTTGTGACTTTTCCAGACCTCAGTTCAGTTTTGCCAGGAAGCTGAAAAGGTTGGACTAGTTAATACCTCAGGTTTCTTTGGACACAGAATGCGGTTCTATGACGGACTTCCTTTAAAAAAAAATTGCTTCTGTTTCATTTTAAATCCAGAGACTGAATCATCAGTAGTCATTTAGAAATAAGTCATAAGAAGAGGTCCCTAACTTTTAAAATGGCCATTGTCAACCTAAAATAGGCAACAAAAGTGAAAAACGATTCAATTTTTAAAATTGTTTATATTCTAGATTTCTTTTCCTCAATAGAATTGTCTTCGGGAAGGAAAATACTCTAAGCCATTAAGGCCTCTATTTTTATTGCATCATCCCTTGTTTTAAGTCAATATTATATATTGAAATGAAGCAAGTATATTAGGGAAAGATTATTCACATTACAAGTAGATATTTTGCTTTGCATAAGGACTCATTCTAGGGTCTCATTTTTTTCCTCATAACTTCAGGATTAATTCATTTATATAAATAAAATGCACATGTAACTTTTTTTGTAGTACTGGTGATTGAACCCAGGGGTGCTCTACCACTGAAAGGTATACCCACAGTACTCCCCACCCTGTTTTTTTTTTTTTTTTTGAGTCAGAGTCTTGCTAAATTGCCAAGACTAGTGATCATCCTGCATCAGTCTCTCAAGTCACTGAGATTACAGGTGTGCATCACTGGGAGGTGTGCACCACCATACTGAGTTCCCACATATAACTTTTTAAGAAACAAATCTCTTTTGTAGACTGAGTTGAACCATTTTGAGTCAGATACTCAATGTACATCTCCAATCTGAATATGATTTTTCTTAATTTCCTATCAGGTAAACATTACTACATATTGAGTATGTCTGTCAAGAGATGGTTCTCCCTAGCATTTGAAAAATGAAATAAATCTTTCTAGATTCTGATAAAATTTTATAACTTTGATTTTCTTATATATAAATTTACCTCCTTCCTCATCCCCTTTTTTAAAAATGGTATGAATGTATTTTTCTAACTTCTGATGAAAAGAGGCTTTTTATTTAAAGGTCACCTGTGTTGCCTGAACTTTGCTTGGGAAACATCAGGATGTTCAGTTTTCATGGAATGCTCATTATAATTAATCATTACCGAGATTTTTTTCCTTAATTATACTCCGAGTTTTAACTTGTTCTCTGCAAAACCTTAGGGTAAGAACAGTTTCTTTGATTGCAAATGATATATAAACATGTTTGGCTTCATAGCTTCTCAAAGCACCTCTTCATTAACTTTGCTTTATTTAAAATCTTACTAATGCTTTAAAAGTTTGTGGGGGTGATTATTAGATAGTTCAGGTATTTTAGAGCTATGTGTCAGTTGTTATTTAAATAAATGTTATCAGGTTGTTGTTCAGTAGCCATTGTGAATAAATTGGCAGGCTTGTGTTCCTGATAGACAAGATGTCTAAATCTCCTACATGAATCAAAATTGGTACTAATTAGTCCTTTGATAAGCTCTGCAAAAGCCAAGAACTGGTCCATGGAGACTGAACTAATTTCTAAGCTAAAGGTGACTAATTTGCAGGGATTTTAGAGAACAACACACAAATGTATCTTGGTCAAGGGAACCTTTGCAGTTGTTTTCACAAAATAACCAAGGGAGAAAAAAACCCTTCATCTGAGGTAGATGATGAATCAGAGTTTTCATAATAGAATATGTTAAAAGGTTACTGGTGTCTAAGTGATGGCTTGCAACCAGTTATCCTCTTTGATTTTTGTTTCTAGTGTTTGTTCTACATCTTCTCAAAGACTATTTGAAAACAAAGATAGCTATAGGAATGGGTCAGATAATGGATAAAAACAACCTAAAATGTATTTCTTGGTGGTGTCTCAGTTGGTTCAAGAGAAAAAATATTTTTTTTTAAGTCACTAAGAATTTTATCTAGGTAGTACTAGGATTACAAACCATCTTTATTTTTCCCTTCATAATTTTCTGAAGAGATTTTTTTTCTTATAACATGTACAAACTATTTCATGAACAGATTAAAAATAATTCATGGTTGAAGTTTACAAAAGTAAAAGTTACTGAGTCAAAAAAAAATAGCAGAATTGCATCAACACTCTTTAAATTTTTACAATTTGGCCCAGTTCTGAAGGAATCATGTTCACCAGATGGGCACCTGCAAAACTTCTGGCTAGCTTCTCAAATTGGTGGGTGGAATGAAATGACACAGTCATGACTGTGAGGATTTGATGGGCAGATCCTAGATAGTCTGGAGTCCAAAAAAATTGGGGGGGTTGTGTCAGGTTTAGGAGGAGTAGTGGTTTATTAGAATCTGTACAAATAATTATCAGCCTCTCTGATTAAAATCTCAATTTTTCTTGCCCAAAGAGTTGTTACTTAAGAGTATAAACTTGGAGTAGACCCAAGTTTGAAGCATTTTCCACTCGTGTTGAACTTGTGTTCACTAGGCAAAGGAAGAGATACTATTTTCACAAGGCTGAACTGGGGTGGAGCAAAAGGTACTGTGCAGTGACAAGCATAAAAGGGGGATATGCTGCACTGGGAATTTTGTATTCTTTAGGGCAATAGCACATTTATTTATTTCCTCTATATAAGAAATGCCAGACTCTGGCTCAGAAGTTTGAACTATCTGATGCAATGTTTGTTTCTGTCTGTGGTAGCCTGGATCATTTTGTGACAGCACATGCACATCTTCTATGATGCCAGCATCAAAAGGTTAGGGTGTATGCCAAACACCCTGAGCTCCTCTTATAAGGAACCAGAGACCTTCCATTCAGTTCAATGGTATTGGCACATTGAACCTGGCAGGTCAG
Organism: Callospermophilus lateralis; assembly: GCF_048772815.1. NCBI lineage: Eukaryota > Metazoa > Chordata > Mammalia > Rodentia > Sciuridae > Callospermophilus > Callospermophilus lateralis. The sequence goes on along the minus strand of NC_135325.1, from coordinate 88,425,903 downwards.
TCTTATGTGAATGGCCAGTAACTGACTGTGTTGTTAATTACATAGTATGTTTTGTCAAATTATTTTGTCCAAAAAGCATGTTGAACAACTTTTGCTACTTTGACCTCCTGTTTTTTTTTTTTTATGTTATTCAAGATGAACTCAATAAAAATGAGTAGAGTGAGCCATGGCAATATTTTTATTCTTTCAGGGAAACCCATCATTTGGTTTTGAAAATGGGGATGAATGGGACTGATTGTGGCATGGACTAAGACAGGATTCCACCTGAGAAAGTAGACTGGTTCTGTTGGCTGTCCAGAATATGATCAGAGGCAGATTTGGCATTGAGGATCATGACTTTGGAAGTAATTGTGGACCCACATGGTCACAGGTTTGCATGGAGCCTATTCAACTTAGCCAGAGCACATTTTATACACATTCATGTTGTTAGCCAGATGGTTTTTGTTGTTGTTGTTTCCGCCTATTCAGATCATAGGCTTGCAGGCAAAAGTTAGCACCTTTTGTAGTGCTGCTAGTGGATCACAGGACTGACACTTGCCTTATAGACAGATTAGGTATTAAGCTTTGACTATGCAATTGTGAGGAACATAATATGAACCGTGTATTATAATGGGGTGGGAGGGGCACTCTGTTTTTTAATGTTCTTGTGTTCAGGGTCACTGCATTAGAGGATAATAGTTTTAAGTGAAGCCACATTTCTAACAAGGGGCCAGATAATGAGGATAAATGAAATCTGCAGACAGTCTCAAAGCTTCATTTTAACCATTATTTATAATCTCTTCTTCTACCAAACCTTTTATTATGTAGCAAAATTGATTAATTTGTGTGTATCTCTACTTTCTCTGCCTACATCCACTCTAATAGAGAAATGAACAAGAGGAAAGAGGATGGGCTGAGACCAGGTGGAGTTGGGGATGTATAATCCCCAAACTAGATAATCAACTCCAGAATAATCAAGATATATTTTAGGGTTTTAATATTAATCTTGATATTTAATCATTCTGAACAATGTTAAAACAAAATATTATATAATAGCATCAATAAAAATCACTTGTGGAATGGTTCAGAATAAATATGGCCTTCTTTTTAGTATGAAATAGGACTCTGTTGAACTGGTCTTAATGTTCTCTCAGCACACACAGATACAGCTCTATTTAATTCCATATCCTCTTATCTATAAGTCCTACATTTAATTTACTACCATTAGAATTGATTTATAGCTTTGCTTAGCAAAAGTACAGTCTTGATTAAAAGAATATTATCACAGCTGATGGACCTTGAAAGCATTTTTTTCTTAAGACTTTCTAATAATTTTGAAAATGATCTGCAGACTCCCATAAGGCTAGATTTGCAAGTAACCATTTGTTGCTCACCTGCCTCTACTTTGCACAATGGAGGATTAGTTAAGGGTTTGTTTCGTGACATAGTTTTCCCAAATGCTGCCTTCCTTCTTCATTCTTAGAAAGTTACTGTGATAGCATTTTATAGCAGGTATGCAACTGGGAATCCCACTTCCCTAGTCAGTTGATCTCTTATCCAGCTGATAAATGCCAACTATAGCCTTTGCTTTCTGGGATGCTGCTGGACTAGGATTCTACAATCTATAAAAGGGGGGATTAAATTACTAGGCATGAAGATTACATTTTGGAGTTGCTGCTATAACACGTGCCTCCCTGAAACAATATGGAATCTATTTCTGATGCTCATTTTGGTGGAGATGACTTAATTTTAAAAGCCAGTGATTTCCACAAGGTGGCCAGAATCAGTCATTCTCCACAGCAGGCCATTTTCCACTCTCCTGTTTTGATTGTATAGTGTGACTATTTGGCACCATCTGTGATTCTGAGAGTGAATAAAATGTTATTGCTCAACAAGTGACAAAAGTTATTATGCTTTTGATCCTGTTAAGAATGTTATTCTCTTGATTCTGATGGTTGAAAAAAAAATGAGTCACTCTGGTTTTGGCTTTGTGGAGTATATATTTGACCTATGAAAAAGTTATTTTTCCCAAAGGATTCACTTTAAAATCACTATATTTTCATTTCAATTTATAGGGCTTTCAATTGTTCAGAATCATAGGAATCCAACAAAAATTAAAAGTTATAAATGTTGCAAGAAAGAAAAATGGGATAATTTTGACTTTTTAAAATCAAAGTTGATGGTGGAGCCTTCTTAAAATACAAATAGAGCACTCTTATTTATGAATAATTTTCATTTTGCTTAACATGTCCTTAGACTTTGAGTTAATCTCATATAAACACCTTTATTGAGATATAATGAACATACCATACAATTAGTAAATTGTTTAAAATTATTTTTTTAAATTACTCTTTTAATTGTTAAATTACTAGGCTTTAAAATCTCTGACATTTTTGTTGAAGAACACAGGTTGTACTCCTAAGAAGAAAGGATTTATGTGTCCAAATTACACCCCCATTTGCCTAAATCACTTCTCCTACTCCAGTACATAGCCACAGTTTGTCAGAGCTAGGATGGTTATTAGAGGTCACTTCATTCAAGTAGGATAAAAATCACCTGGTGAGTTGTTCTTTTTCCAAAGTCTACTTGCTGAAGTATAAAACCTCTTGAAATTCTGATAAACTTTTCAGCCTCTTCCCCCCATCATGCCAATTAAATATTAATAATTTGTGTGACACTCTCATCTTACAGATAGACATTCTTCCTCTCACAATTTTGACTAGACATCTTAATAAACACCAAAATTCTTTGCAATTTCAGCATGACAGATTTTTGATAAATAGAATGAAAGATTCAAGATTCACTTCAGTGAATGAAGGGGCATAAATTACTTAGGCTGTATATTTTTTATAAAAAACAAATTATGAAGAATCTAATATTGTTGAAGGAAAAAATTCAGAGTCACTGAACAGGAAGTCAGTATACAGAAAATGTTGCAAATTTGTCATTGCCTCTGTGCTATGTCAGGCACCAGAGAGATTACTAGATGTCTTTTATCCTGGAAATGCCTGATAGCTAAACACTCATATTTCTTCTCAGCTGTCCATAGTCATTTCCCACAGGGTATGGGAGGTCTTATTGTGTTATTTTTTTTAAACAGCTGCCCTGGTTGCATTTTTAGTAGAAGGAGATTCATAAGAATGTTGATATTAAATAGATAGAAGAAATAACCACAGAGATATGCTTTAATAAAAAAAAACTCCTAAGAAGATCTGACAGGCTGTAATGGATGGATGTTTGGAGATCTGAGGATCAAACGAAATGGATTTCCCAGAGGAATTTTTATTCCCTGAAAAATTAGAAAATTTCATGCTAGGGGCAGAAGCAGGAAAAAAAGGTTTTCATTCACCCCTTTTCTTCTTCTAAATCTTTACTTCCATACAGATGGAAAGATTAAGGTTTATGACTTAACTCACCTGCTCTGACAAGAAGCCACCATCCTGGGGGATAATGTTCACCTGGTTTTACATCTGTACCCCACAGTACCTTGGATACTTCACTTAGTAAACATTGATTTGACTCATCCACAGAATTGAGAGAATGTAGTGGGGTGTTTATGCTTTTGAAATTTTATTTTTATTGTCAGTGTTCACAAAGAGATTAAGAACTTTGATCTTTTGTTAGTGTACACTATTCTATGTAAGATATGAGGGGAAAGGCCAGTTTCCTTTTGATTGTATGCTAATCAAAGGACAAGCATATTAGTTTTTAAAAACATTAGCAAGAAAGAGCCCACTCTTACTTAGAAAATGATCTTTTTTAGGTCATCACCAAAAGTTTGTTTGACATTTTAAAAAGTTAGACTAGGAAAATAGAAATGCTGGGCAAAAATACCTTGCTCATGAATTAGTTGAAATCTTAATTGCTCTTAAATGGAAAGGTGATGTGATGTGTGATGTATGTCTGGTTTTCATATTGTTTTCAGTTTTATCTGACAGTATTTTTTTGCCTACATATAAATCAAGGTCTCAAAAAGACTGGACAGCAGTGCATGGTGGCACATGCCTATAGTCCCAGCTACTTGTCAGGCTAAGGTAGAAGGATCACAAATTCAAAGCCAGACTTGGCAACTTATCGAGACCCTGTCTCAAAGTTAAATAAAAGAAAAAAAAAGGGTTGGTGGGGGCTGGGGTTGTGGCTTGGTAGTAGAGTGCTCGCCTAGCACATGCGGGGCCCTGGGTTCGATCCTAAGTACCACATAAAAAAAATAATAATAAAATAAAGGTATTGTGTCCAACTACAACTAAAAAATAAATTTAAAAAAAGGGTTGGAAAATATAGTACAGTGGTAGAGCACTTGCCTAGCATGTGCAATGCTTTGGGTTCAATCCCCAGCACCACACACACACACACACACACAAAGAAAGAATAGACCATTTGGGAAGGGGGTCAACACAGGAAGTTTGGGAATGTAACCTGAAATGGTGAGTGTACCTGCAAAATAGGGTGATTGTTTGTCATCTCTTTAAAGTCAATTCCCTTTGTCTAGTTCCTTAGTGTCATGAGTCACAATTTGAGAGTGGCAGCAGGATTATTGCCATCAACTATCTTACTCTACATCCCCAGAATGGTTGTTCCAGTTTTCCAAACAGAATAGCATAGCCCGCTACATTTGCAAATCAATATTTTCAGTCTCCATGGCTATCATAACAGCCTTCAAATCTAAAGTCAAAATTATGGAAAGAGAATTGATATGCACTTCTTAAAACATGGGGGAGAGAAAGAACAGCATTCTCTTGAAAATTAAATTATAACCATTTCTTTCTGTTTCTCTGAAGAAGACTGTACTAATAAAACTGCCGATTTCTTTCAGGTGGGTGTACATGGCATTAGAATAGAATTCATCAATGAAAAAGGATCAAAACGCACCGCCACCTACCTACCGGAGGTTGCAAAGGAGCAAGGTCATTATTGTACTTTATTTCATATAATCTGGTGAAGAATTTAAACAAATATACAAATTGAAATGCGATTTCTGACCTTGCAGTTATGCCCAATAATTGATCAGTGTCAAATTATAAGAAGCAACTCTTCTATCACTGCCACTGCAATGTCTGTATCAAATCAGTGAATTACACTCAAGCCAAATCTCTGTACTGTAGTTTGAAAGCATATACTCAAAATATATACTTTTCAAAACAGCAAAGATTTATAAAAGTTGGTTTTGATTTAGGCAATAATTTGCTACTAATTTGAAAGACTCTTCTCCTGTATTCCGTTTTACTGTAAATAGCCTTGTGGAATAAACAAGCCTTTAGTTTGACAGCCACATAGTTCATTATCACTGCCAGAATCTAATGTTTCATTATTAGATGGTTGCCATTACTCATCCTGCTAATATTAAGATGGTATGTTTCCCCTTAAGATTGGAAGCATCATGAATACACAAAGCATTCATGTTTTATATGCTGGGTCTGCACTTCCTAACCAACAAACATTTTCTTATTCCATGAATGTATCTTTATGAACCAATACTGCAACACAATATAACTTTGTAGTAATTTGTTTTTTTCTAGCCACTACTAAATTCTGATCTCATATAATTTGAAATTAATCTCTATTTTTACCTTGTTGAGCTTTTCTTTTAATCACAAAGCATTTAAATTTGGTTTGATCATGTTTGATAATACAAATATAAGATATCTAACAGCAAAATATAATGAAATTAAACCTCCAAATGAGAAAAGTTAGTCTTTAAGTCCATTATCTAAAGAAAATATCCTCATCCTCTAGTATTACTGACTCTATAAAGCATACATAAGAGAGAAGGGGGACTTGAGATATTAGGATATCATCCATGTCAGAACCAAAAAAACATATCTTTGGATACCGCCCACAAATATAATTTATTATAGAGATACCATTCACACCAACAGTTACCATGAGGTAGTGTGAGAATCTTATACACTACTGAGTTGGCACAATGAAATGCGGGCTTTTCCCTCTCTTTTGAAGATTTCACTGTTGGAGAATACAATGGATGTGGTTTGTTATAGACTAACTGAGCAGATTCTCCCAGTCCCTTAGACTACGTACCTTCGAATATAGTTGAGAAAAGGAAGCCAATGTTGTTAGACATGTGCACAACTAAAATTTAAGGTGTGTGGTGATGAACCTGCCTTTGTATAGGATGCAATCTTAGCTCTTCTGTATGATTGTTTTAAGAAACAGAGCAGTTGATGGCATTTGGAGACAGTGATAGCTGACATCAACAAAGTCATTTTGTATTTAACCAAAGGTGCTTATTACATGTGCTTAACCAATATTTTATCTGGTCAACTCTTCACAGGATGGGACCATATTCAGACCATAGACTCCTTACTGAGGAAAGGAGGATACAAAGCTCCGATTACTAATGAATTCAGGAAAACCATAAAACTGACCAGGTACAGAAGGCATTTTCTAGCACAAGGCTAACCAGTACATTTCAATGCATATGACTGTAACCTTTTTATTTTCTTGGTCTCTCTAACTTACCCTTGCTTCTCTTTTCTGAAACAGTGGAAATGAATGGCAGGGCTATACTGAGGGTGAATACAATGGAACTCGACTTGGCAGTAGAGCCTATGTGATGTATGAGCCCATCCTTCCCACTTTAGCTCTCTGTGATTACTCTGGCTGTGTATGAGTAAGCCCTCTAAGACTTTAGATTACGTTATTGGAGAAAGTGCCAGAATTAGCTATTGACTAGCTTTTGACATTGCTTAGCAGAACCCCAGGATTCTGATAAGCAGTCTTCAAGTTTGAATTTAACCTTAGCATTTTGGCAGTGATAAAAGTCTACCATGAAGGCTTGTTGAAAAACACAATTGAGCTAAACTTGAATGCTACATAAATTTCGGCATGGAATAATAGGGATACTTATTTTAAGAGGAAAATATCAAACATTTTAGGAAAATGGGTTGCTGTTTCCATTTATTTTAATGCCAGAGAATTGCATTGAATGCCTGTATTCTAAAAATGGACTATTCTCAGCTCTAAGCAGTCACAAATTTGAAAATGCCTCCATCTCTGCTCTCCCTGCATTCACAATTGAGAATAGAAAGGCATGTACAAAAATAATTACTATTATAAAGCAGAATATGTTGGATGATGTAAGATCATAAAGTAAAGAAAGAGGAATTCCAAGAAGGGATGGGGAGGGAACATAAGGTTTCAAAGAGGAGGTAGATTTAGGGATGGGTTTGAGGAATGGGTAGAATATTTGACAGGTAGAAAATAAGGGAGGAAAGGGATTCCCCAAAGATTTTGTAAGTCAAGGCATTCTAGGTGGCAAAGTGCAAAGTACTGAGGAATGTGAAAGTTGGATTTGGCTGGTCTTTCAGTGACACACATAGAGAAGGTAGTCATTAGGAGAAAAATAGGGCCCAGAAAGTAAGTTCAAGTCAGACAGTGGAGGGTCTGACATTCTAGACTAGGAAGTTGGACCTGATTCTATAGGCAATTAGTAGCCCTTGTAGGGTTTCAAACAGATGGCCTTGGAGAAGTGTAAGATTGGAATTGGAAACAGGAAAATTGAAGTACTGCTAAAATCTAAAATCTATAGAAGTTCAGTGGGGCCCTTTAACTAGAGTGGCAGGTGGATGAGAAGAAAGGGACAAATATGAAAATATTATGCAAGAAATGAAAGGATATAGTCACCATTTAGAAGCAAAGAAGTCAAGGCTTTAATGTACATAAAAGGGACCACAATCATCCCTTGAAGCAAGATAGGGACCATAGGAAGAGTTAAGTTTTATGTGTCACTTCTAGATTTGAAGTACTTCCTTGGATATCTATCCAGAAACATCTAGAAGGTCACTGAAAATGTACATGTATAGTACTGATGACTAGAGATAATGCTTTAAGATCAGCTGCACAAAAGGTCATGGATGAAGCTATAAGGATTGGGTTCACTGAGAGGTTCAAAGTATAGAGTCAAAAGAACTAAGGATAGAAATAGAAAATCCTACAAGATATGGGTAGAGGAACACTCATAGATAAGAAACAGAGGGAGAAGCAGAGGCATGTGGAGTCACTGGGCCTCTATGAAGATGGGACTAGAGAGCTTCAGAAAGAGTATGAGGGGTATCAAATTGGAAAGGTCAAATAGAATCAAGGATAACTTTCAGACAGTTGTTTCCATGGAAGAGAATCCAGGGAGCACTGGGCTGCAGAGTAATGGAAGAAAGAGATTGAAGGCAAAACCCACATATGACATTTTATAGAAGCTAGATATGGGGAAGAGAGGGTTCTGGTACCAGCATTAGGAAATATTGTCAGTTAATAATAACACCTAAGTAGATGTATAGACAGAGAAAGAAATGGCAGAAGAAGGAGAGATGGAAGATCTCTGAAGGAAAACCATCAAATGAATGCAATGTATATATAATAGTAAGGTTGGCCTTTCATTGTTCCTTCCTGTTAGCAAGCCAGGGCTCATGGGACAATAAAGTTTCTAGAAAAATTTAAACAAAGAGGAGTAGAGTGGGAAAGAGCATTAGACTCAGAATTTGAATACCTGCGTTCTGAAATCAGCTTCACTTTCTAGCCACATGTCCTTTTGCAAGTCGCTTGTTCTCTCTAGGCCTCCATTTCCTGACCTATAAAATTATCTTATGCCCTTCCTATCTCTGACAATGGCATATCACTTCGTGTTAACTTTTCTCTTCCCTGACTTTCTTTCAGGTACCGTAGTGAAAAGATGACCTTGAGTTATGCTGAATACCTTGCTCATCGCCAGCATCATCACTTCCAAAATGGCATTGGGCATCCCCTTCCACCATACAACCATTATTCCTGACACTGAGCCGCACAACCAGTCACTGGGCCTCTCTGCAGACCTCTTCCCAGGAGACCCTACACCTTCTTGGTCTAGTTATCTCTTTTACTGTACCATTTTATGATGATAGTTTCCGTTGCCATGGTGAAGCTTCGACATCGTCAGTTAAGATCATCATGGTAACGGGTAGGAAAGTGGCATTTGTTAAGAAGATCCTGTTTTATTATTTTAGATCTTTGATTTTTTTGCAGCATATATAAATTTTTGGGTTTTCTTTTCTTACAATATGAGATAGAATTTTGCTTTGCTTTCTTAGTCAGATTTCTGTTCTTCCTGTGTTCCTTTCTGCCTCTTCTTCTTTTCTTTCCTTCCTTCGTTCCTCCCTACCTTCAACTGTGGATGGAAGAAATTGTGCAGTTTTTGAGGGTTTTATTTAGACTTGTCTTTAATTTTTCTTAGTAAGATAGTTATTTCTGATAGCTGAGTTTGGGAGTAATTTATGTCAAATTCAGGTATTCATATATTACCGTTGGATTTGCCTAAATTTCACTTTGCTATGAGAGCTTAATATTTGAGTCTTCACTAGAATATGTTTTTCCCATGGTTAAAATAGATGAACTTTCATTCTAATAGTGAACATTCAAGGGTCCATGATAGGGCTTGTCACAAAGACAAACCATTTATGCCTACTTTGCTGGTTATTGTAGTTAGGAGAGACTGCCTCATCACTTTTTACAGAACCAATTTACAAACTAAAATACTGTTTTAAGAAAGTACAAACTATCTTTCAAATAGGCTACAGAAATCATTTTGAAGAGCAGCAAATATTAGGAAGAGAACAGATGCAGAATTTAGTGCCTTTGAGAAGACTATAATTAAGTGGAATCAAGAGGGGTTAGAAAAAAGGCAATTTAGAGAAATATTCTTGTAAAATTTTATTGTTTCTATATGTGAAACAACAGATTAGACAAATTCCTTACTCTGGAGTATTTTTTTAGCTGAAAAAAAATTTATTTTGAGCAAATAACCAAAAAGACATTTGTCTATTTTGTATTAATTTAAATTTGTTAGTTTTAGGTTTCAATAAGTCATAATTGGCTAGAGACAATTTAACTACCATCTAAAGATATGGTAAAGATAATCTAGTGAAAGAAAAGTTCATACATGCCATTTCACATATGGTTTGTCTGTCATGGAGACAATACTGAAGATACTAGAAAATAGCTTGAATCTCTTTCTGCACTACATACTTTTGATAGAAACACGTTTATTATGTTGCTAAGATGCTATGTTATACCTATAAAGATGGAGTTGGCATTCAGATAGGCTTCAATTAGAGTCTGGCTTATTTGCAGGGCCAATCTTCCTGATTCGTACAAAGAGAACTTACTGATGTCGATAGGAGGTACATACATAGATTCCCCAGGAAAAATCCCACATGATTCTGGAGAAAGATGACCTTCATTTGATGGTAGTATATATAGATATATATAAGTATATATATTTGGGAAAATATATAATTTTTTCAAACAGGAAATCAATATATCAAGTGATGAATAAAAGTATGCTGCAGAATATATATTCTAAAACTATGAGAAATGTCACTGAATTCAAAAGGATATACCTTATACATGTACTTGCTTGTGACAAGTAATGGACTGCTAGTTCAGAATTCTAAAATTCTTTTCTAATTTGTGAAAAGTGCGTAATTGGCTTAACTCCTTCTGCTTGCCACTAAGGCAAAGCACACTGCTTTAGTTTTTGATGAGAGATCTTAGAAATTTGTTGGTATTCCTTCATCCACAACATCCATTGTTGAAATAACCATTTTCAGTTGTGATGCCTTAAACTAAGAAGCCAATTGTTAGCCTGAAATGCAATCTTGGTAGCCTGTTCCCTCGAACTCCTAGAGATTAGTCAGAAAAAGTTAGCTGTTGGGCTTTAGAAAGAGATTTGCAATCCTGTTATTTCTACTTGGAAGCATTTTGGAGTAGATTAGTCTTTCATTATAAAAACAAATGGCTACCTGATGGAAACTTTTTCTTACCCTTATGGGGAAACTGAGCACAATGCTGAATGATATTGTCTGCTGCAAAAAAAAAAAAAAAAAAAAAAAAAAAAGGTAAATGAAACAAACTGAAGAGAGACAGAATAGACCAATATTGTTGTGAAATCCATCCTTATCCATCATCTCATCAGTTCAACAGGCTCCTCGTCCTGGGTGGAGCTTATGGTTAGAAGTTTTTTTAAAGAAAAGATCTATTACATACATATATATGTGTGTGTGTAAACATATACTTACACATACATGCATAGATATGTGTGTTTATGTATTTAACGGTGCTAATCAATCTTGAGCAGGTCACGTGACTGGTCATGCGGACTCTAAAATCATATCAGATTTTTTAAAATCCTTGATATATGCAGATGTTATACAGATTTTCTTACCAGTGTAATAATGTTATACTGAAGAAATAACCATCCTGCAGGCTTCAAAGGACGAGGTCAGCAATATTTCCCACCATGGCTTGGGGGAAAAGGATAGTTTTGTCTCCTTTTGTATTCAAGTTGATGAACAGTGCATTTTTGTCTCCTAAGTAGCTGCTGACTAAAAGATTTTGTAGTATAAAGGGTGTTATACAAACTTTAATGGTGTGCTTCAAAGAAACAATTGCTAGATCCTTTCACCTTTGTCGTTAATATTACCAAGCTGTTAGATATGTGGTTTGAATTAACTTTGAACATGTTGAAATATGTAGCATGTGTCTTTAACTCAGACGAAGATTCTAATTGCACAGGTTGTGTTCTAGCCAGTTGTGGTTTATTTGTTCAGAAACACAAATGTGAACTGCACTCTTATCACCAGAATATTGTACATGTTCAGTGATCTTTAAACAGCTCTGAAGTAATACTTGAACTTCATTTGAGTAGCACAAAGTTTACATAGCCCCTTTTCAATGTTCATTAGTTCTATTTGAGTTTTCTGTTTTCAAACACATGGGGGGTTCCTCTTGGAAAAATAGTATGTATTTTACTTTGGTATGTAGCAAAAGGCTTCCACTTCTGGAAGGGTTTTCTTGTTCTTAAACAGGGTCAGCCAGGTACCAGATTCTAAAAGAACACTTGTCCCCCCACCCCTCAAGTGGCCTTCTGACTGCACAAGAACGTGCTACTACCCTCTCTAGTCTCCCCTACTGTGAGAGGTCGGTGAAGTTGATGGAGGAAGTGCAAGGCTTGCTCTCTTTCCCACACCCCACTTAAAGCAGTTTTAAGATTTTCGGTCCAGTGCATACAGTCCCAATGCCGGCACACCGGAAGTTTGTATACTGGCCTCTTCTTGTCTTGTGCAGGAAATTTGAAACTGTCATCTGGAATAGGTTCCATCTCTTATGTGTGTTAGATCAAACCAAAGAAGCCCCCAGCCATGCCCAAATGCTGCTCCAAAAGCCTGCCTTCCAGTCCTTACAAAAACCTTGCAGGATTAAATGTGTTAACTTTTTTATTTTTGTACAGTTTCTAAGTGATTTTTGCTAGTGATGTTAAACTGAATTAAGTTTATTTGAGGGGTGTGAACACCTCCTCCATTTAAATAAACTGGTGACTTTCCTTTTATTTTTTAAAAGCAGAAACCCTTTGTGTGCCTCTCAATTTAAGGGTTTCTGATTACATTATTCTTAAGACCAGCATTGATTCTTTATATACAAAGATATGTTTTCCTTGTTTTTTTATTACTGTTTCAGAAGAAAATGAACTTTTTATTTTGCTCTGGACCCAGTAACTGCGCTGGTACATAGAAGCACTGAGAAAATAAACTTTTGTAACCACCTCTGACTGCTTTTGTATATCAAAGTTGATTACTTTTGAAATATTTGGATCTAGTTTCTAAGTTATTTTAGTGTTTTATATGTTCCCCCAAATTACTTTGAATCGGTCACCAGCATAAAGAGTTCTTGGTGATGCAATGGTGAGACTTGTAATGAGCAAAAAGCTACCTGGAGTAGCTCTTCTTTTCCTTCTTTCTTAGTAACCTGTTTTTTGATTACAGTAAGACATCACAGATTACCTGAAACCCCTTCCAGTATAACTAGGTCCTCCTTCCTTCCACATATAATTGCTTAATAGTTTGAAGAAACTGTTGGAAATGGGCATTTTATATGAAATGTATGGCTTTAAAATATCAAAAATGAGCAAAAGGAAATATATGAGAAGGTTTACATGGGTCTGTAAGGTATGGCTGTGGAAAGATATTGTAGTAGTTTTGACACTATTGTTATTACCTTTAAAATCATTTACCCAATAAAATGTTAAAACCAAGCTATTGTTTGTTGTTTGTTTATTTGACCTGACTCATCATAGGATCTTGGTCTCATAAATACTTCTGACTCAAAGGTTAACAGCTGAAGACTCTGAAATAATACAGTTAGGAACTGATATTGATTAAGTTCCAAATAGCACACGGGAAGTCTTACATGCCTGCAGCTGCTCCCTACTGTCTGATTTGTAGATGTCATCCTTTTGCCTAGTCCTGAATGCTACCTTGGTGATGCAGATTAACTTTTATTTGGACAATCTAACCTGGCCACAGATCTGAGGCAAGCATAAGACTTGAATTCCGGTGGGAGCTTAGCTGTGCTTAAGCCTGATCGGATATCTTCCAAATCAGTCAGTGGTTATTGGGCGTTTGCCCTTTGTGAGCTGGTGGCAGACAGTAGCAGTGCTGTCCATGAACACCACCCGATGAAGTGGGAACCCTTTCCTCTGCCATTAAGGGAGTCTTGGTCATTTTTTGAGTACAGGACAGACTCTGAAAATGTCCAAGTTGTGGCCACCCAGAGCCTGCATGCATTCATATACACACTAGGCACAACACACATAGACTTAGTACCAGTTACTTTTCAAGTTCCGGATTGGTACCTCCAACTTCAGCTTGAGGGAAATGCCTGAGTGTGTGGTAGGACAACTAGTGCTACTGACTTGCAAGGGCCAGATAAGAGCCTGCATCCAGAAAGGAAGCTCTTGGGGTGCCACTGCCGGCAGCTGCTGTTCTCTATGGACATTGTTGAAATACTTCTGGCTCTTTCTAAATCACTTGCTGTCTCACTTTCATTGTGCACATTCCAGGGTTAGTTGCTAGTTGAATATATGAAGGACAAATTTTCTGTTACATTGCCCCAAACTCCTGGTGCCATATCAATTTTATGACATGTGCTTATCTCAATCACGGTGGCTAAAATCAGCCATCTCGGCTCCAAGAGGACTACTGTGAGTTTGAATAGTTCTCCATTAAGGCAACCATCTGCTCAGGGTTTATTCATTTTCATCATTTGTGTTTAATGGGATGTAAGATTTTTTTAAATGATTTAGACTATTAATAGGTTCAGGTGGAATTAAATAATGAGGTCAGCATTTTATATATATATATATATATATATATATATATATATATATATGTGTGTGTGTGTGTGTTTGTGCATAAAATATATATAAAAGAAATATATATATAATATACATAAATATATAAAATAATATATAAATATATATAAAAGAAATATATATAAGTATATAAAATAATATATAAATATATATATGTATGTATGTATGTTAGTGGTTATGTTGAGGATATAATATTAGTGGTTCCCTCAATGATCTAGACAGATTTCAACTTCACTAATCACTTCACCTACCTAAATTCTTCCCAGAGTTTCTGCATTTCTTTTTAGATTTTATGCCCCACTGGACACCTTTTAAATAGCTCTACTGCTTCAGAGGGCAAGCACAGCATGTAGCGTGAGGCAATTCCTTTCTGTTGGTGGAAAATAGTGTCATATCCATGGGATCCTATCAGCATGAGCCAGAGAAAGTGCTGTGGGGAAATCACACTTAGTTCAGAGCTACCAGCCAGGAGAACCAGTGAATGACTGCCCACTCCCACTGGCTCTTCCCTATTTGTGCAGCTCCGACTGCATGAGCTGAGACAAGTGTGGGTTTAGGTTGGTTAAACTCTGATAGCTTCTCATCTGTTTGCCAAGGCTTTTCACCTTCAAGAGGAAAAACTGAATGGGAGAATGCTACTGAGGCAAGCCCTGCACATTTTTCTTTTCAGCTGCTACATTAAAAGGTCTTCCTTGGGGGCTGGGGCTGTAGCACAGTGGTGGAGCACCTGCCTCGCACTTGTGAGGCACTGGTTCGATCCTCAGCACCACATAAAAATATATAAATAAAGATACTGTGTCCATCTACAACTAAAAAATATTTTTGAAAAGGCCTTCCTTGATATATGTGGTCTCATGGCATGATCTAATGTTCCAGACTCCAAGCCTAATGATAGAAATCTTTCAAGAAATGGAAGCCTTAGAAGAACTGTTCAGAAGTGAGTTTACCTTCTGATCCCCAAAACTTAATTATAACTTTATACAATGCCATACACCTATAATCCCAGTGGCTATGGAGGCTGAGGCAGGAGGATTGTGAGTTCAAAACTAGTATCAGCAACTTAGCAAGACCCTAAGCACCTTAGTGAGACCCTGTCTCTAAATAAAATACAAAAAGGGCTTGGGATTGAGTGGTTGAGTGCCCCTGGGTTCAATTCTCCAGCACCAAAAAATAAAAAAAAAAAAAAACCTTCAGGACTGTAAAGTGTAGCTCAGTGATAGAGTGCTTGCCTAAGGTTTGAGGCCCTGGATTTGATCTCCAGCACTGCAAAAAATATCACCCCCTCTTGATGTACAGTAGATACCCCTTATCTGCAGTGAATATATTTCAAGATCCCCAGGGGATGCCTGAAACTGCAGGTAGTACCAAACCCTAAAAATACACTAGGGCTTTCCCTTGTGCATACCTATGGTATAGTTTAGGCACAGAGGTTAATAATAATAAAATAGAACAATTACAACAATATACTGTAATAAAATTGACAGCATCACTGCTCTTCAATTTGGGGCCATTAAGTAAAATAAGGGTTACCTGACCACAAACACTGCAGTACTATAACAATCTGATAACTGAGATGGCTGCTAAGTGACCGACTTGTGTGTAGGATATAGATTGTGGATATGCTGGAAAAGGGATGATTCACATCCTGAGCAGGAGGAAGCAGGATGATAGGCAATTTCACCATACTACTCAGTATGCAATTTAAAACTTAAGAATTGGGAGGGGGGCGTTGGGGGTTACTGGGAATTGAACTCAGGGGTACTGGACCACTGAGCCACATCCCCAGCCCTATTTTGTACTTTATTTAGAGACAGGGTCTCACTAAGTTGCTTAGCACCTCACTTTTGCTGAGGCTGGCTTTGAATTTGTGATCCTCCTGTCTCAGCCGCCCCACCCCAATACTTGTTTATTTCTTGAAATTTCCACATAATAACTTTTGAACCATGTTGACTGCAGCAACTGAAATCCCAGAAAGCAAAATAATACACATGGTGGAGATTATTATTGACTATCTCAAATTGCTTCAACAGACCCACCCAGAGAGCTGGTGTAGGACATGTGCTTTACAAAAACACTGATCTGCCCTTGGAGATTTCCATTATGGCAGATGATTACCTAACTTAACACAGGTGAGATGTAGAGTTGCTAAGGCTGGATCATGCAGTTGGGTAGTGGCTGCATTATATGACTCTGCTCACCAACCGCCACGGCATCCCTCTCATTCTAACAGGATTCATCCAGACCACAAGGAGCAGATAATTTCTTCACGCATTAATCTCCCTCCATGGTGGAAGCGACACTCATTTTTTCATCAAAATCTTAGATGATACCTTATTATGTTAAAAACATGAGATTAAAATCAGTATTTCATTGCTATAAGATACAAATGTATGCCAATTTCTGAGAACAACAGGGCTGTTTTAATGCCTATAAAAAATGTGTTATGGGGGTGATGGGTAGAAGTGGCAGTTCCAGTCTCAGGACTCTAGTTCTATATTTTGAATTGATTGATTGTACAACAGCAAGAAGGTCTTGATTTTCATAGAGAAGGAACTAGCTATCTTACTTGCATAATTTTATGAAAGTGGGTACATAGCTGGGCATGGTGCCACACGCCTGTAATCCCCATGGCTCAGGAGTCTGAGGGAGGAAGACTGCAAGTTCAAGGCCAGCCTCAGCAAGTTAGCAAGGTCCCAAGTGATTTAATGAGACCCTATCTCAAAATAATAAAAGGATGTGGCTCAGTGGTTAAGCATCTCTGGGTTTAATGCCTGGTACCAAAAAAAAAAAAAAAAAAAGTGGGTACATATAGGCTTAAGTTGTGAAAATCCAGTGCAGTCACGACATTCTGAACCAATGAGTCAAGGCTTGCAAAAATTCATACAGGAAGAAGCATCACTCCCAAGGTTTCAAAACAGAAATGAGTCAACTCACAGCTCTTAACAATTGGTGGTCTTCAATTGCTATTCTGGATGTGACACATTAGGTGTCTGTTAAGTGTTTTCTTCCATTTTTATTACAGTTTTAAAATAAAACACATAATGTGTTTTCTGAATTATATGTTTAAGAAAATTTAGAGCAATTCCAACAGGACCCTGGATCTCACAAGGCAATCTGAAAACCATTACTGGAGCCTCAACACTCCCAGTTATTTTGAGAGCCTTTGGGAAGCCATTATTTGATGCAATGATAGGGTTTTTTTTTGGTTTTTTTTTTTTTTGGCCTTTTCCTCCCAAATGTCAGGCTCACTGTGATCCATCAATATTTATTGAGTGCCTGTCCCCAAGAGGCACAGAACCGTGCTTGGTTTCAGAATGAATATAGTATCATTACGTAAGACAAATTAACAGTCTACTGTTTGAGCTAAGAGTTGGGAGGGGGATATAAGAAGTTTGGTCTAGTTGGAAAAAGTCCTTCAGACTGGGCCCCAGGCAACAGTGGGCTGGCTTTACAGGGTTTCACTAAATGACTTCCATCTCTGAGCGGCTAGGGCACAGTTGTATCTGCCCCTTTGGGAAATGGCCTTTTATGCAGGGGTGAGGGGGCTCACCAACATGCCAGCACCACAGGATTTGTGATTAGAGGAGGAGATCATTTCTATTCCCACAATGTGTCTCTTTTGCTCCTTAGCAGGAATGTGCAAGGTGGTTGGGAGAGAAGTTAGGAAATTTTATAGGAAATATATTTATGGACATGCAGAATAGTATATGAGAGCTGAAAGTTGTGTTCTATACTGCAAAGCTGCCTTCTGAGAGGCGTCAGGCCTTCCTGTGACCAGGGTAGAGATGAGACAGAATTTGCTGCAGAGACTTCCTTGAGGCGTAGGGAGGAGAAGAAAGTTTACAGTACACTAACTGGTCAAACAATCATCGCACAGGTGGTGAGGAGTCCTTGCGTGGGGCAGGAGGAGGGTAAATGACAAGGAAAGGGAAATTAGAGTAGCCTTCTGAATCGCCTGCTATGTGGGAAGGGCAGGAAGGCAGTATTTGGGATATTGTAAAACAGAAAGCACAACTGGTACCCAATAGCATGTTTAAATCACATTTTAACTGACAGAAAGCTGGGGAGAATCACAGCCATTGCTTGAACATCAGGTGGATTTAAAACTAGGAGTTGCTAAGTCATGTCATGAAACTTGTATTTCCACCTAAGTGGTATTCCAGAATGATCCCAGGTTACCATATGTGCCAAAATACATAAGTGGATCTGTGTGTATTCACATGGGAGATAGGGTCTGGCCAGGCAGCTGGATGGAGCAATTATATTTCCCATTCCCACATATCCTGGGAGAATTAAAAAGGTGTCTTTTATCCAGAATAAAAAAAGTACTTGGACTGGAAAGTGTGGAAAACCCCACCTTTTTAAGGACTATACTGGTATGAGTAATGCAAACATTTCCCTAAACTTTTACTGCAAACATCCAAATGAATTCCAGGAACTCTACTTGGAGACATTGCCACGTTGCTGGCACAGACCTCAGCAATGGCCTCTTTCCCAGAATTGTGGTTAAGGGCAGAGCTGGGTGGCTATAGTGACCTGTGTACATAAAGTGCTGCCCCTTGGTGATTTGGTTCTTGTTTTTCTTGCCTAGCACATTTAGTGTTCCATGGTACTCATGAATGATGGGTTTAAAAGTGAAACACGGGGCCAGTGGAGTGGTTAAATTGGATGGAATTGCTCCTGTAGGGTACATAGGTCTAATTGGCTCCTTCATCCCCCATTTGGATTTGTACCGCTCTGGGAGACTCTGCAGCCTCGAAGGTCAAATAGACATTGCAAACAATCATCCCCAGGCTGAAAAAGTGAATGCAACATCCTTTGCTTTAGGGAAGGTTAGACAGCAGGTCCTGTGAGAAGGGTGCACAGAGTACTTGAAAGCACAAAAGAAACTCCTTTATTTTCAACCCCTTTTGGGGACAGTATCTTTTATTGAGATGAAATTCACATAAAATACAACTCGTCATTTTACACAATTCTCACCATTTATTGTATTTGTAATATTATACAACCACCAGGTCTCTTTTTCAAACCATATTAATGACTCCATAAAAACATTCCATATTAAAAAAAAACAACATTCCATATCCAGGAAGAAAGGCCACTCTCCAACCCTCACTCTCAACCTCTAAAAATTAACCTCCAATCTTCCATCTCTCTGAATTTGCCTATTCTGTGTGTGTGTGTGTGTGTGTGTTTGTGTGTGTGTGTGTGTGTGTGTGTGTGTGTGTGGAGTTACAGAATGTATGACCTTTGTATGCAACTTCTTTCACTTAGTGTAATATTTTCAATGTCTGTCTAAGTTGTAGCATATTTTAGTTCTATGTGCCTTTTTATGGCTGAATAATACTTCATATACACTATGGTTCACCATAATGAACATTTGGGTTGTTTTTACCTTTTGGCCATTAGGAACACTGCTGCCATAAACTGTCATGTACAAATTTCTGTGTGAGCACATGCTTTCATTTCTCTCGAGTACATACTTTGGAGTGAAATTACTAAGTCATATGGTTCTTCTATGTTTAACTTCTTGAGGAACCACCAAACTACATTCCAGCATGGCTCCATCATTTGCATTCTCACCAGTCATGTATATGATATCCTATTACTTACCTTCACCATTATTTCCTTTTTAAAAAATTAACTGGGGCTGGGGATGTGGCTCAAGTGGTAGTGCTCTTGCCTGGCATGTGCAGGGCACTGGGTTCGATCCTCAGCACCACATAAAAATAAAATAAAGATGTTGTGTCCACCAAAAACTAAAAAATAAATATTAAAAAATTCTCTCTCTCTCTCTCTCTCTCTCTCTCTCTCTCTCTCTCTCTCTCTCTTTCTCTTTCTCTCTCGCTAAGAAAAAAAAAAAGAAAGAACGTCATCCTGCCTGACCAATGTGATTCTGCAACCTGTGCACTCAAAAAAAAAAAAAAAAGAGAAATTACACCCCATCTGATTCAAATTCAATGTCAAGATCATTGTACTGTCATGTGTAACTAAGTAAAACAAATTTAAAAATTATAAAAAAAGTTAAAAGAAAAAAAATAATGTCATCTTGGTAGATGTGAAGTTATTATATAATTTTTACAGTTTGGATAAGTGTCCTCCAAAGGCCCATGTGTTAAAGGCTTGGTTCCCAGCCTGTGATGCTATAGGGAGGTGGTGGAACTTTGAAGGGTGGGACATAATGCAAGGAAGTCCAGTTGCTGAAAGGCGATATTGGACCTAGTCCCTTTCCTCTGCCTTTGCTTCCCAGCTGCCATAAGGTAAGCCTCTTCCTCCACCACTCACTGCCACTGTGATGTGCTGCCTCACCACAGTCCCACAAGAAACAAGCCAACCGACCATGGACCAAAACCTCCAAAACTGTGAGCCAAAATAACCATTACCTCCTTAAAAAGCGACTATCTCAGGTGTTCAGTACAGTAACAGGAAGCTGACAAACACATTATGGTTTTCATTGGCATCCCCCTAATGACTTGAGGTGTTGGTCTCTTTTCCCTGTGCTTACTGGTCATTTGAATATCCTCTTCAGAGAAATGTCTACTCAAGTTCTTTGCCCCAATTTTTCATTAACAGGAATAACTTTATTTCCATATTTACACCAAAGTAGAAATTGTTTCATTATGAAATCATGACCAACTTACTGAGAGTATAATCATTTTGAAAAATAATTTATGTGTGTGCTTTATATTCATTTAGACTTTAGATTCGTAAGTGGAGTGACCACAGCTGTATCAGTTACATAGCTCAATAACTGCTTGTTGAATGCTTGTTGCTTTAAATATGAGGCCTTGCCTTTGTCTAGTTTTTAATTGTGTTTTTGCTGTTGAGTTCTAAGAATTTGTCATATTTAACTATCATTAGATATATGATTTGCAAATCTGTTCTATTTGTGTAGTTTGTCTTTTTCACATTCTTGATTGACACACCATGATCATCCAAATCCATAGTTTACATTAGGGGTTACTCTTGGTATCACACATTCTATGAGTTTTGATAAGTGTATTATGAAAAGTAGTAACTATTATAGTATCATACAGAATGTATTTTTTATAGGTAGACACAATATCTTTTTTAAATTTTTTTTTATGTGGTGCTGAGGATCGAACCCAATGCCTCACACATGGTAGGCGAGCACTCTACCTCTGAGCCACAACCCCAGTCCTCATACAGAATGTTTTCATTGCCCTAAAGTTCCTGTGTTAGCCAGGCACGGTGGTGCATGCCTGTAATCCCAGCAGCTCAGGAGGCTGAGACAGGAGGATTGTGAGTTCAAAGCCAACCTCAGCAACTTAATGAGGCCCTAAGCAACTCAGTGAGACCCTGTCTCTAAATAAAACACAAAAAGGGCTGGGGATGTGGCTCAGTGGTTATGTACCCCTGAGTTCAACCCCTAGAACAACAACAAAAAAAATCCTGTGCTTAGCCTGTTCATACCTTCCTCTCCCAACACCTGGAAACCACTGACTCACCTTGATCATCCCCTTTTAATAACTATGACAACCAACATTTATTGAGTGCTTACTATGAGCTAAGAACCATGTGCATATATTTTTCAATAGCCTCTTGAATAAGAATGCAGATAGTAGAGGATAGGAAAGGTAGCAGAATACAACAGTTGCTAATAGGGCATTATGTAAAAATGTGGATGTGTAACCGATGTGATTCTGCAATCTGTATTGGGGATAAAAATGGGAGTGCATAACCCACTTGAGTCTACTGTATGAAATATGATATGTCAAGAGCTTTGTAATGTTTTGAACTACCAATAAAAAATTTTAAAAAAAGAATGCAGTTTAAAGAAATTGTCACTTATTCATGGTCACCTAGCTATAAAGTGGCAAAATAAGGTTTCAAACCAAGTTTGTTGGGCTTCAAAGAATGAGCACTTTACCATCCACTCTTTGTCTTGATGAGGATGATGCTGGTGACAGTGGTGGTGGTGATGGTAGTGGTGGTGTCTAACATAGAAGTAGTGCTTACAATGTGTTTCCAGGCAGTGTACCAACTGTGTTCTGTATTTTATCTATTCAATCCTTACAACAGCACTAGGAAGTATATACCATTGTTATTGCCCCATTATAGATAAGTAAATGGATACTCAGAAAGGTTAGGTAACATCTCCCTTGAGTGCACAGAATCTACCAAGTGGAAGATTAGTGACCATCATGGAAGACTTAATTTTGACAATCCACCATCTCTGCCTAGGGCTGGAGATAGTAATATGTAGAACTGAGTCTCATTGGTTGGCTTGTCTTTGAATTTCAAAATCTGGGTATCCACCTTGACATGATTTGACTATTGCTTTTATAAGGATACATGAGGTCTGATGGCAATGTTCTGTGATGGGCAGGGCACACTGTGCTCTTGGCTGTCCAGCCTTAGTTGTTGTCTTTCTAGTCAGGGGGAGACTGCCCCCAGGCTTCTGGGTATACAACTAGAGCTCAGAAATAGCCCCCTAATCGGCCTCATCAGCTTTGAAGAAGGCCACCGCAGGAGGGGTCTAAGTAGGCCACCACTTTAACCCAGTTACATGAGGGCAGCTATAATCTGGGCTGATCATGTCTTACTAAGCTCTCTAGGGGAAAAATGTCCAAAAGCTGCTTCTTGCATCCAAGTATCCCTGGATTGCACTGCAGACACTCCCTTTCCCCTCTGGAAGAACATGACCTAGAGGTTACAAGGGCAGAGCTTAATTTGAGTGGCTACCAGGATTGAGGAAAGGCTGGTGGCAGTTTACAACTGCAATGAAATACCCATGGCTCTGGCTGTTCTAGGCCAAAGTGCTGTTTTTCCTTGAAAGGCCCACAGGCTAACCTTCCTCTACCTCATTTGAGGAGGCAAGGAAATTATTGTCTTCCTCTTTGGGGCCAGACAGCCACTCGAGTCAGACCAGCAGGTTCCGGACAGGCTGGGCCCTGACTCCCCTGTGTCCCCACTCCCGCCAGCTCACCTCACATCTGGCAATGACTAGCCCTGAAAGTTCCTGAGGGAAGCAGGCTGAGCTGTCTGGCCAAGCTGTGGTTGGGAAATAATGAACCAGAGCTCTACTGGGGCCTGCTTGGCCTAGTTTGTCTCGCTCCCTCCCTGTCGACTGTCATGGGGGGCTTCCTCATGCAGGTGCACTCTGCCTCCTCCCTCACACATTCCACAAACCATCTGTCCCAAGAGACAGCTCAACAAAGTGGGCCCCACTCTGGGCAGGAAGCAGAAAGCTTGCCTGGCCTAGGTGGATGCTGGCAAGGAAGAAAGAGAGGATGGAGTGTTAGAATGAGGCCATATGCTAAAAATTTGTTTATACATTTTTCCAAAGGAGTTTCCTCTAGCAGGAAGGTGACTTTAATAGGGGAGGAGGAAGTGGAATCCAAGCTAACAATTACACTATTGCATTGACTCTAGGCACCTAAGGTTGTAAGGTGCCCATTATTTTATGTACTGCTGAAAGACAAAAAGAGTTGCTGATTAAGCTGTGTCATGTAACTACAAGGTATGTCCCAATTTAGAGATATTAAAACATTAAAAACTGTGTCACAGAGTCAATGAAATAGAGAAAAATTCCTTAAAACTGAGATAGCAACACACACACACACACACACACACGTGTGTGTGTGTGTGTGTGTGTGTGTGTGTGTGTGGTGTGCAAACATACCCCACAAGCATGCAGGACACATTAAAGCACAATGGCAAGAGCAGTCAAATCCCCAGCAGGAAGCTGGGCATGGTGGTGCATGCCTATAATCCCAATGACTTGGGAGGCTGAGCAACTCAGTGAGACCCTATCTCTAAATAAAACACAAAAAAAGGACTGGGGATGTGGCTCAGTGGCTAAACACATCTGGGTTCAATCCGTAGTACCAATACAAAACAAAACAAAACAAAACAAACAGAAAACCAGCAGGCCTTTATACTAGAAGGGGCTTGGTAAGCTCATTGGAAATAAGGATCACTTACATTGGACAGGTAGGACAGTTTGTAAAGCCCTTTCAACACCCAGTTATCTCACAGGATTCCTCCTATAGGGCAGGCAGGACAAGGGTATTTATAACCCTTATACATAGGGGGTTCAGGGAGATCTGACTTTGCCAAGGGCACAGAGCACTGAGGAGGGGGAGAAGAGGGATGGAAGGCCCTGTCCATGGAGTTTCTGCAGCATTTGTCTGACTTCTACAAGATACCACTATTCAAGAGAGGGCTAGGCAAGCTGGCTGTGGTGGCACATGCCTATGATCCCAGTAGCTCAGGATACTCAGGCAGGAGGATTGCAAGATCAAAGCTAGCCTCAGCAACTTAGTGAGGCCATAAGCAACTTAGGAAGACCTTGTCTCTAAATAAAAAGTAAAAAAGGCTGAGGATGTGGCTCACAGGTTAAGCATCACTAGGTTAAATCCCTAGTACAAGAAGAGGTCAGTAGGGACACAGCTAGTGAGGATGTGAATAAATGGCTTTTAAAACCTTTTCCAGATAAAATTACTTTCAAAACCTCAATATGCCAAACAGGAGAAAAGTGGAGTTATTCTAGGTGAAGCAACGGGAAAGGCCATAAGGTCACCTGCTCTGATCCCACCAATTCCCAATCATGGAGGAGACCTCGAAGGTAGTTTCCTAGAATCTCTGAGGTGCTGAGGAACATTTTCTCATCCTCTGGAGGAAGGGGACTTCAAGTGTACTGGTAATGCTCCTTTTTCCTAAGCTGAATTAGACATTATTCTTCATATTTTTTGTAAGTCTTAAAGGTTTCACTTTAGCAAAAGGCACTGGTAAGGTCCAGTTAAAAGATGACTCAGAACATGGAAGATTGAAGTAAATGCCAAAAAACATTTGCTTGAGTTATGAGCTTGGGTGAGGGTTGGCACTGAGAGTTTTAAAGCTCTCCAGGTGATTAATATGCAACAAAATTTATAAGCCGCTGTATTAGAGATATCTTGTCAGCTCTGGCATGTTGAAATCTAATGGTATGTCCTTGAGTATACACAATATCCTCTCTGTTCTCATGGGGCAGGATGCTTGAGACCCAGGGTCTTTTTAAAATGCAATAGTGCCAGGTGCAGTGGTGCATGCCTGTAATCCCAGCGGCTCAGGAGGCTGAGGCAACAGGATCACAAGTTCAAAGCCAGCCTCAGCAAAAGCAAGGTGCTAAGCAACTCAGTGAGATCCTGTCTCTAAATAAAGATATTTTTAAAAGGGCTGGGGATGTGGCTCAGTGATTAGGCGCCCCTGGGTTCAATCCCTGATATCAAAAAAGAAAAATGCAATAGCAATAAGCTTAGTGTTCCTGAGTATGGGGGAAGCAAGAGCTTAAGGCAGAGCAAAGGCAAGCTGGTGCCACCTCTGCAGGCCCCTGGAATGGAGAGAGGAAGGGTAGAAGCCAGTAGGGGGCAGAGGTGAGGCTAGGATTGAGTTGTGGAACAGAATAGACCAGTGTCTGGTGCTATTGGTACTGTTTGCCAACACAGATATGTCAAGGAAGCATCTGCCCTACTCACTGAGACCTGCCTGATTGTGAGACTTAGAGGCTGTTGGGGGGCTGCCATGCAGAAGTTGCAGAAAGGGACTTAAGTCTGCTGTGGAAGGCACCCATTAGTAACAGGGGCATCATCTCCTACTACATCTATGGGAGGCTTGTAAACTCCTGTGCCCAACATCTAAGACATCCAAGGTGTGCAATCTCCATGTTGGGCAGAATGCTGATGGTGGGAGGGGGCGAGTGTGTTGTGTGGGCAGTAACAGAGGCCTTGACTTTGGATAAGGCTAGACTTGACTGTTGCCAATGTTAGCAAGCCACATCAGAGTGGCATCTATGTATCTCTTCCTCTTCTGGCCTTGGCAAACCATGACAAACTGGAAAAAACTCACTGAGAGATCAGGTTGTAACCATCCCAAGCTGCACCCTTTCCCACTGAGGGGTAGGTGACACATTCCATGGGATGGTGGGGCTTTTGCCATTGCAAACACCAACTCTATGTACCCTGAGAAAGGAAAAGGGTGGCCCAGTTGTGACTGAACAGCTAGCAAGGTTATGGAAAAGCAGCTGGCCACTCTGGCTGCCCACCTGGACAGAGGTCTGGGAAGGCATGAGGTGGAAAAGTTATTAGCCCTTACTGCTCTTCCCTCACAATAGCACCCCCCTGTCCAGGATACCAACTACATAGAGCCCTGCAGAAAAGCAGGATGGGGCTCATAAGTGATGGGCTTGAGGGGCCCATGCAAACCACAGCAGCCCAAGAAAACCAATGAGAAGTGCAAGGGGTTATGCCACTAAGGGTTCTCTCTCAGGTACCAATATCTCCCACCATTTCTAGCATTCAGAAATAAGATTCTTGTTCACTGAATACCCTCATGGGGTGGGGTGGGGGGTGCCGAAAATGGAACCCAGGGCTTCACACAGGCTGTGTTTGTGTGCTTTGCCACTGAGCTACACCCTCAACTCCTCACTTAGTACCTTCTGCGAACTGGGTCCTGTACCAAGGGCTGGAGAATGAATTAGACCCCACCCTTCCTTCAAGGAGCCCAGTGTCCAGAAGTGAGTTACTTAAGAGGGAAGTAAATAGTGCCCAGAGTAGGCACCAGATGCTGTAGGGGCAAAGTGCAGAGGTGTCCAACACAGAGTGGAGCTTGGGGAGGGCTGCACAGAGGAGCTGAGATATTAGGAGGACGAAGGAGGCTGTGGCTAAGAGAACACTGCAAAGGGAAAGAAAGGCAAGGAAGCAGGAAATGGCATGGTGTGACAAAGTGAGAGCATTATGGCTGGAGCAAAGTGTCTCTGTGCATGGTTCTTTTGGAAACATGGGGGTGAGATGAAACTGAAGATGTTTGAAGAGTCCAGAACCTGGGTGCCACACTAAGGAGCCTGAGCTCTATCCTCTAGTCAAAGGCACAGAGCAGTAATGCAGTCACATTTGCATTTGAGACCACTGCCTGCAGAGAAGAACAGACCAGAGTGGAGATGGGCAGCAAGGGCAGATGCACTAGCCCACGGGAGGGATGGCGATGGCCTTGGTGGCTGGTCTTAAGCTCTCTTCTTGAAAAGGAAGATGTAGAAAAGCCAGGAGACCACCTTTCCTCACTTTCTCTCCACCAGCCTCTTTCTGTCTCCCCAGCTCTTGCATGGCCCCCCTTCCTCTCACACTTCTGGTTCTGTTCTGAGGCTGCCCAGGGTTGGACCTTGACTCCCCTGCTTGTGCAATTGTGGCTCACGCCGTTCTCTCTCTTGTCCATACCTCACTGCCCAATTCTTCTCTTTCTTCAATACAGACTGGAGGTCCCTAAGCAGTGATCTCCCTAGTAATCCCAGAACACCAAAAAGGCAGTGGAGCCCAGAAGCACATGGGCACTGAGGTCTAATGAAACTGCTTTCTAGTCCCAGGCCCTCCATGTATTACCGAACCTTAGTTTACTCATTCTGCTTGCCAATCAGGAACAGCATTATCAAACAGCTTCCAGACTGGCTGTGGGGATTGTCAGAGGTGCACATGCAGGTATGCATGTGCATATGGAAAGGGACTTAGCACCTGGCACACAGTTGTGTAGCTACTGCTTTGCAGATGGAGAATCTGAAGCTGGGAGAGAGGGAATGGCTTTCCCAAGCTGGTAAGTTTTCTACTGCAGGACTGGAGAGCTCTGCCTCTCTCAGAGTTGGGTGCCCAACTACTGGCAAATGGTGAGATCTGCTTACACTGGCTGTTGTGCTGCTTAGCTGTGACCCTTCTGGAAGCAGCACTACTGGCTAAAAGATGGATCAGGGCCTGTCTGGTGTAAAGGCATTAGGACCCAGTGGTCTTGGAAAAGCAGGTCTAACTGTTCCTGAATGGCAGGGTTATTTTCACTCACTCTTCTCCAAGGTGATATTTTGACCCTTGTTGGGAACAGCCCAATTCCCTGCTAGCAACACTGACATACAGGTCCCTGGGTGGAGTGGACCTGAACATGATGCTTTTGATTTTTTGATCTCAGTCCCTCAGCCTGGCCCAGAATACCACGAGTCCAGGAGGCCAGCAAATGTCCCCAGAGGGCAAACCCTGCTAAGAGAAAATGGCCCACTGGATTCCTGGAAGCCAGGCAGTGTGTGGGAATAAGGAGTGTAGCCACACTGCTCCAGGGCAGAGCTCTACTGAGAGCCAGCCACCCTTTGGGGAGGGGGTGTCCTCCAAGTATGCAAGGCCAACAAATGATTCCTTTTGTCTACTCTTCAAAGCAGAGGGCCTTCTTAAAGGATTCTGAGAAGCAGGGCCAGGACTCCTGGGTTCTCATAAGTCTTTTAATAATAGTAAAAGAAGAAAACAATTGTAGCAATAAGTCCCATTGTTAGGGTTCCTTTTCATTCAGGGATCTTCAAGAAGAGAAACATCAGAGACTAAGATTCAGAATGCTAAATACACAAATTAAGGACAATTTATTTCCAAAGGTGACTGCAGAAATCATTTCATTACAATCAAAAAGGTTTTACAAAACAGAGGAAACACATTACAAAATATCCCAAGAGGTGAGGAAACTGGTGGGGGGGGGCACAGAGCACCCAAGAACCAGCCTGATAAAGAGGCTCACCCTGCTGCTCTCTAGGGAGGTTACAAACACTGGTTCTGAAGGGAGGCACTGCATGGGGGCGGGAGGGGTGGGGGAGGGGTGGACCCAGTGCACAGCAATCCCAGCCTGGGGACAAGGAAGGATGGGGAATAGTAAGAGGGGCAGAGGCATTTGCCAATGTCCCAGCAGAAATAGTTACATATCAGCCTATCTTATTCTCTTTGCTACAATAATACCAATATAAATGCAGAAGTCTTTAAAATGTTACACAACATTGATACTAAAAGAAAGCAAAGAGTTTCCAAAACAACACTTTTGCTTGAAATGACTTTTTGTTTTGTTTTTCATGGGATTTTTTTTGTATCCGTTTAGTGCCACCAGTAGCAAGCCAGTGTACAAAAATGTTACAGACAAGGGGAACAGCAAGAGACTAGGTTTTCCTGAGCACAAATGGGCTCATTCTTTATACACAAGAGGAAGGCTCATGCCCTCTCCCAGGATCCCCACCTCAAAGAGGGCAGAGCCGCAACCAGGAAGCCCCTTCCAAGGTGTGGGCCTTGCCAAGGAGCCTGCAGGGCCTGTAGGAGTCCCTCCCATGTGC
Source organism: Callospermophilus lateralis (assembly GCF_048772815.1). Classification (NCBI taxonomy): domain Eukaryota; kingdom Metazoa; phylum Chordata; class Mammalia; order Rodentia; family Sciuridae; genus Callospermophilus; species Callospermophilus lateralis. Next base: position 88,396,612 of record NC_135325.1, on the reverse strand, counting down.
CTGCTCCCAGCTGACCAAAACCAACACCAGTGTCTTGTCCTACATTGTGACGCATGGCCTTTTCCCCTCCCTCCTCTACCTCCCCTTCAGTAGAAACCATCTAGAAACCCCTCTTCCACAGAAGATAGATGGTGCTAGGTCACTGCCCACAAATCCAGAAGAGGCAGAGGGAAGAGGGAAGGGCACTTTTGCTACCTCATGAGTACCCAGCTCATGCCCAGGGCATCCCCCATCCCTGACTCCAGTGCAGAGACCTGCTGACACTGAGCTATCTGTGGGGAGCTGTGCCCATGTCACAAAACACCGAATCATCAATAGTCACACATATCACAACCTGATGGAGGCTACAGCAAAAGGGATGATCTGTCGGCTGGACTGAGGTACTGTACTGTACATTAAAGTGTGCCAGCTGCCCGTCTTACCCCAAGGGACCCGCACACAGCTTCTGTGAGTGCTACCGAGTCCCCAGAGAGACAGAGGTTTGGGGAGGCAGAGTTTGTGGCTTCAGAACACCACAGGCGGACAGAGGAGCACATCACCGCCTTGCAGAGCAAGCTGTGCCAGATCTTTGGTGTACAAAACCAAACACTATGGGGAGGACCTGAAGCAGACACGACCAGCTCTCTGCTATTCAGAGTGGAGGTCGCAAGTTGGCCAGCTCAACAGACTGTCCTTGGCTCAGATCCTTGACCAAGGCCACCTGGGGGCCTGACTGAGCATTGGTTTCCCTTCCTGGGGCTGTCTGAAAGGCAGCTGGCCACTTCCACATACTCTTACACACTGGCAGACAGCATCGGGAAGCTGGGCCAGGGTGCTTGGGGCACAGCCTCAGCTCAGACAGGAAAGCCCTTAGGAGGAACTGGGAAGCCAGGGCCCTCTGATCCCTGGGTGTGCAAACTGTGGCTTCTCCCTCACTTCTGTACTAGAGCCGACGACAGCCGTCAGTCTGCTGTGGGACAGGTATGGGGGCCACTCCCAAGGCATGCTATCTTGCCTCTGATCAAGTTACCTCTCTCCAGGTGGGCTAGGCCCCAGGTAAGGGAGAGACACGGACCAGTTCTGATGCCTACTGCTCCACAATACCCCAAAGAGAGGGCAAGACTCCTTGTGGAACCCGTAGATGGGGCCCATTATCTGTTCCTTCAACTTCCATGATCATGAGCCAGACTGCCTCTTTGCTTCTCCCCTTCACCTAACAGGTATAAGGAGAAAGTAGCTTTCACTTTCTTCTTCCTTCCAAGCACCAGAAAATACACGCCAAAATGGGGTGCTGAGCTGTAACCAGGGCAGTGTGGGGAAAGCCCGAGATGACTGGAAATCTGTGCCATGCCACAGAAAGAGGGAGGAAGAGTAGGCCTACTGTCACACCACTGTGGCATTCTAGGGCTGGTCCCCAGTTGAGACATAGATCCTCTGCCTATAGTGGCTCCACGTTCTGGGAGGGGCCAGGCCAGGTCTCCAGGGACTCTTCTTTCCACCCTCACCTTTTCTGAAGTGGTCAATGGGCACCAAGACCTCACACATTTCCTCACTTGTCACTCCTACATATAGCAGCTTGATGGCGGGCAGGGTGAATCCAGCTGCTCAAGAGGTCCCTCTTCTGGAGGGTAACCCTACAGTGAGAGGCACTAAGAAAAGCTTGGCCCCGCCTCCAAGATGGCAGGAAATGATGGTTATGGATCACAAGGGGCTCATGGGCACTCAATGTTCTCCTCTGCTGCTCTCTGTGCTCTTGCCAGCAGGCATCTTCTGATGGATGGTCCCTCCTGGGGTTGCTTCCCTGGGTCTCAGCTTATTCAGAGATTCTCCTGCATGGCACTGCCTCCTAGAGGTCCATTTACTAAAATCATGACCACCTTTGCCAGAAGTACAATCTAGGTCTAATACAAGAAAGCTTAAAATACTGGAACTGGCCCACAGCAATGAGGATTTCTAGAGTGGTGAAGGGGAGGGGAGGCTTGCAGGAGCTTGCTTTTCTGTTCTTAAGCAGACCTGACCCTAGTAGGAGTCAGCAAGGTGTCAGCAGCCATGCGGCTACTTCTTGAGGTGCTCGCACAACTGAGTGCAAGTCTGTCAACAAAAGCTCCTCCTTTTGGAGCGCTTGAACCCCTGGGGACCTATCCCTTGACAGCTCCCTTTTGACCTAGACATGGGCTTTTGAGAGGGCAGGGTGGGAAATTTGTGACACTTCCCACATTGAACAATTCAGCAGAGTCTGGCTGTACTGAAGAAACCTGGCCCTGGGGAAATAACACTGGCTGGAGTTTCAGCTTCCCAAACCAGGGCGAGACCACACCCTGCAAACCCCAGAAAAGGATCTATAGGACCTTCCAGAAATAGGCCCTGATGCAATGGTTCTCCCAACTCAAGCATCCAAAAACAAACAAGTAAAACAACCCCAAGCCCCAACTCCAGCTCACTCTTCCTTGAAGCTGCCTAAGAGACAGAGACACAGAAACCAAAAGAGAGGACAAGAACAAGTTGAAGGGGCACTGGAGATTTGGATGGTATCTATTATCAACATGAATGTGGAGAATGATTCAAATCACAGTTTTCTCAAGTTACCACTTCCATTGATTGATTTCTTAATTCGTGTGCTCACTTCTGATTGAGATGTGGGTCAGGTCTCAGCTCTCACGGGCAGATTGCACAGGGTCCCGCCTGGCACTGTGTACATTTCTACCCTGTTTGCTGTGGATTCAACATCACCACAGTTCAATAGGCCCCTTGGTGGAATCTTGCCCTAAGGCTGGTAGTGCCCTCCACTCCTCAGTGCCCTCCACTCCTCCCCCGGGCAGCATCCTAGAGGGAGTGGCTGGGCAGCTCCCTGCTTTGAGTCATGGGACACCAATGGGAAGAATCTGGCCAGTTCTATTTTGACCACTATGTGGGAAATCCCTTGGCTCTGGGCTTGCCGCTGGTATAGATAAAAGGCTTGAGTCCCCTTCCAATGGGGGCTGTGCTGGAGACAAAGGGGGATCCCAGCATGAGCATGGAGGTCCCTGGCAGTGGAGAAATGAAACACAACCTGATCTCGCTGCTGTGATACTGCAAGAATTACTGCTTGTTGTTCCCTGCCTCTTCAACCAGCTGTTGTTAAAGCACCAACAAGCAGAGCAAGGGAGCCAGACTACCATCTCCCCGCATAAGGCCACTCGGAGCAGGGAGACAGAGCCAAGGGGAGGAAGAAGGGAAGATCCAGGCCCACACCATGCCCCAGGCGCAAGGAGCTAACCTGGGGGGAGGAGCTGGGGAAGGAAGAGTGGTGGAAGAAAAGGACAGAGGAGGAAAAAAGAAATACACCAACATCCTACTACCCTCTCCCATGATTTCATCAAGAACTGGGTGTTCTCCAAGTCAAGTCAGGACTTGCTTCTTTGGGGAGGAGAAAAAAAAAAAACAACAAGCACCTTCAGTCTATTTTCTTGGCTGGAAGCCGGAGCAAATCCAGCAGATATTTACACAAGGGCCCAGCCATGTATGAGAACAGGATGACCAGCTTCCCGTGGGTCATGGTCATGAGAGTCTGGTGTCCCGAGGCCCAGATGCGATACCAGGGGCCGTAGAATGGGTCTGAGATGGCCGGACACAGCATGTTGTTCAAATTCACTTCGGTGACCTGCAGGGACAAGGGAGGTAGAGTGAGCGTTCGCCATCCTTAGGCGTTCTCTGGCTTATGCCATTTCAGCGTTCTCTACCTAATGGGGGACAGGACAAGGAGGGATTGACCAATCCCCACCTGTTCATGAACGGGTTTCCCTGCCCTGGGTTTTCTGAGGGAAGCAAGGCCACAGCCCATTAGAGGTGATGGGAAGGGATATGCAGGAGAAAAGCTGTTCAGTGTTGCTCAGGCTTGACTTCTAGTTGTGCCCAGAGCCTGTTGCCATTCCTAAGAATCTGCTATGTGCCTAGTTCCTGGAGAGGTATTATGGGATAAAAAGAGTAGTTAACAGTATGGTCCCTGCCTCCATGTAACTGGCAATCAATCAAGTGAGGGCGATCGGTTTATTGCATCTGACCTCAAACCAGACGGTGCCCACCAAGGTTTACACGCCATGAGGAGGTCTGAGGAACATATGGAATGGGGGCTGAGTCCTCAGAGAAGAATTCATGAGGGAAGTGGCACCTGAATGGACTCATGAAAGACGGACAGGGGATAATGGTGATAAGTGGGGTGAGTGGAGCCCTCCCTGTAGGAGGCATGGCCAGAGCATGGTATGTATGGTGACATGAGCACACTGACACCTTGGAAATGCAGGATGTCAGTGGGGAGCAGTGAGAGGTAAGGGAGGAAAAGTGACTGATTCTACAAAAGGTACTGGGGACATCGGTTACACACGCTCTTATCCTGCGCAATAAGGTCACACAAGGCTCACACGGCTATTGTTACGTTAATGCTGCCCACACCAAACCAGATATGCCACAACACCTGGCTTCCAGAGCCCTACAAGTCTGCTCATGCTAAAGACAAGTCCTTACCACCTCTCAGGGAGGTTAGGGCTATTATACCAAGTCACAGAGAGGTGGAAAACTCTCTGCCCTCAAAGGTGAAGTGACTCACTTAGAGCAGAGGCAGAATCAGGACTTCAACTTGGGTCTCCTGACCCTGTCCCCAACCCTAAGCTCTTCCTGACTCACTTTACCACTAATAACCACCCTTGCAATACCGGCGATCTTGGACTCTGGATAACTCAACTACTGAGTCCAACCATTCTCCACACTCCAGCAGTTCTGAACACCACAGAATGCAATGGGGGTCCCCAACAACACACTTTCATGGCCACACAGCTCAGGGGAAATAAAGAACCCGGGAGCAGGCCCAGAACAGACCCAATGTCAGAGACTTGCCCCAGGCCCAGGGGGCCAAGGCTAGCTAGAATCCCAATTCCCCATGAGGTCCACAGCAAACCATTTCCCACTGCTTCCAACCCAAGTGGCCAGGAGTGAAGGGCATCCTTGCCTCCCCAGGGATGAAAAAACAGACATTACTGAAGGATTCAGAAAATTCTTTGGAGAGGCCAAGGCTGTGGATCATAAATCAGCAACCCAGACACAACAATCTGACATTCTGGCCTTTAGCATCTTGTATTTTCAAAACAAAATGATACACCAGCGCCAAGAAGGATTATCAAGATTTATGGAGAACTCCAAACAGAGGGGAGAGAAGGGGATTGAACCAAACTTACCAGGCCGAGGATCTGTAGAATGCTGAAGTGATAAAAGAACATGAGGCCAGTTGAGAGAAGAGCCCACCGGAAACTGCTGAGGGGCTCTGGGGTGTAAGCACCTGGAGGGAGATGGGAGAAGGTGAGATTGTGGAAAAAGTGACCCACTTTCCTCTGTCCACAAGGGCATGGATGCTAAGGTCATAGTTGTAGCCTGTTCATTGTCCCCTTTTACCCATCAGTGATAGCTACTTCAGAGAGAGCCTTGCTGATTAGCTAGGTACTCAAAACAGCCCCTTCCTGACTTCTGTTCTGCCATTCGATGCTGAGGCCATTATAAAGAGATGATTTTTTATTATAAAAATAATACATGCTCATTAAAGGTAATTTAGAATGCTGAAAAGTAGAAAAAAAGATAGAGGAAAAGAAGAAAAACAGCCCCAGTACTCTACTACCAGAATATAATCACTGCTAATGCCTGCTGTGTCTCCTTGGTCATTTTCTCTGTGCCTCATAATTTTCTTTCATTTTTAAATTAATACTTGGAATCACATACAAGCACAATATATTGTTGATTATATATATGAGTGTGTATGTGTATAAAATTATGAAGTCTTCATTTCTACATTTATTTCCTCTTAGTCTAGAGGGAAATATCATTGAGGAAAGGTATGATGTGGTGACTGAGAATGTTAACTTTAAAGTCAGATGGCCTTGGTTGTGCAAGCTTCAACTCTGCCACTTACTGGCCATGTGATCCTGGGAAAGTGGTTAAAACTCCCTGAAGACTCAATTTACTTGCTTATAAAAAGGGAATAACAGTAGCCCCAGAATCTGGCACAACATGAGTGTTCAATGAAATGTTAAGATGCTGTCACTGTAATTCAAAGAACTGAAGACGTGCCATATCTAACAGTGGTGCCATCGAAGAACTATTGAACAACTCCTCCCCCAAGGAACTCCAAAAATAATATATTTCCTTTCTATTATTTCTGGGAATAGATCCCAGTAGGCTTGGACATATTCCAGAATTTACAGAGCAGAGGCATGGTTTATAGGATGTTGCAGGTGTTACTGTGAATGGGGACTCAGAGGGGGTGGCTTGAGAATGAAAGGGACTTGAACCCCCCCACTCAAGGAAGCAGGGGTGATATCATATCCTGGACTAGTACTTTCCCAAGTCTTTCCTTTAGTGACTGATCCATTCATTCAATAGTTATGCGGCAGTTAGACTATTCTAAGATAAGTTCCCTGCAGCCTCAGACTCATGGTCAACAATTATAAAGGAGTGGGGTGGAGGGGTGGCTGTAATGTGAAGATAAAAATCAGCCTGCAGGATGGGGTGGAGCAAAGAATGCTTCTTGATAGAGGGAGCATGGGAGTGGTCCTGAATTGGACTTCCTAAAGGGGGGCCCTGGGATTCCAAAGCAGCAGCCTATTCCCAGTCAGACAGAGTGAGGCAATTCAGAGAATCGCAGTTAAGACTTAAGTAGGAGAGTGGGATGAGGGCAATAAATAGGTGAAAGACTCAGGCTGGCAGGGCTGGGCCATGTAGCACAGTAGGAGCCACACTAAGGGCTTTGGGCTTCATCCCATGCAGCAGGGTCCTGAGCTCAAATGCCTCAAGTGTCAGGCCAAGTAATAGGAAGCAGGGGTTTAACCATGGTCTAAGAGACACTGGGGGATGCTAGAGACTGGAAAACTGGAAAGCCCACACCCCTTCACTCCACCAATCCTTGCCCTGCAAGGATATGGCCCAAAAGGAACCCCCCCACACCTCTTTTTTCCACTTTTATAAGAGTGGCCAGAAATATGAAACTTTATGTGGAACTTCCTAATTTTTAAATGTTGGCAACTAATTCCAAATGTGCTAAGAATGCCTGATGGATCAAACAAAACATGTCATATGGACAGATTTCAGCTCCTGGGTGGCCAGGCTTGAGCTCTAAAGCAGAAGGAGCTCTGAGGAAGAATGTACTAGAAACACACATGTGCTTATAAGAGATCACCCTTTTCACTGCAGCAGAGAGTGGAGGCAGGGAGATTAGCAAGGAAATTGTAGAGAGAACAGGATGGATTTTGAAGGTAAGAGCAGTGGGGCTACAGAAGAAAAAAAATGAAGGAAAATATCACTAGCATATGGTAGAATACTGGAAGCGTGTCTAGGGTTAGTGGGGGGTAAGGGGAAGGAAGGACCACAGAGACTCTTGGGCTTCTAGCTTGGGCATCAGTGGGGTGATGATACTATTTAGTGTGGTAGATAAGAGGAAAAGACAGGTGGGTGCAGAGGGTACGGACATGAGGAGGTCTATTTTAGACATTGAAATTGCAGTATCTGTAGAATGTATGGGAGGATATGCCCTCCGGTGGCTGAATGTACTCTAGGATGTACAGGGTGATGAATGACAGTGTAGGTACTGGAGCCCAGCCAGCAGAGGTTTTCACATTGTGGTTCTATCACCTATCAGCTTCAGGGCCTTAGGCAAGTCTTGGTATCTACTGAAGTCAGTTTAACTCATTTGTAAAATGAAACAGTACTACCTAATTCACAAGGCTGTTGGACAGAAGAAAAAAATATGCTATAATTACAGTACCGGGATTTAACAAATGCTGATTATTTTTATTTTAGGAGTTACAAATTCAATGAAAAGGATGGGGTGAACATCCATATGTAGGAAGAAGGCCAGAGACACAAGACTAAGAAATACCATGTAAGGTACAGGAGTGAAGAGAAGAAAAAGGAAGGAAACAGGGTAACTAAAGCCAGGGGATCTTCTGTGGGAGAAGCTCAGCCTTGCTCTAGGAACAAGAGACAAGGCTGTGACATATCTGAGTCAAAGGCCCTTTGAGGATATAGCTACCATCCCTCCATTTTGTAGATGGAAAAACTGAGGCTGGGAGATGGGCAGTCACATAGCCAAAGTTACTCTGGCAAAAGACTGGGGAAACCAACCCTCAGGGACTCACTGCCCAGTGCTTCTGTTGCCACTTGCATAGGCCTCAAACATACCACATTGGACCATCTCTTTCCTTGTCTGCCTGCCTTCTAGACTGAGCACAGCCCAGGGTCAGTAACCACATCAGATCCATGTGTGTGCCCCTAGAGTCTAGCAGAACTTGACTTGTGAAAATCCACTGAGTGATCCACTTGGGCTGTGTGCACTTGCCTTCCTGCTCAGTGAGTGTGAAGTGGGTACTGTGTTGTCACCTGGGTTCTGGGGCACATAGGGGCACGCAGGGGAAGAAGGGACCTGGAGGACTGACAGGTGCTAAGAAAGGATGCATCCCACTGCTAGAGCCTCCAGCCATTGCTCCCCAGATGTCCCTTCCCTCTAGCCTTTGCTTGGCTTCTTCTAGTGGGAGCTGATATAGGCCTTCTATGCCAGATGGTAGCTACAGGAGAGGCCCTGAGTGTGTGTGGTGTGGGGGGTGAGGCATCCTCAATCAGGAGGCAGCTCAGCAGCCATAGTCCTGGGGAAAGCTGGGACCAGGGGTGGGCACTCAGTGGCCCACCCCCTCATCTACCGTGCCTGTGGCAGCCCCAGACCATATCATACTCCATGCTCTGGGGTAAAAGAACAGCCAGATACTACCAATGGACATGCTTCTAAGTACTTTCACTGTCCCTTGTCCAAAGTTTCACTTTAGCATCATTCCTTCCATGTCACATAATCTGCCCTATACCAGACAGAGTTTGCTAAGTGAGGGGGTGTTTCTGAATCTTCTCTTCACCTCCAGGACCTGATACATAGTAGGCACCTAAAATCTCTGTGTGGGCAAATGAACAGTACAGACTTTTAGAAGAATCATAAAAGTCTAACCCTATGGCTCAATGCTACTTACTACTTTGAAGACCACCACTGAGAATCTAAAGAGCTCAATAAACCATCCTTATTTGCCCAAAGAAATCCACAATATTTAGAAACCAGAAAGAAACCAAATATGGGAGATGAGTTAGGTAAACTATTGGTACCTCAATATTATTACAATATTACACTGCCATTCAAATGACAGCCAAACTATGTACCTGTGTGAAGAGATCAGTCCATGGCTGGTAATATCAAGTATAAATGACAGAACGTCAAGTAGCTTAAAAACAAAGGCCATGGGTTCAGACAGCCTTGTGTAGTGTGTCACCTATCTATGAGGGTGACCTCGAGTAAATCACACTGCCTCTCTAAACTCCTTCTGGAGGTAGAATCTACCTCTGAAGGATAATGAATGGAATAAGAAAGATGACAAAGTATGTATGGAAGCCAGCCCGGCATAGAAATGGCTGCTGGTATTTGTACCATGGTGACCACAGCCATGGAAAATCTTACAAAAGTCTGGAAGAGGATAGGGAATGTTGTGAAGAGGTGGCCTTCTATGAAGGGCTCTTTGACTATGATTTCCCTTGCCCTTTCACTATTGTTAGTTCTTTTCATTGCAAAAATGATCAAATATTAAATTTCTTTGAGAAAGAAAGAAAGAAAGAAAACGAAAGAAAGAAAGAAACAAACAAACAAACAAGAAACAACAAACCCACCCTGGGCACAGATGACTCATTCAGTCTCTGTGGTTACATGAAAATTGTATGCAAACCCACATCATTCTCCTCACTGTGTACCTGGATGTGACCCTTGGGATAATCCCAATGAAAAAAAAAAAACAGTATTGCTTGTAAAGGAAAACAGAAACTTAAACACTTTCAGAAAAATTAAATACATAAAACTTTTTTTTCTACTTTAGGAAAAAATGTGACATTTTCTGTTAGCATTTCCATCCCAGGAGGATAGAAGAACATCATCTCTGAAGGTAGGGGGAAACCAAGATAATTGCTTTTTCTAAAATCAATTTCTGCCAGAAGGAAGCTTTATGAGTACTGGGAACCAAAGCAATTGTACTACCAGTGGGAAGGACTGATCCCCAGGGGCATCCCAAGGGACCTTTGTGTCATCCTACAATTCTACTCAGAAGGGCTTACACCAAGAAGATGAGACTGGGTAAGGTGGCATCCCATTCTCTAGTCTTCTTCCTGTTTTCTTCCACTTAGTTGCTTACCATGCTGCCTGGTCCTTCAACATCTATGACGGCCATGGGGCTCATGGCACACAGTGGGAAAAGTCAGAGAAACCCTGTCCTTGAGTGCCACCCTGCAGTTCACAAGTGAAGGAAGACTGAGTGTGATAAGCAAAGTAAGGTGACATTGAGGAAGGTTAGCTGGAGAAGATGATGCTTGAGATGAATTTTAAAGAACAAGAACGACCTGGGTAGGGCTTGAAGGAAGCAACATTCCAGGCAAAATATAGCCTGAGAAAAGTTGTGGAAATGGCAAATGGTGTGCTCTTTGTGTATAATTGTGTAGAGTTCTGTGATACTGGAAAACATAAAATTCTTTGAGGTGGGCATGTGGCAGGAGATAAAGCTGGAGAGACAGGCAAATGAGGCCTGGTCACAAAGAGCCTTGTTTGCCATGCTGGGGAACTTGACCTTTTTTTAAATATTAAATTGCATTTTTTAAAGTTTTTTTTTTATATCTTTATTTTATTTTTATGTGGTGCTGAGGATCAAACCCAGTGCTTCATGCATGCTAGGTGAGCGCTCTACTTCTGAGCCACAACCCCAGCCCCAGGGAACTCGACCTTTATCCCATAAACAATGAGAAGCCACAGGAAGGGTTTCAACAGGAAAGAGAAAAGGTCAGCTTTCTGTTTCAGCTAGCTGGGCTGCTCCACAGCAATGTAGACAAAAAACTAGAGGGAGATGGGACTGAAGACAAGGCCAGACCCGGCTGTAGTGAGTGACACAGATTACTTAGAAATTTGCCAGACATGAAGGAGACATCAAGGGTAACTTCCCAGTCTTCAGGAACTGAGGGGTGTTAATTTAGGGGAGAAGTGTTATCACTGAGTGCCTGTCTCCCACAGGCTGATTTCCAGGACTAGGACTCAGGAAATGGGGAGGGCCTGCAAACAGAGCTTGGAGTGTGGATAGGGTAAATAAAGAAGAGCCCCCAAATTGAGATTATAGGACCAAGGATGGGGCTTTGAAAACAGCAAGAATTAGGTACCCAGCAGAAGGAGAAGGGTTCATGAAAAGAGAAAACTAAAAACAAAATGAAAGAGGTCATCATAGAACTAGGAGAGGGCTGTTGTGGAAGTTGAGAGAATATTAAGTTTCAAGAAGAAAAGGATTGGTAATGTTATATACCCTATTACTTGAACTGACCAATAAATAACATAGCTATAAACCACATGTGATGACTCACATTTACATTCACTACTTTTGAATAAAATTAAAAATGTGGTTCCTCAATCACATCAGTCACATTTCAAGTGCTTGACAGCTATGTATTTCTAATGGCTACCATATTGGACAATGCAGAGATTCACATTCCCATCACCACAAAAATTCCACTGGAGACACAATTCTCCAGAGGGGTAAAGTGAAGACAAACACTACCATAGGGCTTGACAACATGCTTTTCACAGGTGATCTTTCTATAGGGAAGTAGCAACCAGGAATTGGGTGGTGAAAGATAAAATGTTTTCGAGGTGTGCAAGGAAAAGAATTTCAGAAAAGGAAATAGGGTATGCAAAAATTACAGAGAAATGATTAGTCAGATTCTCTACATTCTCAATTCCTTCTCTGAATGTCCCTTTCATCCTTTTGTCTTTATTGGACCTATTTCTCTCCAGAAGGAGCCTGCTTCATCTTTAGCCCTCTAATGTAGTGACTGATTTTTCATATTTGGCTCATGTTATCTAGAAAGAGTACCTTCTTTCTTTGCATTGCTGTTTCTGGATCCTTTTCCCAAATCCCCACAGATATCACCCTATGCCACCTGCCATTCTTCCCTTCTACATTTATCTACAGACATATGGGTCATGACCCTATTCCCTTGAATATATTACACATGGTTTGGTACCACTGTCTCCAAACCCATTTGTCATAATTTTTGATAATTTTTACATGTGCCTAGAGGAACTTTCCAGGATCTTGTTCTCAATTCCTTAGCCTCCTCTCCTTGATGATCTTGTCCAGCACCAAACCTCAGTCACTCATTCTCAGAGTCATGCCTGAGGCCTTATAATTAGGGACAATTTCTACCTTTCCCTAATTTCAAAGTCAAACATTCCCTCTTCAACCCTCATTAATATCTTTCCTGTGGGAGGCCAACCTAGCACGTGACTGAGTTAACTCCCCTGCTGGGCGATGTGGCATCAGCCACCCATGCTGCTAGACTGCCCCACTCTTCTAGGGTTCGAGTGACTGTCTTCATGCCTGGGCATGCAGCCCCAAGGGTGGAGCTCTGCTCACCTGTTCCTTTGTAATATCACCCCTTGCCCTGTTTAGGATAGAATGTTCCATGAAGTGCCTTGTGTGTGTCTCCTTCTCTTACTGTGCCCTTGGGTGTGGCCTACCTAGATGTCAGTCAACCTGCTGACAGTGGACATCATGAAGCTGGCCTCAGCCCCCTGAAACCTGACCCCTTGCCTCATTTGAATAGCTTCTCCTCAATAAAAGGGGTCAGCGCGTGCTCTCGCTCTCTCTCTTCCTGTGGACCCTTAAGGTCAGAGGAGCCATCACAGTGACCCCAAAGAAAAAGGTTTTTGTGTCTCTTGTGTGGTTATTTTGCGCAGCCCAATCAGCCCAGTTCAACAGGAGTGACCCCTGAGCCTTTTAGTTGGGAGAACAGAAACCCGGCACTTTCCGACTCAGTCTGTGACCCCAAAGTATTTGACCCTCCTGGAATCTGTCACAGATCAATTGGCCCTACCACCTTTTTGCTGTCCTCCTTGGCTCCTTCTTCCCTCCTTTAATTCCATGGCCCATCATTCTAATTATCCCTTGCAGACACATTTGGACCTACTGTTCCCCTTGTTATCATACTCCCCTGGGGAAATAAAATGCCTTAGCCCTAGTGAAATCTCAATCTCTTTCTCCCCATTGCCTGCCCTACACAGCTGAAGACAGCCAGCGAAAAACAACAGGACTGGCTGTTCTCACGTCAAAGTCGTGATCACAAACTTCAAGTGTACCCTTCATGTTGCCAGGCAATCATACCGTACTCCCCGGCTCCATTCACTCTCTTCTCTCCTTGGCCACAATTTAATATCTTATCTGCTCTTCTCAAACCCTTAATACTTCTATTCCATTCTCACTCTCAGATGATGGCTCTGCTTCCTGTTCCACTGAGAAAGAAAGGAATCAGATTAAAACTTCTTCAAGCACTCCTGATCACAGCCAAATTTGCTCTGCCATCATCCCTGTGACCACAGATAAACTTCCCTGGGTCCCAGTCAAGGCTAGGCTTTGCATTTACATCAGATGTCATCCCCTCTCTGCTACTCAACCATGTTACTCCAGCCATCATTTTTCTATCTTACATGAACAACCTCCCTTCTTACAGGATTATTCCCATTACCATGTAAACTAAACCCAGTGGAATTGCTCCCATTCCAAAACAAACACTTGACCTCACTTTTTCCTCTGGCCATTGCTCATTGCTCCACAACCCTTTACAGCAAAACTCCTTGAAATAATCATCTACACCTGATCTGTCCAATATGGTACCTACTAATCATATGCAGCTTTTCAGGGCTCAGAATGTGGCTACTTTGAATTGGGATGTGCTATTACTACAAAATGCATCCTGGATTTCAAAGGAAATTGAGTATAATATATATGTCATAATTTTATGCTGCTTATATTGGAATGAGAATATTGGATAAACTGGATTAAATAAGGTATATTACTAAAATAAATTTCATTTGTTTGCCTTACCCATTTTTAGTGTGATCCTAGAACATTCAAAATTACATATTTGGCTCATATATTTTTATTGGACTGTATCTGTTTATCCTCCCAACCTTTAATTTCCCTCTTCTGATTCTCTCTTAAACTCATCAGGTTTCTCCCCCTGTACCAACCATCTCCCATCAAGGTCACAAGTGATCTTTTTGGTAGAAGGGAGACTACTGAAGAGGAAGAGGATCAGGGAAAGGAAGGTGAAGAAGGTATGGAGTAGGGGGGATAGGTTATGGAAGGTATAAATGACCAAAGTGTGTTCTATGCATGTATGAAAATACCAAAATGAAACTCATTATTCTGTATGTTTAATATGCATTAATAAAACAAATGACCATTCAATGAGCAATTCTCTGGCCTCATCCTATGTACCTTTCTGTTGTTGAAACATTCTTCACTTGGCTTCTGGCATGCTACTTTCCATTCGTTCTCTTCTTGCTCCTTTACTGGTTCCTCCCCATGGCTCTGACCTCTAAATACTGAATAGGATCAGACTGTATAACTCAGAGCTTTTCCTTGTCTACTTTTATCCCATAATTCACTGGAACCAATCTTATGACTTTAATTATGATCTACATGCTAATGACTATAAAAATGGTGTATCAGCTTGGACCACAAGCCTGAAATCCAGGCTCATATGCTTCACAGCCTACACTCAATATCTAGCGGGCTTCTCAACCTTAAACCAAACTTTTGATCTTGACTCCTGTGGTAGGTCATGACAGTAATGGCTGCTAGTGAATCATGCCTTACCAGAATCCACACCCCTATTATAATGTTTCCCTCCCACACTGATTTGGTCACATGATTTGCTTTGGCCAATAGGAAATCATCAAAAAAGAATCTCTCAGGCTTGATGAACACTTTTGGGGGCATACATTCTTAGAATACTGCCTTTAGAGCCACATGCCATGAAGGATAGGGAGGCCTGAGCATCCCAGCTGAGCCCAGACATGACCAGTAGAAGATCTCCGTTCAAGTTGCCAAAACAAAATACCATAGACTGAGTGAGTGACTCAAACAACAGAAATTATTTTCTCATGGTTCTGAGGCTACAAGTCCAAGATCAAGGCATCAAAATGGTTGATTTGTGGTGAAGGCTCACTTCCTGGCTGAGAGCCATGTTCTCACTGTGTCCTCACATGGTGGGGATTAATCCCATCATGACAGCCATACTCTGTGACCTCATATAACCCCAATTACCACCCAAAGGCCTGATCCCCAAGTACCATCACACTAGCCGTTAGGGATTTGACAAGTGAATTTTGGAAGGACACAAACACTGAATACATAATGAAAAACCCATACAATTGTGGGAAATAATGTCATTGTTTTAAGTCACTAAGTTATAGGAATAGTTGTTACAGTAATAGATAACTGAAACAGCACTTCTCCCTCACAAAAAAGCAATAAACAAGTACAAAAGTCCTTCTCTTTACCTTCTTTATCCCAATAACCTGCTTTAGTAAAAAAAAAAAATGTTTTCTTTTTTTTCTTTCTTTTTTTTTTTTTGCAACTGGGGATTGAACCCGGGGCCTTGTGCATACTAGGTAAGCACTGTACCACTGAACTGCCTCCTCAGCCCAGTCAAAAATTTTACAGTCATCCCCACCCCTGTTCTCTCCCACCCCACATCTGATCCGTCAGTCAATTCTATTGGCTGAACCTTCAATATATATCCAGAACTCAATGACTTTTCCCTGCCTCTGCCTCCTTTTCCATTCTCAGCACCCTGATACAAGCCCCATGATCCATTTGCCTCCTGGATTATTACAAATAGCACTACAGGTCTCCCTACTTCTACACCTGCTCACCTGCAGTCTAATTTCAGCATAGCAACCAGGCAATCCTTTAAAAATTTAAATCAGATCATGTTCAGTCTTCTGCTCAAAATCCTACAATGGCCTCCCGTCTCCCTAAGAATAAAAATTTAAAATATTCTTATGATGGCCTACAAAACCCTACATGTGATGTGCCCTCTCACCTCAATCACCTCTCTGATCTCATGTCCTACCACTCTGCCCTTCCTTCACAGATCTAGCCACAATGAGTTACTTGCCTGGAATAGTCTAGAAACACGTCTTCCTCAGGGCCACTATGCTTATTATTTCCTCTGTTTGGCATACCCTTCCCCCAGAGATCAAATGGCTTGTTCTCTTGCCTGTAAGTCTTTGCTCAAATGTCACATTTTCAATGAAATCTTCTCTTTAAATGAAGCCACCACATTTAAATCGCAGCCCTCCACAACCATTGAGCAGTACCCTGCCCTATACTCTGCTGTATCTCTTCTCTCATGGCACTCATCATCTGGACTGTATAAGTTCCTTGTTTCTGTACTGTCTCCTCCCACATGAGCATAAGCTCCATGAAAGCAAGGATATTTCTGTTTCCTCGCTGCTTTTTATCCCCAACAACAAGAACACTGCCTGACCCAGAGTGGGGACTCAATGCAATTATTCACTGAAAGAATGGTGTGCTCAGCCCTGCATGCTCATGAACTTGGCAAAACCCATTATCGCTGGACTAACACATGGGGGAATGGGCAGAGGTGAGGGTGAGGACCGGTACAAGAATTCTGTTTAGGACTTAGATATCTCAGAGAGAACAAATCACCTTGTGATGTTTTTAAAATGTTGGTTCTGTTACAGGAGGTCTGCAGCAGGGCCTGAGCCTCTCTACTTCTAACCCAGCTCTCTGGTGCTCAGATAACACTTTGAATAGCAAGGACTGGAGCCTGTACTCTGGCAGCAGACTGAGAAAATACAGAGAGCCCAGAGAGGAGATTGTTGCAATAGACCAGGTCAGGATGATCTCATCTGATCTGAACCAAGGAAGGGATAGTAGCAGTGAATTTGAGAAATGATCAGGAGGTAGAATGGACAGGATTTGAACATTGATTGGGTGGGGGGTGGGGTGTAGGAGGGAAGGAAGAGTCAATGATTAACTTTAGATTTCTGGCCTAATGAGTTAGGTAGTGATATCACTCAATAGGATGGGTAACACTGGAGCAGGTATAGGTTTGTAGGCAGGGAAGAGAATGACAAGTTTATTTCCTGAAAACAATGCCATGGAATCTTTGGTGCCCTATAAATGAGAGATCTCCATTTCTAGCTTTAGTTCTCCAGAAAATAGGTCTAAGGAGCATGACCCCAAGATGATCATGAACATTTAACTCTTCATTCTCAGCTCACTGACTGGAGAGACCAAACTAGGCCAGGCTTTACCCTCAGTGTGCCACTGGGGGTTGACTGGCCATGCAGCCTATGGCTAAGGTATCTTAAAAGCCAACCTTTTCCCCATGAGGTTCAGAGACCCAGCCTTCTGTCAGTTACACACAGGGTGAGGGCCCTGAACTGGAAGATATTCTGACA
The DNA here is from genome assembly GCF_048772815.1 of Callospermophilus lateralis. Classification (NCBI taxonomy): domain Eukaryota; kingdom Metazoa; phylum Chordata; class Mammalia; order Rodentia; family Sciuridae; genus Callospermophilus; species Callospermophilus lateralis. The sequence continues at coordinate 88,379,283 of NC_135325.1, read as the reverse complement.
GATGGACTTGCCCTGGTAGAAGCAGCACTGGAGTTCAAAGACCCAGTTTCCAGCTTCTACTCTTACCAAGTTGCTATGGGACCTTATATGTAGATCAAAACCTCTCTAAGCATCAGTGTCCCTCTAGCAGGAAAAGCCCAGATCCTCGCCATCTTAAAGGAGCACTTTTAGGAACAGAAAAGCTAACAGAGCATAAAGATACTCTGGAGAGAAGTGCTATTTAAACATAACACACCATGTTATGCACTTAGTATTAGCTGGGTCTCTGGTAAGCTTTAAGCAAGAATCATTTGAGGCAATGAGGCTTAAAGTTCAGTCTGTATCTGGCTCCCCCAGGGTAGAGACTCTCAATCTTGAGTGTGCCTCAGAATCAATCCCCTGGAGGATCTGTTAAAACACAGCTTACTAGGCCTCATCTCAGAGTTTCTGATTTAGTAAGTTTGGGGAGGGTCATGGAATCTGAGAGCATGCATTAATAACAGGTTCTCCAGTTAAGCTGATGCTGTTGGTCCAGGGAGTACACTTTGAAAATCACTATCCTAGGGAATGTGCGGAACACAGATTCCTGGGTCCTGCTCCCTTAGATTGAATCCAGGAGGTCTGGGAGATCCCTGAACTCTCTATTTTAGCAACAAGCACATCAGGGTGATTCTGACATTTGGGCCATCCAACCACACAGGAGAAAACACTGGCTTGGGGAGAAATCTGGAGATAAAATATGTACCAAGAGGCCTGGGACAAGCTACCAGTGGAGGCACAATGTGGCCAGGTGTGAGGAGCAGTATCTTATGCAAGGTGATAAAATCAAGGCAGACAACACCTGACTTAATCCTTTGTTCCCACAAGGGACTCCTGAGCCCCAGTGACTTCCTCCTCAGCAAGGAAATGCCAATTGTCTTCACAAACTCGCCTACCTACCCTCTTGCATAAGGTTCAGCCCTTGGGCAATTTTTCAAATTCCCCAGCTCCTTTCTCACCCACTCACCCCTCAGGAATCTTCAGGCTTCATGTGACCACGAAAGCAGAGCAGGGAACCAGATGAGAGAGGAGGACTTATCTAGCACTCCAATGAGGAGCAGGGGTGAGCATGGATTCACTGGGGTGGAAGAGAAGCAGGAGGCCCAACCTGGACCCTGAGGTTAGTATGACCTTGGGGCCAGTTTTCCTGTTGTCACTGGTCAAACAAACTGCTTTTGATGTAACAGGACCCTGGAAACTACCAACAGGGGCTGCATCCCAATCCTCATCCTTCAGGGGAGAAGTTGAAAGCCCACTCAAGGGAGATGTAGCTTACCCAAGTCAATCAACACTGGGGATCTTAAACCACAGTTTCCTGAAATGTCCCCCAAGAACATCTAAATTACCTGTACTCAAAAACAACCTTCTCATACAGTGTCAAGTCTGGGAAGGCCCTTGCTCCCAATTCTGAAACAAGTGCTCCCTCTAGTGGAAATGAATGGGGTTGCCCAGCAGCCTTGAGGCAGGGTGAGGCAGGGGCCCCTCTGGTAGCCTGGGGAGATCAAAGAAGCCCTTCTCAGGGGAAAAAAAAAAAAAAAACAAACCAGCTTTTATTTTATGCATTTATGTTGAAATGCATAAGATAAAAGTCATAGCATTGCAAAGGAAGTACAGTTATCAAAATGTCTCAAAAGTTTGGCAATAGCAATTGTACTTCTTCATAAGTGCATTTAATAAGACCTGCCAGCATAACTATCATAATTTCAAAGAATTGATAAACATAAGCAGTATTGTGAGGTGGCTCCAGATACTGTAATATGATAGGAAGCCATCTGCGTTTGCTACTGACAAAGTCGCAGGTCTGGCTAATTGCTCCTTCCATTTCTGCTAAAAACTGGTGCAAATAAATATGTAATTTTTACCCATTCAAGTTAATGAACACCTACAATCCTACTTATGGACCACAGGTTAACAACCCCCACCTAAATAAAAACTACCACAACCAACACCATGAGGATAAAACAAGTGGAACTTTCAGAGGGGTCCTCTAGAGCTAGATCATCATCCCTGCAGGCAGAGACCAAGAAGTGGTCCTAAAGCTGAGCAGAGATGTGCTCTCTGCTCACCCCTTGCCTGACTTCCCTCCCAAACATCCCACATGAACCCCTGGAAACCTGGCACCACCATCAATAAATCTTCTACACCTGCCCCCTTTCCCTAGGATGTCCCTTTCACCTCTTCACTCTAAATGGGCCTTTGTACTCTGAGCAGAGGCTGTTCTTTCTTATCCTTCTGTGGGGAAGGGAGATTCCTCTCACCCTTCATTGTTGCTTCTACATGTTCCTTCTCCCCCTTTCTCCTCCTTTGAAAGTTCTGCTCCTCCGCTTGTCACTATCACCGTTCTCTATGTCCTTATCAGAGTCATCCCAGACCAGCGTTACTTGAGTTACAGCCTTTTTCCTTTCCACATTACTCCTTTTCATGCCAGCATTCAGGGTGATTTCAACATCCCTGTGGGTGCTGCTTCCAGTGCCCTGACCTCATAGCCTCTTGAACCTCCTCACGTGCACAGGTCTGCTCCACCTCACTACCTACCACCTGCCATCTGTCGTCATTCTGCCCCACCTGGGCTGGAATCATCTGACCACAAACGCCCATAGTGTCAACCTTCATATCCTCAGTCCTACTGCTCACGGGTGCCTAGACCTCCTGGTGATCTCTGGTTCCCTGAAACCCCTTGTCCTCCCCTACCCATGGAATTCCTCCTTATTCTGCACTAGCTTACACCCCTTGACCCTGAATTATGGCACTAGTACCCTCAATTCCTTGGTGGGCAGAGGAGACTCTTCAACCCTCTCATCCCATACTTCTACCTAACGCCTCACTATCTCGTTCCCAAAGGGGCTAGTAAGAACTTAAGAAACCACTCAGACCACATTTCACCTGATTGGTAGGCAGGGTCATGGCACCCTAGGGCAAGCACAAAGCATATGAATAATAGATAACTTACACAGCACCAACTATGTGACAGCAGTATGATAAGCAGTTTATATAGATTATCTCATTTAATGGCCATTTTAACCTGATGAAGTACTGGTATTATTCCTATTTTACAGATGAAGAAACTGAAGCACAGAGAAGTTAAAGAAGTTAGCTGAAGTCACAAAACCAGTGAGGAACAGAACCAGAATTTGAAAGCAAGTAGTCCAGCTTTGTGATGGGCAGTGTAACTTTTTATTGTACCCATCAGTACAATTTGTCTGTTGGGGCAGGCAGGCCTGCTTGCCTTCCTTACTACTATAGCTTCTCAGCGTCTTTGCTGAGGTAGGAAATAAGGTGGGGTGTGCTCTACACCTAGCCACCTCAGATTCTCTGGGTATAGTGCAAGAAGTTCTGTTAGGGGTCAAGACCAAAGCTGCAAGCTTTAACCCAGCTGAAGAAAAGTCCTACACCTTGGAAGGTACTGGGTAACTCACATCTAATAATAAAGTGCCTCTCTGTGTCCCATTCTGCTATCATGCCTTAGGTGACCTGCCCTTGGTCAGAAACCTGAAAGCAAGAAAATATGTGGCAGGATTACCAAAGTTCTGTCCTGAACACCAGCATCCCTCATTATCTAGATCTTCAACAGCATCCATTCAAGTCAGACCTTCTGTTCTTCTACTCAGGTTGGCTGAGCCTCAAATAGGGCAACCACTCAGATCAGTGCCAGAAAAACATGGATTCCTGCTTCAGAACAGCCATCCACACTAGCTGCCAATCGTCCAGAACTACACTATGTAATGTAGCAGCCATTGACCACATGTAGCTGAAATTCAACTCAATTTAATTAGACTTAAAATCAAATTAGAAATTCAATTCCTCAGTCCCACAAGCCACATTTCAACTGCTCGGGAGTTATATGTAGCTAGTGACTACCACAATGAAGAGAAGAGATATAGTATTTTTGTATCATCATAGAGAATTCTACCAGACAGCGCTGAAGGAGACTAGAATTATCTCCCATTTCCCATAGCATTTACTCCTTTTGTCATTATCCTTCTCCATTTACCACCAAACCCCTTTCCTTCTTGGCATTTGTCACCACCTTATAATTTATCCCCTTCCCTTTCTCCCTGGTACCTTTGAAGTTCCTTCTCACTACTGGCCTACATCTTAGCATCTGAAGATGCCCAACCCTGGGGCAGAGAAGAAAGGAAAGGAAAGGGGGAAAAGGGGACAAGGAGAAAGGAGAAGAAGACCCTTTCCATTGGTTCTGGAACATACATATGCACTCATTCTTAACATGCTCAACTTCTCTCTTGTTTACATTCTCATTTCTTCAAACGTCTGATGACACTTCTCAGATCCCACATGGCTTCGGTGAAAATTTCTACTGCTTAAGCTTCCAGGACAACCAGATTCTCCTTTTATTACTGTGGACATTCCTGCAATATCCTCACATTCTTGTCTACTCATTGCAGGTTGCTTTATCCAAGACTTTTTCTAAGTCCTATTTCCTCTCTACCCACATGGTTACCTCATGGACCCCAAGACTTACATCTGCTACTTTCATACTGATGATGCCAAAGTTGGCCTCGAGTACAAAGTTCCCTGAACAGCTCCAGAATATTCCATCCTGCTGTCTCCTGCACATCTCAACATGAATATCCCAGAAGTTCCTCAAAGTCAAGTAAAGTCATCCCCCACCCTGCTACAGACTGAATGCCTGTGTTCTCCAAAATTGCCAATGTGACAGAATAGAAGGTGGGTTTTTAGGAGTTGATCAGGTCATGATGGTGGAATCCACATAAGTTGAATTAGCATCCTAATAAAAGAGGTTCAAGGAAACCTGTCTGTCCTTTGCACATGTAAGATGCAGTGAGAAGGTACCATCTATGAAGAACAGGCTCTCATTACTCAACGAATGTTTTAGTGTCTTGATATTGGACTTCCCAGTCTCCATAATTGTGAAAAATAAATTTCTTTTGTTTCTAAGCCATCTCATTTATGAGTTTTTGTTATAGCAGCTCAAGCCAACTAAGACACTCCATAAAATACATACCTTTTAATACATATACTTTAGATAGTAGTAATAAGAATTGTGATGCATTCTGCTGTCATATATAAATAAAAATAATAATTAAAAAATTCTGAACTTCAGAAAAAAAAATACATACTTTTTTTCTGTCTCCTCTCTGTTAGTGGCATTCTATCCCCACCCAGGTATCCAGGCCAAAATCCTAGAGGCCTCATAGACTTCACTGATTCCCCTCAATCCCACAGCATCTCAGTTATAATAATCACTATTAATTTAATCGATGATCATTAATTTAATTGAAATAATAATAAACATCCCATCATGTCTAGCTTCCTCTCCTGAAGAAATTAAAAAGATGTAATACTGCCACCTAGTGGCGAAGCACAAACAATCCAGCTCTGGCAGTTCATACATTCAAGGCCAAATGACAAAGAAAAAGGCACATTAAGAAAATGTGTTCTTGGGGCTGGGGCTGTAGCTCAGTGGTAAAGTGCTTGCTTTGCATGTATGAGGCACTGGGTTCGATCCTCAGCAATACATAAAAAATAAATATACTGTCTGTTCATCTACAATGCAGTAAGGTCCTAAGCCTCAAAATAAAATAAAAAAAGGCTTGGGATATGGCTCAGTGCTTAAGCACTCCTGGGTTCAATCCCTGATACCAAAAACAACAAAAGTCATTCTTTCGACAGTATGATTGACAGATGCGTGGGAGGCTTGGAGCCATCGGGGCAGGGAGATGAGTGAGAAGACAAAGTAACCCAGTTAATAAGGACTGAAAATCTGGACTAAGACAAGGGTGTGGTGATAGAAAGGAATTCGCCGCAATTTGGAGAAACTGAATCATCAGTACCTCTGGCCTGATCAGTGGAGGGGATGAAGTAGAGGAAGGGGTCTTGAGTGCTGTCTACGTTTTTGGCTTTGGCACTAGATGGAGAGGGAAGCCACTAGTCAACATAGGAAATAGAGGAGATGGAAGAAGAACAAGCTGGGAGAAGAAGTATGAAAATAAGAAGTTTGACTGTAGACATGTTACTTTTGAAGTACCTGTGGTGTCCCTCCAGCCTGCAGTAGCTGTATCCACCCCAGGCTCTATGGGGGAGGTATGGCAAAGGAGTTTGAGGAGAAAGTGTCAGAGAAACAATAGAACAAGGAAGTGGGGGTCTTAGAGCCCAAAGGAAAATTACCAATGCTCTATGGCAAGGCATAATCCTGACCTCCAGAGCCTATGGTCTAGCTAGAAGACAAAAGTGTACTTAACTAGAGCCAGAAGAATAGTGCTTAATGATAACAACAGGGAACCCATCCATATGATGTGCCAGGTACTGTTCTATATAGTTTACATACATATGAGCTCATTAAATCCTCACAGCACCCAGTGAGGCAGAAACTATTACTGCTCCCACTTTACAAGTAAGAAAACAGACACAGAGAGGCCAAGGCACTCATCCAAATGCCAGTTCTAGCTAGCAAGTGGCAGAACCAGGATTTGAAATAACAGTCTGTCCCAATCCACTAATTCCATGGTATGGTAGTGAAGCCAGTCTGCCTGATTTCAAATGCCAGTAAGAACTCTAGAGCAGATGCTCCTGACCTTTATGGGGATGTGGATTTCTTGTGCAGTCTGGGGAAGGGTAAAAGCCCCCTCTTAGAATAGAGGCTCTAAGTATATGAAATAAAATATATAAGATTACAAAAGAAAACGATCACATTGAAATACAGTAAGCAAGCCAGGAGCAGTGTTATATGCCTGTAATCCCAGCAGCTTGCAAGACTGAGGCAGGGGGACCCTAAATTCAAGAACAGTCTCAGCTAATTAGCAAGGCCCTAAACAAGTTAGTGAGATCCTGTCTCTAAATAAAATATTTAAAAGGGCTGGGGATGTGGTTCAGTGGCTAAGTGCCCCTAAGTTCAACCCCCAGTACTAAAAGGGGATAAAAAAGTAATATAGTTATCAAAATCTCTTTAAAAAATATATTTCTAAATGTTGAAGCAATGATGAATGTGAATTATTTTTCAAGATTAGCTGCAGCAACTATGTATAAAAGGAAAATACCTGTGATTTACATTCTCAACATGCTAGGTGCTGCTGATGTAACTGTGGTGTGTTGTCAACATTCATAATTGAAGGAAATACTATCTTTCAGTTAGAGTTAATGCAGAGGAGATGTGATTTTTCTCTTTCTCATTCAAGGTCATGAACCCCAGGTGATGTACTCCTATAAAGCTACTGGACATGTGGGGATTAAATGAGATTAAGGTTTTGCATGTAAAACATTAATCCAATGCCTAGTGCACAGAATGTAGACAAAAAAATGTTAGCTTGCAAGATATGTAATAGGATAGATGAACAGTGCATGAACACATCCCTAAGCAGAGGAAGCATCACTCATTCATTCAGCCCCTATAGAACAAGGACAAAGAAAACTTCCTATCCTCAAGGAGACCAGCACGCAAAGAGACAATTCTCTGCAGTGTGAGAAGGACAACAGCAAAAGGGACAGAAGCAGCTAGAAGGGGCTGGAGCAGAATAGTTTCTCAGAAGGCTTCCGAGAGAAGGGGACTGCTAAGATGAGTTTTGAGAAATGAACACTTCCCAGGCCATGGCTGGGAAAGGGCCATGAAAATTGCACTTTAAGCTCAGGGAATTTCAAGGATTTGGGTATCATCAAAGTGAAGATTACAAGGAAAGAGTATAAAGAGGCGAGGTTGGAGAAGGGGTTAGAGGACAAATCACACAGCATGTTTAGTGCATTGGCGACTGACTGCACAAGGCAGGGGCTTTGAGAGTTTCCAAACACGGAAGTGCTGTGATCCTACAGAAATAGCTTTGGAAGCTACAAGGATGGGACTTTAAGGAGGGTAGAGGATTCAGGATGGAATCTGGGAGACCACAGGCAGCCAATGCTATAATTGAGGGAAGAGATGACAACCAAGGCCTGCACAATGGTAGTGGCCCTAGAAACAGTAGGAAAAGGCCTGGTTTGAGAGACACTGAGGAAGTAAAAAGAAGACTTAGTGATTTCTCATAGAACAGACAGTAGGACCTTTTCCACAAGCAAATCTGCATTGGAGTATTCAATAAACAGTGTTGGGACAAACAGGAAGACATCCAGAAATAAAGTTGGATCCTTATCTCACACTATGTAACAGGATGAATTACAAGTGGGTAAAATATTAAAAGGTTTAAAAAAAAGAAATTATAAATATGCCAGAAGAAAATATAGGACAAAGTAGACCGTCACCATTCACTGTTTCACTTTTAATCATTTCAATGATCTAGTCTGAAATATTAAATGAAAAAAAACCAGAAATAAACAATTTAAAAGTATAAGTAAATAAACAATTTATATGTTGTAAATTGTGCGACATTCTGAATACTATAATGAAATCTCATGCTATCCTGCCTAGGACATGACTCATCCCTTTGTCCAACATATCCATGCTGTATATTCTACCTACCCTTTAGTCATCTAGTAGCAATTTCAGTTATCAGACTGACTGTCCTGTTATCACATTGCTTGTGTCAAACTAACCGTTACAGAGTAGTAGTCCAATGCCATGTCACAATACCTGTATCATTCACCTAACTTCATGTTATCAGCTAAACATTAAATCATCTCTCATCATCACAAACAGAAAAAGGATAAGTACAGTAAAATGATATTTTGAGAAAAGAGGCCACAGTCACAGAATTTTTAGTACAGGATATTGTTATAATTATTCTATTATTAGCTATTAATTATCTCTTGTGGTAGCTAATTTATAAATTAAAACTTTACCATAGATATGTATGCAAAGGAAAAAAACACAGTGTCTACTGAGGGATCTTAGAAAATATCTCCCTCAGGTAAGATTGCTATGTGACTTTTTTATAACCTTGGAATAGGGAAGGGATATTTAACCATGACTCACAAGTCAAAAGCCATAAAAATAAAATCAATCCCCAGGGCCATTAATCAATCAATAAATATGTACATACTGTAAACAAAAAGAGCCAGGCATGATAGCACATGCCTCTAATTCCAGTGGCTGGGGTGACTGAGGCAGGAGGATCATAAGTTCAAAGCCAGCCTTAGCAATGTACCGAGGCCATAAACAACTGAGTGAGACCCTATCTCCAAATAAAATATTTTTAAAAGGCTGGGGATGTAACTCAGTGGTTAAGTGTCCCTGGGTTCAATTCCCAATACAAAAAAAAAACACAAAAAACCTTCACTCAAAATAAGTTCAGAATAAAACTGAACTGATATACCATTTGTATAAACCATTCAATGGAAAATAAAACAAAAGTTTGGGAATGTCCTCTTTTAGTGAGGTTGTATTTAAAAAAGCACACTTGTACATTACAAAAAGAGCATTTAAACTATTATAACACTTAGGAATTTGGATATATCCATCCAACATATGGATGCCTATACTCTTTGATGCACTTAGAGATTTTTCCCAAATGATATATTTGCACAGATGCAAATGACCTAGGTCCAAGGTCCTACAATGCAGTGCTCGTTATATTAGCAAAAGATGTAAACAATCTAAATGTACATTAATCAATAAATTATGCTACAGTGTTGTAGCCTCATATTATGATTTTAAGCTAGAACCCTAGAGCCATATTCCGGAGTTCAAACCCTGGATCTGCCACTGGATAAGCACCAGTTTCTCATGTGCAAAAGGAAGACAGCAGAAACACCTACCTACCAGGGTTGTTGTGGCAATTAATACGTTAATGAAGGTGAAGAGTTTGAAATAATATCAGGCATGTGCCTGTGTTTTAGAAAGCTACAGTATTTTATTATGGTATATTCTGGCATCCACATAATAGAATACTACACTGCTGTGAAAAAGACAGAGGAAACTTCCCATGAAAGTAACAACAGCAGCAGGATGGCTGTACATATGCTATTTTTGAATGTTTTTTTCTCTTAAGAAGGAGGTTAAGTAAAATATTTTAAAAATTTTACTTATACAGTTGTCCCCTAGTATCTTAGGGGATTGGTTCTAGGAACCCACATGGATACCAAAATCAGTGACGATCAAGTCTATGACATAAAATAGCAGTGTTTTGCATATAACCTATGCAAGACCTCCTGTATAATTTAAATCCTCTCTAGGTTATTTATAATAACTAATACTATGCAAGTGATTGTTATACTTTATCATTTAGGGAATAATGCCAAGAAAAATTATCTGTACATGTATGGTAAAGATGTATTTTTTAAAAAAAATTGCTGTTGTAGATGGACAGAATACCTTTATTTTATTTATTTATTTTTATGTGGTGCTAAGGATCGAACCCAGTGCCTCACACATGCTAGGCAAGTGCTTTGCCACTGAGCTACAGCCTCAGCCAATAAAGATGTAATTTTTAAAAAAATATTTTCAATCTGAGATCAACTGAATCCACGGATACAGAACATGTGGATTTGGGGTCGACTGTGTATACAAAAGGAAACTCTAGGAGGATATGCAAAAACAAAAATGGTGCTTAACTGTAGAGTTGCGGGAGAGACTCTGTGGATCGGGGGAAGAAACAGTCAGAAGGACATGTTTCACAGTATTGCTTTGTGTATTTTAGATTTTGAACTAAAATTTGTAAATGAAATTGAATTTGCAAGAGAAGAATCAACTAGGTCAGGCATGGTGATCCAGGAGGCTGAGTCGGGAATATTGCAAGTTCAACACCAGCCTCAGCAACTTAGCAAGGCCCCAAGCCACTTAGTGACACCCTATCTCAAAAATAAAAAAAAAAAAAAAAACAGGGGGGCGGGGGATGTGGCTCAGTGGTAAAGCAGCCCTATGTTAAAGCTCCAGTACCAAAAAAAAAAAAGTAAAGAAAGAAAAGAATCAATTAGTACAGTAAGGTAAATTCATGGCCCTTCTTAAAATTTTCACTGGCTTCCCATAGCTTTTAGAATCAAAACCAAACCTCTGACCTGATTCACAACAACATTCATATCTGACCCTCCCTGCCCCTCAGGCCTAGTGTTACATCTCACCCTCTCTCTTGATGTCCCGTTTGCCACAGTACTATGGCACATGCCAGTTTGTCCACTTATATATCAAGGTTCACCTCCCCTAATTCTACATTTGCCTAGTAAATTCCCTCTCAACCTTTGGATCTCTGTTTAAACATCACTTCCTCAGGTAACTCTCCCCCAAGGCCCCAGATTAGTAAATTCAGCTTATTTTATTCCAAGCTGTCATAAAAGCATGTTCTTTACTTTCAAAGTACTCATCTTAGTTGTAACTGTGTATTCTGGTAATTGATTCCTATCATTTTCCCCAGTTAGTTTAAGATTATATGAGGGATAAGGTGGTGTCTGACTTTTGCTCATGAGAGACCTCTGGTGGCCAGTGCTGAGTATGGCAAAAAGAAGGCATTTGTCAATAAAGTCTAGATGAATGAACAAATGGGCACAGGGGGCAGGGATGATTCCCAGACTACAGCTAGGGTGACCGGGTGGTGCCACTTGTTAGGGAAGGGCTCGTGGGGAAGGTAACAAGCTGGCATAGACAGGTTGAGTGACATGTACTTGGTATATCCAGGTAGAGATGCTGAGGAGACTAAATGAACCTGAATCTGCTAAGTCACGGCTGTAGATACTGACATAGTGGTCATCACGATAAAGAACTATCACAATACAGACGGGCAGTTAAACCACAAAAGCACACAAGATCTTGCTAGAGGACTCAAGGGAAAGGTAAGCCTAGAACAGAACTCCAGGGAGAGGAGCATTTCAGAGAAGTATAGAAAAAGAACTTGTAAAGGGGACTTGGGAAAGCACGGTCATTGGTCATTGAGGTAAGCAGGCCAAAAGAAAGAGGGACTTTGGAAGGTCTAAAAGTAAAATACCTCCAAAAGAATTAATAATGTTCAACATAGCAGTTCAGTTGGATAAAGAATAGTCACTAGGTTTGGTCAGATGGATGTCATTTCTGTGACGACCCTGGCTGGGGAGCAGGGGCCAAAATGCAATGTTCTGAAGAACAAAAAGTAACAGAAAATGGGCTCATCAATTGTAGACACCAGTGTCTTCCATAGTTACCTAATGTTGATGAGGTGATTTAAAGTACTGAACAGATAAACACTTTATTTTTAATAGCTACATATCTAAAGTATATTAAAATAGTAAATCAAAGCCATGTCTCCGTGAATATAATAAGGTTTCTCTTAAGGACATTTTATTTTGAAAAATTAATAAATTCAAGTGTATATGTTACATATATGGTGATTTTATATATTTTTTCTTTTTTTCACATGGAGAATGCAAAAATCATTGTGCTCAAATAGCTGAAGTCTGGGAAATACTGTCTGTGTTATTTTGAGAAAGACTAGAGAAACTTTATTGTTCAAAAAGTCAGTAGTAAAAGAAGTGTTGAAAATCCCAGAAAACAAATGATAAAATGAGGTTCCAGAGGAGGTGGGTGGGATGGGAAGTAACCACACAAGGGTATGGTCAGTGAAAGACAGGAAGAACATCACTTTTTTCCAGGATGGAGAGAAGAACATAAGGATGGACATAGGAGGCTATCTCTCCCTCTGGAGATAGCCTGCAATCTCCCTTGAATATATTTTCCTTGCTTTACCCCAAAAGTTTCTTGCTCTCAAGATGGCTATGTTCTCCTTTGCACCTTTATGATGGCTGGCATTCTCCCAGAGTGTGCAGTTCTTACTTTACCCCAAAAATGTCTATTGTCTGGAATAGTCCACATTCTCCCTTAAATGTTTATCTACTTTTTAAGGTAAATCTGTCTCTTAAAAACATAATGAGCAGACACAGGTAAAGAAGCTTATGGAAGTAAACTATTGAGGGAATTCCCACCTGAAAAGCTCTACATCTCAGTCAGTTGTGTGTGTGTGTGTGTGTGTGTGTGTGTGTGTATAGAAAGGACAGAAAATTTGAATATAGTGTACAGGAAGCTTGGAGAAGATGGAAAGTTTACACATGACTTCTGAGGGCAATGTATGGAGGAACTGACCAAAGGCAAAATAAGTGAATGGTGTTGAAAGCATACTTATAATAAGAACCATGAAATTTTAGTGATACTAATCAGAATGCTTGAGATTTTTTCTAGTAGGCCGACAGTGAGCACACTGGAAAGGGATTGGACATTGGTCCCAGATGGAAGGGACAAGAAGGTAAAACATTTTTCAAGAATAGTGAGGGGAAAGTTTCAGAAATTGGTCATAGAGGTACAAGCTTATTGGGAAGAAAAGAAGCTGAAAGAAGTAGAGATTTGAGTCAAAGAAAGGGTCCCAGCAGTGGTGGGGTTGTGGCTCAGTGGTACAATGCTCGCCTACTATGCATGAGGCACTGGATTCGATCCTCAGCACCACATAAATGCAAAATAAAGATATTGTGTCCACCTAAAACTAAAAAATAAATATTAAAAAACGTAAGGGCCCCAACAGTTTATGAGTTCAGAAAGAAAACTCTTAGGGGTAAATGAAGCCCAGGTGGCAGAAGAGAAAGCAATATCAAAGTCACTGCAATTTAGAAGCCCAAACATTGAGAAGCTGGGGGTAGGATCAGAGGTCTTTAATAGAAGTCTCTCAGCCTGCTGGTTATCCCTGTAATGGAAATATTGAGAATCACAGGCCACAGGCCACAGACTTCTGGGAATGTGAACGAAGTGACAAAGAGGATAGGTGGTAGGGATGTCGAAATAAAGAGACAATGGTAAAAGAGAAAGCATTTTCTCATAAAGAAAAAGAGAGATAATGATCTAGAAGAGACAAGGAGGAGCTGGTCAGGATGGGAGGCAGGGTAGAAAAAGCAGCCTCCATGAGAGGGAATGTCCAGAGAAAAATATGAAGGACTCTGATTTTGTGGAGAGCTACTGATAGAAATGGAGGTGGTTTCTAAGAAATATAATTTGTTAATGAGCTTGATTCAATCACTCTACATTGTATATGTTGTGGTGTCACTGAACACTCTATATGTATATACAATTATAATCTGTCAATATCCAATAAGAAAATTTAAAAAATAAACACTTTAATAAAACAGAGGAAAAAAATTAAATATAGTTCCAGAGAGCCAAAAGCAAAGAGATGTCAGGAAAGGGTATAGGGAAAAGAGGAAGAAAAAAACAGTGTGGACGAGAAAAGTCACGTGCATTATGGTGGTGCCTAACAACATGGGAATGAGGGAGGGATGGAATCCCCACTTGGCACTACCCATCCCCACCCCACATCACAGGGACAGACATTTTATGCTCAAGAAGAACTTTGCCTTTCAGAAAAACAGGGCTCCTACAATGTGAGGCATGTATAGGAAAGCTGTCTTATCATCCTAAGGATAAAAATGCCCAAACCATTTATTTCTGGAAAATTCTGACAGTCTTCTACAGAAAAGAAGCCTCAAAGTCTCAGCTTTATTGGTTTACAAGGAAATAATCTCCCCACCCCTCACTCCAGTTCCATTCCCCTCCTCAAGGCCTTGAGTCCAAGCTTGGAACTAAACGTAAAGCCAGCCCTAGAAAAAATTCAGATTTTTCTCTCCATGTTCATCATTTCTTAGTGAACAGCAGATGGTAGCAAAGAGCTGGGAAAGGTGATAAATCCTTAATATTGCTCTAGGGCAGCCAAATAGGCGATATGGCCCATCAAGTTCTAGAGGGTGGTGGATGCTCCCACCTAGGACCTGGAGTCAAAGATCACCTGAGTGAGATCATTACACCTGTCCTGCAAGCCAAATCCTCACTGAGCTAGGATGTCAGAGGTATCAGTAGTAAAACAGTGTATCATATCTCCCATCCTAGCCCTACTATTTCTTGCCTCCCAGTTAGGGACCTAGGCTACCAACAAGAAATGCTCTAAGATGACACAATTATCTTCCCCAAAATGGTGAAGAGGGTCAGGTGTGGTGGCCCATGCCTATAATCCCAGTGGATCAGGAGGCTGAAGCAGAAGGATCGTGACTTCAAAGCAAGCCTCAGCAAAAGCAAGGTGATAAGCAACTCAGTGAGACCCTGTCTCTAAATAAACTACAAAATAGGGCTGGGAATGTGGCTCAGTGGTCAAGTGCCTCTGAGTTCAATCCCCAGTACCCCCAAAAAATGGTGAAGAAAAAGGGAAGGTGAACTAGGCTTTGGAAATGATCCTGCTCCCACACTACCCTCTGCAGTGCTTATTGGACTGTATGACAATTGTATATCTTCCCTAATAGACAGGGGCTCCTCCTGCAAAGACCATCTCTCTCTGATTATCTGTGATTTCCTACTAAAAATGCCTGGCACATAGTAAATGTTCAAAAAATATGTATTCAGTGAATCAGGGCAAGAGGTGGGGGAGACTCCCAGCCTGATGTGGTTAGGACTGAGAAATTTAGCCTTTCAGACTTCATATTGTATGAGAAACACCCCTGGTCTAGGAAGGAATTTAGGGTGGGCTTTGAAACAGTTTATCTCTGAGACTGAACTATTATCCTGGCTCCATTGTTTATGGCTATAGGCAAAGTGCTTAATGTTTCTAGGCCTTGATTTTCTCCTTCACAGAAGGTAGATTCTTCAATCAGCTGTTTGTGACAGGAAAATACACAAAACATAACTGTCACATGTACCTTGTATCCACAAGCACTCAATTAAAAGTAGTCACTGATCCAGGCATGAGGGTGTCCACCTGTAATTCCAGGTAGTCAGGAGGTTGAGACCAGAGGATTCTGAGTTTAAGGTCAACCTGGGCAATGTCTCAAAAATATTAGTCACTGATATTTTTTGTGCTTATTATTCCCATTGCTACAGCTTCTTCTCAGGGCCAGGTATTAGGGGCGGGGGGGGATAGTCATTAGAAATAGGAAGTAAATTGGAATTATGATTCAGAATCTGTACTTCCTCAGCTCAGTTCCCTCAAATAGCATAGCACCAGAACCCATAGAAAGTTACAGAAGAGTCAGCCCAGTCTAGAGGGCATAGCTTCCTGATTGTTTTTTTGGAGGGAGGTGGGATGGCTACTTGGTATTTTCCATGTCAACCAGTCTAGCTCAGCTGACAATTTTTTATGTTTCCCTCAGAGTAAAAAGAGGTTTAACTAATAGCCATAAGGATTTGGGTATAATTCCTACCACACAAATCAGAAGCCAGAAACAATGAGGATAGAGTCTGGTGACCTGGTTCCACTCAAAATCAGTTTATCTCTGAGACTTGTCTATTATCTGGAGTCTGTTGCCTGTGTAACAGAGGACAGAACTGACTAATAACACAACTTCAGACCTCCCTTAAAGCTAACTAAATGTAACTAAATGAAAGTGTTCATTGGCAGTGTGAGACCCCAAGTGGCTACACAGTGTAAAAGCAGCCTCAAAGAAGATTTAGACAAATGTATAGAAAGGAGGCCTAATTGATAGGAACCAGGGGATAGGTGACTAATGTCTTGACTACCAACAAGCAAGAGAATCCAGAAGAACTTCCAGACCACCCTCCAGTGAAGTTAAGGGCTTAAATGGCCTCATGCCATTTTTAGTGCAATAGAAATAAAATTCTTGCTGCCTAGGCTGAGGTATGGAGGGTGGGTCTTCCAGAAAAGTCCCAGCAATCAAGATAGAGAGACTAGTCAATAAGACTAAAAGACAATGTCTCCCAGTTATAGGGCCTTTCAGGAAGGGAAGAATGCTAAGAAAGATCAGCTTGACCACAAAGACCCAGGAACTCCTCTTTCCTTTCGTCAACTACACAGTGGAGAGAAGGGAGCATTTAAGGGGCAATGTGAACATAAATAGATCAGGTTCTTTTGTACAAGACTGTCTCTACCAGGTGGGCAGACTCCTTCTCTTGACCAAATGAAAAGTTTGCAATGGTTTTACACGAAGAATTACATGAAGGATTCTGTTAGTTCACCTGCCTCTTCCCTCAGTGCCATAATCCCCCAGGCCCTTGAGGCCTAATCCCTTTCAGTATCTTCTTGGGTTCTCAGAGGATGGATGCAATGAGCAAGAATATAAAGGTCCAAGTGCTCCATTTTGTCTTTCCACGCTATACTTGACACTGAGGCAGGGGGCAGACACAAGCACAAGAGAGGGACAAAGTGTAGGGAACACCATGCAAATCCAAGGCCACTGCCAAGAGCCCAAAGCCTAGGCCCTATGACAGGCAGTTAGCGGCGCCATGCTCAACCCACAAAAGATGTTTCTGAAAGCCTCCAGATGCTTTGCAGGCCTCATCCATGCCCAACTCCCCAGTCCCCAGTGTCTATCATTAAACATGCTGAAGAAACCCAGCCAAGCAGCAGCTCAAGATGCTGATAGACCCCCAAGAAGTAGCTGACTCCTCCAAATCCAAACAGAGGGAGAGGCAAGGTGTGGGGTGACATAGGGATGTTATGTGCTGGCCTTACCTCCTTTCCAAAGCAGGTAGATGGGCACCACGTAGAGCATGACATGCTGAATGTAGTAAATCTCCAATTCAAAGGGAAGCTATGAAGACAAGATGGAGAGAGGCATTTCAGAGAAGGAAGCACTTATTTCAGGATATTCTGAACTTGAAAGCCCTTGCTCTTCAGGATCCACATTTTAGCAGACCCAGGCATTTCACCAATTCACCTCTTTTTTCACAATTAAAAAGAAAAAAGATGAATATACTCCTGACCTAGAACAGAATCTTCCAAGGTGTATTTTACTGAGATGATACTTGAAAAATACTTCACTAAAAAAAAGTTTGGTTAAAAATTTATTAAAGGTTGCATATAACATATTCCCTTGGAGAGTCATCATGCATGGTATTGGTACATTAAGGATTTGAGTGGACTCTACAGATAAGAATCCTACTTAATATTTTTTTTCTCCAAAGTTTCTTAAATGTATTTAGGAAGTGACTTAAAAAATATAACACTTAGGATTCTGCAGAATATACTTGGAGAAACACAACCTCCTGGCAAGTAGATGGTAAACTATTTGACATGTAGAACATATGAAGGAGGATTTATTATCCTCGTTTTCCAAATTGAAAAAAAAAAGTGATTACTAAATCTGGTCAAGTCTAGATCCAAAAATAACAAGTTTCCACATAGGATACTTGGGTGTCAGGGCTTAACCTATCATTTTTATTATTTTTTAGTTGTAAATGAACACAATACCTTCATTTTTTTGTTTTTTATTTTTCATATGGTGCAGAGGATTGAACCCAGTGCCTCACATATGCTAGACAAGTGCTCTACCACTGAGCCACAACCCCAGCCCTATTTTTGACTGAAGACCAACCAGCAGAGCCAATTCTGGCATAGTAATCCAAAAGAACTTCCCTTCTCTCTTGATATATAACATACCCACTTATTCACCCTTTTCCCAATCCCCCTCAAAATGGAAGCTATGGATTACCAAAGTCAAGTATAGTTTCAACCTGGCATGGGGATCCTGCTGTTGAGCTTGGCAACAGGCAGAAAATGGAAACAGCTGGGTGGCTAACTTAATTTGGGGGAGAAAAAGAACTTCAGCAGCTGGCAAGAGGCCTTACCTATAGGGCATACTAACATGTGCATGCATGTGCAAATGGATACACACTGATCTCAAGGGCAGCTCAGAGAGACAAGGACACCCAAGGGAAGGTGTCAGCTGCCTCCCTGTTCCCTACAGAGCAAGCACATAATCAAGAATTGTGCTAATGAGAGGAGGCAGTTATAGGCCCCCCAGGCACAGGAGCCCAAGTCTACTGTTGCCAAGGGCTAAAACCAAAAGATGGCAAAGCTCCCAGAATGGGAGCTAGGACAACTGTAGACCCTGGGCATGAACAGCGGCTCTAGCTCTTGACAATCCATATCAAAGGAGAAACTCCAGAGACCTAGATGATGCTCAACTATTACTTTATGTTCACAGAGGTGAATATAAAAACCCAGAAATGGAGATAAGTTTCCAAGTGTCTCTGTGGAAGATGCTGGAATGGGTTATGGGATCTGAAATTGGGTATTACTAGCACATGTTAGGTCTGGAGGCCTAAAAGGCCCATATTTGGCCTTCAATGTGGTCAGGATGACTCTACTATTTTATGTGAGTATTGCCATATACTTTTCTTTTTTCCATATTTTTATTGGTGCATTATGATTACACATTGTAGATTATTGTTATACATTCATACATGTACACTGCTTTATACTTTTCAAATGTGTTCACATTCATGAGCTACTCAGTCTCTTTGTGTTCCACACATAAGGAGCATAAGATACAAAAAGGTTAATTGACTCTTTGCTGAGGTCACCCAGAAAATAGTCAAGGAGGAAAAAGTCTTAGGAAGGCTCAACTCTCTGGCTATAAACCAGAACACTGACCTCTCCCTGAAATGGGCTTGAAGTCAAGTTGCTGTCCCACTGCAGCAGAAGAGAACCATACCAAGGGCCTGTGGCCAATAGTCCCAGCACACTGTCAAGCAGTTCCCCTACTGACATCTCCAATTCCAGTGGCCAATTACTCATCTGAACTAAAAATGATTGCCTCCCTGTCCTTCCCTTAAAGCCCCCTAGAAAGCAAAGTGCCCACCTGCATGTCCAGGGACGCAGTTAAGTGCTGTGCTTCTAATTCTAAGCAAGGACTTTGGAGTCTGTCAAATTTGTGTTCTAGACTTGGTTCTGGTACTTATCAGTCCTGTGGCCCAGGACAAGTCATACAACCTTTCTGCCCTGGCTTTGGTATCAGTAAAATGGAAGTTATTATGCTGTCACAAAACTAGTGTACAATATTTAAAATGTTTAAGAATATAACAAACACTTATACATTTTATGTGTTAGGAACTCTTTGTAAACCATTAATTTAAACTAATCACTATAACAATTGCACTGTTCCCATTATCTCCATTTTAGAGATGTTAAACTGAGGCATGGAGAATTTATATAACATACTGAAGAGCATACAACTCATTTGGTGACACAGCCAGGATTCAAATTCAAGCAGTCTACTCTAGAATTCATAGTTTTAGCCAGTATAAGGTCCATCCTCCCTTGACACCTGTGGGGAATTGGTTCCAGGACCCCCACAGACACCAAGATCTGCAAATGTTCAAGTCCCTTGCATAAAATGGCATAGTATTAGCGTATAACCTACATATATTCTCCTGTATGCTTTAAATCATCTGTAGTTTACTGATAACACCTAATGCAATATATAGGTTATGTACAGGTTATGTAAATAACCATTATCCTGTATTGCTTAGGGACTAATGACAAAAACAACAGTCTGTACCTGTTCTTTACAGATGCCATTTTTCAAATATCCTCAATCCATGGCTGGTTAAATATATGGATAGGGAATCTGTGGGTATGCGGATGATCCATGGCTATGAGAGGCCAATTGTACTCTGCTCCTCCTGCTTGCTCCCTCACAAAAGTCTGACACATAGGTGGGGTTGGATGGGGAAGAGGCACTGTTACTATAACCAGAGTGGTAACAGCAGTATAAGAGCATGTCTTTCCCTGTTCCTCCACATGGTAAGTGGGGCCAGCACCTCCCTATTCAAATGATTGAACAGCCTGCTCTACCTACTGTTGTCCCAGCCCCACATCATGCAATGGCCAAGCTTATCCTGGAACAGAGGCCTCATAGCTGCTAAGCCTCTTGTCACTGACTCACTGCACCTCTGTAGTCACCTTGGCCAGAGACCTCAATGAGGGTTGTCTAGAGAGTGTCCCCATGAGAATTTCCTTCCTCTGATGGCTGCCTCACTCCTATTCCAAGAGTTCCCTACCTTGGGAGCAGGGAGCACAAAGTGTGTTTAACTCAGTACAAGTGGCACTGGCAACCAGGGCCAGGGTCTGGAAAGAGAAAATAGTAAAAGAAGTAGTGTGGGGAAAGAGGAAGGGGAAAAAGGAAGGAGCTGAAAGAGAAGAGACAAAAGGGAGCTGGAGAACCAATCACTTGACATTTAATAGCTTATTAAGTACTTATTTTATGTACCATGTACTGTGCTAACTACATTTTTATATACTTTCCTGTGGAGTGGGGACAATGATCATCCACATTTTACAGATGAGGAAAGTAAGGCATAGAGAAGTCAAAGAATGCCCCTAAAAAAAGCATTAGACATGGAGGATGAGGGCAAAAGGCACTGAGTAGTAGGTACTGAGTGTAGGCTGAGTTCCAGGAACTTTCTCAAAGAGTCTCCCCAACCTTCTTTTCCCCATTTTATGAACAATATAAGTGAAATGCCACACTTCCTTCAGAAGAATTTCATTTAATTCAGTTAATTCATTTCTAGCCTAAAGATCTTGTACTTAAGAACTCTAAATGTCCACAGCCTGATTCTTCTTCAGCTGGAGGAATCCCAAGGCTACATCTGACATGGATGCAATTCAAATTCAAAAGAAATAAAAAATATTTTAAGCTATACAGACCATTAACTTCTTTTTCATATCCAAGTCAACATGTTTTTTAGAACTGAAATTACAGAGTGGTAAACTTAACCAGGCCTCTAGAGTCAGACTGCCTGAAACATCAGATACATGGACCCTGTCTGTGGCAAGATCCCCACCCTGCTTCTTCCCACCTCCCAACCTGGACTGGACAGTGACATGCACCAACATCCTCTGCCATGAAGACTACCAATCTCACTGTCCTACATCCTGTTTATTTCAGCCACCAAAAGTAGCCCAAGATTCCCAGGTTACCCTCCCCAACACCTGAACTCAAATCCCTGTATGGCTCTGTACATATCCTAGTCTGTCCCATCATCCACCCCCTCTTCCAGTACTTGAAATCCTTCTATTTTCTTGAGCTCCTAGCTCTCACTAGCAAAATTTCCTATACCTCAAACTTTTCTGTGAATAGCCCATTTATCATTTTGCTTTACCAAAAACTTAGCCCCACTCTAAGACACGATAATCCCAATAGCCCTCTTGAGTAGTGGGTGTTTTTCCTCTAATACATCCTTCTGCTACTTGATCAGGAGGGCACCTCTCTGCTTCTCACTGTAGCTTCTAATTTTTTTTTTTTTTTGCCTTTTTGTTAACCACTCCTCTGAAATGAAACTACAGTACCTACCACTCCTTCCTGTTGAAGTCACATATGGCCCCCTCCACAGTCCTCAAAGACTTTGTCTCTTGCCTCCCAGTCACTGCTTTCCCAACAGTCCCTGGTCAAAATTCCTGTGCTTTCAATATTTAATAATTGAAATATTGTTTCACCCCTATTCCCTTAGTCACACCTGTCATTATTAATACCTGTGACTCCTCTGTAATGCACCTCACTCTCCACTGTCCAACTCACTCCTCCTCATACCCCAGCTAATACTTTTTCAACTTCACCAGGACCTCAAGTCTGTTGATCCTGCCGCCTCTTGACTGCCTCCCCCATCAACCTCATGTCCCCATTTCTATATTCATCCAGCACCGAGTTTAAGGTCCAGCAGCACTTCATTCTGTACATTCACGAACTCTCCTGACATTCTCTCTCCCCTTTTCCTGCTTGCCTTGCCAAACTGCATTCCTGGTTAAACCCAACTGTCTTCCTTTACATCTCTATAGGTCTGCAAGCAAGCATGGCTGGAGAAAAATATGAATAAATGCATACTGTTAACTCTTTAAATTCACCACAGCAAACTTTGAGCAGACTCCTAATGTTGCCCTATAATCCAACTATGTTTTAAGGCTATTCATTCTCCTTTCTCCTAAGCAACTATTTCACACCTTCTCCCATATGCTTCAAACCTTTCCCATCCTTGCCTATTTCACAGGGTGATGGGGGAGGGTTGTAGGACATAGGCTCCCACCTCCATGTCTCCCTCCTCCCTGCATCCATGCTCACAGCTGCCTGTTCCCCTGCCTCTATGTAGGAAGCCCTATGCTGCTGGCTAAAGAATGCTATCTTCCATCTAAAGAAACAAAAACTCTTGACCCTACTTTCTGCCACAGCTACTACCTCCAGTTCTCTGCTTCCCTTCATACTTTAGAGGAAATCTCAAAAGACTTGTGTCTAACTCAGAACCCTTGGTAGCTCTCCTCTGAAATATTCTTCTACCCAAATTCTTCCAAATTTTCACTCCCATAATTTTACCCAAATTGTTCTGGTGAGGTTACCTACAAGTTCTATTTGGCTAATTCCAATGGGCAACACACACATGTGGTGTCTTTGCATGAACTATAAGTAGGTGACTTTTTACTGCCAAGACTCAAATCATGCCAGTGTGTCAGAGAGATCTGGGGCCCAATCACCCTTGTATGCAGTTGACAACCTGTATAACTGGATATGCCAGTCATGGTCAGTTTCCAAGCCTCATTATTCTCAATTAACCAAGCAGCATTTGATAAAGTTGATGATTCCTTCACCCTTAAAACACTTCCAGTACTAGGCTACTACACAGCACAGATCTTTTCCTTTATTCTTTCCCTATCTCAAAGGCTTTCATTCTCAAACTCCTTTGCTGGATCTTCTTTATGTCCTTCATCTCTAAATATTACAAAGCCCCAGAAATAAATCTTTGGCTCTCTTCTCTTTTAGGTAATCTTATCCAAATTCTTAGTTCTAACTCACAAATAAATCTGTCCAGCATAGAGTCAGGCTGCTAAGATTGAAATTCTAGCTTCATTTACTTGCTATGTAACTTTTGGCAAATCACTTAATCTTGCTGAGTATCAGTTGGCTCATCTGTAAAATGGGGATGATAATAATATCTACCTCATCAGTTTCTGGTGAAATTAGGTGAGATAATGCATATAGAGTTCTTGGTTCAGTGCTGACATATAATGTACTCAATAAACATTAGTTGTTATAATCATTATCCTCTCCTTTCACATTAATTCTGCCAGTAACTAGTAAAGCTGGAATTTCAATCCCAGTCAGCAAGACTTAATACCAGGTCTCTCTGGGCCTAACGTTGGAGTTTTATTTCATCATGCTGCCCTAGCAAAAGCCTCAAGTATGGCTCAGATTGGTGGCACACACCTGTGATTCTAGCAATTTGGAAGAGTGAGGCAAGAGGATCACAAGTTTGAGACCAACCTGAACAATTTAATAAGACTTTTTCTCAAAATAAAAGTAAAAAGGACTGGGGATGTATCTCAGTGGTAGAGCACCCCTGGATTCAATTCTCTGTACCAGGGAGAAAAAGAGCTTCTAAGCAAGAGATGGTGGCACTTGGGCCTGCCCCACAAGCCCTAAGTCACAAATCTGTATATTTGGCAGGTACTTAGGCTTCCAGTCCATTTTTTGACCCATCTCTAGGGCAGGATTTTTCACTGAATCTTCTTTGCTTCTCAAAGAAACATCAATACTTCTCACTTAGGATGGTCCTATCCTCATTCTCATCAAATAACCAAGGAACACTTACTGAGGCACTAGTGGGTGGCAGGTAACATGGTTATTCTTGCAATGTGGTAATGATGAAGGCATCTTGTATGATAGCTTCGTAGATCCCATAAGAGCTGCCCTGTAAGACTCCACAGTGCAATTGTGAAGACCAATAGATAAGAAATTAATATCAGTGCAGCAAAAGATTATGAGAACTCTTTAGATGAAGTGTTAGCTTGGGTTCTAGTTTTGTTTCAAAGCAAAGGAAAAGCATGCATATAGTGTGCAGTTGTAGAGAGCTCCCGATGGTAAATGGCTACAGGGGATATTACTAGAGGCAGGGAGACCAGTTAGAAACTAGTGATGGGAATGTTTAAATAAAGCCTATGGCAGAGGGAGTGAGAAAAGAGAGAATGGGTAGATTTCGGAGAAGTTCAGGAAGCTGAGTCCCCAGGAGTAGTGAACAGAATGGATAGAGAGTTATACAGAAAAAGAAAGGTAAAGACCAAAAGATGATTCTCATGATGATGGCTTAGGTGATTGTTAGGATGTTGGTGTTTCTTCCTAACTTGGGACCTACAGTCAAAGATAGAGACTGGAAAAGGTGAGGTACAAGAAAAGACGCTGGGACCATGCTGAATTTGTGGTTGCTCTAGGACAGCCTGGCAGAGATGCTCATAAATCAGTGGAAATGTGGGCCTGGATGGCAACAAAGCTAGCAAGGATATCTTCAGTAAGGCAAATGAAACACATATATAACTGTATGTTATAAAACAGATACATACTGATGTACATCAGAAAACACAAACATGTCACTTTAAAAGAATGAGGTTTGGAAATGCTGATGTTTTCTTCAAATATGCTAATGGAACACCTTATGCACTCCACTTTTCAGACCCTGGTCCTCTATAGTCTTTTGAGGACGAAGTGGGTAGAGAGATAAAGAAGTCATAATTTAAAAGTAGTGACAATACAGAGAAATAATGGTTAAGAATCGGAGAAATATGCTGGGTACGGTGGTGCATGCCTATAATCCCAGTGGCTTGGGAGGCTGAGGCAGGAGGATCACAAGTTCAAAGTCAGCCTCAGCAACTTAGAGAGACTGTGTCTCAAAATAAAAAAAAATAAGAAAGAGCTGGGGATGTGGCTCGGTAGTTAATTGCCCTGGGTTAAATCCCTAGTACCAAAAAGAGAAAAAAAAGAACAGGAGAAATTTGAACATAATTTATAGACTGAGGGAAAGAGCAAGTAGATGGGGAGAGAGCGAAGAAGCAAGAGAAACAGGATGTCATTAGAAGGCAAGAGGAATGGAAGCAGGCAAGGGGGGACAGAACCTGAAACACAAATGGAAGGGTTATCCTTGGGCTCCCTGGAGATAAGGAGGGAAGGATAGGCTGAGGTGAGATCATCTGTATGAAGGAGGGGGTTCATGGTATACCGGTTTCCCACAAGCCTCTCAACACTCCCCCCCACTCCTCCTGCTCTTGAGGCCCATTGGCTGGGTCGCATAGGCGGAGCCAAAAGAGTCCCCCAATGAGCAGCTCCGTGGCCTGAAAGGGTGGGGAAACAGCCCAATGAGCATCACCACAGAGGAGCCAATCAGCTGGTAGCTGGAAGTTTGCTGGGGCCGCTGTGAGCCAATCATCAGCTGGCAGCTGGAAGTTTGCTGGGGCCCCTTTGGCTGTGGCTCTCAACAGGGGTTCATGGTATAAGTCTAGGGAGCTCTCATCATATACCCCAGGAGACTTGCCATTACCAGAAGTGTCCATGGCTAATGATAAGTGAGGGTATACAGTCGCATAGAGAGGACACTGGTCTCAGCTTAGCCCCAGACTACAGTCAGGGAGTCAAAAAATACAATCCATTTCCCTCAGAGGAGAAAGAATACAACCCATGGTTTTAACTGCTCTTGTTGTTGTTCATTCCAATAAAGTTTGGCTTTGGAACAGTTTATCTTCATTAACTAACCACATTTTTAAACTGTGGTCTCTTAGGGCCACAAACTCCCTGGGACTAAATCTTAGAGGATCCACAAAAGGAATACCCACAGCCTAAATGACCATCACTATAGGACTAGTTAAATAAACCCCCATATATTCATAGAACAGAATACCATGTCGCCATTAAAAACAACACAGTACCAACAGGAAATATTCTGGCAAATACAGAATGTGGGGCATTCTTCAAAACAACTATACAAATAATTCACCAAAACTTCAATATCCTGGATGTGGTGGTGCATGTCTATGATCCCAGGGACTCAGGAGGCTAAGGTAAGAGGATTGCAAGTTCAAAGCCATCCTCAGCAACTTAGCAAGGCCCTAAGGAGCTCAGTGAGACCCTGTCTTTAAATAAAACACAAAACAGGGCTGGGGATGTGCCTCAGTGGTCAAGCACTTCTGGGTTCAATCCCCAGTTTAAAAAAAAAAAAGCAAAAACCCTTCAATATCGTGAATGAAGAAGGAAAGGGGAACTAGTTCTAGAGTAAAACAATAAAACAAAACTAAACAGGACAGTCAAAGCAACACTTGAAACTTAATCAGATCATGATTTGGGGGGGGAAAGGTACATAAAGAAGTTTTGGGGACAATTGAGGAAATCTGAATATAAATAAAATAGATGGTATAACATAATTCATTGATTTTTTTCCTAAAGGGTGAGAATAGTATGGTTTACACAAAAGAATGTCCTTATTTTTAGGAACTATAGGCTGAAGTAGGTAGAACTAAACTTTTAACGTATCTATAGCTTTCACTGCAATAATTTAGGAAACTTAACAGAGATCTGCTTAGTAAGAGAATGTGAAAAGATATTTAACAATTTTTAATCCATCTGGAGGTTATATAGTTGTGCATTCTAATATTTCCACTTTTAGTATGTTTGAATATTTGTATAATAAAATGTTGGGAACATTTCAAATTTAAATGGCACAATCTATATGAACTAATTATGACAAAACCTTAACATATACTACATGGCAATAAAAACAAGGTACATAATTTTTGGAGAACAATTTGCCAGTACTTATCAACATTTGTGAATGCTCATTCACTTTAACTTAACATTTTCACTTCTTGGAATTTTCATTAGAACAAAATGTTCACTGCAGCATTATTTGTGAACAAAAAAATTATAAAGTGTCCTGACTGTTCATCAGTGGGAGAGTCATCAAAAAACACTCTAGCTGGGCATGGTGGCATACACCTGTAATTCCAGCGGCTAGGGAGGCTGAGGCAAGAGGATGTCAAATTCAAAGCCAGCCTCACCAACTTAGCGACCCTATCTCAAAATAAAAAATAAAAATGACTCAGTGCCCTTGGGTTCAATTCCCAGTACCAAAAAATAAGACACAGCGTAGAAGATGAACCATTTGACTCTATTTTTCAAAAGGAGATACTACCATTTCTGGGTAAAAGAGAACAATTCTATACTGCATAAAGCACAATTCTCTTTGTAAGAGAAAAAGGACTTTGTTTGCAAACTTTTAGATGTATGTAGATGCATAGGAAAAGAACTGGGGTGTGATTTACCAAAACTGGGGAGAGGAAGAGGATTGGCAAGGGGTTGAAAAAGGGAAGAGGAAACATTAATGTTGGAATTCACACCCTTTTACAGCTAGATTTTTGCAAAAATGAATGTGTGCATTTATTAATCATGTGCTAAAAATATTTTAAAAGATTGAAAAAAAATCCAAAGAGGAATATATTACAGTGCTAAACAGCAATTACCTATCATCTGGGCAGTAGAAGAAGTAAATTTCATGTTAGATTCTTTTACCACTATATTATAGAAATCTTTAAAAAAAAAAGGGGGGGGGGAATACATTAAGCTATTGGTGAAAAATAGTGCTAATTTCTTCTTGTTTTTTAGAATCTCCTCTTAGAGTATCTGAACATATTAAGAAAGTAATATGTAAAAAGGGTCCATAGACCCCCAAATCCCATAATCTCACTGTATCTGCCCTGATGATACATATGTACCCCTCCAGTCAGGATAAACACCCACAACCCTCCCTATAAGGCATATAGTATTCTACCTTAGTCCATCCCAAGACGTGGTAGGGCCACTGGTCTTTCCATTTGGAGAAAACCCTATCAGGGCTACTCTGGTCTTCTTCCCTGTGTACAGTGCCCTTGGGAGAGTGAGGAGCAGAGTTGTGACTGTCTGTTGTCTGGCCCCTAACATCAAACAAAATATTTTGAGCCCATGAAAAATGTCATTTGCTCTTATGGCACAGCTATTTGGGCAAGCACATTTCCTGATGTAAAAGGTGCAGCTGCCCAGTCCTGCCTGCCTGGTTCAGACAAGCCCACAGAACTGTATGGAATGGCAATTTCAGGTCTATCAGCCAAGATGTTCTGTAAGGCTGTTTCTTTTCTATTCCCTTCTCTTCCTTTAAGATGCTAGGGATTGAACCCAGGGCCTCATACACACTAGGCAAGCACTGTACCTCTAAGCTATATCTATAGCCCTTAGTTATTTTTTTTTTAACCAGGATGAAAATGAAACCTCCTAGCTCTTCTCCCACCTTTAACTGACTTAGTAGTTGTTGCCTGTCCTGGGGAAACTACCAAGTACTATTCTTAGATATTGTTGCTAGTATCAAACAGTCATTTCTGGAAAGGCAGGGAAAGAAGCACTAGTGTTTTAATAATAATGCTTAATAAAATAGTAATAATAATAGGAATGACAGTTAATATTTGATTGTTCCTAGGGAATATATCACACCTAACTGCTGCATTTTTTTCCTGAGTTTTAATGATAAAGGAGGGTGATTAACATAATGATGGTAATAATGACTAATACTTAGAGACTCTAATGGGATGAATTGTCTATCCCCATATTCAGTCTTGGTACTTCAGAATGTGACTGCATTTGGAGACAGGGCCTTGAAAGAGGTAAAGGTAAAAATGAAGTTATATTGGTAGGCCCTAATTCAATGTGACCAGTGACCTTAAATAAAAAATAGTTTAGGATACAGAGAGATACCTGAAAAGCCATATGAAGAAGGCTATTGAAGAGACAGAGAGAGAGACTCTGAGAAGAAACCCACCCTGATAACATCTTGATCTTAGACTTCTTCTTCCAAAACTGAGAATAAATTTCTCTACATTAAGCCACCCAGTCTGTAGTAAGGTGTTTGTTACGGTAGTGCTAGCAAACTAATATACTGACCTACTGTGCTTTACAACCAGTAGCTTTTTTTTTTATCTAGGGAATGAATTCAGGGGTGTTTTACCACTGAGCTACATCCCCAACCCTTTTATTTATTTTATTTTTGTGGTGCTGGGGATTCAGCCCAGGGCCTTGTGAATGCGAGACAAGCACTCTACCAACTGAGCTATATCCCCAGCCTCCAACCCTTTTATTTTCTATTTTGAGACCAGGTCTTGCTAAGTTGATAAGGCTGGCCTCAAACTTGTGATCCTCCTGCCAACCAAATCTCTAGATTATAGGTTTAGGCCACTGAGACTGGCAGGTAGTTCCTTTTTGTTACTCTCAATTTTTTTTTACAATTTTTTATTAGATTTTTTTTGGAGGGGTGGGTACCGGGGATTGAACTCAGGGGCACTCAACCACTGAGCCACATCCCCAGCCCCTTTTTGCATTTCATTTAGAGACAGGGATCCCTGAGTTGCTTAGTGCCTTATTTTGCTGAGACTGGCTTTGAACTCATGATCTTCCTGCCTCAGCCTCCGAAGCCACTGAGATTACAGGCATGATCCATTGGGATTACGGGTATGCATCACTGCACCCAGCTGTTACTCTCAATTTTAAGATAAGGGACTCAAGACACAGAGAAGTTTTTTGTTTGCCTGTTTTGTTATACCAAAATACTGGAAATAGCCAAATGCCCAAAGAAGAATAGAGAAAAACATCATGGCCTATTTACAAGATAATGTTACACGACAGTGAAAATGTAACTAGAATTCTATGGATTCAATACTAGGAATGAATCATACTAATCTAATGTTGCATAGAATAAGAAAGTCCCAGAAGATGACATACAAATAGGACCCTTTTTATAAGGATCAACAAACAATTAAAACTAAATAATATCTTATTTAGGACTCTATGTATCCATATCTATATATCTGTGCATCTAAAACAAAACTCTATTTTATGAAAAAGCAAAAGAGTAATAGACAAAATTCAGAGTAGCAGTTC
This sequence comes from Callospermophilus lateralis, assembly GCF_048772815.1. Classification (NCBI taxonomy): domain Eukaryota; kingdom Metazoa; phylum Chordata; class Mammalia; order Rodentia; family Sciuridae; genus Callospermophilus; species Callospermophilus lateralis. The sequence goes on along the minus strand of NC_135325.1, from coordinate 88,348,932 downwards.
TCTTGGGGTGGGTAGGGAAGGATTGGGAAGCAGCAAATAGGCAGATATGGTATGATCTAAGGGACTAGTTCTTAGGTTGGGTTCAGTCGTTTGTTATTCATAAGTAAATAAATGCACACATAAATTAAATGAAACTATGCACAGAAAAAATAGTGGAATAAGTTATAAATCAAGTATTCTAAATTTGATTACCCTAATTATGTGTACGCACCTTTGCTCTTTTTAAATTGGATCTAATTCTTTTTTTTGCGGGGTCGGGGGAGATAAACTCAGGATCTCAGTCAGGATTTGAACCCAAGAAATCTGACTTCAGAAACCCATGATCTTAAATTCTGTTGTTTGTTCCATAGTTTAGTCTGCTCCCTTGCTGGAAAAGAATTAGGGTTTTTATGAACATTGTGGGCCTTACCTTACCTAGCTACCATGATATAGGCACTACCTTCATATCAAAATGGACAGAGGGGGCTCTGAATTCATTAAATCCAGACTTACCACTTCTTCAGACTGAGCCAAAGGTCGAATATGACGCAGAAGGAGGAGAGAATCTTTGAGTACACAAGAAGGTACTTCAGGACTTAGAAGTCCAGCCTTGAACTCATTGACATTTTACTCAAGGAGGGAAAGTCAATATTTGTATGGCTCTCTCCACAGAGCTCAGAGGAAAGGCTAATGAGACAGAGAGATGGTTCAAAAAGCCTATAGAGGAACAAGGGCAGCTGCAAGTCAAAAGCAAATCAGCTTGTGTGTGGGGGCCAAACTGCTCCCATAGACTGATCTGAGCTGGGCTGGCCTTCCTGCTTAGGCAGTATGACAGAGGGCTCAAAGAGGGCCTTTCCCACCTCTGACAGGGCCACAGCAATGTTCTCCCCTGACCTGGGTTACAGATTTCACCCTGACATCTAAGCCATGTCAAGTGCAGAAGTATGAGAGGAAAGGCACTAAACTCCCAATTCCTCTTCAGCCCACACAGTCTGTGGTAGCCTCCTTCCATATTTTAATGCCTTCAAAGGACTTGAGCATCAGATGGCTTGATATAAAGGCCAACCTCACACTAACACTAAGCAAAAGCAAGGATAAAAGCCTCTGAGAGTTGGCTCTCATCCCAGTCAAAACAGCTCAAGGGCACTGGACCTACCCCATAGCCAGCCAAGCAGGGAGTCTGGTTAATCTTCTACTCCCTGGGGACCATTGCTTAAACGCAGCCAATGGGCCAGGCAATCATTCCTGAGGCCTGCCTCCAACACCCCCTCCTGACCAACACTAGTCTCATGACCTCTGTTAGGAGGTAGAGCCAGGTTCATGAATCTCTAAATCAAGGAAGGCAAATGTCATGTCTTCCCGGAGGCCACCAGAAATGAATGGTACTTGACCTGTACACCCTGGCACAAGTCATCTATATTCACTTCTCTTTCTACTTTGATTTGTTTCTTCTCTTCTGTTGTTTAGCTCTCCCATTCTCTATCTCTTCCCATGCTTGAAGCCTGATCTCAGATTCTCCATCAGCACTAAAATATGGCAAGTTCAGCCCTGCAGTAGTTCTTGGCTAATGCAAAACAGAAAGAATTTGCATAATTTTATTTGTATTACATATTTTTAAGAGACTCTTCTTTGGACCAATCGGGAAGAGACCCAGCAATCTGTATTTTTTTAGAGTAATGGTGATTGAACCCAGGGGTGCTTACCACTGAGTCACATCCCCAGCCCTTTTATGTTTTATTTAGAGACAGGGTCTTGCTAAGTTGCTCAGGGCCTCACTAAGTTGCTGAGGCTGGCTTTGAACTTGTGATCCCCCTGCCTCAGCCTCCCAGGTCACTGGGATTACATGCATGTACCACTGCATCCAGCAAGCAATCTGTATTTTCATAAAGCTCCCTAAGGATATTTGGGTATATAAGTATTCAATTCATACTTGGAGAAGTACTATAGTAGGGCAGTTTCCAAATCTCTAAGTGATAGGTATGGAAACTCAGGATATTCTCACAAAGAAATGGAAAACAGCTCCCCAGCAAAATATATTGACAATATTAACATAACTCATGTTCAAAACAACAGAAAGATAACAATAACAGTTGTAACAATAATAATAATTGCTAATACATTATCACTCCTCTGTAATCATTGGCCTAGGTGGTTTCTATGTACTAATTCTTATAATAACTCCATAATATAGGTTCTACAATCCTCCTTTTACTCCTGAGGAAATTGAGAGACAGGTTAAGTTTCTGGCACAATGTTTCTTACAGAGACAGGATATAAAACAGGCAATCTGGCACAAGTCAATGATCCTAACCATTGACCTACACTACCTCAATGTACACAGAAGCCCTTTATGGTATGGAGTGAACACTGACTTTAAAACTTGATTTACAAATGAATCAAATACATGATTAGTTTGACCTCCTGCTACTGAGACATCCTTTTTCACCCCTACCACATGTGCACAAATATGGAATATTCTAATTATATTGCCATGGGAACGAATTAGCACTTGAATCTTCATGACCTCCAACAGATGCCAACCAATTCATTCAACAAGTATTCACTGAGCACCTACTATGTGTCAGCTATTATCAACAAGGTCCAGGTGGTCCCTGCCTTCATATACCTTACAGTCTTAAATAAAACTCACTTCGAATGCTGACTTCTAGGATTTTGAAGTGTTCAGAAATGAAAATATGGTTTAATTCAGAGTTCCAAGGACTCAAGTCCACTACTATTAGTGTTTTCTTAGCCACATGACAGGTTAAATGGGTTTTCCAATCTCATAGAACTTCATACAATACTAGTCACATAGTAGGTATTTATCAACTTATTGAGAGCTATTTCAGGAGAGCAATGACAACCAATGGATAGAATTAGAATGTCCTCCTGGCTACCCCTGAGAGTAAGGACACAGCTATAAATGGGTTGGAAAACAAGAGCCAAGCAGTCATTACTGATAAATCAAATGCTACTTGTTAAAGACATCACCCACTGAAAAAGTCCTAAATAAAACACTTTTTAAATTGTTTTCTAAAATCTATGAACTATCAAGAGCTAGGGGGTGTAACCAAGTGATAGAGCACTTGCATAGCATTCAGGAAGCCCTGGGCTGTATCAATACAAACAACTCAAAGAAACAACAAATAATAATAACAAAGCCTATGAAATATCAATTATGTAAGAAATTTGCTGACTAGAGACTAAGTGAAATGAGAATCCAGAGAAATACGTTGGGTACTACATCATCCAGTATTCACCAAAAGATTTGCTAAGGCAGCTGAACTGAAGCTTCAATTTTTTATAGCCTAGTGGGACATAGAAAATGGAAGACAAAACCCAAGATTTCCAAAGTGTCTAATAAAAGATGACCTCCCCAAAAATGGGATGCCAAAGAGCTACACCTTAGTGCAAAGATGTACTAGAAATACAAATTGCTTCTGCCCCTGGAGGGTTAAGGAAAATCCATTCTTGGGCTGGGGTGGCAGAGCACTTGCCGTGCATGTGTGAGGCACTGGGTTCAATCCTTAGCACCATATAAAAATAAACAAATAAAATAAAGGTATTCTGTCCATCTACAACTACAAAAATATTTTAAAAATCCATTCTTGAGGGACTGGGGTTATGGCTCAGTGGTGGAGCACTTGCCTGGCATATGTGAGGCACTGGGCTCGATTCTCAGCACCACATAAAAATAAATAAATAAATAAATAAAGATATTACACCCATCTACAACTAAAAATATTTTTAAAAATCCATTCTTCAATCTTTGCACTGAGTTACGCCAGTGGAGAGAGACCACAGTATCTGCCCAAAACACAGAACCACAAGCCAACCTTCATATGGATTTGCAATCTGAATCTGCACTATTTGGGTAATTCAACAGCCTTAGGTTGAGAATTTCACTTAGCATGACTCCAGACTGGCAGCCCTCAAATACTTAGCAAGAACAAAGACAGATAAATATGATCTAGAAGAATTCAAGATTCAAATTATTTTAAAAAAAGAAATAAGCAACTTATAGTAAAAACAATAATATTCACAACAAAACCTAAACAAGAAAAAAAGCCAAGAATCATAGAAACAGTGTTTTAAAGACCTCAAATAATGCAATTATTACTTAAAAACTGTTTAATGTTTGAAAATTAAATAAAATTAAAATAAAAATTCAATTAATAAGTTTAACTGCTAATTAAGCACAAGAGATAATAACTTGATTAGAGAACTGATGAAATTATCGAAAATGCATTAAGGAACACAAAGAAGTGAAAAATATGAAAGAAAGATTAAGAAATGGGAAGACAGTAAGATGGACTTACAGATTTCGGTCATTCCAGAAGAAAAAAACAGAACAGAGACAGTAGTTGAAAGTACCACAGCTGAGAATGTTCAGAAATGCTATCAATGGACAGACTCAAGAAGCTCAAAGAGGGGTTGGAGGTGTAGTTCAGTGGAACAGCACATGCTTAGCATGTCAGGTTAAATATCCAGCAAGGGAAAAAAAAGTCAAAGACTCTCAAACAGAACAAAAATAAATCAATATTGAAATATATCAGTAAAATTGAAGAACATTAAACATAAAGAGATCTTTAAAATGACCTGAAAATAAGAGACACTTTCAAAAGAGTGAAATTTAAGACTGACCACTGGCGTTCCAAAGCAGCAATGAAAGACAGAATACAGTAAAAATATATCTTCATTGTGCTTACAGGAAAATAATTATGAGCCTAGATTTTTTTAAAAATTCAGTTAAAATATCATTCAAGAATGAAGCAGGAAGACAGACATTTTTAGACAAAAAAACCACCAAAGGTTTGCCATTAGCAAACCATCACTAAAGAGATTCTGAAGGATACACTTCTAGCAAGGGTAAAGTAACACCAGAAAGAAAGCCTGAAATGCAATAAAAATGTTATTTGTATCAGTTAGTTTTATTACAATGAAATGCCTTAGACTGCTTTATAAAGAGAAGAGGTTTATTTTTGCTCTTGCTTCTGGAGGTGCAAGGTCTAACAGCCTCATTTGGCAATGGCCTTCTTGCTGGATGAGTCTCAAAGGAGCTCAGCGCATCATGTGGCAAGAGACAGGGAGTGTGTTTGTGTGTCTAAACTTTATCTCTTTTCTTATGAACCCATCAAGACTCAGTCATGGGACTACAATCTAATGGATTTACCTAACCCTAATCACTTTTCAAAGGCCCCACACCTCTAAACACCATAGTCAGATTAAATTTCCTAAAACTTTGCAATGAGGATTAGATTTCAACATGAAGCCTTGAGAAGACTCTCCCAACCACACCCTGTCACTTAATAGCAGTGAGCAAATAAAGTAATAAATATATAGGTAAATATAAATGTACCTTTATTATAAAAATATTAGTATCTTTTGATATTTTAAAAAGAAAAGCTAAAATGATACCAAATGACACTGTAGACAACATGAGCACACAAATTGAGGGTGGTGAATTAAATATTATAGGATTTATATATAAGAATATGGTCATGCTGGGTGCAGTGATGCACGCATGTAATCCCAGGGGCTTGGGGGACTGAGGCAGGAGAATCTCGAGTTCAAAGCCAGCCTTGGCAAAAGTGAGGTGCTAAGCAACTCAGTGAGCCCTGTCTCCAAGTAAAATAAAAAATAGGGCTGGGGATGTGGCTCAGTGGTTGAGTGCCCCTGAGTTCAATCACTGGTACTCATCCCCCAAAAAAGAATGAGATCATACCCCTACTTCATACTATATATATTCCTAGAGACTAAAAATGTATGTCAAAAGGGATTAAAAATACATCAACCCCAAAATTTATATATAAATGTTTATAAGTTGAATTATTCATAATAGCCTAAAAGTAGAAATAATCAAAATGTTCATTAACTGATGAATGAATAAAGAAATAATATGTTATACCCATATAGGTGAATACTATTAATAAATAAAAAGGAATGACATTTTAATTGATGATACAACAGAGATGAACCTTGAAAATATGCTATGTGAAAGAAGCCAGATACAAAAGGACAAATATTATATGATTCCATTTGTATAAATTGCCCAAAACAGGCTAATCTACAGAAGCAGAAATTTGATCAATTGTTGCTTATAATTCTAGGGGACTATAAAATGAGAGGGAGATGATACTAAAGGGCACAGATTTCATTAGGTGCTGGTGAAAATGTTCTAAAATTTATTGTGGAAATGGCTGTATTCCTCTGTCAATCTACTAAAAGGCACTGAATTGTAAACCTTAAGTGAATTTTATACATATAATTCATATAAAATTACATCTCAATAAAGTTGTTATCAAAAAATTATTATAAGGTCCTTTTATTATTTGGGAAAAAGTAAAGACTGATTTTAGTCTTGGGTACTTATATAAACATTGGTAGTATAACCACTAAAAAAATAATTGAAATAGAGAGTATAGCTGGGCACGGTGGCACATACCTGTAATCTCAGTTACTTGGGAAGCAATAAGCAAGAGGATAAAATGTTCGAGGCCAGACTGAGCAACTTAGGCCCTGTCACGATAGATAGATAGATAGATAGATAGATAGATAGATAGATAGATAGGGCTGGGGATATAGCTCAGTGGTACAGTGCCCCTGGATTCAATCCCTAGTGCCAAAACAAGAAAAAAAATCTATGAATAGAGTATGTAACTTCTACATATTCGGAGTAAAATAGAATGAGAAGAAAATACTCACTGAATCAGAAAAATTAAAAGTACAAGAAAGAGAGAAGGACAAAATACTCCAACTTGGAGTTTGCAACCTGATGTGGCAATTCAAGTGACACACAGCAGTCACACATGTGCTGAGAAGTAGGCTCTTCTGTATAGGCTGGAATTTGAAAGGAGTAGGGTCTCAATCTCTCCTCAACCTTCTTCATTCAGAGTCCAGAGGAAAAAAAAAATCCTATGTAAGGCTTAGGACATCCAAGAAAATACCAACTTGCAAGAAGACATCCTCCTTTTGATCACCAAATGTATTTCTCAAACTAGTTGAGACATATAGTTCTTGGATTCTAAAGAAAAACAGGCAATTCTGTTGTGGAGAGGTCATCTGAAATATGGTGCTCATGCTAGTTTGAACTAAGAGTGAAATGGGAACATATCTTTAGTAGATCAGAAGTGACTTGTGCAGATAGAGGGCCCAGTGTATGAATGCCTGGGCAGCTTTCATAAGAGCCATGATTACAACTGATGTACCTCACCATAAAGAGGGTCCCTGGCCTTCTTTCTAGGGCAGCCTAGTGTTAGAAGATACATATTGGTGCTGTGGTTATTCCATCTCTTGGAGCTCATTGATGGAAATACTGTCCCTCTGTTGACTAGGGAAGGTGGAGCTCTTCCAATTCTGGCTGGAAACTGGAGAGCCTAGAGTTACCTCTGCCCTGAACTCCCTGTTCATTTTTTTCCCCTGCTACACTGGCACTGTGAGGAAGAGGAAGTAAAATTAAAACATATCTGGGAAAAAGAAAAGAAAAACTTACCAAATAAACAAGTATAACTGGAATGAATATTCTTGCCTAAAGTTCTACTCATTTAAAGGACAAAGACTCTGTTTTGGGTTCCATGCTTGAAGTAGAAAGTTTCATTTTCAACTGCACTAAGACACCTTGCGGGGATAATGTTCCAGATGGTATTTTCTCATGACAGCTCTGGCCATTGGATCTGCCAATGGTACTTCTTGGGCCCTGCTCCACAAGAAAAGCTGTCATCCCCTTGCTTAAGCCTGGAAATGGAAGAGAGCCCATCCCTTTGGCCTAAGTCACAGCTAACCTTTGTCTAGCTTGAAGACTGCAAAACAGCAGTTATATACAGTGATTGTAGTACCAGTGCCTAATTCTTTCAACACCATATAGATGACCTACAATTCGACCTTCTTTCTAATCCATGTAGAACCTTGCATCCTGCTCCTCAACACACACACACACACACACACACACACACACACACACACACTATACTGCAGATCCTCAAAGCCCTCCTCGTAGATTCTTATATTTCCAATATTTGTGTTTCACTGTGGGCCTCAGGAAAATGGATGTGGAGACCAGTAGTTAATGTCTACTTGGAAAAGAATCTTGGAAAGCAAAGGCCATAGATAAGCCTCTTCAGCCAAAGCAAAGCATAGACTCAGCAGATGTACAAATTGTGGCTGGAGCCAATAGTCTGTAACTGCCCTGGGGTTGAGGTTTCCTGTTGCTTTGAGACTCACTGCCTTCAGTGGAGGGGAGAGGTGTACTGTCTAGTGATCTGCAAGGTGAAGAGGCAGGATTGCCCACTCTTCAATCAGCCCTATCTGCACCTATGGGATGGCCCCCAAAGGCAGCCTGTGAGTCTGGCCAAAAGCAGAGAGTAGCCAGATAGCTTCTAGGAGATTCACGTTCTTCCCTTCTTCTCTATCCACAAACCAAATGGCTGCATTTTAAGTTGCTGCCTTCTTAGAAAAACATACTCTGGTCCAGATGAGCATATTCAAACTCCTAAACCCCCTCCCCTGCCACTGCCATTTTAAGCCAACATAATTTACAATTCCCAGAAATGCCTGAGAAGCAGTGTATGCGATTCTGGTGCCAAGCCTGGCCGGTTTTACAGATTTTCATTTAGCAGGTGTCTGTTGCTAAATCAGTAGCAGCTGCTAATTGCTTTTCCTCCCTCGAACCCTCAGACAGAATGAAACATCTGGTGTTCTCTCACTTTGGGTTAAAATCAGATACCTTATCATTTCTCCTCTGGGTTTCATTTTTATTAAAAAACTTTCAGCTGATGCCTGGAACAGGCCATTCCAGAGCAAGAGGAATTTCTAAGGACAACACAACAGAGGGAGACTGCTTCATTCCCCCAAACTCCATGCCAGATACAGAGCTGTTCATGCCATTCCTCATACAGCGAGGAGCCTGGGGCTTCATCTCCTGAGTCAGGACTCTGAGGCCCCCAGCTTTTCCATTATAGTGCTCCTTCCTGCCCTATATAGCTTCTAGCATTTGCAACCCCACCCTAACCAACTCTTCTATCCTCCAGGGAAGGAGGAGAGCCTTTCAATATGCACTTTCTTCTATCAGGATGACCAGGAACCTCAAGGGGAATAAAACCATGCACAGTGAAGGGAAATTATAGGGATCCCGTCAATTATACTTTCACTTCCCAATTGATACCAATATTCTCTTTTAGCTTTTTGAGCCACTTTGAAAAAAAAATTGCCCACAATGTTATTTCTAAAAACAAACAAACAAACAAAACCCTTTGCTGGCCTCCAAATCTGCCTCTTGATTCTAAGTAAAAATCATCAATAGTAATTTAATTTACCACACCTGTATAGTAACCCAAATGTTTTTGGTTCTCTTTTGAAATAAGGTATTATAGGTATACATAATTGCTCTATTTCATTCCCTAGTATTACCCTCTCCCTGATCCTCTTCCTCAAGTCTATTGGTTTTCCTTCTATTAATTTATTTTTTAAATTGATCTATTAGCCATGTGGCACATGACTGTAATCCCACGGACCTGGGAGACTGAGGAAGGAGGATTACAAGTTCAAAGCCAGCCTCAGTAACTTAGCAAGGCCCTAAGCAACTTGGTAAGACCCTGTCTCAAATTTTTAAAAAGGGTTGAGGATGTGGTTCAGTGGTTAAGCGCTGCTGGGTTTAATCCAGTACCAAATATTTTTTAAAAAGTTAAAAATTGGTTCATTATAGTTATATATAAAAGTAGAATTCACTGACATACATGCCATATAGCACAGTTTGGTTGATTTCATTCCACGATTTCCCCCCTTTCCCATTCCTCCTCCCCCAACCTCAATGCCCTTCCTCTACTCTTTATTTTAATAAATAATCAGCTAATCTTTACTAAACATTTACTGTGTATCAGGTATTGATTTTTATTAATTATTGTAGGTATGATCACAGTATTGTGATATGTATGTCCTTACATTTTAGAGATACATAATAAAACATTAAAATTAAAATGACATGAAATATCCTTCGAAATAATCCAGGAATGGGTTTTTGGGTTGGGGAGTTGGGTTTCAGGTGGAGTGAGTTGTACTAACTAAACAGAAGGTGGACTGTGAGTTGACAATTGATGAAACCAAGTGATAGAAGCATTTTGGTACATTTTCTGTGCATTTGCATATATTTATAATTTTTTAAAAATATTTTTTAGTTGTCAATGGACTTTTATATATCTATTTTTATTTATTTATACACGGTGCTGAGACTCGAACCGAATGCCTCACACAAGGTAGGCAAGCGCTCTTGCACTGAGCTACAACCCCAGCCCATATTAATAATTTTTGATAGTAGAAAGACTTCAAATGCAAAGTAATGATAAGGACACAGAAATGTTAAACACTCCAACTATATCATTACATGCTGTATACATGCAGTGAAATATCAATGTACCTGATAAATATGTATGATTATGTGTTAATCAAAAAAAATTTAATGGAAATGTTAACTACCCTGATTTGATCATTATACACTATATACATGTAATCAAATTATCACGCTGTACTCCATAAGTTGGTATAATTATCCCATTCAGCACTTAAGTGGCAGGGAAGGTAGGAAGAGCACTGGTCTGGGAGTCAGAAGATCTGAATGCTAATCTGACATCTGTCACTTGCTGGCTAAACAATCTGTAAAGGTTGGATAAATGTCCCCAGAAAGTTCATATGTTGAAGGCTTAGTCAACTTATGGCATTACTGGGAGGTGGCAGAACCCTTAAGAGGTAGGACCTAGTGGAAGGCAGTTAGGTCATTGGGAGTGTGCCCTTGGAGGGGATGTTGGGACTCCAGCCCCTCCTTTCTCTATTTCATGGCTACCATGAGGTGAATAGGACTCCTTTGACATGTGCTCCCTTTGCCATGACATACAGGGCTTCCAAAGGCTTAAAGCAATGGGAACATGCACTGAAACCATGAGCAAAAATAAATCTTTTCTCATTTTTAGTTGATTATCTTGGGTATTTTGTCATAGTCATGGAAAGCTGACGAATACATGACATTAGGATAGTCATTCCCTCTTTCTAAGCCTTATCATGTGTATAGTATATCACTCATTTGGTCTTCCTTCAATCTTACTTTCCAGCCCTTCTTAAACTTTCAGATGCATACCAATCCTCAGAAGATCTTGTTAAAGAACAAACTCTCATTCTGTAGGTCTGAGATGGGACCTGAGATTCTAAATTACTAACAAGCCCCAGGGGAGGCCTGTGTACCACACTTTGAATTGCAAGGACTCACTCAGGGTACAGCAGGGAAGGCAGGGGTAGTATCATGGCAAAAGAATAGGCTTCGAAAAAGAAACAGGTTCTAATTTGTAACTATACCACTCACTTGTTAAAGGCCTATGGATGAATTATTTAACATCTCTGGGCCTCAGTTTCCTCCCTCTATACAAATGAGATTGGCTTACATTTCAGGGTTGCTGTGAGAATTACCTGAGCTAACAGAAGCAATTAATTTAGCTCAGTTCTATGCACATGAGTAGACTCCTAGTATATGGTTCAAATTATCACAAATGTACCTTCTATGCTCTCCCCCTATTAAAAAAATCCTAAAATTTCAAATATTCCCATGCCAAACCTGTTGTATATGTTATTTTACCTATTCTTATAGAGTGAATTTTTGTGTCTTCTAAAGATTCATATATTGAAGTATTAGGAGTTGGAGCCTTTGTGATATAATTAGGTTTTTAGATGAGCTCACAAAGGTGAGGCCACCATGATGAGATTTGTTAGTTTAGATACAGAATGTTCCCCAAAGATTCATGTATTAAAGACTTGGTCATCAGCCTATAAACATTTAGGAAGTAAAGCCTAGTGGAAGGTCACTGAGGAGTATACCACTGAAGGGGACCAGAACCCCTTCATCTCTCTCTTTCTGATTCCTAGATGCCATGAGATGAGCAGTCTTACTCTGTCATGTGTTTCCCCACCATGATGCTTTCTCTGGCCATGGGTCTAAAGCAATAGGGCCAAGCAACCATCAACTGAGACCTCTGAAACCATGAGCCAAATTAAATTTCCTTCCTTATAAGTTGATTATCACAGAAATTTTGTCTCCATGATAGAAAACTGACTAAAATAGGATTAGAGCCCTTATATTAAGAAATCCCAGAAAACTTGCTTTCTCTTCCTTTATCCCACCATATCAAGACAATTTGAAGGGCCCTGAAACTCCATAGAGAGCCCTTGCCATGCTAGCACTCTGATCTCAGACTTCCAGCCTCCAAAATTTAAGAAGGTTTTGTTTGAGACATCCAGTCTATGGCATTTTATTATGCCAGCCTGAGCTAATACTCCTACTAGAGTGTACCAACTATATCAAAAGGATTTGTTGAGCTGCTTCTGTATGCCATCCTGAAGTATGACTTTATTTCACTGTAATACACTCATGGCAATATAGCATCACTGTATTTAACAGAAACTCCTAGCTTTGCCTATTCTTTTAAATACATTTAATATTCCCTATTTTAATTTGAGCATAGCTGGCTCGAACCCCTGAAGCTTCATGATGCCTTCCTAGGGAAGAAGTAACATTTTCTTAGCCTATGTAATTTCATACTCTGTATGAGTAGGTACCTCCATATTAAGCATATTATGCGACCCTAGTTCCCTAACTACAAACATTTATTAAAGATGACTGAAGAGGGCTGGGGCTGTAGCTCAGTGGCGGAGTGCTTGCCTGGCATATATGGGGAACTGGGTTCAATCTTCACCATCACATAAAAATAAACAAACAAAATAAAGGTATTGTGTCCATTTACAACTAAAAATACTTAAAAAAAAGATGACTAAAGAAACCTCCTCAATCCAATAAGGTCGTCCACAAAAAACCCACAGCTAAAATCATACTTAATGGTAATAGACTGAATATTTCTCTCCTAAAATGAGGAACGAGACAGGGATACCTGTTTGTGCCACTTCTAGTCTAGACAGGACAACTGGGCAAGAAAATAAATAAAAAGCTTCCAGATTGGAAAGGAGTAAGTGAAACTACCTCTATTCATAGGTGACATGTCCTTATATCTAGAAAATTCTCATAAATGCACATATAAAATGCATATTAGATCATAATATGTGAGTTCTAAAAGGTGAAAGGATAGATCAATAAAGAAAATGAATTGTATTTCCACAGAATAGCAATGAACAATCCAAAAATGAAGTTCAAAAACCACTTCCATTAAAAATACCATGAAAAAAATACAATGCTTAGGTATAAAGTTAACAAAAGAAGTGTACCAGCTAGACTGTGAAAACTATGAACATTGTTGATAGTTAAAGGAGCACTGAGTAATTAGACAAACATCTTGTGTTTATGGATGGGAAGACTTAATATTGTTAAGATGGCAATTTTCCATAAATTAATCTGCATTCAATGCAATCCCTATCAAAATCCCAGTTGGATGCATTAGAGAATTACATTATGATTGTGAAATAAGTATGGAAATGCAAGGGTCTTTAAAAGTCAAAACAATCTTGAAAAAGAAGAAGAAATTCGGAGAACTCATACCTTAGTTTCAAAAAATATTTAAAGTGTACTTCAAAAGATAGCATTATGAAAATACAACTGGGTATGATGGCAAGCCTGAGGCAGGAGGATCTTAAGTTTGAGATCAGTCACAGCAACTTAGCAAGGCTCTAAGTAACTTAGTGAGACTCTGTCTCAAAAAAAAATAAGGGTTTGGGATGTGGCTCAGTAGTTAAGTGCCTCTGGGTTCAATCCCTGGTGGAAGGAAGGAAGGAAGGAAGAAGGGAGGGAGGGAGGGAGGGAGGGAGGGAGGGCAGGCGAGCAGGCAAAGACAGCCCACACAATGGTAGAAAATATTTCACATCACATATCTGATAAGGGCCTAATATCCAGAAAGAATTCTTAAAATTGAACAATTTAAAATTAAAACAACTAAAATATGGATAAATATTTATTTAAAAAATAAATATTTTTTTATTTATAAATAAAATATTTTTATTTAGGATAAATACTAATTCCTCAAAATTCATACAAAGGGCTGGCAAGTACATGAAAAGGTGTTTAACATCATTAGTTATCACAGAAACAAGAATCAAAACCACAATGAAAGACCATATCATACCCTCTAGGATGTTTATAATAAAGAAGACAAGTGTTGGTAAGGGTATGAAGAACTTAGAACCCTCATACACTGCTGAAGAGGTTTTAAAATGAATAGTCACTCTGGAAAATCATCTGGCAGTTTCTCCAAACCTTATACACAGAATTACTATATGCCACAGCAATTCCACTTCTAGAGGCATACCCCAACCAGATACTCCAATAAACACTTTTATACCAATGTTCACTGCAGCATTACTGACACCAGCAAAAAAGGTAGAAACAACTCAAATGTCCACCAACAGATGAGTAGCTAAACAAATGTGGTATATTATACAAAAAAGTACTATTCAGTCTTAAAAAATAAATGAAGTACTCATTCATACTACAGCATGGACAGACCTTGAAAACACTATGCTAAGTCAAATAAGTCAGTTACCAAAAGGCACATATTGTAGCATTCCATTTACATGAAATGTCTGGAATAGATAAAACTGTAAAGACAGAAAGGAGATTAGTAGATGCCAGAGGTTAGAGAGGGGAAAATGGACATTGCGTACTAATGGGTACTAGGCTTCTTTTGGGGTAGGCTAATGTTAAAAAGCAGGGATGGTACCCAACACTGAAAATACTAAAATCCACTGAATTATATACTTTAAAAGGATAAGTTTATCATGTGTAAATTGAATCTCAGTTAAATCTACTTTCCCAAACAAAGGAACTGAATAAAGAAAGAACAAGGACAAGGATTTGTTTGTATCTTGCTTTTAACTTTTCAAAGCTCTTTGTTCTTTCTTTCATTACCTCTGTTCTTTTTGCACTATGCCCTATCTGAGAGAGAAGATATTACTAGTCCTATTTTACAATCTGATGTTTGATAAGGTGAAATTAACTCATTCAAAGCCCCATACAAAGTATAGAGCAGAGCTGTGCTGGCTGCACATTGGAATTGCCTGGGGTGCTTTTGCATAAATGTGTAAGTGTTGAAAACTGCTCTGGGATTCAAATTGTGCAACCAGAGCTGAGAACCACTGGTCCACAGATGGAAGAATGAAAGCACTCACAAGATAAGGCTTTAATTACATAAAGAAGTATTGCTTGGGGTACTGGCTCAAGGTGAAAAGACTCCACTACTGCCATTCTCTAAACGGGCTAAGGAGCTTGGGCCTACTGACAAACACAAGAGGTCTGGACAGTTTATTTTAATCACAAACAAAATGAAACAGGAGTGGGCCTAATTCACCTGTCAGGAGGGAGGAGAGAGGGCAGGCCAGTTTCCTAATCAAACAGGCTGTCTCTGAAACCAATGCAAAATACAAAGGCAGTGTTGGTCAATGTGGACAAGAAAGCCTGCCAGGGAATTTTAATCTCACTCAGCAAGGCTAATTCAGAAACAAAGCCCCCTTCATGTCACTGCACAGATCAGGGAGCTAGGGCCAAATCTCTGAAAAATAACATCAAAAAGGGCATGCCAACTCTTGGGTGTGGTGTCGCACGCCTATGATCCTAGCAACTCAGGAGGCTAAGACAGGAGAATCACAAGTTCGAGGTCAGCTTCAGCAACTTATCAAGGAGTTGACTCAAAAAATAAAAGGGACTGGGATATATTTCAGTAGTAGAGCACCTGTGAGTTCAGTTCCCAGCATGTGTATGGGGGGTGGGGATGTCAGTAGAATCTCTCTCAAAATATCTTAGATAATATTAGTAATCATTGAAAACAGGAGAATTTGATGCTTATTGATCACTTAACCATGTGCCAGGCATTGGTGCATGTAATGTATGCATACATGTAATGGCATATGGTAATCTGGTAACACTTTACCTCCATTCAGTGGAGTGCCATTTTACAGATAAACAAATAAGGTCAGCAAGGCAAACCTTTCCAAGGTCACATGGGCTAGCCACAGAGGAGACAGCCATTAAATCACAAGCTGGCTCCAGTGTTGGCACTTTTGACCAATACATTGTATTCAGTCTATTTAAAAAAAATAGCTGTAGATGGATACAATACCTTTATTTTGCTTATTTATTTTTAGGTAGTGCTGAGGATTGAACCCAGGGCCTCACATATGCTACGCAAGTGCTCTACCACTTAACTATGGCTTCAGCCCACTATATTCACTCTTAACATCTATGCAGAGACAAAAAGGCTTCTAAAACATTTAGTACACAATTTAACAGTCATTACTGCTTTACAATATTTGTGTTTTTTAAATTTTCTATTGTTTTGTATTATGAACATATCACATTTATAAGGAAAAGATACATACATTTAAAAGAAAAAAGGTACAAAAGCTTCTTGATTCATGTTTTTTTTTCAATGGGTAGAAAAATAACCACCTTAGATTAGTGATTTTAGGTTTTGTGTTTATATTTTGGGTGGGTGGGTATTTCACACATTTTCAACAGTAAGTGTCTTTTGTTGTAATCAGGAAAACAGTATTATTTTAAGTGGTTAAAAATTCACCTGGAAGAGAATATCATCTATCACCTCTCTGTCTTCATACCCAAGATCTCAGGACATATACGACAGGGGTACCTAGAATTTCCCTAAACAATAATGGAGGTCTCAGTTAGCTGATGAATTTATCTATCTTATATCTGAATATCTACCATGTACTAGGTGGGCAGTCACAAAGCAAAAGATACTGTACTCACCCACAGCGAACAGATATGAAGCCAAAGAGAGAACTTAGGGGATAGGCTGAATGTATTGTCCAACCAAACTATGAAATCCTAACAGCTAGTAGAAAAACACTGATGCTCAGAAATGTTCAGATTTTGGACAATTTTGACTTTGAGATTTTTGGATCAGGGATGATCACCCTGTATTGCCATAACTTCTCAGGCATTTATACCTTCTCTAACCTGCAAGTTCCTTGAGGGCCAGGAATGCTCCTTGGCTGTTATTTCAGTCCTGTGATACACAGCACAATCCTTGACAAAAAAAAAAGTACTCAAAATGAACCTGTAGATTGACTGGTGTGCTCCAGGTTGGGTTCCTGAAGGATGCAGGACCTCTACCACCCTCACAGCTTAATCTTAAAATATAAGTAGTAATTAGACAAGTTTGAGGGTAATCCCTAGAATGTGGTTTGAACCCAGGAGCCCCAAACTCTTCTTAAGACTTCCACATCCTTGGACACATTGTACTCATCTGATCAGATATACACTACCCTTTGTAGAAGGCTAGGAAACTATTTTGCCTTAAATCAATTCTTCAGAAAGTTAAGGCTTCTTAAAAACAAGCTTTTTATGTTTTAAGTACCCTCAGAAAAGCAAAGGGACATTCTGTCCCCAGTTCATGTCCAAACTTTAAACTATAACTTTTTAAAATAGCTCAATTTGCCGGTCACAGAAATAACTCTTCTAGGTCAATTAGCACATTTCAATGTGCCAATTAGCATCAAGTGAGATTCTCAAGCCTATTTGCATTAGTGACAGCAAAGTTTTCCCAGCAGCACACATGGGGACAAGGTGTGCCGACAGCACTGCATCCCAAGAACATCAGAGATGATTTTCATGAGTATTACTAACCTCCCTCCTCTGGGTCTGAGAGTTAGGAACATTCAAAAAAGCCATCCAACTGAGAAAAAAGGACTGGGCAGAAGAGGAGAGGTAGTAAGGGAATAAAAAAGAACAAATGTAATAGATCAACACGGGTATACAATAATGGGCAATTTTGATAATGAGATAATAACATACTGCAGGCTTTGGGCCTTGAAGAAGAAAGGAGCCTGATGAAAAGAATCATTATCACTCTTCTTATAATTCTAGGAGAAGAAAAATTACTACAAACACAAATGCAAGCCAGGCTAGTGTCTTGGGTCTGGGAAGGGGGCTGATAACACTGTATTTAAGTTTCTTGCTCAGAATACTCTGCATTCAGAAGAAAATGACATGGGGGTCAGATGGCAAATGAGGCAAAAGGCAGTGGGCTGCAAATACAGCATGGGCCTAGCGCTTCATTCCTGAGCCAGATTACCAGCTCTGCAAGGTGAGACTTGTAACTAAAAATCTAAGATGGGTAATCTATTCGGCTCCCCTCTCTTAGCTTTCACTATTTTTCAAGAAGTTAGTTTAGCCTGGACTAGATGATCCTGTTTGCAAAGTTACAGGCACAGATAAGGAACCCAGCATCACCATCAGGATAAATGGCTATAACAAGGAATTTGCAAAGTAGACAGTGCTTCTATTCTCCAAGCTATGAACTACTGACAGGCTAGGAAAGGGGATCTTAAATTCAGATCCATGGACAGGCTTGCAGCAGGAAGGGGGACAAGAAGGAGAGGTGGCAGTCTTTGTCCCTCCTGATATTGTATACAAAATTAAGTGTTTGTGGGCTGGGGGTATGGCTC
Source organism: Callospermophilus lateralis (assembly GCF_048772815.1). Lineage (NCBI taxonomy): Eukaryota > Metazoa > Chordata > Mammalia > Rodentia > Sciuridae > Callospermophilus > Callospermophilus lateralis. Next base: position 88,330,515 of record NC_135325.1, on the reverse strand, counting down.
GGTGGTAGAAAGCTTGCCTAGCATTTGAAGCCCTGGATTTGATCCAGGGGCTCACATGAAGACACACACACACACACACAAAAACTGTGTTTGTGCCTTTGGAAGGGAAGAGGCTCTTTAGTTCTCTTAGGGTTCTCTTTAGTTCTCTTAAGCATCTTGCTTCACCAACATGCAAACTCACTCTGAATCTCAGTCACAGAACAGGGAAAGAGCTGTGAAGTCCTGAGTCAGGGGACTTGTATTCCAGGTGCACCCACCCTACCTCCTTCAGCAAGTTATTCATCCCCCTAATTACCCCTCTGGAAGATAAGATTAAATTAGACAAACTTTGAGCTCCCTGCAAATCTACTAATCAATATTTCCATGATGTGTTTATCCTTCTTCCTTCTAAGAAACAAGAGGACATACTGCTGGAAGTTACTTTTAATATACTTCATCTGAAGCCAGAAAATGATCCCACCCCACCATGATCCTGGCTATGACAAACACTTACTTGTAATGGGGGCCATTGGAATAACCTCCTTCTAGGGCATCAGCTTTGAAAATGGTCTACTAGAAGGAATTGAAACTCAGGCATATTCTAGCTGGTCTGCAAATTCTGGTGCCAATGGGTCGAAGGGTGGAATAGCACACATGGAAATTCACTGATGACCCCAAATTCTTAGCTGACTATGACCATTACATCCAACTCCCTCTTATTCTGTCTTCATGTATGTGAATGTATGTATGTCAATGGTATTGGCACACACACTAATAAGTTCATTCTATTTTTCTATTTCCTCATCTTTATTAATGAGGAAAAAAGGATTAAAAAGATAAAAGGCCAAGAAGGAAAAAGTCAAAGAAAAGTCAAAGCTGGCTTCCTGCCTAATTGAATCATCAGGTTGAAGAAAGACTTTCCAATCTTCCTGTGTCTTGTACCAAGTCAATCTGAGCTCAAGTAAAGAGTTGCAAAGCAAACAGCCCTAAAGGCCAAAGTGTTTCAAGAGGGGTCACAACAATCTAAACCAGACCAAAACTAACTGCAATGACACATTTAAATGGAGATATCTCAAGTTTTGCTTGCTTTCATCTTAGAAAAAGAGCATAAAGATTTACCAGAGTAACTAGAATCCCTAGTTAAGAGATAGCCCATCAAAGAAGTTTTGGTGTCAAGAAAAGTTACCTGAACCTGCTTAATAAGCCAGTTGTCTACAGCTTGACATTTATTTTGAAAGTGTTAGCTGTTAATGTAAAAAATATAACTGCACATCTGCCATGAGAGAGGAGAAAAGGGGAGAGGGAGAGAGAAGAGAGAATGAGAGAAGGAAAGCACAGGGTGACAGGGGAGAACAGTGATCTCTGTGCAGGGTAGTACAGGTGCTCTGGGCTGAAGTGCATACCCCCGAAATTCATACATTGAAGTCCTAACCCCCAGCACCTTAGAATGTGAATGTACTGAGACAGGGCCTTCAAGGAGGGGATTAAGTTAAAAGGAGGTTATCAGAATCGGCCCTAATCCAGTCTTATGGATGTTCTTGTAAGAGTCAATTTGGCCACACAAAGAGTCCCTATGGGTATGCATGCAGGGAGATGATGACCATGTAGAAAAAGGCCACAGGGCTTCCATCTGAAAGCTGGAGAGGCCTCAAAGGAAGTCAATCCTGCTGGCATCTTGATCTTGTGGATAATAACAGTACCTTGCCTCATAAGTCTATTTTAAGGATTAAGTAAACTAATCTGTGTAAAATACAACAGTACCTAGCACAGCATAAGCATTCAAGAAGTGGCAGCTGACAATGCTGCTGCTGTTATTAATAAAGGGCCTAAGAAAACATTAGCAGACCTGGTGTGAAACATACAGTTCATATAAAATGCTGACTGAATGAAAACCTTACCATTAGCTTCCTAAATGACCCTGGGTACGTAACTGGGCCCTTTGTGGTCTTATGCTTACACAACAGGAAGCATAACTTCTTGCTTATGCTCAATGGTTCTTCAAGGAAAATGGTATTTGTTTTTCACTGGGGAAAGGTCCACTAGAAATAGAGTTCAAAGTGGCCTGTCCAGAGCACCATATGCACTCCAAAAGATGTCCACCAGATGACAGAGACTATTTAGCCAGAATTGTAGGCTGGATGCACTCAGACTCAGAATCACTGGCTCTATTAGTCCAGGGAGAGGTTTTCTGATGTGCCTCCTTTTCTTGGAATCTTACGAAACTGCTAAAAATGGAGAAAGCAGCTCTCTATCTGCTGACCTCTCAATCTCCTGAGAAAAGGGACACAAGGTGGGCAGAGAGATAAGAAAACATGGCAGGTCACCTCTACAGGCAGAGAGTAACTTCTGCTCCAACATTGTTCCATGTCCTTGAGTCAGTAAGGAATGATACTGTGGCATGTCAAAGTAGCCACATATTTTAAAGTATAGATTTATATTGTCAATTTAGATTATTTATAATATCATTCTTTGATATTATCCACTCTGGAACTAAGACCAAAGCAGGAGTGTTTTTATTGGCAGTGTTGGGGATGAGGCCAAGGCTTCATGTATACTACGGAAGAGGTCTACCACTGAGCCTTAACCCCAGCCCTCCAGCTTCAGTTTTGAAGAAGTCTCTGGAAGTAACTTCTATGGGCATTAAGTTTCAGAGCCACTGTAAAAAAAATCAGTAGCCGTCAACTCAGGCTTTGAGTTAGAATGAACTAGAATACTTCTGAAAACACAATACTCAAGCTTTGTCACAGATCATGAACTTAGACACTCCAAGGGTAGGGCAGGGCATCAGGGTTGTTTGTTTTTCTACCAGTTTGTTTGTTATTTTATTTTATATTTAATTGACAAAAAGTTGTCTACACTTATAGGTAGACAATGTGGTGTATTATAATTAAGGGGTAAAATGTGATGATGCTTTGATATATGTTTACACTGTGGAATGATGAAACCAAGCTAATTAAGTGATTCCAGGGCCTAGGGAGGGTTCAAAATCACTGCTTTAAGATGAATGGTTCCCATTTTAATTTCTGCTGATGTATAATATGCAGCTGGAAAAGTACAGTATCATAGGGGTGTATGTATCTACGGGGAGGGGATGATTACATTCTTCAGAAGGAACAAAGTATATCTGTGGTTTGAAGATCAAAAAGTTCACGCACTGCTTCTAACTCTGCCACTTAGACTTTATGTGACTCTCAATGTCAGTTTCTTCCTCTGTAAAACAAGAAACCAACAATCTTGCCCTGTCTATGTCATACAATTTCATGTGAGAAAGTCTTATAAAGTGCTATCCAAAAGGCAAGCTTATGATTTCAAGAACTAAACTCTTGATTTTTATGCCTAAAATAAATTTAAGTCATGAAAGCAGTAGAAATGATTTTACAAGTGATTTCTTTACTGAACTTTCTAATGGCTAGCTAATACCTCTGTAGCCCCACATGTGGGAATCTAAGGGCAGTGCCCAGTCACTCCCAACCCAGATATGGAGCACCTGCTTCTCTGAAAGCTGGTTTACCACCTAGGCCCCTGTCACAGTGGGATTCTCCCTGCTAGTCACGGGAGGTTTGTGTGACCCACACTTTTCTATGGATTTGAGTGGATAGAAAAATAATTGAATTCTTGCCCCTGGGGTCCCTTAGAAAAATGTTGACAAGCTTTGAACCTCCCTAGCATCATTCTAAAATACCTGGAAGCGTCTGTCTAATGGGTCAGGCCTAAGTCCCCCATCTTTCCACTAAACCTCCCCAAGAGTTTCAGTAGTCTTTTCGGTCTGTCCTAATTTATTTTTGTTTATTTTTTTTGGGGGGGGTATGCTGGGAATCAAACCCAGGGCCTCATGTAAGCCAAGCAAGCACTCAACCCTTGAACCACATCCTCAGCCCTGTCTGTCCTAGTTCTGATGTAAAAGCTTATGGCAGCGTGAGTCTCACCCCATCAAGTTCTACTACACTGCATTAAAACTCAACATTAAGGCTGGGGTTGTAGCTCAGTGGTAGAGCACTTGCCTAACATGTGTGAGGTACTGGGTTTGATTCTCAGCAACAACACATATAAATAAATAAATAAATAAATAAATAAATAAATAAATAAATAAAATAAAGGTATGTGTTCATATACACTTAAAAGCAATTTTAAAGCCCCTCAACATTAATATGTGTGTATGTGTATGTGTGTGTATGTGTGTGTGTGTGTGTGTGTGTGTGTGTGTTAAATCACATGTGCATATTGGCTAAGAATAAGGACACGTAAGGAAAGAACAAATACTATTTTGGATATTTCTAGAACATTTTTAGAAGTGGCTACTTACCAACCGGGTATTTACCACAGGAAAAAGCAATGCCAGAAGAGCCCCATTCAACATGTGCATCTGTAACCTGGAGGAGAAAGAAGAACAAATCCAGGTTACACTCAGACCCTGATGCAGAGGTAGAAGAAGAAAATATATCAGGTTAAGCCAGGCCATGTGGGAGGGGGTTATGTATACAAGCCGTTGTCTGTGTAAAACACATACACAGGATAAATTAAAAGCAGCATATTTTGTACTAATTGAAATGTTCTGAAGAGCACTATCAGTGCCTCTGAATCCTCCAAACACTTCCTGAACACACTCTGGTTACAACACTTCATTACATAATAAGCTCTGTGCTCCCTAAACATCCTATTGGCCCCAATCAGAGGCTTCAACTGCTGAGGCATTAGGAAAGGGGAACTGCAGTAGCTAAGTGCTCTGTTGTAATGGAAGACGCCTATTTATTAGACTACGGTCACCTATTTACACAGTCATAACCAAGTATTTTTTCCCAGAGACCTGGACAAAAAACCCAGGAAGCCAACTGTAGTGCTTGCAAATTGTTTCCCCCTATGCTTAGAAACAACTTCAGGAGTTGCTGCAGGAGGTGGGGAGGGCAAGTGTGGCAGGCTTCCAGTTTTTCTCTACTCTGTTTTACATATTGGACTCTGTAGCTTAAAAGCAAAAGAAAATTTAAAAAGAAGATGAAGGAAAAGAAAACCACCAGTCTCTAACACTGGGTAGTAATACTGTTTCTCAGTCCCAACACCAGAGTAGAAATTCTTCATAAATCAAAAATAATTTACTCAGGAAGAATCCCTTTTTATAAGGGCTCTGTACAGGATTTAAGCAGCTTCTTTCATCATTCTCTGAGTCAACATGCCTCTTAGACTTAAAGTCACTAGCTAGGGTGTGTGTGTGTGTGTGTGTGTGTGTGTGAGAGAGAGAGAGAGAGAGAAAGAGAGAGAGAAAGAGAGAGAGAGAGAGAGAGAGAGAGAGAGCGAGAGCGAGCGCAATCCTACCAGGATGTATAGTTTGCCTTCATGAGAAAGGCAGGCCACATTACTGAATCACCCTAAAACTTTGGCTCTTTCCTTACAGTTCATGGAAGTGTTTATAAAAGACATTACCAGGAGACCCCAAAGAATAGAGGTCTCTTCTAGAAATAGGTCCCAAGACTGCTTTTTATTTTCTCCAGACTGTTTTTTATTACCAAAGCTTCACAATAGTGATGATGAGCACTTAGTATATTCTAGACAATCTTCAACAGATAAATGGAAAAAGAACTTGTGATACACACACACACACACACACACACACACACACACACAAATGGAATGTTACTCAGCCATAAAGAAGAATGACTTTATGACATTTCCAAGCAAATGGATAGATCTGGAGACTACCACGCTAAGTCAAATAAGCCAGTCCTCAAAAGTCAAAGGTTGAATTTTTTACTGATATGTAAAAGCTAGCCCACAATAAATGGGGAGAAAATAGATATTTAGTTGATTAGACAAAGAGGGATGAAGGGAAGGGAGAGAGAGGGGACAGGAAAAGGAAAGATAGTGAAATGAATCCAAAATAATTTTCTTATGTATATATATGAATATACCATAGTGAATCCTACCATCATGAACATCCATAAGAATGGAGTCCTAACTAGAATAAGATATATTTCATGCTTGTATAATCTTATCAAAATGAATTCTGCTATCATATATAAAAAGAACCAATAAAAATGTATGTATTCTAGTCAAGTTATCTTATTAGCTGCTTTACATGAACTCTCCCTCTCTATTTTTTATAACAATCTTATGATATGGATACGATGACTTTTCCCATTCTGTTGATGAAGAAGCCACAATCAGAGACATGAAGTGACCTGATCAATGCCTTGTATCAGGTAAAAGTCAGCACTTACATCCAGATTTATCTGACTCCAGATACCAAAATTTTATATCCTTCCCTCTATATTACATCAAAGGCTTCTTTCCTTCTTCCCTCCCAAATATGACCTCAGTTAGAAAGTCAGGGATACTCTTTTGTCCTTTGGATCCAGTAACCTCCCTATCTCCTCCTGCATTCCCTGAACCAAGCTTAATATGCTTTCAGGGGATGGATTTAAAGGGAGAAGACTCATTGGCCATGCTAGCCCAAAAGTCCTATAGGTTAATAGGACTTGGCTTGCCCAAGTGGAGGCAGCACAGTAATGCAATATCACTCCTGCTACCTCAGTGTGGCCAGCTTACCATACCATTTCAGGAGGGTCATTCAAGAGGGTGCCCTGTGCTCTGAATTCCAGGCCTGGGTGAAGCTGTTTGGTTTAGCTCTGACTCTGGGCCCTCGTCTATGACAGCAACAGTATAAAGACTCTTCCTGAGAGAGAAAAAATCATACTGATAATTAAGATAAAGCTAGATTCTTGTGCCAGACTTCACCATTGACTTCAAAAGAAAGTTGGCATTTGCACAAGGCCAATTAGACATTAGGAAAACCCAAAGTTATATATCTTGAGAACAATGGAATTGATTCCAAGGGCCCAAGGAAAGCCAAAGATAAAATAGATAAAATGAACATCAAGATTCAAAATAGGGCTGAGTTGTGGCTGACTGGTAGAGCACTTGCCTAGCATGTGTGAGGCCCTGGGTTCGATTCTCAGCACTTCATATAAATAAATAAAATAAAGGTCCATTGACAACTAAAAAAAAAATTTAAAAAGATTCAAAATGAATAAGTTCCTAGATAAAGACAAGCCTTGTTCTGAGTTCTCAAAATTCAATTATACAAGATATATATGAAAGGGTAAATTATATTGAATATATAAAGAAATCTTACACACTAACAATTACAAAAATATCCAAGATGTACTGACCATTCTACATGCAAATCACTGAGCTAATATTTAGATACATCATCGCATTCATTTCCCACTCAGATTTTATTATAATTAGCATCATCACCTTATTCATTACATAGTTTCATTTCATAGCTGAGTGACCAAGTCACTCCAAGTCATTAAGTAACTTCCCCCAAGAGCACACAGATAATAAATGAATGAGTCAGAAGTCACACTCCCCAAGTTTCAAGTCTGTGTTTTTACTACTGTATTCAGATTCAAATATGTGGCATGAATATTACATTTGCTTCATAGAATATGTGCATGTCTATGTGTGGAAGCAGTTCTAAGATACTTATAGGGTCATGTCAGAAGATAATGGAACCCTTTCTGTGCTTTATGACAAAACTGCCTTGATTATACAGCTACACCCCACCTAACTGGTGAGCAACTGACCAAAGATGGCCTAAATCTTCCCCTTACTCCTGCCTTCTGCCTCCTAACTGCTTTATCCTGGTATCTTTCCCATGTGACACTGCTTAGCATGACAGGCCCCTGTAAGTATAATAAACTTTGTTTTCCCCTTTTTCTCCTCTTATGGTTATACCTGACTGGCCAACACATAAAAGAATACAAAATAGTGGCTGGATGAAGCAGAGTTTAGTTTGGCCCTGCCCCTGGGACCTCGTCTATGACAGCAACAGCATAAAGATTACATAAAGAATAAAAAATAAGTGCTCAGTGGTAGAGCACTTGCCTAGCATTTGTGAGGCACTGGGTTCAATCCTCAGCACCACATAAAAATAGATAAATAAAATAAAGGTATTGTGTCCATCTATAACTAAAGAAGAAGAAGAAAAAAAAAAGAATTTGGCCTTTAAAAAATATAAAACAGCCATTAGCTGCTGCCACAAATATTATCTACAGGACTTCTTGGTTTGTATAGCTTAGCTGGTAATAGCCTAAGGTTACACATAGGAAAGGTGTCAATTCTCAACTAAATGATCTATGGAATCAGAGCAATTCTGACCAAAATCCCAGTAGGATATTTTATAGATATAGCTAAACTGACTCTAAAATGTATATGGAAGACAAAGAAACAGGAATAGCTGAAAAAGGCTTAGAAAAAGAAGCTAGATGAAGACATCATATTACCTAATTTTAAAGCTTACCATAAAGTTCCAGCAATCAAAACACTGCAGTATTTGGTAAGAATAGACACATTGAATATAAAACAAAAGAGTCCAGTATAAGACCCACATTGATATGGTCATTTGATTTCTACAGTAGTGCAAAATGCTGTTGGAACAACTGGACATTCCAAAGTAAAATAATGTAGACCCATAATCTAAGCCTCACACCTTATATAAAGGTTAAGTCATAAATCTAAATAGAAATCATGAAATTATAAAACCTTTAGAAGAAAACAAAGAGAAAATCTCTGTGACCTTCAGTTAAGCAAACAGTTATTTGAATAACATGACACTAAAAACACAATACATAAAGAAAAAAATGTTAAACTGAACTTAACCAAAAGCTAAAGGATTTTTACCTAAAGGATAGTTTCAAAGAAAATGAAAAGACAAGCTATATAATGATACAGAATGTGGAAACTATTTGTAAATCACGGATCCAAAAAAGAACTTTTATCTGGAGTACATAAAGAATCCTCAAACTCAACAATAAGAAAACAACTCAATTGTTTAAATGGGCTAAAAAAAATGAATAGAAACTTCACCAAAAGATATATAGGGTTGGGAGTGTAGCTCAGGGGTAGAGTGCTAGCCAGGCATGCATGAGGCCTTGGGTTTGATCCCCAGCACCACTCCTCATCTATCAATAGAACTGCTAATATAAAAATACTGACAATAGCAATTGCTGGAAAGAATACAGAAAACTGGAACTTCTGCACATGTTGGTGGAAATATAAAATATAAAAGTACCACTTTGGAAAATAGTTTAGAAGTGTCTTATAAAATTTAGAAAATTAAAATATGGATCCTATGACCCAATAACCCTAGTCCTGGATATTTATTTACCCTCCTGAGATGAAAATTCATGTTTCTGCAAAAACCTGCACACAAGTATTCACAGCAACTCTATTTATTCGTTGTCAATGGACCTTTATTTTACTTATTTATTCATATGTGGTGCTGAAGATTGAACCCAGTGCCTCACACATGCTAGGCAAGAGCTCTACCACTGAGCTACAACCCCAGCCTAGCAACTCTATTTGTAATAGCCAAAATTTGAAACCAGTCCAGGTACTCTTCAATGAGTAAATAAACAAACTGTGATAAACACAGACATGGAAAACTACTCATAAATAAAAATGAGTGAACAAGTGATACATGCAAGAATTTAGATAAATCTCATGAGCATTATGCTGCATGAACAAAGTTACTCTCAAAAGATTACATATAATAGGGTTCCATATGTATGATATTCCCTGAACAATAAAACTATAGTAAAGGAGAACTGATGAGTGGTTGCCAGGTTTTATGGATGTGGTTATTATTCTAAAGGGACAGTATGACGAGTTTTTACAAGAAATGGTACTATTCAATTCCCTGATTGTGGTGGCAGTCACAAAAATCTACACAAAATTACACTGAAAAACTCAATTTTACTATATGATAAAATTCAAAATATACATGAGAAGCAAAACACAGTTCTCCCAATCTCAGCTTTCACACCCACAAAGTGATCCAAGATCCTAAACCTTTTAAACAATGCTTTCTCACCCTATAATTTTCCTTGAAATTTTCAAACAGAAAAGTATTTTAAAAATCATACAATCATAAAAATCACACTCATGTGTCCTCTGACCCACTTAAGGAAGCCTGAATATTATTGATTCCACTGAAGCTCTGTGTATACCCTTCCTAAATAGCATTCATCTGACCCACTCCCCACCAACAGGAACCTGAATTCTGAAGTAGTATGCTTTCTTTCTATCCATGTTTTTATATGTTTATTATATTTGTATCCACAAACTATGTCATGCTGTTTCATTTTCATGTCATTAAATATATGATACTATATATATATATATATATATATATATATATATATATATATATATATATATCCTTCTGCAAATCACACTTTTCACTCATCACGGCTTCCTCTAATTACTTATGTTAATGAATGAAGATGATTTTTACCACTATACAACATTCAGTTGTACGAATATACTCCAAGTTACTTACCCACCGTCATATTGATGGACATCTTTTCTTTCCACATTGGCAGATATACTGAGATTACTTTTTGTGATTTTTATTATAAATACAAGAAACCTGTTCTACCATATAAAGTCCAGGGTCCTTCCACACTGGCCTCCTTTTTGTATAAGCTCATGATATGAAAGTATACTTCTGTTGTCAGCTGTCTGACACAGACCTATCATTCAGCAGGAAATACAACTAATATCTTGCATTTCAGAACTCACAGATTGGAAAGCATAAGAACTGCTGAATCTAGATGAAGGTCATATGGTCAGTCAGTGGACAGCCCTGTTCATTCTTCTTTATGTTTGAAAATTTTCAGAATAACAATTTGAACATAAAAAAACAGAGAAAGGGGAAAAACAAACTTGGCAAGTACAACAGGAAAGCTAGCATAACTTTGCTTGTGGGCACAAAGACAATTCTCTGGTTGCAGCCAATGTTTTCTCACTTCCTTGTACTGGACTAAATGGGGCCACACAATCGTAAAGGTTCTAGAATTGCACTTACCTGTATTAAAGCAATTTTCATCCCCAAATTATAACAATAAGGTGTACAGAAGTGGTAATGTCAAGACAAGGATAATGCTATATATATTGAGTAGTTAGTATATGTCAGGTTCCATGCTAAGAAATTTACATGGGTCATCTCATCTAATTGTCACTAACTAGTTAAGGAGGTAGTTGTTATTATTAATAGTATTCTTTTCAAATGAAGTGAAGACTGGGGCTTTAATTCTCACTCAGGATCACAGAGCAAGTAGAAGAAGCACAAGTATAACCTGGCCCATCAAATTTCACTGCATTATTCAAGACCCCTCAAAAACATATCTATCCCATAAACCAAATGTTGAATTAACAGGGCACTGTTTAAATACATTACATTACATTCATCCAAATAATGGAATACTCTCAAGCTATTAGAAATAATGTTTAGAGCAATATATAATAAGGTGGTAAAAAGACTGTGATATGTTGACTTTTAAAATATTACAAAGTAGCATACAGAATACTCATTATTTTATGTCTAAAAATTGAGTATATATTGGGGCTGGGTTGTGGCTTAGTCATAGAGTGCTTGTCTCACTTGTGTGAGGCACTGGGTTTGATCCTCAGCACCACATAAAAATAAATAAAGGTATTGTGTTCATCTACATGTAACTAAATTTTTTTAGAAAGAATTGGATACACACACACACACACACACACAACTGGGAGGAAATTATACCAACATATTAACAGGAATTATCAGTCATACTTATTGTCTTCTTTATTGTATTCTGTAATGTTTGACTTCTTCCCTTACTATGAGCATGGGTTACTTTTATAATAAAACTGAAACATTTCTACTTCTTCATTACTGACTGCACAATTCCTACATACCTTGCCCAAATCTTATCTATTATGCTGTATTGCTCTTTTTTGGAATTGCTTTTGTCCAATGTATGAGATTCCTCATTTGGCTTCCACAAGGACTGTTTGGACGGACAAAGTAAAAAGAGGCCCCAAATGATCAGTCCCCCTTCCTCTGTTGAGTACTATTTTCCATGTTTCCCCAGATAGGAAAAGTTATCTAGATCTCTTGCCAACCCTTTACCTGGAGGTGATTCCCATGTGAACACACATTTAAAGCACACAGCAGTCCAGGAGGAAGAAAAAAATAAAATCAGCCTGCTCTGGAAACCTTCAGAGAACTTTCAGAAAATTTGTAGAAGACAAAATTGAATATGGATATATGAGAAGAAAGGCAGCTTCCATTGTGTAGAGATGAGGAAGAGAGACCTGTGAAGAACCTGAAAGCTTCCTCCCTCTTCTAAGCATTAAGTCTGTATATGAATTTAAGGCAGGACCCAGACACATGAAAAGAAGGCACCTGAGTGGCATTCCACAGAAAAAAGGAATTGATATCCATGAATTGTTAATCCTCTAAGTCCCTGATCTCTTTCCCATTTAAATTTACAACATTCATATGTAGAACTTTCTCTCTCTTGCCAAGAACTGTCTATTAATTAAGCTGCTCAGGTTAGAGGCAGTTTCTCAAACACCCTTTTCAGCAATTAGTCCAAAGGTAAGCCTAAAAGCATCCACCTCTGAGGCAAAGGTGCCTTTTTAACATCACCCCAAACTAAGTTGAGACCTCTCAGGTTCCAGAGCAGCTGGTTCAAGGAGCTCTGTGAAAAGGGGTGCTGAGATGTAAAGCTCTTCCCAGACAATAACATACCACAGGTTCAACCTGAGTCCATCTTATAACCCCAGGACAATCCCAGAGATCTCAGGCTCCCTGGGAAAGTCATGATGCTTAAAAGTAGGTGAATATAAGAAATAGAATCTAGAAAAGAGTTAATGGGCTACTAAACTATCCTAATATCATGTGGCCCAAAGGCCAACAGAGTATCCACCTTGCAATGCAATTATCATATGTCAGGCTACTGTAATTCCCCTCACCCAGCCCCAATCTTGCCTTACCTACCTTGACTCACACCCAGCCTATAGTGCTCTCTCCATCCAGCAATACATCTCCTCCTCCCTGCAGCACAGATGAAATTTCATCTCTTCTCCTTCAAAAGCCTCTCCAGACTGAGTCAGCAGATACTCATGACCGAATAATCCCACTTGCATCACAAATCCACTCCTCTCCATGTGCACAAGAAGATGAGCAGATTTCAAGATTTTAGAGCTAGGTGGGTACAGTATGCTTCCAGAGGCAAAGAATGCATGCCAGCTCTCTGTGATGCACTTTTCTTACCCAGAGCAGGGTGGGGGAAGAGTTCACTGCCATTCAAAAATGCACCACTCAGCGACTCACTCCATGAGGCCCCCCATCCTTGCTGCACACATTTGGATAACCTGGCACATTAAGTGATGGATGTTCACAAGGCATGTAAACTGATCACAACCCAAAGCCAGAAAAACCTTACCTGTCATTCTCTTTTCTTTCATCTATTCTTTTAAGACCTCAGCTCAGAGAGAATGAGTCCCAAATGCTAGCTTATCTAAGAAGCTCCTGGTCCTTTGTGAAACTGTCCTCTAAAAACAGCAACCAGGACACCAAAGAGCAAGCAGAGAATTAGAGCCCTCTGTACTGGTGGGATCCATGGAGACTGGGAAAAGGGAGAGAATGTTTTCCACAATATGATGACTACGCTCTCCTTCAGCATGGATAACAGACCCAACAGGGAGACTGGGAAACTGCCAAGCTCTACAAAGCTTTTCTCAGACCCAGGGCTGCAGTCACAGGACTAATAGCTTCTTCAGCCCCTAGTCTCAAGATCTTATCATTCCTCCAACTTCAGAATAGGGAGGATAATGGGCCTGGATATGTTCACTCTCCTCTAAGGACAACATTAAACAGAAACTTGATCCCCTAGCCCCAAGCCCTGGGAAGATGAGAGACCATGTTTGAAATATAGGCCCTTTCCAGGTCTTGGTCAAGTTCAGGGCTACTGAGGCTAGAGCTCAGAAGTAAAGAGTGTCCTCTGTATGGCACTGAGAGAAAAAACACATAGGGTTAGGAGGGCAGCACTGTTTCCAGATAGAAGGACCCAAGTCTCCAGCCAACTAGTGGGAATCTTCTCCTAGAGTCTGCAGAGGCAGCTGACTCAAGCTGGGGATTGTTCTTTTATCTAATGACTCCATTGTGGTTAACAATTTAAAAGCTAGGATTTTCTAGTTTGGAAGGAATCAGGATCATCTACAGGAAGCATCGATAGTCACCATTTGAACAGTCAGCACAAAGGAAGGACTGGCTAACTTTTAAGATGCCTCTGATACATCAGGCACAGTGGCATACTCCCAGTGACACTGAAGCTGAGTAAGGAGGATCACAAGTTCAAGATCAGCCTCAACAACTTAGTAAGACCCTGTCTCAAAATTAAAAAAAAAAAAAACAGGGGATATATAGTTCAGTGATAAAGTGTCCCTGGAAAAACAGGGGATATATAGCTCAGTGATAAAGTGTCCCTGGGTTCCTTCCAATTCCCTGGGGAGGGAGGGAGGGAGGAAGGAAGGAAGGAAGGAAGGAAGGAAGGAAGGAAGGAAGGAAGGAAGGAAGGAAAAATCTATTCAAAAGATACCTCCAATATGGGGCTGGGGCTGGGGCTGGGGCTCAGCAGTAGCACACTTGCCTGGCATGTGTGAGGAACTGGCTTCAATTCTCAGCAACATATAAAAATTAAATAAATAAAAATAAAGGTCTATCAAATATCAAATACTAAGAAAAAATAAAATAAAAATGATACCTCTGATATGAACACTTGTGATGGTGGCTGGGGTTTCCCAAACTTCTGGGAGGAGAAAAACCTTGCTCTGATTCTTATATCAAAATATATGAATAAGAACACTGTTATTTCCATCCCTAAAGAGCAAATTATGACATCACTAGGGTGCACTGCAACATTCCAGAATTCCCTAAGCCCTGCTAAGGTACTCTTTTTAAATACTCAAGAATTCTCTCTCCTTGCCTTCTATCTTATTAGCAAGGCCACTGACCTGTTGTATCAAATAATCCCCTAGAACCAGCTTCTGCCTCTCCATGTGTGCTAGATCTAATTCCTTTAAACTCAGGGTCAGCAAAATATAGTCTTCTTGATTTGGCCTTTTTTTTCCTGTGATAAAATTATGTATGTATAAATAAAATTTCCTATCTTAACTATTTTTAATTGTACAGTTCTATGGAATTAATTACATTTACATTATTGTGCAAATATTACCCCCAGCCATCTACAGAACTTTTGCATCTGGTCTTTCTGTAGGTAAAGTTTGGTCTTGTTGCTCTTTTGTCTAGGTTTTTGAGACAGGGTCTCAATTGCCCATGATGGCCTTGAACTTGCAATCCTCCGGCCTCAGCCTCCTTAGTCACTGGGATTACAGGTAATTGCTACCATGTCCACCTTAGGTAAATAAAACTTTTATTTGAACACAGCCAAATTCTTTCATTTGCATATTGCCATGTTGCTTTCTTGCTATAACCAGAGTTAAATAGTTCAAGCACAGAGCTCATACAGCCCTTGAGTTCTGAAATATTTACTATCTGGACCTCTATGGGAGAAAAAAAGATGCCTACTTCTGCTCTATTCCAAAATACACATACAGTTTCTAATTTAAAATATCAATTGGGACGGGGTTGTAGCTCAGTGGTAGAACGCTTGCCAAGCATGCATGAGGCACTGGGTTCAATCTCCCACACCACATAAAAGTAAATAAATAAAATAAAGATATTGTGTCCCATCTACAACTAAAAATATATTAAAAATAAATAAATAAAATAAGATAGCAATTGGCTAACAAGCACTTAACCTAGTCTCTCCCAACTTCACAAGTGAAATACTTATGAAGACACAGAAAAAGATAAAGTTCCCCAAATCACTGAAAACTTAAACTGATTGTTATACTATAGCCAGAATCTTGGAGAAATCTCCATTCACAACATGGCTCATAGGAAGTAAGAAAAAAAAGTCTGTGGTCAATTCATGATGCAGCTTCCAGAAACCAGGATAAAGACAGAAAGATACCAAATCCTTCCATCATCATCAGCCTCATGACTTACAAACTGAGAGTTTATTTAATAATCAGCAAACTAGATAGACATTAGTTCTATTACTTTTGGAGAAAATCAGCAATCCCCAAATTGGTCTATATCCATTTAGAAATGCCAATTACCCCAAATCAAGAGTAGAATATGGTAGAACTGGTGCTGGCATGTTGTATCCTGGAAAAGAACCCACACGAGTATAATCGGGTAGCCATGCATGTGGGAGGCTACTGGTTTTTACATTATCTATTCAGAGTATCAGAGAGCTTAGTAGGAGGAATAGATAATTCCATATTGGCCCAGCAGAACCCACTACACAAATAGCCATTAGACACTGGGAAATGGGCTAAAAGCCACGTGCATCTCCCTGCATGCCAAGTATGGATGGGCAAAGTGGTTCTAACCAACACCACAGAGAACATGAGAATACTCAAAGGCAGTCTACACATATATTCTCTTTTGAATACTCATAGACATATAAAAAAACAGTATGGTTCTTATGAAAACTTCTGACAGCACAAGGGAGAGGCATATCATTCTATAGACTTGGAATAGTATGAATGTCTGAATTTAGTATATGACCCAGAAGAAATAGTTTAGAAAACTATTTGTATCCTCAATAGTATGAAAGAAAACCTGGACTCTGGAACAGGTAAGAAAGCCACTAGAATAAAACACACTGAGAAGGAATGACAAGGGTGAAAAGAAACCTGAGGAAAATAAGAAAGAATTTCAAAGAAATTCGTATTGTAACAGCAGAAGTAAGTTTCAAACTGGAGGTTGCAAAAGGCAAAAAATTCATGTGACAAAAGATAAATCTGAGTCTCTCATAGGCATACAGAGGAAAAGGAAAGTTTATCTTAGAAATCCTACCACAGCTGATATTAGAAAATCTGCTACTATAATACACCAAGTGAGAAGACGAAAGAAGAAAACACAAATGAACCACTCCACAAATTCCCAGAACGCATTAGCTCAATTTATTAACCATTCATGGGCTGTAGGTGCAAGCTAAACACTTGCCTAGCATGTGTAAAGCTGTGGGTTTGATCCCCACAACTATCAAAAAAGTATTTAAAAAATTTTTGTAGTTGCAGATGGACAGCATGCCTTTATTTTATTTGTTTATTTTTATGTGGTACTGAGGATAGAACCCAGTGCCTCACTCATGCTGGGCAAGCGCTCTGCCAGTGAGCTATAGCCCCAGCCCTTCAAAAAAAAAGTATTCTTTAAAAAATTTGATAATTTAAGGTAATTACTTAATATTAGAACATCTAATCTAAACCAACCATCTGAGTCAAATAATGTGAAACACTAACAATACTTCCATTAAAAGCAGAAGCAAGAAAAGGATCCCTGCCAGTACTATTATTATTTAAGATTATACCAGAAGGTCTGGCCAAATTCAATGAGGCTTAAGGCAAAAAGGAAAAAAAAATGTTCCCTAAAAGGAGACAAAGTTATCATATAGGATTTGATGATTACTTTTCAAAATAATTCAACCCCTCTGCCCTTTAGAGTTCGGGAAAGGAAGGGGGCACGGGGTAATAAACGATGGTGGAATGTGATGATCATTATTATCCAAAGTACAGGTATGAAGACACGAATTGGTGTAAATATACTATGTATACAACCAGAGATATGAAAAATTGGGCTCTATATGTGTAATAAGAATTGTAATGCATTCTGCTGTCATATATAAATTAAAAAAAAAAAACAATTCAAGGGAAAAAGCTGAAAAGCTATTAGAAATAAGCATGGTAGCCAAATATAAAACAAACATACAACATCAAAACCTTTCTTATGAAAAAAAAAAAAACTTTCTTACGCACCAGTAATAATTACTTGGGAAATATAATAAATGATATCACAAAGTACAAACTGCCCAGGAATGATGTTGGTGAGAAATATGTGGGAAACACACACAATATCTCTCTCTCTCTCTCTCTCTCTCTCTCTCTCTCTCTCTCTCTCTCACACACACACACACACACACACACACACACACAAAACTGAAGAACATAAAAGAAAAGTACATGAAAAAATAAATCATGTCTCTTCCTGAATGGAGAGACTCAATGTTGTAACTATGCCAATGAACTCCAGTCAAAATCCTAATAGGATTTAGGGGAGCACCTGAAAAACATTTTTAAGTTCATTAAATGGTTGATACTACCTAAGAAAAACCTGTAGGTAAAGTGGTAGATTTAAGAGATGGCAGAGAATTTGGCCTACCATTTGTTGCAAAAATAAGAATATAAAGCTGGTTGCAACCCCAACAGAGAGATCAACAGAATAGTAGAAGTCTCTATAATAAATCCTAGCATATGTAAAGATTTATACTACAAGTGAAATAGTGATAATCATAGATAAACAGTTATTCAGTGGTGCACAAATAAATGACTAGGGGGAAATATAAGCTATATCCCTACTTCATGCTGTTCACAGAATGAATTTTAGGTGGATTTACAAATTGAGTATTTAAAAAAAAACATTTTAAATTAAATTCTCTAATCTTAAAATGGGAAATATTTTCAAGTAAAAACCATTGTAAGAAATTAAGATAGTTTGAGGGGGTTTGTAGATCAATAAATTTCACCAAAAAATGCAAAACTAACATACATAAAATGAATCATTAGAACATTCATTAAGAGGCAATGTAGGAAAAACATTCATTACAAAAGTCATAGAGGATTTATACATTTATACATGTAAAATTCATCCAAATCAACAAGAAAAATACTCCAATATAAAACTGAGAATATGAATTAACCATCTAGAGAATAAAATATATAAATGGCAAAATAAAAAAAATAGGTATGATGGCACATGCTTGTAATCCCAGTTACTTAGGAGTCTGAGGCAAAAGGATCATAAGTTTGAGGTCAGCCTCAGTATATCAACAAGACCCTGTCTCAAGATAAAAAATGAAAAAAAAAAAGGAGTGGGGGAGATGTATCAGTGGTAGAGCACCCCTGAGTTCAATCCCCAGTACTGTAAGTAAAATAAAATGACTACATATGAATAATAAATATGCATATGTTTGAAATTTTCTATAATGAAATTTAAAAGAACTAAGGAAAAGAGCATAGAGAAGAGAGAAGATACAAGTATGTGTGAGAGAGCTAAGGGAATTCTTGGCTCTCCTCTCCCTTGAATTTTCATAAACAAATCTTACTTATTAAGAACTGGTCTGGCAAGCTGATTCATATAATGGGACTGGATAGGTTCTCTAAAAGTCAATGAGACAGATAACTTTTACCAAACTTGGAAGTAGAACAGTGAGTTCAAAATTATCTCTAAGAATATATAGTCATCCCTCATTATACTTAGGGGACTGGTTCCAGGACCTATTGCAGATGCCAAATCCACGGATGCTCAAGTTTCTTATATAAAATGGTGTAGCTTTTGCATATCACCTATGCACACCCTGCTGCAAGGTACACTAAATCTTTTCTAGATCAATTAAAATATCTGATATAATATACAAACTATCTAAATAGTCGTTATATACTACTGTTTAGGGGATAATGACAAGAAAATATTCAAAACAGATGAATATTTTTTTCAAATATCTGCAAGCTGCAGATGACTGGATCTGTGGATGCAGAATTCACAGATATGAAGGGCTGACTGCATTGGTTTTACTAGGAATTGAGTAATAGAAAGAATTTTGTGGTTAGATGTTGAAAGTATTGGTGGATTGTTCTTCAGGAAAGAGCCATTTAAGTCATCCAAATGACTAAAAAGAAAATGGCTTAGATTCAAAGAGACACAGAACGGCATTGCATGTACAGACACAATTCAACAAATAATTCTGGTGCTGCTATATGAGCACTCACAAAGAGGAGTCAGGAAACAGGAAAAGGAAGACTGATGTGGTGGTGGGCTGCATAGAAACCCCTCCCAATTTTAGCTGCATATCTTGGATGCATGGTTTAAGCTGAGGCAGCCTTTCCAGCATCAGGCTACAACAAGAGAACTTAGCAAGTCATGTTTCAACTAATGTAACATAAATGAAACAGCCTAGGACAAAGCCAGAACACTGGAAAACTGTCATTCCACCTTGTCAAATGTACCACGGATAGTGGAAGGAGACAGTCATCATTATACAAAATACCTGTATGAAGATGTGAATTTGGTGTCAACATACCTTATATACAAACAGAGATATGATAAATTGTGGTATAAAGGTGCATTAAGAATTGTAATGCAAAAAAATAAGAAGAGAGCTCATGTATAATGGCATAATTTGGCATGAACATACTCTATATACAGAGTTATGAAAAATTGTGCTGTGAATGGATAATTATGAATGTAATGCACTCCACTATTGTCATGTATGTAAAAAATAAATTTTTAAAAATGTACCACGGGAACCCTGTAGAGAATACTGCCCCTTGCACACCCCAGAAAAGAATTGCCAGTACTATTCCTGCTTGGAGCATAAAGTTGCTACATGTATCATAATGCCTTTCCTGCAGTAACTGGGCTTGTCTCCCACAAAGAACATGCTAAACCCTGCTTTCACTGGGAAGCTGGCAAAATCATACAAGGCTGTCACAGCAAGGGACCAATACAGAAAGTAAGAGACAGTAGACAATGCTAATCAATGAGCCCACAAGATACTGGTATAGAAACCACAATAGTGGGCTAGGGATGTGGCTCAAGCGGTAGCACGCATGATGCAGCCCGGGTTGGATCCTCAGCACCACATACGAACAGATGTTGTGTCCGCCGAAAACTAAAAAATAAATAAAATATTTTAAAAATTCTCTGTCGGGCTGGGGATGTGCCTCAAGCGATGGCGCGCTCGCCTGGCATGCGTGCGGCCCGGGTTCGATCCTCAGCGCCACATGCAGGCAAAGATGTTGTGCCCGCTGAGAACTAAAAAATAAATATTGAAAAAAATTCTCTCTCTCTCTCTCTCTCTCTCTCTCTGTCACTCTTTCTCTCTGTCACTCTCTCTCACTCTCTAAAAAAAAATTCTCTGTCTCTCTCTCTCTTTCTCTTTCTTAAAAAAAAAAGACCACTTAAGACATTATCACAAAGTAACATAATAAAAGTATGAATTTCTTCCTTAAAAAAAAAAAAACACAGTAGTGCCCATCTGTGTGCACTGAGCTGTATGGAATTGTAAATAAGTTGACTTCGTGCTTTTAACCCTTTAAACAATAATAGAATAGTAGAAAATACTCACTTTAGCAACATAAGGTAGTGATTAGGAACATGGGCTCTGGAGTCAGAGAGACATTGGATCAAATCCCACAGGCACCATGCACAAGCCACTGAAACTTTCTGAGCCTCAGTTTCCTTGAACCAACTAAGGATACCATTAGTATTTCCACACAGGTTCATTGGAAGGATTAAAAGAGATGGTCCATAGTGGGTGTTTCCCACTATGCCTAGGCACACAGCAAACCTAATTATGCACCTTAATAGGAAAAGAAAAGAAATGCTGACCCTGCCACTAAGTAAGCTTGCTTTCCTGGCCCCCAACTGCTTGATTTGTAGTGTGCATAATGTATTTCCCAGCTCACAGTATCATTTAAAGGATTAGGTGAGCTAATTGAAGACAAAATACTTTGAAAACAGTAAAAATTCATATAATAATATCAGGCAGAGTTATTATTTTAAATAGGAGCTGTCTACTTTCTAAAAGGATTCTCAACTTCACAATGCATATGGTATCTCCACACAATGGAATAATATATGCCCATTAAAATGGAGTATTGTAGGGCTGGGGCTGGGGCTCTGCGGTAGAGCACTCATCTTGCACATGTGAGGCCCTGGGTTCGATCCTCAGTCCCACATAAAAATAAATAAAATAAAGTGAAGATATTGTATCCAACAAAAAAATAAGTATTTTAAAAGTGGAGTATTGTAAAAACTTTGATTCATCTTCAGGGAATTGCGCTAAGGAATTTAAAAAAGCCAATCCAAAGTTGCATACTGTATGATTTCACGTATAATATTCAAAAAATAACAAAATTACAAAGATGAAGTGTTTTCTGGGGTCAGGAATAGAGTATAGGTAAGATGGTGGTAGGTGTGGCTATTAAAGAACAATAGGACAGATCCTCATGGTAACATAACTGTTCTACAATAACAAATTGTAATAATGTTGATATTCTAGCTGTGATACTAGACTATAGTTTTGTAAAAGGTTACCATTGGAGGAAACTACGTAAGGGTTACGTGAGATTTCTCTGTATTTGCTTTTACAATTGCATCTATATTATATTATATTATATTATATTATATTATATTATATTATATATAATGGTATATATAATATATATTATAGTCTTCATATATAATAAAAATCACATATTAATATCAAAATTCAAAGTTTGATTTTAAAATGATGTTAAGAGTTTGAAATAAAACAAGGAAAAACACATCAGTGAGTAAACAAAGGAGAATAGAAAATTATGATTAAATACAAAAAGTAATCTGGGTGCCATGGCACAGGCCTGTCATGCCAGCTACTCAGGAGGCTGAGGCAGGAGGATCACAAATTCAAGGCCAGCCTGGGAAACTTAGTAAGACCATGTCTCAAAGTAAAATACAAAGGGTTGGGGATGTAGCTTAGTAGGAGAAAGTGTGGAAGGTGGTCCCCAGTGCTGCAAAGCAGAAAGGACATAAAGGAATAAATACCCATTTAGAGAATAGGGGAAAAGTAGGAAAAGGGAATTGATGAAGACAAAAACCAAATATTAAAAAATAAATTACGGTAAAAAGGATAAACAGATCCAAAACCTGATTCTATGCAGTGACCAAAAAATCAAAAGGGGCTTACCAACTGTTTAAAATATAGAAGAAAGAACATGAAAATAGATAAGATTAAGTCCAAGAAAGAAGACAGAACTACAGATGAAGAGAGAGTTCTAAAATTATAAGATGCTAAACACTTAAATAAAAATTTTAAATTTTAAATTTAAGAAATTTGAAAACTTAAAAGAAATAGATCATATCCTAACAAAATACAAATGGCCAAAACAGAGACAAAATGATTTAAATAGATTATCACAGAAAACACTGGAAAGGTGATTATGGGTCGAGAGAACCAAGAACAAACAGGCTTCACAGGTGAATTTCGTCTGACCTTTAAAGAACACATAATTTCTTCCTTCTGTCTTTTCTTTTTCCGCAGTACAAGGGATTGAACCCAGGATTGCTCAACCAATGAGCCACATCTTCAGCCCCAGGGTCTCAAACTTGTGATCCTCCTGCCTCAGCCTCCTTAGTTGCTTAGTACAGGCATATGCCTCTGTGCCTGGCTAATGGACACATACTTTCTAAGGGTTAATAAAGTATTATAGACCAGAGAGAAAGAAAAAGCACTCAGTTGTACATTTTACATAATCACAATAACTTAATCCTCAAAATCTGATGAAAAGAATACAAAAAAAATGACTCCAATCTCACTCATGTTTACTGAAGCAAGGTTCTAAATAAAATATTAACTCTGGCAATGTATCAAAATAATAATGCACTATGAACAGTAGGTTCATTTTAGTAACAGAAGAGTAGTTCAAAACAAGAAAATCCATTAACATAATTCATTGTATCAACAAGTTCAATGACGGCAGGGAGTGTAGCTCAGTGATAAAGCATTTGCTTAGCATGTGCAAGACCCTAGGTTCCATCCCCAGCACTGCAAAAACAAACAACAAAAAACTTAAATGAAAAACAAAACCAGCATGATCAACAGATGTTAAGAAAGCATTTGATAAAATACAGAAATAATTCCCTTCTTTAAATAATATCTTCAGTAAATAAATAAATATAATAAAATAATAAACACCAACAGCAAATATGGAGAAACACAGAAAATATCTCAATTTATAATCACTTTTAGGCAGACTAGTCTACCAGCACCTTTTTTTAAAAATTAGCTCTTTGAGTTTCATATAAATGCAACAAGAAAATGAAATAACTTAAAACCACTGGAAAGAAAAAATTAAAACTTTAGCAGAACAAAAAAATTTGGTAACATAAAACATAAGATAAATATTTTGAAATTAATAATATTTTTCTATTTTAGAAGGAAGCACTTGGAAAGGGGAAAAATATTACATGCATAACAGAGAAAACAGCTGTTCTTGAGGAATAAATGAATCAACAAAGGCTTAGATTAGATAAGAAGAAAAGGACAGATCTAACTGAAAGATATAAAACAAGATCTGAATAGATGAAAATACTATTTCTTAGATTAAAATAACAATATAATAAAAAACTAAATTATACATTTAATGTAATTATGTTTAGAATCCTAATAGGGTTGGTGGGTAGTGGCTAAAATGATCTTAAAATGTTTATTTAGGACAAAGTGCCAAAGAATAGCCAAAAATATTTTAAGTTAATGCAATCAAATCACTGTGACTTTGATTAAAATAAAACACAGATAAATAGTGCAGGGTGCAGTGGTGCATATCTTTAATTCCAGTGACTAGAAAGGCTGAGGCAGGGGGATTGCAAGTTCAAGGTCAGCCTCATCAACTTAGAGAGACCCTCAGCAACTTAGCAAGATCCTGTCTCAAAATAAAAAATAAAAAGGACTAGAGATGTAGTTCAGTTGTGAAGTGTCCCTGGATTCGATGCCCAATACAAAAAAAAAAAAAAAAAAAAAAAAAAGAAAGAAAGAAAGAAAGAAAAGAAAAGAAAAAAAGTCAAATAAATAAAATGGAATAGAAAGTCAATAAATAGACCCTAGTATATAAAGCATTTAATGATTGACAAAGATGGCTATTCGGTTTACAGAGTAGGAGTTAATATATTATTCTTGCACAGCTGCTTTCCATCTTTGATAAAACAATCTTAAACATGCCTAGAAATCCAGAAGTTATAAAGAGAATCATCTTTGGATATGAAAAAAATGTAAAAAAAAATTATATGTGGGCTAAAGTTATGGCTCAGTGGTAGAGCACTTATCTATTACATGTGAGGCCCTGGGTTCAATCCTCAGCACCACATAAAAAATAAATGAATAAAATAAAGCTATAAAAAGTTACATCATTTAAAGAAATTATATAGCTATATCCATGAGCAAACAATAATGACAGATAAAAGGTCAGCACCTAAAATGTAAAGGACATCTCACCAATTGAGGAAAATATAAATAATCCATAGGAAAATGGGCAGATGATATGAATAGAGAATTCAAAGAATAAGTTTAATTGAACAATAAAAAAGAAATGAGTATACTGAAATTCATTAGTAGCCAAGGAAATACATTCATTAGGTTGTCCTATTATAAAAGAATCATAACACCTATTGTTTACAGAGATAGAGAAAATAATAATCTCATATATTAGAAACAAAAACAAAAATTAAAGTATAACAGCCTGATTTGTAAATCAATATGGCATCATCTGTTAACAAACATATTTATATATAAACATTCGTATATATCCATCTACAAGTTTAAATCAACAGTATATAAGGCCACATGCATAATGTTTATTTCACCATGGATTTTAGCAGCAGAAATCTGAAAAGAAAGTAAATGTTCATTAATAAGGGAATGACTAGATAAATTATTATTTCTGTGAAATAATTTGCAGCTTTATAAAAGAATAAGATCTTAAATATGATATGTCAAGAGCTTTGTAATGTTTGGAACAACCAATAAAAAAAATAACAACAAAAAAAAAGAATAAGATCTATACTGATAGGCTTTGATAGATTTCATGAGATATTATTGAGTGGAAAAAGATATGTTACGGTATATATAAGACTCTAACTGTAAGATGAACAATGAACAACAACAAAAATATACCACAACCTACAAAATTATGAGTGTATGCATGTGTGCGTGTGTGTGTGTGTGTGTGTGTGTTCCTATGTCCATGAAGAAGAACATAAAAGAATGCATATTGCTTTGGAAATTATGGTGTGGAAAGATAGAGATAGAAGCCAATCACAAAAAGGAAAAGAACAGAACCACCATAAAAAATAAATCCAGAAATCATATTATGTATATTCATACATGTGCATAAATCTATAAATAAATTTTAAATTAAATTTAGAAAAGATACAATAAAAACCTCAATGTACAATTTGACCTCTGCTTATTAAAAAGGAAGGGAATAACCAAAATTATCTTTTGAGAGTAAGATTGGGGTGATGGTTATTTAGTTCTTTATGTGTCTGTATTTTCTATGATATAACTTATTTCTTTCATCATAATGAAATAATAATAATAAATGTGACTTTAAAAACATTACACAGAATAATTGAGATCATTTTGGAAAATCAAGGAGAGGGTGACAGGGTTAAATCCCCTATCCCTTAGAAGCTGTCCAAGTACCAAATATCTAAAATCAGCATCCATTACCCCTTACCCAGCAGAAAGTTACTCACCTAAGGCAAGAGACTAAGTGGCTATTTCAAAGAGCTATTTGAAGCAGCAAATGGGGTATTTTTTCCCCTACCTAACACTTTAATGACTTAAGTAAATCAGAAAGCCATTTACACCACTCTCAATTATCCAAGGATCTGCCAAGCTCTTTACTTCTTGTTCCCTTCCTCTGGCTTGAGGCCATTTCACTGCTCACGAATAGCTCCGAAATGGGGGCCAGGGAAGGGCAAAAGAGATGAAATTAATTCAGTTGATTCAGCTTCTCATTAGCAACTCCAATAAAAGGTTTGATAGGTGAGATGGTCACAATTCATGGTTAAAAGGAGGGTTCCAGGACTCTAGATAATTTCATTAAGTAAACTTGCCTTTAGAGAAACAAGATTTGCTTGCAATATACTTTAATAGATTTGATTCTTGCTATTTTTAAGAGTTAGGACTTGTATTAAGGTGATATTTTTCTCTCATTTTAACTTTCATTTGAAAATAAAACTCATAACCAAATTATATTGTTACATTGTATGCATGTATTAATATTGAACAACAAATCCCACAATTATGTACAACTATAATGCATCCATAAAAAATGTGGAGAAAAACTCATAAAACAAGAACTGTGTCCTTCAATATAAAGCAACACTTTCTCAGTTGAGTAGATGGATCATACTGCAAAAGAATTTCAGGGGAAAGATGCTATCTGGCCACCAGAACACTATTAAGAATAAATTAAGGAGGGCAAAAACTTCCAAGGAAACAAGCCTTGGCCATACAACCTGTCATACCTTCTTTTTTTCATATTTTTATGGTGCATTTACAGTTATATACAATGGTGGGATTCATTGTTACATATTTAAGTTTATACACAATGTAACACTTGGAATTTTGCCAATATCATCCTTCAATATTTCCCCTTTTCCTACCTTCCTCCTTCACCTGGTCCCTTTCCTCTACTCTACTGATCTCCCTTTAATTTTTATGATCCCACTACCATCTTTCTTTTCCTGTTTTTTTTCCAGAAGAAAATATCCCTATGGTAGGTACTACTATCCATTTTACAGAAGATCAAATAGACTCAGAGGCTTGCTCAAGAACATAGAGCTATAAATAAGGAAGCCCATCCAACCCTAGCCTGTGTGCTTAACTGCTGAAGCCCTTCTTTCAATCACTGCAGGAAACTGTACACTCCATATTTATCATGTACAGGAAACTCAGGTCTGTAATCTTGGGTAGGGGATTATATTTGATTTTTTCTGTTTTTCCTATGTCTTTACATCTTACAAGACAGAGAAACCAAATAAAGGAAAACAAGTCACATATCCCTTGTGCCTTGTCTCTACAGTAATAGTAGCTCTTACTTCATTCATCACATTTACATAAATATGAGGCACTGTTGTTGAGTCCTTTTTATGGATCAATCCATTCACCCTTACAGCAATTCAAGGATGC
Organism: Callospermophilus lateralis; assembly: GCF_048772815.1. Lineage (NCBI taxonomy): Eukaryota > Metazoa > Chordata > Mammalia > Rodentia > Sciuridae > Callospermophilus > Callospermophilus lateralis. Next base: position 88,302,844 of record NC_135325.1, on the reverse strand, counting down.
AGTCTTATTATCATCTCCATTTTTCAGAAAGGCAAATGAGGCTCACAGAGGTTATGGGATTTCAGCATCCCAGATTCCATGCTCTTTTTTTGGTACTAGGGATTAATCCAGGGGAACTCTACTACTGAGTTATATCCCCAGTTGTCATACATTTTTGACACTTTCTATTGGCTAGAAAGGATTTATCAGAGCTAAAACCACATGACAACATAGAGCATTTTCCTGATTCCATGGACCCTTCCAGACTTTTCTTCCTTGGAGAAACCCAGAGATAAAGTAGTATAAGCCAAGGTGTTTACAGCATATCATCCTTTGTTATCAAATAGACAAAACAGACTGAAGAGCAATGGCAATAAAGCAAAAAACAATTTTCTCTTACTTGAAGACCACGATAGCTCCCGGACTTGGAGGACAGGCCAGGAGGAAGATCTGCAATTGAAGAATTAAGAATGGTTAGCAAGAGAAATGCTAGACACAGTAAGATGGTGTCACTTTTATAATACAAAAAAATAACCAAAGTGCTAACATATACAAAAAATATAATAAAAAAATTAAAAAGGTATAATTTTATGTTTTGATGTATGAATTAAAAAATAAATGTAAAAAATTTAAAAGGCAAGAAGGTGGTTTTCCAAAGTCCATGTTTGTGTTTACACACACATACACATGTGTGTGCAAATGTGTGAGAGAGAATGTGTGTCTATGTGAGAAAGTGACAAGACTCAATTCTTCAATGCTTTAACTTCAATGACACAAGTAGTCAGTCTTAGAAGCTTTTAACCCAGGGCATGTAAAAATAGATTCTGAGCATGAAACATGCACACATATGCCATCTGGTTTGCCTCCCGTGGGGGAAAGTGGGTTTATCAATACCCAGCACTGCCAAATTTAGCAATAAAATACAGGACGCCAAGTTAAATTTGAATTCCTGATAAACAATGAATAATGTTTTAGTAAATGTTGGTCTTCAATATTACATTGAACACTTATACTAAAACATTGCTCACTGTTTATCTGGAATTTGGATTTAACTTGAGTATCCTCTATTTTCTGTGGCAACCCTATCAAAATACCACCCCCAGGTTCCAAAACTCCCTCTGATTTGATTCTTTTGTTTCTAAGCATGCCTAGATGATTTTTACTCTTTCATTCTCCTCTCAGGTGAAACCAAACTAAAAGAATCTTGTACTTCTAAGACACCAATCAGTTCCCTGCTACTTGGTGTGATCTAAACCTGGATTACAACCTTTGAAAACCCACAGCCCTTTGACTTTTCACCTATGTGTCAATAACTCAAATGTTTCATGAAGAGATTTAAAAAAAATCTGCTGCAAAACTTGCTGTTGAACATGCAAATCCCTGAGTTCTCCCATTAAGTATTCTGATTGCACAAGTCTGGGACCTCAGGAATCTGCATATTTAATAAAAGCTCCAGGAGCTCAACCTCTGCTATAAGCTCTAAATGCTGCATGTTTGATCTTGGACTGAATTATGATGGGTGCAAGACATTATGCAGAACTAAGAGGGAGACAAAAGAATGAAACTCATATTTGTGAAGTTCCTTTACCTACAGGGATTCAAAGGTGATATTTAGGAAATCACTAATATGTGTCCTTATCTTGTTAAGAGCTCTGATGAATGTGTATTATTTGCATTATGGACTTGTTGGATTTGTCATGTGTATGTTTTTTAACATTTCCTTCTCTCAGGGTCTACATTTAGAAAAAAAGGGTTCTATAAGGAAAATTATTAAGGAAACACACCTGCTTGGCAGCTTGAATGTCTGCCAAGAAGAAGAAAAAGGATGGAAGAGAAGGGGTCTTAAAAAGAACAGGACCCAGAGTCCATCACCTGCACAATACCTTATCAAAGAACCCCTCCAACGAAAAAGCCATCAAGAGAGAATGTGCCTTTCCCCCTGTGGATCAATTTGATTAAAAGTACAAAGCCAAGGATAATTACAGGTCTACAATCCTTTAATGGCAAATCCAAAAAGCTCTCAAAATGAAAATTTGGTTGTTTTTTTTTTTTTTTTCAAATCGGAGATGGTAGCAAAACATGACTTGAATGGAGGTGATGCTATTTTCCCTTATTTATTTCCACCTCACATGGTAAACAGTCATATTTTCCATAAAAATAATAATTTGATTGTAGAGTGCTGTTTCAGGGCTCCCTGAAAATATATAACAAATATTCTACCTTGCATAGTACTGACTTTGTAAATTTCAAAGGATTCTGATTTTTTAAATATATCTGTCCTTCCTAGTTTGGGATAAGGATTGTAGACTTGGAATTTTCATTATGCAAACATTACCTTATTCCCACTCCCTAGCCCACCCCCTTAGAAGCAGTGCAAGAAAGAAATAAAGCTGGTATTCTTTACCCCTGATCCAGCAGTAAAGTTACTCACCTTAGGCAAAGGACCAAGTTGAAGGCTGCACATAGTTACCCAGCATCAGGCCCATCAAAGGCTACACTCTGAAGCTAAGGTATACTGAGGAGACAGGGACCCCAGCTACCTTGGAAAGGTCCTTAGTACTTCTGGAATCTCTAAAGAGCCAAGCCTTCCTGAGCTTGTGGAATACCCCCAGAAACTTCCAAAATGCTAAACAGAGAAGTAAAAATGTGACACTGAGTCTCACAGTTAAGTCTTACTTTTCTATACCCACAGGTAAGGTGGGCTAAGCAGATTCTTGGGGACCAATTTCCCTCCATTTGGTTGGTTCTCATTTTCCCTTTGCCAGATGTCCAGAAATATACTACAGGGAATAAGCCTCCAGTTCCAACCCAGTTGGTTGTCCTATTATCCTCCATCAGTCACAAAGCTAACTTCTTTAGAGGCAGCTAATCTAGTCTTGCTTCTAAATGAGGTTTCCAGTAGTTACTTTCATGCGCCCAAGTCATTCTAATCAGCACTTTGGCCTTTCTTCATTGCCTGTTTATTCCCATCACCAAGATGAAGAGTACGATCTTTAAATCAGATACAGAAGAGTGGATCTGAAAAAGAATCCCAAAATCATCATATTCTATTTTCAGTGATCTTAAGACCTCCTTTAGCAACTTCAAAATTTATGATATTGAACCTCTTGGCTCTATCATGCTAGGGTCACATCTATAGTCACTATTAGCCAACGGAGCCTTGTGAAAATAACATTTTAATTTAGAAGCCCAAAGTACCCCAGCCCTTGCCTGATTATCCCTGCCTTCTTCCTTGGTTGGTTTCTAATCACCTCCAAATTTTAGTAGCATGTGTTTGAGACTAGAAGACTGAAAACTAAACTATCCCTTGAGATACAATAAAGTAGGAAGAGAGGGCACTTTTTGGTGCAAACAAGGAAGATGAGCATGACTCTGAGCCTATCCCAGCTCCAACTAGCTACTCTATATTCATGCTAAAATCTGTCCAGCTCAGCCCATGAATTAAAGGGCATGAGCAGGGAGCCTACAAAGAACCGCCACTTCCCCATTGCCTGGTAGGTAGGCAGGGCTGTATTATTAAACCCCGTGTTACAAATGAAGACACTGAGGGAGAGTTCTGACAAACCTTCAGATGATACCCCTCTATACCCTAACTTCAAGTTTAATGCCCTTTCCACCTAACGTCTGACAGACCAGGTCAGGGGTTATTTTTTTTTAGACTCTAGCCCAGTTCCTTGACCACATGGGGCTCAGGGACTCACCCCAATGACTCAAGCCTATGCCACCAGACAGTTCCCAAGATCTATACTCTACACTATAAGACATCCCCAAATACAAACTGAACAAGACAGCAAGTCACATTTATGCAGATGAGTTTCAGAGTTCAGCATTTGGCAAAAGCAGGCTCATTATCATGCCAATCTGCCTCATACCCGGTCTTATAGGTGCTTGTAATTCTTAAATCCTTATGAAACTTAAGTCTTTGGGGCTGATTTTCCCCCAGAAAATTCCACAGGTTCCATTCAATACCATACTCCTTTAGCTTCTCCAGGAAAGGTCCTCATAGTGCTCTGAGGTTCTCCTGCCTCAAAACCTGTGAATGCAGCTAGTTCCTAAGCACCCAATCTAGCCACCAGATGCTGTCTCAGTTCATCCTCCACCTCTGAACTGCTATGGCTCTAGGTTTTCACCTCTCCTACCCAACCTCTCAGCCTTCATTTTTCCTGCTTGCTATTACTATCCCCAGTCATATGAGTTCACTGTCATCATAGTTCAGTTTCCCATCAGCTTGTTCATTATCCCAACACCAGACTGAACATATCGCAATTTTCATAGCACCTGAATAAGAGAAAGCTTTTGTTCAGAGGAGAAAGTGCTGGTACTAGGAGAAATGTAATTGGAAAGAGGGCCCAGTAAGCACAGATCATCCTCAATGTGGGGTTAGCCAGGTTAAGCAGTGAAGGGACATGAAGGAACTAAATGAAAAGGAAATAAAGTGACATCTAAAGAAGAGTATTATTTAGCCTAGCCCACAACCTCCTCAGGCTCAGTCCTTTCAGCACCAGTACTTCTATTCTACCTCCTATGTGGGCACCCAGTTATCTGGGTGTTCCTAAAGACAAGTACATATGATCTTACCCTCCAAAAGAAAGATTAATTCTTTGGGCTGCCCAAAATCTGTCCTAAGGCTTTTTTTCCCTAATGTTCAGATGTTTGGGCCCACATTATCTCCCTCAGGACCACTACAATAATCTCTTCACTAGTCTCCAACCTCCAGGCACACTGCTACAAGAAGGATCTGTCTAAAATGTGGCTTTGATCTGCCATTTTAAATCCTTCCATGGCTTACCAGTCCCTACAGAAAAAGTTCAGGATCCTATGTGCAGCAGACAAGGCCTTCTTTGTTCCCGGTTCCACCTATTTTCCCAGCATGGCAGTCTTATGCATGATGCCAAACTGCATCCTGAATGTACTTCATGTTTATCAATATGCTTCTATGACCTCATTTCTGATAGCTTCATTTTATTCAATTATATGGATATGCAACAATTTATCTAACCAATATCTTCCTTTTGCACATGTAAGTTAGGTCTACATTTTTAGTTCCTATAGTATCTCCTTAGTCCACATTCACAGGAGACTTTACTGTTCTTCAAATGAAATACCACTGTCCCTTGGTATCTGTGGGGGATTTGCTTCAAGATCCCTGTAAATATCAAAATGAAAGTATACTCAAGTCCATTCTACAAAATGAAACAGTATTTACCTATCAGTATTTACCTATCAGTATTTACCTATGCTCATCCTCCTGCATATTTAAATTCTTCCTAGATTACTTATAATACCTAATATAATGTAAATGCTATATAATTACATACTATATTGTTTAGAGGATAATGACAAGAAAACATCTATATATGTTAAGTACAGACACAATTATGTTCTTTGTATATTTTCCCTCAGCAATTGACTGAATCCCTGGATGTGGAACCCAAGGACATGGCTGTGTATTGTTTTAAGGCCTTTGGCCCTATCATGCTAAACTTCATACTAGAAAAGTTACTTGAATTGATACTCCCTCCAGGAACAAATGAGAATGTGTCTTCTGCTGCAAACTGGCTAACAGGTAATTTAAAGTGTTAATTAAAACTTTTCAAGGCAAAACATACACAGAGTTTATTGTTTTAATTTGCATGTCTCAGATTACCAGAAATATTAAACTGTTTTCTAACGTGTTTATTGGCCAGGCATATTTTTTCTTTTGGGATGTGACCATCTGTGTACTTCGTCTACAATTCAACTGATATGTTCATTGTTTACTGAGTTGTAAGAGTTATTTACATACTAATAACATTTAATACAGACTTATGACATTTATTGCAAACATTTTTCCCAAGTTGTCACTGTCATAGCTCTGCTTATGGTAGCTTTTTTCTTTATGTAGAGAACTTTTTTTGTCTTTATGTAATCAGATATATTTGTCATCTCCTTTCCATTTGGCTTAGGTCTTTGATATCACACTTTGAAAATTTTACAACCCCAGGATTATAGAGTCACCTATTATTTTCCTAATTTTAATTTTAAAATTTAAATCTCCAACATCAAGACACAGTATCGTGAGTTCTGGTTCATGATTCAACAATGGCCTTCCCACCTTTCCCCTCTTATGGCTAATTCTTATTTACCTTTCAAATGCAAAATTAAGCACTTTCTCCAGGAAATGTTCCCTAAACTCCATGGTTAAATGCTGGTCTTCAGTAATCTAGTACCTCCCTTAGTTTACCACTTTTGTCAGTGTAAGAAGGTTACAAAGAAGCTTTCCTTAAGGATTTAGATTAAGGAAAGTAAAGAGTTCCTACTTTGTAGAGTAGATTGAACCTGCTTGAATTACACCTTAGGAAGGAATGGAGTTGGCCAACCACAGTGATATGGATTAAGGAGATCCTCAAAGAGATATGGGTAATAATGTCCATGCCCAGGCTCATAAATATCAAGTTTTCTGGCCTCATTAGCAAGTTTACCTCTGTCAAGAGGAGGAAGGAGGACAGGCAGTATTGCTAACTGGTTATGAACACAGGCTTTAGAATCAGGACAGACGGGGATTCACGTGCTGACTCTGCCACTCATTAGCACTGTGGCCTTGGGAAAGAGATGGGAGGAATTTTCTTCTATAAAACAGGGACAAAAATAGGACCTATGTCTCACAGGTTTTGGAGAGGATCAATTGTGATAAGACAAGCAAAGTATTTGGCACAATGCCTAGCACATAGCTAGCCCTTAATACACAGAAGTTATAATTATTCTGATTTCAATAAAAGTCCAACCCTACTGTGAGCTACATCGGCAATAGCTGATACTAACTAAACTTGCAATTCATTTAAATTCACTTGTTCTAATTCTTTGCTCACATAATAACATTCTGATATATGACTCGGCTTCTCTTGTCCAGCTGCCTATAGGGAGAGGATACTACACCACATAGACTAAGTTTCCTTATCTGTCAAATGTGGATTGCAATAGTACTATCTCATAGAGTAAATGTCAAAAGTGAATGCTTGAAATACTTTGTTTGGTGCATGGTACATTATAAGGAATAAAATAATTATTAAAGCAGAATAAAATAAGGAAGTGGCACAAGCCTGTAATCCCAGCAGCTTGGGAGGCTGAGGCAAGAGAATCACAAGTTCAAAGTCGGCCTCAGCAACTTAGTTAGGCCGAAGCAACACAGTGAGACCCTGTCTCTAAATAAAAAATATAAAAAACGTCTGGGGATGTGGCTCAGTGGTTGAGTACCCCTAGGTTCAATCTCTAGCACCAAAAGTAATAAGTATGAGCTATTAATAGCCTAATCCTTACTGGATACCCTTTGTCTTCTCCTCTCACTGAAAATTCCATCCAAGCCCATGGCAAGTTCTATTTCTTCCACAAGGCCTTTCTAATAAGAGACACCAAATCTTTTCTCCAACAGCCCGAAGTACTCACTGGGTTTTGAGATTTCATTTAATTTGGGACATTAGATGACTCACTCTTGTTACACACAATGTTATAGTTGCACTCAGAGCCAGGATCTCATTCCCAATTTTTCTCTCCTGACAAATCTTAAATTGCCTTTGGTAAACTACTGAACAAAGTCCAAAGCCCTTTACAGGGTAATTGAAGCCCTCAACATTGTGGCCTCCAGATGCCTTGCCAGTTTTATCCTTCACTATCTTGGTTTTCACTTGAACCTCAATTCCCACATTTCTGCACTAAAATGAATAATAGTGCTTAGCTGTAGTATCAAAGCCTCAACTGTTGATTCTATGCAGGTATGAAGTGCTTTCTGGACATTTCCAAGTAGGTGTCACTTTGGACTTTAGATCTGGCATGCCTAAATCTGAACTTGTCATCTTCTTTCCCTAACTTCTTCCCTATCTATTGCTCCTCATAATGGGAAAGGAGAGGAACCTCCTCCATCGAGTAGAACTCCAACTGAGAAGGGTAAAAGGAAGAAGGAAATCAAAGTCACCAAAAGGCAAATACTGCAGAAATAACTTGCAGGCAAGAGCCGCTGACAGATGCTGTAATTAGTGATGAAAGTATTATCAATTTTGTACGTAAGATACTGGCTAATTAGAAACAGAAAAACAGAAATTTTGCACTGGTGTTTGAAACCTGAGATACTACCCTAAGGAAGCGACTGAGTTTAGTATGACAGGAATAACACATGTCATCATGTACACCATGATATGATATCTAGAACAGTGCATCATTTCCATGATAATTTTAATCAAACTGTATAATCTTAATCTATTCATGAATAAAATATCACACAAGCCAAAACTGAAGACATTCCACAAAGAAACTGAAGAGAACTCTTCAAAATTATAAAGGTTATGAAAAAGAGTAAGGAAACTGTCATGGATTAGATGACACTAAGAGAAAAGTTTAATGCAACATGGGCCCCTGGACTGGATACTAGAAGAGAAAAAGGACATTAGTGGAAACACTGATGGAATGTGAATAGAGTATGTAGTTTATTTAATGGCACTACACCAACATTAATGGTTTTGACAACTGTACTATAATTATATAAGATATTAACATTAGGGGAACCTGGATGAAAGATATACAAGAACTATCTGTATTATCTTTACAACTCTCTGTCAAAATCATTTACAAAACAAAGTTTTAAAAAGGTATTGTCAATCACCAAGCCTATCTTCAAATCTTAGAGCTATCTTCGATACCTCCATCTTTCTCAACCTCCCACATGTAGTCAGCCCCTGTCCTATCATCTTGCTATTTCGGTATATCTCAAATCTGACTTCACCGTTTTCCTAATTCAGCCCCTATCATTTTCTTAAACTACTACAGCAGTTTCCTATCTGACCTCCAGCTCTCTGACATCTCTCTCCTCCTTTAATCTAGTTCATATACTATTGCCAGGTTCCTAGTCTTAAAATAGCACCCTGATCATGTTATGCTCATTCTTAAAATTTTCAGGTGACAGATTTATTGCAGTCCTTATCAGAATCCCAGTGACTGTAGAAACTGACAAGCTGATTTGAAAATTCATGTGGAAATGCAAAGAATCCCAAATAGCTGAAAAGAGCCTGAAAATAAGAATACTACCTGTTCTCAAAACTTACCACAAGCAACAGTAATACAGTGCAACACTAGCATAAGGATATGCATACGGACTATGGAATAGAATTGAAAGTCCAGAGCTGGGGGTTGTGGATCAGTGGTAGAGCATTTGTTTAGCATGTGTGAGGCACTGAGTTCTATCTTCAGTGCCACATAAAAATAAATAAATAAATAAAGGTATTGTGTCCATACACACACACACACACACATACACACGCACCATACACAAAGAAAGGACAGAAATAAACCTATATGACTGATTATCAACAAGGGGGCAATACCATTCAATGGTTGAAACAAATAGTCTCTTCAATAAATGGTGCTAGTTATTATTATCGACATGCAAAGAAAGAAGCTGGATTCCTACCTTAGAACCACAGACAAAAGTTAATCCAAAAATCAATCAAAGACCTAAATGTAACAGCAAAAACTATAAAGCTATAAAAATAGGAATAAATCTTCCTGATCTCAGATTTGACCACTGATTCTATCATATGACATCAAAAGCACAAGTAAGAAAAGAAAGCATGGGCTGGGGATGTGGCTCAAGCGGTAGCGCGCTCGCCTGGCATGCGTGTGGCCCGGGTTCAATCCTCAGCACCACATACAGACAAAGATGTTGTGTCTGCCAAATACTGAAAAATAAATATTAAAATTCTCTCTCTCTCCCTCTTTCTCACTCTCTCTCACTCTTTAAAAAAAAAAAAAAAAGAAAGCATGAAGTCAACTTCATCAAAATTAAAATATTTTGTGCTTCAAAGGACATTATTAGGAAAATAAAAAGATGACCCAAAGACTGGGAGAAATAATTTAACAAATCATGCATCTGATAATGATCTGGTATCCAGAATAAATAACTAGTTCTTAAAGTTCAACCGTAAAAACACAAATAATCCAACTAAAAAGTGGGCTAAGGATATGAATAAACATTTTCCAAAGAAAATATACAAATGACCAATAAGTACATGAAAAGATGTTCGATATCATTAGTCATCAGGGAAATGCCAATCAAATCTACAATGAGATAACACTTTACACCCACTAGCATGGTTAAAATTAAAGGGACAATTACAAATGTTCACGAGGGTGTAGAGAAACTAGAACCCTCCCACACTGTCAGTGGGGATGTAAAATGATGTTGCCACTTTAGAAAACAGCCTGGCAGTTCCCTGGCAGGTTAAACATAGTTATCATATGACCCAAAGATTCCATTTCTATACCCATGAGAAATGAAAGCCTACATTCACCCAAAAACTCATAAATAGATGTTCATAGCACATTATTCTTAATAGATGCAAGGAAGAAACAACTCAAATGCTCATCAATGGACAAATAAATATACAAAATGTGCCATATATCCACACCAAATATTATTTGCCTGCTAAGAGGAGTGAAGTACTGACTTATAGTATATGAGTGATCCTTAAAAACATTATAGTAAGAAAAAGCACTCAAAAATATCACATAGGATTCCATATTTATGAAATGTCCAAGGATCAAAATCTATTGAGTTTGTATGAAGTACATTAGCCATTGTTTAGGGTTGGGGGTAAAGGAAGAAGAGGCCGTGAGGGTGATAGCAAATGATAATATAGGTTCTTCCTGGGATAATGAAAATGTTCTAAAGCTGACTATGATGATGGCTGTACATACCTATGAATATACTAAAAACCATTCAATTCTAAACTTTTAAACGTGTGAGTTGTATGGTGTGTTTTTAAAAATCCACAACTTTGGAATTCTCCTCATTGCCTAGAGGAAAAAAAAATTCAAGCTCCTTGATTTGGTATTCAAGTCACCCCTTCCTCCTTCATCATCATTTAATCCCCAATAAGCATTACTGCTCACTACTCCCTTTGACCTGACCTTCTATCAAGCCAAGATCAATTTTTCACCATTACCCATACCCTATACAGTTCCTACCTCTGTCTTTCCTCCCACTATTTACCCCCTAGGATTCTCTCCACCCAATTCATCCTCAAAGGTTTATATCCTGCTTCTATTACAAGGCCCAGTTCAAATGCTTCCTCCTGTACAAACTGTTCTCTGTTCTTCAACCCTTACATAGTAGGTTCTCTAACACTGCTTATAGAAAGAAGAAAGGTAAGCAGTTTCTCCCACACAATGGCTGCCTCTGCCAGAGAATAAACCTTCCAAAGCATAATTATACTTCTTTATTCTTTTCCTGATTCACAGCATTTCACTGCTTTATCCCCCTTACTAAGTCCCTGAAAACAGTTCCAAACTGCCACTCTCTATTCCTCCCAAAACCCCGTCCTTGATGAAGAAAGAATATTATACTATGTCAGGGCTGCCGAGTATAGCTGTGTAGGTTGTGCACTGCACAACCCTAGTGGCGCCATTCAATTATAGTCTATGTGAATGGCACCCTCTCCTAGGGTTGTGCAGTGCATAACCGTTCGTGGCAGCCCTGCTTGGAAACATACCTAGAATTTGGGAACAAAGACAAAATAATAATAATAATAATAATACACTCAGAAAACCACTATAAACTACATTGTTGTTGAGAAATAGGCAATTTCCAAATCTTATCAAGAAGATGAAAAAGAAACTCAAGAGAATAACATGGTCAGATCACACAATTTTTGCATGGAATTTGAAAAAACCAGGAATATCAGCAGGGTTCAGGGGTTCACACCTATAATCCAAGCTACTTGAAAGGCTGAGGCCAGTCCAGGAAACAGAGTGAGACCCTGTCTAAAGAGAAAAAAGAAAACAGGAACATCTAGGAGAAAATTGTTATTGATGTGCCTTTATCTGCAAAGAAAAGGACATACATTCTGGTCATACTACAAACATGTATGGACAAGCAAAAAGGGACAGTTCTCCTTGGCCTACCAATCCCTACATGGACACTCACAAGACCCTTCGACTCCATTAGATTCTGATTTTAGATTATCCAACAAACCCTGTTGAAGTGATTTCAGGAATCTGGATATCAGAAAGGGTTAAGAGACACAAGTGTTACTGTTTCTATATAGGTCTCACTCTCATTATCAATCTATCAATTGGCATTGTACTTTATCAATATGACTTATATAAAGCCGGGGATTGTGACTCAGACCATTAGAAATCAACATCCCTGGGTAAGCTGATAAAAACTTGGCTTTGAGCCTGTGAACCAAATTGCAGAGTTAGGTCCATGCCAACTCTACCAAAGCTCAGACGCCCTCGAGTTCTGCCAGAGCAGTCAATTCATTCCCCTTTCCCAAGCACCTCCAACATATCAACAGTAACACAGGACTCTCCAAAACTGAACCATGAAGGACTGGGGATATGACTCATGATGAGAGGACAGCTGGTGATAGTCAGAACACATCAGACATTAGGTTCCTTTCTTCTTTTTGTCTCTACTCTAGTTGAGTTTAGCCTCCCAGTTTCTATTTGCTCTATCAAGCATATTTCATTTCACTTCTTCCCACCCACTCTAGATCTTCCTTGCATAACCCACCCAAACCCACTCTTCCTTTTCTGAACACCATTGGTACTTGCTGGTACTATATGTATAGCTGCCCTGCCCCCCTGTCTGGAAGGAATACATTCTGCAACCCCTAGTGGAGGTCTAACTGTGCAATTGTGCCAACTCCTATATACACTATGTGTTTTTCCTATACATATATGCATATATATCTATGATAAAGTTTAATTTATAAATTAGGCACAGAAAGAGATGAGAAGGACAATAAAAAATAACAAAATAGAACATGTACTGTATCATATTTTAATAAAAGTATATTTTAATAAAAGTTTTATTAATGCATAATAAAAGTTATGTGAATATGATCCCCCCAACACAGGCACAATTCTGCTACATTCAAGCTGACAATTAAGATAACTACTAAGTAACTAATGGGTAGATAGCATATATGGTATAGATATGCTGGAGAAAGCAATGATTTGAAACCTGGATGGGACAGAGCAAAACAACATACAATTTCACCATGCTATGCAGAATGGTTTGTGACTTAATATATAAGAACTCACTTATTTCTGGAATTTTCCATTTCATATTTTTGGGCTACAATTGACGGATGACAACAAACTGTGGAAAAGAAAACTGCATATGAAGGGAACTACCATATTTTTTCATTTTCTATTAGTGCATATCAATTATACAGACAAATAGGTTTCACTGTTGCATATTTGTACATGCATATAATATATTTTGGTCATTTTCACCCCCCTATTACCCACCCCTATTGATTCCTCTCTGATTCTTCTGAATAATAACAACAACAATTGGCAGCAACCTTTTTTTTTGATACCAGGGATTGAACCCACAGGCATATGACCACTGAGTCACATCCCCAGCCCTTTTAATTTTTTTTTCAGCAGGATCTCACGAAGTTGCTCAGAGCCTTAAGTTGCTAAGGCTGGCTTTGAACTTGCAATCCTCCAGCCTCAGCCTCCTGAGTTGTTGGAATCATAGGTGTGTGCCACAGGGTCTAGCAACAACTTTTCTTTATTGAATACTTACTGTGGGCCGAGCACTGCAATCAGCATCTTATATGTGTTGTTTCATATATTCCCCATACAAATACTATCATGTAAGTAATATTATCACTACAATTTACAAATGCAGAAAGTGAGCTATACAAAGGTTAAATAACTTGGCCTTGGTTCCACACAAATAAGTAAGCCAGAACTGTGATTCTAATGATCATGTTTACAGACAGTACTACCTCTTCTTCACTATAGGATAATTTGTCATTTGCTGAGTTCCCTCTCTCCACCCCTCCCATAGTGCCTACTGTGGTGTCTGACACAGAAAAGCTCTCCAGGACACACGGGCCAGTGTGGCCCTGCTCCCTGGCCAGAGCCCCACCTAGGAAACAAGCTGGAAGAGAAGGGAAGAGGACACAGTAAGCATGAAAAGACTTGAGCTTTTGGGGAGCCACAGGAGTCCTCTTCCTCTGACCCATTTAAGAGAGGATCATGCTGCTGCCTTGACCTCCATCCCAGAAAAATATTTAGAACAGGATGACCTGGTTGCCTTGAAACTCTTCATGAAAACTCTGAAGTAACAGAGCCTACACCAACTCGTGAGAGGGAGGGATGGTATCCAGTTCCCTGCAGGAAGGCGACCAACTGTGTCAGGGTCATAGCCACATGGGCCAGCTAATGTTTGCAGGCATCTGACACAGATCAGCTAGCTATATAACTATGATCAAAACTGGTGAGCATTCTGAGAGTGGGTGAGGAATGGCGTGGGATAGGTGTACTTTGAAAGAAGACAGGTTTTTTTACATCTGTTTAGGGCTCAGTCTTCTAATCTTTTAAAACAGGAATATGAATGCATGCTACTTGAAGAGCTGCTAAGATATAAAATGAGACTGCCCAAAACGCAGCTACTACACAATACCTGCATCAGTTCATTCTTACAGGGTTCTAGATACACACAGAGATGCAGGATACAATTCCTGTCTTCATGCAGCTCACCATCTGGAGTACGCGATCAACAATGATGAAGGTGGGAAGCAACTTACCCTATCTCTCCACAGGCCATTTTGTAAGATGAAAATCTGGTGGGGAACAAAACAGTGAAAACTTCTGGCAAGAGAAAAATTTTTGCTTCTGGGTCTTCATGGCTGATCTCCCATCCACACCTCTGTATTGAAAAATTAGGGAAGGAGATTCTGCCATTTACTAATTTGGAAAAGCAGCAGGTAAACTCTGTTCTTTTCTTTCACAGCATGCACCACCAATTCTCATTTATATGTAGCTGTGTTTTTGTTAAATGTTGATCCTCCCCATTGACTGTAAGCTCCTGGAGCATGTGGCTGAGTGCTGCTCCTCACTGTTGGTCCAGAATCTAACACAGTCACTGGAACATACAGGATGCTTGCTGAATGAACAAATGAGACACACAGGTATCTATATGCTGCATGGATATACTTGGTTACCTAACAAAAAGCACTTTAAAGGAGCTGCTTTATTTATCCACAGGGTACCACTCAAGATTTTCAAGAAACTGGTAACGGTGATTTACAGGGAAAAGAACTAGTAGACTTGGGATTAGGGGTCAGAGGGAATCATACATGCCACTCTTCCTTTCACGATGTTTATAAAATATAAACAATCAACTATAAATAGACCCAATAAGATGGGTCTGCTCTATTTGAAGCTGAAACAAGCAAAATTAGAGACTTTCCATAAGAAAGTGAATTACTGGAGGGCTGGGGATGTGGCTCAAGCGGTAGCGTGCTCGCCTGGCATGTGTGCGGCCTGGGTTCGATCCTCAGCACCACATACAAACAAAGATGTTGTGTCCGCCGAAAACTAAAAAATAAATATTAAAAAAATTCTCTCTCTCTCTCTCTCTCTTTAAAAAAAAGAAAGTGAATTACTGGAGGGAAGGGGAAGGGGATGGTGCCCACATGTGATTAAAATCCTAAAAACGGAGGGATTCTTAAGAATGAAGTTGATATGTACATGCTAACACGGAAAAGATGATTATAAAGGAAAAAAGCATATAGTGCACCAATTTTAAAAAGTACACACTGATAGATATCTCATTTTCAGCAAAAAATATGAAATGTTTAGCATTTGCTGGGGAAAAAATCTTGGGGGGAAACAACTTCCAGTGGTTACCTCTGAGAGAGCAGCTTATAGGGGATTTTTATTTGCTATGGGTCATATTCCTATAATGTTTTCATTTTTGGATAATGAGCACGTATTGCATTTATGTTAGAAAAACACCATTAAAGGCAGTTTCACCCTCCAAAACCCAGAGTTTGATTTTACTGATCACCTAGGACATGAGAAGGAAGTTGGCTGAAAGTTGGAGGGGGTTCAAAACTCTGGAAAGTTCTGAACAAACTATGCAGGGGAGAGAGGAACTGCTATTGCTCCACACAGATAATCCTTCTTCAAGCAACTGAAAAGATTTATTTTAATCCCTGACACTGCCTCAAGCCACTGTTACAGCCCAGATGCCATGCCAGCTGGGGAACTAGATATTTTCTGAAGAGAAGGCAACTCTTTTGTACGCACCAGTAATGACAGGGATCATCACACTGAGCCTCTTTACATTGCCAAGCTTTATGGGCAGGTAAAACTAAGGTATGGAAAAGGTTTTCATATTTCCCCTACCTGTCTCAAATAGCCCAGAACCCAGCTATTTGGCTTTGCTGTAAAACTCAGTGACTCTAAATCCTGAATGCTCCTAGGGAGTTTATTTATTTAAAAAAATACCAGATCCTGAGACTCATGCCTCAAAATCCTTACTCATATACTCGGGCTTGAGGCCTCAGTATTTCAAAGTACCCCAGGTGATTTGAATGTATAACCAGGTTTGCAAATTGCTGTTCCACGCACTGCTTAATACCCCGTACCCTTAGAGAAAGAGGCCTCAGTCACTATTTTTAAAATTCTTCTTTAAACAGTATATTCCCCCAAAGAAAGGCAGGCCAACGAAGTCTGTAACCAAGACAACAAGCTGGGAGCACAAAAGAGATAGGTCTTCTATGATTTGAAGCCAGAGGAAAAAGTATAGAGTTCTGAAAGCAGTCACTGAAAAATGAAATGTTAGCACATCAAATTCCTGCTTCAGCTTTCAAACTGGGTATCTTGACATAGATGCCCTACAAGCTGAAAGCAACTCGAAATTAGCAAACTAAATCTTTAAAAACCTGATTTCTTCTCAATGGAATCTATAAAAAAATGGGAATGTTTGCTTTGGGGGGAGGTTGCAAACACATTTTTTTTTCTTCCAAGCCTGCTCTCTCTTCCCCCACATGTACCTGACCCAATTGCAAAGCGGGATGACAATGAAACATGAAATCCACATGTGCTTGGATTTTTAAAAAGGGTTCTTCCTCATCTGTGCTCTGACCCTGGAGCTTGGGTCTTGTTCCCAACCAGGGAAGCTCCGAGATGGATGAAAGGGCTGGGGATGCTGCAAATTGAAAGCATCGGAGTTAGCCTTTTTCTTTCTTTTCTTTTTTTTTTTTTCCTAGGCAGGGACTATTCTAGAAAGCATACATCAAAAGGAAAATTCAGTGAGCAATGAGCTCAAATTGGACAAAATGTGATGAGGCATAAATGGACAAAAAAAAAAAAAGAAAGAAAGAAAGAAGAAAGGAAAGGAAAGGGAAAAAGAGCCTTTGTATCAGAAGGGGCTCTTTTCTGAAAACTGCTTCAAATTATAGCATTTTTCACATTTGCTTCACTCCAGGAAGTTTCAAATTGTACCTAACACCATAACACATTTTGCCACATGTTATGAAGACAAATTGAGACAGATGCAACTGGCCCAGAGTTTGGTGGTTTGGCTGTCACAAGGGGGAAGGAAATTCATGAATTCAGGAATAGCCCTGTTACACTGACACTGTTCCCTTAGCCCAGACAGATGGAAGTTTATTCAAAGTGACATTAAAGGGATATTACAAGCAGATCTGTGATGGAGCAAACCATTGATGGCTTGAAGGAATATAAAGATATATATTACCTTAAAGAGATGTAACGAGGGGCTGGGGTTGTAGCTCAGTAGTAGAGCACTTGCCTCACACATTTGAGGCACTGGGTTCGATCCTCAGCACCACAAAAAGATAAATAAACAAAATAAAGATATTGTGTCCATCTACAACTCTCTCTCTCTCTCTCTCTCTATATATATATATATATATATATATATATATAAATTTTTTAAAAAGAGGTATAATGATAATGTTGCCCACCAGCCTCTGAGAACTTTACATGGCCTGGTAGGAGGGTGCTTGCTCTCACAAGCCTTTCAGGTTCACTTTGTGCTTATGATCTTTTAAATTAGTCACCTGCAAAGTGTTTTCTTCAGTACAAAAGAAAAAAACAGCCTGAGGTGAGAGTCTGGAGCATATCCTACTAGAAGCCAGGTGGAGTACTGAGAGCTACGCCATCCCCTCAGCCAGCCACAAACCTACCACAAGAACCCAATCCTCATCAGTCCCAGGCTTACACCCAGAAAAGCACTTTCTCCTTCTTCTTGAACTATTGATGTTTCCTCTCATCACATGGGTCTTTCTCCTGAATGCCTTTTAACTCTAAGGTGATCCATTAGGCTGTATGTAAATCACTGTTCTTGCAGAGTCTATTCTGAGCAGGAGAAACTCTCCAAGAACCACAATGAGAAGGCAATAGGTATTCAAGGTCCAGGATGGATACACCACATGCAAAATGCTGTGCACTAGAAAGTGTTTCAGATTTAAGTTTTTCAAATTTTGGAGTAACTGTATTGACTTTATTACTTGAGCATTCCTAATTTGAAAATTCAAAAGCAGAATTTCAAAATTCTCCATAATCTGCAACTTTTTCCTGGTGTTATACTGTCATTTTCCCCATTCAAAATTATTCTAATTGTATATATTTATAGGGTACTGATAATTCAATACATGTAACCAATGTGTACTGGTCAAATCAGGGTAATTAACATGTTCATCTTCTCAGATATTATCATCTCTTTCTCTTAGTATACCTCAAACTCCTCTCTTCTAGTTCTTTAGAAAATATATTTTAAAAATGGAACACTTCATTAGTTTGTGTGTCATCCTTATATATTGGCCATGATAATCTTCTTTGTATTGTTCCAATTTGGGTACACATGTTGCCAAAAAAAGTACTAAATCTCAAACTTTTTGAGGAGCAAGTCAGCCTTCAGAAAATTATGGATTTCAAAACAATTCATATTTTTGGATTAGGCATAATTAACCTATCATGTGTAATTTTCAATAGTAAGGCCAGGCTACAAACCAAATGATCTAAAGCCTCCTCCTAGCCCTGCCAGAACTGCATAAAACTACTGCCACTACTTAAATGAATAATAACACCATTTATCAAACCACATGCTTATTAAATGCCAAATGGTTTAGAAAATTTAAAACAGTGTTACTAACATACTAGCAGAGGAATTTTAGCAAATTGCACAATCAAGAAATACCCACTGAGCATTCAGTTATGTTCTACACTCTACACATGTGAAATCCTAGAATAATGAAAAGCCATCTGTCATGTGTAAATTCTATAAGCAGTGCCTTGGGTAAGCTATACTCCTTTAGCTCTCCTCCAGGCCCAGTATTAAATGAACAAAACCTAAATTACAGAAGGCACTTTATGCATTACTTCATTCTCCTGTTGTCCCCTGTATTCCACCAGTAGTGGCCTTTGTCAAGAGATTTGAGACAGTCTCAAATACCCACAGAAGAATAAGTTGTTCCAATGTATTTAGACTTGAATTATGGAAATGTATGGCTCTGGAAGGAAATGCAATTGTCTGGAATCAGAAGCCCTAGGTTATTATAACCCCCCCGAATAGCTGCTAACTGAAGTATGGACTTGAACAAAAAGATAAAACAAAACAAAAACAAAAGCAAAAAAAACAAAAAACAACTCTGCCCTCTTGAAATTTCAGAGACCACATCTGAGAAAGAAGAGGGTTACGCCAGATTGGGAGTTCTCGGCATGGTTCAGCAGATCTTGGTTATATTTCATCAGGTGAGAAGTGACGCAAGTTAATGTATTGTAAATAATAAAGTCCTAAGGTTTCCAATTTATTTGCATATATATTCATTTGTATGACAATGATACCCTTTCTCACTTGCATTGCTATGTCTTCGGGAGTCAGAGAGAAAAGGCTTGAATTACAAATCTATCAGTTAGAAATTCTGCATAACTTAAATATTATCTTCTTATTGATGCAGAACTCAGCTTGTCATAAAGATCATCCACCATGTCTGCAGCAGCTACAAAAAAAGGTTGAGAACCCCTGGACTAGATCACTCATTCATCTACCATATAGTTTATGCTAAGTGCTGGGAATACCTGCAACAGGTAAAGGAGACATCTTTGCCCCCCCCCTTTTTTTTGGAGTGTTCAGTCTAGGAGAAATGACATAAGCATCTAAATCACACTATAGCAAAATCTGTGACCAGAGTTTTGAAAGCCTAAAACACAGATGCTAGTTAAGGGGCGCTGGAGGGTGGGGGGAGAAAGTTCCAGGCAAAGGAGAAAACATGGGTACAGGCTTAAATGGTCTAGAGGTTACAAAGGCACATTCAGGGAACACAAAGTAGTTCCTTCTGCCTGGATACGCCAGAGTGCCAAAGGAAATATGGTAAGAAGTGATATTGGAGAAGTGAGCAGAAAACAGACCACACAAAGCCTAGGAGATCTTGTGAAGAAGTCTTAATTGCTCTCTCCCAGAGTAAATCCCTATAATTGTGGTCAGAGAATAAAGCTGGGATGTAGCCTAAGATCACAGGTCTACACCCTGATGCTTTTCCCCATTAAAATTACTTTCAGGAATTCTGGTTATGAGCTACAGGACTATCCCTTCTTATCCACTTCTGATTAAACAGACTTTTGCCAGCTGCTCTGGGAACCTGACCCACAAGCAGAATATTGTGTCCATGGGAAAATGCAATCTGAATTCTAAATAGACTTCCAAAGAAACTTTTGGAACAAAATCCATTCAACAGTTGTTGGGAATGCCTGGAAAGCAATGAAACACAGGATCTTGCTTTACTCCATAGAGACAGTGTTTGAAAAAAAGACAGAACACTATAACCAATCTCTTAAAATAAACACAATATCCCCATTTTAATTAGTAGGGTTATATTTAGGTACAACCATTGAATGACATTATGCAGTGCCTGTTACAGACTTAAATTACCACAAAACCCCAAATATGTTAGGGATGACTGGCTATTTTCACTCTAAATAAAAACAATGCCAAAAATGGAGAGAGGGGTGTTCTCTTTAGAAAGAAACATGGATGCAAGCCAAGTCTAATGTACACAAAATTTTCCTATGTCCCTGCCCAATCAACTCTTAATTATCCAGGCATTAACTCACAAAGATGTGAATGCTAAGAGTTATCTAATTCTGCACGGTGGCATTTCTATTCTTCTTTGCCTTCCTTCCAATAAAAAGTACTTATGTATGTACATTTAGAAAACCCCTTTTAACACCTTGGAACATCCCTCTTTTTTCTCCCCACTCACTCACTTGTTCTACTAATAATGGGTGCCCCAGAAACATTAGTAATTTCCCAGAACTACCTACCAAATACTTCTCAGATCTTCTATATAGTAATTATTCATAAAGTGTGCATAAATATCACCTCAAGGAGGAGTGGGTTAAAATTCAGATTCCCACCTCAATTCCTCTCCCTTTTTCCCAATATCTGGGTTTAATAGGTTTGGGGTACAGCATTTTAAATTAAGTGCCAAAAAATTTTTTAAAAATAAATAAAAATTAAAAAATAATAAAAATTAAAATTAAAAATAAATTAAGTGCCCATAGTGACTATGAGGCAAGTGGGTCAAGAACCACACTTGGAGAAACATTACTGTGGATATTTTACCCAGCTGACCCCAAATCCTGGAATGAGAATAGTTGCTAAGAGCCCAACATTAAACCGAGTCAATAAGAAGGAGCGATACAATAGATGAAAGAAAAATAGCATTCTAGACAACTTGTCCCCAAATATGTTTTTTTTTCAAAAAGCAAATGTTATACTTTTACTATTATCAGATAAATTGGCATTACCAGCACAGCAGTCTCCTACAGGTACCTGGAAAAGAACACGGAACAGGAAGTAGAAGAAAGGAATCAAAATGAGAGAAGGAACAATGTTAATTTGCCTGACCTCACCCCAATGTGTTTCAGCCTCCTTACCTCTCCTTCTAGTTGTTTCCATCTCTGGGGCTTGATGCTCTGTGGTGGCCAGGAAGAGAGGCCAAAGTGGAGCAACCTTCTATTATTCACATTAATGCTTTTCTCTAAATCGTAAATAATCAGGACTTGACTGGAAAGGGGAACAAATGAAAGGCAAATACTGGGCTGAGAGGTTAAATAGGATAAAGAAGACCCCCTGCTGGTTGAGAGCTGTGAGGTGATAAATGAACAGTCAGGATCCCTGCCTCTTTTCATTCACACTGTTTTGCCAGGAACACGAACTTGAAGCCCATGGCGTCAGCACCAAGCATCAGAGAAATAATCAGGTATCTTGTGTTTTTCCACTCTTCCCTATAATACCTAGAAAAGTCTTCAGCACATAATTTAACCTTTACAGTTAACCAACTATTGTTGTTGGCTCAACCCAGACATCTACAATGGTAAAAGCTGGGGCCTAGAGCTGGTCTTTTTCATTCCAAGAAAACCCAGTCCTATTAAAGCCAACTCAAGAAAAAGGGAGGCTGGTAGTTAAGAATATAGGTATCCCATGGATGTCCTAGGTAGAGTAAAGCTGGGCCTCAGAACAGGATTGCTGCTCCTGGGTTTGTGGTGGTTGTGGAGAATAGTCTGTCTATACTTCCCTATCTAGCTCCTTCTCTTTATTCATGGTATCTGTACCCTCACAGCACCAGCTTGAACACAGTCCATCAGGACCGCTTGCCTCCACATCATCTTTTGGCTCGTCTCTGTTGCAAACTGCCTTATTTAGCCTATTACGCCCCCAATTCTAATTTCCTAGGAAAGGAACACACATGGCTCAGCTGCTCTTGTCAAGCCCATGTTGATTGATCCAGGTGATGGATGGGCTATCAAAGGTCAGGTAGCCTACTCTTTAATCAACCCAAGCCAGGAAGGTAGGGTCTCTGTCATTGTTCATAGCAGAGCTGGCAGGGAGAGGTTTATCTTAAAAAGGGATACAGACCAAAAGGCACAATGTGATATATATGTTACAAGCTGGATGCTTAGCATGTATTTTGAAAGATAATGAAATGTCATTCATGATCACCAAGCAACCATAATCTTACCATTCTTTCTTTTATTTGTTTTTTCAGTACTGGTGATGCAACCCAGGGTATCATGCATGCTAGAAAATGCTCCATCACTGAGCTGCACCTCTGGCCCCAAATTTTACCTTTTTAATTAAGATAAAAGACAGCACATGACCCCAACCCTGAAAGCTTACCCTCTCTCACCCCTATCAAAGTTACTTCTTGAAACTAATAACACTATAATGCTGGCTCCCTGAGATAAAGAGGGAAGGAAAAGACAGCGTAAGACAAATAAATCCTGATAAAGTGACACCAATGGCCTTTAGCCTATCTCTCTGTAAGCAGTCAGTTTACTTTACACCCTATGATCACCTTATCTTCCTTTAAATTTTGCCAAGTGC
The DNA here is from genome assembly GCF_048772815.1 of Callospermophilus lateralis. Classification (NCBI taxonomy): domain Eukaryota; kingdom Metazoa; phylum Chordata; class Mammalia; order Rodentia; family Sciuridae; genus Callospermophilus; species Callospermophilus lateralis. The sequence continues at coordinate 88,279,674 of NC_135325.1, read as the reverse complement.
CAAGTGAGGTCATTGTCCAGTGTTAAGTAGAACAAAGCAAGCAGCATCACAAACCAACAGATGGCAATTGAGAGCTTATCATTCTTGGATTATTTTATTCCCAGGAATGATACATGCCAGAAAAGAAAGCACGGTTATTTTGACAGCCACCCAATAATAGCTGTCAATATTCTACTAATTCTTGGCTAACCCTTCTCCCAGATATTCTCCTATCAATTCTCTGTTGCAACAGTCATAAATACCACACCTGATAAGGTTGACAGGAGCTCTGCTAGTGACAACTGCCCAGGACCAAGGAAAAAACAAAGAAACACTGACAATCATTGAAAATTGACAGATCAAAATAAAACCTAGTGGTGGCCATCTTGCAAAATCAGGAACAATTAAGAGAAATTAAAAGGTTGTACTGCCATGAAAATGATGTTCCTCAAACTCTGAACAGTGCCTACTGGAGTTGAAGAAAGAGATTCCAAAGGGTTTCAAAGACCAGAGCTTCAAAGCCCTGAAGACATGTGAAAGAATTCAGTCATCCTCCTACCTGTTAATTATGCCTGAGTAGCTTATTATAAAAGTTTTCTTGTAACTCTTTTTTAATTGTTGTCTTTGTCGTGACAAATTTTTTATTCATTTATTCATATGGGGTACTGGGGATCTAACCTAGTGCTTCACACAGACAAGGCAAATGCCCTATCACCAAGTTACAGCCCCAGCCACTTCCTATAACTCTTTTTAAGAGTATTAATTGATTTGTATCTTCCCATTCCCAGTAAGTTATAGTAGCCTGTGGTGAGACAAATGGACAGTATGGTGCCTCTGTTGCTGGTACCCAACAGGGGTTATCAACTTTACTGTCCATGTGTCATCTATCATCCCTTTTTCAGAGTAGCCTTTCAAAATCCCTTACATTTCTTTCATACAAGGGATATTTTGTAGCTGTTGAAAGAAATAGTTATATGCACTGGCATAGAAAATAATCCATCTATATTATTAAGAGAAAATTTTCCTATCATATTGAATCATTCCATTTTGTAAAAAAAAATTAAAATAAAAATGTGTAAAGAAAAAGCCAATAAAAGATAAATGCTAGTTATTAATAATGATTATCCCCAGCAGATGGGATTATGGAAGATTTTCACTTTTCATTTTTGCCATTTCTGGCTTGCTGAAATTGTTCTTACAATACATGGGGGGTATTTTGCAACCAGGACAAGGATATTTTTAACTCCTTCCAGTTTGTTGATAGGTGGTACATCACAGCTTGAATTTTCATTTTCAATTTGAACAGGTTTTAGAGAGGCTAGAGGACCAAAGGTAGCAAAGAAAGAACCCAAGCAGTTAGAATAAAGCAACTCACTCTGTTTATGGTAGTTAGCACTACATAAATCCCAATAATGGAATAGAATACAGTATGGCACACAAGTCAAACACATGGGCTCTGAAGTCTGGTTTCAAATCCCTCCTATACTAACCTACACTGTGTTTCTTCCTCTGCTTATTCATAATGTTTATTAAACACTTGGATCCTTCTAGCACCTGATGTACCCAACAAACTATAGCCATTTGTACTTTTATTAGAGGGAGCTAAAGTGTTGTAATAGAAAATCATTTCCTTTTAGTTATATGTAATTTATTCTGAACACTTTCAGTACAGATACTGAGATATGTGTGTCTTATTCTACCCTGTTAGTTGACATTCTGTGGTGTGCTAGGGAGCCTTATAACAGAGGCTAGAAAGAGTTGATTATGCATATCTTTTCCCAGCTCTGCTTTGTTACTTGAGTAAACACAGATTGATAGCACAAAATTGACCTTGGAAATTGGCAACTGCTATAAATTGGGGATTCAAACATTTTCCAGCACATCACTATCAAAATCTGAAGAATCCTAATTACACTTGAGGGGCAATTAGTTAGCAAACTGAAATCTCTAATCAAAAACCCCATCAATAACTACTACAAATCGAGCTGGGTATGGTGGTGCACACCTGTAAGGAGAATCACAATTTCAAAGCCTACCTCAGCAATCTAACAAGATTGTCTCAAAAAAGAAAAAATAGAAAAAAGGGCTGGGGATGTGGCTCAGTGGTTAAGTACCCCTGGGTCAATCCCTGTTACAAAAAAAAAAAACTACAAGTAAACAACAAAAAGAAAACCAACAAAATATTTTTTTAAATGGGCAAATTTGTCTATTTGGAGAAAGAGACATTTCACCAAAGAAGTATGCTAATGGCCAAAAAATATAAGAAAAGATGTTCAATATCATTTATCATTAGCAAAATGCAAAACAAAACCACATGAGATACTACTTCACAACTACTAGGCCAGCTACAATTTTAAAAGTAGAGAATAAAAAGTGCTGGTTACGATGTAGAGAAATTAGAACCCTTGTACATTAGTAGTGGAGATGTGAAATAATCCAGTTGGTGTGGAATACAGTTTGGCAGTTCATCAAAAAGCAACACACAGAGCTACCACATGACTCAGCAATTCCACTCCTAGGCATATACCCAAAAGAACCAAAAGCAGGGATTAAAACAGCTCTCTATAAGCCAATGTTCACTGCAGCATTATTCACAATAGCCAAAAGGTGACCACAACCCAAGTGTCCATTGATGGATAAATAGATAAACAAAACTTGGCATATCCATATAATGGAGTATCATTTAGCCTTAAAAAGGAATGAACCTTTGATACATACTACAACACTGAAAACTCTGCTAAGTGAAACAAGTCAGATATATACTGTATGCTTCTATTTATATGAGGTTTCTAGAATAGGCACATTCATAGAGACAAAAAATATAACAGTGGTTACCAGGGACTGGGGAGGGAGGAATGGAAAGTCATTGCTTAATGCTTAAGAAGAAAGAGCTTCAATTTGAAATGGTGAGAAAGTGTTTGGAATAGTGTGATGGTTGTACAATGTTGTGAATGTAATCAATGCCACTGAATTATATAATTAAATATGCTTAAAATGGTAAGCTTTACATCACATATATTTTACTACGATCATTTTTGTGTGTGTATGGTATTTGAGATTGATTCCAGGGGTGTTCTACTACTGAGCTATATCCCCAGACCTTTTTCTTTTTCTTATTTTGTGACAGGATCTCACCAAGTTGCTGAAGTTAGCCTTAAATTTTCAAACCTCCTACTTCTGACTCCCAAGGACCTGGGATTACAGGCATGCACCACCACTTCCAGCTCACCACAATCTATGAAATTCATAATGTAATATATCAAAAAAACATTGAGTTGTATACTTTGAGTGGGTACTATACATCAATTATATCTCAAAAAAGCTGCTTTAAAAACAAGCCCAAGCAGGGTGTGGTGGTTCATGCCTGTAATACCAGCAACTCAGAAAGCTGAGGCAAAAGGATTACTCATTCAAGTTCAAAGCCAGCCTCAGCAATTCAGCGAGGCCCTAAGCAACTGACTGAGACCCTGTCTCAAAATTTTAGAAAATTAAAATAAAAAGGGCTGGGGATGTAGCTTAGTGGTAAAATGCCCCGAGGCTCAAGCCCCATTACCATTTTTTTTTTAATTTAAAAAAATAATAAAAAGGGCTGGGAATCCAGTTCAGTGGTTAAGTGTCCCTGGGTTCAATCCTCAGTACCAAAAAATAAAAATAAAATTAAAAAAAAACAATCAAGGCATAGAGCAATTTGGGAGTTGGGGATGATGGAAGTATTCTCCTTTTTGATCATAGTATATATAAAATTTTATGTGTTTATCAAAACTTGCAGAACTGGCTAGGTATGGTGGCACAAGTTCAAGGTCAGCCTCAGCAACTTAACAAGATCTTGCCTCAAAATATTTTTTTAAAAAAGCTAAGTATGTCATTTGGTGGTAGAATGCTTGCCTAGCGTGCACAAGGCCCTGGGCTCAAGCTTTGGCATTGCAAAAATAAAACACAACAAAAACATCACACAGAACTGAACCCTAACAGGGTGGAATTTTTGATTGATTGATTACAGCACTGTGAATTGAGCCCAGGGCCTTGTGAAGTCTAAACAAGCACTTTACCACTGAGCTACATCCCCAGCCTAAATGGGGGTAAATTTTATTGCAGGTAAAATATACTTTAACTTTTTAAAATAGAATAAAATGCTACAATCAAATGTTTCAGCTTTGAGACACTTCTGACAGCTTGTTCATTATAATAATGAACACTAAAAATGATATTTCACTGGGGAAACTGCTTGGTGTTCAAGACAGATCAGTTAGAAATATTATTCAGTCACTCCACCTTTGGAGGAATTAGATAAAAGATTCTGATTTGCCTAATGTCCTTCACCCCTTTGGGATGATACCTAAGGCTCAGACATCCCAACAAATCTTACATCCACATACTTAATGGAGGGTTTGGATGTGCCTTCTAATTAAAAGTTTAGCAAAATCCAACTGCTGGAATATTGTCACACCTACCACCAGTGAATCTTTTGCACAAAATGGTTGTTGGAAAAAAAATATCTGGAATGTCTCTGAGTATACAAATCAGGCCATATGATATATATTTTGTGTCTGATTATTATTAAATGTTTACATGGAAGAATTTGTCCTTTAACATATTCATTGTGGAATAGAAAGCTATAGTTTTCAGCTATTTCTAACTATTAGAGATTAGTGATATCCACTCCAGAAGAGAACATAGTAACTGTGGACAACCAAATCAGCTAAGGTCAATTTGCAACACATATTTTTGAAACTTCTCTATAGTGTTGTGTCTGATTTCAGAATTCACTTTAAAATAAAATCGTAACAGAAAGGACAAAAAAATCATCTACTTTCCCATTCTGGCTGTAGGGACTAGTGGGGGGTCAGGGATAGAGTTAGGGTATTTATTACTCATTTACTAGGGAATGCTATTAGCCAGGTGTGGTGGTGCACGCCCATAATCCCAGGAAATCCCAGGTACTCAGGAGGCTGAGGCTGAGGCAGGAGAACCCAAAGTTCAAGGCCAGCCTCCAAGGCTTAGCAGGACTTTATCTCAAACAAAAAATTTAAAAGGGCTAGATATCAGTCAGTGGTAAAGCACACCTGGATTCCCTCCCTATACAGATTTGTATCACTAGCAATTTTTTCAAAAATGTTTTTTTTTTCAAAAAAAGCAAAAATAAAACAAAATGAGGTAATGCTATAATGGGTTGTTTCATAGATCTACTTCCCATTTAGGCTATTGCTTTTCCCTGGTGATTTATCTAAAAGGTCAGAGTCAAATTTCACTATATGGATCTAGGGGAAAAGATGACATATTTAAATGATCTCTCTTTAAATCAGGCTGCAAGTCAGAGCCCAAATTTCCAGTTTTGGGGTGTGACCTCTAGCCACAGAGGAAATATAATAGCTGCTACTAAGCTCAGGACTTGAGGACTTACGCCCCAGTAGCAGGTAACTCCAGAGGGTGGATGCACATAGGGCAAAGGAGGTTTTAACAGAAGGAACTAAGTGAAGAATTCATTCAGTTCTTTTGTTTTAAATCATAATTTTATCAACATGAAAAGTGACTCTGTACACAACTCCTTAAAACACAGAGAGAGAAAAGCTTCTGGCAATCTACATGCTAACTCATCTAATAGAGTTGCTGCTACAACTCCAAGGTCTTAGTCTCTGGGGGACCCTAGATCAAGGGAGACTATGACACTGGTTCCATTTTCCTGAACATCTTATAAAGGAAGATGTCATTCCACTACAAGGAAGCTGTACCCTGAAAAATAGGTAAACTGTTGAGGCAACCCCAATACATAAAAATCACAATTCAAAATCCATAATTCACATTAACAAAGGAATTTTTCAGCTGCCTCTCTAAACATCAAGTAGGATTTGACATACAGATTTTATATCACTAGCAATTTTTTCAAAAATGAATTTCTTCTCACTCTCACAAAAGAAATTGCAACAGAAGTGAATAAATCTGAGAACTTCTGAGCTGGCTCTTAGAAGGAAGTTCTCTGAACATTTTACTTGATATCTGTGATTTATCTCTAGGTTAGTCATGATGATCCCTCCCTGTTCTTTGCCAAGATTCCCAGTAGCAGTAGATATGAAAAGCCCCTCTGCCTCCCTAATGAATTTCCATGTTAGTGCCACAAAAGCCCCCCTCTCTGAGCCATACCTGACCCCTCCCTTATCCACACATGGCATGTATCACTCTCAGAAATTCTGACTCAGATAATACAGAAAATCAAAATCCAGATCCACTGGATCTGTAGAGCACAAATCTGTTAAGTAAAAGCCAGTCATTTTTCTGTAAGGGAGGTGATGGAGTAATTGATTTCTGGTGTTATTTCTGAAGATTAAGAGATCAACTGAAAAGCTTTCCTTAAAGCCAGGCCAACAGAGATATCCAGGGTGGAAGATCATGACCCCCAAATATGAAACACAAAGTTTCCCTGAATCAAAAACAATCCACCCCAACCCCACTGTAGAAAGTAGAGGCCACTTTCCCAGGAATCTATTCTTAACAAGGCCTGTCAGAAGGATCTACCATCCATCCATCCATCCATTGATCCCCCATCCCCACCTCTGCCCTGAAATAAGACAGAAACCTCTCAGACAGGTGGTAGTTAACTTTGATCTCATTGGTGAAAGCAACTCTAGAACTTTCCTTGATCATCTCACACCCAGAAACCCTCCTTCTGTTAAGAAAATGTCTTGCTCTGAGGATTTGTATTTTCAGTTTCAGGAAGACAAAAGTGAGTTGGATCATGAGCTTAACCTTGTGGTTATTACAAACATAAATGAACTGCCTCAAATAACAACTACCATTTATTGAGTCCTGACTAGGTAGGTCTCAGCAACCTTGCTATATAGACACACTATATAAAGACCATGCAAGGCAGGCATTACCATCCTCATTTGACAGATGGATAAAGTGAAGTTCAAAGAAGTAAAGAAATGTGCCCAAGCTCAAACAACTAACAGGTGACAAACCAAAATTCAAATTTATTAGTGTCTGACTCTAGGTATCTAGCAGAATCTCACAGTAAAGATACACTGCAAGAATCTATGCTACTGCTTAGTACAGTAGTGCATGCCTGTAATCCCAGCAACTGGGGAAGCTGACGTAGGAGGATCATGAGTTCAAAGCCAGCCTCGGCACCTTAACTAGGCCCTAAGCGACTTAGCAAGACCCTGTCTCCAAATAAACAAATTAAAAGGCTGGGGATGTGGCTCAGTGGTAAAGCACCATTGGGTTCAATCTCTGGTCAAAAAAAAATCTATGCTACTAACCTCTTCTAAGATCAGCAGAGAAATCATTCAAAGACAACTGACTTTTGCAAAAGTTTAAAGTGTACAGTTTAAGGTACTTTCCCCGCCTTCCGCCCACGGCAATTTAGATGAGTTTTCCTTTAATCAGGCATCAGTAAGGAAGCTGCTTCACTATGCCAAGAGAAAAAAGTGCTAGTCACAGTTATTCTAGTTCTCTCTTAAGAGCAGGAAATGAGGTGAATGAAGCCCACACAAGGCTGCCTTTTTTGTTCTCAGCAACTGACCAAATATAAGCAAAGTATACTTGATTCTCAGTTGCAAGGCTTGCATACCCATGGATATTTAACTGTCAGCTATGTCCCAAGGCTCCTCTGGGTCAAGTGTTTATGAAGATTTCTAGGTATGAGTTAACTAGAAAATGTTTTCCCAAAAGGGAGCCTATTCCTGAGTGGGCCATCTCCCTGATTCAAGGTGGGCCTGGAGTTGGGAGTAGAGAGAAGGAAGAGAATAGGAATGGCTGAGTCAGCCAGATATGTGGGGAAGTGTGAAGAGAAGGAGTCTCCTTTGATAAATGTTTTCCTTTAAAATGAGTCCAGAGATCTTTAGGATAATGATGGTTAATTATTAAGCCCAAGTGCTAAAGTCATGACACAGGGATGGAATTATAAGCAACATAATAAGGAAAGGGTGAGGGAAGTAAAGAATAGGTAGAAGAAAGAAATATAAGTGTTCAGCCTAAATCAGTTTAAAAATTAAATTGAAAAATATTCTCCTAATAATAAAATTAGAAGTTTCCTCTGGTCCTTAATGAAAGAAGGAAAGTTGGAATGTGCTGAGAGCCATTGACAAGTAGGAATGACGCATGGCAATTTCTTTGTCAGCCTACGCCATGTTGCTTAGAGGAAGGACTCTCCATGGTGGACCCAGGTCATTTGCAGTGACTTTTTTTTAAGGTGGGATCAGGGTTTAGGGTGGATGGGGGTTTAGGGTGGATGGGGGTTTAGGGCATCAGGGTTTAGAGTAGTTCCAGGTTTAAGGTGATTCCTGCTGGGAATAGGGCATATCCTGCTGCCTCAGGCGCCTAGAGTTCCGTTGAGTTCTGGTGGAATTCAGAGAGTATTTTGGGATTCAGAGCCCGATGGAGAGTGTGATTTTCCCCAGAACGTGCATGTAGAGTGCCGGTGGATTTGGCCCAGAACGTGTTTGTAGAGTGCCGGTGTGAGTTCGGGAATAAAGAATTGCTGTTTGAATCTACAAGGCTGTGAGTGGCTCGTGATTTTGTGCCCAGCCAGACTGCGGCAGGAATGGAATGGGTAGATACCCATTCTGGTTTCTAAAAAGTGAAAGAGCCACTTTTTTTTTCTAAAAAGTGAAAGATACACCTTTCAAGGTAGCAGGGTCACAAATGGCATTTGTGCCTGTGGTTAAGCAGAGGAGACTATCCTTCCTCCCCTCACATAGGCAGCCATTCTCTGCCACTCCTCAACTACCCGCTGTCAGCACTCTGCACTGGTGTATGAGCCACACAATAATTGGAAGCTAATGCAAAAAATAAATCATTGTGTTTTCTGATGTGGCTACTTTTGGTGGAGTTTATGAAACACTACTATCTGGGCCTATCTAATAATGGAGAAACCAATTCACATCCTCTTCTAGTAGCTTCCCATGCCTGGGCAAAGTAACCTTGCAATACTTTTCTCATCTGTCATTCATGGATCTTTAATGGTTCCCTAATAGACCCCACTAGTGTCAAACACAAACATCATCTTAGTATTCCAGCTTAGTGTGCTTTACTTCCATCCTACCAATCTGGCACCATCTTTCTTCTCTCCCAACATGGATCACCCACTGGAGTCAGTTTCCACTTTGAAACAAACACACCTTTTTTTCTCTCTCTCCCCCTTTCTCTCCCTCCATGTTTCTACCAAGGTTTGGGCTTCATCTTCAAAATTCCAGGCAGTCACAACTTCAATGTTACTATAGGTTACTAAAATTTGGACTATACCCTTAAATATTCTGTATGGTAGCTACAAGCTATCTGTGGCTATTTCAAGTATTTTAAATAAAATAAAATGAAGAAATAAGGTCCTCAGTTACAGAAACCACATATCAAGTGCACAATAGCCAAATGTGGTACCACACACATTGAACAGTATAGATATAAAAAAATTGCCATCATCACTGAAACTTCTCCCAGACAATGCAATATTATATCACACATGCAAGAGTATAGTAGCCTCCTGTATACTCAAACTGCTTTTTATCATCACTTGTTAAACTTGATGAACCAGATTTCACACAAGGGAGTGACTAGGACTAACGGACACAGCCCACCTTAAGTGACTAGTGAAGCATCTCCTATCAAGGATCCACCAGTTCTGTAAACATCACAAATGATTGTAACATCACATATGGAAAAAAGATAACAAGCAGAGGACCTCAGGAACCTTTCAACAAGGCACCAATAGACTAGTCAGTCTATTAACTTAGCACTCTGCTAAGGTCTGGGAGTCCATACAAAGAAAACATGACCCAGTCTCTGCCCTGGGAATAAAGCCCTTTCACAAGTAACCACAACAGGGGGCAGAAAGAGATAAGTGCCCTAAGAGAGGCACACAGTGCTGTGGGGATTCAAAGACAGAGATTATATATCTTGTGGGAGGATCTAGGAAGCACTGCAGGGACTGTAGATGAACTCAGGTATAGAATGGGTACTAAAGAATGAGTGAAATCTTGACAAAAAGAGCTAGAGGGAAGAAAGGGAAAAACTGTGTGACCAAAAGGAGGGGGAAAGTTAGGACCCCAGGTACGTTTATGGAGAATGGAGGCAAATAAGCTATGATAACTGATAATCATTTGAAATATTTTTCCAATTACCTTAATAATAAAAGAATTATATATAAACTTAGATGCCACTGTGATGCTCTTTATTTTTTAATAATGTTATTGCATTTTATACCTTTATTTATTTATTTATTTATTCATTCATTCATTCATTCATTCATTCTTGCCCCTCTCCAGGGTCAAAGACTGAACTCTTAGGGCCCTGGACATGCTAGACAAGTGCTCTGCCACTGAGCTAAATCCCCAACCCCTTACTTATTTATTTATTTGTTTGTTTGTTTATTTATTTATATGCAGTGCTGAGGATAGAACTCAGTGCCTCACACATACTAGACAAATGCTCTACCACTGAGCCACAACTGCAGCCCCCTTAGACACCATTTTTAAAAAAGATTTTGCTTTTATGAGATTATCTGATGTGGGCAAAGACAAGATGGAACAGGCTCTTTCAGTTCCCACTGATGATGGGTATATAAATGGGCATTACCTTTTTGGAAAGCAATATTAAGCTCCTTAACACTCATATCCTCTGACTCAATAATTCCACTTCAAGGAAAATGACTTGGGAAATAATGTGAAACAAAGATCTGTGCATAAAGTTTTTTGTAATATTATTTACAATTGCAGGAAATTATGATCTAGTTATAGGATGGAGTACTATATAGTCATTATGAATTATGCTTCTGACAAGTTTTCAATGATATAGATGCTTATGAAAATGTTAAATGAAAAATATCATGGCATTAAAATTGGTGATACATAGTATAGTCACAACTATGGAAAACAATACGAAAGCAGGAGAAAAACTGGCAAAAATGTCAACATCTTGGTGATGTGATCACGGATGGTTTTTGTTCTCTATATCATGAGTCAGCAAATTATGGTCCATGAGCCAAGTGTGGCCCATTGATCCTCATATGTTTTACTGGAACACAGCCACACTTGTGCATTTACATATTGTCATTATCTGTGGCTATTTTTATGCTTCAGGGGTACAGTTGAGTAGTTGTGTCATGGCCTGTAAAGTTTTGTAACACCTCCTACTTTAGCCCTTTATACAAAGTTTTCTAACCTCTGTATCTTCCAAATTTCTACAATGAGTGTTACTTTGGTGATAATTGTTCTAAAAGGTGCATTTCCACACTGTGAAGGTACTTTAGGAACAGGCTAACAATTTCAAATTTTATCTTATAAACAACAGGTAACACTTAGAAGTTTCTGAGGAAGGTGGGACATGATTTGGCATGATGCCAACTCGTAAAACACTGAACTCCAGGTCGTTTCAGAAGACAGAATTCATAATGTATGCCAGGCAAATTCTATGACTCATCAACAGCTGTGATTCTGGGCCACTCCTCCTCATTTATAAGTGTGCCTAAGATTTGACTCATTATTGATTTCAAACTTCCTCCTCCAAATGAACACTATGACATAGCCTCCTCCCTGAAGTAATGACCAACAGAATTGTAATCAAAACAAAATTGTGAGTTTTGCCTGGAAAGACAGTTTGAAGTTTAGGGTAGTATTTCGGTCTTCTTGAAATAGTCTTCCATTTACAAGCTTTTTCCTATATCCCACTTTACTTTCCTATTCTGGAAGTACAACAGGAAAACAGGGAGATAGTACTATTGTCAACAGGAGTGCAGGAAAGGCACAAAGGGAAAGAGTAAATAGAAAGCATTTGAAGCTTCTGTCTGAAGAGCCCTCAAGGTGCCCCCAGATCCACCCTCCCATAGAGCTTGGTTTTGAAGACCTTGACACCTATCCCAGTGAACATTTGTCATCTGATTGGTTTTGTCTTTAGAAAAAGGTGAGAGCTGACTCTCTGGGCCCTCCACTGGGCACTGTGGCACACACATATAATCCCAGTGGCTCAGGAGACTGAGGCAGGAGGGTCTCAAGTTCACAGCCAGCCTCAGCAATGGCGAGACCCTGTCTCTAAATAAAATACAAAAAAGGGCTAGGGATGTGGCTCTGGTGGCTGAGTGCCTCTGAGTTCAATCCCTGGTACCCCACCCCCAGATAAAAAGAAAAGAATGCCTCCATATCCACAGGTTTCCTCCAGATTCTCAATGCTTTCTCCACCTGCCTCAAGCCTATTTCCCCAGATGCACTGCATATAACCAGTTCATACAAATGACTGTTTATTCATTCTCTCAAGCATGAACACAAAGGAATGGAAATGCTCTGTCAAGTGGTTTCCTTTCAAATAAACACACAACCAATCACAAAGATTAAACATCTACAAAATGAGAAACTCCAAAGTACCATAATTTCAAGTCTGCATGGCATAAAAACACTGAACAGGTCTCTGAGTTTCTTTTTTCTTTTAAACACATGATTTTTTTTTTTTTTTTTGTATTTCTGCAGATCAAGGCTGTGAATTTCATTTAAGGCACATGCATTTCATTTGAACTTAGAAAGTGAAATAATCTTTGTGTAACTATGCTTGCTTTTTTCCCCCTTTAATTTTATTTATGTTTTATTTCATTGGTTTGAGAAAGAAAAGACACAAAATGCATTGAGATGCTCAATAATTTAACAGATCATAGTTAACATTTTATATTTTAATATATACCTGTGCCAACAATTGTTCTCATGAGCTTTCTGAACCATTAAGCCACACTATTCTCCTTCTTCTAAATCAAATATAAGTAATTTGTTGTCATAGCAATGCTTCTTCCTACTCCAAAATAGTTCAATACATGCTTTGTTTCAGCAGGCAACTCTTTGTCTACGAAAAATTGGTCATTATCTTCCATCTTCTTGACAAATGTCTTATTAAATTTAGCTGCCTGGCTTTTACAACCATCAGGAGACTGTATTTCTATGGCACTTTCTAGCACCTGTATAGGACCTCTCAGGAACTGCCTGGAAGAATATCACAGCTAAGTCGCTGGGTGACAGCTACTCTTTGTAGTCATGATGACAACAATCCTCAGCATTATTACCCAGCTTTAACAGTTTATAGAATGCTGTCACCTACTTCATTGTATTTGAGACAATACTAGATGATGCTTATATTCTTCATCAATTCCCTACATCAGGTTGGTTATTTATCTGTGCACATCAGTAGTAAGTTACATTTCTTCTATCCTTCCTTCCCTGAGGTTGAGTCCTACTTTTCTGGACTTTTGATGGGTTTATATTAAGCTAAAGAGGGTAATTAAATAAGCTACTAGAATTGCAAAAGGGAAACAATAACAGAGGCAAGGGGTATCATTTTGTCAGTGACTTCTGCAACAGCCCACAGACAGATATTTACTGTTTAGAAAAACACGTGAGAACACATGCCACATTCAGTGGCAGTATTAATGCTAATCTCTCATGCATAGGGCATGTTACAGTTCACAAAGCAGTTTCACAAAAGTGATCTAATGTGAACTATGTCTCTTATACACCCATTTTCCCATATGGATAAATACAGCAGGATCACAGTGGGCGTTTCTAAAACCTTATTCTCTGCCTTATAGTTTATCCATTTAAAAAAAAGGATGAATAATTGGACTGAAAGTCCTTTAAGCCTTGACCTTCATTTTGTGTAGTCATAGTCTATAACATTTAGAGCTCCTCCCCCATGAAGTTGAATCTTTTTTTCACACTAGTGAAAAATGAAAACTAGAAGGAAAAGATCTCAGAGTAGGGAGGAATCTTTGATATTGATCAAGGTGTTTAAAAAGAAACAGGGCACAAAGACAAAATTATCAGGAAATTTCAATGTTCCTTTATATATTCCTATATTTTTAGTTTCCTTATTCATGATCATATTATTTCTACAATCTAAAATAAAAGGTTTGCTGGGCATGCCTATAATCCCTTTAGCTACAGAGACGAGTTCAAGGCCAGCTTCAGCAACTTATTGAGGACCCAAGCAATTCAGCAAGAGCCTGTCTCTAAATAAAATATAAAAGGGCTGGGGCCGCTGCAATGGTGCACGTAGTTTGGGAGGCTGAGGCAGGAGGATCACGAATTCAAAGCCAGCCTCAGCAAAAGTGAGGCCCTAAACAACTCAATGAGACCCTATGTCTAAATAAAATACAAAATAGGGCTGGGAACATGGCTCAGTGGCTGAGTGCCCCTGAGGTAAATCCCTAGTACCAAAAGGGGGTAGGGGTTGGGGATGTGGTTCAGTGGTTAAGTGCTCCTGGATTCAATCCTCAGTACCAAAAAAAAATGTTTACTTTTTAAAACAAAGAAACAAAGGAATATGGTTGGATTTAAGGGGAAAGATACCTGAATAGAGGACCCTAACTAGCTCACCTGCTTCCCCATCTTTGAAACTCTCTGGGAGGGAAGGATGAACTAAGTGAAGATGACCAGCTCAGAGTGCTTCTTTGGGAAATGTAATCAACATCAGGAGATGCTCTAACAGAGCCTGAAAATAAGATTTCACAGCACCACATAGGTTCAAGGAGCTAGAGCTGAAAAGTTCTATTCCCACTTGAACATGACCAAATGTATTTAATTTGTCTCTCTGTATGACTTTCAGCTTCACATAGTCTGATTTCATTCGAAAATCTAATAAAAGAGACAGTAGTTGCCATCATGTCTGTTGCTTGGTCCTTGTGTGCACTTGTCTCTATAGACTTTAGTTTTTTTTTCTGCAGAGTGAGCAGAGAAGCTGATAAATTATTTAGAACCCCTATGCAACTATTATCTCAATTTCTCCACACCTCCCTCCTGTCACATAGAAGGAGGACAAGAGTTACTCACATAATTACAATCGTTGAACATTAAAAGAAGAGACAGAGGTAACAGAGTTTGAGCCAGGTCCCACAGAAAAATATTGGCAATAACTAAGGATCTGAACCCTGTCTGGCCAGTCTCAAGTAACTGCAAACGGAATCAAGCTCCCCTTCCCAAATCCTTTCCAACCCCAAGGAACTCAGCTTTCAAAACTGTTTTAATGTTGATAAAAGCCACTGGCATTTGAGGATATGAGGGTGTTAATTTTGTTTCACAATGTCAAAGTTAAAAATTTACTGTAATTCTTTAACCCAGAAGGTGCAATTCTGATTTAAATGTGTTTCTTCCCTAAAACCCAAATCCAATTTACTCAGTCCACCTAGAGGGATGCTTTTGTTATCATATCATCACCCTTATTGATCTACCCACAGGCTAACTTGCTGTGGAACCCCTATCTTGAACATTGGATCAATGGATAAAATAAAGAAATGCAAAACAATTAACTTATTATACAAATAATGTATCCTCCAAATATATAAAGAAAAAGTTGAAAGGATTGAAAGAAGCAAATAAATTGGTAGTAAATTTTAGCAATTCTCCAGTAACTGATAGACTAATAGACAAAAAAATCAGACAAGGTTATTAAAAAGCAACACAATTAATAAGGTTGATCTAGTAGATACTGGTCTCATGCTGAGCCATAAAATAAATCTGATCGAATTTCAAAGAAACAGAACACACAGATCACATTCTCTGATTATGTTTCTATGTAAGAAACCAATAACAAAAGGATAGCTTAAAAAGATTTAGAAATATTTTTAGAAATCCTTGTAAGCAACCCATGGGTTAAGCAATCACAATACAAATTACAAAAATCTTGACTAAATAAAATACTATAACTTGTCAAAATGTATGGAATATAGCTAAAGTAGAAGGTACCAAAAATCATCAGCTTTTAATATTTACAGTCAAATAAATGAGCTAAGCATGCAGCTTAAATTAGAAAAAGAGCAAAAGGCAAAAAGCCAAAGAAAACATGAAGGAGAAAACAAATGTTAAAAGAAACAGAATTTAGCAAAAGAGGTAACAGACATATAAAAGAAAAATAACAAAGCCTACATTGCTTCATATAAGAAAAAAATACAACTCATGAGCTACTAGTGAGGTTTCTTAAAAATAAACAATTAGAAAAGAAAAGGAGAACATCTTTTTAACCATGTTGCTACTATAGTTAACAGACCATTAACAATTTAAATCAATAAATTTGAAAGTTTAGACCAAATAGTCACATTCCCAGAAAAATATAAACTATCAGCAGTTATTAAAAGACTAAATAGGATACCTGAAAAAAATCTAACCAATAAAAAAATTAAATCAGAACCAGGCACGGTGGTGCATACCTGTAATCCCAGTGGCTCGGGAGGCTAAGATAGGAGGATCTCAAGTTGAATGCTAGCCTCAAACTATTGAGATAGACTTTCTCAAATTTTTTTTTTAAAAAGGGGTTTGGGGATGTAGTTCAATGGTAGAGTACTTACCTAGCATGCATGAGGCCAGCACTGCACAAAATAATTAAATAAAAATAAAAAGGGCTGGATATATACCTCAGTGGTACAGCACCCTGGGGTTCAATCCCCAGTAGCAGAAAAAAAAATTAAATCAGTAGTAAATCATCCCACAAAGATGACACCAAATCTGATAGTATTATGAAAAAGTTTTAGCAAACATTCAAGAAATGAATGAGAAAAACTCTGGTCTCATGCAAATTCTCCCATCTTTAGGAAAAGAGGAAGCGCTATACAATCTAATTTATGAAACTAAAATAAACTTAATATCAAATCCTACAGGGAGACTACAAGAAAGGAAAAATGGGGCCAGATTCATTCACCAACCCAATTGTAAAAGCACCAAATAAAACATTAGCAAACCATACCCAGGAATAATAAAGAAGATAATACATCATGATCAAGGAGACTTGATTCCAGGAATATAAAATCAGTTTAATATTGGACAATCAATTGGTATTACTCACCATGCTAAAATATTTAAAAAACAAAAGCCATATGTTCACCTCAATAGATAAAGAAAAAGCCTTTGATACAATGCAACATCAATTCATGATTTTTTGAAAAAAATTTAGCAAACTCAGGAATAGCAAGGAACTTCTACAATCTAATAAGGAACATCAATGAAAAATCTACAGCAAACATCATATATAATAATGAAACACTGAAAACATATCCTTTAAGTCAGGGAACAAGATTAGAGGGAAAACATAATCACTTCTACTAAACATTATATTAGAAATCTTAACTGAATGATGGTAAGAAAAAGCCATACAACAAATATATATATAATGGTTGCAAAGAACAGGATGAAAGTCTCATTGTTTGCCAAATACGTATGATTATCAAAACAGAAACTCGGGCTGGGGATGTGGCTCAAGCGGTAGCGCGCTCGCGCCTGGCATGCATGCGGCCCGGGTTCGATCCTCAGCACCACATACAAATAAAGATGTTATGTCCGCCGAGAACTGAAAAATAAATATTAAAAAAATTCTCTCGCTCTCTCTTTAAAAAAAAAAAAAAAAAAACAGAAACTCAAAAGAATCCCCAGATAAATTAACTATAATTAGCTTAAGAGCATTTAGCAAAGTTTCTAGATACAAGCATGATAAAGGGCAATTGATTGCATTTATAGATATAATAGACAAAATTATAACATGTCAGTTAAAAAAGAAAAGGAAATGATTAGAGAATCTACTGAGTAGTTGGTTAAGCCCCTAGGCTCTGAAGTCAGACTATCTAGTTTCTAATTCAAGCTCTATCCCTCTCGCTGTGTACCTCTGGACAAGCTCTGTACCCTACCTTTTAGAATTTTTATGAGAATTAAATGAGTTAATATATGTCAAATACCTTACAACAGTCCCTGGCACATGGGAGCTATTGTTATTGCCATGGAGAAGTAGCTAATAGGGCTATTATTCAGGGCTACAAGGTTCTAACTATTGGACTCTAAGGCATCTCCAGGGAAAAGAGTCAGAGAGGCACCTGTCACAGGAGCCAGTGAAACTCATCCATGTCTTCTGAAGGCTAGGCACTGAACTCCTACGCACAGCATACAGCTCATTACCCAAGTACCCTGTTGTCTGCACAGTAATTAGCAGAAGAACACACCCTTTCTCTGGAGATTTCTGCCCCAATCTTACCAGTTCTTCAAGTCAACAACTTCAAGCTTTCTGTGAAGACAAAATCCAGAGTGCCTGATGGACATTTTCATCATCAAAAGAAAAGGCAAATCTCAGGCCCTCTGGACTGGTGCCAAGAGAGGTTCATGAAGTATGAGAAGAAAGGCTATTGTTATTAGTTCCATTTTTGAAGAAGAGGGAGACAATAATATTTTTTTGAATAGCTATTATGTGTCATACAGTGTTCTTAGGGCACTAGAAATATGAATTCACTTAATTCTCTCAATAACCTAATGAGAAAAATAAAATCTTTAGCCCATTTTATGAATAAGAAACAGGATGACAGTGATTAGTTGACTTGTTTAAAGGCATATGGCCCAGGAATGATAGACATTAACTTCAAACTAAAATTCAACTCCGCAGTCCTGTGCCAAACTAGAAAAGAGATAGCCTGCAATCCAGCTACTAAAGAGCTTGAGGCAAGAGGATGCAAGTTTGAGGTGAGATTCAACAATTAGTAAGACCCTATCTTAAAATAAAAAATAAAGGGCTGGGGCTGGGGCTAAGCGGAAGCGCACTTGCCTGGCATGTATGAGGCACTGAGTTTGATTGTCGGCACCACATATAAATAAATAAATAAAAATAAAGATTTATCAACAACTAAGAAAAAATGTTAAAAAAAATAAAAGTAAAGAATGCTGTGGTGGAGCTCAGCAGGACAGCACCCCCTGGGTTCAATCCCCAGTACCATAAAAAAATAAAATAAAAATAAAAAGAGAAATAAAGGAGGCTAGTTCCTAAAAAGAAGAGGGAAACAAGGATAGTGGACACTCCACGTGAAGCTGGAATTCAATTCTTCTCCTTTCCAAACCCATAGGCCAAAATTAGAATAGGCATACAAACAATAATTATGTGAACAGAAGACTGAAAAGCAGCAAACCAGCAGGGTACCCAAGTTAGTATCTGTCAGGTGCTCAGATGAAATGCTGGTGCCATTTTTTTTTGGCATGACTGAGCAATATTTATTAAAAAAAAAAGAAAGAAAAGAAAAACACTGCAACTCTGCAGCTCTCCTATCCCTCTCCAGGATGCACAGGTAGCTTGGGTTTAGATGCCACCTGGTTTTTAACCCTTCCATGTGGTGACATTGCTGGGCTTACTGACTCACCACCAGTGATGTATCATTCAGAGCATGAACACAAAGCTGTATGGCAATGATCATATTCCAAGCATTACTGCCATCAGACCCATCTATTAGAGCTTCTGTTTCCAGTCCCCAGGTAGATGATTTTTGTTCCTCCTAATGGAAATAGCTAATCTGGGCTTCCAAGAAGAGCCTGAAGACACACATGAACCAGCAAAAGAGCAGAGAAAAAGCCAGGTGCAGAGCTGAGGCAGGAGGACTGCAAGTTCAAAGCCAGCCTCAGCAAAAGTGAGGGACTAAATAACTGTCTCTAAATAAAATACAAAATAGGGCTTGGGCTGCAGCTCAGTGGCTGAGTGCCCCTGAGTTCAATCCCCTGTACCCCCCTCCAAAAAAAAAAAGACAGAGAAAAGAGCCTGGCATTGGGGGCCACCTCTTACACCCCTGCCTGATGCAAGGTGATCCACAATAAGGGCCTCCAGGTTCAAGAACACACACACACACACACAACCAATCATAACAACAATATCTTGAAGATCAAAACTATCATTCTAACTGCAGTATCAATTTGGTTTTATAGATTATTAACCTTGATGTTCCTCAAAACCAGATCTTCTTATGATAAAATAGATAAACTTGAAAGGTCAATTACACTAGACCTAGGTGTATATCTACATGCTCTTAAATTCTTCAAGGAAATAAAAGTTGTATGTATAATCTGTTGTTCAGATTGCTTCTCTTCTAGAAACTACCATCTACCAAAGCCCTCTTGCAAAATAGAACACAAATTCTAGTAATTCTAACATAGAACAATAAAATATGTGCATCTCATGCATATTTAAGTGCCCTGTTACTTTTCAGCCTTTATACCATGTTTACAAATATCTTTAGAGACTATAAGGCTGAAAATTAAATAAGTATTTTAAAAAAGTATTTTCTATCCAGGTTTGGTGTCCCATGCTTGTAATCCCAGCATCTAGGAGAATGAGGTAGGAGGACTGCAAGTTCAAAATGAGCCTCAGCAACTTATCAAGGTCTTAAGCAACTTAGGAGACCGTGTCTTAAAATAATAAATAAAAAAGGGCTGGCAGTGTTGCACAGTGGTTAAGTGCCCTGGGTTGAACCCCTGGTACCAAAAAAATTTAAAAAGTACTTGCTGATGTGGGTAAAGAGCTAACTGAAAAGAAACTTCATTTCATTATAAATTCCCACAGGAAAACAGAGCCAACATGTAACTGGCTAAGCATGATAAAGCCATTTGATATTAACTGACCTTTCAAAGATACACTGTTTCACTCTCCCCACTTTTGTGTTTCTGATGTATTTTTTCTCTCATTTTATTTTCAGGTTTTTCCATTCTGTTAGGAAGCAGGAAATAAACCAACGTGTCACCGAATATCAGAGCTCAAAGGGATCTTAGTTATAACATAGTCCAATCCTCTCACTTACAGATGTAGAAACTAAATCTCCGAGAAGGAAAGTGAGTTACTAACTTTGCAGGTCTCACAGTAAGCTACAGGGGGACATTTCTGTATGCAAGACTCTTCTGTTCTGACCAATTTCCTGAAAAGGCTTGCAGAAAACTGTCAATCTTCATTGATACAAAAATTTAACTGGCAACTTCCTTTAATGATTGGCTCTACTAGCAGGTATGTTATGGGTTCAGAATTCCTAATCCAAATATCTGAAATCCTAAATGTTTCAAGATCGAAACCCTTCTGTGTGCCAACACAATGTTTGACCAATAAAGTAGATGCAAATAATCCAAATCCAAAAATCTCTGAAATCTGAAGCACTTCTGTTCACAAGCCATTTCAAATAAGGAATATACAAGCTATAATTAACAATCCTGGCTTTGGAAGCAGATAGAATGACATATCCATTTTCTAGCTGTATGACCTTGGGCATATTATTTAACCTCTCTGAATCTTATTTTCCTCATCTGTATAATAGGAATACCAGTAATAGCATCCCAAGTGCCTGGTACATGGTAACTGTTCAATAAATGTATGATTAAATGTGATTATTACCCTCAGCCTGTTTGTATGGTGAGAGGTCTCTGGGAAGAGCAACTCCAATATCTTTACCTTGAATTACACCTGCCCCTTCCAAGAAAGCCCCAGACTTGGATCGGAATTTTAAGTGACAGGGAATAGAGCCAAAAAAATTCAGCCTGATGTTATTATCACTAGGAATGGGCTCCACTGAATTAACTCTCAGGCCCACTCATAAAACCAGGAACTTCTCTTGCCTCTAATATAAGTTTCACAAAAGGGGGAAAAATGCAACTGAGGCAGAAAAGTCATAAACACTAAGCTTGGGAAAGCCTCTTAAAAGGAGTAGAAAAGCATCATAGACACAGGGAAACTAGAGTCACTGGCTGTGCCAGTAAAGGGGAAATTACTCATCCTTAGATCTCATAGGCCTGAGCCAGTGTTAACCCAGCAGTGGGTTACCTAGTTGTATCCTCCAACAAGGTCTTAAGACTAAAACCCATCCCAGCCTCCCTCAAACCATAAGGAAGTCTGGAAGCATAAAATACAAAACAGATCGTTAAAATCTTAATATGGACCATTAGGTTCCTTTGTCCTTCAAAGGAGACAGAACATAGTGTAATAGGACTTCAAAGGGTGGTGGCTTACACACAAATCCTCACTCTGCCACTCCCAAGTATGACTTTGGGCCAAGTAGCTTTCCCTCTGGGCTTCTTTGCCTATCTGCAAAAAAAAGGTCATGAACCCAAACTCCCTTGACCTCTAGGATTTATTGGTCATAAATTTTGTATCCACTTGCCACCAGAAAATGCAGTAATTTGACTGTAAATGAGCCTTGATAATAAGTTCCCTAGGGCAGAAAGTACATAAACTATTTCTTTTGTATTTCACAAGTGTGATGCTGGGCCCAGAGTAATTGCTTAATAAATGTTCAGAGATCTTGATTTGCCACCAAGTACCTAGCATATCCAAGCTTTTTGCATGCCGGGCAGGTCTCCTCAAACCTCTCCCACCAGATTTTTCAAATATAGTAGATTTTGCCACCCCTGGAATTTTAATAAAAAGAAGCACTGCACAAGAAAACAAAGCACCTGTCATATCATGTGACAATGATTGAACACCTAGGTGGCAGGCACTCTGCTTTGTATAGGAAAAAGGAGCTGATCTGGGCCTTGGTACTTGCACATATACTACAAGTTATATGATTCAGAGTGAGTCAATTTACCTAGCCTGGTACAAGGCCCAGAAAGGCAACTACTATTATAGAGAACTCCAGAATTTTACATCATAGAGCTAAGATCACTATTTTCAAAATATGTTTAGTTGTAGATGGACACAATGCCTTTATTTTATTTATTTATTATTTACATGTGGTGCTGAGGATGGAACCCAGTGCCTCACAGGAGCTAGGCAAGTGCTCTATCACTGAGCCACAACCCCAGCCCCCCTTCAGATCACTTTTTTGGCAGATATACAGTTAACTGACACGCAAGGAGAAGAACATTTGAGTAGCAGTGCTTCCAAAAGGCTTTGGTGGTTCAGAGGAGGAAACAGCTATATTTGCATGTTATTCAGTACACAAACACACACAGGTGTGACACCCATACATTCGCACTTCTAGGGACCAGTTTAGGCTCATAACATATGGAATCTAGTTTTCTGCACTAGTGGTTCCTAATCTGTCTGCAGATTAGAATTACTTGAGGAGACTTAAAAGATGCCAATTTTCAGGCCCCAGCCCAGACCAATTATTTAAGAGTGGGGTAGAGGAGCAGGCATTGGCTCGTTTTTTTGTTTGTTTGTTTGTTTTTTAATTTCATGCTGACCAGATGACTTGAGAGGTCCAGGGTTAAAGATGCTGGCTTCCATGTTCTCCATCTCCATCTATACCTGAACTTATTGGAAGGTCCTGCAGATGACTTGGAGGACAGTATGAGTCATAAAAATTCCATTTCAATCACTCACACCATATTCTCTGAGCCAGTACAAGATACACTGCCACAGCCAAAGCATTTGTGGTAACCCAAACTTGAAAGGAGCTCTCTTTTTTATAATAGTTTTTTATATACCTTTATTTTATTTATTTATTTTTATGTGGTGTGAGGATCAAACCCAGAGCCTTGCACATGTTAGGCAAGTGTTCTACCACTGAGCTACAACCCCAGCCCAAAAGGGGCTCTCTTAACCTTCAGTTAGTCAGGGAAGGTTATCAGCCAGTCCTCTCTGGACTATGTCCCAACTCTTCCACAGCCTAGGCACAGGCCTATATCCCAGCAGCTTGGGAAGCTTAGGTAGGAGGATCTCAAGTTCAAAGCCAGCTTCAGCAACTTAAGCAACTCTACAAAACCCTCTCTAAATAAAATATAAAAAGGGGGCTGGGGATGTGGCTCAGTGGTTAAGTTCCTCTGGGTATAATCCCCAGTACCAAAAAAAAAAAGAAAAGAAAAGAAAAAAGAAATCTCTTTTCTGGAAGATACCCTGCTCCTCAAAGTGCTGAATCATATCATGTCCCTTTTCTTTTTTTTTTTTAAAGAGAGAGTGGAGAGAGAGAGAGAGAGAGAGAGAGAGAGAGAGAGAGAGAGAGAGAGAGAGAATTTTTTAATATTTATTTTTTTAGTTTTCAGCAGGCACAACATCTTTGTTTGTATGTGATGCTGAGGATCGAACCCTGGCCGCATGCATGCCAGGCGAGCGCACTACCACTGGAGCCACATCCCCAGCCCCTCATGTCCCTTTTCAACAGCCCTCTTCCCTGATTCATACTGATGTTTCCTCATAGCAAGGAGCACTCCCTATTCCCTCTGCAGTTCTGCACTGAGTCTCTCTCTGTTCTCTCTCCCTCCCTCACCCTCTCTCTCCCTCCCCCCATCTTTCTCTCTCTCTCTACACACACACACACACACACACACACACACACACACAGGTTTGCTTTTTTAATTCTTTCTTAATCAGCCTCTGCCTGCCTCTTGGCCATTTAGCTACTCTTCTACTTATCCCCTCTCCTTTCAGCAGAACTTCCTGGCAATGACTAACTGCCTCAATCCAGCATAACCTCTCCATGGCCCTGCCTGGCTTCACCCCCACTAGCTACTAAGGCACATGATGTTTTCTTAGTTGCCAAATCTCCTCTTGGGAGTTGACTACCTTCATCCATTGAATTTCATTTACTAAACTATACCTTTAGACTGCCAATCATCTCTGTTCTTTATTTCTATTCTTACTTATTTATTTACTTACTTACTTACTTACTTATTAACATATTTATTTTGGTGCTGGTGATTGAACCCAAAGAGGCCTCATACATGCTAAGCATGTGTTTTGCTACTGAGCTATATACTCCTAGCCTGCTTTCTTTAAATATTTTTCTTAATTACTAACCTGTACTTAAATTCAAACAATACAAAAATGAATGTAATAAGTGAGAGTGTCCCCCTTCCTTTATCACTCTGAATAAGCACAGTTTGATATAGATTCTTCTAGACTTTTATAATATGTTCATAAACATGCATATATAAAGGAATTAGTTGGGTTTTTTCAGAAAATGGGTTTCCATCACACCTATTATTCTCCAACTATATATTTTTTAAAGATTTTAACAATATATTATGAATATCTTTCAAAGTTAAAACACACATTAGCCTCATGTTTTCTTTTGGGGGGGGAAGAGAATTCTTTGGATTTAACCTAGGGGTATTCTACCACTGAGCCATATCCCCAGCCCTTTTTGATATTTTATTTACAGAAGGATCTTGCTGAGTTCCTAAGGGCCTTGCTAAGTAGCTGAGGTTGCTTTGAACTTGAGATCTTCCTGCCTATGCCTCCCAAGTCCGGAGTCCCTGGGATTACAGGCATATGCCACCATGCCCAGCTCAGTCTCCCTTTTTTAAAAGCAGGATAATACTCCACTGTTCAAAAATTTACCAGTTCTATTACTAATAGGCTATTTCTCAGTGTTCTCTATTTATCAACATTGGGTGGGGAAGCTGGCCATAAGGGTCAGGTCTTTCCTCAGTCCCTCCTTGATCTCATTCTCTTTGCCCCACATGACATAGAGGACTAGCTTCTGCTCCCTGAAACAACTTCCACTTTTGGGCCTCATTCTACTACCTCAATGACTGTTCCTTCACTGAGCCTTCTTTCTACCCTCCAAAAGGAGACATTTCCTGGAATGTTCTTCTTTCTCTTCTCTGGCTTTTAAGATGCCTCATTTGCTCCTTTATGTTCTCTAAGCAAATGTCTCCTAAATGGACATTTTTAGCCACAAGCACAATTCAGTTTGCCCCTGGGACATTCCAGCTTCCACATCTCAAACATCTGAAACTTAAAGAACCCGAAAATGAACTCATGATTTTTTTCTCTAACTCACAGTCTACTCATATGAAAAACAAAAGAACTGGACTAGTCTTCCTTAAATTTTGTTTTAAAATTAGGAGTCTAAAATGTACCAGAAGTTGTGGGGATTAAAAAAAATAAAAATCAGACTTTGCATTTAGGGAACACACATTCTACATAAATAATTACATAATATCAGGCCAAATAGACAAGAGTAACTAAATCTGGCTTAGAAGCTAGAAGACAGCTTTACTTGGAGTGTTTGAGCTGAGCTTTGAATGATGACTAGCATTTCAACAGGAAAAGAAAGAATACTTCTGATTGCGGGTTCAACATGAACACAGTATAAACTCTAAGTACATCATGCATGTGGCTAGATCAAGAACTCATGGAAGAATGAACTAGAACAGACAGGCACAGTGGTGCACCCCTGTAATCCCAGCAACCTAGGAGGCTGATACTGGAGGACTGCAAGTCCAAGGCCAGTCTGGGAAACTTAGCAAGACCTTATTTTAAAATTAAAAAGGGCTGGGGATGTAGCTCAGTGTTAGAGTGCCCCTGTGTTCAAACCCCAGTACCACACACATTAAAAAAATAGATATTAGAAGACAAGGCTGAAAATGTTGGAAGTAAAGCATAGAAGATCCTGAATCCTAGTGTAAGAAGTTCAGGTTTCCTCTAAAGGGTTTATCTGTCAGTCTATCTGTCAGCTCTGTCTAATTGATAAGTGACTGTCTAGAAAGCTATGCTAAAAAAAATTTGAACCTAGTACTCCCTGAGAAAGCATGCCTATAGCTAATTGGCATAGCTGGCCAGGGATACCATAAAGTATGCATCTCTGTGTCTGCCATGCCTGCTGAAAGCAATGGGGAGTTACTGGAGGCTTGTGAGGAAAGGAATGGCATGACCCAACATGCAGTTTGCTTGTATCCTTCTGCAGTTGTGCAAAAGCTGGAGCAGGAAGATGCCCTGAGGAGGGATGATCAATCAGGAGGCTACTATAATAAGACAGATGATGATAATGATGATGATGATGATGATGATGATGATGATGATGATAAACAAAAACAACCAGGGCAGAAGAATGAAAGAAGGAAGAGACAGATGGAAGAGATAATGAAAGACAGATTCAAGATGACTCAGACTGTGGAGATGGAGGGGAGGAAGAAGGGGAGGAAAAATATTAGCAAGGGTCCCAAGGGATTTAACTTGGGTCACTAGATGGACTTCAATGCCATTAACTAAGACAGGAGCATTCTAGGAAGAGTATCATAACAATCCTTGTTTTTCTTTCCAAACCCTCCAACCACTTTTCTGGGGATGCATAATTTTCAAGGCCCCTAGAGGACAGTGGGAGAGAAAAGCAGGCTCTACATTGCTTGACATTCCCAGCATTTACACAACTGCACTTATAAAGGCACCATTCTCTCTTCTGCCATACTACCAAAGAAATACCCACCAACATCTGAATACAAAAATATCAGGCTAATAAAGCTTTAAATGCTCATGCTCTCAAAAGATGGTGATTTGTGTTTAATCTCTGAAAAAAAAAGAAGGGTAGAGATCATCCCTATCTTACAGATGAGTAAAACCCTAGCTCATATTTACTGAACATTTGCTGTATGTCACTGTTCCAAAAGCTTCACATGCAGTCATGCATTTAATCTTTACAAGAACCCCACAAAATAGATGGTAAAATTATCCCCATTATGCAGATAAGGAAACAGGCCCAGAGACATTAGGTATATTTGTGTGGCAACAAACAGTAAAAATAATGAACTCTGAAAGCATCAGAAAAGAAAAAATTCAGGTCCAGAGGTGTCAATTAATTTACCCAAGGCCACACAGCTAGAAAGCAGCAGAACTGGGATTTAAACTTGGGTAGTCTGGATCTAGAGCCTGCACACTTAGCTAGTACAGTACATGTCTTATCATATATAGACAGGCTACCTGGCCAGCCAAAACTACATATTCTTGTCAACCAGTTAATCATAAACTGACCTCTCCCACTGGGCTGGCAGGATATTTTTTTGACCTTTTTCTTCTTTGGCCCTTGTCGCTTTGGCTAGACAAATGTTCTGGATTCTGATTTTCATATGTTGCCCTGAAGCCTCAAACAGTTTGATGCAGGTCTCTATTTGGAGGAAGTGATGACCTTAGTTTGTATGTACTGCTGAATGGGTCTCATTTCTAAACAACCAATATCTGAAGACAGGTCTAACTGGCTCTACACATAGGCTCATTTGCATACATGTCTCCCTAGACCACCTGCCCAAGGCAAGCTGCAAGCAATAATGGCACTGGAACCAGGCTCCTCTGTGAAACAGAGGAATCTGAGACAGAAAAACCAAACTGAAAAAGCAATCACTACACCAGTCAGGTAGACAGGTGGCTTGTGAGAACCTATCTCAAAATTTATAGATAAAAACAAATATCCACATCACATACAACCACAAGAATGGGATCCTAATTAGAATAAGTTATATTCCATGTATGTACAATATGTCAAAATATACTCTTCTGTCATGTATATCTAAAAAGAACAACAGCAACAAAAAGAAAGAAAGAAGGTTGGGAATGTATACCAGTAGTACAGCACCCTTGGGTTCAATCTCCAGTATCCTTCCTCCAAAATTATTGCAATGAACAAAATTTTCAAAAAAAATAAGCTTTCTGGGACAGGAAGAATATTTCAGGGGTTGAAAGTTTACCTACCATGTATAAGGCCCTAGATTTGATCCTCTACAAAACCAAAAGCCCCAAACCACAGGATTTCCATTTCTCTAAGTGGATAAGAACAAAAGTCCAGTTTCTTTTATGCTGCAATGGTTAGGAATAGAAAGCAGTCAGGTGTGGCATTACAGACAGACACCAATCTGGAAGTCAGGAGACTCAGCTCTGTTTCAACTTAGCTGTGTGACTTTGTGCAATCATTTTACCTCTCTGGGTGTCAGTGGAAAATGAGGAGAAGGGATGAAGGAGATCTCTTGAGCTGATCTCTGAGGTTTCTTTCAGCTTTGACTTCATATCACTCTGTTGTTTCAACAATCTGAGAAAGTATTGCCAGAACATCCTGTGTCTACAAGTCAACAAAAGGGGAATTGAGCCAGGAGCAAAACAAAGAATTAGATAAAATAAAAATGACCTTTATGGAAGGCTGCAAATGAGGTAATATACAGGCAGCAGACTTAGCACCATGTCTGGAGCATATTTAATAAGTGCTCGAAAATGTTACAAGTGTTATTATCACTACTGCTACTAACTTTTCACGGAGTATACAAAATAACCAAAAATTAGTCAGCTCTTCATCCTAAACTCGATACTTTTTTGTACATCTGAATCTGTTCTGGGTTCACAGGTCTGAGGGACACCCTAAGTAAGCAGGGCCCTTGAAGTCTATGCCCTTAAAGTCCATAGACCGTTATGACTAGAAAATCAGAACCCTACATCAAGGAGAGACACAAAGAAAGAATGCAAGTGGCAGAAGCCAGGACTGAATCCCAGTTCACCCACCGACTGAGCAAAAGAGTGATTAAAAAACAAAACAAAACAGGTGCAGGCCACAATGTACTTTGCAAATTGTTTTTCAGGACAGACCCAAAGCAGGGAGTAAGAAATTTGGGAAGCTGATTTCAACCTGTGTCCATCTGAGCAAATACAACACTGGCTGTGAGATATGGCCAAACATGACCTAGCCAGTCAGGAGACCCTGCAAGATGTCAGACTTCACATTCTTCTCTATGAATCTAATGTAGCCTTAGACCTAAAAGGTCTAAGGCTTCACCCAAGGCAGCACTCCTCCTAAGAGGCCTGCCTATGGAGGACAGTCACAGGGCTGGGGATCAATCATTTCTTTTCGCTAACTGGCCAGAAACCCTACAAGCAAACAATGGCACTTGGTCTTGGCTTGTGGGCCTATTCTAAAATCTGAACTACAAAGCAGAGTCAAGTGAGCTGCCACACAACAGAACAGAGAGCCAAAGGTAAAACCAACACCTTTCCTCAGGGTGCCCACCATTCCCATGAGACTGGAAGCCCAGGAAATAGGGAACAATGCCCATGCAGGCTGCCCTAGGGTCCAAGTGTGAGGGCACTGAACATAATGAGGCACTTGTCCATGTGACCCTTAGCGACACTCCTGCAGAGTGCAGAGAATAAAGTGCAAGCGAAAAGAATAAAGGGCCAGGACACACACACACACACACACACACACACACACACACACACACTCAAGTGCTTGGAGCTTAAAAAGGAAACTCTTAACAAATGCAAACTAAGAAGTAACAAGTGCTGATATTAAGAGGACCCTTTGTAGCAATCTTCCTTGGGTCTTCAAAGCACTGAACTCCCACAACTAATTTCTAAAAGGTGCTGTTTCTTTGGGCTGTTGTTTGTTTTAGATGTGCCCTCTAAATCAGCTCCTCCTAGGAAACCAGGATTATTACAGAAAATATGACCTTAGCTTTCTCAATCCTCAACCCCAAGACTAAGAAACTGCCTATTTATCCACAATGCTTGGGAATATGCCCAAGGGTCTTTCAGTAGCCTAGGTGGAGCAGAGCAGCCCCACCCCCAGGCTGTAAAGTCACCTGAAAAAGGTCTAGGCCCTGGAACATTGCACTTAAAGGGACCTTCCTCTAGAGTCTGATGACTTAGGCCTCTGAGCATAGTCTATTCTAAAACACAACTGCAGGTCTTCTTTTACAGGTTTTGGTACTGGAGATTAAACCCAAGAGTGCTCTACCACTGAGCTGTATCCCCAGTCCCTTTTTTTTTTTTTTTTTGAGGCAGGCCCCACTAAGTTGCTGAGGCTAGCCTCAAACCTGCGATCCTCCTGCCTCAACGTCCCAAGTCACTGGGATTACCCGGCCACAGTAGAGGTTCACCATATCCCAGAGATTTAAGAGGCACTGTGTATTTTTTTCTGTCCATTTGCTGATGTGTAAGGAAAGACACAATGAAATGGGCTCCCTCATGCAGTACATTTTCCATTGTGCTCCACATCCCCTTCAGCTAAGATATCGATCCACTTGAAGCCTGTCTTTCACAGGGCATAGGGACACACACCTGTAAGCCCATCAACTAGGGAGGCTGAGGCAGGAAGACAGAAAGTTCCAGGACAGCCTGGACAACTTGGTGAGTCTCAGAGAAGAAAAAAAAAAAGCTTGGGGGATGTGACTTGGCTCAGTGGTAGAGCATGCCTGGGTTCAATCCCTTGTACCAAAAAACAAAATCAAAAACAAAAAAACACCATTTGGGGCTGGGGATGTATCTCAGTGGTAGAGTGCTTGTCTAGCACAAGGCCCTGGGTCCAATCCCTAACACTGCAAAACAAATAAATACATACATACATACATACATACTATCTGGGCACAGTGGTGTATGCCTGAAATCTCAGCTGCTTGGAAGGCTGAGGTAGGAAGATCTCAAGTTCAAAGCTAGCCTCAGCAACTTAGCAAGACCCTAAGCAACTTAGTGAGGCCCTATCTCAATATAAAAAAAATTTTAAAAGGCAGGGGATGATTGGTGCTGGGTTGTGGCTCAAGCGGTAGCGCGCTCGCCTGGCATGCATGCGGCCCGGGTTCGATCCTCAGCACCACATACAAACAAAGATGTTGTGTCTGCCGAGAACTAAAAAATATTAAAAAATTCTCTCTCTCTCTCTCTCTCTCTCTCTCTCTCTCTCTCTCTCTCTCTCTCTCTCTCAAAAAAAAGGCAGGGGATGTGGCTCAGTGGTTAAGTGTCCCTGGGTTCAATACCCAGTGCCAATAAATAAATAAATAAATAACCTGCCTTTCTCCTCTGATAATTACCTAACCTTGGTAACAGGTGGCAAAGGAACGTGTCGAACTTCTTCAAGACATTAATGAAGGGCTGGGGGTATATCTCAGTTGGTAGAGGGCTTGCCTCGCATGCATGCACAAGGCTCTGGGTTCAATCCCCAGCACCACACACAAAAAAAGAATTTTGGGGCTGGGGTTGTGGCTCAGTGGTAGAGTGCTCACCTAGCATGCTTGAGGCACTGAGTTCGATCCTCAGCACCACATAAATGTAAAATAAAGATATTGTGTCCACTTAAAACTAACTAAATAAATAAAGACATGAATGAAAAAGTAAACCCATTCATCTGTCTATTCCCACCCTACCCACCAAAAACCACCTTTCTTACTTGTCTCATCTACTCACTGGTCTTCTAGACTACCCACCTCAAGGCAGCTTGCACCATGGACTCATCCCAGTAATAAGGAACATCAGTAATAAGCCAAGCTTCCTATCATTGAGAGCCATATCCAAATTCTTCAAAAAGTACTGGGTAACTTAAGGAAACCTTCACATTATCCATAAAACTGATCTTAGGCTTCAAAGGGTCACACAATTTTGCCCAACAGAGATCATCACAGAACCAGTATTTTTGCCCTTTGCATGAAACAAATATGGCAGGGAAGATTTCTTAGTTGAGGTTCTTAAATCTGCCTTCCTTTTCAAATCCCTACCATTTTATCCCAATACCAGGCACCCAAGCTGGTGGTAGCAGCACCCATAGTGATAATGACAACAGCTGTCATCATTACCATCATCACTGTGGTGGCAGTGGCAGGGACCACTGTCATTGCTCATCATCACAGCTAAAACATATTTGCATATGCACTGTATGCCAGATATCTCAAGTGCTTTCCTAATATTTTCTCACTTAGTCCTCATAAGAAGTCTGGTTTGTTTAAGTATGATTATTCTATTTTATAATGTGGAAACTGGCTGAAAGGTTAAGTAACTTGCCTAGGATTATGAGATGGGGGGGGGATTTGAACCCAAGTCGTGACCACCTCAGAGCCTGTATTCTTGCCCAGTGTACCTGTGCTTTCTTGAAATGTACAGCAATGCTATTACCACTATTAAAACCTGCTAACATTTATTGAGTGCACAGAATGAGCCAGAATTTCTGTTCAAGTCTTTATTTAAATTATTTCATTTAATCCTCATAACAACCCTATTTGGTAAGTACTTTCCCATTTTACAGAAGTGTGAAACTGAGATTCAGAGCCATTAAATAACATGCCTGAGGTCAAATGGTGATGGAGCTCAAATCCAAATCCAGGAAATATGATCCAAACGCTCTCTCCATTAAGCTGAACTTACTTGCATTATGAAAAGAAGGTATTTCTAGTGCCCTACTTAGTCAAGATGCTTGCTATATCCCAATCCAGACCTGCAGAGTCCTTGCAAGAAATTGGGAAGTAAATGCAAATGAGGACACCTGTGTACCCCTCCTATACATGCCAGCAACTTAGGTCTGGTTAATCTAGGAAAAGATGATTAAACCACTTTCTAGAAGTGTTTCCTCATCCCCATTTCCCCTCAACCTGATTTCTGAAGATAACACCTCACCACCAGCCTGTGCTAATGTTCTGCCCAGAACATCTAATAAGTGTTTACCCAGGGCTCCCAGAGCCATAGTTAAGGGCCTTAATGTGCAATCTGGCTCTGCGCCTTATTTAATCAGTACCTGAATGAAATGTCTCTTTGCTAGCAACAGCCAAAGCACAGTCAGCCAGAGTCTTTCTGCAAACACAGCTGGTCGACTGGCAAAGGCAATTCAACTCACAGGCAAAATACACCCCAAGTTGATACAACTGCTCTATGATGAAGATGGGGGGAGGCTTAGGATGGAATGAGGATGGGCTCATTCTTCCCCTCACCTTCTCTCCCCACTGCAGATGATATCACTCCTCACTTCCCTATCCACCTAAACACCTGCCACAGGCCAGAGCTTGCACTGTTTCTGCCAAACAGGCCAATCTTCTCTCACCTCCTGGCTCCTACTTCCTTCCCTCAGAACCACCCAACCCAGGACGAGACTCATGCTACCTTCCTCCCTCTATCATTTCCTCCAGCAGCTACTATAAAGGAAGCAAAACCAACCAAGAAGTCCCCAAACCCTCCTCAGGTTGGCAATGGTTCCAAGTGTTTTAACACAATATGCACTGACAGATGTGTAAGCCCTGCCCTATGCAGCTGGGAAAGAGCTAAGTGGGCACAGAGCACTGGTATCCAGAAGAGGAGGGGTCCTCCCCTTGCCTTTAGAGTAACCACTGCATCCAAGCACCTCGAAGAGGGACTTAAATTAATATACCCTGGGGGTCAGCAAACAGGATGGAAAGATACTAATGACCCCAGTTCTCCTGCTTAGGAGAAAAGGGAAAGAAAAGAGGCCAATACTTGGACAAGGAATAAGGGAAAAGCCACTTGCTCAAAAACACTCAATACAGCCCACCAATTAGAGATCAAGTTTATGTAAAAAGGCCATTTCTAAAACTCATCCTGTCCCTGATGTCTAGTGGAATCTGTCTATGTGCAATTCCCAATTCAGTTATCTCTTCAATGGGATTGCTTTCCTGCCAATTCTCTGACAGATGTCACACCTCCTCTGATGAAATGGGCAGTTTGAATTGTAGAAGGGGTTGTTTTGGAGCTCAGAATACTCTAGAAGGCCAGGTATGCTGGTGCATGCCTGTAATCCCAGTGACTTGGGAGATGGAGGCAGGAGGATTGCAAGTTCAAAGCCAGTCTCAGCAACTTATAGAGGTCCTAAGCAACTCAGCAAGACCCTGTCTCTAAATAAAATACAAAATAGGGCTGGGGTTGTGGCTCTGTGATTAAGCCCCTCTGGGTTCAATTTTTTATACCAAAAAAAAAAAAAAAAAAAGAATACTCTGGAAGGAGGCTAACTTGGATGGGATGGGTCAGGTGGAGCAACTTGGAAACAGCAGAATATGAAAAAGAAAGGTAAAAAGACAGCACCAATCTCAGAGAAAAAAGAAAGTAAGAAGGGAAAAAGGAAGCAAGGAAGGAAGGGGGAGGGAGAGAGGGAAAAAGGAAAGGAGGCAGGGAGGAAAGGAAGGAAGACATGCCTATTTCATCAGTTCTGCTATGGAGCTTACTAAGGGCAGCAACTATCCTGTGAGCCATTAAAAGGCATCTCTTGTTTGCATGTGGGATACCTGCTAACTTTCCATATTTAATGGCTGCTCATTAACCTCAATGTTCCATGCATCTGGCCTTGACAATGTGGGCCCTCCTTGGGACAACAAAGAGAACACAATTTTCTATCTTGCAAGTCTCCTATTGAGAATTCATGAACATCTGTGGTTCTCTCATCAACATCCCAGAGATGACAGAGCATTCCTAGAGTTTCACTTGGCTTGTGGAGAGAGAAATAAGAAACGTGCCCCTGCAATAAGATGCAAATGACTCCAGGTTACAGTTGAAATACTTTCCTGTGAAGAAGGAAGCAACTCTATGCCTTATTAGCACACGTTATTTCTTATGCCTTGAATCCCCTTCTTTCCTCCACTGTTCTCATTCATTCACACACATTTGTAGAGCATGTATAAGAGCCAGGCCCTGTTTTAGGCACTAAAACAGAACACAAGACAAAGAAGAGTCCTTATTCTCATGGAGCTAACATACCTCCTGCATGAGCCAGCACAAATGTCACCCCCTCTAAGAAGCTTTGCTTAAATGCACTAAGGGAAAAAAAGACCCTTGGCCCTCTGTGTTTTGTTCAAATCTGTCACTGTGCATGTAATACTGTAATTCAGTTGATCTGTTTTCTTGTCTTTCTCATTTCAATTGTAAGCAACACAAGAGCAAAGACTGATTCTTATTTATCTTTGAATCTCCAGTGCCTGGCTCCAATGTTTGGCATATAACAGGCATTCAGTGAGCATTTGTTGACTAAATGCCAAAATAAATAAATTCCCATGAGCATTTCAAACAAGAGTCTTGAAAACAGAGTTAACCTACAACAACCAGGTGTCAACATTCCCTCTTGTTAATCCCTACAGATCCTAGAGATGGGAGGAAGGGAATGTAGAAGGCCCTAAAGGGGACAAAGGAGGCCTGCTTGAAATAACTGATGACATAACTCATGATACTCCACAACAACCTTAAAACCTACCCTGCAATAACTGGGATAGCTCAATCTCTAATTTGAAACACACCATCTAACACCTACATGATGGTGTTGCCAGAAGACTAAATGCCTAGCCCATAGGCCACCCAGACTCACACCGGCAGGGAGGAGTACTTGAGCCAACTTCCCACCTAATACTTCAGCTAGCAGATAATGTCTCTCAAAGTGGGTCCAAGGCTCACTAACATTCGATTTACCAAGAAGCTTGTTATAAATACAGTTTCCCATACTTATCGTGGACCTGCTCAGAATTGCCATGCAAATACCAGTCATCTGTACTCTAACCAGATTCCAAACATTTCTTTCACAAAGGGAGTTCCACAATGAGTGCTCTCCACACTCATGGTTTCTTTGTGTCCATTTGATCAGTTACAGGGAGGAGAAGAACATTTGAGACAAGATATTTCAATGTAACAAAAGCTGTGGGGTTGACTGGGACTGGGGATGTGGCTCCATGGCAGAACATTTGCCCAGCATGCACAAAGCCCTGGTTCCATACTCAGCACAACAACACAAAAAAATTACATTTGAAAAAGATACAAAAGACTAGGAGAAGCCGAGAGATTCGGTGCTTCTTGTAGAGAATATTTTGATAAAGCATATTGACAATGAGATACCCACTGAAAAGTACCGAAGGGGAAAAAATAGGAAAAGGGAGTTACTGACCTAATAACATTCTTTTTCTTTATATGATATTAAGATGCAAGAGAAGAAAGCTGGCCTGTCCAAATGTCTCCCAAGGGATTAAGACCTAGAGCAAATAGCATAATTTCCTGATTAAAATGAAAGTGAACAGATACTTTGGGTGAGAATGGGCTACGGTTTTAATAACCAGTTCTTTGTGATGAAAATTCTACAAAAAGATGTGAGCTATAGCTGAGACTGTCTCTCTCCTGTATTTCAAAAAACAGAAAGATTCTCTTAATGGGCACAATAGACCCAGGAACTATTTCCATGAGGCCTCAAGGGAACACAGACAGGGCCACCAGAGGGGAAAGAAAAAAGAAAAGTAAAAACTCAGCTCGATCACTCAGTCAGTCATCATTATCCAGCACATATTAAACAATTAATGTACATGTACAGTATTATATTCAGCTCTGCAGGGAGTTACACTGCTGTATGCCTTTCCTTGTAAAAATTGCTCCTGCTAACACTAGAGAATGAAGAAACATGTAAAAACAGGCAACCGAGCCAAACACAAAATTATCTACTCACACACAAAGGTATACATTAAAGATCCATTTTTGTATTGCTGTGGATAAAGCCCAGGGCCTCACACATGCTAAGTGCACACTCTACCACTGAGCTATTCCCAAGTTCTTGAACCCAATACTCCAAGAAGTAGTCAGAGGGTTGGAAAAGGAGGACAAAAGGTGTTCCTAGAATGACACAAATAACTGGATTCAGGTCAGAATCATCTAAAAAGTTTTCATAGAGAATCTTCAGAAGAGTACTTACAGAGGGAAGGGATCCAAAAGAAATCCCACAAAGACTGAGAAGGTGGTACATCTATGGCAAAGGGACAAAATTCCAAGGAGCCTGTGGATCACCCACTGAGTAGGAGCCAGCAACATACAGTTATTTAAAAGCAAGTGTGATGCTAGGTTGTAAGAACAGGTGCATGGCATGAAAAGGCTGGGAAGAAAATCTTTCCTCTCTGCTTGGTGCAGGCTTGACCTCTGGTAAGAATTACGGCATCCAGTTTTACATGCTGTGCATTACAAGGGTATGCAGACATGGGCAAGAATCCAGAGAAAAGCAACTGAAATCATTACAGGAATGACTTCTAGCAGCTATTGAGAAAGGTAAAATGGAGATGAGGTTTGTTAGTCAGAATCTGCAATAAAACTGCTTTGGTCATATGTCAGTTTTAATCAGCTCTGCCCAACTTCTGTTTTGGGTTTTGTTGTTGTTGCTGTTTTGTATGTGTGTGTGTTTTGTTTTTGCTTTGTTTTGTTTTTTTGGCTGTGGGATTAAACCCATGAACCACCAAGCCACATTCCCAGCCATTTTTATTTTTTATTTGAAACAGGGTCTTGCTAAGTTGGTTAGGGCCTCACTAAGTTGCCGAGGGTGGCTTTGAACCCCTGATCCTCCTGCCTCAGCCTCCTCAGCAGCTGAGATTACAGGCATGTGCCTCCACACCCCGATTCCCAGCTTCTCCATTTAAGTGATTATAGTTCTTCAGAGGATTAAAATGTTTTGTTTCCATGTGGCCCATTTCATAGAGAAGACTAGGATAGGAAAAGGTTAAATCATTTGCTCAGGTTCCCACAGCAAGCTATGAGCAAAACAACTGTCATAATTTTAAATCCCACTGCTGTCTGTGGGTCGTTTAATCAACTAATCCACATGACCCTTCTTTATAATGAACACCCCCAAAAGACTCTAACAGTGAAAGATGGGAAAATTCTCTGCAAATTTCCTTTGATGAGGGAGAAATAAAACAAACTAAAAAGGAATATCATGCCTCACTGCCAAGGCCCATATAAATACCATCCCCTTCCATCCCCCTGGATTGATGATACAGACACAGTCCATCTGATAAGCTGTCTGCAGATGGTTGGATCCCTCATTGAACCCATTACCCACCAATGTTGATTCCAAGCAGGAAGAATAATCAGTGCTCCAGACAACAGATGGGGAATGAGGAGGTATGTGTCTGGTCTAAACCCAAAGGGTAAAAGAGAAAGCCTAGTCCTCAAATCCATCAGGTTTTCTCTAAAACAAAACTATCACATGGTAACTGGAATGCACCAGTGTATATTTACTGAGTTACAAAGGATGTCACCAAAAGCTCAGAATTTTTTGAGTACATGCCATTCTACACTTTTAGCAAGGAGGAGGAAGTAAATAAGAAAATCAAATGGTGAACCCAAAGCAGATAAGTCATATTTAGTGGAAATCAAACTTGTAATTGTTATAATGAAGACAGAAAGTCAAATAGGAGTGGCAATTCTAAAAAAGAATGGGGCTCAGTATTTTTGGCAAAAAGACAGTAGCTTGGATTAAAAGGGTCAATGGCATCAATTACTATTTGCCAAATGTCCAACCTGGCTTTATGTACAAAGGCATTAAGAGTTAAATGGCATATGGTATGCTCTCCTAAGTCCAATGCCTAACCAGGAGCTGTTGGCACAGACACATACAGAACCATCAGGCATTGGGCAGTTAAACAAGACATCCAAAAAGGGATCTTTTCATTAAGTTCTTAAGACAAAAACAACATAACAGGACTCAAGGAAGATACAGGGCCATTAAATCAAGGCCACTAATCTTTTAGCTAAGCTGACATTTTTAACCCTTCTGCTGAGAAATGGTAGAATTTTTTTGAAGTCCAAGAACTCAGTTTATTTTGATAGTCATTATAAATTCAAAAATGATCCAGTACTACTTCAATCCTACAACCCTCTATAAGTCTATAGTCCCAGGACCCCTAAGAAATCTGATGAGACCAAACAGAAACCCAGCAGCAGGAACAGTAATCAAGAATAATTCGGCCGGGAGTGGTGATGTAACGCCCGGTAGTCCTAGCAGTTCAGGAGGCTGAGGCAGGAGGATTGTGAGTTCAAAGCCAGCCTCAGCAATAGCAAGGCGCTAAGCAACTCAGTGAGATCTGTCTCTAAATAAAATACAAAATAGGCTGGGGATGTGGCTCAGTGGTTGGGTTCCGTCCTCAGCACCACATAAAAATAAATAAAGTTTAAAAAATTGGCATATTTTAAAAAAAGAATAATTCAGATGTAAGTACTGCCCTTCCTTATGCTACTACAGTTGGCAGTCACCTGACAGCAGCATGACTATGATGAGGGTCTGTGTGACAAGGCACTTGGAATGAATATTGTTCAGACTGAAAAATGGGAGATGAAGAAAATGACCAGTTTCCCTCCAACTTTTCTAGTTCCTATCCCAAAAGCAATATAGCCCTTGTTACAAACTTATACTGACTCTGAGGAAGAAGGCCTTTCTACAAAACCAAAATAGTCAATGGGTTGGAGTCACATAGCAGAAACGCCCCTTGCTCCTGCCTAGTATGTGTGAGAGCCTATGTTCAATCCCTTGCAAAGAGAGAGAGAGAGAGAGAGAGAAAGAAAGAAAGAAAAAGAAATATCCTTTGCTAAGTTACTCCTTTTACTTCAGTTAAATCTCCCTTTCCTTTTCTGGACTTCTAAACTCCACAGAATATACTATTACAATATAGCCTCATTCAGCTGATTCACTTACCAAAGCATTTCTTTATATATATTATCTTCCCCTTGGAATATACAGTCATGAGAAACATTTTAACATCTCTTTCTCTAGTCTCAAGCTGATCTATCACAACCCCGTATAATATAATGCTTATGAAAGTGCCTTATAAATAAATAGTAAAGTACTAGATAAATGCATGGTATTATTAACCTTACATATTATCATTAGTCATTGCTGCAACCAAGTCAGAAAATTGTTCCCAACCGTCTGTTGTAAATTTTTTCTAGGACACACAGCAACTTTTAAAAATCTATATGTTCCTGCTTCCAGGGAAGAGTCACACAGAAGGTTTGGAAAGTTGGATATCAAAGGCTAGGTCCTCTCATGGGCCAGAGGTCACTATTTAAATGGCATAAAAAGAGTTATTTAGGGATCATCAGCATAGGATTATAATCCTGATGAGGCTCAAAAATTCCTCAGCATGACTCCATTCATGATTCATATCCCCACCTTACAGCTTCAGTGTTTAAACTAAGCACAGGACAGTAGAAAAAGCACAGGTGACAGGAATCAGTTCACAATTCCCCAAATATCCACCTCTCCCCCAAATATCATCATCCTCTGAATGTGGGCCCAAGAGTGGTGTGGTTGAGCCTACTTTACTGGGGAGACACACAGTGCAAAAGATAAATAGGTAGAGATAAGAATAGGAAAGACAGTAGAATGTTCATATATGAATACACAACCAGTGAAATGCCACATCTTGTACAACCACAAGAATGGGATCCTAATTAGAATAAGTTATACTGCATGTATGTTTAATATGTCAAAATACACTCTACTGTCATGTATACCTAAAAAGAACAAATTTTTCAAAAAAGATGAATAGGGACTGGCTAACTAAACTCCACAGAGAAGAAACTAGTTTTCTTTTTTTGGCAGAAGGAGGTGAAAAAACTTTCACACTAGCTCTCGGTTGCATTCCCATCTACTTCTTAT
This sequence comes from Callospermophilus lateralis, assembly GCF_048772815.1. Classification (NCBI taxonomy): domain Eukaryota; kingdom Metazoa; phylum Chordata; class Mammalia; order Rodentia; family Sciuridae; genus Callospermophilus; species Callospermophilus lateralis. The sequence goes on along the minus strand of NC_135325.1, from coordinate 88,239,110 downwards.
GAATGAAAGAATCACAACACATGACTGTCAAGAGCTGGAAATGCAACTCTGCCTCATTTTACAGATAGGAAAACTGAGGCCCAGGAAGACAACTTTCCCTTAAAGTCATACAACCAATTAATGCCATACCTAGGTCTCCGGAGTCTTCTAAAAGCCTCTAAAAATCATTCCTCTAAAAACCATGGTGCTATCTTTGATATGTTCACACCAGCATCAGTCCCAGTGAGGCTTAATTTAGTCCTTTGTTGACTTTCTAGCCAGAGGCCTCAAGACCCCTTTGTAAAAGGGCTACCCTCTGACCCTCACCACCTGCCATCCTAAAAAACACTCCTGTCCTGAGAGCCTCACACAGCGGCTGAGGTACGTTGTTCTTTCTCTTGTACAAAAAGCCCATTCATAAAAAAAGAAAAAGAAAGAGGACTGGTTCAAATTTATACAGCAGGTATAGCTGGACAGCTCTGGACTTCCTGTGAATAACATCACTTCCCAAGAAACCTTTTCTGAAATACTGCTGCCCACTCCAGCTCCGTTCCATGATTACAGTCACCCAATCAATAACAGCCACCTTATTCCAAAACTATTCACACTTTCTTGCCACGTCTGCAAAATGGGAATAGGCCACAGATCGTTCACCACATTTTACAGACTGGGAAACTGAGTCAGGCACTGCACACAGAGCTAGCAAGTATCTGAGCCACAAGGAGACAGTGCCATGTATGCTCATCTGCCATGTTTATCTGCCCAGGCCTTCCAAAGGACTGCCCCACCACCCACTGACACCCCCACTTTGGGACTGACAGCTTGTAACTCCAGAGGATGGGTTTGCTTTTCATCCCAGAGGCTAATTCATCTTTTGGCTGCAGGCAAGTGACCTTCCATCCCTGAGTGCTGCCAAGGCTGTAAAATGGAGATAATAATCTCAACCTCCTGCCCCACACATGGTTGTCTTAAGTCTCCCGAGAATAACCTTCTACAAATACAAAAGCAATAAAGATGTTAATGACCAGTTTCAAAACTGCCCCTAAAGAAAATGTACCAGGTTTTCTCAGCCTGAAATCTAAAGACAGATTGCTTTCCCCCATCCCCTTCCTCCTCCTCCTCCTCCTCCTCCTCCTCCTCCTCCTCCTCCTCCTCCTCCTCCTCCATGATTTTATAGCTTCGGAACATCTCTCTGCACACTGCACAGGCTGAGTACAGAAAGACCATCTCACGCTTGGTCCTCACCCAGATTATGTTTATGTATCTGGCAACTTTCCTTTTCAAACCCTTTTGTTTTCCTTAGCATCACTAATGGGTAGAAGCCGAGGAGGTAAAGAAATCAGCTTTCTGAGCACCCCTGGACCATAACCACAGGAGACAGAGTGATAAGATGGAGAAGTTTGAAAATTGTAAATATCCTCTCACCAGATAGAGATCACCAGCCCAAAGTTCATGAGTCAGCCTGGGGCCTGTTTCAGGGAGCACTTGGTAGGAGCCTGGGGCAGCTCCAGTGCCTCAGAACTCAAAGGCACACCTCACCCCCAAGAACATAAACTCCCCAATGAAAGAGTCACTAAGAGAAACCCGTAAAAGTACTTCCCCAAAGTACCACAGTGGAGACAAGGAAGCTTATGTGACAACCTTGGGAAAGAGTGTCACCAGGCCACTGAGAATTGAACTATCACCAAAGGCAAAAGGGCTGGGCCATGGTCCACAGATGTGATTCAAAAAGGGCACCTGGCTGGGGCAGGACTTCCTGCTTGTAAAAGGCCAGGCTAGGGCAGGGAAAGGAGGGGCCACTGGCCTGAGTGCCAGAGGTTCTCAGGTCGAGGCACAAGGTTCCTCACCTCCACTGCGGGGCTGATCACATATTGTGCAAAGCCAAATCTGAAATGGGCACAGAGACAGCCACTCATTGGAAAATCATTTTTAAGGGTCCCACTTCCCATAGGGATGAGGTGCTCTATACTACCGAGTGTCCTGAGCACACAAATGACTTGTATCACTCAGGCTGCCCAGGAAAAAGTCAACAGACTCACATGCATCATGGTGACCAGGTGACAGGGGTTGAGCAGGTAGATGACGGTCTTGGTGGCGAACTTAAAGCCCAGCTCCACCCCGAAGGTCAGGCACAGGGCTACTAAGAGCAGATTCTTGCTCAGGCTCTCCTTGCCTTCATCGGGCCGCTGGGTCACCTGCTGTGGCTGGCTGCCACGGCCACCCCTACCGTCCTCCGTCTGCCTCAGGATGTGCCGCAGGGCCACCAGGATCTCCAACAGGGCCAGGGTCAGGACCACCACACTTTCCAGCAGCCGCTGCTGCCAAGAGAGGAAGGCAGCACAGTCGGGGCCCCCATTGCCTGCAAAACTGGGGTCCACGCCCCCATAGAGCCAGTCCAGGAGACTATGGTAGCTATACCGGGACATGATGCAAAGTGATTCCCCTTGACCACTGTGCAGGAAGCAAGAGCGAGATGGAACACGAGCCCAGAGGGTTGCCCGGGTACTGGAACATGTAAGGAGGGCACACCCCTGCACCCCTCTCCAGACACGGGGGCACCTAGAGCAGGGGAAGGGAATCTACACGCGAGGCCCGGGGTAAAGTGCTGGCTCTAACTTGTCCCCACGGCTGTCTGGGGAGCCCCCCGCGCTTCTCCAGTGGCCACCAACGAGGCAGGGTTGAAAGGAGCCGTTGGCCAATCTAAAAGGAAGGAGAGGAAAAAAAAAGGTCTCAAAGAGGCAATTGCATTGGGAATTAACGAAGCGGGGAGGGAGGGGTAACTAGCGAGGGAAGAAAAGGGGAACAGGGGAAGTGGCGAAGCAAGCAGGGGTCAGGGAAGCCAAAGGCCGAGAGGGTCAGGGCGGGGGCCGAGGGGACCCTGCAGTGCCGCCTGAGGGAACCGCGGGATGGGGGGCAAAGCGGGTGAGAGCGAGGGGACACGCGGAGGCTAGGAGAGGGGCTCGCGGGGCCGGGCAGGCGGGGAGGGCGACTGGGAGGGCAGGGACGCCGGAGTCCTCGTCTCACGCACTCCACAGGGGGATCTCTTACTCCTGCAACCGCGTGGCCGTCTCTGCCCCCAGCTAGCAACTTCGCCGCCGACGGGCCCCTCCAGCCAATTTAGAGCCGTCCCGGTCCAGCCTCCCGCCCCCGGGTACACCCCCGAGCCCCCCAGCTCCACCCCCGGCCCCAGCCGCCCGCCCTCCGGGCAGCACCACCCTCAGCCCGCGGCCCGCCCGGGACCTGCCCCCCTCGCGCGGGCAGCGGCGGGAGGAAGCCGAGAGGGAGGGCGGGAGGCCGGGAGGCCGGGCCAGCCAGGGGCTGGACTACAGCCGGCCCCCCCACTCCGCCCCGGCGCCGCCGCATCTTCCCGCGCCTCCTGCCGGCCCTGGGGACGGGCCGCCGCGCCCCTCAGGGCTCCACTCACCGGCAGCGCGGCCCGTGGCCCTGCCTCGGGCCACCGCTCTGCTCCTGCACTCCCCGCGCCCCGGCGCTGGGCTCCCCTGGTGGCCTCAGCCACCGCCGCCGCTGTCGCCGCCGCCGTCGCGCAGGGCTCCTCCTCCCGGTCTTCCTCCCCCTGCAGCAACCGCGCTCGCTTCCTCCTTCTTCCCCTCCTTCTCTCCTCCCCCTCGCGGCCGCCGCCGCCTCCCGCGTCCCTCCTCCCGACGGGTGCAACCTCTCGCCCCCACGCACCTACCCACCACGTCCTCGGGCCACCACTATCCCACCTCGCCTCCGTCCCTCTCCCGCCCGCCGCCGACTCCCCCCACCGCGTCCACCCTTCACACCTCCCACCCTGCCTCGCCTAGGAGCTCCCTCCGCCTCCCTCCTGCGGCTCAATCTCCGCCTCCTTCCTCCTCCTCCCGGCCTGCCTTCACTTTGCACTCTTCGAGGAGACTGCACGCGTGCACAGCCGCCCTCCACAACCCCGTGCAGAATTCGTCTCCTTGCGTTCGCTAACTCTGCCTTCCATAACCCTGTTCTCCATGAAAATTCTTTGTATAACTGGCACATAGTAGGCAGTCAGCCGGCCCTCGCTAACTTCTTGTGGAATGGAGAAGCCTGGCCAGTGATGAGCAGCTGAGCAAGCTTGGCTTTTGGGGGTGTGGTGGGTATGGCCTTCTCTTCCCGTTTCCTCCCTTCTGCCATGAGATGGAAGGTGTGTGCGGGACCACCAAGGCCTCTTCTCTCACCTTTCTAGCCACAGCTACGCCCCACCCCCCACTTCGGTGCCAAGACAAAGTCTTCTTGGCCCTTCTCTTCTCCCTCCTGCTCAGGTCTGTGGCCAACTGCCACTCCCTCTCCTTCAACCTACTTCTACCCTATCTCCAGACCTGCCTTCAATGGTAGACAAGCTGGAAGAAAAGGAGCTTCCTCTGGCTTCTTTGCCTTCTTCTTCCCTCTCCTTGCAAGAGAGCGGCTTCAAAAAGCCATCCAGGACAATGTGAATGCAGAGGGACAGGTTCCCCTCTTCACTGCTGCTTCCTACCCACAACTGCATTTACTTTTCTTCGGACAAGGGAGTAGGAAAAGGATCTCTACAGAGTCTACCTAATGTTGACTTAATATTTATTGAAGACTCACAATGAGTTAGAAGAATATCCAGAAAAACACAGTCAGGCACCTTGCCTAGGAAACACTTGGATTTGGGCTGTAAGCCAGGTTCAAAACATAAAATACTATCTATTATGTTATCAGGCCATTGCCCTCCCATCCTTTCCAAGTTTGGTTTTCCTACAAATATGGCCAAGGTAGTCTTGTCTAATTCCGAGTATTTTACAGTATCTACCATAAGCACAATTCTCTTAAGTGGCTAATTAATAAAGAAAAACAAAAATTGATTTCAGAGGCTCACTCATTCATTCCCCTTAGGTGTTTTCTTAAATCCTCAGCAACATAACCAAGGAATATTAAGGACAAATCTGGGGGTTTCCTGGCAATGGCATGCAGTGTTCAGAGACCTCAAGTTCCTACCTTCAAATTAAGAATGAGGTTATAGCATTCAGTAAATGGCTCCACTAATCCCTCCAATTTCCATGCTGAACTTTAATTGCTATAAGGTCCTTGCTTAGCTTCTGGATGTCTTAATTGACAGCCACCATTTTATTTATTATTTTTTAAAATTTTGTTTTATTGTTGGTTGTTCAAAACATTACACAGTTCTTGATATATCATATTTCACACTTTGATTCAAGTGGGTTATGAACTCCCATTTTTACCCCATATACAGATTGCAGAATCACATCAGTTACACTTCCATTGATTTATATATTGTCATACTAGTGTCTGTTGTGGTGGAGAAATGAATTACTGTAGAGGGGGTAGAGAGAAAAGAGGGGAGGGGAGGGGGGATAGTAAAGGATAGGAAAGGCAGCAGAATACAACAGACACTAGTATGACAGCCACCATTTTAAGGAAAAAGTTTCGCTTTGTGCCCAAAGGCGTTTCTGAGAAAGGCTCACCACTCCCTCATACCAACCCAGCCCTTAACCCGATGCCTTAAGACCCACAGGGCTCTGATTCCTGAGCCTCCCCCATAAAAGTCCCAGAACTCAAGCCTGTTTTGCCTCTCTCTCCTACAGAGAGATGGCCTTTATTTGTCAACTCTGACAAATAAACTCTTGTGCGTATCTCTGCTTGGTCTCCATCTTTCATTTCTCGCTTACCTGTCTCTCATTCCTCGCTTTCCCTTCTATAAGGTCCTTACTTAGCATCTGGGCCACCATCCTAAATAACAGCCACCATTTTCCTGCCCAAGGGCATCCAACCCCACCCTTAATCATCCACATTAGGACCCATCTGGCACTAATCCCTGAGCCTCCCCCATAAAAGCCCCAGAACTCAACCCTGTGTTGCCTGTCTCCACTGAGGAGGGATGTTCCTTTATTTGTCAGCTTTCACAAATAAACTCTCTCCTATGTATCTCTGCCTGGTCTCCATCTTTTATTTCTTGCTCACCTATCTCTCGCTTTCTCGCTTTCCTTTCACCTTCAATTGGGAATTTGGCCTAGCTGTTCCGGTGTTTGCAATGTGACTATTCTCAATGACTATAGCAGGCTAATTTCCACACCTGAGCCACAAATTCATTTTCTTCGTACCTAAGTAAAACAGCAAAGTGTCTCTAGGATTGGGATTCAAATCCCATTTATGCCAGTTACTTGCTGTGTACCTTGGGTAATTTACTCAGTCTCTCTGTGCCTCCATTTCTTATCTATTCATGGAAAGATACTATTATCTGATTCACAGACATATGCAGATTTCAATGAATTGAATTTTGTAGACCATTATGCAGTATCTTATACATAGAAAGTACATACTAAATGCTACCTCTTACCCATCTGTGCATTTGCGTATGTGAACCTGTGTGCACTCCCAAGCAAGCAAGCATACACATGCATTCAAATTCAGTGCCCACCCCCATATCTGAATAAACAATCCTACCATCCTTCAAAGCCCAGGGAACATCCTACTCTCCCCAATCCTCCCCACCAGCTCCCAGAGCTCTCTCTCCCCCTCCGAACTTCTACAGCATTTATTGCCTGCACTACTCACTGTATTCTGAATCACATACTGCCTTCCATTGTTCTCACATTGTGAGTCCTGCCTCCTACACCCAGCTCTCTGAGAGCCAGGGAAGGGTCTTACTTAATATTTTCCAAACCTCCACAGTATCTCACAGAGTGGCAAACACATAGTAAGCACTAAATAAACACTAGGAGAGGGTTAGGGCTGTAGCTCAGAGGCAGAGGGCTTGCCTAGCATGTGTGAAGCACTGGGTGGGATCTTTAGCATTACATAAAAATAAACAAATAAAATAAAGCCATACTTGTCCATCTACAACTACAAATTTTAAAAAAAAAGTAGGAGAGGGCTGGGGCAGTAAGCAGCTCAGTGGCAGAGCACTTGCCTTGCATGTGTGAGGCATTGGGTTCCATCCTTAGCACCACATAAAAATAAAACAAATAAAATAAAGGCATTGTGTCCATCTACTACTACAAAAAAATTAAGAAACAAAAAATAGTAGGGGATTGTTGTCCCCCTAGATAAAAGGCAAGCCAGAATTGAGCTGAAATGGTGTGTTAGACTTTAGAAAAACACGAAGCAAAACTTTTAGATCATTGTCCTCATCATTTCTGTACTAGGACACAAGTCAGAGACTTTTTGTCTCTAAGCATAGACAAGAGCAAACTTTGCTTTTTTAAAGGAGAGTCTTGTGGCACACAGTGAAAAGGGAACTTGAAATCCAGGCTGAGTTCAGTGAGACCTTGAGGATGATTTTCCAAGCAAAATGAAAGGGTTGGACTAGAAATGGTCTCTAAAATCCCTGCTGGCTCTAATCTATGAGTCTACGAACTCAGCCTCCCTCCCTTTGTTGGAATCTTGAAGCAGACAACTCTACCTGACTTGGTGATATAAGCCACCTCTCTGCTTGTGCAGACAATGCCCTAAATTCTTTCTGCCAAAGTGTCTTCTCAGTTTTGAACCCAGGTAACCTTCTATGGAGTGCTGTGTCATATGAAATACATAAATTATTATTAGTGTTTGGTACCAGGGATTGAACCCAGGGGTGCTTAACCACTGAGCCACATCCCCAGCCCTTTTAAATATTTTATTTAGAGAAAGGGTCTTGGTGACTTGCTCAGGACCTCACTAAGCTGCTGAAGCTGGTTTTGAACTTGTGATCCTCCTGCCTCAGCCTCCTAAACTGCTGAGATTACAGCCGTGTGCCGCCACACCCAGCAGAAATCATTATCTTTATTGTACCATTGAACATCTTGTTATAGGACATAGGCATATCCCAAAGCTGAGGAAGTCACACAGGACAATTCTTGTGAACATGCCAGAAAATTTTCAGATATGTAGCTCAGAGTAACAGGAATGAGTTTTTTTAGAAGGGATAGGAAAGAGAAAGAAGTGACCCTCTCAAGGAAGAGAGTGGGTCCTCTCTGACAGTGCACTTCTCCTGCTTTCCAGGGTTACACAGAAGTTTCCAGAGATTTCCACACAGCTCCACCTTTTGATTTTGGACTGACAGCATAGGAACTGCATGGACTGCCACCAAGAGACAATGGTGTGGTGCTCACAGAATTGGAGTTTTTAAGGAAATTGAATTTTTACCTCAATTTCCTGCCCCACTTAATCAGTTTATCAGCCTTTTGACTGGCCCTCAGCAAGCTTTCTTTGTGACAGTCTTAATTTTTGGGTTGCCAGGATAATTGGGGGCTGTGGCAGTTTCTATGATAAGAGGATGTAATTATGACTGGGGTAAGTTTTAACAAAAGAGTCCCCATCTTCCAGGAGCTTGCCTGTTAGATAAGGTTCCCTGTGGTTTTCAGTCCTCTTTCATTGTTCTTTCCTTACTCATTCATGCCCGACTAGCTACCTAACAAAATCTGAGACTCAGAAAAGTAAAGCGACCTGACTTAATGTCACACAAAATAGTAGAGGAGCAAGGAAGAGAACATGGTGTTCTCTAAATCTAGTATTCTTTCAACTCTATGGGTCAGAGCAAGCTTTTTTCTTTTTGACTTGACCATCTGACCTTTTCTCTTCCTGCACTTTATTCTTTGCATACACTCCTGCTCTTCTATCCACAATGGAACCTGAAAGTCAAATGCATGTAGATCTCCCACAAGCAGATAACAATGCACAATCCCAATCTTATATGAAGTGTTATCAGTAATAATAAACTGGAAAAGAATAAAGAGAGAAGCCTTTTTCTTGATCTCACTATCTGCTTACTGTTTCTCCCCCTTCCATTCATTCAACACTAGCATTCATTTCAGACAGATTCACTGAGACTCTATTCTGTGAATAAGAATGTGGTAGACCTACCTATGGGCAATCCCTGCCCTAGAGGAGCTTGAAATTCAGATAGAGAGAGGACTTCAAAACAAAAAAGGTAGGCTGGGATTGTAGCTCAGTGGTACAGTGCTTGCCTGGCATGTGTGAGGCACTGGGTTCAATTCTTAGCACCACATAAAAATGAATAAATAAAAATAAAGGTTCATCCACAACTAAAAAATACATATATTTAAAAAACAAAAAACAGGGCTGGGGATGTGGCTCAAGTGGTAGCGCACTCACCTGGCAGGGCTGGGGGTGTGGTTCAGTGGTGAGGCACCCCTGAGTTTAATTCCTGATACCAAAAAAATTTAAAAAACAAGAAAAGTTAGATAACAATGCATGAAGTAGGTATAAACTCAAGCCAAGCAGACTTTCTTGTGTGTGTGTGTGTGTGTGTGTGTGTGTGTGTGTGTGTGAGAGAGAGAGAGAGAGAGAGAGAGAGAGAGACAGACACTGGGTATTGAACCCAGGGAGTGAACTGTATCTCCAGCCCTTTTACTTTTTATTTTGAGGCAGGATATTTTTAATTTGCTTAGGGTCCAACAAATTTGCTGAGTCTGCCTTTGAACTTGCAATCCTCCTATCTCAGCCTTCCAAATCTCTGGGATTATAGTCACGTGCCACTGTGCCCAGTGTGCTGCATACTTTAGAGTTGTACACTGTACTGTATGATAGTGATACCTCAATTTTAAGAGTTCAGAAGTGCACTCCTATAATCCCAGCTACTCAGAAGGCTGAGGTAGGAGGAGAACAAGATCAAGGTCAGTCTTAGCAACTTAGTGAGGCCATGTGTCCAAATCAAAAATAAATAAATAAAAAGGGCTAGAGATATAGCTCAGTAGTAGAGTTCCCCTGGGTTCAGTACCTAGTACTGAAATAAACAAATGAATAATAGTTCTGAAAAGAGAGAAAACACAGAAGCTGAGATTGCCAGGAACAACTACATAGAGGAAGAAGCAGCATTTGAGTAGGGATATAAATATATCTAACCCTGTGGTTGTCAGCTCTGCTGCACTTGAGAATTATGAAGACAATTTTTTTTTAAATACTGAACTTAGGATACACCCCAGACAGACCAATATAATCAGAGCTCTGGAAGGTGATTCTTAAGATGTTGGGTTAGTCAGATTTTCATTGCTATAAAAAATGCCTGATAAAATCACTTAAAAGGAGAAAAGATTTATTTCAGTTCATGGTTTCAGAAGCTTTAGTCCTTTGTTGCTTGGCCTTGTCACTTTGGGCCTTTAGTGAGGCAAAACATCATGGCAGGGAGTGTGAGGTGGAGCAAAGCTGCTTACTTTAAGGCATCTGATTTCATCCCAGATCTGCTAACTCCAAATCCAGTAACCTAAACCCATACATATATGTATATGTATATATAAGGCATCTGGGAAGAAAAACATAAAAGAGAGGAAATGGCCAGTGAACCAATATACTTTTCTTTCTTTCTTTCTTTCTTTTTTTTTTTGAGAGGGGGTAATGGGGACTGAATCCAAGGGTGCTTAACCACTGAGCCACACCTTCAGCCCTTTATAAATACTTAGTTTTATTTTTTAAATTAAATTTACTTATTTATTTATTTTACAGTAGAATGCATTTTGATATATAGTACACAAATGGAGCACAACTTCTCATTCCTCTGGCCATATACGGTTCAGAGTCACACCACTAGTGTAATCATACATACGTATACGGTAATAATGTCTTTCTCTTTCTGTGTCCTTCCTATCACCGCAACCCCACCCTTCCCCTGACTCCCCTCTACACAAACCAAAGTTCCTTAATTCTTCCCTATCCTCCCACCCCACTATGGATGAGCATCAGCTTATCAGAGAAAACATTCAGCTTTTGGTTCTTTTGGATTGTCTTATTTCACTTAACATGGTATTCTCCAGTTCCATACATTCACCTGCAAATGCCATAATTTCAGGTCTTTAAGGCTGAGTAATATTCTGTTGTATATATATGTACCACATTTTCTTTACCCATTCATCTATTGAAGGACATCTAGTTTGGTTCCATAGTTTAGCTATTGTGAATTGAGCTGCTATAAACATTGATGTGGTTATGTCACTGTAGTATGCTGATTTTAAGTCCTCTGGGTATACAGACCAAGGAATAGGATAGCTGGGTCAAATGGTGGTTCCTTTCCAAGTTTTCTAAGGAATCTCCATACTGCTTTCCATAGTGGTTGCACCAATTTGCAGTGCCACCAGCAATGTATGAGTGTACCTTTTTCCCCACCTCCTCACCAACAGTTAGTATTGCTTGTATTCTTAATAATTGTCATTTTGATTGGAGTGAGATGAAATCTTAAAGTAGTTTTGATTCACATTTCTCTAATTACTAGAGATGATGAACATTTTTTCATATGTTTGTTGATCAATTGTGTTTCTTCTTCTGTAAAGTGTCTATTCAGTTCCTTAGCCCATTTATTGATTGGGTTATTTGTTTTTGAGACAGGTTCTCCCTAAGTTGCTTAGGGCCTCCTAAGTTGCTGAGACTGACCTTGAACTTTTGATCCTCCCTGGTTGATGGAATTACAGATTTGGGCCTCCAGGCCTGGCCCAATATACCCTTTAAGGACATGCCCCCAGTGAGCTACTTCCTTCTATTAGGCCCCACCTCCAAAAGATTTTATCACCCTCCAATAGCAACATAGGCTGGCAATCAAGCCTTTAGCACATGGCTTTTGGGGGATATTTAAGACCCAAATCATAACACATAAATATTTCTTAAAACCAAGATTGAAAGATACTATGTGTTTAGTCACTACAAAAGTATCTAGCACCATGTGACCAAAAGTTGTTGCATACAGTATCTCATTTAAGCCTCATGACAAAATAACCTTAGAGGTAATTATTGTTATTATGATACACATTTTACACATGAAAAAATGAAGCTCAGATCATACTGCTTGTAAATGCTGAAACTAGGATTTCATCCCAGATCTGCTAACTCCAAATCCAATAACCTAAACCCATACATATATTGCTTCTCAGTGGACCATGTCACTGAGAAAGTATAGGCAGAGGTTCTTGGTAGATTCACTAGCTGTCAATGAAGATATCAGTGCTTTTAATATTTTTCTTAGATTTTTAAAGAATCAGGGAATTGGGCATGACGGCACATGCCTTTAATCCCAACAACCTGGGAGGCCAAGGCAGGAGGATCATAAGGTTGAGGCCTGCTGGAGCAACTTAGCCAGACCCTATCTGAAAATAAAAAGGGCTACGGATATTGCTCAGTGGTAGATCCCCTCTGGGTTCAATCCCTAGTAACAACAACAACAACAACGACAACAACAACAACAAAACAGAGTCAGGGTCTTCCTCTATGTTTCCTAGGTTGGCCCTGAACTCCTGGGCTCAAGCTATCGTCCTGCCTTGCCTCTAGAGTAGTTGGGAATACAAGCGTGCACCACCATGGCCAGCTAATTTTATTTTATTTTAAATCAAGCATTAACTTACATAACTAAGAGGCATTATTAGTCTCTGGTGTACAGCTCCATGAGTTTGACAAACATATACTTCTGTACACCACTCAGATCTTCATGCCCACCTCCTAGTCAATCCCACCTCCGGAGGTTAGAGTTGGTCTGATTTCTATATCTATAGATTTATTTTGCCTTTTCTTGAATGCCATATAAATAGGATCATACAGCATGTACTGTATTATGTCTGACTAACTTTTCTCAACATTCTGTCTTTGAGGTTCCTCAGATTATTTTTTATGTCACAAAATGAATACTAAGAGTTTAGGACATGCTAAACCAATCAGACTCAGCACCTACCAAGGCTCAGGAATTTAATTGAGGGGCTGGGAATTACTGTTGCTGGGAAGTCCTTCTCTTCCACCTCTAGAGCTAGAGTTTCAGTTGTTCTCTCATAGCTGATATTAACGGGGTGGGGGGGCGGGCGGGGGGAGCTTTCATGTCACAGTCCCACAGAATTGTTCAAAGACTCTTAGAATACATCGACCTCACACAATCTAGGAAGCAACAGAATCCAGCTTTCCAGAGTAAGAGAAATGTGTGTGCTGCAGTGAGCTCAGCTTCTGGACTCCAGGAACACAGAAAGAATTCTGATCCTCTCAGTTGCAGAAAGATCTCCAAGACCACAATTAATATGTGTATAAGGGATGGGGGCTGGGCAAGAGGGGATCATTCCTGGTCCATGGTTTGGATGTGGTTTGTCCCCAAGGTTCACATGTTGAAGGTTTGGTCCTCAATGTGGTGATGTTGGGGGGTGACAGAACCTTTAAAAGGTGGGGAGCTTACTGGGAGGTTCTTAGATTATTGGAGGTCCTGCCCTTGGAAGGGTTTAAGGCAGTTCTACATGACTATAGAGCCCATTTGATATAATTATACAAGTATGGAATATATCTTATTCTAATTAGGACCCCAGTTCTTTTGTGACACTGAACTAGTTTCTAAGACCGGGCTATTATAAAAGGAGCAAGACCAGCCCCTTATATTCTCTCTTGTTTTCTCTTTGGTCATGTGGATCTCTTCTTCTCATATGAGCTCCTGCTTCATGTCATGGGGCCACATCCTTCACCATACTGTTGGACTTTCTGCATCCCAAACTATGCAGTAAAGATACCTCTTTTCTTTATAGAGTTAGAATAATTCATGTATTTCATTATAATAACAAAAATGAATTAATATTCCTGGTGCACCCCTACTTTTGTTCAATAAAGTTCTCATCCTCCCCAATCAAAACTGAGCTAAAAGCCCTGGATGATCGATCCCAAAACAATACCACATGGGCACAAATATTTCCCCTCTCCTTCCTCCCCCCTTCCATCCCAAGCTAATCTCAGACTCTCACCTTCATTTGCTTGATTATTATTATAAGATATTTCAAATTTCTAAGGTTTTAAAGTTCATTGCTGCAAACTAGCTCTCTTTCCATAGTAGAAACCATAAGTTTTTTTTTTTTTTTTTTTATTGGTACTGGGGATTGAACCCACAGGTGTTCTATCACTGAGCTACATAGCCAGCCCTTTTTGTTTGCTTGTTTTATTTTGAGACAGGTATTCAGTACATTGCTGAGGTTGACCTCAAACTTGTGACCCTCCTGCCTCAGCCTCCTGACTTCCTAGGATTATAGGCATTTGTCATCACACCCAGTTTTATAACCATTTTTAATGGGTTTAGTCATATTGATGCAGTTTTACTATTTTTATTCCTCTACATTTAGGTTCTTAAGCTTGAGGCAACATATAAACTTGAGATCCCACAATGTACAGAGTTCCTTAATCAGTTATGTTTCTTTGGGGTATAGCTTAGTAATAGAGCATGCACTTAGCATGTGCAGGGCCCTGGGTTCAATCCCTACCACCATAGAAAGAAAAAACAAAACAAATCCAAAACTGTTAGAAGTAGAAAACTACAACTCTTGCATACTAACTTCTAGCTCAATTTTACTTATTTATTCATTTATCTTATCTATTTATCTATTTATTTATTTTAGTCATAGATGAACACAATACCTTTATTTATTTATTTATTTATTTATTTATTTATTTTCATGTGGTGCTGAGAATCAAACCCAGTGCCTTAAATGTGGTAGGCAAGTGCTCTACCACTGAGTCACAACTCCAGCCCTTATTTATTTATTAATTTATTTTTAAGAGATGAGGTCTCTCTATGTTGCCCATGCTGGCCTTAAATTCCTGGGGTCACAGAATCCTCCTACCACAGCATCTAAAGTATCTGAGACTATAGGCATGTGTGTGCCATTATAATCCTGGCTTCATTTTAAAAGTTTTCTTTCTATAAGTTTGTCCTTTTGCATTTGAACTTTTATTTGTAAATTCTCCCATAGTCTTCAGATATGAAGCTAACTTTTCTCTTTGATTCCCTAGTATCTGGTGGAGTTTTTGTTTGTTTCATTATTTAGACCCCTAACTTCTTACCTACTTGATCCCCCTAACAGTAATTTTCACTTATTTTCCACTGTGCTACTTGAAAAGATATCTGACTCAGTAATTCAGAAATATACTATGTTAGGAGACAGAAACTATTCATATTATAATCTTGAGACCTTGACTTACATTCTTTTCCTTATATTTGGCAGAAAGGCACAAATCTTAACCTTTCCCTGCTTCACAACAATATGTCTAGGGCTGGGGTTGTGGCTCAGAGGTAGAGCACTCACCTGGCATGTGTGAGGCACTGGGTTCGATCCTCAGCACCACATAAAAATAAAATAAACATATTGTGTTCACTTATAACTAAAAAAATAAATATTAAAAAATAATGTGTCTGGAACAAATGAGATTATACACATAAGGTTCTTTGCAATCTTGCTGATTTGTTAAATTGAAAGATAATTGCCATCTTTAAATCTTTGTGTGTGTGTTATACTGGGGATTGAAGCCAGGAGTGCTCCACCACTAACCTACATCCTCAGCATTCTCCCTTTTTATTTTGACCCAGGGTCTCACTAAGTTACTGAAGCTGGCCTTGACCTTGAACATGTGATCTTCCTGTCTCAGCCTTCCAAGTCACTGGGATTATTACAGGCATCATAAATCTTAAGACAATAATGCTTTCAAAGAGAGACCATATGAAGAACATGTATCAGGTACATACTGAAAAAACAAAACCTTCAGTAGCAGCCCAGGAAAGATTTGTTTGGGGTAAACTAATTTTAAAGAGACACCAACATTATTAAACCATTTATTTATAATCTAGAATGTCCAAACCAAGTAAAAGAAAAAGCTTCATACCAACAAATTATTCCTCAAGCGTCCAAAGTTAAATCTTCCCTTAATTTCATTAATTGATTATCATTGGGGAAAGGCTTTCCTGGCATATAGTCCTAAGGTACCACTTACCGTTGTTATCAGAAATTCAATTTGGCATTATTTGGCTATTTAAACCATGAAGCAATCAAGCAGTTGTCTCTCTTCCAGGGGTTCCAAGAAAAGTCTGTGGTTAAATGTCATGGACTCAAGCAGAGCCAAAAACTTGCTGAGGCGTACTGGGCAAAGCAGAGAACTTTTCAGGACTCTCCCTGCCCTTGAAACAGCTGAAGAAAGCCTTGATGGAAAACAGTGTCAAGTACTTGGAAATACAGCAGTCTGCCTGATCTGTGGGAGATACATTCTAAGACCTGTACTGACCTCTATGTTTTTTTCCTATTCATACACACACAAATTTAATGCCTTTTCCATCTGAACTAGACACTTACTGCTCATTGAGATCATAACTTTTGCAGCATGAGGTGCAACAACAAAACTTATCAAATTTCTTTTTCCTTCTTCACATGTTCACAGAAGATTCATTCTTATCACAGACCTTAGCAACCTCAGCATACTTTTTTTATTTCCCTCAGCTAAATATTTTTCTTATTGAGAACTTTTACCTTTTCATGCAAAGTGAGCACTTTATGGCTTCTCATCATTATTTCCAAATTGCCAACATGACCACTCTTGTAACTTGGGGCTATTATTGAGAAATGTATGGATTACTTGAACTCAAGAGCTGTGGTACCAGAATAGTTCATCTGACAACTACTAAGTTACTAATGGGGTGTATAGCATATACACAGCAGATATGTTGTACAAGGGGATGATTCCAGGCAGGATAGAGAAGAATGGCATGAGATTTCATCATGTTGTTCAGAATGATACATGATTTAAAACATCAATTTTTTATTTCTAGAATTTTCCATGTAATATTTGCAAACTGAGTTTGATGATAGGTAAGTGATAAACAACAGAAATCAACATCCCAGATGAGGGGTGATTACTGTATATGAGGGGACTGGTCACCGGTGAGAATACCCAAGTTGAATTTGACTAGCTTGAACAAGTCACTCTTTGGGCCTCAGCCTTTTGTTTTGTTTTGTTTTTGGTACCAGGAATTGAACCTAGTGGCACTTAACCACTGAGAAACAAACCCAGCCTTTTAAAAATATTTTATTTAGAGACAGGGTCTTGCTGAATTGCTTAGGCCCTTGCTAAGTTGCTGAGGCTGGCTTTGAACTTGGGACCCTCCTGTCTCAGCTTCTCAAGGCTCTGGGATTACAGGCATGCCCCCACTGCACCTAGCTCATTATTCTTTCTTGAAAACCAGAGAATTTCAATCATTCACCTCTAAGTTCCCTCTAGCTTTAACATTCCTTCAAAACAACTAGGGAAGTTGATATGAAAGAACTGGCCTTAAAATTTGGGCTGCCATTTAGAACCCATGATTCCTAGCTCATTTATCTTTTTTCTGTCTAGACCATGATACAGTAATGAAGGAAGTGCTCCAGTGAACAGAGACATAAACTTATTCATTCCAGGATAAGGTAGTCACAGATGCATGGAAGATGGAAGACCCAGTATCTTCCTGAGGAAGACTCATTGCTACTGACTGTATTTTACATCTTTTGCTATTATTATCATTGTTTTCATTTTAATAAGCATGTATATATTATTGGTATGTTCCAAATAATATTGTATAAACAAGCATTTTATAGCTAAAATTTCACAGACTACATATATTTCAAGTATTGGGATGCATAAATGTACATCTTTGCTTTTACAGAGGTTGAATGTTGCAAGAAATGTTTTAAGTTCCTGATGCTGAAATTAACATAAAAGTAAATATGGCTCCTGGCATAGTGGCACACATCCATAATCCCAGTTATTTAGGAGGCTCAGGCAGGAGGATTGTAAATTCAAGGCCAATAGCAGCAATTTAGTAAGACCCTGTCTCAAAAAAGGGGGAGATGCAAGGATATAGCTCAGTGGTAGAATACCCTGGGTCTAATCCCCCTTATGAAAGAAAGAAAAAAGAAAAAAAATATTTTATTTCATGAATCAGCATTTGAATAACAAACTATATGAATAATTTGGGCCTGAAATCAGAGAGATATGAGACAAATTCTTGCCAATGATGAGATCTTGCAACACCAGGCAAGTAGCTTAACCTCTCAGAGCCTTTCCCTCATATGCTGTTCACAGTATCTTCTGTGCACTGTGGTTGTGAGGGTCAATGAGATAATATGTATGTAAAGTAGATAGCTCCTTGTCTGGCAAGTAGGTCACTCAATAACTGCTTACTTTAGGGGTTCTCCCACTTTGAATTTCAAACATTCATGTTTTAATCCAGAGGCAGAAATCAAATCTACCCCAAGTGGATCAAGTGGGTAAATTTCTGTCGTATACCCTTTCATATCTGTAGCCTCAGGTGGAACTGACATCCTGTCCTGCCACAACATAGCAGGAATGTTATTAGAAACCACATACTTTCCTGCAGGGAGAGGAAGATGAAAATTTAAAAAGAAACCCAAGCATCTGCTACATGTGCAAATGATTTTGAGATGTGGGCAAGCTGGCAGTTTGTAGTTGCTCTTTTCCTGAAGTGCAACGCTGTCAGAAATCAATATGCTGCAAACAGTTTGGGAAAGCTAGCTTGGAACCCCTGGAGGATTCTGAGAGTTGTTGGCCACATCCATTCCAGCTCTAGGCAAGTCCCCTATCCTCCCCCAGTACTGTGTGAAATGAGCATTCAGGTCACTATCTCCTCCTTGTTACATGTGAAGATAAAATTATCAGCCCCTCCCTGTGGTGGAGGCCAAAAACTTCAATTCATGATTCCAGCTTGGAGTCAGATTGGGGAAAGAAGGTAGATTTAATTTGACTTGAGATTTGTTAAGGCTTATTGATAATAGTATCTCTTTGTGGAGTGAGTTAAAGGTTGTCTCAGGGCCAGATGAATTTGTATCTCCTCTGAAAATTCTTTATTTTTTAAAAAATCATACCAGGGATTGAACCCAGGGGAACTTTACCACTGAGCCACATCCCCAGCTCTTTTTTGTGTATTATTTGGAGACAGGGTCTCGCTGAGTTGCTTAGGGCCTTGCTAAATTGTTGAGGCTTGCTTTGAATTTTGGATCCTCCTGCCTCAGCTTCCCAAGCTGCTGGGATTATGGGCATGCATACAATGCCTGGCTCTTCTGAGAATTCTGGAAGGGAAGCATAGCAGTAGTAATCAGCTTCCAAATTTATATTTGGATCTCAAACTTCACCCACTATTAATGATAAAAATAGTAACAGCTATCATTTATTAAGTAGTTATGTGCTCAATTATCTCAACCCTGGGAGGAAACTGGGGGTGGGGGGAGAGAGAGACAGAGAGAGAGAGAGAGAGAGAGAGAGAGACAGAGAGAGACAGAGAGAGACAGAGAGAGACAGAGAGAGATTGATTTGCTTACTGTCCACTGGAGGTAAGTTGAAGGGCAAGTTTCCAAGCCTGACTTGTCTAAATGTAGAGTCTGTCCAGCTGAACACATACTGCTCTGCCTCTTGCCCAGAATCTCATATGAATTGTGGCTCATTCCTGCAAGATGATTGGCTAGGTGTGGAAGATCTGATTGTAGATAGGGATGCAGTGTCTACTGTTGGGGATGAGAGCAAAGAAGTGAACAGGCCACAGAGGGTTCCAGACAAGGATCTTAGTCTCATTCTTTGAGTCATCTGAGCAGTTGGGCATACCTCCTCCTTTCATGAAAGATTGGATTTTTTACTTCCTACTTCAAATAAGGAAGTGCTTTTGCTCTTTGAAGGTCTCATTTGACATAGCAGGCATCTGCTTTTCAAAGCACTTGGGGATTGAATAGCTTCAGAGCAGTTATTTCTTGGATAGGGTTCTCTAGATATTGATGGATTTGCTTCTAAGAAAAAAGAGGCCAAAAAAAAAAAAAAAAAAGAGGAATTAAGAGACAGGAGTCACGATTTTGTTTGGATAGGCCCCAGCATGCTGATCACATGTATACAACATAGGTTCAAAAATGAATATTTTGTGCCGATTCTTTGTTCATCTCCATGCATTCTAGCCACTTTTCAGAGCCTCCTCCACTTTGAATTATTCTTTATAGCAGAGCTTTAACTTCAGGGCTACTTCCTGCCGCCTTCCTCCACCTCTTCTCTTCTTCAAGCCTCCATCTGTTCTTTCCTCCAGATTTCATTTCCAGATGCCCTCCTTCCCCTATAAAGGATACACAGCATGGCGTGTGTGTGACCCACACAGCTCGTGATATGCTATCAGTCCACATCACAATAATAGATTCCATTCCTTTCCATATTTGATATTTCCTTTAATCTTAGAACAGTTTGCAGAAACTCTATGTAGAGAAAGGTGCAATTTGTCACCAAAGACAGGTGAGTAATGAGCTTCGGTGACTGCATGAGACTCAGATGGAGTTTTCTGTTTTCCTTTGGAATGGGCCATCTTTGACAGGCTGTTGCCCTTGGCATTCCCTGGTTCTTCAGAGGTCATACAGCAAAATATTATATGAACTTGACCGTGTTCACAAAGAGTGAGGAATTCACTACCTGAACTTTTAAAAGAAAATAATATTGGGTAAAAGGTGTATGAAATTTCTCTGCAGCATTTCTTAGGACTGGCATGTGAGTCTACAATTATTTCAAAATAAAGAGTTTACATAACTTTCCTATGTATATATATGAATATATCACAGTGACTCTCACCATTGTGTATATCCACAAGAAATTCGTTTCAAAAAATAAGGGGAAGGAGCTGGACATGGTAGTGCACACTGGTAATCCCAGCAGCTCTGGGGGCTGAAGCAGGAGAATCATGAGTTCAAAGCCAGCCTCAGCAACTTAGCAAGGCCCTAAGCAACTTAGCAAGACCCTGTCTCTAAATAAAATCTATAAAAGGGCTTGGGATGTGACTTAGAAGTTGAGTACTTCTGGATTCACTCCCCAGTACCAAAAAATAAAAAATAAAAAAAAAAATAAGAGGAAGGAAACGTACTGGGATCTGAATAAGAACAAGATATATTCTGTGTTTTTATAATTATGCCAACATTGATTCTACTGTCATTTATAACAAAAAGCCAATACAAATAAATAAAATAGCTTACAGCAAATAGAAAATCATCATATATAAGATTTCTAAATGAAAGAGACCAATTCATAATTGAGTTCAAAAAGTAAAAGTCAGAATAACTCTGATTCTGAGTGCAAAAAACATATCCTAATGAATATTCAATTGTTTTAAATTAGAAGAAAGAAAGAAATTAATGAATTGGGAAAAATTAAGTGTCATGAAAAATATCTCATTCTTCCCTCTATTTTTTGTTTGGGTTCTTTCTTTCCTTCATTCTTTCTTTTCTATGCTAGGGATTAAACCCCTAGGGCCACATGCATGCTAGGCAAGTGTTCTACCACTGAGCTTTACCCTCTAACTCTGGCATTATTTGTTCTTTTTCCCCCTTAACTTAAATTTTTTCCTTTAGTTGGGTCCAAAGAAATCACTGAAGCTTATTTTAACTGAGCCACATCATCTGCTTGGGATTGGTGATGTGGACTCTACACAGAAGGGAGCTCCCTAAAATGTTTATTTTAGAAAAACATTTATCACCATTCTAGGGCCATTTGCATCCTCTGGGCTTTTCTCAACCCTGTTGGTCTCTTTTCCTTTTCCTGACACATCATCTAAATATTGGATTTCATCTTATTTTCTATAGGAGACAGACCAGGCTTGCCTGGAAAGTAAAACATCCCTGGAGAGATTAGACTCTGACTAATTCTCATTTCCAGTATCTAAAGGCAGTAGATTAGATTAAGAAATGAATAACATAATATTGTGCTCCAATTGCACTACATGAGCTCTTAATATATGACATTTTTAATGGAGGCCAGCCAAGGTGGTTCTTAGAAGCAGATGCTGAGTACTACATTGGTTGCAGGCCCTGCAAACATAGGAAGAAGACAAGAGGAAATGACTTAAATTTATAGCAGAAAAAAAGGCTTCTGGGTTTTCTTTTTGCTCTGAGATAAACATTCAAAGTCCTAAGTTTTACACTGAAGTGTGTCTTTGTGCAGGCTGGGTGGGGAGGGCAGATATGCTATTTTTATAGCTTGCACCTATGGTCAAGGAGCTTGGTATTTAGCAATAAGCAGGACAAGCCTGGGTCTTTACTTCATGTTTCTTTCTTATACTTTTCCAACATCTCTTACTGCTCCATCAGTCTTACTTATATCTTTTTTTTCTCTTCTTCATCCTGTCCCTTTCTATTTCTCCTTTCCTCCGGCCCAGAGAATTGCATTTACTTTTAAAAACAACCTATCTGGAATTGAACCCAGGAGCACTTAACCACTGAGACACATCCCCAGGCCTTTTCATTTTTTATTTTGAGGTTGGGCCTCACTAAGTTGCTTTGGGCCTCGCTAAATTGCTGAGGCTGGTCTCTAACTTGTGATCCTCCTGCCTCAGCCTTCCAAGTCACTGGGATTACAGGTATGCATCACTGTGCCCAGCTAGCCTACAAATATTTAAGCAATTCCACCTGACTTGCAAAGTTGGCATGTATTTTTGTTAGTCTCCCATCATTGGCCCCTGCTTCTCTGGATCTGGTCATCTCTCTGGAGTTAGATATCCTCAACACCTTGAAAGGCCCATAATTTTTCCAAGCATTCCAGAGTACATCTGAATCTTGCTACCTGTGGCAAGCAAAAGTAAGGTGGGGAAAATCACTTGCTATGCTAAGCAGGCTCCCTTGGCTGTTCTCCAACCCCACATAGAACTACAGTTACAAAAGGTGGCTA
Source organism: Callospermophilus lateralis (assembly GCF_048772815.1). NCBI lineage: Eukaryota > Metazoa > Chordata > Mammalia > Rodentia > Sciuridae > Callospermophilus > Callospermophilus lateralis. Next base: position 88,216,709 of record NC_135325.1, on the reverse strand, counting down.
TAAAATTTCCCTGCTTTCCATCCTCCTTATCATTCCCTTCAGCCAACATTCTTGCCTGTTTCTCTGGGCAGGTGAAAAAGCACATGCAGAAATGACTACTGCTTCTAGAACTGCTGTAACAACCAGTGAAAGCAACATTAGACGTCTGCAGAGGAAAAATGGCAGGGAGAGAATAGTGTCCTCTACCCATCACATCAGCACTACAAAAAAGCACAAGCAATCACTGGCCTCTCTTACAGAGTTCTTGTCCTATAATGATAAGTGAAATCAGAAGGAGAAAGGGAGAGCTTTTAGGGAATCAGAAGATAAGCTAGAGTTATGTTTTATAGATTTAATTCTTCCTCCAATCAAAAAGCAAGTGGAAACGGTGGCCTGAATCCCAGGTAAGCAGTTGCCAGAGTATGTGATGGAAAATGCAGTGCTGAGTGCCTGGAGATTCTTAATGGGAATTGTCTAAGTAGCACTATTGCATGACAGTTTGAGAGTAAGAGGCTTTGAAGAGAGATTTGTTGTTTCCTTTCTTTCATTTTGTTTCCTTTCCTATCCTTTCCACATTTTTATTTATTCATTGTTATTATCTTTTTTTAGACAGGGTCTTGCTATGTTGTCCAGGCTGGCCTCCAACTCCTGGGCTCAAGCAATTCCTCTTGCCTTAGCCTCCCAAGTAGCTGGAATTGCTGGCATATCCCAGGGGAGCCAGAAGAATAAGAGATATTTGGTTCAAATCCTGGTTCCCTCACTTACTAGTTCAACTCATGCCCTTCAATCCACCTCTTCTCACCTACTTACCCATTATGTCCTATCATGCCATTAATGCAATCCTAAGAAAACTTAATGCAAGGGTTGGGGCTGTAGCTCAGTGGTAGAGTGCCTACCCAGCATCAGCGAGGCACTGAGTTCCATACTCAGCACCACATAAAAATAAACAAACAAACAAATAAATAAAATGTATCATGTCAATCTACAACTAAAAATATTTTTTAAAATTATAAAAAAATTTAATGCAGTACCTAAAAAACTCAAGTGGAGCAAAAAATATACCACTTGTGGGAACTTTGGAATACATTGTATGTTTTTACAGTTTTACTGTTTTAAGAAAAACAATAAGTGACTGATTAGTGATAGTATTCATTAATGTTATGAATGCTAATTATATTGAAAGCTCTAGATTGTGATTTACAACCTCTTTTAATGCACCTGTGTCAATTTCATTGAAATATACATGATATTGAAAAGTTGGAACTTGATGGGTTAAGAACATGACTCCAGGATAGGAATATAGTTCAGTAGTAAAGCATTTGAAAGCCATGTACAAGGCCCTGGGTTCAATCCACAGAATGGCAAAAATTAAAAATAACCCCATGACCAAACAGTTCAGGAGGCTTAAGCAGGAGAATCACAAGTTCAAAGACAGCCTCAGCAACTTATCCAGGTCCTAAGCAACTTTTCCAGGTCCTAAGGAGACCCTGTCTCCAAATAAAAGAAAACAAACAAGGCTGGAGATTTGGCTCAGTGGTTAAGTGCCCCTGGGTACAATCCCTGGCACAAACAAAAAGAAAATAAAAAACAGACCAACAAACAAACAATAACAACAACAACAACAAACCCTCCTTGAATTTCCATCTCTCTCTTGCATCAAGACCTTCTTTTCTGTTACTATATCTAATATATTAAAAAATAAAACCTTCCATTTACCTCATCCCCTTCCAGCTTCTGTCCATTTCTTTTCCCTGTTATAGCAAAATTCCTTGAAAGAGATGTCTATACTCACTATTTCCAATTATTCTCCTCCCTTCCTTTCTTAAATTATCTTCAATCAAGCTTTTGTCTATTACTCCACCAAAATCACACCTCTTGAGGTCTCAAATGATTCTCCATGTTTTCAAATCAAATGGTCAGTTCTTAGTGTTCAGTCCTAATTTTGCTGGACATTTCAGCATCATTCTAAACATATTAACCACTCTCCTTCTTGAAATACTTTGTCCCCTTGTTAAAGATTTCCAAATTTATATGTGACCTTCAGATTTCTTCTCTCTATTCCAGAGGAATATATCCAACTGTCTACTCGGCATTTCCTCTTGGAGATCTAACAAGCATCTTTAATATAACACATTGGCTATGATTTGAATGCATGTGTTCCTCCAATATTTGTAGGTTGAAACCTAATTACCAAGGTGATGGTATTAGGGGTTGGGGCTTCTGGGAGGTCATGATGGTCTGATCATTTTCAATGAAATTAATAAGCTTATTTTAAAAAATCCTTCGGAGAGCTGCCTCTCCTAGCCCCTCCCCACTTTTTTTGTACCAGGGATTAAACCCAGGGGTGCTTAAATACTGAGCCAAATCCCCAGCCCCTTTTTATATTTTATTTAGGGACAAGGTTTCACTAAGTTGCTTTATGGCCTTGCTATATTGTTGAGGCTGGTTTTGAACTTGTGATCCTCCTGCATCAGCCTCCCAAGATACTGGGATTACAGGAATGCACCACCACGCTTGGCTCTCCCAGCCCTTTTCTGACCTTGTCATGCCCTCTACCACACACTTAGTGTACCATTTTGAAAGAACAGACCTGACCTTCAGTAGACATTGAACCTATTAATGCCTTGCTCTTTCCAGTCTCCAGAATTGTGAGAAATATAGTTATGTGCCACATAACAACCCTTTGGTCAAAGACAGACTACATATATGACAGTGGCAATATATGTAGCTAACTGAGGTATGTAGAACCCTCTACCTTCTAGGTTTGTGTAAGTACATTCTGTGATACTTGTGCAATTGAGAAATTGCCTAATAATGCATTTCTCTGAATATAACTCCACCATTTGGGGACTTACTACTGTAAATTAATTATTTACCAATTACTCAATTTCAGATATTCTGATGTAGCACACATAGACCAAGATAATTTTCACACAGAATCTTTGATTTGCCCTTCACCTGGTTCTCCTTTAAACATTTTCCATCTCTCCATGGTAGCCCTTATCCTTCTAGTTGCTGAAGTCAAAAATCTTAGAGTCATCTTTAACTTATTTTTTCTCTAATATTCCACAGTCAAGACATCTGCAAAACATGTCAAACTTTTTTAAAAAACATCATCAGAAATCTAGCAGGCCTCTCTGTACCCCACTACCAACCTGATTCAGGCCACTATCCTCTCTCACCTGCTTGTCTCATTGTTTCTGCCTTTAACCATTTAGTGTCTAGTCTTACTCAACACACCTGCTGGATTGAGCCATTTAAATTTAAGTTAGATCACATCATTTTTCACTGATAATTCTTCATGGCTCCCAGTTTTATTCAGAGTAAAGACCCATGTACATAAAATGACCTGTAAACTCCTAACTGATTTAGTCTCCCCACCATTCTATTTTCTCACTATTCTCCAGTCATTTTGGTCTCCTCAATTATCCCTTTATCATGCCACACATGTTCCCATGTTGCCATTGCACTAGCTGTTTGCCTAGAAAATGCTATCCCTGAATATCCATTTGGCTTCCTGCAGACTTCTCCCCAAATGTTCTCTCCTTAAAGAGTCCTTCTCTTGTCCTTATATACATTGACAACACTCCCTTTTCCCTATAACCACTTGTTTCCCTTGAGAAATATCACCATTTAGTATATTATAGTTTTATTTGATTGATGTCTATGTTCCCCCCCCCCCCCCCCGGAATGTAAATTTCTAGAGGTTTTATTCACTGCTCTGCTCACCAGTACTTAGAAGAGTGTCTGATATATAATATCCAATTAATATTTGCACAATTGATGAGTGAATGGATGAATGAATCTCTCTACCAAAACCTCTTCAAACAGTATCATACAGAACAAGCCCTCTATAATATTAGGCAAACTAGCTGAAAAGTCTATCTCATCCAGAAACAAAATGGATGCACCTCTTAATTAAAAAAAATGTATCAGAATAAATATTGATAGCTCTGTACCTGCTTTTTATACCTGACCCTCATACCTAGAAGAAGTGATATGAATCTTTAGTTTATAAATGAGGAAAATGATGAGGCTTAGAGAGTTAGAGAAACTTTCCTAATGCCATCCAGTCAATAAAGTTCATCTTTTTATTTGTTCATTCCTTCTGCAAATATTTATTTAGTACTTCCATCTGTCAGTCACAGTTCTAGATCCTGAAAAGACAGCAGTGAACAAGACACATGAGTTCCCTGTTTTTCCTGAATCTTAAATTGCACTGGAGTAAATGATCTTATAATCACAAGACTTAAGTGCTGGGACTGGGGTTGTGGCTCAGTGGTAGAGCACTTGCCTAGCATGTGTTAAGGCACTGGGTTTGATTCTCAGCACCACATAAAAGTAAGTAAATAAAATAAAGGTCCATCAACAACTAATAAAAAAGTGCTGTTTTATTGATTTGGTAGTAGATCAGATGATAGTCCCAGAAAACACACACACACACACACACACACACACACACACACACACAGAGTTTTTCTTTCTGGTACTAGAGATTAAATCCAAGGGTGGTCTACTTCTGAGACACTTCTCCAAGCCCTTAAATTTTTTATTTTGAGACAGGGTCATGCTAAATTTCCAAGGCTGGCATCTAACTTGTGATCCTCCTGTCCCACTCATTAGAGTTACTGGGATTACAGGTGTGAGCTACTGCACTAGGCAGAACATATATTAAAATGCTGATTCTAATCCAGGGTTTAGGCAAATTTTCTGCATTGCTGAAAAGCTCTAGATGCTACTGTTCTTAATATAAAATACACTGTCAAGGAAATAGTAACATGTACTTGGTCTCTGTCCTTTCATGTAACAAAGTCTAGATCAAAGGGTTACTTACAGCAAGTGGAGCAAATTAGAAGGCACCAAGACTTCAGATATCCTGACAAGTGTGTTAAACAGGGCTCTGGGAGCTTCAGAAGCAGCTGGTGTTGAGAGATTCAGATGAACAGGCAGCAAGTTCATAGCTCCTGGAGGAGAATTTCAATTGCTAAGGAAGCAGTGGGTGGGAGCAAGGACTGGAAAGAACAGGGCAGATTCCTGGTTATAGGGATTTCCAAGGCCTGAACAAAGACTCCAGAAAAAAAAAAGCCAGAATAGAACAAAGCTATGAGAGCCTGGACTTGCAATGAAGGATAACTCATCACCTTGGTATCATAGCTGGACTTGCCTTGAACCTGAGCATTGAACTAGAGGCCCTTAAATTCATCTTGCTGAAGTGCAGGATTGAATCTAGGGATGTAATGGAGCTCACTGGGCTTGTAGATTGGTGTCAAGTGTTTGGTTGGGGTAGGCTTTGAAAAGAGGAGAATTAGGGAGGTGTGGTGGTGGACAAAGAACCAAGCAGATTCCACAGTGTTCTTATCAGGAATTCTTGGAATTTGCAAAGGGCAGAAAGTTTGTTGGGCTTTGTTTTGACTGGCATGGTCTCAAAGGGGGAAATTTAACATTGATTATTGCCTAGTGATAGTGACAAAGTACTCCACTGATTTCTTTGTTGTGTGTCATGCTAAATAGCACTTGGATAAGAAGAATATTAAACTAATATTGGGAAGAAAGAGACGACAGAAATATCTGTTGAGAATACACAGATGGAGGAGATTGACAAAAAAGGATAAAGGAAATCTGCTATTTACAAATTATGCCCCCAGTGAGATAAGGAGAAATGTGGGAAGAATTCAAGGAAGCAATACCTAACACTGTAAATGTCAAATGTCACAATAGTGTGCTCCAAGCGAACTTCACAAAAAAAGGTCATTAAGCTCCAGGTTCCTACAAACTCACAGAACAGAGTGGCCCAGAGTGGTTGACACGTCTCTATCAGAATGAGCCAGAAAGGCAGTATGGCTCTGCTGACATGAAGTGTTGGTTAAGCATCTGACTTCTAGAGTCTGACAACCATGGATTTAAAATCCAGCTCTGAGCTGGGCGCAGTGGTGCATACCTGTAATCCCAGTGGCTCTGGAGGCAGAGACAGGAGGATGGTAAGTTCAAAACCAGCCTCAGCAACTTAGAGAGGCCTTAAGCAACTCAGCAAGACCCTGTCTCTAAATAAAATATAAAAAAGGGCTAAAGATGTGGCTCTGTAGATAAACCTCTCTGAGTTCAATCCTGGTACAAAAATCAAATCAAATCAAACCCAGCTCTGTCATTTAGCCTTTATAGGACTCAGTTTCCTCATGTGTAAATAGGGATGATGAGAAAATTGCCTATATCATAGAGCTGTGGTGAGAATTAAATTATTCATTGCATGCAATCTGACTGAACTGGGCTGGATACATTATTTGTTTATTTTACTTTGGTACCAGGGATTGAATCTAGGGGTGCTTAATCACTGAGCAACATCCCCAGCCCTTTTGATATTTTATTTAGAGACAGGGTCTCACTAAATGGCTTAGAGCCTTTCTAAAATGCTGAGGCTGGCTTTGAACTTATAATTCTCCTGCCTTAGCCTTCAAAACTGCTGGGATTACAGGTGTGCACCACAGTACCTGGCTGGATACAATGTTAATGTCAATAGATTGCTAACTGTTACTGTTGCTGCAACAAGGAAGAGTTGCAAGGGATGTGATTCCAATGCTCTCCTTTACTAGAAGAAAATTTGAGATTTAGAGAGAAGTAGGGGGTTGCTCCAGGTCACCCACAAACTCACAGCATATCTAAGAACAGAAACCAGGTCTCCTGAGCTCAATTCTCTTCCTACCACCATTAACTTTCTTTTTCACTTTCTTTTTTTTCTTATTCCTTCTCCTCCTCCTCTTTTTTTTTTTTTTTTTTTTTTTTTTTTTTTTTTTTGTACCAGGGATTAAACCCAGGCAAACTTAACCACTGAGCCATGTCCCCAGCCTTTTTATATTTTATTTAGAGACAGGGTCTTAATAAGTTGCTGAGGGCCTTGCTAAATTGCAGAGAATGGCCTTGAAGTTATGATCCTCCTTGCCTCCCAAATTGTTCATGGGAAATAGTGGAGGTAATGCAATAGCCAAGTTAAAAAATTGTCAAGCATGACAATTTTAAAGATGATGGGTGAAGGGAATTTTAAACTGTATTTAACTCTATTAAGCAAAAATCACTGTTAAACTGTCTCAGATTTTTTTCTTTGTCGTGTGTGTGTGTGTTTGTGTGTCTGTGTGTGTGCACGTGGGCACACTAGGTATTAAACCCAGAGCCTTGCACATACTAAGCACACATTCTACCACTTAGCTAAATGCCCAGCCCCAGTAAAACTGTCTTTTTTTCAGTGCTAGGTATGGATCCCAGGGCCTTGTGCATTCTAGGCAGGTGCTCTACCTCTGAACTACATCCCCAGCCCCTCTCAGAATTTTTCCTGAATTATTGAAACTTTGAATGCTGCAACACCTTCAGAAAGATGCTTTTGAAGTAAATTCAGCTACCTTCTATAATTACAAAATACTTCTGAAAAGAAACATAGCAGTTGCTTTTATAAAGATAGTTTATGTTCAATCACTAATTCAACAAAAAATATTTTATGTTGCTCAATGTATATATGTGTGCGTGTGTGTGTAATCACTACCCAGATTAAGACATGGAACATTTCCTTCATTCTTTATACTCCTCCTGGTCTCCACCCCCTATTTCAGAAAAAATATAATTCTGACTTATACTATCATCAGTTATTATTTTTATTCTATACCTCCTTTTAAATAAAATCAAGCACTTTGTATACTTTTGTATTTGCATATTTTTTGGTACTGAGGATTGAATCCATGTGTTTTCAACCACTGAGCCACATCCCCAGCCCTTTTTTATATATTTTATTTAGAGATAGGATCTCACTGAGTTTCTTAGGTCCTCACTAAGTTGCTGAAGCTGACTTTCAAATTGCAGTCCTCCTGCCTCAGCCTCCTAAGCTACTGGAATTATAGGTGTGCACCACCAAACCCTGTATCTGCCTTCTTTTGCTCAATTTTGTGTTTGTGAGATTCATCTACATTGGTATGTGTGGTATAAGAAGGGAATCTGTTCTAGGGAAACACTGATAGTAGAGATGGGAGACTGATTACATACAAAACTCCTAAGGATAAAGGAAGCCAGGTTTTTCACTGTTCAAAAGGGAGTTAAAATAAAGAAAGGTATAAAACAAGAAGGAACCTCATGGCACTGGACTGAATTTGGACAGACTTATATGAACTCAAAGCTATTTCCTGCCATAAAAAAATCACCACAAATCTGGTGGCTTAAAACAACACAGATATATTCCATTATGAATGTGGAAGTCAGAAGTCTAAAATTAAAGTGTCAATGGGACTGTGTTCCTTCTGGAAGCTCTAGAGGAAAATGTGTTTGCTTGCCTTTTCCAGATGCTACAGGCTGCCTGTGTGCCTTTGTTTGTGCTCTTCTTCCACTTCAAATTGATTCTCTGGTTGCATCATGACCTCTTTTTCTGAAGTCAAATCTCTTTACATCTCATTCTTCTAAGACACTTGAGATTACATTGGGCCTACTCAGGTAATCCAGGAAAATTTGTCCATCTCAAGATCCTTAAATCACATCTGCAAATTCCCTTTTACATTTTGAGAGAACATATTCCTAGTCTCTGGATATTAGGACATGGATTTTTTTGAGAGAGTTATTCAGCCTATCACTCATGGTATAAATATACATGTGGATAGGTATAGAATTAAATATGGAGGTAAATGTAAATGTGTATTTACACATATGTGTGTATGTATATGTATGAAATTACATTGGATTCTAAAAGCCATTCTGCAGTAAGACAATTAGGGTTCCTTCAGGAAATGACTGATTCCAAGGCTGTGGCAGAAAAAGTACAACATAAGTCTGGAACTTTTATTTTTAATTTTTTTTCTTTTCTTTGTTCTGGCTGTACTAGGGATGAACCAGGGACACTCTACCAGTGAGCTACATTTCTTTAAAGTTTGAGCCAAGGTCTTGCTAGATAACTGGAGCCTAGTACATTTCATTGTGCTTTTAAAAAGCAAGAATGGGGGCTGGGTCTATAGCTCAGTGGCAGAACACTTGCCTAGCATGTGTGAGGCATTGGGTTTCCTTAGCACTACATAAAAATGAAGCAAATAAAATAAAAGCATGCTGTCCATCTACAACTACAAAAAGAATTTTAAAGCAAGGATGGGGGCCAGATGTGGTGGTGCACATAATCCCAGTGACATGGGAGGCTAAGGCAGGAGAATTGCAGGTCCGAGGCCAGCATCAGCAACTTAGTAAGATCCTAAGCAACTTAGTGAGACCTTATCTCAAAATAAAATATAAAAAGGCCTAAGAATGTGTCTCAGTAGTTAAGTGCCCCTGGGTTTAATCCCCAGTACCAAGAAAATACACAAAAAAACAAAAACAGATGGGGTCATGTAAAAAAAAAAAAAAGTCAACTTGAAGGAACTTCCATTGGCCAATCTGGGACAGTTTGAGCATTAAAATAAATATTGAAAGTAACTATAATACATTGAAATAAGTAATAAACTGTGTCTGTATTGATAAAAGAAAATAAATGAGGAATAAGACAAATACACTGAAGGGAATTAATAGCAGATAAACATTGCAGAAGAAAACAATTAGCAAATTTGAAAACACAGTAACTGCTATTACTTATCTATTACTTGTAACAAATTAAACCCTAAATTTAGCCACTTAAAAGAGCACATTTATTATCTCAATGTCAGTGGATCAGAAATCTAAGTACAATTTAGCCAAGTCATCCAGTTCAGAGTTTCTCAGAAGCCTGCAAACAAGGTATTGGCTGGGCACTTGATCATGTCAAGGTTCAAGAGAGGTAGGATTCAAGTCCAAGTTCACTCACCAATTGTTAGAATTTCACTTTCTCACAGGCTGTTGGACTGAGAGCCTCAGTTCCTTGTTGGCTATTGGCCATGAGCCACCTTTAGTTTCTTGCCACATAATCCTCTCCATGTGGAATTTCATGGAATGTTAGCTGGCTTCATCAGAGTAAGCTAGTGCGAGAGCCAGGAAAAGTAGAAAGGAGGGCAATGCTACAATACATTATAACATAATACTAGAAGGGTCATCTTTCAGTTTTTCTGAATTCTGTTAGAGGCAAGTCACTGAGTCCAGCCTACCCTTAAGGGGGGAGGGTTACCCAAGGATGTGAGTACCAGGGATCATTAGGAGTCATATCAGAAGCTGCCTCATATAGTCTCAACTCTGGCCCCCAATGACTCATGTCCCTTCCACGTGCAAAGTATGTTCACCCACTCCTTAGTCTCCTTCATCTCCCATTATTATAGCATCAGCTCAATGTTTAGGAATCTTTTACTTTAAATGACATCCAGGAGCACTTAAGGCTCCTCAGATATACTTACTTACATGTGTCAACTAGTTCCTCTCAATTTGGAGATCTGTACAATTAAAGAGTCAGACTTGTCTGTCCTCACCACAAACTTCCCACAGATAAGGGTGCAACAGGCAGAATAGGATAATTGCTGTAGACCTCCTTGCACAAAATGGGTGGAAGTTGGACACAAAAGGGTCATTGGTCCATAACAATTCTGAAATACAGCCAAGAAAATGCTGGAAGTTCCTTAATTAGGTTTCAAGGACTGGGAATAATTTTTCATGGTGCTAGATTATACATCTGAACTTTGGGTTTCATTCTCTGATTCTTTTTCATAAAAGGTAGCACATGTCTGTAGACATGTAGTTTTCTCAGCCTATTTACTGACAATAGAATTGTGGACTAACTGCTTCCTTATTTTGTACCACTGGTGCCCCCTTAAGTCAAATATGCCAGTGTTTCTGCAGAGTTTTCTCAAAATATTTTTGCAGTTTCTATGATTTTTATTGGGGTTTACTACATTATACACACATGTACATGCACACGCGTGTACACACACACACACACACACACACACACACACACTATGAATCTTTAAAATAAACCCTACTCTATCTTGAAACTCTGCTAGCCCAGCTGAAAGAGAAAATGTCCTTAGGTTTCTAGAACCCCCAGTGTTCAATTAGAAGATCTGTAGAATTGAGCACAAATTCAATTGCTTTAGTAGGGTCCTTGGTGTTACTGAATAATGTCCTTATTTCTTTTTTTAATTTAAGTAATTTTTATCAATACTTTACAATTACACATAATATTGGGATTCATTGTGACATATACTTATATGCATATAATTTGGTCAATTTCCTTCCCTAGTACTTCCCCTTTTTCTCCCCTCCTCCCTCCCTTTGGTCCCCTTCCTCTACTTTACTGGTCTCCCTTCTAATTTTGTGAATAATCTCATTTCTTAGCAAAAGGTTGTTCAGTCATACACTCAGATATATCTGTAGGTCATTTTTCCTGAGAGTGCCAGGAAGCCATTTTTTTTATTGGAGCATCGTTTTCTCTCTGGAGAGGCTGAGAATCTTTAAAACCATTGATTTCTAGCTCCTTTTTGTTAAATAGTTTTCCCCTCAATTTATCTATCTTTTCTCATATTTCACTTAAAATAGCAGTAAGAAACCAAGTAGACTCTTCAAGACTGTGCTTGCAAATCTCTAGTTAGATCACTAAGTACATTAAATACATGCTTTGCTTTCCATGTGACCGCAAATGACAATGTCACTAAACTTTCTGTCACTATATAATAAGGATCCAACTTCTTCCAGTTTCTCTGTTTTGCCTCTCAAGGCAATTTGGGTTATTTTATTTTAGTTTTTGGTCCCAGGGATTGAACCCAGGGGTGTTCAACCACTGAGCCACAACCCCAGCCCGTTTTTTAAAAAATTTTGAGACAGGATCTCACTATGCTGCTTAGGGCCTTGCTAAGTTGCTGAGGCTGGCTTTGAATTTGTGATCCTCTTGCTTCAGCCTCCCAAGTCCCTGGGATTACAAGTGTGCACCACTGTGCCTGACTATTACAGTTATTTTAACATGCTTCTCAAAAATTTCAAGTTTTTATTCACTGTCACTTTCCAAAGCCACTTGCACATTTTTATGAATTTGTTAAATAGTGCTTCACTCCCCAATACCTAAATATGTATGAGTTACCTATCACTGCATAACAAATTAGCTGTAAATTTAGAAGCTTGAAACAGTAATATTTACAATTTCAGTTTCTCTACATCAGGAATCCAGATGCAAGTTATCCAGATTCTCTCTTTCATGGTCTCTCACAGGCTACAGTCATCTCAAGGTTTGACCTGGCAAGGATTGGCTCCAAAGTTCATGCTTATGGTTGGCAGGATATAATTCCTCACAAGTTATTGGATTGATGATCTGAGGTCATCACTGGCTGTTCATCAGAGACCACCTTCAGCTGTTTACCACATAAACCTCCCCATTGAGAACCACACAACATGGCAGCTTGCTCCATCAGACATACATAAAAGAAGAGTCAGAAATAGTGTGGGCAAGACATAGTATATGGCCTTTTATAACCTAATCTTAGAAAAGACATCCCATCACTTTTGCCTTCTTTTATTAATCAAAAGAAAGCCACTTGATACATATCATACTCAAAAGGATGTGATTACACAAGAACGTGAAACCAGGAGGTGAGGATCATTGAAAGTCATTTTCAAAGCTGTTCACCACAGCAATAGAAACAACTTAGAGTGAAACACAAAAAGATAGTTTATAAAAATAATAACATTAGTGAGCTGTGAGACAACTTATGTGTGTAATTGGAAGCCCAAAGGAAAGAAAAGGTAGAGAGAGAAAAATATATTTGAAGAAATAATTGTCTCAAATTTGATTGAAACTATAAATCTACAAATACAAAAAGTTCACTTAATTTCAAGCACAAGAAAGATTAAAGATAACCATGCCAAACAATCATAATCAACTTGCTCAAAACTGGTGAAACATAGAAAATTTCAGACATAGATAAAGGACATGGGCTCTTTCTGTTCTCCATCATGGAACAGGATCAAGGCAAAAATGAGAACCCCATGTGGGAACTTTGCACCTGCAAGCTCTGCCTCAATATCTGTGTGGGGGGAGAGTGGAGAAAGACTGACCTGGGCTGCCAAGGTATTGGAGCAACTCCCCAGCCAGATTCCTGTGTTTTTTTAAAATTTAGATATGCTGTCAATCCTTTGACATCAGAAGGAATGAAAAGATTGCTATTCACTGCACAGTTTGTGGAGCCAAAGCTGAAGAAATATTGGAGAAAGGTCTAAATGTACAGGAGTATGAATTAAGGAAAACTAATTTCTCAGATATTGGCAACTTTGGTTTTGGGACCTAGGAACACATTGATCTGGGCATCAAATATGATCCAAGCATTGGGATCTATGACCTGGACTTCTATGTGGTGCTGGGTAGGCTGGGTTTTAGCACTGCAGACAAGAAGCTCAGGACCGGCTGCAATGGAGCCAAACACAGAATCAGCAAAGAGGAGGACATGCGCTGGCTCCAGCAGAACTATGATGGGATCATTGTTCCTGGAAAATAAATTACTGTCTATCCAAAAGCCCAATAAAACATTTTCAGTGAAATGTTTAAAAAGGGAAGGAAATAAAGAAAAAGAAAGAAAAAAGAAAAAGAAAAAGACATGGTCTGTAATAGAAAAATAAGGATGTCGGGTGTGGCACACGACTGTCATCCCAGCAGCTCCAGAGGTTGAGACAGGAGGATCCTGAGTTCAAAGCCAGACTTAGCAACAGCGAGGCTCTAAGCAACTCAGTGAGACCCTGTCTCTAAATAAAATACAAAATAAGGCTGGGGATGTGACTCAGTGATTGAGTGCCCCTGAGTTCAATCCCTGGTACCCTCCCCCAAAGAAAAGAAAAAGAAAAAGAAGGATGACAACAGAGTTTTCATGAGAGACAATACAAATGAGAAGACACTGAAGCAATGTATTTAAAACATTCAAAAATATCAACTTAGAATTCTATACCAAGTGAAATTATCTTTCAAAGAGTACAGAAATGGGACCAAGGGGGAGGGAGGAGAAACTGGAAATGGGAGGAACTAATAACAAAATTGACCAGATTACTCTATGCACATATATGACAGTGAATTCCACCTTCATGCATATGTATACAGCACCAATTTAAAAAAAAAACAAATAGAAGGAAGACCAACAGAGTAGAGGAAGGGGATCAGGGGGAGGGAGGAGGGAAAGTGGAATTACTGAAGATTGAAATGGACCAAATTATAATACATGTATGCATGATTACACCAAAATGAACCATATATAAATGAGAATCTGGACTATTAACCCCACACAGCAGTAGTAACACAGCAGTAGAACACAGTTCTTCACTTTCTGAAAGAAGTAGGTTAAACAGAAGTTTAAATAATATCTAGTTTCAGAACAGTATGTCTGAAATATCCAAATTTCAATAAAAATAACTTCTTATACCAGGGCTAGGAAGATCTCAACTTGAATATAAAAAAAAATCAATCAGTAGTTTCTAACACAACATTGTCATCAGATATGTCAGAATTATATGACAATGGTTTTGGAACATTCATCATAAAAATCCTTCAATAAGCAATTACAAAAATGACTGCAGTCAATGTAAAAAAACAAGTCTCGGAAAAGAAACAGAAGATATATAGAAGATCCAAATGAAACTTTAGAACAAAATTATAAAAAACAAAAACGAAAAAAACCTCAGTGGATGGGCTCAATAGCAGAATGGATGGGATAGAACTATCAGTGAACAGAAAGCTAGAACAACACAATTTACCAAGTCTGAACAATAGAGAAAAAATATACTGGGAAAAAAAATGAACAGAGTCTCAGTAACTAATAACAGAACTTCAAAATACATGAAGTAAAAGCTGGTGAAATTTCAAAGAGAAATAGGCATTCTACAAGTCTAATTGGATATTTCAATAACTTCTCTCAATAACTCATAGAATAAGTAGACAGAAAATCAATAAGGTCATAGTTTAAATCAATAACACCATCAATCAACTGAATTTAATTGACATTTATAGAATGTTTCATCCAACAAAAACACAATGCATATCCTTTTCAAGGGAACTTGAAATGTTTACCAAAATAGACTATACTCTGGGACATAAAATAATTCTCAGTAATTTAAAAAGAGTCAAGTCATAAAAAGTGTGTTCTCTGGCTGCTGTGAAATTAATTTAGACATTAATAACAGAAAGATATCTAGAAGTTCTCCACATTCTTGAAAATTGAATGAAATCTTTTAAATGACCAATGGGTTAGAGAAGAAATCAAAGGTAAATTGGTAAGCATTTTGAACAGTATGAAAATGAAAATGAAACATATTAAAATATGTGGGATATTGTCAAAGCAGTATTAAGGAGAAATTTAGAACACTCAATTGGTATTAAAAAAGAAGTATCAAATGATTTGGAGATTATTCCTTAAGAAGCTAGAAGAGACTCTGAAAACTAAAGTCAACAGAAGAAATGAAATACTAAAGATTGATCCAGAAAAAAATGAAGTAGAAAATAGATAATAAATGTAGACAATTAATGAAATCAAAAGCTGGTATTTTGAGAGGATTAAAAAAAATCAATAAACCTCTAGCCAGACTTATCAGGAAAAGAAAACAAATTACTAGTTCATGAGAAAAGTGACATCAATATAGATATTAAAATGAAAACAGAGGAATATTATAAACAATGTATTCCTTAATAGTTAACACCTTAGAGGGAATGAATAAATACTTTAAAAGACAATCTAGGGCTGTGGTTGTAGCTCAGTGGTAGAGCACTTGCCTAGGGTGTGTAAGGCCCTGGGTTCAATTCTCAGCACCACATATAAATAAAATAAATTAAATAAAGATCCATCAACACTAAAAAAGTATTTAAACACAAATACAATCTATGGGCCAGGCATGGTGGCACATTCCTGCAGTCCCAGCTACTTGGGAGACAAGAGGATAGAATGTTTGAGGCTAACTTAGTGAGACCTTGTCTCGATTTTTTTTTTTTTAAGAATTTAATCCCCAGTACCAGGGGAAGAAAAAGGAAAAGACAATTTATAAAAGCACCTCAAGAAGAAACAGATAACCTGAATAGCACTATATTTATTATAGAAACCAAATTTGTAGTAAAAACCCTTCCCCCAAGGGAACTCCAGGTCCAGCAAACTCCAGAATTTGTAGCAATTCTACTCAAACCCTCCAAGAAAATTGAAGAGGGAAGAATCCTTTCCAACTCATTCTGTGAGAACAGCATTATTCAAATCAGACAAAGCTGGTACAAGAAAACTAGAGGCTGATATTCCTCATGAACTTAGATACAAAGACTCTAAAGAAAAAATTTTTACCAAATTGAATCCTAAACTATGAAGAAAAAAGACAATACACCATAGCCAACTTGGGTTTATATTAGGAATATAAGATTTTAATATTTGAAAATCAATGTAATTCACCATATTAACAAAGGTAAAAAAAACTATATGATCATCTCAGAAGATGCAGAAAACAGTCTAGCATCTAATACTGATAAAGAGTCAAAATTAACCAAGAACAGAAGGGAATTTCCTCATTTTGTTAAAAGGCATATCTATAATAAAACCTATTATTTTTTAATATTTATTTTTTAGTTGTAGTTGTCAATACCTTTATTTTATTTATTTCTATGTGATGCTGAAGATCAAACCCAGGGCCTCACACTTGCTAGGTAAGCGCTCTACTGCTGAGCCAAAACACCAGCCCCCAATAAAACTTATTGTTTATGTGAAATATTGAATGCTGTCCACTTAAGATGAGGAGAAAAACAAATATGTCCACTCTCACCACTTGTCTCCCATGTTGTACTAGAATTTCTAGCCAGGGCAATTAGCTAAGAAAATAAAGAAAAATTAAAACTGTATCTAATCATAGGTTACATGAAAATCTATGTAGAAAATCTAATGAAATCTACAAAACAGCTACTAAATTAATAAGTGAATTTTGCAAATTTGAAGGATACAAGATCTATATAAAAAATAAATTGGGGGCTGGGATTGTGGCTCAGTGGTAGAGCGCTTGCTTAGCACACATGAAGCACTGTGTTCAATCCTTAGCACTGCTTAAAAATAGATAAAATAAAGGTATTGTGTCCACCTATAACTAAAAACATGTTTTAAAAAATCAATTGAATTTCTATATATTAGTATTCAACAATTAGAAATTTAAAATTTAAATATACCTTTTATAATAAATCAAAAATATGAGGTACTAAGCAACGAATCTGACAGAAGGTGTGCAGGCTGTGTACTGAAAACTGTAGAACATTATTTTTAAAAGTAATTAAAATGCTCTAAATAAATTATAATTATACCATGTTGATGGATTAGAAGGTTTGTGTTGTTAAGAAGTCAATTGTCTCCAAATTTCTTCAAAATTCAACATAATTCCAATAGAAAAATTTCAAAAATCTTTCTAATGGAATTTGATAATCTGATTCCAAAAATCATATGGACATGCAAAGGATCTAGAATAGACATAACAACTTTGAAAAGAACAAAGGAGAATGAGTAGAAGGGAGAAGAGTAAAAGAATAGTACCTGATATAGATATCTTTTATTTTTTTTCTTATCTGATTTTAAGACTTGTTATAAAAGCTACAGGAATCAAGACAGACTGGCATAAAGATAAATAGATCAATGAAACAAAATAAAGGGAGCAGATATAGACATATATATATATATATATATATATATATATATATATATATATATATATACAACTGATTTAAAAAAATTTAGTTGTAGGTGGACACAATACTTTATTTTATTTATTTATATGTGGTACTGAGGTTCAAACCCAGTGCCTCACACATGCTAGGTGAGCACTCCACCACTGAGTCACCACCCCAGCCCCTGTACAACTGATTTTTGACAGTGTGAAACGGCAATTCAGTAGCAAAAGGGAAGTCTTTCCAACAAATGGTGCTGGAAAAATTAGATATTCAAATAAATAAAAATGAACTTTGATCTATATCCCTGTTTGCAAATAAAAATTAACACAAAATGGATCATACATCTAAATAAAAAATCTAAAACTGGAAGTTTGAAGACAACATAGGGTTTGGCAAGGATTTCTTAGATATGACACCAGAAGCATGATTCATAATAGAATACATTGACAAATTTGTTTCCACCAAAACTGAAAACCTGTTCTTCTACAGACACTGTTGAAAGATTGAAAGAGCAACACACACCTGCAGAGAAAATATTTTCAAATTATATATCTGATCAAGCACTTGTGTCTAGAGTGTATGGAACCTTCCAATCTTGGCAATAAGAAAATAAATAAACCAGTTTTTAAAATGGGGGGGATAATTTGAACAGACATATTACCAAAGAAGTTATACATGAGAGATGCTTAACATCATTAGTCACTAAGAGAATGCAAATTGAAATTACAATGACATCATTTTTCAAATATTATAATGTCTAAAATTAAAGAAACTGATCATACGAAGTATTGGTGAAGATGTGCAGAAGATGGAAGATCTATACATTGTTGGTGAACTAATTTGGAAAACAGTCCAGCAGTTTTTCCCACACTTTAACATATATTTACCATATGATTCAGCCATTTCACTCTGAAGTATTTATCCATAACAGACACACATCCATATGAAGATGATAAACAAAGGTTTATGAATTTTATTTGCAACATGTAAAAGCTGGTAACGCCTGCATTAGTTAGGGTTCAATCACAGAAACAGATCTAGTAGGTAACACATATTAGGGGATTTATTAAAAGGAATTGACTGAACGGGCAAATTCAAAATCCATAGGATAGGACATCCACTGGGGTAAGCTGGACCTCTGGCTATGAACTGAAGTTGCAGTCCACAGGTGAAATTTTGTTTTCTTCAGGATAGGCTCAGTTCCACCTTTAAGGTCTTTCAACTGATTGAATCAGACCCACCCAGATGACGTAGGATAATGTCTTTACCTAAAGTCAACTGATTGCAAACATTAATCATATCAAAAAATACTTTCATGAGGTTTCTGTTTAATTGAATAATTGAGGATATCAACTCACCACAATGCAAATATCCATCAACAGGTGAATGGATAGAGAAATTGTGTTATATCCATATGATGAAATACAATGTCATCAACAAAAATCATGAACGATTGATATATGTAACAACCAGGATGAATCTCAATATAATTATGCCACAGAGTTGATACTATATGATTCCATTTATGTGAAATGCTAGGAAAGCCAATTCATCTATAGTGTCAGAAAGAAGATCAATGGTTGCCTGAGGATAGGGGAAAGATAGAAGTCAGAGTGGGCAGAGGCAAGATTTGTAGAGAATTGTGTGTGTGTGTGTGTGGGGGGGGTGTTTGGTATGATTCTTATTTTGATTGTGTTGATGCTTTCACAGGTATATACATGGCAAAACTTACCAAACTTTCTGTGAAGTTGTGTCAATTATACCTCAAAGCTATTATAAATTAAAACAAAAAGCTGATCTGACAGCTGCAAAATGAAAATTATGACACAATAGTATGCCATCACCTACAGTTTGAAAAACACGGTAGGAGGTTATAAAGACCATTGTCTACTTTTTGATTTATTAGCTTGCTGTCTACCACCCATCTTCTTTCTATTTGAGGGTTATCTTTAAGACATTAAATATTAGTGAGACACAGTACCCAGCCTCAAAAACAGAAGTGGAAGGAGAGCTGTGCCCTTAAAAGAAAGATGCATGCCTCTCACTGCCTATTGCTTCCCCTTTCTCCAGGTTGAAACACTGACAATTTGGGAAGCAATAAGATCTTATCCAACCTCCATACTAGCCCTGGATCACTGAGTGAAAAATTAACTTCTGTCTCATTTAATAGTTTGGACTCTCTTATTAGAACAGTTGAGTATAATTAACAAATAGGCAAATAGTAGGAAGATTACTCCAGAAGAATAGCTACTTCAGAGGTTTTGCTATGAATGTTTAGAGAGAGAAAGGCCCTTATCAGCTATTTAGTCCAAGGTCCTCATTTCAAATGAGACCCCAGGAGGAAAAAAGGATCTGTCCAAGGCTGTACACTTAACTGGGCTTAAGGATTCTTACTCTGTTGCTACCCAGGGAGGATACTCTCTTCATTTATGTACTTAGCATTATTAGAGGCCAACAATAAATGACTTTTATAAAATTATTGAACTCAACTTGTTATTGTTTCCAGATGAGTCATTTTTGCTGTTGTTGCTTGTTTTTGGCACTGGGGATTGAACCCAGGGACATTTAACCACTGAGCCACATTCACAGCCCTTTCAATATTTTATTTAGAGACAGGCTCTTGCCAAGCTGCTTAGGGCCTCACTAAATTGCTGAGGCTGGCCTTGAATTTGTGCTCCTCCTGCTTCAGCCTCTGGAGCTGCTGGGATTACAGGCATGTGCTATCGTGCCGGCTCAGAGGGGCCAGTTTCTAAAAGCAGGTCCATGGCAGCCAGAATACTGTTGAACTGCAGTGGTTAATATTTTGACAAGAAATCATATTGTGAAGTGACTAATTACACTATAAAATACTGGCACCCAATTTGTTTAATAATAAGGATGTTTTAAATGCAATTTTTCTGTGACTCAGCATAAGTTTTCAGCCAAATATCCGGCAGTGACTTTGTAATAGTAGGGAGTTCTAGAACTTGGTTGAAGTAAACACTGAGTTGGCGAGACTGGCACTTGTATGATAGGCATTCAGTGCATACATCAAGCATCTATTACATGGAAATAATGTTTTGAATTAACTCATTTTTATAACAGAGCACCAACCCAAATCAACATCATTATCCAAAAGGTAAAAGCTCAGGTAAGCAGAGGAGCCAGATTACTTTCAGCAATCAGGAATGAATGAGAAAGATACTATACTGGGACAGAGAAAGATGATTTGAAAGAAGAAAAGAATTATTATAAAAAGATGCTACAAACCACATGCGGTGGTGCACCCCTGTAATCCCAGTGGCTTGGGAGGCTTGAGGCAGGAGGATCATGAGTTCAAAGCCCTAAGCAACTCAGCAAGACCTGTCTTTAAATAAAATATAAAAAAGGCTGGGGATGTGGTTCAGTGGTTAAGCACTTTAACCGGGTTTGTTTTTTGGTACCAAAACAAAACAAAATAAATACAATGCTACAGAGCTAGAGATACTCTGCATTCTTTCACAGTAGTGAAAACTCCTCATCTTATCATTTTGTATTGTGTAGTCTATAGTTAGTTGTAATAGGACTTAGTAGTCCTATTTACGATTTTAGAAGGGTACAGCAACAGCTCAGCTTAGTTTATAGCCTTTGAAATGAATAAAGCTAGATTTGAACCCAATTTCTGACACTAAATAGTCTTTTTCCCTTCATTTCTCCAAGTCTCAATTTAGTTTATCACTGCAATACAGATAATATCTCCTGCCTCACTTGGTAACTGCAAGGATTAAACCTGCAAAAATATGCCCTAGTCACTTAATGCAGTGCCTAACATATAGTTAGTAATCAGTAAATATGTGTTGCCATTATTATTGTGTTTATATGTGCCTACATCATTGGAGCCTATTTGAACAGAAGTAGCTGGAACTACCAAACAAAGGTTCTTCCCAGTAAGGGCAGCATAACAGGTTTGCCCAATGAATTTGAAGAATATGTAGATTTTGGGTCCCCATTGCCAGTTTGAAAATGATGAAACATTTTTAAACAAAATTTCCAGGTGATTCTAATAGATTTGATCCAAGGATTATACTTCGAGAAAGACTGGACTAGGACCCTAGAATGTATACATAAGGCCTGGGGAAAAGCTGTCAGAGGATTTTAATAATCCAGCAGTTTCAGCTAAATCCTCTGAGAGTGACAAAAATCCTAGTTCATTCTCTTGCTTGGAAATGGGGATGGCAGGTGAAAGGCTCCTAGCCTTGGAGTTTTTCAGTTCTATTAGGCTATGCATGTTTGAGAGTTAAAGAAAAAAAATTACAATTTAATTTCCTTCAGCTGCTTTTACCTGCTACTTTCTGAAAGCTCTTTCTCTCTTCCCCTCTCTCAGGAGACAAATGATTGCTGACCAGACAAAGATGAGGCTGTTATGGCTATGGCTGATTAAGCTGTTAAGTGAGGAGCACTCCACTTAACAATTGTCTTTTTCTCATCAAAATTAGAACTGTAGAGTGGCTGATAATGGGATAAAGAAGGTACTTCCTCAGGCTCCCTTGATGTCTATCCAGAACTCTCCAACTAGGATATTTGTTCCTCTTAAGCTGAGATCAGAAATAGAGGCAATAGAGAAACCATCCCTCATCTTTTCATAAGACCCCATGGAATGATTAAATTGGTCAAAAATAAAAACAAAACAAATGCAACAACAAAAAAGCATTTCCCCTTTATTTGGCTAAGACAGTGAAATAAGATTGAAGTTATTCCAAAAGGTCTATAAAGACTTAAGATTTGGCTGGGTGCAGTGGTGCATGCCTGTAATCCCAGTAGTTCAGGAGGCTGAGGCAGGAGGACCGTGGGTTCAAGGCCAGCCTCAGCAATGTCAAGGTGCTAAACAACTGAGTGAGACCCTGTCTCTAAATAAAATACAAAATAGGCCTGGGGGTGGGGCTCAGTGGTTGAGTACCCTTGGGTTCAATCCCCAGTACCAAAAGATTTAAGATTTGATAAGGATAGTTTAGACTTCATTCTACCTTACCTTCATGATGAACAAAATGACAGAGACAGCCAGCTTCTCATACAGATGATGACTGAAAAAATGTTAGTAAAGAGATTCTGGGAGGGTGGACTTTGAATTGTCACTTATTCCTTCTTCAAGTTCCTGATTTGCTCAAGGAGTCTTTTTTTGACATTATGAAATGGATCTACAGAATAAGAACAGGGCCTCTATGGGGATTTACCAAACCCAAATCATCTGCCTTAGGAGTTTGGTCTTCAGTAACAAGTCACTAGTGACACCTTCCCTTCTCCAAGAGGCCCATTAAAGAAGCTGCACAGAGACCCAAAGGTTTTGTTTTTCTCCGAATCTATAGTAAATTAGATACAGAGGGAATCACAGACCTTTCTCCATTCTGTGGAAAGAAGGCAAGGGCTGACAATGTTTACAGAGCAGTTTTTCTGTTTAATTCTGCTATTTTATAAAACTCTACCATTCCATGACTATAGATATCTGGTATTTAGCACAGGCTACATTGCATTAGCCTTCCAACGTATGCCCTTATCTGTCCCAGCCAGAGACCATAGTATGCTGCACAGGGTACTGTACATTTGATGATGATAATCACAGGCAGCAGAACAGTGGCCTATGAGTAAGGAGACCTGGGTTCCAGTTTAGCTCTGTTAAACATGTTGTGTAACCTTCAGCAAAATCCCTTATCACGTCTGAGAATAAATTACCTCATTGATAAAACAAGGAAGTTTACTTAGTTTTTTAGATACTAGGGACTGAACAAACCCAGGACCTTGTATGGGCTAGGCAAGTGCTCTACAACTAAGCTACAAACTCAGCCCTTTCTTTTTAAGTTTTATTTGGATAGGGTCTTGCTTAAATTGCTGACACTGGCCTTGATTTTGTAATCCTCCTGCCTCAGCCTCCTGAGTAGCTTGGATTACAGGTGTGCTAAGGTAGAAGCTTTCTAAGGGCCTCTCCACACCTGTCACTCTATAAATCTTCATATAAAGTTTTAATTAGGTGTACATTTGCTCTATTACATCAGCATCCCCAAAGCCAGTGGTTCCTAAATTGTAGTGTGCAACAGAATTAACTAGGGAAGCAACTCCCATTTGGAAATTTATCCTATAGCTGCAAAATGATGTGTGTACAAAATAATTCATTATGTGAATTTGTTGTATTGCTGAAATATTGGAGCTACCCATGTATCCATCTGTGATTAAAGTAACTGGTTCAATAAAGTCTGGTTAAATCATATAATTAAATGCTAAACAGCTATGAAACTAGCAAAAATTTGTGACAGATAAAGACATTTATATATTATTATTATTGTTATTATTAGTAGTACTGGGGATTAAAACCAGGGGTGCTTAACAACATCCCCATCTCTTTTTTATTTTGTTTTTTTTTTTTTTGAGACAGGTTCTCACCAAGTTACTCAGGGCCTTGCTAAGTTGCCAAGACTTGCCTCAAATTTGCAATCCTCTTGCCTCGGCCTCCCAGGTTTCTGGGATTACAGGTGCATGACACTGCACATGGAAGGTAGAGACCTTTAAGTTACATTATTTTTAAAGGTACAGAACAGTGTGTAAAATATGTTAATTTGGGGGAGTGATCTATATATGAAATTATGTTACATAATCTATAAGTATATATAAATTATGTTATATGATTATATGTACATAATAATATAGATTGTATGTTATAATCTATATTATAAATCAAATATACATATACACATATATACACACACATATATATAATCTACATTTACTGGTATCTGGTAAAAAACTCTGAAAGGATTCATGATGAATAATTAACAGTGGTTACCTGAATTTTTATGCACCTGAGGACAGGGATTGGTGAAGGTTTCATGCTATATAGTTTTATATTTTTAAAGTTTAGTGTCATGTGAATTTCTCATCTGTTCAAAAATTAAATAATAAAATAGAATAACAGAATCCACTTGAGAGCTGATTAAAATGCAAATGGCTGAGCTTAGTGAATCAAAACTCAGGGTCCAGAATCTGTATTCTTAGCTAAGTTCTCTAGTAGGTTCTGATGTGTGTGGTAGTTGAAATATATGTTGAGAAACACTGATCTAAACCCTTTGCAAAACAGAAAGGTTGGCAAAGATACCTACAGCATATGATAGGGACTTCAATCTAGCAAGTTCTCTCCTAAGCAGCACCACATCCATCACTCTGAAATTACAAGGCTTCCAAGTCCACACCTTGCTTTTCTACCTTCTATATCTTCTGGTGATGTGAGCAAACCTTCTTTGAGAAACTCTGAAAATTCTTAACAGTGGGAAACAGGCCTCCAGAGTTTATATTTGTATGACTGTGTCAGCAACTTTTTCTGTTATAGGATCCAATTAGCAGGAAGTGTTCATATGGAGGAATAAAGACTGTGGGGAAAGAGAAAACCTCCTCTGAAGGATGAGCTGAAAGAATGGTTTCATTTGCCTGCATTCCCACCCCTACTGCCAATAGGCCTAAGTTTTGGTGGCCTTTACGGAGTCAGCCATAGAAGACTGACAGTAGTGGCATCCTTCTTGCCTCTTATTCAAGAAACCTGTTTACAGATTTCAAATCAGGGGTCTGGGGATGTGGCTCAAGTGGTAGTGTGCTCGCTTGGCATGTGCAGGGCGCTGGGTTTGATTCTCAGCACCACATACAAATAAAGATGTTGTGTCCACCGAAAACTAAAAACTAAAAAATTCTCTCTCTTAAAAAAATGAAGATTTCAAATCAGGGTGTGGACAGTATGCAGATTTTGCTTGATGCTGGCTTATGTTTATCCTTTGACTCAATTTGATGCCCTTTTAAAATAATATTAACTGTGCATGATGGCATACACCCATATGTAATCCCAGCTGTTAGAGAGGCTGAGGCTAGAGGATTTCAAGTTTGAGGCCAGCTTCAGCAACTTAGTGAGACCCTGTCTCAAAATAAAAAATAAAAAAATGAAAAGTGCTTGGGATATGGCTCAATGGTAAAGTGCCACTGGATTCAATTTCCAGTACCAATAATAATAATAGACAAAAATATATTGCTTATGTATGCTATGAACTTACACATCCTTTTGCTTATTTTTGTCAACCCAATAGGAAAAGTACTAACTACAGTGTTATCTCCCTTTTGCAGATGTGGAAAGTGAGACTTAACTGGGTTAAATGACTAGCCACAGGTCACACAGCTAATAAGCAGGACTCATTGGTGATCTAGGATGGCAGTTAAGGTTTACATTCTGGCATTCAGATGATATAGTCTTTGCTCCGAAGCACTCCACATACTCCCTCCTTTTGGTGGTGGTGGAACAGAGGTCAAACCTACTCAAGACCAATGCCAGATCACCCAAAGAAAAGTTTCTGCAACTCTATCCTAAGAGCTCAGAGACTGTCAATGGGCTCTGCCTCTGACTTCTTTTGTCCTGGTCTGCTGTGTCTGGTTTTCTTCCTAGCTTTGCAGAGTTCAGATTCTGTCCCTCTGGTCTGATCATTGGAATTGGCATCTCAATTAGACTGTCTGCCTGGATTTCGTTTTCAGTTTCTCCTCTAATCAATGACTCACAGATCACCTTTGGCTTAAGCTCTGAAGTCTCCAGGTAGGTGTAAACCTAAGCTCAACCCAGATTCCCAGCCTCGGTCCCCAATATGAATATTGTATCCTGAGATCTTTCTTGTCCTGCAAAGGAGAGGAAAACAGATTCTCTTAGTCTCTCTCAGAGCTTTCTCAACTATATGCTTCTGTTGAGCCCTCATATAGGTGTCCCAGGTCTTTAAAAAAAACAATATTTTTAGTTGTAGATGGACAAAGTGCCTTTATTTTATTCATTTATTTTTATGTGGTTTTGAGGATCGAACCCAGTGCCTCATACGTGTGAGGCAAGCATTCTACCACTGAGCTACAACCCCAGCACAGGTCTCCCAAGTCTTACCAACAAATTAATTGTGTTTTGTATACCACAAAAAAATCGAAGCCAACAGCAAGAACTTATTGGTGGCCCAGGATAGGCCCATGGAACTATAACTATGTTTGATGGCATTTGCTATTCTTCCTTACTAGCAGCTGGGATACAGCCCAGGCAGTGCAGGGACAGAAGAGAAAGTGCTTAGGGCTGGGGTTGTGGCTTAGCGGTAGAGTGCTCACCTAGCATGTGCGAGGCCCTGGGTTCAATCTTCAGCACCACATAAAAACAAATAAAGGTATTGTGTCCAACTACAACTAAAAAATAAACATTAAAAAAGAGAAAGTGCTTAATACAAAAACTGTAGTTCATGATCATTTTTGTTATTTTCAGGAGGAGGAATGAACTTGCACCAAACTAATCATGTGTTATTGCCTTGTTTTATGGTGAGATGCACTGAAAGACAGTTGTCTGAGGAGAGAAGAGGAAGAGTAGCCAAGAAAGAGAATAAAACAAGTTGATCCAGCTTGAGATTGAACTGGAAACTTTAATCAAAATCAGCAGACACAAAAATTCCTTATATAAAGTGGCTTAGCATTTACTTACAACCTACACACATTCTCCCCTATACTTTAAATCATCTCTAGATTACTTAAAATACCCAATATAACATGAATGCTCTGTAAATAGTTGTTACATTATTGTTTGGGGAATAATCGCAAGAAAAATTGTATATGTTCAGTATAGATATAATATTTTTTGAAAGGTTTGAATTTATAGTTGGTTGAATCCATGGAAGCAGAACTTGTGAATACAGACTCAACTGTATCATAAACTGGGTTGCTTATAAATAGCTGGTAGCCTAAGATCAAGGAACTGGCAGATCTAATGTCTGGTGAGGGTCCATTTTATAATGAATAGCACCTTTGCCCTGTGTCCTCACAATAAAAGGGGCTAACTAGTCCTCTAGAGTTTCTTTTATAAAGACACTAATCCAAATAATTTATTACCTCCCCAATAAAGTCCCCACCTCCTAATATCATCACCTGGGGGTTAGAATTTCAACCTATGAATTTGGGAGGGGTATAAACATTCAGACAATAGCATGATCCCTTCCTAAAGGTAATTTTGAAAATATTTTTGCATGTATTTTATTTTATGGTATTTTGAAGTGCTGAGTATTGAACCAGGGCTTTACCCATACCAAGCAAGTGATCTACCACTGAGCTACACTCCAGCCCCTCTGAAGCAATTTTTAATCTCAGGCCTGTGTTATCTCCTGAGATAACAGCAGAATTGTTAGATGACATGAACTGATGCCAGGATGTCTGGGTTTGAATCCCAGTTCCATTCACTAATTGTGTAACTTTGGTCAAGTTACTAAACCTCTCTGTGCCAAAGTCTCTTCCATCTGCCAGGTTGGGATGATAGTATTGGTAATATTTCCCTTATAGAGTGGTTATGAGGATTAAATAAATTATTACAGGTAACCTACTTGGAATATTATCTTGTACACAGTAACTATTTTATATGTGTTAGCCTTTGCTATCATTGTGGTTTTTTTTTTTTTAAAGAGAGAGTGAGAGAGGAGAGAGAGGGAGGGAGAGAGAGAGAGAGAGAGAGAGAGAGAGAGAGAGAGAGAGAATTTTTTTAATATTTATTTTTTTTTTAGTTATCGGCGGACACAACATCTTTGTTTGTATGTGGTGCTGAGGATCGAACCTGGGCCGCACGCATGCCAGGCGAGCACGCTACCGCTTGAGCCACATCCCCAGCCCTATCATTGTGGTTTTGATCTGGACACTTTTCATATGGTACTCTGTTATATGCGTTTGTGTTCCCCCAAAATTCATATGCTGAGATTCCAAACTTCAGATGAC
The DNA here is from genome assembly GCF_048772815.1 of Callospermophilus lateralis. Lineage (NCBI taxonomy): Eukaryota > Metazoa > Chordata > Mammalia > Rodentia > Sciuridae > Callospermophilus > Callospermophilus lateralis. The sequence continues at coordinate 88,188,418 of NC_135325.1, read as the reverse complement.
ATTAGGAGGTGGGGCCTTTCAAAGGTGATTAGGTCATGGAGATGAAGCTTCAAAATGGGCATAGTGCTCTTATAAAACAGACCCCAGAGAGCTATCTTGCTATTTTTCTACCATGTGAGGATACAAGGAAAAGTTGGCAGTCTGCAACCTGTGCAACCTGGAAGAGAGCCCTCAACAGAACTAGACTATCCCAGACTTCCAGCCCCCACAACTGTGAGAAATAAATTTCTGTTGTCCCATAAGCCACCCACTCTATGGTCATTTGTTATATCAGCCTGGACTGAACTGATTATGAAGAATACCATTCCACGATTTCTCTGATTTCAAGATTTAGTTAATAAATCCATAAGATGACAGCTAATACTTATTAAGCATGCACGTCCCAGATTCTGTGCTAAACAGTTTGCACTCAATTCTCATTTCATACCCAAAAATCAAAGTCTTTTTTTTCAGTAATGGGAATTGTACCCAGGGGTACAATTCTACCACCAAGCTACATTTCCAGCCCTTTTTATTTTTAATTTTGAGATGAGGTCTCATTATGTTGTTTGGGCTGCCCTCAAACTTGCCATCCTGCTGCCTAAAAAATATATGTATATATTTGTCTGTGTAGAATGCTCCCAAGTAGCTTCCTTCCTATGTGAATTCCCATTATTAAAGACGATTGGTCTTATCGAAGCCAGCATGTTAGTGCTCATCTATAATCGCAGCTAATTGGAAGACTGAAACAGGAAAGATCACAAGTTTGAGACCAACTTTTGCAACTTAGGGAGACTCTGTCTCAAAATAAGAAAAAAAAAAGGACTGGAGATGTGGTTTAGTTGTGGAGGGCTTGTTTAGTATGCATGAGATCATGGATTCAATGCCCAGTACTACAATAAAAAAAAATCTCCCTGGAAGAGATAACATATTCAGCCTTTCCAAACCTTCACACCTCAGTTGGAATTAGCATTCCTCAATTTGATTTCCCTTTTATTATGCATGGTGCTGGGGATGGAACCTAGAGTGTCACACATACTAAGCACATGAGATATAACCTCAGCCCTTTTAATTCTATTTCAGTGAGCTAATTTTGACAGAAGAGAGAACAAGGACATATTCAGCCAGGAGCAGATTGTGGGACACTATTTACTGACTAATACAATGTGGGCAAGAGGCAGAGAGCTGACTTTAGGTTCTGCTTCCAAATTGCTCACTTGAAGGAATCAGCTACTGCCCACTTAAAGGAATTCTTATTTTTTTCTACTGGGGATTGAACCCAGGGCATGCTTTATCCCTGAGCTACATACTCAGCCCTTTTAGTTTTCTTTACTTTGAGACAGGGTTTCACTAAGCTGCTTAGGGCCTCCATAAGTTGCTGAGACTGGCCTCAAACTTTCAATCCTCCTGCCTCAAACTCCTGAATCACTGGGATTACTTGTGTGCATCACCATGCATTTAAAACAATTCTAAAGAGAGGGCTAGGGTAGCTCAGTGGTAGAGCTTTTGTCTGGTATACACAAGACATGTATTCCAGGGTTCCATCCCAAGAAAGAGAGAGGAGCTAAAAAAAATCAATATTTTGTGCCCACTATTACCCAAGCATTTTATCAATTGTCCAGTCATCTTCCCTGAAGTGGTACTTCCATCATAGCTATCATCTCATGTACTGCATGAACTAGTTAGGGGAAAGAAAAAAGAAGAGATATGTCAAGAAAATTTCCCTATGTGTCTGGTTCTACACCACCCCTATGGATACCCCAAAATCCAAGTGAAAATGTAACTTGATAATTCAAAGTAGCTCCAGTTGGAAGGGAACATGTGGCTCTTCTAAATGACCCTAAATTTAGTGACACTCTTATAGACCACACACCTTCTGTTACATATACATAAAAGTATCATTTTGAACATGTGGTTTTATCATATTGACTCTAATCCCACAAATGCACAACCCACAGGGCCCAGTTCCCTGGGTCTGTGTTCCATATAAATGTGGCTGGACCTAGGAAGAATATTTGAATCTGCCTTCTGATTGCTCATTCTGTTCCTGTTCCCAGCCAGATGCTGGCTTCCCTGTGTAAGTGTGTGTGCATGTATGTGTGTGTGTGTTCATGTGCACATGCACACACATACATGCATCTGTCTGTGTCTGTCTGCATTTGTCAGTAGGAAGAAAGGAGTTGAAGGGAAGAACAGGAAGGAGGAAACTTCAATTCTTCATTTGGGTGATTTGAAACAGCAGTTTGCAAATTTTTTTCTACAAATGACCAGCGAGTAAATAATTTAGGCTTTGCCAGCCATATGGGTGGTCTGTGTTGCAACTATACAATTGTGCCATTATAACATGAAAGCAGCTACAAATGGTATGAAAATTGATGAACATGGATATGTTCCTATAAAACTTTATAGAGAGAAGTGGTAAGCTGGATTTGACCTGAGGACTGTAGTTTGCCAAATCCTGGTTTAAACTACTTGGGAAGGTTGAATATCATGAATATATGACCATTGTTTGAATCTATGCTGAGGTAAGGGTCTTGCAAGTTCACAGATCATAATTGTGAACACTGCTCATTACTACTCAGATGTAGGAATGAAGTCACACTAGGATTCAGGGGATTGGAGTGGGCTGATCTCAGGACATGCTCAGGTAGTGCTTCTTTAAAACAGAAATCCTGATAGGAGTTTGTTTCCTCCTCTTTTTCTTCTACTTCCTAAAAGTATAATGAATTTTTGTTTGGGGAGGAAGGTAAGAGAAAGGAAAAAGATAGGGAGGTTTCTGATTAATTGGATTCTGCTTATCTGTGGCCTGTCACCTGCATGTTAGCAGCAGAGCAAACTTGCTCACTAGTTCTATTGAGGGCTTAGCTTTGCCAGGGCCAACAGACTTGCTCCTCAGTATCTAAGGTTCTCAAGTGGCTAGATCTTCTTCCACTCCTCCTCCTCCTTCTTTTTGTATCAGAAGTTGAACCCATGGGCGCTTAACCACTGAGCCACATACCCAGCCCATTTTATTTTTTGAGACAGGGTCTTGATAAGTTGCTTAGGGCCTCACTAACTTACTGAGGCTACCTTTGAACCTGCAATCCTCCTGCCTCAGCATCCTGAGTCATGGGGATTATAGGTGTGCCTGGCTCGATCATATTCTTGTAGGCCTAGAATATGCCTGGAGTCTTGATGTTCCTGAAGGGGTTTCTGTAATATGCTGGTAGGGTGCTCTGGCCCAAGGGATATGAATCTACTCTAGGCCTCAAATGGCAAATAGGTTTTGTTTTATGTGCCAATCCCAGCTGATTTTGTAGGCAATTGCTATCTTGTGAGAACAGATAGCAGTTTTGAGGCCACATCATGGTTGAATAGGAAAGTCAGTGTGTTTGATAAATGAGGCCTGCTATGGGCAGAAAAGGAAGGAGGGGAAGTGTAAGAGTATCAGCCCTGCTCTAGGCCCGAGGATCTGGAAAGGATATCTAAGAAACAAAGACTATTTTCTGAGTCCTATCTGCTAAATGCCTGGCTGGTCAGAGACATTCCTTCAAACATCTGAGCCAATCAAATGACTCATTGGGAAGGCGGCCTGTTAAAGGCCCATGCCACCTATGGTGCAATCCAGAGGATATTCCTGCCCAGGGTGTCTTGTGAGGAGAGATGTTTCCAATCTTATTATATACACCAACATACTGGAGGAATTCATATGTGAGATGGTTTTGAGCACATTCATTGTGCCTAGTTGAGATTCAGAGACTCCACTCCAGTGGCAGTAATGTGGCCCCATTTCTCTCCTACAGGACCATACTGCTCTGATGATAATCTCCACTCCAGTCTCATTTTTTTGTGTGTGACAACCTATCCTTCACACTGCAACCAGAACCTGCTTGCTTGATTTAGTTTTCATTTTGAAGCATTTTATTTATTTTCAATAAATTAATACAGGCAAATGATCTAAATGATGCAAAAGGATATAAATAAAAAGTAAGTTTTCTCCCGCAATCCTGCCTTGTCTAACCATTGTTAACAGATTCTTATGTGTTCTGTTAGGAGTTGCCAGCCAAAAATGCAAGCAAATTTATACATATTCTTATCAGAAATGGTATCCTATCACACAAATCATCAACATTTGGCTTTTTCTCTAGATTTGTACATCTTAGAGATATATTCAATAATAACATAAGGAAACTCGCCATTTTATAGCTTCATACTTTTCCTTTGTTTAAATTGCCATAAATTGTTTAATCAATCTCCTATTGATAGATATTTAGATCTCCCACAGTTTTTTGCTGATGGATTATCTTTATACTTGTGGAAGTATATTTCTATGATAAATTCCTAAAACTGGAATGGCAATATCAAATGATTAATTTATTTATAAATTTTATACATATTGCAAAATTTCCTTTCATCCAGAAGTTTCAGTCTACATACCTGCATCACAGTGTGTACACACACACACACACACACACACACACACACACACATATATATATATATTGAACCGGGACTGAACTCAAGGGCACTCAACCACTGAGCCACATCTCCAGCCCTATTTTGTAACTTATTTAGAGACAGGGTCTCAATGAGTTGCTTAGCACCTTGCTTTTGCTGAGGCTGGCTTTGAACTCACGATCTTCCTGCCTTGGCCTCTGAGTTGCTGGGATTACAGGTGTGTGCCATTGCACCTGGCTCCTTGCTAAAATAGTTCCTGGTTAATTATTATGGGACTTTTTCAAGTCAAATAATCTTATTTAAATTGTATACTCATATAGCACACCTATAACTTTGCATTTACTTTTAGGGAGTCCACAACCTTCCTAAAGAGTAGTGGGGTTTGGGTTGGTTTTTGTGCAGTGAGAGGGTTGAACCCAGGGCCTCATGCAGACTGAGCTACATCCCCAGCCCTAGGAGTAGTGTTTTTGGAAGTGTGACCTAAGGAAAACCTCTATCAGAACCTCTTGGAAATCTTGTTTTAAAATGCAGAACTCCTGAGCCCCTCCCTAGAGCTCTGCAAATGGATGGGTCCATGAAATCTGCATTTAAACACACTCAGATAATTCCAACACATACTAAAGAATCCCACAGTCTAGGGGACATCCATAGATCCAGGTTTTAAAACCCCTGGTTTAAGTATCAACCTTCATCTGAAATTGAATTATTTATTTTTTTAAAATTTTTGTACCATGGATTGATCCCAGCCGGGCTTAACCACTAAGCCACATCCCCAGCCCTTTTTATTTTTGAGACAGGGACTCACTAAGTTGCTTAGGGCCTCACTAAGTTGCCAAGGCTGACTGAACTTGCAATCCTCCTGCCTCAGCCTCCTGAGCTGCTGGGATTACAGGCAGGCATCAATACTCTGGGCTCATTTTAAAATTTTATGGTGCTATGGGTTGAACTCAGGGTCTCACACATGCTAGGCAAGCACTCTACTTCTGAGCTACACCTCCAGTCCCTATAGCATTTGAATTCTGATAGGAAAATTTGAAAGAGGAAAATCTCAGAGCTCAAGACTCAAATGAGACCATGAAGATGGAGTGATTAAAGGGGAAAGTGACATTTGTGCATAGGTCTCTCAAATTATTCCATGTGGTCAATCAATTATATCCAAACCCACACAAGCGTGTGTGTGTGTGTATGTGTGTGTGTGTGTGTATGTGTGTGTGTGTATGTGTGTGAAGGAGAAGAATCACATGTAGCTGTCTTTACCTTTTCTGATATGTATATCTAAATAGGCTTTTCAATTTTTCTTCCTTTCATGCACTTTGATTAAAATAAAAGCAAAGCATGTCATCACTGGAGAAGGAAATAGTGCTGTTGAAGGGAAAAATAGCTCATTTAGTAGAACCCTGAATCCTGATGAAATAGGCAGTTTATAAAGGTGATTTGATTAACATTTTATTTTTTTACAGAAGAGTGTTCTAAGGGGAAACAGTCACTTGGTTATTAAGACCTCAGCTCTTGCTCTCTGGGTGCCACAGGGTCATTCTTTCAGGTTGGTGATACTTTCACCTCATCTAGGCAGCCTCCCCCAGGGACCCACTGGCCTCCTTTGTTGATCAACATCTACTAATTTTTTCTTCCTGTGAAATGCACAGTGTGGTCAGACTGCTCTCTTATCATAGTGTCTGTTAATTGTGTGGCATCTACCTGGACAAAAGCACCAAAACACAATTTACAGAGACTGTTAGGGGTCCCTGAAGTTCATAATGCTCATTCATGACACCTCTTGGGCATTACTTTCTAAACTGTAGTCATAGACTGGTGCATATCTCAGTCACTCAGGGTGCATGTTCGAAATCCCAGTCCCTAACCTTTATTCCAGACCTAGTGAACCAGAATCCCTGGGGCTTCTGCCTGGACAAGCTTCCCAGGGGACCCTGATGCACAGTAAAATTTAGGGCATCACACTTGGTCTGAGTTAAGAACCTGCTAGAAGATTCCTACCTGTGTCAATGGATGGGATCCTGCAGTTCCCATAGGAGTCCTTCCAAGGGAAACAGTGAGCTCAAGGGAGTACAGGACGTTTGAATCCATCATGTGGGCCTAGAATAGCTCCAAGAAATGAGACTGACATTGATTTTATTTTACCCCAGATCAGTCCATATCAGGGAGCATGTTGGGAGGTCAGGCAGACTTGGGAGATGAGAAAATACAATGGTCCAGTCTGAGAGCTATTCAGTAGGTCATCTTTATAGGACAGTCTCTCTGAGCCCTCTAAATCTAAACATAGGCTTAACAACTGATGGTGGATAGCCTGCTGCTGCTCAGGGGGAGGAAGGAGGCTCAGGTGAAGCAAAGCCTGGTTAATAACAGGCCATCTGGCCGTGGCAGCCTGCCTAGGTTTTGGCAGCCTGAGAGTGTGAGGGAGACAGGCACCCTTTCCCAGCTTCATTACCCAGCCACCGCTCCCCAAAGGCTTCCTCAAAGCCTAGTCAGACAAAGATTTCTAAGGTGCTGACTCTCCAGTACAGAGTCCCCTCTGCCCTGCAATGTTTCAGTTAATAAGCAATCTTTGAAGAGCTGGAAGTGCAGCCCCCTGGATGGCTGCATATGCTCTTCCTGTCAGATGGCTGCAGGAGGCACAGCAGGGGAATGGAGGCAGGGAGGTGTAAACTTCTGGGTCTTGGTGGCAAGAGAGGCATGCCACGTTTTTTTTTTTCCCCTCATGGAACAACAGTGTACTGCAAAGTGGTTACCTTTGTGGTAGGGTCAACTCAGCTGTCAGTTCCCACTGGGCCCTAGTGGAAGGGTCAACTCAGCTGTCAGTTCCCACTGGGCCCTAGTGGAATCCACAAGGATAAGTAAAAAAGTGTAGGAGACTGCTTTCCAAATGAGACCTCCAATATAAATTAGCAGTTCTACCTTCGGCAGCAGTACATGTTCCCTATCTGATGTGGTTTAGGTGCAGGGATAACTTCCTCTAGTTCTCCAATCCAGAATATAGCACCATGGTACCTTGGGGGTTCTTTGAATTAGGGCATACATTCTTATTTATATCCCCCACTTCAGTGCTGGGGGTTTGATCCCCAGGACTGTGCATGCTAGGCAAGCACTCTACCCTGGGACATACATGTTCAACAAGAGTCAGGGTGAAAATTGGCTATTATCTCTTAGGGTTAAGGGGATCTTAAATAGTCTAGTAGTGTGTGCCCCTCCAAAGGGCAACAGTAGATGATTATGTGTACACTATATCTAGGGAATTAAAATTTCATGGGATTTAGACAGAAAAATGCCTTAAAATGCTCTTTAGTAGATCAATAATGAAAAGAAAAGGTAGGGAAACACTGGGTTAGGGGAAGAGTAAAGAACCTCCAACTCCAAGGCCAAATTCAATCCTCAGGCTGCTTATTTCCAGCTTGGCCTCCTGTTGCTCTGGTCATTGCGATAGTAAGCCAGAAAACATTTTCCTAGGCAGATTGCCCTAGCTGACTCATTTAGAGGGAAGCAGTAGGTTGAAGGATAAAGAGCAGTTCAAGATTTGTGAAGGGTGACTGAGCTAATAACCCAATTAGAATTTCAAAGCCTGAAGCCTAAAGTCTAAATTAATTTCGGAAGGCAGCTTATCTTGCTAACATTCACCTTCAGATTCTCAGAAATTATAGTGTCTCTTTGCTTCTGTCTCAATTACATGAGGGTACTTTAAATCAGGGAAGGATTTTGAATGATCTTTGCTAGGGTTGGTGATGCCAGATAACAAAAGCACTCCTCACCATCCAGTGAAGGCATTGATCATCTCATGGAATGTTCTTTATTCCGGATACCTTAACTGAACCCTGGCTTCCTGAGCAGGCCTCTTTAGTGGAGGTAGCTCATTCCCTCACAACCTACCAGCTTCCAAGTCATGGGGAGAGGTAAGTATCCTCCATGTTCCTGTGTTATTCTTCCAGACCTCTGTCCTTCCACTTTCACATTGAAAACTCCACTACTTTGAAATGCCTTCTGGCCGGAAATACTACATTTTCCCCTTGTGCATTCAGAGAATAGGCAGCTGCTTTTCTTCCTTCTACTGCATCCCAAATCCTGCCATCTTTTCTGGATTTCTACTCAGCACTTTGGAAATCCTACCTAAAATTTCCTTAAAGAAAGCAAAATGATATCTTAAAAACATAAAAGATCATGTCACCCATCTCTTCAAAACTTTTCAATGGCTTCCACTAGGAAAAAGTCTATATTATCCACCATGTGTAGATAACAAGGCCTTGCATGATCTGGCTCCCACATACCTCTACTCACTCCCCTAGTGTTCTTGGCTTCTCTAACTCTGCTCTGGCCAGGACAGCCTGTGAGACCCTAAAGTCATCAAGCTCATTCCCTCCACTAGCAAATTTTTTCTCCAACTTTTGCTTGGATAGCTACCTCTCTTCCTCCTAGTTCACAGCCAAGATGTCCCTTCAGAGGCATTTCTTGGCTGCCCTACATAAAAGTAGCTTCCTACTTCTATGTCACCCTGCCACATTCCTTAACATTGTCCTATTTTACTATTCTCACAGCATTTATTATAATAAACAATATTTCTGTTCACTTGTTCATTGTCTCTTCAAACTTGAATGTGCTAAGAAAAAAAAGGCTTTTGTCTGTCTTGTTCACTGCTGTTTTCCTAGCACCTACAACAGTGTCCCCCACTTAGCAAGTATGGCAGTCAGTCTCTGGATGGCTCTTAATGATCTCTGCCTCCTTTTTTTCATGCCCTTGTATAATTCCCTTTCTTTGAGTGTGGGCTAGACTCCAGCTTGCTTTTAAACAGAATGCAGCAAAAGTGATGGATGTCACTTTGGAGATTAAGTTACAAAAAGACTGTGGCTTCCATCTTGAATACCCTCTTTAATATTTTTGCTCACTCACTCTGGAGGAAGCCAACTGCTTGTTGTGAGTTACCCCATGGAAAGGCCTACATAGCAAGGCACTGATATCCATGGTCCACTACCAAAGAAGCCCTGAGACTTGTCATCAGCTGTGTGTGTGCTTTTGTGGATTGGGAGTGGATCCTCTTTCAGTCAAGCTTTGAAATGTAGCCCTGGCCAATAACTTGACTGCTGCCTTGTGAGACATGCTGAGACAGAGGCAACCAACTGAGCCATACTCAGATTCCAGAACCATAGATACTGTGAGGTAACAAACATTCATCATGTTAGGCCTCTGTATTTTATTGCACAGAAATAAAGTATTAATATAGCAGATCCTCAAAAGTAACCTTTGAATTAGGGAATTATTGGCGACCTTGACATCTTTGTGATCTTCTCATCATTGGTGACCCTGCTTTTCATCTCATTTCATCCACCTACTCTCTTGCCCACACCCTTATCCTTGTTGTTGGCCAGAATTGCTCCACCTTTAAGATCATACACTAGCACATTTCATCTGTTACCAAACCCTTTGGTCCTTCCAGTTCACTCAGTTATTTAAAAAGTACTCTCAGGATTAATAGCTGGGAAGGGAGAGGATGAAAACAATTGGGAAGAAGTTGGGGTGTAATGCAGGCCCAATGACAACTTTGGCTAAACCTGCAGGGATGCTCTAAAGCTATTGTACCCTATAAAAGTAAATCTGAGCTGGGCCAAAATGGCTAGGCCTTTGTACTTCTGTTTCAGTCATTGGATGTGGGCCATTAGGAAAGGTATGTGATTAGGTAAGGGATCTGTCTGTATAAATAAGGTAATTCCTGAAGGGCGTGGCAACACATCTGAAGGTAGACTCTGACAGTGTTTCTAGCAACCAGGGAAATGAGTTCTTCACTCAAAGCAATCAGATGACACACCACAGTATTCACTATACCTTAGTCCATTATCCTCCTTCCTGTATTCATTTATTTCCTTATTCAGCACATATACCATTGTTTGTCACTCCAACTGTGCTCAAGTACTCCCAGATCTTTGCTTCATTGCTTTACCTGCCCAGGCAAACCCTCCAACTTTAATTGACTTTAAGTAATCTTATCAATTCCTGCACCTGGGCTACTGAACATAGAGAAAATCAAATAATTGCACATTGGTGTTTCCATAATCTGTGGCCTAACAACTCAACTGAAACCTCAGCACAGCCTATCAGTGCTAAAGTTTCATTTTCATCATTCACTCACTCAAAACTCCAGCTATATCAAACTTTTTCCACATTCTTCCAAGTGTTCAACTCCTTGTCTCTCCCTTCTATACCCCAAAACATAACCTCACTTCCTGTTCAAGAAGATGATCATTATCAGAGGAGATTTTCTATAACTTCTTTCCAACAAGTCTCTAGGAAGGAAAGATCTTTTAACTCCACTGCCAAATAACTTTCAAATCCATTCACTCCTTATTATTTTCCTTCTTTTTGGTAGTACTGGGGATTGAACCCAGGGGAGCTTTACAACTGAGCTACTCTTCCAACCCTTTTTATTTTTTATTTTTGAGACAGGATCTCACTAAGTTGCTGAGGCTTGCCTTGAACTTGCAATCCTCTGTCTCAGCCTCCTGAATAGCTCTTATAGGCCTGCATTACCATGTTGGCTACTATTTCCCTATTTCAGTTCACTATCCTCCTATATTTGAATGGCTGAAACTGTCTTCTAACTGATCTCCCTGACTCTAGATTTTTTTTTTGTTCCGATCGAAGTGAAACATCATGTTTACTTTCTCTTCACTATCTTTACATGTAAGTTTTTCTTTGTCCAGAATACTTTTCCTTTTCTGCTAATTCCTTCATTGTGGATAATTCCCATCTTCCTGTTCAGCCCTTAGCTTAAAACACTCCTCCATAAGAACTGATCTTATTCTCCAAATTAGATTATTATCCCATGTTATATGTTTACATAGCATATGATATTTCCTTTTTCACAGCACTCATATATCTTTTATTAATTATCTCTTGCTGCATAACAAATTATCTCCAAACTTAGAGGCTTAACAGAGCAGACATTTACTGTCTCAGTTTCTATGGAGAGAAATGGCTTTCCTGGGTCATTCTGACCTAGGATCACTTCAGGTTGTAGACAAGCTGTTGGCTGGGACTGTAGTTAACTGAAAACTTTACTGGAACTGGACAATCTTTTTAGAATATGTCTCACTCACATAGATTTTTGGCAGGAGATTTCAGTTCCTTGCTATATAGACCTGCAAAGGGCTTCTTTTAATATATTTTTAGGTGTTGATGGATTTTTATTTTATTCACTTATTTATATGAGGTGCTAAGTATCGAACCCAGTGCCTCACACATGCTAGGCAATTTCTCTACCTCTGAGCCACAACTGGAGCTCCTCCATAGGGCTTCTTTAGTGTCATAACATAGCAGCAGCTTTTCCCAGTACAAGTGATCCAAGAAAGAAAGCAAGAGGGAAACTGCTGTGTCTTTATGATCAAGTCTCACTAGTCATACATCATTACTTCTGCCACCTTCTTGTTAGAACTGAGTCAATATGTTCAGTCCACACTCAAGTGGGGGAGGATTGCATTCTATCTCTTGAAGGAAAAAGTATCAAATAATTTCTCTCCAACATCTACCACAGTACCTGGAGGTACAATAAATGTTTCCTGAGTAAAGGAAAAGAATAAATAATGAATTAATAACTCTTATTAGGTTGGGGGAGGAGGAGACACTACATAGCAATGATTTATAAACCACAAATCTCTTAGATCATCCTAATTGACCAGTTTAGCTTTGGAGAGAATAAGGTCCAAGTGGAGAATTGTTATGACAGGAGCCATCTGCATCTGCAACCAATGCTCAGAAGTTGTCTATGAGAAACCTGCATGTTGGAAGTGATTCCTGAAGAGCCACAGGGGAATTGGAATTTCTTTCTTTCTATTGGTCTTTCTTTCTTTGTTCCCTGTCTTTCTCTTTTTTCTCATTCTCTCTCTTTTCTTTCCTTCTTCTTTTTTTTTGGAATTCCTTAAGGTACAAATAAATGGTAAAGCCAATACTTGTATTTTTATTCTAGAATCTCTCAAATTCTTCTTTCTGAAAGTGACCATGCTCTAATTTATTTGATCAAAATGAGGTGGAATGATCAGGACACTAATAAAGAACATTCAGAGGGTTTCACATGCCCTTTATTCTATACCAAATACAGTGTCTACCAGTCACCAGATTTTTCCAACGCTGCCTCCACACCTCTGCCTGAAGGTGGGAATGACCAAGAATCCTAATGATGCCAACTGTACCCTCTAGTATTTCGAGTTGGTGATGGTGGTGGCAGTGATTTCTGCAACAGGCCAGTTTAGAGGTATGCTTTTGGATATCATTCTTGGCTTCTTTGCTTCCAGTGTTGTTCTTCATCCCTTCTAATTATTCTATAAGCTGTCTTAATACATCCATTTTCTTCTTAAATCAACTGGGATTGATTTGAACCTAAGAACCATGACTAATATGGGGAAATAGAAATATAATTACTAGCCCAAAGACACTTAGTCAGAATATTGTGAAATTTTGCCTCAAACATGTGTATGTCTGTCTTTAGGGCCTCCTAAACCTTCTCACCTTCCTTCCTATATAAAGTTCTGTCTCCAAACAACAGGTCTGTAGCCCAGTTTCCTCCCTGACAGTAATGTACCCTTGATTCAATCTAATGGACTAAAATAATTATGGAGTTCCTATCCTGAAGCAAGCAAGTGTAGTTTCATAGGTAGAGGGTGATAGCAGTGCTATACCTTCTTGCAGGAGAGCAAGTACACATCATTTAAAAACCAAGTAAGGGGCTGGGGTTGTGGCTCAGAGGTAGAATGCTTGCTTAGCATGTGTGAGGCACTGGGTTTGAACCTCAGCACCACAAATAAGTGAATAAATAAAATAAAGGTTCTGTTCTGGTTTGGATGTGAGGTGACCCCCCAAAACTCATGTATGAGACAATGCAAGAAGGTTTGGAGGAGAAACAATTGGATTATAGCCTTAACCTAATCAGTGAATTAATCCCTGATGAGATTAACTGAGTGGTGAGATAGATGGGGTGTTGTTGGAGGAAGTGGTTCACTGTGGCTATGGGTTTTATGTTTGTATCTGGTGAGTAGAGTCTCTCTCTCTCACACTCCTTTCTGATCATCATATGAGCTGCTTTCCTCTGCCACACTCTTCTGCCATGATGTTCTGTCTCACCTCAAGCCCCAAGGAATGGAGTCTGTTGTCTATGGATTGAGACCTCTGAAACTGTAAGCCTCTAAATAATACTTTCCCCCTCTAAAGTTGTTCTGGTCAGGTCCTTTCAGTCATAGCAATGAAAAAGCTGACTAAAACAGGTCCATTTACAACTAAAAAAATTTTTAAATAAGCAAATAAAACCCAAGTAGGCTAAAATCAGTGTGGATATAAAGTTGTCTTATGAGAAACCTTGATATTACTGTGGGGAGCAAAGTTCTTAGAAGAGATCACACCCAATTAGAGAAATAGGAAAAAGCACAAGAAGGTGGTATTAATCTAGACCACTAGAAACTTTATAGGACAAACAGGATTTTTTAAATAAATAAATTACAAAAAATAAAAGAAGAGGAAGGGGATTGTCTAGAGGTTAGTTGACAGTTTGGGGACTTATCAACCAATTGCAATATGTGGATCTTATTTTTCCTGATTCAAGCAAACTCCAAGGAATACACATTCCTCATATGGATGCTTAATGATACTAAGAGCTTTCTGCTTATGTCTTTTGTGAGAGGATGTCTTTTTTAAAATGAATTTTTATTTTACAAAGATACATACTGAAATAGTTACAGATAAAATGGTTTCTTGATGAATTTGATTCAAAATAATGTCAGGGGTAGGGCTGGAGATGTGACTCAGGGATAGAGCATTTCCCTGGCATGTGTGAGGCCCCGAGTTCAATCCCCAGTGCCAAAAGAAACTTCTCAAAATAATGCCAGGCAAGAGGGTGATTGGTGAGTGGGACTATAGATGAAATAAATTTGGCCATGAGTTGAAATAAGGTTGACCATGAGTTGATAAGGTTTTAAGCTGGATGATGTGTAAATGGAAGTTTATTATTATATCATCATTTCAGCTTCTGGAAAATGTTAAAACTATTTCATAGGAAAAGTCACCAAAGGAGGAGGAAGAGATGTTGTGGCCTAGATATTCAGAATGTGGACTTTGGAGCCTCATCCCCTATCTTCATATTCTGTCTCTACCTCATGTAAGTGTATAGTCAGGGTAGGAAAAACCCTGGATTATGGAGGCTCTACCATCTTGTGATACCATCATATCAACATATACTCTCTGGGTATGATACAAAACGGAAAGAGAAGACAGGAGGAATGCATGGGGTGTTTTAAGGAGTAGGCCTAAGAATGGCTTTCAAAACTTCTGTTCATATCAGTTGGCTAGAATCCAGCCACATTGTCATGGTCAAATTACAAAGGAAGATGGAAAATGCTTGTCTAGGAAGAAGATAAATCAGACTTGACAAGCATATAGCAAAGTTTGTGCCACAGCAAGTTATTTAACTCCCCTGTGCTTTAGTCTGCTCCTCTGTAGAATGGGGATGGTAATAATGGGTGTATTTCATAGGCCTATCAGAAATATTAAATGAGTTAATTTACCTATAAGGCTCTCAGAACAGGCCTAACACATAGCAAGTGCTTAACTATATTTATTTACCTATTCACTCATTTATGTAAATTGAGCCTTGTCACATGGGGGAAATAATTAACAATGAAGGGGGTTGATGAGGTAGTGTATTTTACAAAAATAGAGAGCCTGAGCAAAGGGCAAAAAGGACATGTGGAATGTATTCAGGGAATCTGAGTGTGTGGTGTGCAGAGAGGCATGGGTGGAGACATATCTAAAATGGTAAGTTGGTGATTGATCATGGAGGCTCTCTAATACCTAGATTTAATGAGCAATAAATCACCACTGAAAAATTGAATGACAGATTATAGACTCACAGAGGATATTAATGATGGAAGGAGTAATATGTAGCATATGGGTTAATCTCATCATTTTACAGAGAACATAATTGATACAAAGTATTAGGTGACTTGTCCAAGGGGACACAATTTGCTGATAGCATTACTAAGTTGAGTTCAGCCTTCATTTTTCTTTTCTCTTTTTCTTTATAGGTAGACATGACAGTAGAATGTATTTTGACATATTATATATACATGGAGTATAAACAATTCTTGTGGTTGTACGTGATGTGGAGTTTCACTGGTCGTGTATTCATATATGAACATAGGAAAGTTATGTCTGATTCATTCTACTGTCTTTCCCATTCTGATCCCCCTCACCTCCCTTTACTGCCCTTTGTCTAACCCAATGAACTTCAAGTTCAGCCTTCTTAACTGCCCATTCTCTGTTTTTCTAACCATTCTTCACACCTCTGAATAATGACAACAGGCTTTAGGAAGATGAATTCATTTGGATGTAATTTCAAGTTTGCCACTAGCTTGATGGACAATTAATCTCTGGATCATAGTTTCCTCTTTCATGAAATGAAGGTTGGATCACATGATCTCTAAGTTCCTTCTTCTAGCTCTAAAATCAGAATTAAATTAAGTTTGAGAAATATTAGAACCAGTTCATTTTGATAGTCTAAGATGGAGACTGATAGTTGTACCTCAGTACCAGTTATTCTCCTTCCTTAGTTTAGAGCTCACAATTTTCAGCTGAGAATATAGCCACTAGAATAAATTTTACATTTCCAACCTGTATTTGGAGCCATGAGTGGTCATACAAGTATATTCTGAACAATGGACTATAATTTATATTTATATAGTGAATTAAATATTCAGGAAGTAGCCTTCTTTCTTTTTCTATCATTTTTTTTCTTGCTGGTAGGAATCCATACATGGTGGAGGCATGTGTTTTGAAGAACAGAGAATGAACATAGAAAAATTATAGATCCCATTGATTGTGGAGTTACCACAGTAGTCCCAGACTGTGTTTACATTAGTGAGAAATAACATCTGTCTTATTAAGCCACTGTCATTTTGAGTGTTCTGTCACTTGCAGTTGAACTTAGGTTATAACTGAAGCAGCAGATAACTAGTATACCTGACAGGATGGAAAGCCTGAATAGGTTGGTAGCAATCACTCTAAGAAAGCACAGTGTATTGAACATGGTTACAAGATTGTAAGTCTGAATGACAATTATCAGAAATAAGAAAGTCAGGCCGGTACACACCTGTAATATCCCAGTGGCTCAGGAGACTGAGGTAGGAGAATTGTGAGTTCAAAGCCAGCCTCAGCAATGGCAAGGCACTAAGCAACTCAGTGAGACCCTGTCTCTAAATAAAATAAAAAATAGGACTGGGGAAGGGGCTCAGTGGTCGAGTGCCCCTGAGTTCAATCCCCAGTACCAAAAAGAAAGAGAGAGAGAGAGAGAGAGAGAGAGAGAATGTGACTGATTGAAAAATTATATTATAGCCAACTATACTAAAAGAAGTCAGTATATGAAAATAAACCATTCATCATAAAATGTAGTAAGCTTGAGGAAGAGTATAAGTCTGAGAAATACCTTCAGATTGGAAAATTTAACTCAGAGTAAGAATGGAGACATAGATAATCTGAGAAACCTAGAATGACTTCCTCTTTCTTGGAGGCTAGAAAGTCAAAACTAAGACCCCGATAGTCCTATGAACTGAAGAGAATGGAATAAACCAGTTGAGCTTTGATAGAGACATCTGTGAACAACTAGACATAATAACCTACCTTCCTTGGATCACAGGACAACTTTAGGAGAAAATTTATTTATCAAGATAAAAGAAGGAAAGAAGCCAGAAGGTAAAAATCAAGCTTTAAATTAAGCTGTGATATTCAACTCATAAGTGAATGACAAAGATTTATAACTGATTATTTACTAGTCCAGGTTTTAGACCCAAGTAGTATGCCAAAACTATGATTGAAAAACTAGTGGGCTGATGATCCCTGAAGGCATATAGTTTACATAAATTGATAGGTATAATGGAGATTTGGGGTTGGAAAAGGCATATCTATTGCTGCATTACAAGTTATATAAACTTAGCAGCTAAAAGCACCAAACATTATCTCACCATTTCTGTAAGTCATAAATCTGAATATGGCTTATTACTGGTCTCCTGTTTTAAGGTTTCTCATAAGTCAAAGTAAAGATATCAGCCAGGACTGAGGTCTCATTGGAAAAACTAACTGGGAAAGGGTCTATTTCCAAAATGCTGTGGTTTTTGGTGCAACTGAGCTCCTCACTGTTTTTAGACAAAGAGCTTCAGTTCCCTCCTGACTGTTGAATAGTAACCTACCCTGATTCCTTGCCATGTGAGTCTTTCCAACAAGGCTGCTTGTTTCATCAAACCATGCAAGCCATGACATCTACAAGATAGATGTTATTTCTCAATAATGTAAACATAGTTAATTGAAAGAATCAGCTAGCAAAACAGAGTTAAAATTTTAGGTAACAATCACAGAAATGACTTCCCTGCCAAGTGCAGTGACACATGCCTGTAACCCAAGGGGCTTGGGAGACTGAGACAGGAAGATTGCAAGTTCAAGGCCAGCCTCAGCAACTTAGAGAAACTACCAGCAAGTTAATGAGATCCTAAAGTACCCCTAGGTTTAACCTCAATACAAAAAAAGAAAGAAATGGCTTTTCAACATCTTTGCCATATTCTATTGGTTAGAAGCAAATTTCTAAGTCAGCCCATACTCAAGAAGATGGCATTACACAAAGATGTACCAGGAAATGAAAATTGTTATGGATCATCTTAGAGTATTCACCTCAATTATGGGATCTGTATATGTGTTCTATTGAATAGAGGGTTTGTTTTGAGTCCAGTTAGAAAAAGATGTGAAAAAGCTAAGTATGTTGTATGATTCTGAGCATAAGTTGTGCCACTTCATCACTTAGGTGTCAAAGTAAGTCACAATGTTGGGGAAAAACCAACCTTCTTTCTCCCTTTCTCTGCAACAGACAACAATGTCATTCAGGATGGTCACCAGCAAAGGACAGCTGGGAACTGTCCAAAGTATTCTCATGGGGTGGTGGAAGGCAGAAGCAATAACAAGGGTCCTTTATGAGGAATAAGGACTAAAAGGACATGAGAGGACACAGTTCTAAGCTTAAAGTAAGATGCAGATGGAGACTTCACTGGAAGAATCTTTGAGGAAAGACTGAGTTTCTTCCTACACAGGTGTCTCTGAAAGCAATTGTCATTGGGCATTAAATATTCCTGTGATCTCTTGATGAAGCCTCCAGTCATATCTTTTCTTTCAAACCAGCCCTTCCTTTGACTTCCTTATTTCTTTTTGTGTGGCACTGGGGATTGAACTCAGGGGCACCCAATCACCAGCCCTATTTTGTATTTTATTTAGAGACAGGGTCTCACTGAGTTGCTTAGTGCCTCGCTTTTGCTGAGGCTGGCTTTGAACTCGTGATCCTCCTGCCTCAGCCTCCTGAGCCGCTGAGATCACAGGCATGGGCCACTGCACCCAGCTCTCAATTAGTCATTCTCAAATGGAGGCATATGTACTTTTCCATACAAAATAAACATTTTATATTCTTGTCAATTTTCAAGATCTTAAAGATCTTTTTAAAATTTGTTTTAATTTTGAATAACATATACAATCATACTTAGTAATGAGTTTCAGTGTAATATTTCAGTACATGCATACAGCATGCACTGATCAAATCCTGAAAATAATTTGTAAAAAATTTAACATTGGGGCTAGGGATATAGCTTACTTGGTAGAAGTGCCTGCCTCAATGCACAATGCCCTGGGTTCAATCCCCAGCGCCACAAAAAAGAAAACAAAAACTAATATTGTTTGTAAAATACTCTACTTTGGAAATACGATTATTTACATGTTAACTTTTTCCATTTTTTCCTAATAATTATCCTATTTTCCTTTTAGTATATTTTCTGAGTGCAAAATGCCCCATCTTTTTGTGATATAAGCCATTTGTTTTCCATGTCTAGATGACTCCAAATATTCCAATATTCGTTGCTATTCAGTATTTGTTACTGATGTTCATCACCTCCATGAAAACATCTTTCTCAGAAATATTTTCTAATCTAATTTAAAAATTTATTTAACATCAAACACCTACAAATATAGCAAGCATTGGTATTGTATCTGCTGTGTACTAGATGCTGGGATACAAAGATGGTTAAGATATGAAATTTTACCCCAAGGAACTCATGGTTGAGTGAAGGAGACAGATAAATAAACCAATATTTGTACTACCATGTGATAAATTCTGCAATCAAATGATACAAAGAGAGCCATACACAGTAGTGCACACCTATAATCCTAGTGACTTTGGAGGCTGAAGTGGAAGAACTGTAAGTTTGACAGCCTGGCAACTTAGAGAGACCCAGTCTCAAAAAACAACTGGGGAAGTAGCTCAGTAATAGAATGCCCCTGGGATCAACCCCAAGTACCCACCAAATATGTATATGAAGGGGTATGGGAGCATACTGGTGGAAGTGTACAAACTACCTGAATGGGTGGGAGATATTTTATTTAGAAGGTAACTTTTGAGATGAGCCTTGAAGCCTGAGGAGAATTTTTCAGCTAGAGAAGGCAGTAGAGCATTCTAAGTGGAAATAACGTAATATTATGCATGTCCAAGAATATATCTATTAAAAATCACTTTTAAATAGAATGTAAAAAGATTTTAAAATTTATTTCAAGTGGTTTTATGCACTCTTCTAATATTTCAGAACTACTTCAAATGATTAAAGATATATTACAATTTGAAGTATATAGTGAGTGTATTTTTCACCCTTCAGATTAGGACACGTGATATGAAAAGTACAGCTATAATTTTCGGAATAAGAGAATGAAGTGGTTGAATTTAGATTTGTCTGAGAAAATCAGATATTAGTATGTAGGATCTATGTAGAGAAACTTGTGATTATAATCAAAGAACTAAATCAGACTGTCTGAAGACTGCTTCATGGAATTTGCTGGCACTTTTGAAGCAATCACACTGGGAGCTCATTTGGAGGTTCTATCATGGAAGTCCAGTTATTCAAGTATATTTTGGCTATAAGTAATGGAGACTGCACTTTAGGTAGTTAAGAAAAGTAAAAAGTTTGGAAGGGATTGCTTTGTAGAACCCTGTGTTATCTCATGGAGCCAAAGCAAGAGGGACACACTAAGGCCAGATTTCTTAGTCCATTTTCTTTGGCTATAACAAAATGCCTGATGCTAGGTACTTTATTCAAAACAGAGGTTTATTTAGTTGACTGTTGTGGAAGCTAAAAGTCCAAGATTGGATGGGTCCATCTTTTTTACCTTACCAGCCTTCAACATGGCTGATGGCATGGAGGTGGAAGCTGGTGCAAGAAAGAGATCACATGACGATACAGGAAACAAGAAAGATTCAGAACCTAGGCTTGCTCTCTTTGTAACAACTAGCTCTCATGGGAACTAACCAAAGCCCTTCAAGGACTGTATTAATCCCTTCTGAGGGCGGTACCCCCAATGACCTAATCACATTCCATCAGGCTCCACCTCTCAAAGATTCTATCACCTTAACACCACCACAAAGGGAACAAGCTTACAGTATTTGAAACTTTCTGGGACAAACCCTATTCGAACCATAGCCCTCGGGAACAGCAAAAGCCAAAGCATCTCAGTAGCATGCCCTTGGAGAGAAGGTATCACCAACTCTGAAGGTTAACCAGCGGTGAGCCTACTTTCTTGTAGTCAATTGTTGCCATACAGAAATTTGGCCCAATGTTGCCAGATCCAGTAAAACCAGAATTGCAAATTATTATGTGATATTCCCTGGGATTTAAATATTGGGTACTAAATATTTTTTTAAAAAAAATACAAGACTCTAAAGAGCACTCTTGCCTGAAAAAAAACATGTCTGCTGATTCTGCTTCAAAGTGGTGCCACTGGAGTGAATCAACTTCCACTGTTTTCTATGCTTTACTCTTTTCAAAATTCACATTTCCTGGAGAGAGAATTTAATTGGCTTGATTTGAAACATGGGTCAACTTCAGCCTTTTTAGCTATGATTGTTGGAGGTGGTAGGTGGGGGGCAGAGTTACTTAGACATGGCAATTAGGGGCATCCATATATATATATATATATATATATATATATATATATATATAATATGTATATAACTATATACATATTTATATACATATGTATGAGTCACTCTCAGAGAAAAGCAATAACAGCTAGCACATACTGAGTGCTTTCCATATGCTAGGAGCTGATCTAAGGATTTAATGTACATTATTATTTTTTTGGTTCCTTTTTTATTTTTATTTTATTTTATTTTTTATTAGCTACACATGACATTACAATGATATTGGCAATTCATACATTTGAATCATTGGGGTATAATTTCTCATTTTTCTGATTGTACAGATTGCAGAATCACACTGGTCATAGAGTCACCTATATACATACAGCAATCATAATGTCTTAATGTACATTATTTCATTTAAGTTTCACAACAATCTAATGAGGGAATACTCTCATTCTCATATTACAGATAAGGAATTTGAGGCTTGGAGAGTGCTATAGTTTGAATATCATTTGTCTCCTCAAAACTCATGTTGAAATTTAATCCTCATTTTGGGATATTAAGAGATGGGACCAGATAGAACATTTAAGAGGTGATTAGGGGCTCTGCCCTCATGAATGGATTAATTCATTCATGTGATTGATTAATGAGGTAATGGGTTAACTTGAGAGTGAGTCTGCTCTAACTTCCAATTTGGATAGGTCTCTTACCATGTGCTGCCCTGAACTGCCTGAGGACTCTGCCAACAAAGTTCATCTCCAGATACAGCCCCTTGACCTTGGATCAGAACTGTAAGCCAAAATAAATCTCTTTTCTTTATAACTTTCCCAGGCTGTTTTATTATGCTATCAGTTACAAAACACACTAAGAGAGGTCAAGGAATCTGCCTAAAGTCGCATAGCTAGAGGTGGGAAAGCTAGGCAATATGCTCTATGGTCTTATGCTCTTAACCACTTCACCATGGTATTCCTAAGGGAATGGGGGTTTTGAATAAGGCAGCCATCCTAACTTGCTTGATCGAATGGGAACTTTCAGGAAGCACATGCATAACATAATTAAGCATAAGGGGCCATCCGTCTTTCAGATTATGACATTAAGGAAACTGAGTCTCAAGCTTGGAGAATAGCTTGCTCAAGGTTACAGAGTTAATAATAGGAGGCTGAAATCCCTCTAAATCCCCTATCCTTTCCAACATAGCCTCCCATTTTCCACCAGTTGGCCTCAATATTCACACTCCCTAATGCCTCACTAATATTTGTGGAATCACATAAAATTCCTCCTCTATTGTGTTCCTTCAGTCTAGCCTCTTGGCTATAATTCTGTATATCTCTCTTTTTATCCCAGAGTTGTCTATTTATGAAAATCAAAGGAAGTCTTACAATGCCTTCCAGAACAGGAAACACACCATTTCCAACCTGCATCATTTTTTTTTCATTTGTCAGAGATTGCCTGTCACAGAGAAATATCAGCAGCTTGCTAACACTAGTCCAGATGGACCCAATGTTGGACACAAAGAAGTATTCAGAGGTTGAACACCACAGGATGGTGTCCATTGTCATCTTTGCTACACCTCAGGCTAACCTTGGGTTGAAAGTACGTGCAGATCTCAGCAATAAAAAGAATGGCTTCAGGAAGTGCTGGTGCTTGGGCCAGTCTTGGGAACTGACCTGGAACTTCAAAACATGTAGGGAAATCTTGGGCCTGCTGGTTCATCTTATGTGCTATGTAAAATACGCTTGGGCATCAGGCCTTCTGAGAAAAGACCACAATAAAGAAAGAGTCTGAGCACGGGTCAGATTGGAGAAGGCAGAGTGGAAGAAGAGGCAGAATTGGAATTTGACAACCCTTCTTAAGGGTTGTCCAAGTTTGCCTCCCTCCTTTTTTTTACCTTCTTTGTTAAAACCTCTGGAATTAATCTTTCCTACTCATCCCCACTAATGGATACTGACTCTTGGCCAGGTGTCTAATTTTCTCATCAGCTAAATTCAACGGAAACTCCTGTATCCCTAGAGAGGTGGTATATGAATAGGATTTAGGAAACCCAATAATCTTATGAAAGTATTTACAAAATGTTGGGAAGCACATTGTCCTACGAAGGGTAGTCACAGATCTAATCAGATAGTTAGTGGACTCATGATCTTTTTATTAAAAAATACAATTGGCCCAGAAGTTTTCAGGAACAATATGATAGAATGGAAGCCAGGGGATTTTTTTCCCCGAGTCCTTAAAAATCACATGAGATTCATGAATAAAGTCACAGAGAATTGGCCTGGGAGGGGTAGGCTATATTGAAATGGACCAAAGGAAACAGGTGAGGAAGGCAGTGACAGAAGGAGCAGAAATGTCAGGAGATTTGAAAGAAGGCTGGAATCAAATCAAAGCAAGACATTTAAATAACTGGAGCAGAGGAGCCAATCTGATAGTTCTCAGCAGAGCTCAGCTGAGAGAGAGAAATGGAATCTGCATGGCTGAGAGCAGAAGCTGTCTTGAAGAAGATTTGTGTTTAAATGTGATATTTAATATTTTTTTTTGCAAGGCAAAACAGTAGCAATCAATGTGAAAGTAAGGGAGCAGCTGCTGCTTCCCAAATACTGTCAACAAGACAGAAAATGTGTGAGGTGTTATGAATAATGGTTGTAATTAAAGCAGTGCAGAAATTCTGGTAGGATAAGCAGGGTTCCCAGGGTTATGATTATCAAGTTCAATCTCAGAAGTACTACATTTCTGTGTGTATACATGTGTGCAAGTGCATGCCAATGTACTCAAGTGTGCATATATCTATGTATGCAAATGTAGAGAACTGGAAGAAAAGGATAAAATCTAGAAAAGAAATCAGGGAGAAGAAGGGAGATAGAGACTTGATGGTGGGAGATGAGAAGAGGAAAATGGAGAAGATGGAGAAGAAAGAAGAGTGAAAGTGTTAACCTTGTTCTATGAGTCAAATCTCAGCAATCTACCTTACTCTTCCACCTATATAAAATAGGTTAAATTTAAATAAAACATACTGTTAATCATTTTCACTACATACTATATTCTATAATTATTATCTCTTATTTTCTTATTTATTGCATCCTCCATTTAAGTATATGTTCTATGAAGGTATTGACCATATTTATGACTCTTCCTCCAAAACACACACACACACACACACACACACACACACACACAATTATTTCTTGTTCATGTTCCATGTTGGCTATGGGTTTGTTGTGGCTCTCATCTATGTGTCTTCATTGTGAGAGCCACGTTCACGGGGTAAAGTAGTATCTGGGATATTGATGTTTTCATGGCAGTGAGAAGGCAGACCATAGCATTATGATTCTGTGGCTCTTAAAAAAAGCATTTGCTCGTGGATGTATAACCGATGTGATTCTGCAATCTGTATAGGGGGAAAAATGGGAGTTCATACCCCACTTGAATCAAATGTATGAAACATGATATGTCAAGAGCTATGTAAAGTTTTGAACAACTAATAAAAAAATTAAAAAAAAAAGAAAGGCATTTGCTTGGAAGTGACATAGTCACATTTAATTGACCAAAGCAAGTCATATAGGCACTCTTAAGTTTAACAGAGTTAAGATGTATAATGTGCTCTCAGGGATGGTTGATGAAAAATTTAAACAACAATACAATCTGCTATACCACTACTGCATTCTCAGTACCTAGCACAGTTCCTGGAACAAAGTAGGTTGTCTTATCAATGGTGCCCTGTGGCCTTTGACTGTTAGGAAATTTTGTTCTAATGTGTGCTGTGAGTTTGCCTATAAGAACTTCTTCCTGGTTCATATTTATATAATATAAAATTGGATATTTTTCCAGTCTTATTCAGTTTATAAACAAAAGCATCTTTAGAAAAAGTTTCTCTTTTTCTTGCTTTTTAGCATGGAATTTAAGTGAAAATTATGCTCTTCTTATGCAAAGCCATCTTTAAGAAAAGTCCCTTAACCTCCTTCTAGACAAATTGTTTTCTTTAAGCCTCTTCAACATAAAAATTTCAAAGCTACCATTAGATGTAGAAGAGCAGGACTTGGTCAATCTGGGGCAGGAGCTTTGGAGTTTTGCCAAATGATTCAGGCAGGTGGAGATTTCATCACTCTTTAGAAGTTTAAAATCTAAGATAGTCTGGGAGGAACACTGAAATATGAGACATTGAAGAAGCAGACCAAATAAAGTTGAATTTCTAATATTCCCCTACTCACAAGCCTGCTCCACCTTCAGCCTTTTCCATTTCATTAAATGGCAACTCCTTCTAGCTGCTCAATCCCAAAATTTTCATTTTGTCCTTGAATGTTCCCTCTGCCTGTTTTTCTTTTGCTCTCAGATTCCACATCGGATCTATCAGCAAATCCTGGCATTCTGCCTTCAAAATATATTCTGAATCTGATTATTTTTAATCATTTCTGTTGCTATCACCTTGGTCTAAAACATCATCAACTCTTGGCTGGATTATTGCATGATCTGTTCTAGCTGTTAGCTATTACTCTGATGATATTGCCAAACAATCTCAAAATGTCAATTTCATACAATAAACATGTGTTTTGCTTGTTTAGTGGTCTGGGGTCAGTTGGGATGGCTCTGCTTCAGGCAGAGAGTCAGGTTATTATCCCTTCCTTCTATCTCTTCAGTTTGGGATCAGCAGCTGGCTGGGACATATTCTTCTCCTGGCAGATGTCAGGTGCACAATAAGCTACACTAAATCATACAAACATATTTAAAAACCTCTGCTGGCATCTTATCAAATGGCATTCGATCGGACATAGCTAGTTGCATGGCCATGTTCAGCATCATTGTGATGGCAAAATATATTGTTGCTCTAGAAGGCATCACTGTAATGTCAACATGACAAGGAGATGTATATAATATTCTATGACAGGAAGAGAGTGAAAACTTGAGAACAATAATCCAATCTATCATGGTCTCTAACCTTTCTCCTTGTTTTTCTCCTTTTCCTCCTACAGGCTATTCTCAGCCTAAGAGAATAGATTCAGCTTTTTCAGGTCTTGGCTCAGATGTCACTTTTTCAGAGAGGCTATCCCTTGTGCACATTATTTACAATTGTAATCCCCCAATTACTCTTGTTCCTCTACCCTCATTTTCTGTTTTCTTTATCTCCATGGCATTTATTAATGTACTGTGCATTTTGCCTATTTAACTGACCATTTCCTTTTAATAGAATATAAGCTCCCTGAGGGCAGATATTTTGATTTGATTTGTTTACTGCTATATTCTGAGTGCCTAGAAGAAACTGCACCTGGAATATAAATGGCAGTGGTATATGGTCCTTTATGCCATTGGTCCTGCCATTTGTGAAGAGGGGAAGAGAAGAGTTAACAAAAGTTATCTCCAGAGGAGGGAACATACTAAGTATTTCTTTTCACAGCCTTTTAGGTTCTGTAGGCAATTAAATGATATGATAACTCAGGATCAAATGTCTGCCATATCTCCTTCCCATCTGTCCCCTTTCACATGCAGAGAGGCAGAACCAGGACTCACATTCAGGTTTCCTGTGTTGCTCTGGTCCTCTCTTGCTAAGAGACAGCTGCAACCTTCAATTGCTGACAGCAATAAGGTCTGCCAGGAAGGCTGGGTTGTCCCTGTGTGGGTCCCAGTGAGTCACTGCCTTCGTATAAAATCTTGGTTGAGAAGCTTCCCTGGTTTCTGTCTAAGAAAAACAATTCCATGGGAATAAGGCCCAGGGTCTGTCCAACAATCGTGTTTATGTTTATTTATTTATTTATTTTTTAATTACTGGGGTCTGAGAGATCTGACTGAGCTACTGGAGGGAGCACTGAAACATTAAGAGGATCCAGGCCTGAGAATGGGTTTCAATAGTTGTATAACATTTTGAAGTGGGGTGAATGGCTGCTGAGTCAACATAGTTGCAATCTGGGGCTTTATAAAAATCATTTCTTGGGCTGGTGTTGTGGCTCAGAGGTAGAGCGCTCGCTTAGCATGTGTGAGGCCCTGGGTTCTATCCTCAGCACCACACAAAAATAAATAAATAAAGGTATTATGTCCAACTACAGCTAAAAAATAAATAATTTTTAAAAAATCACTTCTTTTGTTGATGTATAACTGTGTCTGTGTGCATCTATACATATATGGACACATGCACTCCCAACGTATGAGATAATATTTGAACACATATAATATAGTTGATGTGTATATTCTTTTTTTTTCCATTTAAAACACTATTTATTGATTAAAAAATCATGAAAAAGTAAACTTCAACTGCCATGCCAAGTGTGAAAATATTTTAGGTATTAATTTAATAGAGCTCCTTCTTCTAAAGTTATCCTGGGTATTATTATTGAACGGTATTTATTTATTTATTTATTCATTCTTTTTAGATGTACATTACAGTAGAGTGTGTTTTGACATATTATACATACATGGAGTATAACTTCTCATTCTTGTGGTTGTACATGATGTGGAGTTACATTGGTCATTTATTCATATATGAACATAGGAAAGTTACGTCCAATTCACTTGATTGTCTTTATGTCCAGTTCACTTGGTTGTCTTTCCTACTCTCCTCCCCCTTCCTTTCCTTCATTCCCCTTTGTCTAATCAAATGAACTTCTTGAATAGTTATTTAAATTGAGGTAAATAATAAATCCATTAATAATGATTTTCTCAGTTGGGTTTATGGTAGAGCAAAAACAGTAGAACAATTATCCTATTAAAATTTGGCTTTCACTCTACTTAAGAGATATAAATTTTCTTTTGTGAGGATGGAGGGACTAAATATTAGCAGAAGATGTGATGTCTGAAAAATCATTACTGAAATATCTATAATTTTTATTAAATCTTCAAAATACATGGAAGTATTCTGGGCACTAGATTACCACATCACTTTCTTGTCCAAAATCCTGCAAGGATTCTTTCCAACTTGCCTACAGAATGAAATTCATTCTTCTCAGCTTTTTGGTTTAAGCATTCTGTGATCTAGGACTTATTTACTTTTTTATTGGTTCCTTTTAGTTATATATAACATTAGGATTCATTTTGACATAATTATAAAAGCATGGGATATTACTTGTTCTATTTCAGTACTTCCTCTTTCCCTTTGTTCCTCCCTTCTTCTATTCCCTTACTTCTACTCTAATGATCTTTCTGCTATTATGGTTTTTTTTAAAATTAGTGTATTGTGGATATACTAGATAGTTAGATTCACTGTGGTATATTCATGTACGTACACAGGAAAGTTAGGTCAGATTCATTCCACTGTCTCTCCCCATTCCATCCCTCCTCCCTTTCCTTCATTCCCTTTCACTATTCTAATAATCTTTCTTCTATCTTTTAATCCACCTTATTTTGGATTAGCTACCACATATCAGAGAAAACATTCAACCTTTAACTTTTTGAGATTGGCTTATTTCACTTGTCATGATAGTCTTCAGTTCCATACATTTACTGGTAAATACCATAATGTCATTCTTCTTTATGACTGAGTAGTTCTCCATTGTGTATATATACCACATTTTCTTTATCCATTCATCTGTTGAAGGGCACCTAGGTTAGCTCCATAGCTTGACTATTGTGAATTATGCTGCTGTAAACATTGATGTGCTGCATCACTGTACTATGCTGATTTAAAATCTTTTGGACATATACCAAGGAGTGGGATAGCTGGGTCATATGGTGGTTCTATTCCTAGTTTTTTTGGGAAATCTTCATACTGCTTTCCAGAGTGGTTGCATTCTCACTCCAATCAGAATGGTATATTCATTCTATATATAGCCAATGTGATAGTCTCTAAAGATGGCCTACATTAATTACTTCTTTCAGTATGTATGCATGCTTGCTACTCCATTCATCAAAGAGTTGGGTGCATTTTTTCCTCTTGAATCTGGTTTGGTTTCATGTCTTACTTTGACTAGTAGAATTTTATGGAAGTAATGTCATGCCTAGTTTCAGATCTACCTTTACAAGGCTTAAATGTTTCCTCTTTCTTTCATGGATAGCCAGCTCCCATGTAAGAAGCCTGACTACTTTGAGACTGCCATGCTGTAAGGAAGCTCAAGCTTATCAGACAGTGAGAACTGAGGTCCTAGACAGATACCTCCAGTCAAGCCATCCTGATCATGCAGCAACTGTTAATGCCATCAAGCCGAGGCTCATGGAGCAGAGACAAGCCACTGATATTGTGTTGGGATTCCCAGCCCACAGAATTATGAGCACGTAAAATGATTGTGACTTTAAGCAATTCAGTTGGTAGGTAGTTCTATAACAATGGGAAACTACAACAATAGAAAGTGGGTACTGAGAAGGAGTTTATTGTGTGTCAAGGCTGTGAATTCTGGATAAGATCTGCCTAGATAGCAACTGCGTGATATTAGGCATGTCAGTGAACCTCTCAGTACTTCATTTTCCTTGCCTTGAAAACAGGCTTAGTAATACCTCAAATCAGAGTTGTGATGGGTGAGTTCATGCATATAAAGCCCTTTGAACTCTGCCTGGCACATAATAAATGCTATGCAAGTGTTAGATATTATTGTGATGATGTGTCTTTTCCATTTTGGGTCAGTAATATTCTCATTTCTATCCCTGGGACCCATGAGGAACACCATCATCAAAAATACCTGAGTAGGAAAAGATAAAATTATGACCTCCCCAGATGCTAGTCTATGGCCTTTGCACATAGTATGTTCTCATAATTTTTGGATTTAACTAAAGGCCCCAAATCATTTCTGGTTGGCATAAGAAAGAACTAGAGGATTGCCCCCCTCCTCCATCCAATTTTCCTCTGTATTTCTATTTCGCGTAGGCAAGTGTTCAAGTTTGGCTTCCTCAAGCATACATCCACAGGCTGTCATGGGAGCAAAGGAAAAGACAGCTCAGAAACCTGCTGGGAGGCAGGGGAGGCCAACTTAGAGAATCACAATGCTCTCAGATTATCCACAAAGTGGATAATTCATGGGAGGAATCAAGGACTGCCTTTTGTAAATTACTATTTCCCAAGCATTCTCAGTGACCTGAAAAGTTCATGTGGCCTCTCCAAGTCCCTACCACTGATAGAGGGGAATAGTATAGGCTCTGGGAGAATTGGCTTCAATATAAAATAAAGTAGATAATAAGCATTTCCACCCTTCTTGTCACTCTCATGGAAATGCAAGCTGCCAAAGCTGAGGGGAGGTGGGTGTTGAGTGTTCATCTGACTAATTTGTAAATCAGCATGATGCAGCCTGTGCCCAGGTAGTAGGAGGAAACTGGAGGCAAGATCTGGGCCTCTGAACAATGTTGTAAAAGTGGAATTTAGAGGGCTCTTGGAGAGGTACAGAGGCCATAGCCTGAACTAGAGTCAGAGAGAGGTGGAAGGGGGTCAAAATGAAAGATGAAGGAGAGCAAATTCCTTCCCCTGCCTTTTCTGGTCCCTCTGCCACCTGCATCTATTTCCCTTATTTTCTCCACTGCTTCACTCTTGTCATGCCACTTTTTTGTCCCTACTTCACATGGCTCCTCAAACACCAAAGCATACATATTTAATGTATGTGATACTGCCATTTCCTTGAGAGCTGAGCCCACTCTAATTGAAGTCCCTAAAGCAAGCTGTTATGGTTTAGCTATTAGTTGTCTCTCAAAAGCTCATGTTTCAGACAATACAAGAAGGTTTAGAGTTGAAATGGTTGGATTATGATAACCTTAACCCAACCAGTGAATTAATCCCCTGATGGGATTAACTGAGTGGTAACTGAAGGCAGGAGGGGTGTAGCTGGAGGAGGTGGGTCACTGGGGGCCTGACTTTGCGTGTGTAGTTTGTATCTGGTGAGTAAAGTCATTCTCTCTGCTTTCTGATCATGTGAGCTGCTTTCCTCTGCCACACTCTTCTGCTATAATGTTCAGCCTCATCTCGAACGTTTAAGGAATAGAGCCAGCTAACCATGGACTGAGACCTCTGAAACCATGAGCCCACAAAAAAATTTTTTCTCCTCTAAAATTGATCTAGTCAGGCCTTTTAGTCATAGCAGCAAAAAAGCTGATTAAAACATAAGCCAAGGTGAAAGAAGCAAAAAAGAGCTCCCGCTGAGTGAGGTGTGTGAAGGCTGAGTGTGGAGGAACCAGGAAGAGTTCTAGAATTCAACTAGTATCTGGAGAAGCAGGACAGTTGCCTGGCTCCTGGGGGACCCTCACTTTCCTGGGGTTTACGTGGAACACTTAAGGCTCAAGAGTGCTTGGGAAGGTCTACAGCTAATAAATGTCTGGATTGTGGGGTGACAATAAAGAAGGGCCAGTGAGGAGTGTGCCCACAATGGAAAAAAACACAAAAATCCCTCTCCCTAGGGAGCTACCAACTGCTGTGTCACTTGGCTCTTGCACACTCCAACAGGGCCACTGTCTGCCCGGCACATGATGTTGCAAAGAGCAAAAATAGCCTCTGGTAACTGCAAGAGGATCTGTTTATAGAGTTCCGGCCTTCACACCACCTGTGAATTATACACAACCAAGCAATCCTTTCTAAAGAATGAATTTGCTTTTTCTCTGAAGGGCCCACTGACCAGAAAAGGCTGGTGGCTATATGTATTTCTCTCTCTTTGGAGCAATGCCTTTCATCTCTCTCCCCTATATACAGGACCCTCCCTTTGCTCACCAGGCCCTGTCCTTCTTGGGCATGCCCTCAAGCTCTTGAGTACTTTCCTTTGCCCTCCCCTCAACAAAGTGTAGTTGTTCAGTGTCCCCATTCTCTGACCTTTTCTATTGCTAAAGACTAGCTAAATAACCTGAGCCAGCTTCAGCAAGCCTTTTCCCTTCCCAAATGCTGCGCATACAGAAACTCAAGTTTATGGCAACTAGCATAACGAGATAACATGTTGCCCCTTCCAGGCAACATATTTTCTTTTTGATTCCAGAGTTCTGTACTTTTCAAAATAGAGATTACACATTGTTTAGAGACAATTTGCACACAAGTTACAGAAAAAATAGTTGCCCAGGTATAGGCATACACAGGTTTGTTAATTATATACAACATATTTTCATTTTGAGAGGAGAAGACTAAGTTTCTTAACCTAAGAAATGACTGATAGTGTGAATCTCAGGCAGGAAGGCCATGAGGAAGCTGTTTTTGAGGCAGAGGGGCAACTTGTCTAGCCAATCTGTGCTGGCAGTGTCAAACTCTGCCTCAGGTTAAAGACTAATCTTGTGCCATTACAGTAGGGATTACAGACTCAAACACAGACCAAGGGACTAGCCTGCCAGATAGGCAACTGAAATAAATCTAGTGGGTGGAGTATACTGGTCTCTGTGACAAAATGGAGATCGCATGTCCATCTGAAATATGAAATAGCGGTGAAAAGGGAGATAATAAACTGCAGTGGACAGCTTGCCTCAATGCTGGGCAAGTAAGATGAAGTAATGAGACAGAGGAAAACCAGGAGGTGAATGTATGCTCTGTCCATATAAATCAGCTGCTACTCACTTCCAGCCCAGTATTGCCACATGTCAGACTGCATACCTACAGTTGTCAGAGCTTCCAAGTTTTGAAGAGAAACCAAAAGAGCTGATGTATATTTAACACAAAATATCCAGCTTTTTAAAATGCTATCACAAGAGAAACAATAAGAGAGGTAAACAGGGTGCCTACATCATGGGAACAAATGTTTACGCCTCACACTTCAGATAGAGCCCTAATATCCAGAGTATACAAAGAACTCAAAAAATTAAACAATAAGAAAACAAATAACCCAACCAACAAATGGGCCAAAGACCTGAACAGACAATTCTCAGAGGAGGACATACAATCAATCAACAAGTACATGAAAAAATGCTCACCATCTCTAGCAGTCAGAGAAATGCAAATCAAAACCACCCTAAGATACCATCTCACTCCAGTAAGATTGGCAGCCATTAGGAAGTCAAACAACAACAAGTGCTGGTGAGGATGTGGGGAAAAGGGTACTCTTGTACATTGCTGGTGGGGCTGCCAATTGGTGCGGCCAATATGGAAAGCAGTATGGAGATTCCTGGGAAAGCTGGGAATGGAACCACCATGTGACCCAGCTATTGCCCTTCTCGGACTATTCCCTGAAGACCTTAAAAGAGCATACTACAGGGATACTGCCACATCGATGTTCATAGTAGCACAATTCACAATAGCTAGACTGTGGAACCAACCCCGATGCCCCTCAATAAATGAATGGATAAAAAAATGTGGCATTTATACACAATGAAGTACTACAGCAGCACTAAAAAATGACAAAATCATGGAATTTGCAGGGAAATGGATGGCATTAGAACAGACTATGCTAAGTGAAGCTAGCCAATCCCTAAAAAACAAATGCCAAATGTCTTCTTTGATATAATGAGAGCAACCAAGAACAGAGCAGGGAGGAAGAGCAGGAGGAAAAGATTAACATTAAATAGAGTCATGAGGTGGGAGGGAAAGGGAGAAAAAAGGGAAATTGCATGGAAATGGAAGGAGACCCTCATTGATATACAAAATTACATATAAGAGAATTTGAGGGGGAAGGAAAAAAAAATAAGGAGAGAAATGAATTACAGTAGAAGGGGTAGAGAGAGAAGATGGGAGGGGAGGGGAGGGGTGATAGTAGAGGATAGGAAAGGTAGCAGAATACAACAGTTACTATTATGGCATTATGTAAAAATGTGGATGTGTAACCAATGTGATTCTGCAATCTTTGTAATGTTTTGAATAACCAATAAAAAATAAAATGCTATCAATTAATTGAACAGTAATGTTCAAATATTAAGCATGCCAAGCAAAACACATCTTTAGGATTCATACACACTGCAGGCCGTGTCTGCTGGAGGGCATTGGACTACACAACCCCAGGCATTCCATCAGCCCAATTTTTTTTCTTTTTTCAATAATGATGAATTGATTTTCTTGTTTTCACATTTAACACACTCACACACACACATACACACAGTAATTGTGTACATATCTATGGGGTATAGTGTGGCATTTCAATAATTTCAAAACATGTATATAATGGGAATAGATTAGATTAGGGTGATTTGTATATATATATTTTTTGGGGGAGGGTGCTGGGGCTTGACCCCAGGGGTGCTTAAGCACTGAGCCACATCCCCAGCCCTTTTTATTGTTTATTTTGAGACAGGGTCTTACTAAGTTGCTTAGGGCCGGCTAAGTTGCTAAGGCTAGCCTTGAACTTGCTCAGCCTCCAGAGTCTCTGGAATTACAGGCATGAGCCACTGTGCCTGGCTCAGATATATATCATTTCTTTGTGTTAGGAACATTCAATATCTTCTCTACTAGCTATTTTGAAATAACCAATTAATGGTTGTCAACCCTACTGTGCTCCAGAACATTAGATGTTATTTTTCCTATCCAACTTCACCCCTGTCCCCATTAATCATCCTCTTTTCATCACCCCAAACCTCAATAACCAACATTATACTCTCCACTTCTGAGATTAACTTTTTAAAATTTCACATATGAATGAGATCATGCTGTACTTGTTTTTCTGGGCCTGGCTTACTTATCATCCTCCAGGTTCATCCATGTTATCTCAAATGATAGGAGTTTTTCCTTTTTATGAGTCCATAATAATTAACTCTGGGCAGTGTTTGGCCTGGCACTGATTATATGTTCATGAATAGAGTAATTGTCTGGGGACAACTTTCTATACCTCTTTTTAAAATCTCATGAAATATGTTCAGGTGAAGCTACTGATTTGAAGGGTCTTCGACTTAGCTAGTATTTAAATTCAGTCAGTATTCCATTATCCACAGAAGAATTGCTACTCAATAGATTAGCCAAGGGGATTTTAAAATCTCAGCTCATTTCTTCTGATGCTCAATACATTCCTCAATGAGTTCACCCATACTGGAATGGGAAAAGAAAGTGCAGAGCAGTAGGATTTATAGTCAAAGTATACAACGGTTAGGAAAGCAAATCTGTGGTGAAGGTAATCCCAAAATTTATCTCACATTCCACATACTTTTGAATCTCTTGAAGAACATAAAAAAAGGATAAATTCACTTCTAACTTTAACTCCATCTAGTAGAAGTTGTAAAGGGTGACTTTTCTATGCAATTTTTTTGTTTGTCTAAAGTCTTCTCAAGTGATCCATAAACACAAATCCCTATGGAATGATTTTTTCCTTTTCCCCCACTTAGTTCCTTTCTTTTTTTTTTTTTTCTTATTCTTTTCATCTTTAGGGAATTGTTTATTGAATGCTTCTCTGAATCAGTCACTGTGCTAGCCACTGAGCATAAAGGAGTGAACAGGACAATGGAAGATTGGCTAGCTCCAAAGACCAATTCATGAACTACAATCTGTGATATCTATTGAGGTCTATGGAAGCTTCTCAGTACATACCTATGGAAATTTCACCATATTCTGAGACCACAGCACTACATTATGCTATGTAAGGAAAAGTACATGGGCCTTGTTTCTATTTGAATCCTGGATCTGTCATTGCTGTGTGTAAACTTGGGATAAACACACACACACATATACATATACATACACACATATACATATATGTATATATGCTTTTGTATATACATATATGTACTTATATGTATTTATGCTTTTTGTCTCCTCATCTGTTTAAAATGAGGATTATACTAGCCCTACTTTATGAAGTCATGTACTTTGCTGAGAAATTGTGACATAGTCCTCAAAAACACTAGATTTCCTCCTTTTATCCCTTTAATCTGACAGTGATGCTACTAGTACTCTATAATAGGTACTTCTGAGCTAATTTTTATTGGTGGAGATAAGTAGTGTTAATCCATCCGTTGTTCTTAATTTCTCTTTGCACATCTTTATGTTGGCCCTAGTTACATTAAGCACAAGCTCAAGAATCCTGTCCAGTAGTGTGTTGGAGCCAACTGTACCAGCTTACAAGAGCTCACTGATCACATCTATTCCCAATACTGTGTTCAGAGACATCTGTTGATAGCTTGAAATCGGCCATGGTAGGTATATTTATACTACAGAAATTGGCAAATATTACCAATCAAAGCTTTTTATCCCCAAAAGAACTGGTTTGTGAACATTTACCAGCACACTACTACCTAAGATTAGATGGAACCTTACTAGGTCATTTGGTCCATTCTCTACTTCAGGGCTAGGACTAGGGTGAACCAGGAAGTGCCTGGGCTAAAAAAATATGAAGATATTCTCTAAAGGTCACATAGAAGCAGGCTTGGCACGCTATACTGAGAGCTTGCTTCATTCTAGTCCCTGCCCTGTTCTTATTTCATATGAGTATGTATTCAATCAATATTTATTAAGAATTTATTATTTGTTGGGTTCTTGTACAGAAACATGCAAAATCCTTGACTTTATGGAGCTTACATTTTAATGGGAAAAGGTGCAAATATGCATGATAAATAATTAAACAAATGTTAGATGATAGTGCTAAGTCAAAAAATTAAACAGGAAAAGGGATACGGAAAATATTTTCAGGTAGCAGGGTTAGGGAAAGCCTCACTGAAGTGTGACCTTTGATTAAGGACTTAAGGTGGTAAACAGATCAACATTAATGGTTTTCTTCCATAGTGAAAGAGCTCTTCAGGCAAAGAGAATCCCTAAGCTTCTATCCTAGGCTCACATATTGATCCATTTATACATTTATTCAGAACCTATTGATTGAATGCCTAATGTCAAGCCTTGTATTTACTAAGGATAAAATAATTGCTATTATTTACTGTGTGCTTACCATGCACTAGGCACCACTGCAGGCATTTGGCATGCATTCACTCACTTGCTCCTAACAATCTCAACAGGTCAGTTCCATTATGATCTCCATTTCACAGATAAGTAAATTGGGGCAAGGCATAGAGATGCTCAAGACATATTACCTGTCCTCTAAAACCTCTCTGAAATTCAGCCTGATAGAAGGAAGGACACAGAAGGCCCCTATTTCAGCCTCAGAAATTTGGAGTGGTAGCTAGGAAAGGTTTCTCAGAGGAATCCACTATTATCAAGTTTATTATAAGACAGTCCTGGAAAAAAAAAAAGACAGTCCTGAAGGACGCCATCCACTAGCTTTTACAGTCACCTCTCTTTCTGAGAATCCTAAGAAGATGTTCTTTCAAATGCCAGGAAAACCCTCTGAGCTTCCCTTGAAAGGGAGGATTTTTTTAAACTTATGGACACTGTGAGTCCTGTAATGAAGCAAGGGTCTATCCTTGCTGTAGTTGCCAGAAAGCTTAGAAATAAATTTGTGGTCTACCACTCTAGGAATAGAAGATTCTTGTGGCATACATTCTTTTTCTAGGTTAAACTCTATGTGAGTTTTGGGATTTTCCCCCTAACTTTGATTTTCTTTTGCCCATGGCTTTATAACTTATTTGTTTTTTTCTAATTTTTTACATTTTGAAAAATCACCTCAAATATTTGTAAAAATAAAATATAATATAAAAAGCAAACTGCTATATCCCCTTTATCTGTGGTTTTGCTTCCTGCAGTTCCAGTTGCCCAGAGTCAGCTGTGGTCTGAAAATGAAGAAAATATTTTGAGAGAAAGACCACGATCACATAACTTTTATTATTAGTTTTAATAACTTTTATTATTAGTTATTGCTATTAATCTCTTACTGTGCCTAACTGACAAATTAAACTCTATTATAGGTATGCATATATGAGAAAAAGTAGTATATATAGGGTTCTGTACTGTTCATGGTTTCAGGCAACCATTGAGGATCCCTAGATAAAGGGGGACTACTAGAATAAAGAGACACTAATACTTGAAGTGACTCTTAAAGGATGAATTAATTAGAAGGACAGAGATGAAAGGACATTCTAGATGACAAGTGCAGAGGAATGAAGGCATGAGAAATCATTTTTATTAGGGGAAAAAAGTTGGGCAAGAGAGTGGTTATGAGAACCTCTGGTGTTAGACATAATGGGTCTGAGTCTTAGTTTCACAGTTGGCCAATTTTATGACTTCTTTCATGTATTTAAGACATTGTTTCTTTTCTGAAAAGTGGGACAAATATTTTCCCTATGTTGTAGAATTATTGTAAGGATTAGATTCATTCATGTACCCAGAAATACGTATTGAGGACCCTCCAGACACTTTGCTAGCCAGGGAGTAGAATGAAAAATAGAGATGATGATCTTGCTCCTCAGGGAGCTTACATTCTGCTGAAAATAACACATATAAAGTGTTTAGCACATGACCAATGCTCAATAACTACAACATGTAATACTATAAATAATAATATTAGAATATTATAGATATTCCTCCATGTTTGAGAGTGCATGGAAATTCCTGTCTGAGCAATAGCATAGAGGAACAGAATGACAAAAGAGAGAATCACAGCC
The DNA here is from genome assembly GCF_048772815.1 of Callospermophilus lateralis. NCBI lineage: Eukaryota > Metazoa > Chordata > Mammalia > Rodentia > Sciuridae > Callospermophilus > Callospermophilus lateralis. The sequence goes on along the minus strand of NC_135325.1, from coordinate 88,149,771 downwards.
TTTCTGTATTTCTCCTTTGCTAGGAAAGAAATAAATCTTCTTTTTACTTTTTCTAAACAAAAAGAAAGAAAGAATGACAAAAGATGTTGCTGGGAAAATAAGTAGGAATGGGATAGATATCCTAAAAGGCTATGTGTGGAGTATGGAGTCATTGATCAACTAATTTATTTATTTATTGAGACAGGGTCTCACTAAGTTGCTTAGGGTCTTTCTAAGTTGCTGAGACTGGCTTTGAACTTGTAATCCTCCTGCCTCAGTCTCTTGAGCTTCTCTGATTAACAGTGTGCATGTGCTACTGCACCTTGCTGGAGTCATAGATTTTTGAGCAAGAGAGGTGTGTGTGTGTGGGGGGGTGAGAATGTGAATGTTTGGTCAGAGGAGGAGGAAGGTTATCATTTTATTTTGAAAAAAATTGAGTTCCTGAGTTCTTTTCTCTTTCTGTCATTTTTATGCTCGTTCCTGTTCCTGTGTTTTTAATGCATATTTCTATCATTCTTTTCTTTCTCCTCCTCTTCTATTACTACTCCTGCTCCTACTGGCTTTAATTTCTTGAATGATTATATTGCAAGGTACTGTTTTAATTCTTGACCTGTGCTTTAGGGTATCTACCTCACAGGGCATTATCATCTCTGTTTTGTAGGTGTAAAAATTGAAGTTTAGAGAATTTAGGTAACTTGCCTAAAGTTACATGGTTAGTAAGTTGAGGCATTAATTCTGAACACAGAATTATCTACAATAATGATGGCTATTTCATGAATGCCAGGCAATCTCTGTACCTAACTTTATTTCATTTTTTCCTCACAACAAATTTTCTAGAGCTATATATTATCCCCACTTCATAGATAAATTGAACCTCAGAAAGGATAAGTAACTTTTCCAAAGTCACGTGGCTTATATGTAGTGTAACTCTACATTCAATTTTGGATAATATTACTATTTGAAGGGGAAGATTTACAAAGTTTGTTCTTAAATTCTGGGTTCTTTAGATGAATAGATAGGCCAAGTGAACAATAGTTCTTGTTTTAAGTAGGTCACCCTTTCCTTATTGCCTTGTGAAAGAACCATAAGCAATTACCTGAAGTTGACTTCCCATTGAAACAGTTTTCCAGCAGTTTCTGAGGCCTTGGTCTTTTAGCAGAAGGTTAGAAACTAGAGCTCATACACAAAGAGTCCTCTCACAATTCAGTCCTGCCCCTCACATACACACATCATCCACCCATAGATACTCTGATGTCACTAAAGAAGCTGAAAAAGGGAAATTGTGCATGGGGTCTTCATCCTGACTGTGGACGGAAGCAGCCATTGTGGGGTAGAAACTAATGAATCTGGGTTTGACAGATCTTTTCACACACACACACACACACACACACACACACACACACAAACACACACACACACACACACACACACACACACAATCTTTTTAAAATGCCACTGTCTCTTGAAGCATCTCAGCCTGACTCCTGATTCATGGGGCAGAAACTCAGCATAGCAGGCCTGTCACCTTATTGCCACACAAAACATTAATCTTCTGGATTTTTCCACCCCCTGACAGCACAGGGTAATCAGACAGAATTACAGCTCTGAGACGTTCATGGTCATGGGATTTGCACCATATAAACGGCTCCAACTTTGGAGTTGATGACTGTAACCTTTTCTTTCCCTATCTTTGTTTTTTTTTTTCTTTTCCCAGAAAGCCAAAGGCATATTTCTGCATTTTAATTCTACATATATTTCTTCAAAAAACTCTAATTCTCCATTAGCAAATGAAATTAATTTGCACTACCCATAACCAGCATTTGTAGATATTGGAACAGACAGGGGTCTGGTGTTAGCCCTGGGTTATAGGAACTTAGCTTGGCATTTCTATTTGCTGAATTTATTGGCAGGGTGGCAAAAGGGATCAGAGCAGAGGCTTTGCTTGGGAAATGCAAGGCCTGCATAAAGGCAGAATAGGAGATAAGACTTTAGAAGGACTGAGCAGACTCCCTCCCTCTCTGTCACTGGGCTTAGTGTTGCGGCTAAAACATCACCACTCATGTTTGATTTCTTTGGCCTTTAGTTGAAAGCAAATGTCCTTGGGAGAAACACATTAATGTGTTTTAGGGAGCAAGTTTGTCATTTCAAATATGTAACTAGCTAAAATCAGGCTGTTCTCATAATTTAGTGTTTTCAAATAAGCAGTACATTCACATGATTCAAAATTCAAAAGTATTTGAAAGGGACACATAACAGAAAGAGTAGAGGAAGGGAATAGGGAGAGGGAGGAGGGGAGGAAAACTGGAAGTACTGGGGACTTTATTGGAGCAAATTACATTCCATGATTTGATAATTATGTCAAAATGAACCCTAATATTATGTATAACTAAAAAGAACTAATAAAAAAGAGGGGCTGGGGTTGTGGCTCAGAGGTAGAGCATTCACCTAGCATGGGGGAAGCACTGGGTTCGATCCTCAGCACCACATAAAGATAAATAAATAAAGGTATTGTGTCCATCTACAAATAAAACATGTTTTAAAAAAAGATACAGTAAGAAGTCTTCCTTTCACCCTGTCTTAATACACCCCATTCTTTGTTCTATCCCAATGCTTCTAATAGGCAACCAATTTTCTTAATTTCTTATGTAAACTTTCATTAATTGTGCATATATGTGCATGAGTTTTTCATATTTTCCTCCTTCCTTTCATCAAAGTAGCATACTGTAGGCTCCTTTCTGTACTTTGCTTTCCTCAATATAGTACATATCATGATATTTCAGTATCAGTACTGAGTTTCCTCAATCACTTATTAAAACAACTGCATGATGCTATATTATACCAATGTAGCATAGATTATTTATCCAGTTCTCTGGAGATGGAGTTGGGTTGTTTCCAACCTTTCACTATTATAAACAAAACTGAAATGAATAGCCCTGTTCATGAGTTATTTCTAAAGTATGAAGGTCTACCTGTAAGATAAAATTCCCCAAAACAGATATTGATGAATTACCCTCTGTGCTGGTCATGCCATTTTGCATCCACTCTTAGATTTTGGTAAATTGAGTATGAGGGAAATAATCTGTAAGTTTAGTTTTAATTTAGACATGGATGTGGCTGAGCACCTTTTCATATGTTTAAAGGCTATTTTCATTTCATTTTCTATGGATACTATGTTTATATCCTTGACTCAATTTTCCATTGCATTGTGGGAATTTTTGTGCATATTGATTATTCAGTAAGGTGGGTTTCATAATCTTACATACATAACAACATAATCTGATAAATTTCACTCCCTAATACTTTTCCCACATCCCCTCCTTTCTCCCCCTGGTTGTTTCCCGTATCTTAATGTGGTCTTTCTTCCTTCCTTCTTTTTCTTTCTTTCTTTCTTTCTTTCTTTCTTTCTTTCTTTCTTTCTTTCTTTCTTTCTTTCTTTCTTTCTTTCCTTCCTTCCTTCCTTCCTTCCTTCCTTCTTTCTTTCTTTCTTTCTTTCTTTCTTTCTTTCTTTCTTTCTTTCTTCTTTCTTTTTCTTTTGGGGCTCATTGTCATTGTACTTTCATGGTATCCTTTTTTTCCCAGTTTTTCCCCTTCTAACTTCTGCATATGGGAGAAAGCATGATACTTTTCTGGGTTTTATTTACTTTACTCAAAGTTAGGGTCTCCAGTTCTATCTATTTTCTTGTGACTGACATAATTGTATTGTCGATCATTTCCTTATTGGTTTCTAGGATGTCTTTGCAAAATTAGTCCTTTGTAAAGAACATATTTTTAAAAGAGAGAAAGAGTGGGTTGAATAGCACTACAATATCAGGCACTGCCTAAAGAGATGTAGGCTTTGGTGAGGTAGGTGGAAGACAATGCAAGGTGACTTGTTTTCCATTTATTTGTTTCTTTATTAACCCTTCTACAATATTCAAAAGATACTTATTGCTGGCTATGGTGTTGCATACCTGTAATCCCAGCAACTCAGGAGGCTGAGGCAGGAGGATCACAAGTTCAAAGCTAGACTCAACAACTTAGTGAGGCCCTGTTTCTAAATAAAATATAAAATGGGCTGGGGATGTGGCTCTGTGGTTACATGCTCCTGAGTTCAATTCCTGATATATAAAAAAAATACTTATTAACATTTTCGATGTACCATACATTGTGCTAGCATTTGGGATTTATCATTGAACAAAGAAGACAAAAACATCTGCCCTCCCTAGAGTTTACATTCATTCACTTATGGGTTCATTCCTTATATAAACCCTTAAGCGGGCACACTGGGTTTGGATAGATTTGTAAGACAGATTTTCCTTAAGGTTCAGTTTGTCTGGACAAGGAAAGAATCTACTATATTACAGTGAGGTAAATGCTATAAATGAAGTTTCTACAGAGTGCTAAAGGAGTATTAGAAAATGGCATGTAACTCAGACTGGACACAATACTGGAACCTGATTTGAGAAAGAGTAGAAGGCTGCCAGGCTGAGAAAAGGGCAAAGGATAGCTTTAGCAACTCAAAAGAAAGAAAATAGGAAAATTCATATCATCTTTTTGGAATGAGGGGTAGTTCCTACTACTGTCATGGGGAAGGACAAAGGTTAGAGAGGGTGGATAGAAAAAATAGTTTTCAGCACGTAACATAGTATCTGACACTTATTGGTGTTTATTAAATATTTATTGGTTGGTTGAATCAATGAGTGAATAAAATGAAGTTTGAGGTAATATAGTAGTGATATATTAATTATCTTTTTCTGTATAACCAATTTTTTTTTCTTTTCAATATTGGGGATGGAACCCAGGGAACGCTTTGCTAAGTATTTTATTTTGAGACATGGTCTCTCTAAATTGCTAAGACTGGTCTTGAACTTGTGATCCTCCTACCTCACCCTCCCAAGTTTCTGTGATGACAGTTGAGTGCTGCTGTGTGTAACAAATAACTCCCAAACTTGGCTGCTTAAAATAACAAACATTGAATATCTCACACAGTTTCTAAGGGTAAGCAATCTAGGAATGACTTATCTGTGGCTTGGGTAGTTATTCTTTTTTTGAAATATTTGTTTAGCTGTCAATGGACCTTTATTTTATTTATTTATATATGGTGCTGAGAATCGAACCCAGTTCCTCACACATGCTAGGCAAGTGCTCTGCCACCGACCCACAAACCCAGCCCTTTGGTAGTTATTTTAAGGTTCAACTGGGGCTGGATGATCCAGTTCTATGCTTCCACACATAGTTGTTTCTAAGCCTCATTTCTTCATTTGATGTTGTCAATGTAAAATCTGAAAAGAATGCCTGACACATACTAAGTAGTATATAAATAAAAGTTATAATTATTATTACCTAAACTGAGGCATAAGCAAAAGTTTTTTGTTGTTGTTGTTTTTTGGGGGGGTTTCTTTCTTCTTCTTCTTTTTTTTTTTGGTACTTGGGATTGAACCCAGGATTGCTTAACCACTGAAACACATCCCCAAGCCCTTTTAAAATATTTTTAGTTTTATTTTGATCAGAGCCTCACTAAGTTCCTTGGAGACTACGTAAGTTGCTGAGGCTGGCTTTGAGCTCATGATCCTCTGGATTCAGCCTCCTGAGCTGCTGGGATTATAGGTGTACAACTCCATGCCCAGCTAGGCAAAAGATTTTATGTAAAAGGAGTGACATGACCGTGTTTTTTTTTGTTGTTGTTGTTGTTGTTTTTTTTTTTTTTTTTTTTTTTTTTGCTGTTTTAGAAAACTCCTTCCTGCTGTAGTGTGGAGTGCGGACTAGAGGGGGAAAAAGCTGTTTTACAGGTGAAAGATGATAGTGGCCTTGTCACCACTGGGTGGTAACAGTGGAAACAGAGAAAAATGTGTGCATACAGGGTATATTGTAGAAGTAGAACTGACTACACATAAATTATGTAGGCCAAGTGGGAGAGGCAGATAGGAAACATGGGAGGAGGAGTGAGGTCCTTCATTTGTGGAGGAGAGGTTGGGAAGGTAAGTTGAATTAGACCAAGTAGAAGTTAAGGTGCTTGGAAGACATCTATGTGGAAATGTCTGAGTGGCAGCCAGTTCCACAGGTATGCAGCTCAAAAGAGAGATATGGGTTAGAGATATAGGAGTCATCAGCACATGTGTCAATGAAACCACTATGTGGATTTGATTGCCCAGGGAACACATGCTCAGTGAGACTAGAAGTCCTTTTGGACGCAATGCTGAAGATCCCCAGCATTAAAGAGATGGATGAAGGAAATAGGATCTTTAAAAGAGTGTCAAAAGGCATGGGCAGAGGGAAAGAGGAAAACCCGCAGAGTGTGGTACCATGTAAGCCAAGACATTGTCTCATGAAAGAGAGAAGGAAGGATTGACAGTGCCAATGTTGCCTGATAAAAAAGTTCACAGGAGATAGGGCTGAAAGTAGTCCATTGAATTTACCAACAAAGAGATCATTGGTGTTCTTCATGAGAGTCATTCATTGAAATGGGTCAGGGCATCCCTGTCCAAGTCTCCTTCTCTAGTCTCTGAGGGCACCTTCGTGGGATTTACAGTGTTGAGTACTAGCTCCTTCTCAAACAGGTCCTTTGATTCCACTAGGTCATCTTTTTTGAGATATAGATTCATGGTTAGGATCCATTGAAACTGAAGTACATCTTGACCAGATGATAATCATAAATTATAACTGCTAACATATATTGAGTGCCAGTTTGGTTTGGATGTGGCTTGTGCCGTCGAAAACTCATGTTGAAATTTGTTGCCAATGTAACAATGTTTAGAAGTGGTGGGACCTTTAAGAGGCGTTTGTGCCTTGAGGTGCTCCACTCCAATAAAGGGATTAAATGTCACTCTTGCAGGACTAGGTTATTATGTGCCAAGTATTGTGTCAACTACTTTAAACGTGTCAACTTATTTATTATTCCCATGTTATAGATGAAGAATTCAGTGGCCCACATCACAGTAGAGCCCCCCAGTCTGAGTCAAAATAGGCCAGATCAAGGAAGAGGTAAACCAAGACCCTCAGGAAGTGCAGCTGACTCTGGGCTCCAGGAAAAGCCTTTACTTTGAGGAAGTAGGTTATTGGGACAGGACTGTTTGGATAAGGGACTCTTAGGTCAGGGAATGTTTTTAAATGTCATCCAGGTGACAATGATTCCTTGCTCCAGTGGGCCATCTAAAATGATACTCATTAAGCATCAGAAGGCATCTAACACATCATTCCATTTCCCCCCTTTTGGGGTACAGATAAAGTTCTGGGTACCTCAGAAATCTAATTTAATGAAGCCCCAAGCCCCCATATGTTATGGAGCAGAGACAGTAGATTGCTAGTATTGATGGTATCAGTGTGGAGACTGCCATCATCCGAGCTCCTCTTTTAAGCCCTCTAGGCATGCACCAGTTTCCATATATTGGGCAAAGAGCACATCTGCTTGGATTTCTTATTGCACTCAGTGGCCTTGGCATGGCACTCTGCCCATCCATTTGCAAGAAGGTGAGAGCAGCTTATCCTCTCCAACAGACTATAAACTACTAGCACAGAGATAGAATTGTATTTATGTGGTGCCTCCCAGCGCTTCCCAACTTTTAGCAAAAAATATTTGTTGAATTAGTAAATAAAGGAATGAATGAATTTTTCCTAAGTATAACCCTTCTTCCAGCTTAATCCTCGTTTATATTCATAACAAGATGAAATTCCCTAACCAGAAGAGCATCTGTTGCTTTTTTGAAGGCAGGAATAGCAAATAATGAATGTTGGAATGCTAGATCTAAGTTGATTCAATTTAATAGGTATTTAGTAAGCCTGCCATGAACCCAGTACTGTGTTGTATGTCCTCCTGGAAAGGATGTGAACCTGGATAATTCAAATGTTTTGAGAATACATAATTCAGCTGGGCATGGTGGCTCATTCCTGTAATCCCAGCTGCTCAGGAGGCTGAGGCAGTTCAACACTAGTCTCAGCAACTTAGTGAGGCCCTGAGAAACTTAGTGAGATCCTGTCTCAAAATACAAAAATAATTAAAAGGGCTAGGGATGTGGCTCAGTGGTTAAGTGCCCCTGGGTTTAATCCCTGGTTCCAAAAAAAGGCATAATTCAGACATACAAAAAATATCAACAGTAATATGACATATATCATGTGCCCATAACCTCACTTCAAAAATAAGACACAAGTGGCAGTATGCACAGTCCAAAAGGCTCTAGAACTCAAGAGACTTTGTGTGTGTGTATTATTTTTATTTGGCATCAAAAGTCTTTTGGAGACAAAACCTAAAGTGACCTCTGAGGCTATCTCATAGTGCTCATCTATCCTGCCAAGTGTGACAAATCATACATTTCACTACAAAAGTATTAATGTTTGATAGTGGAGTGTTGTCCCAGACCTCACTGGGTATATTATTCAATGTCTGTCATATGCTTATAGTACCTTTCTCAAATCCAAACAATTCTGAATTCCAAGGTCACAAGGTCTGTAGGTAAGGCATTGTAAGTCTGTGGTCTATTGGGCCATGACTGGGAGCTTGGTTATTAAACAGTGTGTTTTCATGTGCTCCAAAGGCAGGAAGAAAGGGAGGGGGGATGGAAAATGGATGAAGCAACCAAAGAGCATTTGGCACAGTTCTTTATCCTTGTCATCCATTAGTGTCCTCCTCCATACTTCTTCCTTAGGCTTCACTTTCCTTTCAGCTCTTGGTTTGCTTGACTCTGTTGTAGATTCATACATTTCTTCCACCAATATTTTTCTGTTTCCCTATCCTTCAGGTTCCATGCCTGCCTCTTGCCATTTCTGGTCTAGCTTTTCCCTCTCAGTTTTTTATCCCTTCTCTCTCACCTGCCTAGTCCATCTTTCTGCCTACTCTTATCTTGGCCCCTGAGTCCTAGTTCCCCAGCTTTAGACCCACTATCCCTTCCCATATATCCTGGGGGCAGCTCATTCTCTCTAGTGCAATTGTCTTTTTCATCTATGTATAACTCTGTCTTTTTTCCCTCACTTGTTTTCCAGTTTACTATTGAAATAGGCATATTTAAGTCAAAAAGTAAACCACTTTAAAGAAAAATATTAAAAACAGTATACAGTGGTATGTTATCACATGGTTAAAAATTCTGATGACAGTACTCACATGATATAGAAAATCTTATTCCATAAACTGTTTTTTAAAAACTGTTTCTTTTTAGTTATACATTATATTAGAGTTCATATTGACATAATTATATAAGCATGGAATATAATTTACTCTAATTCAGTTTCCAGTACTTCCCCTTTTCCTCCTCTCCTCTGTCCTCCTGTTCCCTTTCCTCTACTTATCTTTCTGCTATCAACCTATAGTTTTTTCTTACATTGGTGTCTTGTGGATGTAGGGAATACAGAGATTCACTGTGGTATATTCATATATATACATAGGAAAGTTAGGACAGATTCATTCCACTGTTCTTCCCTTATCCTGTCTTTTCTTCCTCTCCCTCAGTCTCCTCATAATGTGTTTTGAATGAAGGTTTTTTAAATTAGTTTTATTGAATGATGGGCCATCTAGTGGTGATTAGAGGATGAAAATCCTTCTAGCCTGAGAAAAACACAATGGATCCTTAAAAGAAAGGCAGATTAAACCCTCAACACAGGCACCCTAATATGTCCAAAGCACTAATACACAAAAACACAATTATAGTAACAGCCAAGTCCTCTTAGAACACAACTAGGTTAGATTTATGAGTTTATCCTGGTGTTGTTCTGTTGTTGAAGGCTATATATGAATGTACGTGTACTTGTTAGAATATGTGCATCTCAGATGACTCCATGGCCAAATTCAGAAAACCCACAAACCAAGAGCCTTTTTACCAGGACGATATAAGTTACTGCCTTGTGTCATACCTTTATTCTGGGAAGCCACATTAAGAGACAATTAATGCTGTGCAAGGGAGGAAATTGCTGTCTGAGAAGGGGATTTCTTTTAAATCGTATCTCCCAATTTCATAAATCAATTTTCCAAAACACCCAAGTCAATATATTCCAATTAATAGACTTTTATTCATCCAGCTTACATTTATTGAGCCACCAAATGGCATCCTAAGATACTATGTTCTTATGACTACACACTCACATTTTACAAAAAGAAATCACCTAATTTCTTTACCTAATTAAGAAATATATACAGTAGAGCTGGGCACAATCCAGAAATAGGGAATTTTGGAGTACCTAAAAAGTGTGCTTCTCTCCAAGTTGCTCCAGTTAAAAATTTTAGCTTTAATAGCTAATACATATGGAGCCCCTCAGATAATCTTCAGCTATCATTTTTTATTAAACTAGATAGGATAGCTAGTGCTTATACCTGCTGTTTGCCAGTAAAAATTAATGTATGTGAATAGTGTTTGAAGTGCTTCAGAGAGATCTGCCTTTAGAGTGACCAAGTATCCCAGAGTGACTAGGTCTATCTTGCTTTTAGCACTGAAAGTTATCTACCCTGTGATGCTTCTCAATCCTGGGCAAACAGGTACATTCATTCACTGTACCTTCCTTAGAGTCTTCTGAAGGATTCATCTGGAACAAAGGATCTACCAGGCAATCAAATGGGGAGAAGAGAATAATAATAATCTAAGCTGTGAAACAGTTGCTGACTGCTTTTTGCAAACCACCCTTAAAACAATCCTATGAGGCAGATACTATCTTATTTCTTACAGATGAAGTTACTGAGGCACACAGGAGCAAAGAACCTGCTTAAGATGACTTCAGGAGTAAGTTTCTGAGGCAGGAATTGAACCCAGGCCTGTGTAGTAACAAAACTCGTGTTATTAAAGGGCATGCCATCCTTTCACTACTCAGGGCTCAGTCCCAGCCATTTATAGGCTTTCAAACTTCACCCATGGACCCAAATCATTCAACAAGGAGAAATGGAGTTATAAAAGATCTTGATAGTCCCTTCAAGTATTTTGGCAGTGAACTTTCAGATCTTAGAAAATTAGCCAAGTGATTCAAATGTAAATTTCCATGCATCACATTCTGAATCACCTGCCTATGTAAAACAAACAAACAAAAAAAACCCCAATTGTTTTAGGCAGTTTTTTTTCACTGTTGTGACCAAAAGACCTGGCAAGAGCAATTTTAGAGGAGGAAAGTTTTAGTTGAGGCTCAAGGTTTCAGAGGTTTTACTCCATAGATGGCCAACTCCATTGCTCTGGGGCTGAAGTGAGGTAAAACATTATGGCAGAGGCGTACTGTAGGAGAAAGCAGCTCAGCACTTTGCACTAGGAAGAAGGGAGAGACTGCCCCACTCACAAAATATAAACCCCAAGGGCATGCCTCCAATGACTTATCTGTTCCAGCCACACCCTACCTGCTTATGGTTGCCACTCAGTTAATCCACTTAAATGGATTAATCCAGTGATTAGGTTAAGATTCTCAGAACCCAATCATTTCACCTCTAAACTTTCTTGCATTGTCTCACACACGAGTGTTTGGGGGAATATCTCATATTTAAACCATAGAACACAAACACACACACACACACACACACACACACACACAAAACCCATAAGATTCAACTCACACCTACTAAATCAGAATGCCTGGTAATCTGCATTTTTAACAGATGCCTAAATCTACCAGGTATATAGTATTTTGAGAATGGCTGAGTTGGAAGATTCTGAAGAGATCATCCTAGATCAACAACTTTCACTTCACCCACTTTCTCTATTCTTCGTATCTTCTCTCCCTTCTCTACGCCCACCAAATGCAGACATACTATAAGTTATTCTGTCTTCTATATGGTCATTTCTCTCTATTTCTTTCTCTCTCTCTCTCTCTCCCTCTCTTTCCCTTGAGGCCTCCATTATCACCTTTCCAAGTGTACTGTATGAAGAGGTGGAAGACCTAGGTCCTACTTCCCATTTTACCATTAATTTAATGACATTGGCATGTCAGTTCCCTTTTCTAGACTTCAGCTTTCTCACCTGTAGAATGAAACACAATTCCTGAATCTCATATTAAGACACTTCTTGATTTAAGGTCTGTGGTCTACCTAATTATTCTTAAAGTGTGCTATAAAGCCTAACAAAAACATTCACCAGAGTATTTATTAGAAAAACACATCTTGGCTGGGAGTGTAACTCAGTGGTAGAGCACTTACCTAGCATGAGAAATACCCTGGGTTCCATCCCAGCACCACTGGAAAGCACATCTATTTGACAGGTGAATATATAAAGAAAGTATGGTGTATACATATATATGGTGTATACAATAGAACTATATGCAGCCTTTAAAAAGAAGGCAATCCTGTCACATGCTACAACATGAATGAAACTCAAGAACATTATGTTAAGTGGAATGAACCAGTCACAAAAGGACAAATGCTGTATGATTCCATTCATATGAAGTACCTGGTCACAAACACAGAAACAGAAAGTAGAAAGGTCATTGCCAAGGGCTGATGGAGGGAGGGAGAAGGAGAAGGATCAATATAAAATGTCAGTTTTACAAGAGGAAAAAGTTCTGGAGATCTGTTTCATGACAATGTGAATATACTGAACACCACTGAGTGGTACACATAAAAATGGTTAGGATGGTCAATTTAATGTTATGTGTTTTTTCTGTGTTGAAGATGGAACCCAGGGCCTCACACATGCTAAACACAAACTCACTCTATCACTGAGCTATACCCCAGCCTCTAATGTTGTGTGTGTTTATCTTTTACCACTAAGAGGTACAGTTCTGAAACCCACCCCAGAGCCATTGAATCAGAATTTTAATGGGGGCTATTAAAACATGCGTTTTAATCAAGTTCCTCCACAGGATTTTTATCTCCTCTAAATTTTGAGAATCACTGACAAGAATTTATAGTAAATCTTCTGTTCACCACAACAAATTTGATATCATGATTTTTGCTTCTCCTTGCCCCCAGAATATTTCTGTGTACTTTCACTTGCTGCCAGCTAGTGTGCCTAGAGAATGTAAATTCATTTTATTATTAGCCAAAGCAGAAAGGAATCCAAAAGGCAAATGTGCTGCAATTGAAGGTTATCCAGTCAATTTCCAAGCCAAACAGATGATTTTGGATCTGGAACAGTTTTGGATTACCCATGACTTTGATCGCCTCCATTAGAGTGAGTAATTGGGAGCTGGCTATGTGTATGCTTACAGAAATTATATTAAATTGTTCACATTAGATAAATCTTAGCCTGTGGTGATGTCTGTAAGAAGCAATGGTAAGAATATTAATGAGCACTTTCCCAGGAATAAGAAATTGTAACTTCTAAACAACTGTGAAGTCTCCTGTTTACATTATCACAAATTAGGGAGTTGCTGGGAAGGGGTTTGCATTATTCCAGTTCATTGTCAGATGAGGGATAGGAATATTAACTTACATTTCCTGGGTACTTAAAATGTTCCAGGCACAGGGCTCAATGCTTTCTATAGAGAATCTCATTCAGTTCTTACCTAGACTTATAGATAGATGCTATTATTACTCCTTTGCAAACGGTAAATGAGGCTCAGAGAGCTTCAGCAATTTACTGAAGAGCACGTAGCCTGTGAAACATGGGGCTGGTCCTGAAACCTAGGGCCTTAATTTTACATAGTACATATATTATATATAAAATAAAACATATATAATTGTCTATTTTTTATGAATTTAAGTTTTTATTTATGTATTTTGTATGTCTATTTTTTAAATAGCTTTGTTTTATTTATTTATTTTTATGTGGTGCTGAGGACTGAACCCAGGGCCTTGCATGTGCTAGGCAAGCACTCTACCGCTGAGCTACAATCCCAGCCCTATATAATTGTATATATTTATGGGGTACAAAGTGATGATTTTTAAATACAAAGTGGGGTGATGAAATCAATCAAATTAACATGTTCATTACTGACACAGGGACTGCCATGAAAAACATGACCCCTCAGGATTAAGGGATGAATATCTATTAGGGAAATGAGGCTATCTCTCAGCCTTAGGGGGCACATTCACACCAGAAAATCAGGAGTTCGCTGGGCACAGTGGTGCACGCGAGTAATCTCAGTACCTCGGGAGGCTGAGGCAAGAGGATGGCAAGTTCAAAACCAGCCTCAGCAACTTAGCAAGGCCCTAAGCAACTTAGCAAGACCCTGTATCTAAATAAAATACATCCTGTATCTAAAATAAAAAGGACTAGGAATGTGGCTCAGTGGTTAAGTGCCCCTGGTACAAAAAAGAAAAAAAAAAAAAAGAAAGAAAATCAGGAGTTAAAAGGTAAAGCAGTCTTCAAGGCTAGGGAAATGAGATAATGTCCCAGGAGATGGCAGGGTGAGAAAGTCAGCTCAGTCTTTTGACACAATGTGGTCAGCAGAAACATCTGCTTGAGCCAGATAAAGCAGAGTCTGCACATTTCTAAAAATAATAACATTAGAGACTTTCAATGAGGGCAACTCCAGGTGTGAGGAGCAACTGCATGTGTAGAAAAGTTACCAAAGCAATGCACAGATACCTTCACCTTATTAGCCTAGCAAATTGCACATCCCTGGTTGGATTCTTAGGATTGTAATGAGGCATGTGACGCATGAAGAAGCATGATGAAGAAGAGCACAGGTGCAACTAAAATTCCACTTGTACATGTGAGGTCATTAAGAGACCAAGTTCCTTCCTACCCTGTAGATGCCATAAGGTTTTACACTTTTGTTCTTTGCTTGAGCCAGCCTGACACCCTCCCCTATAAGTGTGGCAACTCCATTTTGTACAGTACTCAATTATTAGCCATATTCACCAGTTTGCAGCTTGGAATGTTCTTCATTCCCCAGGGTTTCCAAATCCATTCTGTCTTTCCAATCTCCATCCCTTCTTGGATGCTCCTACTCACCTGTGTGGACATTTCTAGATTCCTCACTGCTACTCTGCTCTTGGGTTGGTTAACTTGGTACCTCAGCTGAACCTCTGTCGTACTGATGACATTTTGGGATCATGGCTGGTGTGTCTACCTTCTGCACACCATGGTTTTCGTCTGGTATAGAATTCTCATTGCTTCTACCCCTGTTGCTACATCATCCCAGGATGAAGTCTTAGGTTCAAGGTCTGTCCTGTTGATTCCTAAACTCCCCCCGACCCCGCCACCATGTAACTAAAGGTAACTTCTGTGTCCAAATGTTCTTGTGATATGCTGTGGGCAAAGTCCCTACCATTTTATAC
Source organism: Callospermophilus lateralis (assembly GCF_048772815.1). Taxonomy (NCBI): domain Eukaryota; kingdom Metazoa; phylum Chordata; class Mammalia; order Rodentia; family Sciuridae; genus Callospermophilus; species Callospermophilus lateralis. The sequence continues at coordinate 88,134,698 of NC_135325.1, read as the reverse complement.
ATAATTTTTCATGATGGCAGAAAGTGTTCCTTAATGGAAGCTTCTGACCCAAAGGCTCCTGTGATATACCTAAATATGTAATGTCAAAGCTGGTCCTTTTAGTCCAAGACTTTTTTTTCTATGTGGGAAAACTAAGTTACAGAATGGTCAAAAAACATGCCCAAAGAAGTCAAATGGAGATTAGTAGCAGAAATAAACTAGGTCCTAAACTTTCTAACCCCTAGCCCAATATTAAATATTTATACAACACTGGTTGTTATGTTGAATGGGATTGGAGAGGAAACGCCAGATGATGCATCTCTCTGAAAGAACATTTTTGTGGTCTTTGAGAAGACTTCTGTGGTCTAATGAGAAGGCCATACAAGATAGGATGTCATCATCAAAGAGCCCAGAATAGATTATCATAAGTCAAGGTAGTATATGAAAGAAATGTAGAGATATAACTCTCTGCAGAAGGCAATGTCATTTTATGTTATGATCTGGCATGTTCTCTTATATTACAGGATACCACTGTATGATATAGCATGTTATGCAAAGTTATCAAATTCTACATTGTAGTATGTCACAACACATAATGGCATTTCAGCATATGGTATCATATGTTATGACACATTGTGTGTTACAACATGTTATCACAGTAACTATTATTACAGTTTTGACATGTAACATGGTATGTTGTGACATATGATGTCATGGTACACCACACATATTATGGTACATTATAATATGTTATCACATGATGTATCATGACATGCTGTTTTATGCTTCACGTTTTGGTGTGTTATAATGTTATGGTGTGCTGTCACATATTATTATGTGTCATGTTGTGGTATGGCTTGCTATGGCATCATGTATTGTTCCATGTTAAGCATATTATAGCATGCTATCATGTGTTATTATATGACCTGGCATGTCATGGTATGATGTTATCATATGGTATGGTACAGTGTGGTTATGATCTGTTGTTTTTATGTTATGGTGTATTGTGTTATTTCCTGCTTTGGCATGTCTAGTATGTTAAGTGTGCCATTATATTGTATAGTGTATTATGGCATGTCATTGCATGTTGTGCCATGGTTGTTATGTGTTATGATATGGCATACCATGTCACATTGATGTGTGTGATGACACATCATTCCATGACAGGGCATGTTAAGGCATACTGTCATGTGACACAGCCTGTTATAGCATATATTGTTGAATGGAGTATTATTGACATGGCTCCCCAGCTGCCAAGCCACACAGCCCAGCCCACTAATCCCCACTGAGAAGAGGCAGTGGAGCTGTGGAGCTGGAGCCATGAAAGTGCAGGCAATTGGCACTGGTCTTGGCAGCACAGAGCAAGCCCCCCTGCAGCTTATGTAGGCCCCACCCAACAGCAGGAGTGAAAAAACTCTGGTTTCATTATGGCATTTTATCATTTGGTATGGTGGGTCATCATGTGTTATTATATAATATGGTGTTTTATATGTTATGTGTGGCATATCATGGTATGTTATAGCTTCTGTGGTGGTATGTTATGTTGTGTTGTGACATGTTATCATGTGGCATGGTATATTATTGTGTGGTATGTCTTATATGTTGTAACACATTATGAGGTGTTATGGTATGTTACCATACGTTGTGGAATGTTACCATATGATGTGTATCACATGTAAAAAGCAAAAGGGGATAGGAAACAGAAGTAGGTAGAGAAATTCTTCATACTACCTACAAGTATGCCCCCATGAGAGGAGAGACAGAAGACAAAAGAATTAGGCAGGAAGAAGCTGAAATGACAGAGTTCTGAGAAATCTCAGCTAGCCTGAGAAGAGATTCCAATACAAATCCAGAGGTCTACTGCACTGGCCAGAAATAGTGTGGGCCTTTTACCCCCAGTGTGCTCAGTCATTTTCTGTACACTATCCAGGAAGCACATAGCTTCAGCTGTAAAAATGAGGCAGATCCTAAAGATCCTACCACTGGAGGGTATGAGCTAATTCAATTTCTTGTGACAGGTGTTCTCTTAAATGGAGATCTGAACAGTCTCCTGCCATTGTTGCCACAAACAAGTTGCTAGGATGCATTTGGAGCAGCTTCAGTGTTTTAATGAGCTGGAATAAAACAATACCATTACTCCTTGAGCTACCATCTCTAGTGTTCAGGCCACCCTTTCCAGGAGAGGCAAAGTTTGGGTTTGAACCATGTCAGTATGGATGAGAAGAGAAAACATAGAATGAATGGGACAACTTTGTCAACTGTCCATTTTCGCTAGTGTGGCACTATGGCTAGAAAAGGAGGGGAAGCTGCTTTGTGATGAGCATCCTGAGCACTTATTGGAGATGTACTATATGTTGAAACCTGTACTAAATCCTGGGACTATAATAATAAATGATGCATGCCACTTAGACACATGGGAATGTTATCTTTGTAAATGCAGAGGTTAGGACTTCAGGATGTCTTGTCCTGGCCTTAGACAAGGCACAAGTATTTTAGAGAATGGCAATCATGGGCAAATGTGGGTCTTCCATATGTCCCCATAGATTGTATTTGGAACCAAATATTTGCTATAATAGAACAGGTCTCCTCTGTACTTGACTCCCTTAAAATTTACTCTAGAAGAGTCAGGATATCAATCTGCTGGTAGTAGCCATGAGTATCTATCTGATACTACTTCCAGATCACCTTGGTTAATTTAGATGGAGCTATGTGCATACATTCATCTAACAAGCATGTATTGTGAGCCTTTTATCTCTCAGGTACTGTTCTACACATTGAGAGACACACAAATGAACAAGACAGACAAGATTTTTTTTCTCTTTGAGCTTACTTCTGAAGTAGTGGAGATAGATAATAAACAAACTAACAAATAAGACAATTTCATGATGTATTAAATGCTACAAAGAAAATAAAACAGAGATCAAAAAGTGATTGAGTTGAGCTGAGGATGCCATTCAGTGGTAGAGTGCTTGCTTAGCATGTGCAACATCCTGGGTTCCATCCCCAGCACCACACACATACACACAAAAGTGATTGAGTAGAGAGGAAGTGGTGCTAGGAGACTATATCAGATAAGATGGTTAACAAAAATATCTCTCAGAATGCATTTGAACAGTGACTAAAAGCTAAACATTCAAAGTTTTTTTGTTTTATTTTGTTTTGTTTTTGTTTTTTGTTGCATTTTGCCATTAAGGGCATCTTTATTCATGTACATCAAGCCCAGAAAGGGGGTGTGGTCCTAGGAAGACTTCCTGGGGGGATTCTTCCTCCCCCTGTTTTTGTTTCCACTGTTACTTTAAGGATATGGTTTCTGCAGGCTCAGTCTTGATCCCTTCTAGACCCTGGGGTCCTGGCACAGATGCTGTCCCCAGAAACCTCCAAGTCTGGTGGGAGACACAGAGCCACCTGCCATTCTCCCAACTTGTTTTCTTAATTTTATTTTTTCTGCAGGCTGGCATGGGACCCAGGTCCTCATGCCTGCCGGGTGAGCACTCTGGTCCTGAACCATACCCCAGCCCTCTTCCACTGTGACTGAGTTCTGCCTCAATACCACCCAGGCCTGGTCCCTGTCCCTAGGGAGGTTCCATTCTAGTGTGTGAGAAATAACAGTGATAAAACAGCTGATCACCCCTCCACTTTCTAAGACCCACACAGGATGACCTAAGAGCCCTGGGCTGAGTATGGTGCACACACCTGTCATCCCAGTTACTCAGGAGGTTGAGGCCGGAGGATCACAAGTCAAGTTCAACATCAGCCTGGGCAACTTAGCGAGACCCTGTCTCAAACTACAATTTAAAAAGACTTAGTGGCTTAAAATAAGAGGAACTTATTTTCTCACAGTTGTTTAGCAGGAAGTTCCAAGTTAAGGTGTCAGCAGAGCTGGGCTCCCTCTGGAGGCCCCGGGGAGAATCCTTGTGGCCTCATTGCTCCAAGTTCTGTCTGCAATAGTACATGGCCTGCTCTTCTTCTATCTCCTATAAAGACACCTGGTCATTGGACTTAGGTCCACCTGGATAATCTTAAGATTCACGACTTAATCACATGTTCAAAGACCACACCCCAAAGACATCCAAATGACTCAGACTTCTCTTGTTGAGGCCACCATTCAACCCACTGTGGATGGGTTGGGCAGGAATGGAATCTTCTTCTTTGTAGGTCCCTCTGCAGGGCCTGGTTCTGGAGAGGTCATAAGCTCTGACTGAAAAAGTTGGCAGCAATGTGTAAGGAAAAGAGGAACTTGCTGGACCCGTGCTGCCCCTTCAGGAGACCCAGAGGTGGGGAGGCACTTTCCCACCAGGTTCAGGCTTCCCCTGGAGAATCAGGAAGTTGGGCCCATGGCCTCCAGGCAGTACCCTGAAACCTAAGTCTGAATATGCCTCTGGGTGTCCATGATGGGCACCCAGTGGGTCCAGCTATGTTCCTGGCCAGGCCCTGATTTCTGGCAGGACAGACAGAGGCTGACAAGAACCAGTGCTGTCCTCCTCCCCAATGCCACTGTCATCCAGCTGGGTTCTCTGTTATCTCTGAATCCAGGATAAAGGCCACATCAATTCTCCCCTGGTCTGCTCCACTGGGCTGGTTTCCAGGAATCCTGTTCCCATGGAGAGGACAGAGCTGGGTCTGGCTCTTGGGCTCCCCAGCTAAGACCTAGAGTGAGTTCGGAAGAAGGAGTATGGACCTCAAAGGTCTTAAGAGTATTTCATGGATCCACCATTTGATGCAGTTATCCCATTCCTCCGTCTATTCCCAAAGGACTTAAAATCAGCATACTACAGTGATGCAGCCACATCAATGGTTATAGCAGCTCAATTCATAATAGCTAAGCTATGGAACCAACCTAGGTGCCATTCAACAGATGATGGATAAAGAAAATGTGGTTTATACACATGGGAATATTACTTGGCCATAAAGAAGAATGGAATTATGGCATTTGTCAGTAAATGGATGGACCTTGAGACTATCATGTTAAATGAAATAAGGCAATCTCAATAAACCAAAGGCCAAATGTTCTTTCTGATATGTGGATGCTAAGCAAGGGAGGGTCGGGAGGGAAAGAAGAGATGTTCATTGGATTACACAAAGGGGAATGAAGGGAAGGGAGGGGAGATGGGAACAGAAAAGATAGTAGAATGAATCAGACATAACTTGCCTATGCTCATATATGAATTCACAATCAGTGTAACTCCACATCATGTACAACGACAAGAATGGGATCCTAATTAGAATAAGTTATACTCCATGTATGTATAATGTGCCAAAATACACTCTACTGTCATGTGTATTTAAAAAAGAAAAAAATAACAAAGAGCATTCCAGGCAAAGAAGAAAATATCCCTAGGACCAGTCCAAGATTTTCTTTCAACAGGAACAATCAAAAGAGGCTAGAGAAACTTCTGGTTTGGACAATATTGAGAAGGCCCAATTTTCCCTGCTGAAGATAAATATAAACTCTGAAACTGGCATAAGAGACAACCAAGGGGAATTGTAAATGATGAAGAAAAACTATCTTGGGATTCCTGGAGAAGCAGCACAATAGCAGATAAAAGCATCTTGCTTCTGTAAACCCAACAGAAAAAGATTGTTATGGTTTGGATGTGAGGTGTCCCCAAAAGGCTCAAGTGTAAAACAATACAAGAAGGTTCAGAGCAAAAATGATTGGGTTGTGAGAGTCTTAACCCAATCAGTGAATTAATTCCCTGATAGGGATTAACTGAGTGGTAACTGAAGTGGTGGGGTGTGGCTGGAGGAGGTGGGTCATTAGGGCATGGCTTTGGGGTATTTATTTGTATCTGGCAAATGGAGTCTCTCTCTGCTTCTTGATCACCATGATGTGAGCTGCTTCCCTCCACCACCCTCTCCTGCCATGATGTTCAGCCTCACTTCAGGCCCTAAGGAATGGAGCTGGCTTTCTGTGGACAAGACCTCTGAAACTGTGAGCCCTCAAACTCTTCTTCCTCTATAGTTGTTCTGGTCAGATCCTTTTAGTCATAGAGAAAAATATGACTAAAACTAGGACCATCCAGACTTGGCACTTCATAAACCCAGTCTGACTTCCATAAAGTAGCCTAGTTAAGATCATTTCCCCCTCAGGTATTATGGGAGTCTCTGACAATACTGAACCAAATACCAGTGGCTGGTGGGATCAGTTAGGATCTCTGAAAAAAATAAATGAGAAAGCACTCCTCTTTCCTGCAGTTGGGCCCAGGACTCTCCTTTATTGCTGAGAGTTGCTGAATAAGGCAGGCAGAACAGACTCAAGAATACAATAGTAAGTGGCCTGTTCCATAAAGCTTCTTTGTTTCTATAGACCTGAGATTCTCCAGCCCCTCCCAGAGACAGCAGATAGCTGAGAATACTGGTAGTGGTATCCTACAATATCTCCTGTCTCACCAAAAGGCACCTTTCAGCCAACCCGGGGAAACCCTTTCTCCTTCTCAGGCAGCAAAATCAGAGATCAGTAGAAGCCCCAATGGCACAAGGTAAACCAAAGTGACTAACGTGACACCTCATAGGAAGAAAATGTAATTACCGTTGAAATCACAGCCCTTAAAATTAAACCAGGACATGTGTGCTAAATCTAAGCAGGGTAACTGCCTGATAAATTAAAAAATATATATGCAATTGGGCCAGGTGCAGCGGTGCACGCATGTAATCCAGGGTCTCCGGAGGCTGAGGCAGGAGGCTCAGGAGTTCAAAGCCAGCCTCAGCAAGAGTGAGGCGCTAAGCAACTCAGTGAGACCCTATCTCTAAATAAAATACAAAACAGGGCTGGCGATGTGGCTCAGTGATTGAGTGCCCTAAGTTCAATCCCTGGTATACCCCGCCAAAATATGCAACCAGACATTATTTCCTATGTTCATTTATGAATACACAACCAGTGTAATGCCTCATCATGTACAACTACAAGAATGAGAAGATATAGTCCATGTATGTATAATGTGTTAATGTATATTCTACTGTTATGTATAATTAAAAAGAACAAATAAAAGTTTTTAAAGAATATAAATAAATAAAAGAAAAAATATGCATTGGATCCAAAGTCTCCTAGCATTAATAATAATCAAAAAAAGCAAACTCATAAGGTCAAGGTCATATATTTTCTCTTATATGTGGAAGCTAAAGAGGAAAAAAGAAAAGAAAGGTGGGGGGAATCTCATGAATATTGAAGGGAGATCAGTAGAGAAAAGGGACCAAAAGGTGGAAGGAGAGGAGGGAGGGGGAAGTGCTGGAGAATGATATTGGTCAAATTATATTGTTATATTGTATGCATGTATGAATATGCAACAACAAATTCTATCATTATGTACAACTGTAATGTGCCAACAAAAATGTTGAAAATGAAACCAAATGTCGAATGTTTTCTTTGACATAAGGAGGCTGATTCATAGTGGGGTGGGGTAAGGAGGGGGATCATGGGAGGAATAGACAAACTCTAGATAGGGCAGAGAGGTTGAAGGGTAAGGAAGGGGGCATGGGGTTAGAAATGATGGTGGAATGTGATGGTCATTATTATTTAAAGTACATATGTGAAGACACGAATTGGTGTGAATATACTTGGTATACAACCAGAGATATGAAAAACTGTGCTCTATATGTGTAATAGGATTTGTAATGCATTCTGCTGTCATATATAAAAATTAATACAAAAAAATTTAAAATAAATAAATAGATTTAGGAAATTGAAAAAAAAATAACAAAAAGTGTGGAAAATAAGGGGAAACAATAGACAAAGTGTTTAGGATACAATTTAAATTCACCTGTCATACTAATAACCAGTGAAACAGCAACTTGAATTAGAAAAGCCAATCAACTGACACCAATGCTGACATGAATCAGGTGTTGCAATTATCTTAAGTGGATTTTAAAGCAGCCAGCATAAATATGCTCCAATAATGCACTTCTCCTGGAACAAATGGAAAAAAAGAATATTATAGCAAATCAATAGAAGTTACAAAAAAAGAATAAAACAGAAATTATAGAACTTAAAAATACATAATTAAATGAAATTTTTTTCTGGGTAGGATCAATAGTAGAGATGATGGGACAAAGCCTGACAACTAAAAAAATGAGTTCAGTAAGGTTGCAAGATACAAGATCAACACACAAAAGTCAACATTTCTGTATGCTAACAATGAAGAAACTGAAGTAAAAAATACAATATCATTTATAATCACTCCAAAGAAAATGAAATATTTAGCAATATTTTTAACAAAACATGTATGTGATTCACATGTTGAAAATTACAAAATGCTGATAAGAGAAATTCAAGACCTAAATAAATGCAGAGACATACCACATTCGTGTATTTAAAGAATCAACACAATATAGATATCAATTCTCCCCAAATTGATCTATAGGTTAAATGAGAGAAAACCCAGCCTATCAGAAAACCTAGCAAAGGTTATTTGTAGACATAGACAAGTTTATTCCAAAATTTATATTGAAAGGTACACACCCTAAAATAGCTAAAACAATCTTGACAAGGAAAAAAGTGGGAGGATTTGACACTACTTGATCTTAAGGTTTACTACATAATTATGGTAATTAAGACAATATAGTATTGGTAGAGAGGTGGATACATAGATCATGGGATTAGAATGGAAATCATTCTAATGGAACAGACTAGAGAATCAATAAACAGACTTGCACAAATATGCCAAACTGATATTTACAAAGATGCAAAAGCAATCCAATGAAGGAAGATGATACTTTCAACAATGGTACTAGAGTAATTGAACATCCAATTACAGAACAACCATCCTCAATATGTCTCACACTGTATATAAAAACTAACTCAGGGAGCTGGCTTGTAGCTCAGTGGTAGAGTGCTTGCCTAGCACATACGAGGCACTGAGTTCGATCCTCAGCACCACATAAAAATAAATAAATAAAATAAAGATATTGTGTTCATGTATAACTAGAAGAATATGTTTAAAAAAACTCACTCAGGGGCTGGGGTTGTGGCTCAGTAGTAGAGCGCTCGCCTGGCACGTGCAAGGCCATGGGTTCAAACCTCAACACCGCATAAAAATAAATAAATAAAATAAAGTCATTGTGTCCAACTAAAACTAAAAAATAAATAAAAAAAAACTAACTCAGGATGGAGCACAGACTTAAATGTAAAAGTATAAAAATAAAAAAAAAAACACATGGAGCAAATCTCTTAGACCTAGGGCTAAGCAAGATCCTAGCCTCAGCCCCTAAAGCATGGTTCATTAAAAAATAGTTAATTTAGATCTCATCAAAAATGTTAAACCATTTGGTCTATGAAAGCCTATGTGAAGAGACTGAAAAGTCAAGATACAGACCAGAAGAAAATATGCACAAACAACATATCCATCAAAGTGCTCATAGCTATAAAACATAAAGAATTCTCAAAATTCAAAATCAATTAAATCCAGTTGAAAAATGGGCAAGATATATACAAAAAAATTCACTAGACAATATACAGATGGGGAATAAGCACATGAAAAGTTGTTCAACATTGTTGACTCTCAGATAAATGCAAATTATAACTACCATGAGTTAGCACTACATACATATCAGAATGGCTAAAATATAATAATAGTGATAGCATCAAATACTAATGAGGATGTGGAGAAACTGCCTCACTAATACGTTGTTCATGGGACTGTAAAGTGCTACAGCTGCTGGGGAAAATGGTTTGCCAGATTTTTTTAAATTAAGCACATACTTATCAGATGATGTAGCAATTGTACTTTTGTGCATTTATTCCAGAGAAATGAAATGTTCACATAAGACCTGTATATGAATATCACAAATGCCTATCAATAAGCAAATGTTTCAATGCAGGCACATCCATTCCATGGCCTGCAACTCAATAATAAGAAGGAACAAACTATGGATATGTGCAACAACCTGGATGAAATCCCAGAAAATTATGCTGAATGAAAAAAGTCAGTTCCCCAAAGTCACACATACTGTACAATTCCATCTATGTAATGTTTGTGAAATGTCAAAATTATGAAAATGGAATATGATTACTGGTTGCCTGGAGTTAATGAGGTGGTGGGGGAGGCAAGTGAATATGATTCTAAAAGGGTAGCAGGTTGGATTTTTGATGTGATGGCACAGTTCAGTATCTGGACTATGGTGGTGGATACATGAACCTACATAGGTGATAAAGTTGTATAAAACCAAACATGCACACACACAAGTATAATTAAAACTGGGGAACTCTGAATTATATTGGTGGATTATATCAATGTTGATATTCTGGTTGAGATGTTATAGTTTCCCAAAAATGTTACCAATGGAAAAAACTAGGCAAGGTATACAAGACTCAATAAGTATTTTTTTCAACTTCATATAAATCTGCAATTATTTTAATAAAAGATTCAGTTGAAAAAGACCACTGTTGCTGGAGCTTAGTGGATGAGCAGGAGAGTGGTGAGAGACAGATGAGCTAAGCAGAGGCTTGATTGTTTGGGGCCTAGTAATCCACTCAAGGAGTTTGGATTTTATGATAAACCCACTGGGAAGCCATTGGAAGGGAGATAGATGAACTGGTTTATACTTTAACACATTATTCTGGCTGATGTGTGGAGGTCCAAGAGTGGGAAGAAGAAGATCACTTAGAAGACTGTTACAGTAGACAAGTGTTTTCCCTTTGTTGCCACCATTATAACAAGAAATTCTGGTGGCTTGGATCAGAAGTGAGTGAAGACAGAGAAGCGAATGAATTGAGGATATATTTTAGGGGTACCAGCTAAGAAAAACTCACAGTTGGATGATTGGTTATGAAGTTCTCAATCCAGAGAATTTTCTAGAATGGGGCCAAATTCTACATATACACCCTGAACTATTCTGATAGGACAAGTGAATTTTCAGAAATAGAGATTGTGTTCCCACAAGTTGGGCACATGTCAACAACATGGCCTATCATATAACGCTGATAGTAGCCTATATATCACCTAAGAGATTAGAAACTTCACATCATATACAACCAGAACAATGAGAAGTTATACTCCATTTATGTATGATGTGTCAAAATGCATTCATTCTACTGTCATGAATAACTAATTAGAACAAATAAAACAGATAGATAGATAATTAGAAACCTCAAGCTACGTGGACATTTCCAAAATAGAATAAGAATTTATCTACCCCTTTTGGCAGATAAATTGGAAAAAAAGAGGTCAACCTCCAAGTGGCTGAAGCTCTGTTTAGGGCACAAGGCTTGGTGATAAGAGTAGGAGCTGAATGTCAGTCCCAAATAAGCATCTTTGAGCTGCACAAGCCTTGCAGCCCTACTGCTGTACCTAGTAGCTTAATTGTCCTATCTGCTGTTACTGCAGCTCTGTGTACACAAGGGGGCAGCCAACTACATAAATTCTGTCTTCTCTAGGGTCCTGTGGGAGGGGCTGATGTGGCCAGGAAATATGGGCCAGCTTTCAGCTTCAGTTGAAAACTATTAGATCCCGAGGGCTCCCAGGATTGGTGGACCTTGGAAATTAATTGTTCATTGATCCCATTGAGACTTTGAAGAATTCAGCTCCCAGTTCATTTCACTGGCAAAACTAACCCAGTTTTCTGTAAGTTTGGTTATACTATGAGTAAGTGGAATCATGGAATGTTTCTTAAAAGGATTTAGATGGGAAGCTAAGGCAGGAGGATCACAAGTTCAAAGTCAGCCTCAGCAACTTGGTGAGACACTATTCCCACCCCACTCCTCACACACATACACAAAGAACTGGGGGTGTGGCTCAGTGGTTAAGGGTCCCTGGGTTCAATCCCTGGTACTACTACTACTACTACTAATAATAATAATAATAATAAAACTAAAAAAAAAAACTCCATCAGAGTTCACATCATTCCAGTAAAATGTCATCATATTCTTATTTGCAAAAGGGATCCCAGGGTATTACTGTTCTTCCAACAAGGAGACAAAGAATGTGCTTTACACAATGTTCCCATGGAACCCTTGGGACCTGATGTTTCCGGTTTATAATTGTATCTGAACAACTTGAGCCTAGTGAGTTCTCTTATCAATGTCTTAGGTTCTGCACAAGTGGAGGCCAGGTACAGGTCAAGGCAATTGATTATGCAAATACTTCCGTAGCTTCCTTGCCTGGCACTGATGCACAGGACACGGGAGTATACGGTAGTCTCTGGTATTCCCAGCCTTGGGGACCAGGTCAGCCCATTCCAAAGGTATAAACAAAAAGGTGGATGTGTGAAGCTGCCAGGATACTAACAGATGGCATTTGAGGGAGTTTTCTGCAATCAAAATGAAGGGATATGGCTACAATAGGGAATGGCTGCAGGAAACAAGAGGGCAGCAAAAGCATCATGAAACAAGAGTGGAATCACCTGGGACTCAAAGAATCAAAGTGAATGAAAATAAGATCTTGAAGTTAAGCTGAAGCCAATCAAGAACACAGGCATCTAATGCCCCCAGCTGGAATGTTTCATGTTTGTTTTTCTCTTGACAGTCTTAGCCTTAGTTAATGAGGCAAGGGTGAGGGAAATATCAGTGAGGCATTTGATAGAACAAATCTAGTAACAGATTTAGGGAACTTGAGCAGGGAGGGTGTTGTGTTCTGGAAAATGGGAAGGAGTGGATTTCCTCATATTTCATCTTCTCTCACAGTGTCATTGTATATCTGGGGACTCAATTATTGTTGAATACTTCTCTCTATGAGTATATTGAAAAGTCACAGAGGGACCAAGGAGGCTATCAGGGACTTTCAGCATTTTTTCCCCAAAAAAATTTGGGTAAAAGAGTGATCACTTATGCTACTACAATTGCTTATGGTGGGGGTTTCTTTTCTGCGGTGCATGCAAACATTGACTTTATCTAGTATTAACCCCCTGAAAATGGTTTATCTCAATATGAGCTCATCTTCCTTCCTCTTTCCAAGAATGTTCTCCTCAAGTTCCCCTATCAATAGCTGTCTCACTTCCTTTTAGAAGTCACTCCCAGTAGCTGCCATAGTTCATTTTGGCAAAAGGAGTACCTAAGAATGCATAAACTGGCTCAGGGATTATTCATGCTCCTTATCAGGGGCTCAAAGCCATCTGGGCTCCTCTCCCCAATGCCAGTCACAGTCAGCAATATAACAGGGTCCTTTGTGTCTGAAAATTGCTGCAGAAACCCTTGGAGAGGTTTGCATGGGACTTGGTTCCCCTTTTACTCCAAGAAAACCGAGACAGCCCTCAACCACTGGCTGATAACACAATTAGTAAGAAGCAGATGTGGTATTTGTTTTTTTTAAAAAAAATATTTATTTATTTTAGTTATCAGCGGACACAACATCTTTGTTTTGTATGTGGTGCCGAGGGTCGAACCCGGGCTGCACGCATGCCAGGCGAGCGCGCTACCACTTGAGCCACATCCCCAGCCCAAGATGTGGTATTTGAACAGAGGTCTTTTGACTACAAATCTAGTCCTTGTTCAGTGTCATTCGAGGGCCTTATGAACAACAGATACTTGATTCATGTTCATGGAGAGGCTGTATATATAACAATGGTTGAGATCCCAGCGTCTGACAACTGGGTTAGTGTGGGTATGTGTATATGTGTGACAAAGTATGCATAATATAAATTCATCATTTAAATCATTTTCAGTGTATGATGCAGTGGCATCAAGTATATTCACAATGTTGTATAATCATCACTATTGCTCATTTCCAGAACTTTGTCATCACCCTAAACAGATACTCTGCACTCAACTGGTTTTGAACTCAGATTCAGCTGCTTAATAGCTGTGTAAACTTGTATAAATGCCTTAATTTCTTGGGGCCCCAATTTATTTGTTTGCAAGATAAGGATGATAATGATAGTATATTCTTCATAAGTTTTGTGTTTAGTGATGTTTATTAATATTAATCACTATATCAATGGATTGGTTAGTTGAATTATGTTTTCTTCATATTTACTGAACTCTTACTCTGAGTTTGCCTCTGAACTGCTTGTACTGTGCAGATTCAATGAGATAAGCATCCTCAGTGCCTGCCATGGATCATCCCCTCAACAAATTCTGGCTATTGGATCCTTATCATTACTGCTCTCAAACTGAGTTTGAAACTCATGCCTCCTTAGCCCCTCTGGTAAAAGTAGTTCGTGTCTCTCTCTCTCTCTCTCTCTCTCTCTCTCTCTCTCTCTCTCTCTCTCCTTCCCTCCCTCCCTCCCTCCCTCTCTCCCTCCCTACCATATCCTCCTACATAAAGAATGTCACAAATAGCAATAAATTTTCTTTCCACTTGTAGAAGAAAGAGGCAGGCACCTGCCCCTGGGAACTGCCACCCTAGCTTTATGGTTAGAGAATACCCAACTTCTTTCTCAATTTCTCTCCCATGGTAGGTCCAGGTCTGGCGGGGCCAGTTGTGACAAAGACCAACTTCCAAAAGTTCAGAAGAATGGCAGGGAAATTCCTTTCATCCACTCCTTGTCACCAACAAGATCACCCCAGCCCCTCCCAACAGCAGATGGCATGGGCAAGGGGGAAGAGAAGAGAAAAGAGCCCTATGCTATTCTGCCTATTGCTCTCCCACACAAATGTCCCCACCTCACTCTCTTGTTCCTTAATTGCCATGCTCTTGCTTGGGTTAGCCAGAGGTCCAGGAGAGGAGAAAGTGAAGCTGAAAAGAAGGGGAGGAAGAGGATGATGATAATTCCTATCTCCTCACAACGGATTCTCCTTCAAACCCACAAACTTATTCTAGATACCAATAACCTTTCTCCAGAAACTCACAGACTGCAAGTCATTGGACTCCCTGTCTTTAAACCATTCACACAGCTCCACGTGAACTAAGAGAGTCATTGTCCAGCTCCAAGCATTTCCAACAAGCTGTCCCTGTTCCTGCTGTCCTGGATAGCCCTGGGATCTTCTAGTTTCATTTCTGAATTTTTTTTTGAATGCTCTGGCCCAACAAGAGGGGATGATTGCCATTTCTAGATCACAACACAAGTTTTCTTACTTCCATGCCTTTACTTCTGTTGTTACTTCTCCTTCAAACACCCTACCCCATTACAACCACTGTCCATCTCATATCCTTCTGTTTTCTTAAAGATTTCCCAGATTTATCCTCCCCATATATGCCACCTTCTTCTTTTTGATCTTTGCTCTTTCCTGTATGTACCCCTCCAAATGACACTTTGAATAGTCTCTTGGACTAATGTGGATGTATCATCTCGCCATACAAGGTAATAACTTTCTTAGAGACAAATACTCTTTCTGAATCATATTTATAGCCCTTGCACTGCCTTGTACGTAGAAGACACTTGGTAAACCTTTGATCCAAATTGAAAACAGTATTTTCTAGAAACATGGGTACATTTGAGTGACTTTATTAATTTGGCAGGTGGGAACCCAACAACCATGTGACTCAGTGATTCTGTTTATGATAAAATGCAAGCAAGCTTTAAATAATGAATTTCCATATGTTTATAAATTGTGTTTATAA
This sequence comes from Callospermophilus lateralis, assembly GCF_048772815.1. NCBI lineage: Eukaryota > Metazoa > Chordata > Mammalia > Rodentia > Sciuridae > Callospermophilus > Callospermophilus lateralis. Next base: position 88,119,291 of record NC_135325.1, on the reverse strand, counting down.
TTGTGCAAGGTTATAAATTGTGCAAGGTTTATAGCAGGAAAAGAATGCAACAGTTGTTCATCTGCAAGTTGAGTCTCCACCACCAGAGGGCAACATTGGTAGCACTCAAACTGAAACAACCTTGAGTCCAGCTTCCTTTTCCCAGTCTGGTCATCCTATCAGTGAGAGGAGGAAGGGGATTCTCTAGCAACACAAAATAAAACTCCCTATCAGCTTTGTGGAAATTCAGTGTTGGGCTAGGAGGCGGTTGAGGAAGAAAAAGAGCAGAGTTGCTCCTGTACACATTAAATTTCCTTCCATTGGATTGAAATCAATATAAATCTTTAAATTCTGATGTTATATTACATATTAAAATAACGTAAAATGTCAAATTGCAACTCACATCAATTATTTTTTTTAATTTATTCTTCATCATGTAAATGGTGATTTGATTATATCCTTTTTCAACTTGTTTGTTTTTTTTTCACATTGTTTTTTGTATTTATCTTCGCTTGTACCTGTGATTATTTTTCCTTTGTGCTTTGAGACTATCTTTTTTGAAACTTTTTTGGTATTGTAGATTTAAACCAGGGGTGCTTTACCATTGAGTCACATCCCCAGCATGCCCCCTCCTTTTTAAGACAGGATTTCACTAAATTGCTTAGGGCCTTAATATGTTATTGAGGCTGGCCTTGAACTTGAGATTCCCTTGTCTTAGCCTCCCCAGCTGTTGGGATTACAGGCATGCACCACCACCCTTATCTATTTGAAACTTTTTTTTTAAGAGAGAGAGAGAGAGAGAGAGAGAGAGAGAGAGGATCGAACCCGGGCCGCGCGCATGCCAGGCGAGCGCGCTACCTCTTGAGCCACATCCCCAGCCCAATATTTGAAACTTTTGAAGAGGTGATTAGGGTTGAAAGAATAACCAATCTAAAGGAACCTCTAGAAAACAGCCCCTATTCTCCCTGCCAAGTTCCTACTCTGCACTCAAGTCCCCATCTTACACATGCTTTAATGTGTTCAATCAGTGATTTCAAATAGCAAACACTTTCTGAAAGGCATCCTTGAAATGTAAGGTTGTGAGGGAAGGTATTAAGCTGTATATGAAAATTTTACACAGGCAATTTTGATTTCTTTTTAAATGCTAATAAGCTATTATACCTATTCAATGCTGCATTTAGTTTGTAAGAACCTCCACTCTCAAAGAGAGGCATATGAAGATATGTGGAAGGAAGAAGTTAAGAAAATATTTTGCATACAAATTTTGATTTCATTTCTCTATTATTAAGAGTCAAAACCCTCAGATCTCTTCCTCCTCTGCCCCTCAACACTTGTTTCATTTATTTTATACAAATGACTGTTTGTCAGGGTCAAAACTAGCTTATCATACAACTCTTCTGTCATTCTCTGATAAAGATGTAACAACGAATATCACATTTCTTACAAAGATTTCTAGGTAACAAAAAATGTGAATCTTGTCAGGAAAAAAATGTTTTAGTTTTAATCTAAAAATTGGAAGTCCAACTATTTTGAAGAAGATCTTATATTTCAAGGGAGAAACCCTCAATTTAAAGCTTTGCAAAGAGGAGCATTTCATGTCTCCTTTTCCTCACTTGAATTTTCTTTCCTTTAATATCCTATCATTGCACACTTCGGGAGTTGTTAATAAAGAGATGTGGCTTTGGTTGCACTTTGCAATCCCTGGAATAAAGGAGTTGGGTGAAAAGTGCAAATTTAAGTCAAATAATCCATACATTTTAGCCAGGTGCAGTGGTACATGCTTATCATTCTAGCTACTCAGGAGACTGAGGGAGGAGGATTGCAAGTTTGAGTCAAGCCTGGGTAAATTAATGGGACTCTGTCTCAAAACAAAACTTTAAAAAAAGAGTCTGAGGATGTAGCTTAGTTGTTCAGCACTTGCCAAGCATGCAGAAGACCCTGGATTCAATGGCTAGTACTGCAAAATGATAGTAACCATAGGTAACAGACAGACATGAGCAGTGGGAACATGAAGTTAAGAGGATAATTCTATAAACTGGTCCCACTGTTCTGATCCCTGCATGCTTTCTTTTAAAAAGCAATTTACCTATAGCCCTGCCTAGCTTAAGTCAATAAGATATGCTATATCCTTCTGCAAATACCCTATTATTTGCAGGAGAAATGCAGGCCCCAAATGCCAATAATAACAACACAAGTTACCCTGAGAGTTTTGTGACCCTTACTCAGGCTAGATTTCAGAACTCAGGGTTATAAGGATAATTCATCCTAACCTTAATATCTCTAAGAACAAGTTCTAAATAGAACCAGTCAGTATAGGCCAAAGTGACCTGGTGTTGCCTTGGACCTTTACCATGTGCAGTGGGGACTTGAAAGTCTGATGCAATCCTGTTGTCAGTCAACAGTAAAGATGTAGACCTGGGCAGGATTCAGAAAATTTCCATGGGAACCTCAATACCTCCATGGGAAGTGGAGAGCAGGAGGGATATGCTGTCCCTCTCCTCTCTAAGAGGACCCATTGTCTTCCTTGAGAGTGTCCCCTTTTCTATTTTCCTATCCCTTTTAATACATTTATGCCTGCTACTCCAAGTGACACATTTGAAATCTTTATGGCATGATCTCAAAACCTGGTAACTATGAATATTTGTGATCACTTAAAATCTGCTGATGACCTTGCTCTGCAACAACAACAACAACAATAATAATATTCACACATTCTATGCTATGGTCACTTTCCTATAATTAAATGTGTGAGCTTTTACTTTTCCCAAAGATGAATTAAAGGAATAGAAAAGCACTAAAATAGCCATAAATAAATTTGGAGATAATCCTTGTGGTGGGAAAAAAGAACTGATATTTCTGCCATACAGTCATTCATGTAATCTATAAATATTTATTGAGACCCCACTGTGTGCTAATCAATCATTGTCTTAGGTGTTGAGGGTACAGCAGTGAAAAGTTTGACAAGGTCCCCGTCCTTGTGGAATTGATGTCCTAGTAGGGACAGACAGATAAGTAAACTAATGAAATCATCAAGATTATTTTAGACAGTGGTGATTGATATGTAGAAAACAAAAATGAGGGAAAGTGATAAAGACTGATGGTGGAGGTGTATGATTATTAGGCATAGCTAGGGAAGGTTTTAGAGGGGAGGTAACCTTTGAGCAGAATAATATGTAAAAGTGAGTAATTAACAAAAACTTAACATAAATTTATAATATGAGTCAGCATGTAACTCCTACATTTATACTTATTATGGTTTAAATATGAGGTGCCCCCCCAAAAGTTCATGTATGACATAATGCAGGAAGGTTTTGAAGAGAAATCATTGCGTTATGAGAACCCTAACCTAACCAGTGTTTTGATCCACCTGAATGGATTAACTGGGTGGTAACTGTAGGCAGGTGGGTGTGGCTGGAGGAGGAGGGTCATGGAGGGCATGCCTTTGGGTTTATATTTTGTCCATGGTGAGCAGAGCTGCCTTCCTCCCCCTTTCACCATGTTTTGTCTAACTACTGATCCAGAGAAGATCTCTGAAACCATGAGCCAAATAAATGTTTGTTTTTCTAGTTTTTCTTGTCATGTCTTTTGGTCACAGTGGCTAAACAGTTGACTAGAACAATATTCAAGAGAAATAAAAATCTATGACCAAAATACCACAATTAATCATATATATATATATATATATATATATATATATATATATATATAATTCTAATGCCTCAATTAAAAAAATATAGAAGGGAGAGCAGTAGAGTAGAGGAAAAGGATCAGGAGGAGGGAGGAGGGGAGGCACTGGGGAATAACATTGATGAAAGTATGGTATATAAATGTACAAATATTTCACAATGAATTTTGATATTATATGTAATTATAATGCACTAAAAAAACCATAAAAAATTGTTCATGAATGTGCATAGCAACATTATTTCTAATAGCCAAAAGTGAAAACAACCCAAATATCCATCAACTGATGAATGGATAAACAATATGTGGTATATCCATACATGAAATATTATTTGACCACTAAAAAGAATGAAGCACTAATATAACATGGATAAATTTCACAACCATTAAATAATTGAAATAAGCCACTCACAAAGGCCACATATTCTATGATACTATTTATTTGAAATGTCTAGAATAGGAAAATCCACAGAGACAAAAAGTAGATCAGTGGTTATTTAGGGCTGGGAGTGGAGACATGTGAGGCATGGGGCATAATAGCTAAAGGATTGTGGATCTTTTTTTGGAGTGATGAAAATGTGTGACATTAGATGCTAGTGATGTTTTCACAACTCTGCTTCTACCATAAACCATGGAATTGTACATTTTATAAAAGGTGAATTTCATTGTATGTGAATTTTAACTGAACAACAACAGATGAGAGTCAGATTGGGAACTCATGAGAAGCCCTTCACTATTCTTTTCACAGCGACAGTAAAATATTTAAAAAGAAAAAAACAGTGAGTGAGGCATATGGTGATGTGAAGAAAAAGTATTTCAGGCAGAAAGTATGTCAAGTGCAGAGATATGAGAGTGGGGGGAGCTGGGTTTATTTGAGGAACAGAAAGAAGCCTGATATGGCTGCCGTTAAGCAAATGAGGAAGAGTGGAATGAGAGATAATGTGGAAGAAGTAGGTAGAGATCAGATAGTTTGGTTTTTTTGGTGCCATTTTAATTAATTTGGATTTTTTTTCTAAAACACAGTGAGAAAGGATTGAAGGGATTTAGGCAAAGGAATGACATGAACTTGTAGAAATTTTTCAAGTATTCCTTTGGCTGCTAGGTAGAAAATGGTTTATGGAATGGGGTAAGAGTAGAGGAAGGGAGTGGGGCGCAGTGGTGTATACCTGTAATCCCAGCAATTTGGGAGGCTGAGGAAGCAGGATTGCAAATTCATAGCCAGCCTCAGCAACTTGGCAAGGCAGTAAGCAACTTAGGGAGGTGCTGTCTCAAGATAAATAATGAAAAGGGCTAGGGATGCGGTTCAGTGGTAGAGCACAACTCCGGCAGCAGTCCAAACAAGAGGCAACCTTGACCTGTACTAAGGAGGTAACAAAGATAGAGAAGTGGGTGGATTCAGAACATATTTTAGAGACAGAATTATCAGTGTATGTTGATGTAGAGAGTGAGATGCAGGGGAAAAGGGAAATCAGGTTCAACTTCTAGATTTTTTTAAAAAAATTTTTAGTTGTAGAATGACACAATACCTTTATTTTATTTGTTTATTTTTATGTGGTACCGGGAATCAAACTCAGTGCCTCATGCATGCTAGGTAAGCCCTCTGCCACTGAGCCACAACTCCGGCCCTCAACTTCTAGATTTTTGATCTGAATTCTGAACAAATAATTGTCATTTCAGTTATTGTTAGAGATCTTCTGAGCTATGTGAAAAAAAAACTCTAAGTGAAACTCAAAAAGGCAACATGTAGATCTGTCCTTGTTTATTTTAGTCACTCATTTAGTTTAAATATCAGCTTTCACCCTTTGTTCTCTCAAATATTCTGACCTCCTCCAAAAGCTACTTGAAAATAACAAATAACAGCCTCCTTTATCTTAGTTTTATGCTTCAATGTTATTATGTTATTATTTTCTCTTACTGTTCTTGCTTACCTCCTACTTATAAATGTAGACTTTCCAGAACTTAAACTTTTCATGAAGGTTACTGTCTGACCAGTCTTATCTGCCAGTGAGGTCAGATCAGGGTTCTAAAATTACATGAGAACATTTCCCCTCCCCCTGAGAGTTACCCATGGAGCTTTGACTTGACTGTGGTTTTTAATTACTTGTCTACTCTTCTTTGCATCACCATAGCCAATTGAGTTGGCTCTAAGTCTCTGAGGGAAAAAGAAGGTTTTATAATGAAGAATGAAAAATTGGCCAACTTCATGCAATTCAGCTAAAAAGCTCTATATAAATAGCTTTTTTTTTTGGTACTGAGGTTTGAACCCAGGAGCACTTTACTGCAGAACTACATCCTTATACATCCTCAGCCCCTTTTATTTTTTATTTTGAGACAGGGTCTCACAGAGTTGTCAAGGCTAGCCTCAAAATTGTGATCCTCCTGTCTCAACCTCCCAAGGTGATGGGATTACAGGTGTGTGCTACTGTGCTCAGCTACATGAGTGCCTTCATAATGTATTTTTTTCTAAGATATATGGAAGGTGTTCATCTTTCTTTCAAATGCTGTTTATGTAGCAGAATTTGAAAGAGACTCTTTTGCGCTCAACACATCCACAATGCACCCCATAACTTTGCACTCAAGCCTGATTTCCACTGTCTCCTGTTCTAGTAAACAGCACTCCTATCCAATAAGTCAACCAAGTCAGAGACCTTCTCCCTCATCTCCCTCATTGAATGACTTACTAAATGTTGTCACCTGCTTGCTAAACATGCCACTCATACTCAGCTGTTCATTTCTTTTCACCCTCATTTGCCACTGATTTGCCTCATGTCTCTCTTTCATCTGGAATATTGCAATAGTGTCCTGGCAAGTCCCCTCCTTTTAAGTCATCTTTCTCTCCAAGCTATCTTTTTCACTACAGATATGGTGATTTTTTCTAAATGCAAATATGATTTTTAATCTCCTACTTAAAACTTTCCATTACCCCTCCCTACAACCTGTAGGATAAAATCCAAACCTTCAGCACAGCATAGATACATCTCTGTTATTGTTATTGGCCAGGGTATATGGGCAATGACCAAACAGACTCCATTTTTCCCTGAGACTTCCCTTCATATAAGAAATGCTTCTCCCATGGAAAGCCCCACCTCTGTACCCATCAACAGTTGCTTAGCATAGCATGTTTGGCAACACAAAAATGGCAATTCTTGTACAATTTAAAAGAGTTCTCTCTTTGGTTCCCATTTTTCTTGGACAATGTACCCTGTCCGAGATTGATTGTCTAGATGTTAGTAATCATTCTTTAACTTGTACACAACTAGGGACATTTTGGCCCACTCCCTTTTCTGCTTATGATTTTAGATATTATGATGTTTGTTTATGGTTTTGAATCATAGCAATAATCACTTGTGCTTTAATATGGTTTTGGAGTATAAAAGATGTACTCAAACCCCAGAACGGGATCGAAGGATGTAGACTCGCAGCCTACCCCTTGGCCCACTAGCTGGTGGATCCCGACAGCCAACTGGTTAATAAAGTTTCCATCTCCTGCTTTATGATCTACTTGGTGACTTATTGCAATCTTGCCTTAACATTATTTGTTCACTACTCATTTTTCCAACATCACCCTTTCTCTATTCTGTAGGTATAATGAGTTACTTGCAGAGCCCTTAAATACTTAAGGAGTTGTATGCCCCATTGATTTTGTAGATGCTGTGTCTCTGAACAATGCTTCCTTTTTTGTCCCACTCCACATCCCAGTAAACTGCTATCCTCTTTCAAGTCCCAGCTCCAATGCCTTGCCCCTGATAGAGTGTAGGCACTTGATGAATTCTGATGAATGGGTAAATACATGAATGAATAAAAGGTATCTCATGGGGCCAAGGACGGGCAATACAGCAGAAAGGGTCAGGAATGAGGACTCCAAAGCACAGGAGGATGTGAGAAATTGAGACAGAAAGGTTGCATTAGAGATAGGAAAGGAAGGCAAGTTGCAGAGAACAGAGTACTGTGGTTTCCCAGGTTCAGCATCACTTTCTTATACTTCGTTAACTCTTTTCTCAAAGAGTGTAACATGGTAACCACTGAGCAAAGCTGCTGATAGGGGAAAGGCTCAGAGAGAACCTTCTTAGTAAGAGAAAGGAAGGTAAAGGTCATGTGAGAAACCCATTATTATACAAATAGAGTCATATGTTTTTACATAGCCCCAAAGAAATCCACACTACAAAGAACTCTACACACATTTATTGTTTTACTATCTCCTCTTTCTGCTAATATAATCTGGAAGGACTACTTTTCATCCCAGGAATTTTGCAATGAAAGCTGAAAGTCCCTGAGAGCCCAGAGAGTTTCCACTGTAACTTATTAGTATTGTTTTTAGTTTTTTAAAAATTTTCTAGTTATATATAATATTAGGATTCATCTAGACATAATTATAAAAGCATGGAGTATAATTTGCTCTAATTCAGACCCCAGTACTTACACTTTCCCTTCCCTGTTCTGTTTCCTTCCCTTTCCTTCCTTCTCTTCTACTGATCTTTCTACTATTTACTTTTAGTTTTTGTTTTATTTTTCCAGCTATACATGACAGTAGAGTGTATTTTGACATATTATTCATATATGGAGTATAACCTATTCTAATTAGGATTCCATTCTTGTAGTTGTATGTGATGTGTATTTTCATTGGTTGTGTATTCATGTATGAGCATAGGAAAGTTATGTCCAATTCATTCTACTGTCTTTCCTATTCCCATCCTCCCTCTATTCCCTTCATTCCCCTTTGTCTAATCCAATGAACTTCTATTCTTCACTTCCTTACTTTTAGTTTTTTTTTAAGTTAGTGCCTTGTAAATATACATGATGGTGAGATTCGCTGTGGTGTATTCATAAATGTACATAGGAAAGTTTCCACCATGACTTTTAATCTACATTCAATGTGGGAACTTGATGCTAAAATAAGAAATAGCTGTAGAATGTTAGGTTAGCAATGCTCACAAAGGTCCTGTGGCTCAACCGTCATGTATCATAGGTGAGGAAACTAAGGCCCACAGGGTTCTGGTCAGTAGCAGACTGTGTGCTAGGGGAGAGAGAAAATAGAAAATTTAAGGCAGTATGGAACGTGAATGTGAATACTGTGCCTAGGGTATTATGTGAAGACAGATGTAGCAGAGCTTAGGAGTAGGATAGAAAGATGTGTCAAGTTAAGAAGTCTCCATAGAAAAGGTAAAACTTAAAGAAGAGGAAAAGTTACCTTGGAATAATTTTCTCTTCTCCTGACTTCTTATAGTCTTAGCTTTACTTGTTTGACAGATTTTTATCACAGATTCAAGAAGAATGTCTTAACTTCCCCAAGAGATTCTAAGTTTCTTGATGGAAGGACCTTGTCTTTACTCTTTTGTATTGCCCCATAATGTTTCCCTCCTTCTTGTGTAACTGCATGAAAGATAGTAAACAAACACTTGTTAATTTTGTGGATAAATGAGTGAATGAATAATTACAATCACTGAGTGCTTATGTTTTGGTTTGCTGTTTTTTAGTTCCAGGGATTAAACTCAGGGACACTTAACCACTCAGCCACATCCCCAGACCTTTTTGTTTGTATTTTATTTAGAGGCAAGGTCTCACCAAGTTACTTAGGGCCTCACTAAGTTGCTGAGGCTGGCTTTGAACGTGCTATCCTCCTGCCTCAGCCTCCTGAGCTGCTGGGATTACAGGCGTGCGCCACTGTGCCTGACTACTTATATGTTTTTTTTTTACAATTTTTTTATTGGTTGTTCAAAATATTACAAATTTCTTGACATATCATATTTCATACATTAGATTCAATTGGATTATGAGCTCCCATTTTTACCCCAAATACAGATTGCAGAATCACATCGGTTACACATCCACATTTTTACATAATGCCCTATTAGTAACTGTTGTATTCTGCTACCTTTCCTATCCTCTACTATCCCCCCTCCCCTCCCCTCCCATCTTCTCTCTCTACCCCATCTACTGTAATTCATTTCCCTCCTTGTTTATTTTCCCCTTCCCCTCACAACCTCTTATATGTAATTTTGTATAACATTGAGGGTCTCCCTCCATTTCCATGCAATTTCCCTTTTCTCTCCCTTTCCCTCCCACCTCATGTCTCTACTTATATGTTTTAATTCACTAAAATATCATATAAATTCTACAAGAAAGGAACCGCCATCACCTCATCTAACCTCATCAAACACAAAGGAAACTAAGGTAGAGGGGGATTACTCATTATGTAAGTGAAAAGAACAAGGAATCAAGACATTTGAGTTCTGGACCCCAATAGGATGAGACTAATAATCATTTGGGGTAAGTAGCTAAGCACTTTCAGCCTTTATTTCTCCCCAGTTAAGCATCATACTTAGACTGAACTAAATTAAATAGAATTTCAGTAGTAATTGTGGGAAATGAGTAATCTTAGAAAAAGTTTGGCTTCAGAATTGTAGACCAAGTTATTTGAACATAAAACTTTGAGTTGTTACTATATAATTTTCATGGTCCAACCAGTTCTGGAGTCAGCCTTCCTTATTCTTTCTCACCTGCAGTTGATGACTTTCAGCTGCTATTAAAAAAAAAAAAAATCTTACGACCTACTAGGGCATGGCAGCACAGGCCTGTAATCCCAGCTACTTGGAAGGCAGAGGCAGGAGGATCGAAAGTTTGAGGCCAACCTGGGCAATTTAGCAAGACTCTGTCTCAAAATAAAAAAAAAAAATACAACAGGCTGGGGATGTAGCTCACTGGTAGAGTGCTTGACTAGCATGTGTGGGGCCCTGGGTTCTATCCTTGGGACTGAAAAAGAAAAGAGTAAAGAAAAAAAAAAGAGAAAAATGTAAGAACTTAATCATCCTCTAGATCTAATGTCATCAACCTAGGCTGGTTGGAGCCCACCTCACAGTCTTCCTCAAGGAGTACCCTAATGGGCATATCTGTTTTCTAAACACAGGTTTTTTTTAGAGAGAGAGAGAGAGACAGAGATAATTTAATATTTATTTTTTAGTTTCCGGCAGACACAACATCTTTGTTTGTATGTGGTGCTGAGGATCGAACCCGGGCCGCACGCATGCCAGGCGAGCGCGCTACCACTTGAGCCACATCCCCAGCCCCACAGGTTTTGATTTCAGGTCAACATAGCAGCTGCATTTATTTAAGGTTAAATGTGTTATACCACATTGAGACAAAAAACTAAATTCTTGCAAATTCTTCATGAAAATATTTGTCCAAAGAAAAGATATAGAAACCTAAATTTTAATAGGGCTCTTGTTTACATTTCTAACTATTTAATCATGGTTGGCGTTGATGGTTTCTTCATTTGCTTGTTCATTTGTTTGGAGTCAATATAAAAATCCAAATTCCTTTGCTAAACACATCTGGCATGCCACAGTCTGCCCATTCCTAATCTCTTCGACTTCCCAATATGGATCCTGGGCTCTAGCTACACTCATATTTACATGGAATTTTTACATTTTTACAGGATCTGTTCGGTTCTGCTTTTCCTGAACCATGCCCCTGACAACTCAGAGCCCACCTGCCCACCATCCAGCAATCCCTACAAAGCAGCTGCTATTAAGAGCTTTACTTATTAATCCTCTCTGCATTTCTGTAGTACATTTGGTCTGCTCCTGACAATGTTCCCCTTGTTTGTGCAAGCATATGCCACTGATTCAACAAGCACTGAAATCCTGGGCAAGTATTTGCAAAGTCCCCAAATATCCAAATGCTGAAGCATTGCACCCTGAAGAAGAGAGAACATGTACACATGGAGACAGGAGGTTGCCATAAGTCTTATAAGCCTCTAAGCCAGTTGGTAATCAGCCCTGACATTAATTTGCTGCTCAATCTTTTGTTGAGGACACATAGAACATCCACAATTGCTTTTTTTTTCTTTCTCCCCCCCAGGGGTGCTTTATCACTGACCTACATCACAGACATTTTTTATTTTGAGATGGGGTCTAAGTTGTCAAGGTTGGCCTCAAACTTGTGATCGTTCTACCTCAGCTGCCCAAATTGCAGGGATTATGGGCATGTACCAGTGCTCTTGACTCTGATTATGTTTCTAAGAAGCAATCTGCTAGAGCCAGGCATGGTGGTGCATGCCTGTAATCCAAGCATTTTGGGAGGCTGAGACAGGAGGATCTCAAGTCCAAAGTCAGCCTCAGCAATTAGCAAGCCCCTAACAATGTAGCAAAATCCTGTCTCAAAAAAAAAAAAAAAATTAAAAAGGGCGGTGGATGTAGCTCAATGGTTAATCACCTCTGAGCTAAATCCCCCATTCCAACAAACAAAAAATCACAAATCTGGTAGAGATATATACTTATCTATTTTATTTTTTATTTTCATTTTTAGTACTGGAGATTTAACCCAAGGGCACTTTACCACTGAACTGCATCGCCATCCCTGTCCCTTTTTTTGAGACAGGATCTCACTAAATTGCAGAGGATGGTCCTTGAACTTGCAATCCCAGAGACTCAACCTCCCAAGTCTCTGGAATTGCAGGCTTGTACCACCACACCTGGCTATACTGATCTATTTTATGAGTAAAATGATATGTCTACAATTTGCATTAAAATACACATTTCCTCCGAATCCTCCATTTTTGTTTAATTAGGGAGAAAATTGGATGGATGAAAGAAAAATGGAAAACATTGTCCTCACGCAATATCTATGTTCAGATATTATTCATAAGGCTAATTTGATGGCTAAAATGAATGTAGGCAGGGTACATATGCTATGCTAACTAACTTTATTTCCCTGGCCTTTCATACATTTTTGATGTTCTGTCTCCTCTTCCTTTGAATTAAACAAGTTCTTCTATTTTTAATTTATCATTTCACTTTTATTACAAACATATATGAAAGTTCAAGAGAGTAATATAATGAATTTTTTTACATGTAACATAGCTATAAACTCCTTTTGCCAGACACCAGCACTACTTTACATCCTGGCCAGACCAGATCATGGAAATAGTTGTTTCCACTTATTGAATGACAGCATCCATTTTGGCAGTGTGATTCCCATTGGAATGAAAACTGTCAAGCCCCAGAAGTTGACTGAAAGTCCCCATAGGGACTGAAATGTGGAGTCATTATTGACTCATGGATAGAAATCAAACAAGGAAAGGACAAAATCTGTCTATGAGATTATTGATTACAGATCAATTCATATTCAATATCTCACTCAGGTTTATTCAAAATGTTGCAAGTTTGAAAGATGAACCTTTGCAATGAAAACTGGCAGATTTCATGGTGAGCAAATATTGTATCTTTCCACTGGCACTTCTGGGAATGGCCTTTGCTAGAAACAGCTATGTTTGTTTCTGGACCCTGTGCTGGGGCTGGCTACCACCGGCTGCCTTGAGGCCAGGCTTACTTGAGATTGGATCTTAACCAAAGCCTGGAGGGAGCTGGGAGCAGTAGGAATAAGAAGGAAGTTAGAAAACAGGGCCAGCAAACCGACTTAGTCACATGTTATTTTCTTGCCATCATGCCCTGCAGAAATTCTTGTAGAGCACTTAGTGGTTGGCATTTGTAAAGGGCACAGGACCCTTTGACTTTATCTGGCATCTTAATCCTCTTGATCACTGTGGCCTGTCTTAGCTTATGGCACATCAGTTTCCCAAGTTTGATTCTATGAGTCCACAGCTTCCCATGACCAGTGGAATTTCTTATGACTTAGCACAATTAAATAAGGGAAAGATAGGGCTCTTACACCTGGGAGAGAAAGAGAGGAAAATAATAATCGCAAGTATATAGAAACCACAGACTCTTCCAGCAATTGATTCCTGTAATCATACAATAAAGCTACAAAATAGGAACTATTATTAATTCCATTCTACAGATGAGCAAACTGAGTCTCATGTTACATAATCTATAAGTTGTAGAACCAGGATTTGAATACAGGTATGCATGATGACTGAGATCATACTTTTTAAATTTTTTTTTAGTTGTATATGGACTCAATGGCTTTATTTGTTTGTATGTGATACTAGGATCAAACCCAGTGCCTCACACTTGCAAGGCAAGTGCTCTTCCACAGAGCTAAAACTCCAGCCCTGAGATCCTACTTTTAACCACCCTGTATATACTACCCCCTGAAAGAGTGCCCACTGAACACCCATTTATTGACGTGTGCCAGAGTTGTTCCAGAGAAGGAAGTATCACCAGATTGAATGTGTAAGTCAACAACTATGGTTATTCTTTTTGTATGCTGCTACCACCTTTAACCCAGTTCCTTGTACAATACATATATTAATTAGTTCATTAGAAAAAGTTGAGAGGAACAGATTCCCCTCTAAGACCCAATTGGGTAACTCTTCTTTGCCCAAGGACTAAACATTTCTGATGTAGAAGCCAATGATTTACATCACTGTGTGGGATCGCCAGTCATGAGTCAGAGTTCAAGGTTACTCTTAATTAGGGGAAAATGTTTACAAACTGGAAAGAGCAATGTTGATGTAAGCTGAAATAGAGCTGGAGATGAAATTCCTCTCCTGAAGACTCACCATTTGCATGGGAGGGGGATTTTTCGAAGAAAAATTTCCCCAGGGCTCTTGTAGACACAATTATGGTATCAGGTACTGCAATAGAAGCTACAACGTATTCCATGATTGCTAGGGAAAGTCAACCAAAAGGAGCAGAGTTGGGTGAAATTCATGAGGAAACTTTTCTTAAATCAGGGACTTGAGCTGCATATATCAAATACAAATAAAAATAAAAGCCAGGCACAGTGGCCATGACCATAATCCCAGCAACTTGGGAAACAGGCAGGAAAATTGCAAGTTTGAGGTCAGCCACAGCATCTTAGTGAGACCCTCAGCAACTTAATGAAACCCTATCTCAAGATTAAAAAAGTGGTGGGGGGGAATGTAACTCAGTGGAGTTACATCCAGGAGGAGGAGTGGAGTGAGGGACAGGCATTCCAAACAGAGGGTCAGTGTCTGTGCGAAAGTGCATGTTCCATGGACAGGACAATCAGTGGGGTGCAACTGGCAGCAGCAGAAGGGAGTAGGTTGACGTGGTTGGGGTAAGCTACTTAGGGCTTCTCTGGCTTAGAGTTCTGTTCTCTGGGCAATAGGAAGCTACTGGAGGTGTCTGTTAAGGCAGGGGAATGACACTCCTGGAAGATGAGTCTTACAGCTCCAGGACAGGGAAGGACTGGAAAAGAGAGAGGTGAAAGGCAGGTGGACCAACTGGCAGGCCATATCAACATTCCAGGCAAGAGTGGAAAGTGCTCTGAACCAGGACAGTGGCAGCGAGAACTGAGAGGAGGGGATGGCTTTGGGGCACATGTCAATGGTAGAAATTACGGGAGTGCCCACGGGAAAAGGGGAAATGACCCCATAGCTCCAGCCTGAGTCCATGGTGCTGTTTACAGAGGTGGGGAATAAAAGACTATTGGGGGGGACCGCTGGGGTTGTGGCTCAGCGGTAGAGCGCCTGCCTAGCATGTACGGGGCCCTGGGTTCAAATCTCAGCACCACATAAAAATAAATGAATAAAGGTATTGTGTCCAGCTAGAACTAAAAAGAAATGTTTTTTAAAAAAGACTATTTGCAGGGTGGGGAGTGATGGAGACAGGTGACGAGTTCAGTTTGCACTTGGTTTTGGCATGCCTAGGGGACTTCCAAGTGGACACGTCCAGCAGGAAACTGGGAATCTTGGCTTAGAGCCCAGGCAAGACATGGGAGCTGGAATCCACCAGGGTCCAAGTGGTATTAGTTGACCTCTTGTGACTGGATGGGGATCTCTCTCCAGGGCCAGGAGTTGGTGACAGAGCCAGGCGAGCCCTAGCATTGAAAGGGCAAGGTGATGGTGACAGAGATCCAGAGCAAAATGATACCCTTTCTCTGGATCTTCTCAGAAACCTCACGCCCCTTCTCTCAGGATCAGGGTCCTCCTTCCAGGGCTGCACTCCGACCAGCAAAGGGAGGGAGACGGAGGGAAGAAGGGTGGATGGCAGGCAGGAAGGAAAGAGTTCCATGTATAGAACTCATATTATACAGGGGCCATGAAAGACAGGACAGTAACTTCAGCTCTTGAGCTATTAAAATCAGGAATGTGTTACAGTGAAATCTGCTACATTAGTGACAGGATTTGGGGCAGAAAGAACAAATACCACAGCTACATAATGGCCACTGAAGCATTTAGTGCTATGGAGCTGAGGCTGGGAGTACATTACTGCAAACATTTTCCAAGATCCAGACTGTGAAAAGCATAGCCAGTCTCCTAGGAGTCCTAAAACTTTAATTAGACCTCCCAGGTCCCAGAACCAAATCACAAAATCCCGTAAATCTAATGCAACAAGTTAGTCATGTGAGTTTTAGTCACGCTCTGAATGTAGGTAGCATTTATTCAGGATAGCCGGAAATGGTTCTTATCCACTATCAAAGATACCACTTTAACTAAGATTTGTCACAAAGAGTCACCACTACCTCAGCTAGGGACATAGAAACTAGAAAGCATGTGTGCTCATGCCCGTGTTCTCTCTCTCTCTCTCTCTCTCTCTCTCTCTCTCTCTCTCTCTCTCTCACACACACACACACACACACACACACACACACACACACACACACACACCAGCTCAATTTAATGTCTGTCATATTTGGCTCTTACACATGTCCTGGACTGAGAATAGATATGGGGATCAGATTTCCTAGAGTTTAGCACAGGATCCAGCCACACAGGCCTCTTCCCTACCACCTCCTTCCCTCTCTTTAGGTGCAGTGCACTTACTTGGAGCCCTCTTCTGAGATGCCATCTGAGGACAACCTAGATATTCTGGAAATACTTGGAAATACTGCTACTGGGAACAGTAGTTGCTCATCCCTCAGGGACCCAAGTTCCCACAGCCACTTCTTCCAATACAAATCTAGGCATTTTCCTCAGAAATACTCTCCTTGATGTGTTTCTGTCTCACTTTAGGACACAAATAACTGGGCATCAAGTGTGAGGAATGTGAAGGAACACAGAAGCATCTCTTAAAATTTAGCTCCCAGGCTCAAGAGTGATAAACATTAGCCTTCAATGCTACTGAGAGTAACCATCAGAAAAGGAGCTATGTTCTCTCTGAGGTCCCCCAAATCTTGCAAAGAGTCCACAGAAAAATCTAGTTTAACCTTAGCTCCTGATCCTGAACTGGACCTATGACCATTGACCTAACTTATTTTTAGACCACTATATCAAGGATGGATTTGGTCGTCCAGGGTTTTTTTGGTTAAATCCCTGGAGTCCCAAAGTCAATTATTTAGAACTCCCTTGAGATGGTAGGATATAATCTGTGAACTCCATGTGTCCAGAACCTCTTGCTTTGTATGAGCTTTTTATAATACAGTTAGTCAGCCTTCCCAACCCATAGAACTTCATTCCGTTTTTCTTCTGAATACAAGAAGAGGGTGGTTCTGGGTAGATGCCATCTCAGATAAGCCCCAAGTCAAGGCAAATCTGATCCTTTGGATCATCTAAGTCTGAAGGGCCTTGTTTCCTGTCCCTGCTGAAACCATCTTCAATGTCCTTGTGGTTTCCAGAGCTTAAGAAATGTACTATAGTGAACACTTCTGCTCCTCAACTAGGAGGATCTTAGAATTACTACAATTTTCTTTCTTTTCTTTTCTCTTATTTCTTTCCTTCTTATAGCAATGGAGAATTCAGGCTAAAGGACACAACCAATATACCTTCATACTTTCACAATAAGTTTTAAAAGATTTTGATCAATGATTTTGGTGCTGTTTTCAATGCCAGTTTAACATAGATTTTGCTCCATGCTCTACCCAGAACCATATAAGCCCCTAAGCTAGCACACCAAAATGGTTTTCTCTGCCATCTGTCCCCTCCTGCATGGAGTTCTCTCTCTTCTCCCTTAAATAAATTCTACTGCATTTACTCTTCCTTTCTATGATAGTCCATGATTTTTATTCTTCAAATTTGTGAGACAAGAATACAGAAGGAAATTAGTGAGGCAGGGAATCTAGTTTCATCTCAAAACTCTGGTTTCATTATTTTGTCCCTGGAACAAACCGTTAACAGCAGTGAGGACACGAGACTAGCTTCTGGTTATCCCAGAGCCAGTTGCCATTATGTCTGAATGGCTGGTGTCTAAGAGTACCAATATTCCTGGGTGATGGGGACACTTTATACTCCCTTGGAGAGCTTAGGAGTTATCCTGGGATCTTTTATTCTGTCCCCATAACCAGCCCAGGAGCCAGGATTTTGGAGAAGGGAACTTTCCTGTCTGAAGAATTCTTCAGAGTTTGTAGTCAGGGCTTGGAGCCTACTGAAGTTAACTTGACACTTATCCTGAGGAAGCCCTGAAATTAGAATAGAAATGTTAGGTAGGAGTTAAGGGACATCAAGAGGGTGAAGGCAGGGTACAAGAAAATGACTCTGGTACAAGATGGGAGTTGAATCTGTCCCTGTTTACCATAAGTCGTATTACCATGACAACTACCTCCACTGGGGATTTATCACCCATGGCCACTCCCATCATATAATCTGTGAACTCCATGTCTCCAGAACATGGTTTGGTATTCTAATTAAGTATTATAAAGTAATCAATAGGGGCATAATGGGTAATATTCTAATTAGTTATCATAAAGTGACCAATGGAAAAATGAGAGTATTCAATCAGGTCTGTAGGGGGAAGGGAACACCTCACAACTCAACATATAAGGCAGTAATCCCCCAACATGGGGTCCTGGAGCTCTTTCTGTCTCTCTTTTGTATCTCTCCCATCTCCTTCTCTCCCTCATCCCTACTTCCCCTCTCGACTCACCCCTGCTTTACATTCTACTTTACAGACCATTATTTTGTCCTTCAATAAATCTAGGCTTTGACTGTTAAAACTGTGTGTCTTGCTCAGTTTTTTGTTATGGATGTCAAGAACTTGGACTCCAACTGAACATCGCATCAGTAACAGAAGCAATCCCAGATCTGGGCACTGGGGAACAAACCTGTAATCCCAGAAATATAAGAGGCTGAGGCATGGGGATCCAGTTTGAAGCCAGCCTTGTCAATATAGTGAAACCCTATCTCAAAAGAAAAAAAAATTAAAAGGACTAGGATACAGCTCAGTGGTAGAGGACCTCTAGGTTAAATCCCCAGTACCACCACCAAAGGAGGAGGAGGAGGAGGAGGAGGAGGAGGAGGAGGAGGAGGAGGAGGAGGAAGGAGTCCCAGTTGCAACCATTGTTTACCTTGGTGGTAAATGCTCTAGCCAGAGGTAACAAGGCGTAGGACCCATCTTGTAAATACAAAGAATCTAGTGCTTAGGGTCTCAGCCTCTGGAGTCAGATTTGGGTATGAGTTCAAGCTCTGCCACTTTCTAGCTTTGTAACCTAGGACAAACCACTCAGCTTTCGTTTCCTTGTATATAAAATGGGGACTATGTAACTTCTTCACAAGGCTAATGTAAGTATTAATTGCATGTATGCATGTAAAGTATTTTTAATTTAGAACTTGACTGA
This sequence comes from Callospermophilus lateralis, assembly GCF_048772815.1. Taxonomy (NCBI): domain Eukaryota; kingdom Metazoa; phylum Chordata; class Mammalia; order Rodentia; family Sciuridae; genus Callospermophilus; species Callospermophilus lateralis. The sequence goes on along the minus strand of NC_135325.1, from coordinate 88,100,214 downwards.
AACAAAATTCTAGAAATGATGCTTGTTATTGTTGCTATCACAGATCTCATTAGCCTTCTCACTGGGATATAGTGGGGAAAAAAAGGTCAGGGGCCAACTACTGAACAGGCCAAACTGCTTGGCACTCATGCCTCATCAGGCAACCTTGAGAACATTGATTTCCAGTTACTGTTCATGATGTTTTCTTCCATAGTTCATGTGACCTAAGCTGTGGGTGTCTTCAGAACTGTATGATCTGTAGTATATTCATTTTACTTTACTCCCACCCTACCATCATTGAATTTTATCACTTGTAACCCAAGACCTTTTCCCCTAAGCCAGGCTCTTGTTCTTTCTTCTAGTGCATGTGATCTGAACCGTAGGTGGCTGCCTCTAAAACTGATAAGATCTGGGCTAATTAGTATAAGCATTACTTTTTTAGTGAGTATACTAGGACAGGACAGGTGGGTGGTACAAAGCAAGAATGAGTCAGTGACATTTACTGACCAAGCCTGGCTTGTCCTTAAGGAATTTCTTCAAAACTTACTAAGCAGCCTCAAAAACAGATTCCTTGACCTATCCTCAGAGACTCTGATTCAATGTGTATAGAAAATTCAGGGTAGAATAAACTCCCAAGATGAATGTGATATAAAGCCAGGATCAAGAAGAACCAAATTACATAAATATCTATCTGAAAATCAGTAATTCTCACATTTAGTGAGCATCAAATTGACTTGGCAGGATGGTATTTTTAAAATACAGATTTCTAGGCTATCCCACTAGTTCTGATCTATCAGTTCTAGGGTAGGGATCAGACATTTGAACAAGCAATGCCAGGTAACTCAGGCCTAGGGTAAATTAGTATTCTCTTTATAATCATTCCTGTCTGGCATCCCAAAGATTATCCAGAGAAGAAAAGCATTCTTGAAACTGTTACAAGTTTCTCTCTTTAATATTAATATATAATCTCCTTAATTCCTTTTAGGAATTATTGAAACATTTTCTCATTTTTTAAAAATTATTTTTAGTTGTAGATGGACACAATACCTTTATTTATTTTTTAATGTGGTGCCTCAGTGCCTCACATGTGCTAGGCAAGCACTGAGCCACAACCCAGTCCCCATTTTCTCATTCTTGTGCTGATATATAATAAAAAGTGATGTTAAACAAAAAGATATTTTAATTTAGAACATTATTTTATTGAATATTGTGTTAGCTATCTATTGCTAAAATACAAATTATTCCAAAATCATCAGCTTAAGGCAACATTTATTATCTCATCTGAAGCCTCAATTAGGGGAGAATCTGCATTCAAACCTCTTACATAGTTTCTAAAATGACTCAGTTTCTTTTTGGCTGTTGACCAGAGACATCAGTTCCTTGCCATATGAGCTTCTCCATCAGGTAGCTCATAGCTCACAATATGGTGGTTAACTTCCTTCAGGGTGAGAAAGGGACAGTGAGAGACCAAAGAGTAAGCAAGGCAGAAGTTATACTCGTCTTGGAATTGAAATCCCCTTACTTTTGCCATATTTAATTGGTGTTTTAGTCAGCTTTTTCACTGTTGTGACTAAAGAACCTGACCAGTACAATGATAGAGCAAGAGGTTGTTTGAGGGCTCACGGTTTCAGAGGTCTTAGTCCATAGAAGGCTAACTCCATTCCTCAGGGCTTGAGGTGAGGCTGAAAATCATGGTGGAAGAGGGTGGCAGAGGGAATCAGGTCACATCATGGTCATAAGGAAGTAGAGAGTCTCCACTTGCTAGATACAAATATATACCACAAAGTCATGCCCTAATTCCCACCTCCTCCAGCCACACCCCACCACTCAGTTACCACTCAGTTAATCCATATTGGGGGATTAAATCACTGATTGGGTTATGACTCTCACAACCCAATCATTTCTGCAATGGACCTTCTTGCATATTCTCACATGTGAGCTTTTGGGGGAACCTCACATCCAAACCATTACAGTTGTTCAGCAGCAAGTTGCTAGGTTCAGCACACGCTAAAGTGTAAGTGATTACACATGGGCCTGAATATCAGCAGGCTGACCATTGACGGTCATCTCAGAGGCTTCCTACCACAAAGTTCATATTTTAAAATATATTTTAATGTAAAATTTAATATTATTTAGGGGCTGGGGATGTAGCTAAAGCAGTAGCACACTTGGCTGGCATGCGTGTGGTCCCTCAGCACCACATACAAACAAAGATGTTGTGTCCGCCGAAAACTAAAAAAATAAATAAATAAATATTAAAATTCTCTCTCTGTCTCTCTCTGTCTCTCTCTTTAAAAATATTATTTAAAATATAAGTAAATTTTTTTTATTTTATTTGAGTAAGCAAACATTTTGACAAGTACATTTAAACATAATGCTATTGTGTATTGTGTTAGAAAACCTGATGCTAATTAAAATGTCAAAAGCAATTTAAGTATGTGTCATGGCATGAAAAAATAGACAAAAATTGCTTTCATGACATGATATCTGAGATTATTGCATTTTTATATCATAAAAATAAATTCACTTGTTTAAATAATTTTAGTATTTTGTTTCTAAATGATGTCATTCAAAGAGAATGCTGCCATTTTGGTATATCTTCTTCACTGTTTTAGTAAGTTTTTGTGTTGCTGTGACCAAGACCTGACAAGAATAACTTAAAGAAGGAAAAGCTGATTTTGGCTTACAGTTCCAGAGCTTCAGTTCAGTGTCAGCAGACTCCATACCTCTGGGACTGAGTTGAGGCAGAACATCATGGTGGAAGGGTATGATGGAGGAAAGCAGCTCAGGATGTGACAGTCAGGAAGAAGAGGGAGAGAGAGAGCTCTGCTCACCAGGGACAAAACATAGACCCCAAAAGCACACCCCAGTGACATACTTTTTCCAGCCACACCCTACCTGCCAACAGTTATCACCCATTCAATCCCTATCACCTGATTAGTCCACTGATTAGGTTAAAGCTCTCATAATCCAATCATTTCGCCACTAAACCTTCCTGCATTGTGTCACATATGAGCTTTTCAGGGGCACCTCATATCTAAAATATTCACAAATAGCATAAACAAATATGTTTACTCCTTTTTCCAATATATTTAAAGACAAACTGGATATAACTCTCACTATACTTTCGGTTTTGCCATGAATACTAAAGTCTGAGAGATGGTTTCATGTACAGTATAATTTTAAAAATCAGACTGTTGTCACTTGAGGGTTTGGGGAAAAGCAGCTCCAGATTGTGTGGCTTAAACAACAAACAATTATTCTCACAATTCTGGAAGCTAAAAGTCCAAGATTATGATGTTTACCATTCTCCTTGGCTTGCAGATGGCCATTTTTTACGAATATCTTCACACAATCTTCTCTTTGTATATATCTGTGTCCAAATTTCCTCTTTTTATAAAGATACCAGTCATAATGAATTAGGACCCACCCTAGAGGTCTTGGTTTAACTTAATTACCTCAAACTATCTCCTAATTTAGACACACTCTAAAGTATTAGGAATTAGGACTTTGACATAAGAATTCAGGGGCAGGAACTCGGGAGACTGAGGAAGGAGGATGGCAAGTTTAAGGACAACTCAGGCAATTTAGTGAGACCTGTCTCAAAATAATTTTTTTTAAAAAAAAAGGACTAGGGATGTAGCTCAGAGTAAAGCACTATGGAGTCAATCTTCAGTATCAAAAAAAAAAAAACAAAACAAAACAAAATGGAATCTAAAAATATAAATAAATAAATAAATAAATAACAGACAAACAGAATTTGCGGGTAAGGTGCATAGTTCAGCCTGTAAATAAGTTTTTGGAATTGCTGACTTTCTAATCACCCTTATTCTCTTCTAGTATATTTCTTATCTTTAGCCAACAGTCTACTTTTGAGCATAAATGGAACAATACATGAATATTGTATGAATAAAGATAACTTGAAACTCTATGATCAAACCACCAGGTTAAGGGGGAAGGGTGTAACTTAGCAACTGAGTATGTACTTAGCATGTGCAAGGCTCTGGGTTCCATCTCTAGCACCAAAACAAAAATACCAGGCTGGTCTGCAGTGCATACCTAAATGATAAACTAGCTGAGTGATAAGAGTTTAAACATTGTAGTCCAAGATCCACTAACTGCCATGTGGACTCACTAGTTATTCCCTAGAGGCTATCAAACTTCTCTTAAAATGATTGCTTTTCAATAACTTTCAATAATTATTTTGTAAAGAAAAATTGAAAACAGATGTCATTACTGTCCTTTACAATGTAAAATCCTGGGGTTCATGAACAACCTCTTGGGAAATGCTACCTAAATTCAGACTTCATATCTACTGTCATAGATCAGAGTCACTCAGTGTTCATTAAATGTTCTTCATGTACCCGAATCTGGATGTGAACCTGGGCAAGAGGCAAGTGGCGTTCAGTTATATTATTTCTTGTAACCACTCTACCAAGAAATCAGGCCAGTTCTTGAACATTGTGAACCTAACAATGAAATACTAGAGGAAAGTTAATAGTTAAACAGAGTAAGGCACCAGGATCAGCAAGTACCATAGTTTCTCAAGAAACCCAGAAGCTTCCACATTGGAATTGTGACAAAATTCTCCATCCATTTCCCCATCCTTCTGTGACTAAACCTGCTCATTGGGCTGGGTATATATTTCAGTGACAGAGTTACCTAGCATTTGTGAGACTCTGAGTTCTATCCCCAACATGATAAAAAATCTTTCTTGACTTCAAGCATTAGCATTTGAAAAAAAATTAAAAATAATCATTCAATTTTCTTTCTGTTTCATTTAATTATTGGTTTTGTTACAACAATTTTCTGCTGTTTTCTTTGGCCAAGATTCAGAATTTCATTGACACTGGAAGTTAAATAAGTTCTTGTGGGTTGGACTTAGAACCTACTCAAATTTATATCATTGATTCTTGGGAAAATGGGATCTTAATTTAAAAAATATTTACAAACACATTTTTAGAACTGACTCTATGTAAGCTTGAAACTGCTTGTGTCCTATATGAAAATTACCCAAAGGATAAAAAGGATAGAAAAAGGAGAGAAAGGCAATAAGATATATCTGACATTGCAATTCTACCAAGTGTAGATGATTCTTTGAGTGTTCTGAAAGCCTTTTAGGATCTTGCTTTTGGGATAAACAGCAGTTAAAGTGGTGCTAAAGTCATAGGAAACTGCTAACCTCAGCACTTTCCTTGAAGTGGGTAACCCCTCTGCCTGAGATGGGCTGAATCTGGTCCTCATTCTACAACCATTTCAGTCACTAATACTCCTACCTAAATGATGAGAGAGACAGTCAAGTTCACACGTCAATGCTCACTTGAATTCATGGAGAGCACTTTTCTGGCTTTGGGAGAAGATACCAAAGACTCAGAAGACACGAACGAGGAAGACAGTTTCTGCTCAAGATATTATGTATCTGAGAGAAGCTTAGATTTCACAACAGTCAATTTTTATACCTTTAAGCCCTCTAGCTTTTATCAGCTTTATTTTAGGAGATCTAGGATCTGTTTCTTGGTTGGCTTTTTCTTCTTAAATTGTGTTTGTTATCATTATAATCCACTGGAGGCAAAGTCACACTAGAATAAAGCTTTGGTAGGTTCATATTTGACATTGCAATATTAGTTCCAAAAATTGTCCTAGCTGAAGTTTCAAAGCCCATTAGCTGAATATTTTCTCAGATGATTCCCATTGCTAAAACATTTTCTCTGTGTCCCATTAAAACTCTCCAGTGTGGGCTAGGGGATGTAGCTCAGTAGTAGAGTGTTTGCCTACCATGCATGAGACCCTGGGTTCAATCCTTACCACTGCATAAAACAAAACAAAACAGTAGCTCTTCAGTGTGTTCTGTGCTCAGCAGCAGAGTGTCTACAGGATAACACTGACTGGGTACAATTGGTTATAACATTCGCTTGCCAAATATACAGAAATATATGCAATATCATGATAATGGAGTTCTTAGGCAATGTGGCAGAACTAGTGAGTATGGTGTAGGCCATGTTGTCCAAAAGACAAAGAAAAGCAAAATCAGACCTGCTCAGGAGCACACTTCAGAGCCAAGAAAGGCGACTCCCTTCCTAGAAGCTGTGCAATCATGGAAACTTTGGTTATTTAGTCATATTTTCTGGAATACACTATTTAATGATTGTGCTAATTAAATGGTTATGTGGGGGTGTTATCTCAGGAAACTTGCAATCTGACTCCTAACCTCATAAGATAAAGCTGGACTGGGTTGAAAGGTGTGGAGAAACAGTGACAAGAGATATAGTAAGAGACAAGGAAAATATTAAGAGGAAGAAATAGAGAAATACATGAAGCAAAAAGAGACATGAAGCAACAAAGAATTTAATCATACTTTGATTAAATATTTGATAGAACTTTTACATCAGCAGTGACTTAAGCCACTGGAATAGGAAATGGCTTTTCTTTTGTCCCTAGGCCAAATGTTGCACAGTGATACAAATTAGGTTTTATGATTGTCTTTTAATTAAAAAATGTAGCTGTCCTGAACTCTTTGAAAAATTTCTCAATTCAGATTAGAGTTAACCAATCTAAATGACTTAGTCCTGAAAATGCTGAACACCAAGGCTCATGCCTATAATCCCAGCAACTTGGGAGGCTGAGGCAGGAGGATCTCAAGTTCAAGGCCCGTTTCAGCAACTTAGCGAGATCCTTAACAATTTAGCAAGACCCTGTCTCAAAACTTTTTAAAAATAAAAAAGGCTGGGGGGATGTGGCTCAGTGGTATAGCACCATTAAGTTTAATCCCTAAATGCCAATAATCAAACAAACATGAAGCTAATTTGTTGGATAATTAATATGACTTTAAATGGCTTTTCCCAGAGGTTTCTAAAGTGCAGGCTATAAAATATTATGTTTGCATCAAAGTTATTCATGAGCCGGGTGCAGTGGTGCCTGTTTGTAATCCCAGGGTCTCTAGAGGCTGAGGCAGGAGGATTGCGAGTTCAAAGCCAGCCTCAGCATGAGCAAAGTGCTAAGCAACTCAGTAAGACCCTGTATCTACACAAAATAGGGCTGAGGATGTGGCTCAGTGGTCGACTGCCCCTGAGTTTAATCTGCTCCCCACCAAAAAAAAAAAAAAAAAAAAAAAGTTATCCATGAACTACCAGCACCAATCTATAGTAGATATTTGCAGGCTTATGTGGTTCCTATTGATCTGAGGCTGTGTTTTCTGAGTTTGTAACTACTGATGCTTTGTCACCTGTATTTTCATCTCTGTCTAGGAAGAGAATCCCATGTAAAACAGGAACTTTTTTTTTTCTCAGGAGTTTGACCTGAAATTGATCTGGGAAATTGTGTGTATATGTGTGTTTGTCTGTCTTTGTGTCTGTGCTCTCTAACACTTTAAGGACAAATGCCTTCTTTATTTGAGTTGAGGTTTAAAAAACACAAACACTACAACTGCAGTTTAAAGAATTGTCTTCTACTTCAAATTTAGAGCTCCCATATTGGGTTGTATTTTCAAAACGCACCAAAAGAAATTTGGGGAAGTTTATATATTTTGCCACTAGTGGGCGCCAGAGGTACAGTGAGACACTAGATACATTTAAGAAAGCAATTTTCCTTTTGTTGGATTGAAGAAATGAAAAGATTAATTTTTTAATAATTTGAGGATTCCTTCAGATTTTTTATTTTTCAAGTTGGGATGATAAACAATAAGACTTCAGATTCTATTGGATGCTCTTTGATTCTCATATCAAATGAGTAAGAATGATTTAATTTTCCAGAGAAACAAAAGGAGTCAGAACAACAACTGCTTATCAGCTTCCTGGGGCTTACTATGCACCAGGCACTGTGCAAAAGGGTTTACAGGACATATCTCATTTAAGCCTCACAGGAATGTTAGAGAGTGGATGCTTTCCATATTTCCATTTACCAAATGTAAAACACTGGGGCATAGAGGTTAAGAGACTTGCTTAAGGTAAGAGAAAGTGGTAGAACTGAAATTCAGACCCTGGACTATGTGACCCTAGAACCTAAATTTAATTGTATACCACACCACTTACCTGTTTTCTCTATTCTACAAACTTTCTACTAGGTTGAGTAATAAGAAATGCTATACCAATTATGTGTGAGTAGGCCTTTGAGTAAACTCAGAATGTTTCAACTACATAATGATTAAATGGGACAAAGAAAAAACCCAAACAAATAAATAAAGCAGGACTGAAAACTCCTAACTGGGGAAAATATCACCTAAAAAATAATCTCTCCAGGTATACTTCTGGATGTATTGAAGATCATAGGGGACCCTTAAACTGTCCATTCAAATTTGGTTTCCTTAGCCTGAGAGTCCAGAGTTTTGGTTGCTCAGCTGTTGGGGAGAGCCAATGTCTTTAGCCCTGGAAATGGGAGTATTGCCAACTGGAGAAAATTCTATCTAGTCAGAGACATTCGTTTTGTACTCTACAAAAGAAAGTCATGTTATTTATTTGTGCTATAGCCCATTTCACTTACAGGGCTGTCAGACAACAAAGGTACAGACCAATGTCTTTCTTGACTCCTAACGATAGAAGAAATGGACTTATAAGAATATAGAAAGTAATATTAAAGCTCTCAACTATGTGTGAAAATAAAAGGTGAGAAAAGGCCTTAAAAATCCAAAATGGCTGAAAGACCAAGACTCATGTGATTGTGAATATACCATATTGTCAATTAACCTTCTTGATTATAGCTTTATTTCTCTCTTTCTTTTCTTTCTTTCTTTTATTTTTCTGTAGTGCTGGAGATGGAACCCAGAACCTTGTGTATGGTAGGCAAGCAATCTACCACTAAGCTTCATTCTCAAACCCCTGATTATAACCTTCTATAGCTAATATTACAACTACTTTGCACTTTAAACTTTTTAGCATAAAGAATGTAATAGGGACTTTAAATTGTGACATTTATATGCTCTAAGTAGTTTGCTAAGAGCTTGAATTGAATTATATTATTTAATCCCCACAAAACCCCTTTTCAGCAGTTATCAAAGTACCAAATGAACATAGCTGAACAGATAGTACCCAGGAGTCCTATTTTGAAAGCACATCTACTTCCACTCCTCTCAATTCGTGTGTCTTTCTTCTAAGAGACAACCATTGTCATCTCTGTTTTTTTTTTTTCCTTTTTACGTTGCTATTTAGCTCTATTTCCCAAATTACAGTTTATATTGCTATTTGTTGATGTTTCAATTTTAGGTGTTTTCTATTCACTTCCTATAGGAATATGATGATTTAGGTCCCTTACAATCCTTCCCCCTCCTTACATACACACACTTCTCCTGTTGTTCTGAGTTAATAATGATGTGCCTATCACTACTAACCCAACACCAGATTTTCCAAAAGGACCCTAAAACTCTTCCCAATATGGTCAATATGCCAGGTAATTTAATGATTCCATCTATTTTCTGAAAATACCTTTCCATAGCCTTTGATCTACCTGGTAACCCACAGCATAGTTGTTTTCTTGGGCTTTCCTTTCACCTCATCCTGGGAATTGTCTTCATCAGTCTCATATGTTATGTCCTACACTTCCTGTGTTCCATGTTGTCCTCTGACCACTGCCTCATCTTGTGGAGTACATATTCTAGTGGATTCTTGAGAAAGGATTCATGAGAAGTAAATTTTTTCAAACCTTATCCCTGGCATTCTGGAATTTCATAATAATGTGCCTCAGTAGGTAACATACTATCATTGTACCAGATACTTAGTTGACCCTTTAATCTGTAAGTTCATTTGTTCATGAGGGAAAACATTTTTTAAATTATATTTTGATTATTTCTTCTCTGTTTCTTTCAGTTCTCTCTAGGTACTTGTAAAGGATATTAGTTCTCTAATTCTCATTTTTTTGGTCTTTTTCCCTTTCTCATTGCCTTTGTGTTCTACATCTTCAGAGCTTAATGCAAATATATCCTCCATTGAATTAAAAAATAAATACTTCTGCTCTAATAGTTTGGATTGTCAAGAGCTCATCCTTGTGCTTAGAATGATTCATTTTGTTTCTAGCATCAGGCTTTATTTCATGGATATAATGTTTCTATGTGTCTCCACAAGACTATGAATTATAGGGTTTACTTTATAGCTTCTTCCGCTCCCTGCATTATTTCTAATTCTTCCAAGTTCCTTTTATCAATATTTGATCAAGATTCGTTTTTTAAGTATTCTCCAATGTTTTATTTATTTACTTATTATTTTTTTAAATGTTGATGAACCTTTATTTTTATTCATTTTTTAAATATGTGGTGCTAAGAATTGAACCCAGTGCCTCACATATGCTAGGCAAGTGCTCTGCCACTGAGCCACGACCCCAACCCCAATGTTTTATTTATTTAACCATTCATTTGAATTTAGGATGGCAGAAACTTGAAAGACACTATCTCTCTCTCTCTCTCTCTCTCTCTCTCTCTCTCTCTGTGTGTGTGTGTGTGTGTGTGTTGGGGCAATTATTGACTGGCGGGTCTTATTATCTCCTTAGGTGTACCTGATCCTTTCATTGACAACCCTACAAATACAGTAACTGTGAGTCTTCTCTTTTAAACCAATCAAATTTCCTAAAGAGAAATTGTTACTGGAATCCTAGGCCAAAGGCTTGATTCTTGAGTTGCCAATGAATCAGGTCCAGCCACTCACCCCCAAAAAACAAACAACAAAAACAATAGTAAAAACAGGAGAGGAACTTTAATCAGTATAGATATAGTGGGAAGACAAAGGAGACCAGCGTTTCGAGACCACTTTGAGAGGTGCCTACATGAACTTTCAGATTATATAAACAAAAGAGATCAGAAATATGCATACTCAAGCAATCTTGGTCAAATCTGTGGTCAGGTTGATTATTATCTAAGGATTGGTCAGGCTGGGTCTTGTCTTTGATAAGAAATTTACTGTTGCCTGGAGGGATAGTTTTGACTCATCACACGATGTTTAATAATCAGACTTGCTCTTGCTGGAATTGAAAGTGACTCAGAACAAAGGAGACACCTGCAAAATGGAGGCAGAGATGCCAAAATTTTATCTTGCATTCAGTAATCCTGCACTGGACATTTGCAAGTTCAAGTGAAGAGTCTAAATCCTTGTTACAGAGTCTTTCAATATCCTGCCTGGTGGATATAAGTCTAATTGCTAGCCTTGAGGATACTGATGGGATAAGTGAAGGGAGAGGAGTTGTTTACTATTGCCCTTGTTGAAGTCAAGCATGGTAATCCCACTTAAAACCATCAGCAGCATCTTTGTAACAAGAACCAATATTTATTTAGGTCTTTCTTCATCAAACACAAATATGTATGTACAGCATGTTCTTTATACCACTATTTAACATATAAAAATTGGAAATAATCTAAATGTCCAAAATAAGAGATTGAGTATAAGCATCATGGTGTATTGACAAACAGAAATCGCAGGTAGCTATTAAAAACAATCTAATAGCTCCAGTTAGTAGGGCCACATACCTCCCACAGAGCTACTTACTTGAGGTTTCATTTCAGTGGAACTGGCCTTACCATCACCACTACCCCAGCCACCAAGAGTTGGATTGGAAGAGAGTCGAAGTTGCCCTTTGGGAATTGCCACAATGGTGAAGGGAGACTATCACATCTCCTCTTCTCTTTTTCTTAGAGAAGGGAGTTAATGATGTGCTGGTAAATATTTAATATTTAATATACTGTATAGAGGTATCTCCACAGTATACACACTCCTACCATGGGCAATTTTAAACTACCAATGTTTAATACATTTTCTGAAAGCTTAAGGATTGGCCTTCATGATCTAGGTGAGTTGATTCCAGCACACCATTGGAGGGAGGCATCAGAGAACTACTGTGGTTAGATATGTGTTTAGCCACCATGTTTGCTTTGCAGACCAGACCTAGTACCACTGGAAAGAATTCAAGAACTGAGAGAATGATGGGGTTACCAGGTAAAAAGGAAGAAAAACTCTTCTTGGGTTTCTGATTCCAGAGAGTATGGAAGCCAGGGCCTTGGAGGAGATTATGAACCACAGGTTTTCCAATCCCTTGGCTCCCCTCCTAAGAAAAACACATGGCATGGAGTCAAGAGGTGTATGCATCTGGGGAATGTACAAAGATCGCCAACTGGAAGATGCAAGGGACCGCCAGTGCCTAGGAGGTGCTGTTCATCACTGAGCTCCTCAGGAGAGGGCCCAATTGCAGATTCAATAAGAAAAGGTGGCAAGTAGTCAACTGTTTTTTGTTTTTCTTCTTTTGATCCAGTACCAGAAGGGTAATTATGTACCACAAAGTAGGCAGGACATGGACAAAGAGAGGGAATGAGGAGGAGGAGGAGGAGGAGAGCTTTGAATCAAATAGGAGATTAAAGTTGCAAAACAAACAGAACAAGCCTTAAGAACTAGAATGGGCTATTTTAACAACCAGAAGTTACTACAAACCAGACATTGTGGCACATGCATATAATATGAGCTACTTGAGAGACTGAGTCCAGAGGATTATAAGTTTGAGGAAAGCCTTGGCAGCTTAGTGAGACCCTGTCTCAAAAGAAAATATAAAAGGCTAAGGATGTAGCTCAGTGGTAGAGTGCCTGCCTTGCATGTGTGAGGCCCTGGGTTTGATCCTCAGTACTGAGGTAGCAGTTTATGGATGTCAAGATGGTGGAGGCAGGGTACAAGAAAAATGCCAGCTGGATTACAAGATGGAGAGATGACTCATTATGTCCCAGTTTATGATAAGCCCCATTACCTTGGCAACTCCTGCCACTGAGAGTTTATCACCATGGCAACTCCCGCCATAAGCTCTGAATTCTAATTAGGGAAAAATAAAGTAACCAGTGGAAACTGTATTCTAATTAGGTGAAAATAAAGTAACCAATGGGAGCAAATAGGTGAAGATGAACATCAATCAGGTCTGTAGGATGGGGCAAGACAAGACCCACCCAGCTGTGGTGGTGCATACCTGTAATCCCAGCAACTCTGGAGACTGAGGCAGGAGGATCACAGATTCAACACCAGCTTCAGTAATTAGTGAAGCCCTAATCAATTTAGGGATACCTTGTCTCAGAGCAAAAAAAAAAAAAAAAAAAAAAAAAAAAGGGCTAGGCATGAAGCTCAGTAGAAAAGCACTCCTGAGTTCAATCCCCAGTACCACAAAAAGATTCACCCAGGTATGGGCCCTTGAGCCATTCTCGCTTGTTTGGTGTGCTGCTCTACTGAGTGCACTTTCATGTTCAATAAATCTATACACTCTGCCTGTTTGTTCTGTATCTTACTCAATTCTTGCTTTTTTTTTTGTAAAATGTTTTTTTAGTTGTAGATGGACAGAATGCTTTTATTTCATTTGTTTATTTTTCTGTGGTGCTGAGGATTGAACCCAGTGCCTCACACATACTAGGCAAATGCTCTACCACTGAGCTATAACTCCAGCCCTCAATTTTTTCTTTGGGAAGACAAGAACCTGGGCCCTAACTGGACACCTCACCAGTATCAGTAATATTGACACACATATACACACACACATACCACAGTTACTACAGTATTATGAATCCATTGAGATGGCATGAGGGGCCCCATGGAAGAAGGAAACATGAAAGGGAATAGTTGGTAACTTCAGAAAAATTAAAACTGCTGGGTAGTACATGGTCTTGGAGTGTAAATGTGTTACCAAAAGCTTGGTCCTTGTCTGCAATGCCAATTTAATAACAAAGATGTGGTTTTGAGAAAAGGGGGAAAGATGGTTTATTGCTTTGCTAGCAAAGGAGAAACACAGAGGACTCCAGTCCCAGAGGCTGTTGTTCTGCCCATCAGGGAGTACATTGAGTTTTTAAAGAAGCTGTTCAAAGTCTGCATTCCAGGTGTGCCCTGACAGGGGGTCCCAGCTGCAACCTGATGTTGTGTTGACATTCACTTGTTAATTTGGGAGTCAATTCCTAGATCTTCTTGTGACATCTCCTTCCTGTGGTTCCTGTGGGCTTATGGACGGATAAGTAGGCCTAGGATGGGAAAAAGTAATCTGTTTTCCCATGCCCTGGTTAGGGATGGGGAGAGGAAGAAGAGAAAAAGTAAAATACATCCCTTTTAAAATAAGCCTGGCAGCCCAGGTGCAGTGGTGCACCTTGTCATCCCTGTGGCTTGGGAGACTGAGGCAGGATCGCAGGTTTGAAGCCAGCCTCAGGAATTTAGTGATGCCCTAAGCAACTCAATGAGACCCTGTCTTTAAATAAAATTTTTAAAAAATGGGCAGGGGGTGTGACTCAGTAGTTAACTGCTCCTAGGTTCAATCTCCAGTACCAAAAAATAAAAAAAGAAGCCTAAGCGTAGCAAGGGCTATACTCAAAAAGGGAAGTGGATTACTGTTCCAAATGTATTGCTACTTAGAATTTTCTTCTTTCTTTTTTGTTTGTATATTAGTCTATTTTTGTATAACTAACTTCTATAATACATACCATTTTTAAAAGAATTAAAGATCCACTTTACTGACAAGGGCAAAGATGATGTCAGGAATAGACAGGAAAATATAAAATTAACAGAAATACCTTTTCTGGTATATCTAGAGCTAGTAATGAAAGGTGATCAGAAGAAAGCTAGCTTCAAGATGTCCATGTACGAATACACCATAATGAATCTCGCTTTTATATATAGTTATAATACACTAATGGAAATAATAATCAAAATAGAAGGGAAATTAGTAGAGAAGAGCAAGTGGGTGGGGGAGGGAAGAGGGCACAGGAAGGTACAGGAAAGTGAGATTGATCAAATTATGTTATGCACATGTACAAATACAGTATAATGAATCCCACTGTTCTATATCATTATATTGATATTTAAAATATCACGGGGATTGCCCTCTGGGAAAGAGAAGGTGCCAAGGTCACAAGGACACAGCTTCCTTAATAACTCTGATCCAGCAATGGAGGGTGACTTCCCTCCTGGTCATTCCTTGAGAGCTTCAGAGAGGGTGCTTTTGCAAATACAGTATTAGATCTTTAAATGAATTTTAAAGCAGCTTGAAGTAAGATGACCAAAGTCAGATGTCCTATTGCTGTTATTACATCATGGAGAGGCAACATTTGGTCTGAAAAGAGAAAAAAATCCTGTGATTTATACATTACTCAGAAACAACTTGGCTTCCTGGAATTCTTAATATAAATTCTATTTTCCCAGCAACAATGTTCAGGCATTGCTGTGAACAGCTTGCTTAGCCTCAGTTACTGAAACTAACTGTTTTTGCTTCCAGCAAAGGTAATGATATTGACTTTGGCAATGAATCTGAAGAGCAAAGTGAAGTTGTGCTTTCAACAGGCCCCCTGCCATTTCCTTAAAATTATCCAAAACTATGCATCCGTTTCAAATTTCTCATTTAGCAGCTACTTCAAGTGATTAAAAAATGTCTTGACCACTCTAAAAGCATCTCCCAGGAAAAGTTTCAAATTCTTTTGTTACATTTTAAAGTTTTTATAGTGCAGTCAAGCCTAAAAGGGCATCATATATAGCCTGCATTTATGTGGGGCCATTTTGAATTTTGAGTGCCATCTGGTGATACTTGACTGTCAGACATGTTTCTGGGATTACCTGTGACAAGGTAGAATTCAACTACCTCTAAGTGTTACTGAAGTCCAAGTCCAAAGGGGATCCAATAAATCAAGTCAAGCCACTTGCCCCCAAAAACCAAATAAATCAAGTCGAGCCACTTGCCCCCAAAAACCAAACAGAAAAGGTAATAGTGAAAAGCATGAAATAAACATTTTTCAGTATAGCTATACTGGGAAGACAAGGGGAGTCATATCCTTAGCCCTATCTTTGAGGGGCTGAAAATGACCCTGAGGCTTTATAGAAAGGGTAATGAGGGCACAGGTTGGGGAAGTTGTACAGATGGAGGCTTTTCACAGCTACCAAAGCAGGTAATCTTGATCAGATGTGATCTGTCCATCATTATCACAGGATTGGTCCAAATTGGTCTGGACTGGTCAACAGGAAGTTGCCATTGCCTGGAGGATAGTTTTCACTAACCATGTTCATCAGGAATCGATCCAATGTCTGATTCCTGGAATCCAACATGACTTGGAGCAAAGGAGATAAAGGCAAAATGGTGGCAGAGAGAGCTGGGGTTGTGGCTCAGCAGTAGAGCACTTGCTTAGCACATGCGAGGCCCTGGGTTGGATCCTCAGCACCACATTAAAAAAAAATGAATAAAGGTATTTAAAAATGGTGACAGAGATGTCAAGTGTTTAATCCTACTTTTAACTACCCATGGGACATTTGAAGGCAAAAATGAAGAGTCTATATCCTTGTTACATAAGTAGACCCAGTAGTCTCTCAGTGGGTCTTTGCTCTGATCATTCCTACAGGCTACATATTTTGTGTGTGTGTGCACATGCATGTTAGTTACAAGGTGAGGTAAATCCCTCCTTCTATCTTTCTGTTTGCTACTTACTTACTGCCCTGGGACCTGTAGAAGTGACCCTGAAGAGAGTAGTTTATCTTTTGAGTCAACTTTGTTCAAATTTGTCTCTGCAGTCTTGCAAAGAGCCAGGCAATTGCCTCAAGTCTTCACTTTATCAAAAGAGAAGTGTGTCCTAGCTTTTCACTTTTACTCAAATTCTTGGGTCTTTGAAGCTAATTTCATTTTTGCCCAGCATGAATTACATTTACAACCTGGACAAGGATATTTGTGTAATCTATGTTCATGGCTCTGGGTTCAACATTATTTAGAACATGATAGATGGTAGAAATTTGATTAGGAAAATCTTTAGATGATCCCCAGAAAATAATTGATTTCAAAAGTTTGATCCTTATGTAGGCAAAATATTTAAAGACCATGATTCTAGGAATGCAAATGTCTGTTCCATTGCATAAGAATGGAAAAGGCTGGATCTGTTCCCTTCTTCAGGGCCTTCAAGGGAAAGGCTAGGGTATAATTGAGATTGGCCTTTTGGTTGTCAGCCCCCTTTCCTTTAATAATTCATTGTGGATTTGTTAATGGTGAATATTTCTGTGCCTTTTGGGGACAGAAATATTATATTGCCAGCTTGTCAGGATAATGGATTCTCTAAGTTTCCTCCCCACTGTGTAAAATCAGACTCTGCTTGATTTGGTCTAAACTTACCTCATAAACTTAAAAGAGATTCTTCCCTTCTTTCTGTTTCAGAATTCACTGTTCACTGTATGATGCTCTTTGTGATTTGAAAGGCTCCTAATGCATCCTCCTCCCAGCCTTTCTGATTGAAGAGCAGCTAATCTTTTAAATCATGCCTCCTTTATGCCATATGGCAGTCCCTCCCCCTCCTGTGCCCTTAATCTCTTTCTATACCCTTCCTTAGCTCTTCCTTCAGCCCCTCCCCCTCTGTTAGACAAGTCTTTCTGAAAGGGCAGTGACCCAAAGTATCCCTGGGGTATGAATAATGGGATGACTGCCCTGACCCTGCATACTGGGAGTTCCCACCCAGCAGCAGAGACCAGGTGGTTGGTGGGTTGGAGGGGGTGGAAGAGGGCCTAGACGGACAAAGAAACCAGAAGCTTGACCCATGGGAGTGAAAAAAAAATCAATGTACTCATGAATTCATTAATATTAGTAACTAAATTGAGGCTGGCTGCTAGATATGGTACTTTTGCCTTCCTTTCAGTTCCATGAAACTTCTTCATTAGAGCCACCTTATTTGGCTTTCAAGACTATCCTCTATGTTTATTTACCTCATTTGATTTGGGTAAACATACTTTGTTTTGGGAAGAGTTATGTGGGGCCTACAGTTCGTTGAGACAGTATACCAGTGAAGAATTATCCTAGTACAGGTGCTAATTACTTTGGTTAAAAAGGAAGAGAGGAGACTGGATCCTGGGCCTTGTAAGTAAGAAATATAATAATCCCTTGACTACCTTTGTGCCCAGAGAGCTCCATGGGCCTGAACATCTTTGCCTCATGCCATAAGTATTACTATGTGCTCAAGAGCACTCTGAAAAATGTGAGTCAGAAAACCTATCAAAGTGTTCTCAATCCATGAACTGATCTGAGCCACAGACTGCACTAAGGATCCCCTAAGGGACTGCTTTTCAAAGTGACTCATGGTTTGATTCACTAAAGGATTATCTGGATTAAGCTTAGAGGTGACTATGAGAGTGAGTAGAATAGGAGAAATTAAGGGGGAAAGTAAGGTTCTTCATACATGCACAAGGATCACATCTTTCTTTTTTGGGCAGGGGGTAGCAGAGATTGAACCTGGGGTGCTTAACCACAGAACCACATCCCAGCCCTTTTTTTATTTTATGACAGGGTCTTGCTAAATTATTGAGACTCTGATTTGAACTTGTGATCCTCCTGCCTCAGCCTCCTGAGTTGCTGGGATTACAGGCATGTATCACTCTGCTTGCCTATGGAATGCATATTTGAAGGACATTGCTTTCTCTCTTCTTCCCTTGAAGGACATTGCTTTCTCTCTTCTTCCCTGTCCTCATACCAAGGAGAAAACTTTGCCCTTAAGCTCTTTCTATACCCATTACAGTTTGTATTTTCTAGTGAAATGTCCCTTGGATCTTTGGTAAGTATATGAATGTTGGATTCATGTTGGATTTTTTCATTCTCTCTCTCTCTCTCTCTCTCTCTCTCTCTCTCTCACACACACACACACACACACACACACACACATACACACACACACACACACACAGTGCAAAGAAAAATGGTCGTACATGATGCCCTTCAGTAGCATCTAGTCTAAGTCAAACCTGGAATCTAGGCTTACATTTTAGTGGATTTCCTTTGAGCAAAGGCATCTTTTCTTCCTGGAACTTGGGCTGAGTACACCAAGGAAAACTCCCACACATACTTAATCAGGCCCTGGCCCACAGTATTTCTCCAATAGCTGCTTCTACTGAATTCTGGGATTGCACAATAAGCTTGCGAAAGCAAAGAACATGGCCAAAGAATAAACTCCTAATGGAACCTTACCCAGATGTTATTTGAACTTTTCCCTGGTTTATCAATGTGGTACTTGTCTTGGCAAAAATAGTACAATGTAGCAAGGTGGGTACCTTCCTATCCCATTAAGTTCTACTTAAAAGACACTTGATTTGTAGTATATTCAGAATTCCTACATTCCTTGCTTTCAAGTTCTACCTACCAATTGAGTAAATGTGAATTAAAACTTTAAGGCTCATATTTTCTAGTGAAATTTCCTCAGGGTTTTTTGGTAAGTGCATACTAATGTTAAATTAATATTTTAAAATTATTACATACACCTGGTGTTCAGACATGCAATTATCTGAGGGAAAAAAATCACTATCCTTGCAATTGTCAAGTAAAAGACAAAGTCTTATCAAAGCCATAGATAATAATACTCAGATATATCTCAGTTTGAAAAATCCTGCCTTTTCAGGCTAAAAATAGTTGTTTCACTTATGGTACAACCAGACTCAGTACTACCTGTCCATAAAGCCTGGGTAAGTTCCATTGAATGTTCTCTGACTCACATGGTGACTAGAAAGCTGAGATGGATTTTCCCAGTGTATACTAGAAATCATCCTTTAATCTATTCTAGCCTGTTTGTATGGAAGAGCAATAGAGGGAGAGTCAATACTGAAAAAGTAAGTATGAATATTTGTAGACCTATATCCAGCAGACGATGAGCCTTTGTATCTAGAAAACACACAATGAGTGTGTGTTGATTTGAAGATTGAAGTCCAGGCAATGGTGTTTGGCTCTATTTAGCATTCATTAGAATCTTCACATGGATATTGGCATGAAATGTAGCACTCCAGTTACCACTAAATCCAGTTCCTCAGAGAGTCTGGAGAAATTTCCAGAATATCCAAGATATTATATCTAAATCCCACCGCCACTCTACACTCGGCCATCTCTGTAGCAAACATAGCTTGGGAATAGTAGAGGCTGAAAGATTGGTTGACTTTCTTCTCTCAAAAGTGAAAGCACTGGATTCCACCTTTCTGTAAATTTATTCAAACACCTAATTTTAAAAGCCAAGGTCTGGTCAAATTTGTGTGTACTGGTTTGTCAACCAATTACTCTGACCACGATCACGACCATGAGGGTTTGGGCCGAGAAAGTTGCAGTTATTACATTACAAGACCAAGAGTACTCACCATATCCAGAATGCAAACTTCTGATAGAATAGATTTCTAGAAATAGGTGACTTTGGATTTTTCAAGGTTATCAACTTAGTAGGGGATGCACTTGGATTGTTCAGGCATCCAAGGATTAATATAGTGGTGATTCTGAGAAATCTTTAAGTATATGGTAGAGTGACAGGGTATTCTTATTGTGATGGCATTGAAATTGTAACTGGCCAACACTGCAAAGGGTCAAAGGGTGCCAACTGTATGTGCAGTCCAGGAAACTTCTGCTTATTTAGTTGTTTGCCATGTGGTTTAGAACCCTCCTGTAGCCTTTCTTTTGGTGGTAAAGGGCACTGGCAGATTACATGTAGGTCCCACTCAACGATACCCAAGATTTCCATGTTAACTCAGAGTAGAAAAGCAAGAGTTCTTGGGCTGGGGATGTGGCTCAAGCGGTAGCGTGCTTGCCTGGCATGCATGCGGCCGGCCCGGGTTCGATCCTCGGCACCACATACAAACAAAGATGTTGTGTCCGCCGAGAACTAAAAAATAAATATTAAAAAACTCTCTCTCTCTGTCTCTCTCTCTCTCTTAAAAAAAAAAAAAAGCAAGAGTTCTTTCCTATTTTCTTCCTAAGTAGCTTTTGGGGAACAGAAGCAGGAGACTTCAGGGACCTGCACAGACAGAGGATTAACATTGGGCAAGTCAGGACTGCCATTGTATGTAAGTAGGATAGAAGAGCTTCAGGGATTCCACAGTCGTTGTGGGTATGGTAGAGGTGAATGTGGGCTTGTGACTGTGATCCTTAGAATATGTGCTACCATGTGAAATCTTTCAAAATTGTCATCTAGAACTTGGAGGCTAACACCTCTCTCTGATCTCTAAAGAGCATAAAGTTTCTATATTCTCAGGAGCCTGAAGCATTTGCCCTTATTTCCTCTGCATGAGCAATCCTGAGTCATCATGATACTTATTAGTGCTTTGATCTCAAGGCCTATAACCTTTAACAGATCTGGTGTGAGGAGGAATGACTTGGATTAAAAACAGCCCTAATTTAAGAAACCAGCATCAAACACTGTCTGAGGTTTCCACTGGGCAGTTAAAGGGGAGAGAGTTATTAATGACAAACCAGGAATGGCTACCAAAAGCCAGCTTTCTCAGTCATGATGGGGTGCTAGGCTAAAATATGAAGACAAACAGTAGTGTCACAAACAGCTGGTTATTTTTGTGTTTGTTCTGGTAAGGAAATCTGTCTTGAAGGATTCAATAAAGCAGCTGGCAGGTTGGGTAAGCCATTTGTCACTTCACCAAGAGAAGCCTGTAATCTAATCATTTTGGATCTGCTGGAAACGAGAGCATAGGGGCATGTCTGCTCTGGAGATGGCAATCTAAGCAGTGCCAGAGTGCTTGGAAGAACTCCAGATGCAGGCTGTGGGTGCTGGCTCCTCAGATGGCCTTAGCCAGAGAACAGAGGCCTGAGGCAGCCCTGGGTACTTCCCACACCTTGTTACTTGCAACCTGGAGTCAGCCATTTTGTCTCCCTAGATATCAAGCTTTTCATTTGTGAAATTGAATCAAAGATAGCAAATCATGCTTCTAGTCAGACAAGACCAGGATTTAAAACGCCATCTTAACATTTTCTGTTTGCCCTTGGGCAAAGTTATTAATCCCTCCGAATGTCTCCAAATGTTCATTTCTTCACAGATAAAATGTAGGAAATAATAATTCTTGTGTGGAGCTTAGGTAGTAAAACAAGGTACATAAATATAGTAGGCACTCAATAAATGTTTGTCTAGTAAATAAATAAATCATAGTGCCTGGCATATAGGAGATGATTTTTTGGGTGTAGGTTTGTTTTCTTTCTTTCTTTAAAAAATATTTTCTTTAGTTGTAGATGGACACAATACCTTTATTTTATTTATTTATATATTTTTATGTGGTACTGAGGATGGAACCTAGTGCCTCACATATGCTAAGCAAGTGCTGTACCATTAAGCTACAACCCCAGCCCTTGTTTTCCTTTCTTTCCCAACCAGACATGATAAGGAATCATATAGTGAGATAAATTATTTTTACTGAGCTGCAAGATCCAGACATCAGCATAACATACTAGCAACTATTAAATCTACATCTTCTATGCTTCCTCTCTGTGGATACTCTTCTGGCCAAAAGCACTCATAAGAAATATGTCATGGTTAAAGGCAAAAATACAAATTAATGTCAAGATTACCCAGCTAAATTATCAAAAATACAAGCAACAATAAATGTCAACAAGGATGTGTGGAAAAGGCACACTCATACACCACTGGTGGGATTGCAAATTGATACAACCACTGTGGAAAGCACTATGGAGATTCCTTAGAAAACTTGGAATGGAACCACAATTTGACCCAGTTATCCGACTCCTTGGTTTTTACCCCAAGGACTTAAAATCAGTATACTACAGTGATGCAGCCACATCAATGTTTATGGCAGCTCAATTCACCATAGCTAAACTATGGAACCAAACTAGGCCCTTCAACAGATGAATGGATAAAGAAAATGTGATATATATATATATACACACACACACACACACACACACACACACACACACACACAATGGAATATTACTCAGCCATAAAGAAGAATAATTTTCTGACATTTGCCAATAAATGCATGGATCAAGAGTCTGTTATGCTAAGTGAAATAAACCCATTCTAAGAACCAAAGGGTGAATGTTTTCTCTGATATGTAGATGCTAATTCACAATGGTAGGGGACTAGGGAAGAATTGAGGTACTTTGAATTAGACAGAGGGGAGTGAAGGGAGAAGAAGGGGTATGGGGGTAGGAAGGATAATAGAATGAATCTCGAACATTATGACCCTATGTGCATATATGATTACACAACCAGTGTAACTCTACATCATGTACAACCAGAAGAATGAGAAGTTATACTCCATTTATATATGTTGTGTCAAAATGCATTCTGTTGTCACGTAACACTAATCAGAACAAATAAGAAAATGGGAAAAAGATTACCCAGCTAATATAAGAAAGGGAAACAATCTCACTCTTTGGAAAAATATGCACATATCCATAAACACAGAGAGTTTCGTATATAATCTCAAGGACTTCTTAAGGCCATAGGTTGGTACACAGGACAGGTAGGACAGTGAGTCAGGTGAGTAGCTTAATAATCTTATGAATTTTTTGCCAAAGATTGTAGGTAAATGCAAACCAAAAAGTAATATTAACTTTTCCCCTCAAACCTTCATCTTAACAGACCGTTGTTTCCCATTCTCAGTTCCCATCATTTCTATATCATTCCCGTTCACTTTAAAGATGGTTGCAAGTTTTTCTTGAAAAAATGAATACTGTCACTAGTTTATACCATTTCTGTCTGTCTTCACTTTCCTATGTTGAAGTTAGAAACGCTGATAGTGATCAATAAGCATTTTAATTTAATTGTATTACTTCACATGTTAACCATTAATATTCTCTATGGCAATCACTGATTGGTCCCAAGTTGCCATGTATATCCATATATAATTAGACATGCATATCTAGATCCATGATGATTATTAATTGCCCACCTTCCTTTGATGTATAGTTTTAGCTTAAAGCTTAAAGTTCTTTGTCCCTTGGCTCTCCCAATGCTCTTTTGTAGAAAGGGGAACCATGGCACTAACTGCAGCACAGCTCATATTTTGTCTGTTACAATTTTCCCCAGCAACTGCAGCCTATATTTTGAAGTCATGACTGGATGCGTACAGAACATTTTTTTTTCTATTCACCTAGTTTTTTTTTATTTCATAGTTTGCTGTTGTCCCAGTTTAATCTATTAAATTGCAGCTATTTGAATATAGGGCAGTTATACATTTTCCATTCTAAAGAGGCTGTATTTCAATGTGTACTGCTTCTTTTCAAGTACAAAGGCTATGTTCCAGGAACTGTTCTATCATTGAATATTTAATACAGCTCCTGGATTGTTCTGTTCAAGCAAGGGACTTTCATTATGGCCCAAATCTATAATATGATTCTGGGTACACTGGCCTTAATTTTATCTAGGAGTCAATCCCAGAGGATTTTTGATGGTGAACTTTATTTTAGTGGAAAGCATAGTAGCTACCAGAGTCAGGTCCCGTCCACCACCCCCTCTCTTTCAAGATGGATATGATAGCAGACTCCTTCTTTACTCTATCAGTGGTCAAATGCATCAGACAGAATGTTCTGATCAGTTAAACGTTCATGTGTGAGTCATTTCCTCCTTCACTGTCTTTTACCAAAAGCCTCCTTCCTAAGCTCAACATTTGTATTCTGTCCTCCAAGAATAAGCAGCCCTAAAAAAGATCTGTTATATGAGGGCGTATGGTGGATGGCAAGGAGACTAGGAGCAATAAATCCAAGATACAGACACAAAGAAACACACAGGCAGCTTAAACTTTTCACTCAAAGACCTTTTGAAAGCCATAGTACCAGACTCCAACTTATTTACCATACTAGACTCTGCTAATCTTTGCCAAAGCTCAGCATATACATAAATTAAGGGATATGGCAAGGAACAAGTAGCACAAAATCTCATATTTTTTCTTTTTTCTCTCTTTCCCTCCTTTTCTTGAGAGCTACATGTCAGAATATCTGCCACTGGCTGGGTGTGCTGGTGCATGCTTGCAATCCCAACAACTCTGGAGACTGAGGCAGGAGGATCACAAGTTCAAGGCTATCCCAAGTAACTTAGCTAGACCCTGTCTCAAAATAAAAATAGAAAGAACTGAGGATGCAGCTCAGTGGTAGAGCACCTCTGGGTTCAATCTTCTGTGCTGGAGAATGAGAGAAAGAAAGAAAGAAAGATAGAAAGAAAGAAAGAAAGAAAGAAAGAAAGAAAGAAAGAAAGAAAGAAAGAAAGAAAGAAAAGAAAGAAAGAAAAGGAAGAGAGGGAGGGATGGAGAGAGATGATTGATCCAAATAACTCTTCAGATGTAGGGTCACAATGATAATTTATATTTAAGCACTAAATATAAATTATATTATACTAAATATAAATTAAATTTTATATTTAAGCACTGGTAGTTAAGGGCATGCCAGTTCCAGAAGACTCAAATTCTGATTCTGTGTCTTAGTATCCTAGAGACTTTGGGGCAACTGCTTAACATGAGAGCCCTTGGTTTTCTCATCTGGGATATGGCATTAATAATAGTGCCTACCTCGTTGTGTTGTTGTAAGGATTATACTAAAAACATAATATGTGTCTATGTCTGTATGTGTGTCTTCAAATAGTGTTGTTACCATTATTATTATTATTACTACTATTACCAAGATTGAGGACATTTTTATCCTTCCCTGTCCTGGTAACTGTCATAAATTCTCTGCATTGCCCTTGGATGTCAATGCTCTCTTTATCATTCCAACAGTATCTTCAACTTCATAGGATTAGACCACACCTATTAAGGTCAGTGAGAATGTTCACAGGGCTTCCATAAATTCCCTTTCTGGTGGATCTGGGGTCCACTTGGAACCCTAATCCCATAGCAGAACATAAACTCCTGAATCTCTAATGGAATAAGTAAACTATAAAGGCTGAGGGAAATAAAATTGGCAATCTGAAGGCTGCCTAACATACAAAAGACTCCTCAAGGACAGTAGGAAGTAGAAAAGCAGAAACACCTCTTTGGTTTGAGGTATGTTCACTTTTTTCCATCTGCCACTCCTGCCCCCCCCTCTTGTTTCCCCACCCTTTGTGAAAAACAGCATGTTGGGTCTGCTGACGCAGAAATCTGGCTTGTGGTAACTCTTACTGGGTGATGACTCACCCAAGGAGCAAAAAATCATTTGCCTCATGGGGGAGGGAAAGGGATTTGTGTGTATGTGTGGGCACACCAGGAGATTGTTGTCCAGGTACGCAGTGGCTACAAAATCAGGACAGAAGATTAAGAGGACGCTCTCCCAAGAAAACTGTCCCCTCAGCACTGCTTGGGTGTAAGAGAGGAACTGAGAGGAACAGAATGACCAGCCTTCAAGTTTTGAGTAGGGGGAGTCGCAGAAGACTTCAGAGCACCAAGATTCAAAAGGTCTTGGTTATTTCAAACCTAAATCTAGAGGATTTGTACAAAGGAGAGCGAATTGATAAATGAAGCCTGGTGCTTGGTGCTGTCTCTTCCCCTAGCCTCCAGAAACTCTGGGATCTTGGGATGCTCAATACTCCTTCTGAACAACTCTCTACCTGGCCCTCCCTCAGTGTTGCCAAGAATCCCCAAAGTTTATCACAGGAGAATCCATGAATGGGAAGCCTGAGCCATTGCATGGCAGGACCTTAGCCTCTGCTGGGCTGCTTACTCTGTGGCCCCCATGCACTTTCAGTGTCAGGCTATGAGGAGCTGTGGGCAGGAAGCTAGGCTTTTCCCTCTTGCCCACGAGGCTTGGGTAGGCGCTACTCTCCCACATTCACCTAAAGTGTTCATTCACCAAGCTCCTTATAAGTACCACTGTGCCCTCTCCCCCATTGTCCCTACCCATAACTTCAATGTTTGGGCCAATTTCAATATAGTTTTTCTCCCTGGAGAAGGCCAGGGATACTTGCTTTGGATCTTCCCCTTATAAAATTTCTCTTAATTTAGGCTCTTTCTTAGGCCCCTTCAAAGTGACATAAACTGGTCAGATATGCAAATCCAAGTTTGAGTGTTGCTGACAGATACAAGCTCAGTCTGCTACTTTTCTCAGGTGACTTATACATTTCATTAGGATCCTTCAATTCATAAGCATGAAGTAAAGGGTCAAAAAGTAAATATTTTAGGCTTTGCAGGCTGTACAGTCTTTGTTGTTGCAATGATTTAACTCAGCTATTATGGCATGACACCTGCAACAGACAATTCACAAAAAAGTGTAGTGGCTTTGTTTCCATAAAGAAATCAGTATAGGGCTGGGGATGTGGCTCAAGTGGTAACGTGCTTGCCTGGCATGCGCAGTGCGCTGGGTTCGATCCTCAGCACCACATAAAAATAAAATAAAGATGTTGTGTCCACCGAAAACTAAAAAATAAATATTAAAAAAATTTCTCTCTCTCTCTTAAAAAAAAAGAAATCCATATATTATTATGTAACTTTCTGTCTTTTGTGTGTGTTGTGTGTGTGTGTGTGTGTGTGTGTGTGGTACTGGGGGTTGAACCCAGGGATACTCTACCACTGAGCCAAATTCCCAGTGGTCCTCTTTTATTTTTTATTTTTTTATTTTCAGACAGGGTATCACCAAATTGCTCAGACTGACCTACAATTTCTAATTCTCCCACCATACCTTCCCAAGTAACTGGCATTTCAGGCATGTGCCACCATGCTAAGCTTATCATGTAATTTTCATGTTACAAAACATCATTATTTTAGCCATGAAAAATGTAGAATCTATTCTTACCTTGAATATGTAAAAACAAATGGCAGGTTGAATTGGCCAACTAATGCCTTATGAAAGGATTAATTCAAATGGGGATATCACATGATGCTATAAGTTGAATGAGATGGTGTGAAAGAACTTTTTAGAGTGGGATTGGGGGCAACCTCAGCACCCTCTTCAAATCACACTAATTAGGTAAACTATTGCATGCTTGTTATTTCATTCAACATATATCATGTGATAACTACTACATGGCAGGCACTGAGTAATACATTCATTAAGAAAATAAAAGAAGTATACTCTACACCCTTAGAGTTTAGAGTACAATAGGGGTGGAATAGACAATCAAGAAGTAAATAGCTAGTAAATATATTATTTCAGATTGTGACAGGTGTATAACTTGCACTTGCAGAGACTGACAGGGGAACATAGTGTGATCAGAGAAGGAGGACTTAAGTGTGTCAGGAATGGGGGCAAATCAGAAGAAGGCATTCATAAGAGTTCTATTATGGACAGGTTATGTTCAAGAAGCCTCTGAAATTTCCAAGTAGATATCTAACTAAGTAGATGTCTAAATGCTAGATGTCATGTGAATCTAACATTTGGAAGGATGTTTGGGGTTATAACTATGAATACAGAAAAAAATCAACATATATATGACAGTTAATGTCATGAGAATAAAAGAGATCACTTAGGGAGAGAGCAAAGGTAGAGAAAAGAAGAAACCTCAGAAACTAGTGCAAGGGCATCCAGATTTTTATATATTGGATGGAAGATTAGCCTTGAAAATAAACCAAAGGGGGACAAAAATATTAGAGAATTAAGAAAAATGTGTCATGTTACAGAAACAGAGAGGGGAGACTGTTGGAAGAGAGAGTGATCAACTTGATCGCTGCTGGAAGATAAAATTAGATGAGGAAAA
Organism: Callospermophilus lateralis; assembly: GCF_048772815.1. Lineage (NCBI taxonomy): Eukaryota > Metazoa > Chordata > Mammalia > Rodentia > Sciuridae > Callospermophilus > Callospermophilus lateralis. Next base: position 88,071,929 of record NC_135325.1, on the reverse strand, counting down.
AGAAGGACACTGTTGGGTTTGGTAACATGGAGGTCTTCAGTGACTTTGGCAAGAGATTTTGATAGGGTGGTAGGGCTAGACTGGCAATGATTGAGAGATGTAAGACCAATTCCAGAGCTGTCATCAAGATATCTCACTTAGTGGTTTGGTAGTTACCAAGGCAGCTACTACATTAGGCAGCATTGAGTAGCATGGCCCCAATGGCATAGCATGGCTCCTTCCATTCTTTCAAGGTTAATTTGAAAAAGAATAAGATACTTATTCATTTATTTATTAAGCAGTTTATAAGTGCAAGGTACCCTAAATGCTGGAGATATAGGAGAGGGAAAACCCAACAAAACTCCCTGCTCTATTGGAGCTTACATCTAGTGACTAGTAAAGTCAAGTAAATATGCAAATATAATCACTGATTGTCCCGTCCGGCAGGACACATCAACATGGGCAGCGAACCTAACTGGGGAGGAATGAAGGGACAAGAGACAAAGAGAGATGACAGCAAGACAGGAGTTCTGATCAAGCTGCAAATTTTTATTGTTCACACAGGGGTATTTATATGCTGGGGATGGGGAAGCTCTCTAATCAGCAATTGCTGGATGTGGGTGGTAAAACTGCCAGCTGCAAGATGTCTGATGATCCTGATAACCGCAGGGTGTTCCAGGGAGATAGGTAGCTGCAGGATGTCTCCCAGGGGGCTGTCAGGCTAATCTTTGAAGGAGAATTTCCTTCTAGCCCCTGACATTTCCCCCTTTCTTATATAAAATATTTGACCATACCTTACCGGCCATGTTTTTAGGGGGGTGATAGAGGCTCTGTTCCTCTAGGAGGCCTTAGAATATCTCCTGATCCGAGCGAGCGTCTTCACTAGGAGATTTCGTGGTGGCCTTGGCATGTTTTTGGAGGAAACGGCTTTGGTGGTGGGGGGGAGCATGCCAACCATCATCACCAGAGCGTGTCACTCAGAGGTCTTGGGTTTTGGGATCAGTGGCTCCATCCTCCTGCAGTCCTTCCTGCACCCTCTGTTATTATGGCCTAATGTCCTCACTCCATGGGTGTGTCCTCCCCCAAGCGGAGGGGTCCATGGAGGAGCGAACCCTTATGGCAAGGGCAGAAGATGGTTGGTCAGAGCTGTTACTTATACTTTTATATAAGAAAGAGAGATCTGTGGGGATGTAAACTTAAGAAATAAGCCTGAGAGAAGGGTAGAACATCCTTTTAAATGTTGGCAGTGCGGTCTTCCATCTCCAGACGATGATAGTGGACCTGTATGGGCTTAGAGGCCAAAATATTAATCTGTTCTTTAATAAATTGTACCAGCCTATTTATAATGCAGAGTCCTCACACAGATTGTTGGCTGCATCTGAAAAAGAGGAAAATTTGTCCTCAGGGGGAGGGTCTCCGTCCCTGGGTTGAGGTAAGTCATTAACCTGTTTAACCAGGCGTTCTGGTAACCATCTTGGGGCTGCTTGCTCTTGGTCCAAAACACAAACTGAGCCTCGTCCCCAGATGAGGACAGGATCTGGGCCTTTCCATTTATTTGTAAGGGGATCACGCCACATAACAGGTGGGCGAACAGAATTGGATGAGGGATGCCAATGTCTGTCTGCGACCGAATGGCCTTCACTGTCTAGGGTAAGAAAATTAAGGGCAAATAATGCATGGTTAAGGCGATCCCTGGGAGTGGTAAATATGAGGGCAGAAGCCTTAAGGCGGGTTAGCCAAGTCTTTAAGGTAAGGTGGGCACGTTCCACAATGCCTTGGCCCTGAGGGTTGTATGGAATTCCAGTAGTAAGGTACCTTGACAAAAGGAAGACACATTAGTCAAAGTAATTAATTCTAGTATCTGTGACAACAACAACAAACACCTCACATCTCTGTGGTTCACCACAAGAAATTGTGTTTTTTATTCATGTCATAGGCCAGTGCAGGTCAAGCAGCTCTCCTGAGCAGCTGTTGTCCAAGCAATGGCTCAGGATGCAGGCTCTTTCTACCATGTGGATTCACCACCCTATAGACCTCCAATGAATTATCTGTATTCTGTGGGCCAATAAGTAAAGTTGGTACATGGAGTATAACACAACCAGATTTATGGCCAGACTTGAAAGTGATCAGAAGCCAATTTAATGGCAGGAGATCCTGGGAAATGTTATCTTCCTCCTTGCCAGTCAGGAAATGGAGTTAGAGAGAAACTAACCAGTCTCTTCCACAGAAGTGTGTGGCCCTATGAAAGTTCAGAGAAGGGTCCTCACTCTTAATGTTTAATGTTTATCTAAGGTGTCAGAAAAAGGTTAGTGGATATCATGACATCTAAGTTAAGACAATAGGGATGAGGAAGAATTAACCTGGTGAAGTGGAACTAAGAATATTCCAAGAAGTAGGAACAGCAGGTGCTAATGACAGGAAGTGAGAGATAGCATGTTGTATTTGAGAAACTGAATGGAGTTCAGCATGGCTGGTGCCAAAGCTGAGCAGCCCTGCGTGGTTATGCATTCAAATGGAAGAGTCAAGAGCTCCCCCAGGGCAGCCAGTCCCTGATGAAGGCCCTGGATAGAGGACAGAGGTCTCAAACTCCAAGGTCTTCAGAGCTAAGCAGAGGAGTAGAGAATTGAAAACAGTAGGGAGCAGTGGTGCCTCTAGTGAGGTGGAGTGTGTGTGCTGTGCCTAAATACAACACATTCAAATCGAAAACCAAAACCAAACCTAAAGACCACTGTTCAGGACAAGCAAACCACATCTACTGTGGATTCTTGCTGCAGGTCTTAGGTTTGTTTTGTACTCCCTGTTGGAAGGCTTCAAGTGAGTTCTTATGATCGCCAAGTCTAGGTCAAGAACAGAGAACAGGAAGATTTCAGAAACAAGATTTTGCCTCTAAGTTTCTTGTTGTCAAGGTACTGGTTTGCAAAAGATTTCACTTGCTTTCTACTTTTTTCAGTGAACTGACTGGTAAGATGTAAATTTTCTTGAACACAGAAATGGGATGGCTTGCTCCTTTCCTTCCTTTCCTCCTTCCCTCCCTTCTTTCTTTCTTTCTTTGGACCCAAGGATTGAACTCAGGTGCACTTAACTACTGAGCCACATCTGCAGCTATTTTTTTTACTTTGAAACAGAGTCTCACTAAGTTGTTTAGGGCCTCCTCGCTGAGTTGTTGAGGTTGGCTTTGAACTCCTGATCCTTTGCCTCAGCCTCCCATTCTGTTGGGATTTCAGGCATGCATGCACTGTGCCCAGTGGAATTGGCTTACTTCATTCTGATAACAACAGCAGCAACATTTTAAAAGTCAGGTACTGCTCTAAGTGCTTTATTAACTTATTAAGCCCCATTTTAGATGAGGAAATTGAGAAAATAACCACATAGGGACTTGCCTAAGGTCACCCAGAAAGTGACGCAGCTGGGATTGAAACTAAAGCAAACTGCCCCTAGAGTCCATGCTCTTTTTTTTTTTTTTTTTTTGATTCCATTCTCTTGCAGAAGTCTACCTCTCAACAAACATTATTCTATACTTCCTTGAAGCAAATATTTACTTGGCTCCAACTAGGGATACTAGGCTTAATCCTAAAAAAAGTAAGAAAGTGATGAATAAGACAAACCTTTTATCCTCAAGGCACTGTCCATTTATGGCAGGGACATTGGTTGTATCTGGCCCACTGCACATGATACAGGAAAATCAGATTTCAGCATCTATTAATAAAGATTTAGTGCAGTACTAACCCATTTATTTGTTTATGTTTGTCTATTTTTGCTTTCAGAATAAGCCAGAGTTCAATAGTTTAAACAGGAATGTATGGTTCACAATGCCTGAAGTTTTTACAATTAAGCCCCTCACCAAAATAGTGTGCTGACCCCTTGGTCTACATGATTAGATGGATATGTAAACATAACTTCAATACAACGCGAAGGAAGGCAGTATTGTGTTGTTGGAAAAGTATGGACTTTGACTCAACGGAGGCTAATTGGACTTGTTTTTAAATTCCAGCTCCATTTCTACCAGCTGTGTGAATGTTGGGCAAGTTATTTAACTTCTCTGAACCTATTTCCCAGATGACAAGGCTAATAATGCCTTTTTTACATTACCTTTGTAAAGACTAGAGATAATGGATACTTAGTGTTAGCACAAAATACTAAAAAATGATGATACTACCAAAAATAATAATGTTAACAATATGTTTTATTTATTTATTTGCAGTGCTGGGGATTGAACCATGGGTCTTGCACATGCTAGGCAAGTGCTGTAACACTAAGCCCCAGCCCCAGCTAATGTTAATAATATGTTATGAGAGAAGAGAAAAAGTGTAGTGTAAACATGGTACATGGATACCTTAAGATATTTAGAGGGTTTATGAAAGCTTCCTGTAGGAGATGACCCTTTGAGTTGGCCACAGGTGTCAGGTGGACTTATTTTGAATATATTTTTTTTTACCTCTAAGCTGTACAACCCTGGGCAAATTACTTTACCTTTTGGAATTTCATTTTCCTCATATGTAAATAGTGCCAATAATAACAATAATGCTGAGCTTTAGAATGTTCTGAAGATTAAATGAAGCAATACGTATGCAATACTAAGGACTTTGTTTGGCACTTGGTAAGTATCCAATGAAAGTCAGTCATCATTATTGTGGTTTGTAGCAAGAGAGACCTGGGCTTCGATTTTGGCCCTGGGGAAGTTATTTAATGCCTTTAAGTCTCAGATTCTTTATCTGTAAAATAGGGATAGTAACACTGAGTAGGTTGGTTATCAGTTTTCAATGAAACAATCTACTTAGCCCAATATCTGACCAATAGGCAAGTTATCAATAAATGGTAGCCATTGATATTTGGTACAATGATGTCGATATTTAGTGCCCATTAAACATTAAATGACCAACTAAATGGTGGGTCCAGAGTATTCATATTCAGTAGTTGAGAGAGGAAAACCCATCAACTTCACCTTTGACATTATAAAATGGGCATGAAGCCATCTTTACCTGAAAAGTTTGATAACATATACATATTAAAACCTTTTCAGAATTTCCTGTTATTTAGTAACTGCTAGCCCTGAGATGATATGTAAATGACGTATAAGTGTGGGTAAAAGTTACTAAGCAGTATTGCGTAATGGTTCTCCTCGTTACTTTTTCCATCAATAAATAACCCATCATTTGATGAAGCAAGAAGTTCGTTTCCCTAAGAAAATGCCAGTAAGGACATCACTCAGAACTTTAAAAAGCCCTGTTTGGAAAGGCTTTGGTAAATATATATTTAGATAATGATAAACCAAGACCTTAGGCTACACTTACAATCTCCTCCTCTGCTTCTGTGGCTGTAGTTATGCAAGGATATGGAAAAAATGTTCAAAGAGACCAGGGGCCCTGGTCCAACATTTGGACTAATTGAATTTCCTAACCCCACTTCCTTCTGTGGTTCTTTCCCAGCCAGGATAATGGCCTGTATGCAAGACTGACTCTCAGAAAAGTTATGTAGCAGGCTAACTTTGTTTTTGCTTCCTTCTAGCCTTCTTTTCTACTCCTTTCTGTTCTGGGTTCCCAGGATTTTCATATGCTTTTCCATGATCCTCAAGTCCTTGCCTGCAGTATCCTGTACAAAGTAGCTTTTCAAGGAATAGAAAGCCCATGCCCTCCCTCTCATCAAAACTGACTTGTCCTGGGGCTGGTGTTGTGACTCAGTGGTAGAGCACTCACCTAGCACATGTGAAGCACTGGGTTCATCCTCAGCACCACATAAAAAATAAATAAATTGGAGGCTGGGGTTGTGGCTCAGTGGTAGAGCACTTGCCTAGCATGTGTGAGGCCCTGGGTTCAATTCTCAGCACTGCATATAAATAAATAAATAAATAAAATAAAGGTCCATTGACAAGTAAAAAAAAATTAATAAAATAAATAAAATGAAGGTATTATTGTCCCATAGGTCACTCCTTCAGGGTTCTGCTTCTTGGTTCTTAAGGTGGCTATTGATAAAACTAACAGTGTAGCTACTGCCCACTCTCCAAATGCTGGCAGATTAACATGCTCAATTCATTGCCCAAAAGAATAGTCTAGGAGTTCCTCTTTGACTCCTTGCTCAGAGTGCTAGGTTTCCTAGGGTGGGAGTGAACTTGCTGCATGAGACCCATGTACCTACCAACTGGACATTCTGCCCACAGCAGTGAGTTGGCTTGTGGGGTGTGTTGTCCAAAGAAAAGCTCTGCATCATGAATTCAAGTGGAGCGAGCTTGGAATGCCAGTGAAGTGAAGATGGAATGATAATAATAATAATAATAATAATAATACCAACCTCCAAGGGATATTGTGATCATTAAGTGAAGTAATATAGTTGACTCTCCATAGCTACAAGTTCTGCATTCACAGATTCAACCAGCCATGAATTGAAAATGTAGCTAGGTGTTTGATGGTTGTGACTGTACTGAACATGCAGAGACATTTTTCTTGTCATTATTCCCTAAACAACACACTAAAACAACTCTTTACATTGTATTAGGTATCAAAAGTCATCTAGAAATTATTTAAAATGCATAGAACTGGGCTGGGGTGTAGCTCCGTGTTAAGAGTTTAGTGGTAGAGATTGCTTACCCAGTATGTGCAAGGCCCAAGCACTTGAACATCCACAAAATTTAGTATCCACAGCAAGTTCCAAAACCAATTCTGATACTGATAAGAAGGGAAAACTATATGTGAAACAATGCCTGGCACCATGTAAGTGTCAACTAAGCATCAGTTGTTAGCTGGGCACAGTGACACATACCTGTAATTCTAGCAACTTGAGAGACTGAGGCTGGAGGATTGCAGGTTCAAAGTCAGCCTCAGCAACTTAGTGAGGCCCTAAAGAACATAGGGAGACCCTGTCTCTAAATAAAGAAATAAAAAAGGGCTGGGGATGTGGCTCAGTGGTTGAGTAGGCCCTGGGTCAAATCCCTTGTACAAAATAAAACAAAACAACTAAAAACATTAGTTGTTGTTGTTATTCTCATCCACTGAAGACTGGTTGGCTAACCAACAAGGATTCTGATCCAATACATATGGTGAGTACAAATGGTACCTGACATGTGATCCCCTTTTACAGTCCATTAGAGAGTCTCTAGAAAGTGGTGCTCACTAGAAAAGTGGTCACTCACTCAAGGACCATATTTAGAGCTCCTCCTATTTCTTTCTTTGTCCCACCTCCCAGCCTGCCCTGCCTGCCTCTGCTAACCCCCTGTACTATCAACACAAAAAGCCCCAGTGCCTTCTTTTCCCTCAGAAAACCCAGAGGTCATATACTGGCAGCAAATATGCACTGTGGACATGTTTTCTTTGGCTCTTTTGATATTTTTGAAAAATTTCAGTTGGTTGACAACATTTAAAAATCAGGAGATTTCCTGTAAAAATCTGGCAGTTTGATTTCTTTCTTTTCATTATTTTTAAGTCTTAATATCCAGAAACACAGGCCCTAATCCCAATTGGCAAAAATCTATTGCCTCTGAATGGTGGCTGCCCCTTTAAGCCCTAAATTCTCTGGTTTGCCAGTGTCCCCATTAAACCTCTCTCTCTCTCTCTCTCTCTCTCTCTCTCTCTCTGTCTCAGTACTAGACCATTTCTCTCTTTTACTGACACCAGAAACAGTCCTCTAGGTCCACCAGAAAGAATCTCAATGACTTATTAATATTGGAGCCCAATTCAGTGACAACAGAAAACAGGTTTGTCTTCCCTGGAGGTCAGACAAGGGGCTCAGTGGACAAACTCAACAGCCTATCTCTACTTTGTGGAGGAAAGAAGAAAATGTTCCTTTTACCCTGGGGAAGGTCACTCTTTACAGGAGATGGGCCAAATGACACCTCATAATGCAGAGAGGAAGACACAAAACAAGCTGAGTGAGTGTGTGTGTGTGTGTGTGTGTGTGTGTGTGTGATGCTGAATGTGCACATCCTGCTACAAATTCATCTCTTCTCAGATAAGGCAGTCAGTCTACATATCTCTCTTTATACTAAGCTATCTTTCTCCCCAACAACTAAGCCTTTGTCTATGGAGTTTATAGGGTCATGTATTATTCAAATACTTTGGGCTTTTTTTTACACATACACTGATGTCTATTCTCCTGAAAAACAATCTGAATCCTAAAAACTTGCAGGGTGGGATAGAGAGAATATTGAATGTTAACTTAGCCTGACTTCTCCAGAGGAATAGTTACCCTCTGGGGTGAACCAAGACTACTACAAACCCTTCCCAGTAGTCAGGCTTTGCTGGAATGCTTGTTGGAGTGCATAAGCCCTGAAGTGTCTACAGCTTACTCCAAGTTTAAAGAAGAAAACAGTGGATCTGTTCTTCTGAACTTGAGGGCAATAATAATGAATGTGCAGTTTACTATGGGTCAAACTCTGTTAAATTACCTCTTGTTACTATCTCCATTTTTATCAAAGGGGGAAACCAAGACATAAGAGGTCAAGTCACTGGTTTTGAAGCCAAATACTACCCGAGAGGGGATTATAATCAGGCAGTCTGGATTCAGAGTCTGTGTTCCTGAGTACCACACAATGGTTCCCAGTTACAGTCACAAGACTAGCAGCATTGCTGGGCGTGGTAGTACATATCTGTAAACCTCAAGACTTTGCAGACTGATGCAGAAGGATTGCAAGTTTGAAGCCAACCTCAGCAACTTAGCAGAACCCTCAGCAACTTAGGGAGTCTTTGTCTCAAAATAAAATAAATAAATAAATAAACAGGGCTTAGGATGTAGTTCAGTGGCAAAGCACCCCTGGGTTCAATCCCTAAGGGGGGGGGAAACCCCTCAGCAGCATCAGTAGCACCTAAGAACTCATTAGAAATGCAAATTCTTGGGTTCTAGTCCAGACCACCTGAATTGGAAGCACTGGGAGTGGAGTGTATCAGTTTGTGATCCTGAGGTTAGCGCAAATTGAGAGCTGGTGGACTAGGGGATAAGGGACCCCAGCATTTGTAATAGAGGCCTGCAGGTTGTCTGCTAGGAAGAGTTTGGTTGGTGGAATGACAATATAGAAGAGGGGGTGGGAATGGGATGCCCCACTTATGCATAAAATTTGTCCTAGTACCCAGAAATTCCACTATTAGTCATTCATTCCTTCGGTCAGTGAAGGCTTCATAATTTAGAAGACATCTTTATTAAAATACAAATGTACTTGGCAAAAGGAATGTCATAAACCACTTTTCAACCACTTTTCAGATATGTGAAAACTAACCAGCCATTTCTGTGTTCCACTTATCTCTTGTCCCAAGGGGATGCACACACCACTGATTCTCCCTAAAGATGGCTGTGTGGACTAGTCAAGTCACAGGGAAAAGAACAAAGGTTGAGAGGAGGGCACAATCACACAGTTCAACTGTTATGAGGTACTCAAGGAGTTCCCCTTCTTCATAAACCCCTTTGTCCTACCTGTACCCCCAGCATACAGTTTGAGAGTAAAAAGTGATTTTTTTCTTTTTTGGTTTAATGCATAGTCTGGCCTTGGGGTATTTGTTCTGTTCTGCAAGAGCACTGTTGTATGTCAAGACCAAGGACCCTCATCCATCACTGGCTGGATGGGAACTGACTGCAAGAAAGGCATTAAAATTTTAAGTGCTCTTGGCAAATTCACTCTGTCCTCTCACAGAAGCAGTGGGGAAGATTGGAACCCAGCTAACTACCCAGGTGAATGCAAATGTCATTATAAGGAAGCCATGCAAATACTTCCACAATCAGCCTCGAAGGAGGTAATCTGAAGGAATATGCAAAAATGAATAGTATGCAGCTTGCTCTCAGGAAGTCCAAAACAGATCCCCTTGCTTTCCCTTCACTCTGCCATGCCCCTTACATCTCAAACTGAACTTCCAACCCCAAAGGTCAGAAAGGCAAAATACAAGACATCCTTTCACAGAGGGGAACCTTAAAGGATACAACAGGAAGCAAACAGCCATCTTCTTGTTACATTTTTCACAGGATTAACAATCACTTGGCTGTTTTTCTCCTACTCCTTAATGACCCAAGCAAGTTCAGCTATTAAGTGATAAATCTTCTGTGTATTCATGACCGGCTGGTTTGATTCTGCAGCCCAAATGGCAACAATCAAGATAATTGAGCTATCTCGGAAGCATTAGGGATGCCAGCTGCTGTGTGAGGCAGAAAACAAACTCAATTGGCAGCAGGAGCCCTGTCCCCGAGAAAGAAATGCTGAAGAAAGAAACAGTGGGATGAAGGATATAAACGTTAGGAAGGGAAAGTGGAAGAAGAAAACAGGGGAAAAATTTTCTGGTTCCTTCTCGCCATTCTTCTACCTCATCTTTTGGCCTGTGTACTGGCAACCAGCTGGAAGCAGCTGGTGGAATTTACTTGAAGTAGCTCATCCAAGGAGATATGAATCAGAAGGATGTCCTTAAACTCCTGTTCATTCAATCACTGTTTACCTCAACCAACATTTGTTTCCTGAAAAGAAACACGAGAAAGGAAAGGAGGAGAAAATTTGCTTGTTGGTGTTTTTTCCCCACTTCTGTGAATTTTGGGTACTGAATGGTGTTGGTTGGGCAAGCAGATGATATTTGCATAATGGGCTTCTGAGTCGTCATGACTTAGGATGGCAAAATGTATTGCCTGAGCCTCACTCACTTGCTGCAGAAGATTGCACCAAGCCTGGTATCCTGTTTGTAGGCTTTAGGCCTTTAGAGGTATTTCCACTGTATTTTCCTTGACAACTTACAGGTCCAACAGCTGAGCAAATGGAATCACTCACAATCTCTTCATAAACAGGTCAAGACTTGACTTACCTCTACATGACTGCCTTTAAAGTCACTCTTAACTCCAAACTTAAATTCAAACATCCTCTTCTAGCAATACAGCATTTGGCACATAAATTAAATAAACTCAAAATCTTCTCCTTGACTGAACAGTGTGAATGAAAGTTTGTGTATCAGGGCCAATCTCTGTTCTGAATGAATCATGTTGAAGAGAGTAAGTGGGGAAATATCTACTTGGAACAACTTTTGCTCATCCTGCCTCAATGTCTTCTCTTTCCAAACTATTGTGTACACAGATAATTTTGACAGATTAATCCCTCTGCCATTTTCTACCTTTTAAATTTTGAAATAATTTCAGACCCTCAAGAAGTCACAAAAATAGTGCAAAAAATTCTTTGTTCCCATCACCCAGATTCCCCCAATGGTGATATCTTTAGTGAATGATTAAAACCAGGCTTATTGGCTGATTGTAATACAGTGGAGTATAGATGTTGCTCAGATTTAGTAGCAAAAAATGAAATTTTAAAAGATGAGAATAAATTCCTAGTGCCTAAAGCTTCCATTCCAAATGTCAGCCTGCTGTTCAGGTTCCTCTTTGGTCTTGCCCCATGCCATTCAAGCAGCCATAGTTCCTACTGCCCTCTGAAGCACATACACCTCTTTCACTCAGGCTATTTGGCTCATTGTTCAGACTATATTCACCATTAGCTTTGGGCCTCTGCCTCAGCTATTCTCTCTTTACTCCCCTTTCTCCAAACTATACACTTTCATCTTAGCTGGTTCATCTTTTTCCTTTTCTGTATAACTTTCCTCAAAGGCTGGGACGGTAACTCAGTGGCAGAGCACATGCTTCAAATCTGCAAGGCCCTGGGTTCCATCCTCAGCACTGCAAACAAAACAAGTTTCCTCTAATTAATCCAATCCTCCTTAAACTTTCCTCATTCTGAGGTCATTATGGATGGAAGTTATTTAAGCTAGGCAATATAATTTAGCATACGAGGCTTTTTAAAAACAGCTTACATTTTTTTTAAATCTGTTAAAATACAAGTAAAATCAAATGTGTCATTTTAATCATTTTCAGTGTAAAAAAAATCAGTGGCACTAAGTACATTCATATTGTTTCACAATCATATATCTGTAAATTTCTAGATCTTTTTCATCACTATAAGCAGAAACTATGTTCATGAAAGAATGAACTTCCCAGTTCCCTCTGTCCAACCCCTGCTAACCACTATTCTACTTTTTATCTCTATGAATTTGGCTATTATAATCCAATATCAGTACCTCATATAACTGAATCATATATGTGTATACTTATTATTATATTTAAAAATTATTTAAAGACTTCTGCTAGATTGAAAACTCTGCAAAGATACAGTAACCTGCTTAAGTAATAAATGTATATTTATTGTAAAACATATAACATATTTACATATATTACATAAAATACACATATCATATAATTATATATTGTCTTCTATATATAAATATTAAATAATGTATGTAATATATATCATATATTACATGTGATATATTTTTATATTTATGCATATTTATAATGATGTACTTAATTCTTTTGATAGTTGCATATAATGCAATAACATGATTATAATAATTACAGATATAACAATATAAACATATGATAATATATAAATATATACTAACATTATATATTACATATGCCATATATAATGTATAACACACATTATATACAATTATGGATGTTATATACTTATATTATATTTTTATATAATATGTATATATTATAAATAAATATACATTTTTACTTTCTCACACTACCCAACACAATTCTGGGTGATTAATAGAGTGAATTCTTTTCCCTTTATCAGGAAACCAGCACCCCCACACACAGCATTTTGTTTTAAAAACCAGGAAAGTCTTATAAGACATTTCCCAGGCCTTTTGTTGTAGATTTCTCAGCTTTGAGTTTAAAGCACATTCTGGGTGCTGGGCCTGCATCTGCTTGGATCCAGTGAGTTTGCCCTGTGTACACTGTGATATGTATGCTGCTGAAATTGCCTCATCAGGTAGGCTACTTTTCTGATGTTTCCTCATAACCCAAGGCAGTGTCTGCTCCATAAAAAAAAAGTACTTGAGCAACATTGTCAAGATGTGCTGGGGGTGGGTGCTACATTGTTGTCAAGGAATTTAGCTCTGATAACCAGATGAAGATAGTTAAGAATTGAGCTCCTGCTTTTAGGTAAAATCATAGCCTGCACAGCAACATACCTCAGCTCTTTGATGTTCTCATTGAGAAAAGAAGGAATGATAGTAAGAACCAATATTCATTGTATACTGAAATACATGCCATCTATTGCTTCAGGCCCTTGACATATATGACCTATTTTAATCCTCACAATAATCACATGAGGTAGGTATAATTATTCCCAATTTACAGATGAAGAATTGAAGCATAGAAGGGATAAGCAATTTACTCAATTTAGTAAAGAAGGGTTAGGATTTGAATTTGGATAGATTTCAGAGTTCTGCACTCTTGGAGTTGTGTGAGGAATAAGAATGCATTAAGTCCTTCAGACACAGGTCCAGGGGAATGGACCCCATGGATCAATGAACTTTGCTCCTTTCCAAGGCCTAACCCTGGCTGGAAAATTGTTGCCTTAGTCATAGGAGCTGGAGTTACAGACCAAAGGATTTGAGTGCACGTCTCAGCTGCTGGCAAAACAACCCCAAGGCTACTGCCTACTCCAACTCCTATTGCTAATGGGTCATTAAGATTGTGTTCATATGCTAAGGACAGCATGTTTTGGTATAAAAGAGCCCCTGTGAGCTCCTTAGAAGCTAGACTATATAAACTGAGCATACTGCAAGATTATTACTTAAGGCAGGTCCCTTGAAAGGGCCATTGTGTTTCACATGGCCCCCTACCAACACCCCAGAGGGCCTGTTTATTTTACTGTAGGAAATGCATAATTTTTAGCAATTTCTTTACCTAGCTGTGAGATTAAAGTATGGTCCCTTGGGCACCTGGCCTACTTCATGTATACAGGAAGAGGCCCCCAAGAGGCTGACTCAGTTTTAGAACAATATCTATCCTGCAAGAATACTTCCTGTCACAGAACTTCACTGAGCCCTTGAAGTAATAAACAGCTTTGATTCAGGTGAAAAAGAAAGATCCAGATGAAGTAATGAAAATGAATCACTGGGCCAACAGGAAAGCCTGGTGAGGTTTTATGTCCAGGAATGGAGGATCAGACCAAGAGTAAAGGACATAGGGGAGAATTTCAGAAAAGCAGTGGGAATGTTCTAAGTATCTTTGGGGGACACTAAGGTGAGTGACTTTGTTGAAGTGGTTGATAACCTGTTAAGGTGCAGGGCTATATAGGGTTGGAAGTGTAAAGTATTCTTAAGGAAATAAGGCAGTCAGAAGGATGTACATTTGGAATAGTGAAGAAATAGGGTGTCATGACTAGAAATCCTGGCTTAAAGGCTGACTCCAAGACCAGTTTCTATGTGTTGCCTTTGTAAATGGAGGACAATTCACTGGGTGCTGCTCAGGTCTCCCTTCCCTCTCCTAGCCTCTACCTCTTTTAAGTGCAAGCTATGAAAGTCATAGGATAAAGAAAAAGAAACTGATAAGAGTAGTTGCACTTCTCAGATATGAGTTCCCTCCACACTATAACAAGGGTCCTGTCAGTTACCCACAATTGGACTTGAAGGTTCCCAAGACTAATGTGACACAGGAAATCTGTTAAATAAATTCAGTCTTTATTAACAAATACAAGCTTCTGCTTCAATTTCATTTCTATCTCTCTTACTTTGGTAAGCTGAATTAGACAATGAAGTGAAAAGAATCCACTCTATTAATCACCCAGAATTGTGGTGGGTAGTGTGAGAAAGGAAAAAAAAAAAAAAAAAAAAAATATATATATATATATATATATATATATATATATATATATAGATATATAGATATTATATAAAATATAATTATATAACATACATAATTATATATAATGTGTGTTATGCATTATTCTTTGTCTTCTCTCTTAGCCTTAAACTCGGATTAGACCAAGAACTGGTCAATCAATGTCTCTTTGTCTCCCTTCCCCTAATCCTGCCCTTGCTCTGCTTAGCTCCCCTGCACTAAATTTACCACTCATAATGGTGGAAAGAATTCACCAGAGAGAAAGAAAACATCAGCCCTGTTGGTTGTTCTTGTCCTGCCAAAGCCCCACTGACCAGAAGATTTTTGTTCTTCATATTATAAACTTGATGCATGTCAGAATGTCCCTCACTACATATAGAATGTAGTGAGGCTATATGGCCACTCTCTATGACCTATGTATACCCAAATTCTCTCTGGTAAAGGTTCTGGGTTGAACAGAAAGGAGTGTGGCCAAGTGGGAGAACTATTCTTCTTCTTCTTTTTTTTAAAGAGAGAGAGAGAAAGAGAGAGAGAGAGAGAGAGAGAGAGAGAGAGAGAGAGAGAGAGAGAGAGAGAATTTTTAATATTTATTTTTTAGTTTTCGGCGGACACAACATCTTTGTTTGTATGTGGTGCTGAGGATCGAACCCGGGCCGTAGGATCGAACTGGGATCGATTGCATGCCAGGCGAGCGTGCTACCACTTGAGCCACATCCCCAGCCCCTATTATTCTTTTTGAGGAAGATCAGATTATAAATTGGACTCCTTGTGGCAGGAGATGAGTGGGCATCAGAAAAGTCCTGCCTACACCTTTGTGTAAGTTTTTCTCCAAAATTCCCCCAAATCTCAGCTAGGAGTATCTAATGGGACACACATGAGGGTGCTTGAGCCCTCTCAGAGCTTCCATGAATATCTATCCCTTCTATGTTGCCAATGAATACATGAGGGCAATATTTTATTGATCTCAATGTCAGGCTATATAAAATACCAAATAAAAATTTCTTTCTTTCTTTTTTTTTTCTTTTTGCTTTCTTTCTTTATTTTTGTACTGGGGTTGAACCCAGGGGCACTTAGCCATTGAGCTACATCCCCAGCCTTATTTTGTATTTTATTTAGAGACAGGGTCTCACTCAGTTGCTTAGCACCTCTCTAAATTGCTGAGGCTGGCTTTGAACTTGTGATCCTCCTGTCTTGGCCTCCTGAGTTGCTGGGATTACAGGTGTGCATCATCACATCTACCTCAAAATTAATTTTTTAATCTCAAGATATGCTCAACTACATTATTCAGCCAAGCTCCTTGAATAAACTTTCAACAAATAGAGAAAATAGCAATACAGTCAGAGTAGCATTGTCTCTGCAAAAGCAGACAATATTGGTCTGGCAGAAGCATAGTCATTTTCTCTCACTTTTTTCCAATGTTGTTTGAGCAAACTGAAGTCTCTCCCCTCCTTCCCAGGCTGGTTGTCTGGGTTCTGTAGTGTCCCAGCCAAATGGACCTGGATCTGTTTTCCAGCAGCAGTCAGCTGGTGTGTCTTTGCTTAGAAAGGCCTGGTCCATTCAACCCTCCAGCCTTGGGTGATTCTCCTCTGACATGTCTCCTATTGAGAAGTCTTCTCTTTTCCCTCATTAATTCTAGATGATTTGCTGATCCTAAAGTGTTATGTACTCATGTAGACATGTGGAAGTTACACAAAAGGATTAAGAGGCAGAACCAACCATCACCCAGGCATGATCTTCCCACCTAGCAGTGACCAATATAAACACAAGAGTGCATTTCTCTCCAAGTCTTTATTGCTGAAGAATTTCTTGACATGCTTAATATCCACTATCTCAGAAATTACCTGCTTTCCCCCCATAAGTAGCATTTTTCTACGTACTTAAGCATTTTTGTTACCATAACTTAAATAGAAGCTTCATATTCTATATTATGTATGCAATGACATTTATGTAACTTTTAGGACACATAGTACCACAAAACCAGCCCTTTTACAGAACTTAAGTGCTTTAAGTTAAAGTAATGACATTTGACATTGTGTGAGGGCTTCTGGTATGCCAAATACTCTTCTAAGTGCTGCTAATTTGTTAATTCATTTAGTCTCACACAACTCTAAGAGGTGTTATTATTATTATTTCCCTCTCTGTGTGGGAGAGGGAAATTGGGACCCAGGGGAGATGAGTGATTTACTCAGAGGAACACAGCTTTGAATCTTGCCATTGTAGCTATAGAGCCCTTGTTCTTAACAACTATTAAGTGGTCAGTACCAGAATTAAATGTAATAAAGTCAGTTTGCAATGTTACATACAATATGCAATAACATTTATAGTCAAGGGCAGTATCCTCAGGATCCAATATACATTGTATCATTCGTTTGTAATCTAGACTCATAATACTATTTATCAGTCATAACAACACAACTTTTCCAAACCTTTCAGAGAATTTATGAGGAAGAGGATAGACAAAAGAAAGGAGGTTCTCTTTATCTGCTAATAAACTGAAAACTTAATTAGGAGAGAAATCTCCCATAATTAGAGTAATTATGATATTACCATAAAATCTGGAGAAATTTACCATTTGTATAGTTAACCTCTCTTTCCTCAGAGTAGCATTTTAAACATTCCTTTCTCCCAATCAAATGCAGACAATTGCACTTCCAAGACCCAAAATGCTCCTTAGCTCCTTTTCTTTTATCTTCTTTATCTTAAAAGCTTTCCCATTTCCCCATCCAGATTGTCTGCGATTCAGCCCCTTCCTTCTCTGGTCCTTGCATTCCCATCACTGAAGTACTGATGTGGGTATGGGCTTTGGTCAAAGTCAAAGCCTCCATTCTCTCTTGTGAGCAGAGCTCCCCACAATAACAACAATCAACTTGCCTAGCAAAATTCATGACGGTACATTCCCAGAAGTTCTGATCCCTTGGGTATCTCTCTCCATTTCTCCAACCCTGACAGGATTCCAGGGTGAGCTCTATGCTATTCTGCAGTTGCCCTTCATCTCTCTTCACAGGCCTCCTCCTAAGTTCTTTCAGCTTTGTCTGGATATCTTCTAAAAGAGAAGCCCCCTCAAATGAAGTCTGCAAAGAAGCCATTACTGAGCAGGGCGGCCCAGTCTGTGTCCCCTCAGACCAAGGGATAACAGACTTTGTTTCTTCCTCACACTTCTCCAGTTGAGGCCAGCTTTCCCTCCCTGGAGGTTTTCCCTGTAAAAGGGTCTGGGCTGGATTTGCTTCTGTAAATGATGCCCAGGCTTGCACTGTCAGAGGCCAGAGATGAGCCAGGGCATTTTTGCGCTTTCTATGCCTCCGTTTACGTTTTCTTTTCTTTCCTACATTTGCCTCACTGTTAGGAGCAGAGGACAACTCCTCCAGGGAAGCCTGTCCTAGAGCTACAAATGAGCTTGAGTCACCACCATCTGTGTCTTGAGACAAAGTAAGAATTGACATGCTATCCTCACATCTTTGACCTCTGCTTTTTGGCCCTATGCTGATTGCATCATTCACAATTGGTGAAGGCCTTGTAATACTGGTCTGTGCTGGATTTGGGCCTGTGAAAGATACCCAAGCCTGTACTGTCAGAGGCCAAGGACCACCTGCAATCTTTTCATTCTTTTTATTTTTCCCTTTACTTTTGCTTTTCTGCTGTACTTTGTTCTCCTCATTGGTTGTCACAGAGGCCTCCTCAAGAGAGGACTGAACTGGACTTGTTTCTGGCAGCAGAGCACCATCCAGTGCCTCCCAAGGCTGAGCAAGAATTGATGTCTCATCCCACCTTTGATCATTGCTTGCTTGCCCCACATTAGCAATTGGGAAAGACTCCATGGCACAAGATTGACTTAGAAATTGGGCTGCAGACGATGCCCGAGTCTGCAGTGTCAGAGGCAAAGGAAGATACACAATCTTACTTTCCTTTTTATTCCTCCTTTTACGGCTGTTTTTCTTCCCTACATTATCCCCACCATCAGCAGCACAGGAATCTTCTTCCAATGCAGCATGAACCAAAGCCAAATCTGGGCATGGCCCATCAGCCTCTGCACTCAGATACAAGCTAAAATCACACACTTTTTTCATCTCATCATTGTCTTTTTGACCTACACTTTTCTGACCCACATTTACTCCATGACTTGCAGTGGGTGGAGCATCTTCAAGTAGAGTCTTAACTGGGGGTACCGCCCCTGTGAATGTTCCTGCTGCTGTGGTGGCTGGGTCTATGTCACTTGCCTGGGTGATCAGAGCCTCCATGCGAGCTGAAAAGTCTTTGTTCATGTTTCTCCTCATTCTCACTTTGCTTTGTTTTTGTTCCTGGATCAAGTGGAATGTTTACCTAGAGCAGGAAGAGCAGAAATTATTCCAAGTGGTAAATGTGAGCTGTCCAAAAAAAAAAAAAAAAAAAAAGTCCCTTTTGGAAGGAAGTGTCAAATCTCAGATCTGAGTACTAAAATCAAGATTAGGCCCCAAATGCTATATAAAATGATTTAGAACTGGGAACACAGAACAGGTTGAGGAGGCTATAATCTAGGTAAGGGTGTTAGACATTTATTATCATTGGCAGCTGGCTCTTTCATGCAGAGCTCAATCCTCCAGAACTTTGTTCAAAATGGACCTCTCCCAATACAGTATGTCAACTAGGAATCTTGGATGCCCTCAACAATCTAATGGGTGGCACTATTTTAATTTTTATCAGCTTTTTATATCAACACTATCTTCTTTGTTTGCACACAATACTGAAACAAAAACATATCACAAAACATTTGGATAAACATTTCCACTTTCACCTAAGGGAGAAAGAGACATTGCTTAATGGTCAAATAAAAGCTTTAATATTGTCGTTACCTCTTGATGCTTCAGATTTCAGCCTCAGGAGACCAACTAATAGGTGAGAAAGCTGCAGTTGAATCTACAAAATCAGAGGGAAAAAAAACATCATCCAAATGAACCTCTGCAGGTATCCCTGGATGTCAGTCTGAGCAGACACTTACCGACTATCCCAGTTCTTCTTAAGCTCTCTTTCGATCCCATGCAAAGGAATTGGTATCCAGGCTGATGACTCAGAGCCTCTACAGAATTCTGTAAAACAATAGATTCATCAATTGATGAAGAGTCCGTTTGGTTCAATATGGTGTTAGCATTTTGGTCGCCTTCATTGATATCTGGCTCTTCGCAAATTGAGAATCCAGGTCTAGACTGGGGATCCTCATTCTATTAGCCAGCACCATCCATCTACCCATGTTCTAGAAAAGCTGATCTAGCTCTCTATGTCCAGTTCATAAACTGATCCTGCTGCATAATCCAGCCCTTTTATAAGCTTTCTCCTGTGCCATATATGCACAACATAATCTTGGAATGGGCTAATTTTTACATAATATCCTTTCTCTTTAAGCAAATATTTTTGTTGACCTTTTCAACAAAAAAAGAATAAAAAGAATAAAAATAAATCAAGATGATCCAACTCCCTTTTCTCCAGTTATGACTGACAGAGAACTCAATGAGGCCCTGTGTTTTCCTTTGATAAGAAAGGGTAACCACAGTGTAGCTAGCATAAGGCGAGGTGTGACATTGACCTGGTAAGTTTAGAAATAGAAAACTTGTGTTTGTTTTTTATCTGGAATGCGTTTTTTATCTAGAGCCAGAGGTGCAGCCATTCCTCTGTGAATATGGTGCTTTCAATGGAAATGGGAAGCACCCTCTGCCCCTTCTTTGGGCTCCACAAATGACAACTCTTGCACAGTCAATATTCTTACCCAACCCTCTTTCATGTACTTCCAACATAGATTATAGAAGGGGGAATCATACTGATTATCCAGTGTGGTTTGTGTTTTTTATACATCTTCCCTGATGTTATAGTTGTGATTTTTATGTCTCTGTAAATAGTTGGCAGTGCCAAGGCTAGCTCAGCTCATGACAAAGGCAGAGGTTATCACTAGATGAAAGCCAGCTGGCTGGCTGCCAAGGGGCCACAGAAGATGAAATTTACCTTATTCAATGCAGTAGGGTTCAAGGTCTGACCCCCATACTGACAGTGGGTCTGTAGTCCAGTGGTAGGTGTATATTAACCAAGCACACAGATTCAGGTGTCTGTCTATGTTTATCTCTATTATATTTATCCACCTTCACATCCAGGTTCCTATCTATATCTATATACATGAAATTTCCTGTCTCCTGGACTACGTATGAAGGATAACTGCCTGCTTCTGGCTTCTTAGATTTCCTCTGCCATGTTGACACTTTTGTTCATGCTGATTCATTCATTCAACAAATATTTACTGATGGTGCTACGTGCCAAGCATGAGGCTAGGTGTGGGAGAGCATAGAATTAGTTTTCAGATTGCTTAATTGCAATCGCATTTCATTTTGGTTTCTCTGAGTGATGACCTTGACTGGAGTCAAGGTAGTTTTCAAACAGGCACGCTCTTGGTTGGCTGTCATGGATGTTAGATGACATTCCTTGTGTGGGGATTCTACTAGTTTAATTCTCAAAGACCAACCTTAGTTACACTTTCTCGAGGTTATTGAGGCTACACACTTTGGGCCTCCCTGTACTGCCAACAATTCTCTTTTGGGTGGGAAGAGGAGAGCTCCTGATTACAACAATTTCCTTCCAACTTTTCAGTAAAGAGGTAAGGGCTGTTTGCTGGTCATTTATTTATGCATTATATGTGAGTTAAATTAATGCCTTCTGAGACATGAGGGTGGTCTAATGTCCCCCCCCTTTGATAGGCAATAACAAGTGAGTGCATAGGTCTGATGAACAGGGTCTTAAGGGCAGAGATTGGAAATCATGCCCCAATGTCGTTTAGGATCCAGGGGGGGAAAAGCCATATCATGTGGAATTCTTTCATTTCAAGTGACAAATAAAAGACTCAAACTGAATTGAGCAAAACAGGCAATTTATAGTTCACTATAAGTTACATATTCAGGGGCAGAACCAACTTCATGTATGGCTTAATCCAGAGTGCAAATAATTTCACCAGAAATCATCAGAGATACTTCTGGGTCGGTTTCCTTTTGTAGGCTCTAACTGGAGAACTCTGATATCTTCAATCTCACAATGCCTAATCCACCAATGAAATATGCTTCCCTAGTGGAGCAACTCAAGTCCCTAAATTCAATCATGTTGGTATTAATTGACCTGACACGGGTCATTCCATCACTGAAATGATCCATGTTAGGTCAATTAATTATAGTATTGTGGACAGATGGATGGAATATTCAAACACTGGTTCTCTTCAAATCTAAGAGGTAATCTGGAAAATAAGAATGAAAGTACATGATCAGACATGGTTAGGACAACAGGGAAGGTGGAGGAAAGAGGTATGTAAAGTACAAAAGGTTTAGAGAAATTTCTGAATAGCAGTGTAGACATCAACATTGACTTAAAAAATTATAGCTTTACTGGGCACAGTTGCACACACGTATTATGGGAAGCTGACAGGAGGATCACAAGATCAAGACCAGCCTCAGCAACTTATCAAGGCTCTAAGCAATTTAGGGAGACCCTGTCTCCAAATTTAAAAAATTAATAAAAAGTTCTGAGGATGTGGCTCTGTGGTTAAGCCCCACCTATGTTCAATGCCTGGTACCAAAAAAAAAAAAAAAAATTAAATCATGGCTTTATGGAGACAATTTACATACAATAAAATATATATATTTTTTGCAGCAGTGCTGAGTTGGTAGAGTGCTCACTTAGTAGAGTGCTCACTTTCCATGCATAAGGCCCTGGGTTCAATCCCTAGCATCACAAAAAAATAAATAAATAAAGTGATTTTTTAAACTATATTCAGAGTTGTGCATAAATCACCACTACCCAATTTCAGAACATTTTCATCACCCAAAAAAGAAACCACATATCTAATAACATTCATTCCCATCCCTCAAGTCCTCAAAAATCACTAATCTAATTTCTGTTTATACAGATTTACTTATTCTTGATATTTCATACTGGAATCATATAATATGTGACAGGAGGATCATGTTTCTGGCTTCTTCACTTAGCATACTGTTTTCAAGTCTTATCCATGCTGTTAACATGCATTAATCCTCCATTCCTTTTTATGGCCAATAAATATTCCACTATATGGATATAGCACATCAAGTTTATCCATTTGTCAGTCGAAGAACATTTGAATTGTTCCACCTTTTGCTATTTTGAATGGTGCTGCTACAAACATTTGTGCACAGGTTTTTGTTTGGCATGTTTTTAATTCTCTTGAGTATATGCCTATGAATGGAATTACTGAATTATATGATAACTTTATGTTTAACTGAGTAATTGCCAGACTGCAGTTGCCACAACTTTTTACATTATTACCAACAATGCATAAAGATTTCAGTTTCTCCAGATCCTTGCCAATACTTGTTACTATCAGTCTTCTTGAGTATTGTCATTTTAGTGGGTTGGAAGTGGTATCTCATTGTAGTTTTAATTTGTATTTCCCTGATGGCATGATATTGAACATATTTTCATGTGCTTATTAGCCACTTCTATATCTTCTAAGGGAAAAAAAGTCTACTCAAATTCTTTGGTCATATTTAATTGGGTTATTTATATTTTTATTATTGAGTTTCAGAAGTTCATAATATATTTCTAAATCTGTCATTCATGATATGTGACTTGCAAATATTTTTTCCCATTCAGTGGGTCAACTTTTCAGTGTTTTGATCGTGTCCTTTAAAGTACAAATATTTACTTTGATGAAATTCTATTCATCCATTTTTCTTTTGTTTGTGCTTTGGTTGTCTTATCAAAAGAATGATAGACTAATTCAGGGTTGCAAAGATTTATGCCTATATTTTCTTCTAAGGATTTTATACTTTTAGCTTTTACATTTAGGTCTTTGATTCATTTTAAGGTGTGAAATAGGGAGCACACCCTCATTCTTTTACATTGTCCCAACACTGTTTTTTGAAAAGACTAGCTGGGCACAGTAGTGAATGCCTGTAATCCTAGCTACTTGAAGAGACTGAGGCAGGCAGATCAAAAGTTCCCCTAGTCTGGGCAATTTAGTAAGACCCTGTCTCAAAATTAAAAAATAAAATATAGGGGCTGTGGCTATAGCTCAGTGGCAGAGCTCTTGCCTAGCACGTGTGAGGCACTGGGTTCTATCCTCAGCACCACATAAAAATAAACATATAAAATAAAGGCATGCTGTCCATCTACAACTACAAAAATTATTTTAAAAATAAAAATAAATATTTTATTTAAAAAAATATATATATAGCTGGGAGTGGAGCTCAGTGCTAAAGCACCAAGGGTTCAATCTCCAGTACTATAAATAAAACAAAACAAAAACAAACACAAAACAAGAAGGAAAAAAAGGCAGGAGGCGGAATACTATTCTTTCTCCATTGAATATTCTTGACACTGCACAGTAACTATTTTTTGTTTTGTTTTTTGCCATGTTAGGGATCAACTCCAGGGCCAGTCACATGATAGACAGTTGTCTTTTATCTCTTTAATTTCTTTTTACTATGGTTTGCATCAAGCATGTCCCCCAAAAGCTCATGTGTTCTCCACCACTGAGCTATATCCTCTGCTCTGACCTTTGGTTCCCAACCCTTTTTATTTTAAGACAGTTCTCCCTAAGTTTCTCAGGCTGGCCTGGAACTCATGACTTTCTTGTCTTAGCCCCTGGAGTCACTGGAATTACGGGGGTACACCATGGTATTGAGCTGCAAATTGTGGTGTATTTTTGTTTTGTTTTGTTTTGGTACTGGGGATTTAACCCAGAGATACTTTACCACTGAGCCACATCCCCAGATCATTTTATTTTTCATTTTGAGATAGGGTCTTGCTAAGTTGCTCAGGGCCTTAGTAAATTGCTGAGGCTGGTTTTGAACTTGGAATCCTGCAGCCTCAGTCTCCTGAGCTGCTGGAATTACAGGCATGTACCACTATGCCTGGCTCATATGACAGCTTTTAAAGCAGACTTAATGTACTTCATGCATTCCCTTCTTTGGGGAGTAACACAGAGATATGGGAAATTTTTTTGAAATCCAGGCAAATTTGAATATGTGAATATTCTTAATAGTATGCAAACTTTTCTTAAACTATATTTCCAAAAGAAAAGTACAGGCAGCAAGAGCATCAATTGATGAAAACATGAAATTTTCTCAAGATTACTTTTGATGAAAGCACTGATTTAGAAGCAAATGTTTCATTCTAAACAAAGTCATGGAAATTTGAGGCAATAGATCCTGATAGTTAAGAGTGTAGACTTTGGAATCGGATAGTCCTGGGTTTAATCCCAGACTCCACTACTTACTAATCATATAAAGTACTTACCACTCTGATCTTCACTCTTCTCATCTGAGTAAAGGATAATAGCACCTATCTATCTCATTTTTAAAAAATTTGTTTTGATGATTTCAAATTAAATTTTTTATACTTTACCCCACCTACTTTATTTCCTCTTTTTCTCTCTGTATTTATGTGTATATATTCATACACACACACATACATTCAAATATTATTTTTCTCAAGCATTTTGGAGTAAATGCCTCTTTATTCCAAATTATTTCAGTGTATATTTTCTAAGAACAAAGACATTCTGTTATACCATTGTACATTTATCTAAATTTGGAAAGTTAAAATTGATACAATAATTTGTAGAACATTCGAAGTTTTCATTTTTATGAATATTGTCCTTTTTAATTACTTTTTCCAATTCAGGATCCAAAATGGGATCATGAATTCAGTTGTCATATCTCTTGACTTTTCTCTTGTTATGGTTTGCATCTTGCATATTCCCCAAAGGCTCACATGTTGAAAGCTTGGTCCTCAAAGTAGCAATGTTCAAAAGTGGGGCTTTGGGAAGTTATTTGATCATGAAATGATTGCTGAATAGGCTATTAGGTGTTAGGGCCTAGTTGGAGGAAGTAGGTCACTGGGGCAATGCCTGTAAAGGGTATATCTTGTCCCTGCCCCTTTCCTCACTCTCTACCTTGCTCTTCCTGCCATAATGTTCTGCCTCACAAGTCCACAGCAATGGGATCAAGTGCCTATGGACTAAAACCTCAGAAAACATGAGCCAAAAAATATTTTCTCGTTTAAGTTGCTTTTCTCAAGTATTTTGTCAGCAATGAAAAGCTAACTAATACACTACTAATCTCTAGTAACTCATCAGTTTTTGTGTTTTATGATATTGACATGTTTTAAAAGTACAGGTCAATTATTTTGCAGAATGTCCTTTCATTTCGGTTTGTCTGATATTTTATTGAATTGAGATTTTATATTTTGGCAAAAATACTACAGGAGTTATATTGTGTCCTCAGGGCATCACCAAAAGGCACAACATGTCAGATGGTACCAATATTGGCAATGTTAACTTTAATCACTTCATTAAGGCCTTCTTTTATAAAATCATCACTTTCCCTTTGTAACTAATAAGTCATTTGTAAGGAATTATCAATTGGTTTCCTAACATCAAAAATATGATACACATGAAATATTTATCACAGTGCTGGTACATTATAAACGTGCAAAAAAGTCAAGCATCATCTTTGTTACTATTCTTACTACTAATAATCATTATTGCTAATTTACAATACTTTAGAACCTTATGTGACATAAAAAATGAGTCCAGAACATAGAACAATGTAAGTTAAGGAAATACTGAGTTCAAGTACCCAGTGCTTTGTTAGACAAGAATACTTCCATCCCCTTCCAGCCTTCAGATCCTAAGCTTCTTTGTTTCATGAACTACTTGCTGATTACAAGACCCTTGAGAAGACTGTGGATGCACACCCTCACTTCAGGCCATCTTCTCACTGTGTTGTACTCCTAGAATTCACATCAAAGAAGGATCATTATAAAGTAGGTTAATGGGTTTCTGGAAGAACAACATTAAAATTACATGGTATGTTTTGATTAAGCTTTAACTAAATCATAACTATGTTGAGTAAAGCAAATATTAAACAGCTATAAATTCAATCATAATTGTTTTATATAAAAAATTAAAAATCAAACTAATACACAAACAGTACAGAAGATGAGAAGTGACTCCTCCTCTCCCCATATCAGGGACAGCAGGTGTCCTTGTTTTGTTTTATTTTAATGAGAAGTTCTCTAAAACTTTCACTATTAAGTATGATGTTTCCTTTACGTTTTGGATTGATTTTCTAGATTAAGTTAAATAAAGATTCACTTCCATTCCTAATTTTTTTTTCTTTAGGAAATCAGTTAAGTATTGAATTGTATTAATTGGGGGGCGGGGTTTTCTGGGGATTGAACCCAGGAGTGCCTTACCACTTTTTTCATCCCTAGCCCTTTTTTTTTTTTTTAAATTTTTGAGACAGGATCTCAACTAAGTTGTGTATGGCCTCACTAAAGTTGCTGAGGCTGGCCTTAAACTTGTGACCCTTCTGCTTCAGCCACTGTATCTGACTAAATATTATTTTTCATCTATTGAAATGGCTATATTCTTTCTCCTTTAATCTGTTAATGTGGTAATTCAGTTGATAGACTTTTTTTTTAATATTTATTTTTTAGTTCTCGGTGGACTCAACATCTTTGTTTGTATGTGGTGCTGAGGATCGAACCCGGGCCTCACGCATGCCAGTCGAGCGCGCCACCGCTTGAGCCATATCCCCAGCCCTGATAGACTTTTTTATGATGCAATATCCTTACATTATTTGAATGAATTCTAGTTGCTCATGATGTACTTTTACATTACTGAGTATACTCTCTGAGAGAAATTATTTTCATTCTATAATTCTACCCAGTAAGGTTAGACTAAAGTTATTTCCTCATGTAATTTAGGAGGGAGGACATAAACATTTTGACTCCTGTCTGTCCTTATTTGAGACAATTGAAGTGTTTTCTCCAGCAAAATGAGTAGTAAATCAAGAGAAAAAACATGAGGTCCAATAATGATTTGAAGGCATTAACCTGCGAGGTAGTGAAAGGAAGTTCCAGGGTGACTATGCAGCAGGCCTACAGAACAATCAGTTCAATAAACAGACAAATAAAGACACAGGCATCATTGAGAAAGGAGGTTCCAATACGTAAAACGAATTGTTATATTATCTGATACATTTAGAAGGTTAAAAAAATTAGTAGGCATTTTACTGATCTGGTAAAATACTTTGATAGACACGTAGAACTTAAGGAAATGAAATTCCCCACAAAATTCTAGGATCTGTAAGAAATGCATAAGTGTACATGAGAAAGGAAACAACCATGGAATGGGTTCAATGATGAAAGATATTTTTACAAATGCTGAGCAGTTATTTAACACAATTAAGTTGGAAAGTTGGAAGAAATACTCAAGTACCAAAATAGGAAGTCAACTGATATTTAAAAACAGATAAAAGTAGCAATATAAGCTTACAGGTTATGCATAGAAATAGGTAGATAATCAAAAGAAGAGCCCAGTTAAAAGTGTTAAAATATGGTTGTCCTTGAGAAATGTGACTGGCAGGTGAAGAGGGAGAAAAGACTACCATTTTTTCATTATGACTTTGAGTACTGTTTTATTTTTTAGGTTTATTTATTGATTTATGTCAGTATAGACTCATGCACCTCTATTTTTTCCCCTTTGGGTGCTGAGGATGGAACCCAGGGCATCACTCATGTTAGGCAAGTGCTCCACCCCTGAGCTACACTCCCCTACCCCTATATGTTCCTATTTTATTCATGGGTTCTAGTCTTTTACTATCATTATTTAATTTTAAATATGCCATTTAATTTTGGCATAATTGGAGGTTCACATGTAACTGTAACAATTAACACAGAGAGATTATCTGCAGTGGTACCCCAGATTTCCCTAATGGTAACATCTTGCAAAACTATAGAGCACTGTTTCAACTGGGAAGTTGATACTGACACAGTTAAGACACAGAATGTTTCCATCAACACAAATATTCTTTGTGTTGTCATTTTACAGTCATACCCACTTCCCTTTCTCCTCCATCCCTCTTCCTTACCACTGGAGACCACAAAACGTCTCTATTTCCCATGTTTTGTCATTTTGAGAATGTTATATAAATGAAATCATACAGTTTGTAATGTTGGGGGACTACCTTTTTTCTTTTGGGGCAATTCTCTGAAGATCCACTCAGTTTGTTGTATGTATTCATATCTTGTTCCTGAGTTGTATTTCATGGTATAGATCTGCCACAGAATGTTTAAACATTCACCCATTGAGTGGTCTCCAGTATGAGGTTATTATGAATAAAGCTGCTATAAACATTCATCTGTGTGATTTTCTGTGACCTAAGTCTTCATTTATCTGGGATAAATGACCAGGAGTAAAATTTGCTGGCTCATAAGGTAGTTGCAATTTAATTACATAAGAAGCTGACAGACTATTTTCCAGAGTGACTGTACCACTTTACATTCCCATCAGCAGTGTACAAGTGATCTAGTTTCTCCACATCCTCACAAGCATTTGATATTGTCACTGTTTTTAAATTTTAACTTTTCTGATAGGTATGTAGTACCTGTCAAGATTCTCAACCAGTCAGATACAGTGGCACATGCCTGTAATCCCAGCTGCTTGGGAGACTGAGGCAGGAGAATTGTGAGTTCAAAGCCAGCCTCAGCAACTTGCTGATAGGTATGTAGTAATATTTCACTGTGATTTTAATTTACATTTCTCTAATAGTTAATGATTAAACATATTTTTATGTGCCTATTTGCTATTTGTGTATCTTCGTTGGTGAAGTGTTTACTCATTCCTGTCTGCTTGTCTTCCTTCCTTTCACTATGCTGGGGATTGAATCCAGTGCATTGTTTATGCTAGGCAAGTGCTCTACCACTGAGCTATGTCCCCATCCCTCTTTGCTCATTTTTTTAAATGTTGAATTTTGAGTGTTTGTTATACATTCTAGATACTAGATCTCTGTCAGGTATGTGGTTTGCAAATATTTTCTCCTACTGTGTAGCTTATCTTTTCATCCTCTTCACACTGTCTTTTGCAGAATAAATGGTTTTAGTTTTGATAAAGCCTACTTACATGTTTTCTATTATGAATTATGAATTTGGTGTCAATTTGAGGCCATTTTATTTTTGTTTTTGCCTAGCCCTAAATTCAAAAGATTTCCCCCTGCATTTTTTTTCTAAAAGTTTTATAGTATATATTTTAAAATTTAACTCTGTTGTCTATTTTGTGTTAACGTTTATGTAAGGTATCATATTTAAGTTGAAGTTTGCTTTTTGGGAAGTCCATTTACTCCATTTATTGAAAACACCATAATTCTTTCATAGATTTGCTTTTGCCAAAAATAAATTGGATATATTTTTGGATTCTGTGTTCTATTTTTTTTAAAATATTTATTTATTTTTTTAGTTTTCGGCGGACACAACATCTTTGTTTGTATGTGGTACTAAGGATCAAACCCAGGCTGCACACATGCCAGGCGAGCGCGCTACCGCTTGAGCCACATCCCCAGCCCTCTGTGTTCTATCTTATTGATTTATGTGTCTTTCCTTCCACCAATACCATATGTTCTTGATTGCTACATTCTAGTAGGCTGAATAATGACATCTTATAGATATCCACAACCTAACTTGTAAATATGTTTCTTAATATGGTAAAAGGGACTTTGCAGATGTGATTGAGGATCTTTTTTTGGGGGGAGGGGTACCAGAGATTGAACCCAGGGGTACTTAACCACTGAGCAACATCCCCAGCCCTTTCTATTTTTTATTTTAAGACAGGGTCTTGCTCTTAGTGCCTCACTAAGTTACTGAGGCTGGCTTTGAACTCATGATCCTCCTGTCTCAACTTCCTGAGCTGCTGGGATTACAGGCCTGTGCCACTGTGGTCAGCTGGTTGAGAATCTTGAGATGAGAAAATTATGCAGGAGGCATGATGATCAGAGTTAGGGAAAAGAGACTTGATGATGGAAGTAGAAGTGAGAGTGATGCCATTGTGAGCCATGTGCCACAAGTCAAGGAATGCAGGTGGCTTTTAGAAGCTAAAATAGGCAAGAAAACAGATTTTTCCCAAGAGCCTCCACAAGGAATACAGCCTTGCCAACACTTTTACTTTATCCCAATGAGATTGATTTAGTACCTCTGATCATCAGTAGTATAACATAATAAATCTGTGTTGTTAAAACTATTAATTGTGGGGCTGGTTTGTGGCTCAGTGGTACACTTGCCTACCATGTGTGAGGTACTGGGTTTAATTCCCAGTACCATATATAAATAAATGAATAAAATAAAGGCCCATTGACAATTATATATATATATATATATGTATATATATATATATATATATATATATATATATATATATATATATTTTAAAAATTAATTGCAACAATTTGTTCCAGTAGCAACAGGAAAATGATACATGTAGATATTTAATAAGTCTTAGGATTGGATAGATGGCTTCCTCCCTCTTTATTTTTTATTTTCAAAAACTCCTTTACCTATTCTAGTCTCTTTGATTTTTCATGCAAAATTTAAATTAACCGTGTTTATATAAACAAAAACATCTTGCTGGGATTTTATTTATTTTTTCTTTTCTGGAGATTGAATCCAAGGCCTTATACATGTAAAACACTTGCTCTACCACTGAGCTACATCCCCAGCCCCTTGCTGGTTTTTTTTGCTTATTAAACCTGAGTGTCACCTTGGGGAGAACTGAATCTTTAGAATATTGAGTCTTGCAATTCATGGATACAATATTTAGATTTATTTAAATCTTTTTTTGTTGCAGTTATCAGCGTTGTGTTCATTTTAGCATGGCTGTCCTATAATAAGTGTTTTATTAGATTTATAATTATTTTATTTTTTCTTGGTATTATGTTTTCATGCTTTCAATTTGTTTCTACATGTTCATTTCTAATGTATACTATATATACACATTCATACATACATATAATATACACATATGCATAGATGATACATATACATACATACATACATATATTCAATTAACTTTTGTATGTCTATCTTAATCCTTTAGCCTCGCTAAATTCATTTATTAGTTCTAGGTGTGTTTTCTACATATGGATAACCATTGTATCTTAAAAAAAGTTCAGTTCTTTCATTCAATGTTTTGTAGAATTCAGTGGAATCAGTGATTTATTTTTTGGAAGGTTCAAATTGTAAATTCGATTTTCTTAATTATTCTAGGGCTACTCAAATGATCTATTTTATATCAGATGAGTGACAGTAGGTCATGTTTCTCAAGGAATTGTTCCATTTCATCTAATCTGTAGAGTGTATGTGTATAGAATTGTTTATAGTATTCCCTCATTACCACCTCACGTCTGTAAGTTCTGTAATGATACCCTCTGTTTCATTTTTGATGTTAATAATTTGTGTCTCCCGCCCTTCTTTTCTGATGAGTCTTGCTTAACATTTGTCAATTGTATTGATATTTTCAAAGAACCAGTCTGTGTTTTATTGATTTTCTTGTTTTTTATTTCATTGATTTTCACTCATAATTTTATTATTTCCTTCCTTCAGATTACTTAGTATTTATTTTGGTCTTCTTTTTTCTATGTACTTGAGGTAGAAACTCAGATTATTGTCTTGAGTCATTTTTTTCTTTAAATGTAAACACTTAGTGTTATAAATACTACTCTGGGGACGTCTTAAATTATAGCCAATAGATTTTCTTTGATTTTTTTTTTTTTTTTTTTTTTTTTTTTTGTCGTGCTGGGGTTTGAATCCAGGGCTTTGTGCAACTGAGCTATATCCCCAGCCCCATAATCCATAGATTTTCAAGTATTTCCATTTTTTTAGTTCTCTCTATTATTTCCTTTAAGACTTTCATTTCAACACCTGAATTGTTGTTTAGTTTCCAAGTGTTTTGAGATTTTTATTATTGATCTCTATTTTGTTTTATTGTGATTGTAGAATACTTTCTGTATAATTTCAATTATTTTAAAGTTTGTGCTTGCATTATGGCTCAAGGCATTGTATATCTTGTTATGTGTTCTGTGAAAGAATATTAGTTCTACTTTCATTGTGTGGAGTATTCTATAAATGCCAAATAGATCCTGTTTGTTCATGGTATTGAATTCTTCTATATCCTTGCTGATTTTTTCATCCATTATTTTTTGTCTTACTTATTAATTTTTTAGTTGTTATTTTATTTATTTATATGTGGTGCTGAGAATTGAACCCAGTGCCTCATGCATGCTAGACAAGTGCTCTACCACTGAACTACAACCTCAGCCCCTCCATCTATTTTTTTGTATCAATTAAGAGAGTGATGTTGAAGTCTCCAATTAAAACTGTGTTTTAGTTTCTCTCTTTCTCTCTCTCTCTCTCTCTCTCTCTCTCTCTCTCTATATATATATATATATATATATATATATATATATATATATACCTTAATCCTTTTTTTCCCAGTGCTGGGGATTGAACTCAGGGTCTTGCGCATGCTAGGCAAGCACTCTACCACTGAGCTACACTTTTACCTTATTTGTGTACTAAATATTATCAGTTTTTGCTTGGTTCTCTCTTTTGTTCATGCAAATTAGGATTGTTATTATTCTTAGTGAGACTGACTCTATTATCATTATAAAATATGCCTCTGTATATCTGATCGTTTTCTTTCCTTAAAGTCTATTTTATCTGATATTAATATAGCAAATCCTAATTTTCTTTTATTAATGTTTACTTGATATAACTCTTACCATCTTTTCACTTTCAATTTACCCACATAGCTATATTAAAAGTGAGTTTCTTTTAGACAGCCTATCATTGGGTCATATTTTTTCCAATTTGTCTTTTAATTGGTATAGACTCTTTAAATTGAATGTAATTATCAATATGTTAGAGCTTTAAGTATGCCATTTTATTTTGTTTATTTGTTCTGTTTATTTATTTTTCTAATTGTCAAAAGGATCTTATATGCTAGTATTAGAAGAAATATAAAATAAGACATATTAACATCAAAAGGAAAAATATGATGAAGCCATAATAATAAGCATCTGTCTTTGCTTCTTCACTAAGTATAACTGGGAAAGTGCTGATTTTTCATCTATTATTTTTTGTCTTACTTGTTCATTTTTTTAGTTGTTATTTTATTTATTTATATGTGGTGCTGAGAATGGAACCCAGGACTTACAAAGTCCTGTAGAACTTTATAAGTCTGTGACCCCCCGCCCATACCAATCATGGAACTGTATGTATAACAAGATGGATCTTGGGCTGGGTTTGTGGCTCAGTGGTAGAGCACTTGCCCAGCATGTGTGAGGCACTGGGTTTGATCCTCAGCACCACATAAATAAATAAAATAAAGGCATTGTGTCCATCTACAACTAAAAATATATATTAAAGAAGATGAAGATCTTTACATTTGGTATTTATTTGGACTTTAGAATGTGACAAAGTTCATAAAATGAATTAGGGAGTTGTATATAGCTGGATTTTTGTGGGAATAAAAGCTGTTTACTTCATTCAAAAGTTCTTGAAACACAATACTTTTGTCTTCTTGTGCTTTCCTGAGTTGCTTCATTGTTTATTCATCCAATAAGTGTTTCCTCTTTTTGCCCTTTTCTTCATGTGGCCAGCACTCAGCACTTCTCTGACTTCTCTCAGCACTTTTTTTCGGTTAACCTATTTTGCATCTGATTGATTTGCTTTGTTATGACCTTTCATGAATCAACTTTTTGATTGAAGCATGTACATTTATTCCCTGTCCTTTTAGTGGAAAATTCCAGTGGCCCTAAAATCATCCTCTCTGTGTTCACAATTATCATGAGTGTTTGATAATTTGGCTTTTCATCATAGGCTAAACAATGAGTATACTTACCAAAGATTGGGCTTCTTCACTTTCTCATTTACTTGTTTTTATTCCATGGTAGGGAAATCTGGGAAGCTTCAGGTATAAATGACTTCTAATCTTTCATTTCCTTTCCATCTAACTCCATTCAAGTGGAGAATTGGAAAGGCATTGGGTTTCACTCTAGAATCTGCTTCCAAAATGAGCCCATGTAAGCACTACTTGGGGATCTGATGCAACAGATTTTATTTTGGTAACCTGGATAGAAACAGGGTCCTTCAGCTTCTGTTTCCAGGGAAATTTTCTGCATGACAACCATAGCAGTCCCTTAGGATTTCAACTTTGTCTAGACAACATACTCCCTTATGGACATCCAATTTGGTATAATCTCTCTTATTCCATTATGTCTTCTCTAGAATTTTCTTTAAACTGTTTATGATTTCCATTGGGAAATTTTCTGTAGGTAAGTCAGTAATCAGTAAGATAAACCCCCTGTACTATTCATCTATATTATTTTTACTGTGCAAAAATTGTTGCTGTGCTTTTTCTTCTTTTCTGATATTCCAGGCTTCTTTTTTGTATTATTTCCTTTCTGTTTAGAGAACATCTACTTAACCATTCTTTTAGGGTGTGTCTATTAGCAACAAATCCACTGAGTTTGCCCATGTCTGAAAATGTCTTGATTCCCTTCAATTGTGGAGGATATTTTCTGTGCATGTGAAAAAGCTTTTTACTTTAAATCAAACTGGTTCACCAATCTAATCATAAAAATGCTCACCATTTCACATTTTTGGCAATTTCTAACTCTCTCAACTTTTGGTAAATCTTCCCTATGTTCTCAGCATCACAGCACCTATGGCCCTCAGCAACCATACAGAAAACAGAGATGATCTAATAATATTACCTGTTCCTAATTTCATTTAATAAGTTTAAAATTCTTTCTCTACTATTAGTCATTAATAAAATTTTCATGCTTCTTATGAAATGCTTGACAACTCATACAATGGTCCTCTGTTTGAAAGCAAGGACAGGTTTCCACTATAGTCTGTTCATCATATAACTGTTAAAGGAGAAAAAAGGAAGAGCCATACTTCTCAGGATTTTTTTTCCAAACCCTGAATTTCTTCTCAATCTATAATGAGCCAAACCCAAGATCCACACTTCTTATTTAAACTATTTTTCTTATTTGAAGTTGTTTTCCAGATTCTGAATTTCTTCTAAATCTAGAATGACACAACTACAGGATTGGGAACATAGCTTCTGAGAAAGACCCATTTGCTGATGAGAAAGTCCAATTCCAACTGGGGAAATTTACCCAACCTTTTTCAGTTTAACTTTATACCTGTCACCTAGAAAAATAAATCCAAGTACCCATCTGGATTTAAGGAAAAGAGTTACTTATGATTTTATAAAAAATGGAACTATGTAATATAAAATTCTCCCCAAAAAGTCAGATGATGCTACATATTTTTGTTTCTTTTTCTTGGGAGAAAGGAACTATATAGAAACATCTCATTTTTTCTTTTACTACCTTAGTCCAAAGTTAAAGGCAGATCATACTATAGGGTCCATCACACCTTCTTAACTAAAAAGTCACTCATGCTACTTTTCTGCTAGCTTTGGCCACATGGAAAACTAAATCTGATTGGTATATGACTCCACAAAACAGGATGCAAAAAATTGTCATCTTAAGGAGGTGAATAGTGTTTCATCACTGGGCTCAAACTGGGTTGTTTGCTTTTATCATTCCTTCAACTAAACATAAGCATGCACTCCTAGGATTACCTGCTGCACAATCTGGTCCTTCTGGAAAAGAATGAAAAAAATTTAAAATAGCAAATGTCCCAAGACTTTTGAAAAAATCAACAACAGTTTCTTTCTCCAGGAGAAAAATTTCTCCTTTCATCCAAAAATGTGGATTTACACATGTAAAATTATGTATTTGTATAAAATCTCTTTAGGTTTATTCAGATATGAAGTCAATCTTGATATCTTGTCTTTATGCTTCTTCATCACATCAAAGGGTTAATTGCAAAACTGCACCTCTTTTTGTCCACAAGATTAACCAGGATTTAGACATATATGAAACTTTTTAATGTCTCTTTCTTTTCAGATTGCAACAAATATTTTTAACTTACTGCTGCAGTCTCAAATATGCTCATCATAATAGTGGCCAAAACTAGAAGACATTAAAAAAAAAAAAAAAAACCTGAAGTCATCTGTACTTTCCATTTATTTACTCTTCTGGTTTGGAGAAAAAGGTGAAAAATTCACAAATACCACAACCTAAGCAACTGTTTCAAAGTAAACATCAGCCTTCAGCTTGCAAAATAATTTCTTGATAATTGAGCCAATTGCAGCAGAAGACCCATCTCAGTTGTTTTTTTCTTCTTGGAGAAGTCAGCAGGATAACCAAGGGCTTTTTTCTGTGTTGAATCTGAAAGGTGGAACAAAAGAAAAGCAGTCTTTTCCATTTCAAACCATGAAGGTAATTTGTAGAAAGGTATGCACATTTCAATAGGGAAATGGCTGGATCAAAGAAGCAGGACTGCCCGCTCTAGAAGACAACATAGAAATACCTACCACATTCTGATTTCAGAATTTTGTTTTGAGATGAATACAAAAGCGTCTAAATGTCAGGCAAGTATTCTTTGTGTGTGATAACGATTCTCACATGGTCCAGCAAACACAAACAGCTATCCCAGGGCCAGTCTGCCCCAGGCCCAGAGGCCAGACATCAGGTAGCCAGACCGCCTAAGCATAACTCATTCTGCCATCTTCCCTTCCCTGGAGGATATTTTTTTTTCCTGGGTCTAGGATTCTGGGTTGACAATTCTTTCAAAACTTGAAAAATATTGTGCCACTTCCTTTAGGCCTTCATGTTTTCTGATTTGAAATTTGCTATCATAAGAATTGTTCTTACTCCATGTGTAATATGTTGTTTTTCTCTGGCAGATTTCAAATTTTTCCTTTGATTTTAGTTTTTGGAAGTTTAAATATGATGTAACTTTGTGTGGATTTCATTTCAGCCTATCTTGTTTGGGCTTTGTTCATTTTCTTGAATTTCATCTGCAGATTTATGTCTCTTGACAAATTGGGGAAGGTTTATCCTTTTGTTTTTGTTTGTCTTTAGCCTTGCTCACTTTCTCCTCTTTTATAAAACTGTGATGACATGAATGTTTGGACTTTTGTTATAGATTCATTGGTCCTTGCATGTATGTTCCTTTTCTTTTCAGTCTATTCATTCTTTTTTGTTCATACTGGGTAATATTTTTTGTTCTATGTTATAGTTAATTTATCCATTCTATCCTGTTTTGAACTCATCTGTGAAGTCCTTTTTTAATCCTGTTATTATGTTTTTAAGCTCTGAAATATATATTTGGTTTACTTTACCTCTCCTCGTTTTTTTTTTCTGAGATTTTCCAATTTTTCACTTGTTGCAAATGTGTTTATGATTGAACATAGAAAGCATTATAACCATGACTACTTCAAAAGCTTTGCCAGATCATTCTAATGTCTTTTTCATCTCAGTATTGGTGGCTATTGAATTTTCTCATTCAGTTTGGAATTGTCTTGGTTCTTGATATGAATGATTTATTATTAAAATCTGAGAAGTTTAATATTATACCAAGAGACATAGAATCTCACTTTAGACTTCTATTTTAGATGGCTTTCTTAGGCATTGCTTTAGAAGGGGAAGGGGTGGAGCTTCACTATATCTTTCAGGTGAAAGTACAAGTCCAGGTTTCTCATTTGGCTTTGGTTCACACTTGAAATTGAGGGCTTCTTACTGAGGAAAGTTTGGCTCTTTCTAGTGGTCTCCACAAACACCAAGGGAAAGGAGGAGGAATCATTATTGGTTAGTTGACATGGAAGTCTGGTTTCTCTACTTGGCTTGCTGTAGGTGGGGGTGTAGGATGTAAGTCTAGAATTGTCAGTTGACCTTTGCTGGCATTGGTGCAGGAGAGATATTTATTCTGTGGTGTTTTGCTAGAGCAAAGAAGTTATTATCTAAAAGTTTTCTGTCTTACTAAAACTTCCCTTTCCTTGGAAGTCCTAAGAGATGACTTAAATGATTAGATTTTTTTTTCTGTATTGTTGGTGCTTCTGGGTTGCCTGCTTTGTCAGTTCCAAGTCTGAGAAATGTGAAGCAAAAAGAAAATCCAAGTAAATCATCCAACCTATGGCTCCCTGTAGGGAGGGGCAATTCCTGGGACAGGTTATCCTGGCAACAGACTGGAGCAGGGGTAGGTTCTTGATAAGGGTGAAGGAAGGGCTGTGAAGGAATTAACATTTTAATCCTTCAGAGGACAGTCTCCAACTTATTGGACTCACTCAAAATTGGCCTCCTTGATCTGACCTGACTTGATTTTCCTATCTATACTGACTGCTTGTCTAATTTTGGCTTCTAATTTTGCCCCCTCTAAGTTTAGGAACTCCTTACTGCTGTAAGGACAAAGGGTCAGGGACTGCTCTGGCTGCTTCAAAGGTGAGAGGGGGAAGCATGAGTTTGGGCAAGCAGCTTTGGAGTTCCCTTTTAAATTGAAATCTGGTTCAATTTACAACCTGAAGAACAGGTTATAAAGTCATTTGGGGATGGGTGCTTCCATAAAAGAGAAAGAAAAAGACATGAGTACTGAGTAAATGTTGCAGTATCTGGGAATGTATACCATGAAGGTAATAGAAGTTCTCTCACCAGGAGATGTGAGGGCTGAGATCTTGTCCCCATAACATAGTGTCATTCCTTCAGTTCCAGAGTCTCCAGTTGGTTTTCTTTCATCTCTCTACCTTCCAGAGTCCTCTTATATTTGTTTTATCCAGGGTTTTTAGTTGTACTTGGTGGGAGGAATTGAGAAAAGTATACCTACTACATCAACTGAGAAGCAAAAGTATCCTATTTTCATAACCACGCCCATGCCTATTTTTACATATAATCTCTCTTATATCAGATATCAGAAAGTTAAATTCAATAAGTATTTATTGTGCAAAGAGAGGCCATCTGGACCCTTGTGTAGCACATTGGTAAGGTCTAACAGTAAGCAATAAATAAACAGATAAGGGGCATCAGCTGGATCTCATTAAGGACTGTAGTTGGTTCCCCAGACACTTGGAAGGACTTACTTAGAAGCATTTGGCTATTCCCAAAGCATTTGGATGTATATCAGGAAACAGAGATTGAAGTTCAAAGAGAGACAATGTAGTGAGGGGGTGGCAGGGTACCAGGTCTAGAGGTATTAGGATTTTGAGATTATCAAATCAGGTATGCAGGTATAAGAAAGAAAGGTGAGCACCAAGC
Organism: Callospermophilus lateralis; assembly: GCF_048772815.1. Lineage (NCBI taxonomy): Eukaryota > Metazoa > Chordata > Mammalia > Rodentia > Sciuridae > Callospermophilus > Callospermophilus lateralis. The sequence continues at coordinate 88,032,336 of NC_135325.1, read as the reverse complement.
TAGAAGAAATAAGGCAAGAGTCCAATATGAGTACAGATAAGCCGAACTCTTTCTTCTAGTCAAGTCACTTTTGTATCATCTCTGGATACCAACTCATTTAAGCTTGTGCTATGATTGAGTGTAAAAATTTGAGAAACTTTTGCACTCACTTTGTCTCTAGAATTTCTTAATGTTTAATTTAATTCACTCAAGTATTCTTTGCTTCTTAGATTGTTGTGGACGTCATTGGTGTTTATTTTGTTTTGTTTTGCTCTTACTATGATTCTAGATTTTAGCTTTCCTATTTAGCTCTGACATGTTGCCCTTGTAACTGTACATGCTGTCATGACTTTGGTCCATGGCATCTTCCAGGACACCTGGAAAGCCTGACTATTCTTTTTTGGCTTTTCACTTTATAGCCACAGGAAAATGGTGCTCTGTTATGTTTCTATTACAGTCCTCCAGTTGTTGTTTCTACACTTTGTCCAGCTCCCATCTGACAGAAGGAGGGATCCAATACAGACTAACACTATAGATAGCATTTGCTGAGACATCAGAGCTACTGGTTCCTTAAGTTTTCTTGACTAGGCATACTGTGACTTGGATGGGGCTGTGTCCGCATGTTGGGTCCAAATGATCCAGTCAGGCAAGTCCTTTCACTTACCTCTTACTATCTTTAAAGTCATTAACAAATCTAAATAAATATCACTTGGAAGTAATCATTGTTGCTGAATTACTCTGGCACAGACAACATTTTATATTTCATAGAAAACTATATATGATAATTATCAGGTATTTAATGCAGAGTTACAAAATATTCCTCATACAGTATCCACGATACACTTAATACTATATATGGGCTCTTGTCCTGGTATGTCCAGACACTGGTAGGAAATGGGTCAGTGTCCCCTTATACACCAAAGTACCACATTCTCTTGTGTGTGTGTGTGTATGTGTGTGTGTGTGTGTGTGTGGTGTAGTATTTGTGGTGCTGGGGCTTGAATCCAAGAGCCCTGTACTACTGAACTACAACCCCAGACCTTTTTACTTTATTTTGAGACAGGGTCTCCCTAAATTGTCCAAGTTGGCCTTGAACTTACAATCCTCCTGCCTCAGTCTCCTGAGTAGCTTTTTGCTTTTGAGATAAGGTCTTACCGTGTTGCCTAGGCTGGTCATGAACTCTTAGGCTCAATTGATTCTCCTGCCTCAGCCTCCTAAGCAGCTGGGACTATTGGTACACACCACTACACCCAAATTTCTATTTTTCTTTTTAATCTAAAATGATGGGTGGGGATTATGGTACAAGTTGAAGAACCAACTCTACCAATTCTATTCTAACAGCCAAGAATGACTTAAGTAACCATGCCAGTTGACTAGTTTTGAAAATTGATGGCACAAATATAAATGCTATGGAAGACTTTTCCTTTTATAGGTTCTTTAGGGGCTTTGAAAGTGTCTTGATTTTTTTCTACATTGTGGGAATTCAACTAATTATCAGTCTTAGATCTTTTCTCCTCCCTTTATATAGTTGACATTTTCTAAACATAAATGCAACAAGAGGTTTTAGGTGCTGAGCATTTTTAATAATATAAAATAACACTGTTAAGTGCACTCAGTGATAGATATGAACTTGATATAGCCTTTATGTAAGTATTGTGCAGTTGAATGCACACCAGAAGATAAGAATTTCCCAATTAGTACATGAAATGCCTTCAGCAATTAAGAAAAAAATAAGTTTCAAGGAGAATGAGGGAAAGTTTGCTTGCCCAGAGGCTTTGGCTTTTGAAACACTAATCCACTAAAAGAAGCTCTGAATCACCTGCGGTTTTATAATGGCAGAGGAACGTGAGCAAATCCCTTGAGCCAGAAAAGCCTTTAAGCTGAAAGGTCTCACTAGCTCATACTTGCCCTGTGATAGTCTGAAAAAGTGCTCTGTCAGGTATGTTAGTTTTGTATCAGTTAAAATAATATTATGATGACTTTCTTTCTGTTCTAAGAAGATTTCTGCAGTAAACTCTTTTATATATGAATACTGTCTATGATAATTTTCTACTGGCCTACATGTTCTCTGGGAGGCTCATTCTGAGTTAATTTTGAAGCAAAAACACAGGTGTGCTCCAATGTCTACCATGTCTTCACCTTGGAGTATTCAAAGACATGGGGAATGCCTCCCATCGCCCATAGGCATGGATCAACCAGCAGAACAGGACACAGGAAGGTGTGCGATCTGATACTATGTCAACATAGAGGATGGGTCAGAAGTTCAAGTAGTTAGACAAGGGGAAGCCTGCAGAAGTTCTTAAAGATGGAAGAGCTGGGTGCAGTGATGCATGCTTATAATCCCAGAGGCTCGGGAGTATCACAAGTTCAAAGCCAACCTCAGAAATTTAGTGAAGCTCTAAGAAACTTAGTGAGATTTTGTCTCTAGTAAAAATATTTTAAAAAGGGATGGGGATATTGCTCAATGGTTAAGCACCACTGGGTTCAATCCCTGGTAAAATAAATAAATAAATAAATAGAAAAATGGGGAAGGGTCCAAATTCAGAATGGCATGGAATTTAGAGCAGTGACCATGGGTAATTTTTAATGTTCTTGTGCCTCGATTTTATTTTCTGTAAAATAGTTAATCAGTGTTATGACTTGAATTATTTTCTCAAAAAGACATATTGAAGTCCTAGAAGTCTTAACTGCCAGCACCTTGAAACGTAAAGTCGTATGCAAATGAGGTCATTGAAGATGTGATTAGTTAAGATATGATTATACCAGAGTAGATAGACTATGGGATATGTGTGTAGATATAAACATGGGGAAAAGTCATCCTATTTTATTCCTGGTCATAATAGTAATGAATAAAAATATAATGATGATGATGATAATGGTTGTTGTGAGGGGCAATCTGCCATGGTTCCTGAGCATCCTTGCATGCTTTTGCTAGGTATGCCAAGAATGCAAAGCCTTGACTAATCTTCACCTGGGCCATTTCTCAGACATGTATTTGCAGAATATAACCTTGACAGAGGAGGTAACATCTCTTTCTGGATAAAGAACAGATTTGCTTACTACCTTCAATAAAGCTACGAATGTCTAAAGCTGTTTCTTGACTCTGATTCAAACCCACTGTATGCTCAGCATCCACATGGGTTCCCATGTGTCATCCATTGAGAAAAAGGTGAACTGATACAAATTTGCTGAACCTTGTGTTTTAGCTGTGTTCTAAGTAAAATCCTTTATTCTTAAACCTGTAGTCTCATGTCTTCTGCCACCATCCATGAAACCGTGGTAAGCTAATTTGTGAGTTTCCAAGTAGACACAATAATAACATCTTCATCTGCTCTAACTAACAATACTAACAGAAAATACGAATTTTAAAATAAAAAAAAAACAATATTAGTTATTGAGGGCTTACTATGTGCCAGGTACTAATTTATGCATTTTATTTTTTAAGTATTTTTAGCTGTAGATGGACACAATATCTATTTTATTTATTTTTTATGTGGTGCTGAGATTGAACCCAGTGCCTCCCTTAACATGCTAGGCAAGCACTCTACCACTGAACTACAACTCTAGCTCTAATTTATGTACTTTACATAAATTATTTCATACCCACAACAATTTTACTAAGGAGTTAAATGATTTTCCCAAAGTATTCTGATCATTAACATTACTGTTCTTTCTTCCTTAAAAAAATCCTTGTTATTCCTTATTTCTACCTTCTTATTATATATTATAATTCCTTAGTCTCACATTAAAAAGATAATCAAAAAGTAATATAAAACTTCTTGTTCCCGCAGAAAACTCTTATTTATTTTTTAAATTCTCAGTGTAATAGTTAAAAGCTCAGACCCTAGAGCTAACCTTCACTCATTAGCTGGGTGACCTTGGGGAAGTTGTCTAATCTCTGTATCTCAATTTCCTCATTTGTAATACAGGGGATAATAACAGCACCTACCTCAGACAGTGTTTTGAGGTTCAAGTGGGTTAATATAAAGTACAATTTACAACAGTACCAAACACACAGTAATAGTTCAATAACAATCAGCTATTCTTCTCACTTTTCTGAAGGCAGAATAATCCTGAATCATCTTTTCTATTATGTAAATTCCCAATCCGTGGTGATTGTACTAATCGCCTTCAGCCTCCTCCTCCTCAGCTTCACTTGAGTGCATAGAACTACAAAGTAAGTATACTGCATTTACATCACAATAATATTCCATTTCAAAGGTTTATCTTGCTAGGGACTTAGCACTACTAGATAGAACAGGAAATACAAAACAATTTGAAGGCATTGTCCTGGCCACAAAGGACCCTGCAATCAACCCTAGGATATAAAATTAACACACATGAAATCATTTAATTAATTTTTTGGTATGACATTGCTCATATAAACTCATATGCATACAATATGAGCTCAGGGAAGGGTAACTACTATGTGGCTTAAGTAGGCAAACAAGTATTCATATGGTAGAAGTAAGAATCATGCTGTCTTAAAGCATAGGCAACATTTTGAGTAGGAAGGGAAAGGTTGAAGACTCTATATTTGTTTAACACTTTCTAGTTTGTACAATTCTTTTTCATATATGGATTCATTTTATCCTATGGCAAAATTTTAGGGTAGATAAAGAGGAATTCTTACTATGCTGGCCCATAGTTGGATCCTGATGCACAGAACAGTTAAATAATTTGCCCAAGGTGTAGAGCCAATCAATGGAAGGCACTAACCACTCCAGTTCCTACAAAGCCTCTGCCTGCAATGAGCTTACACTTGTTAATTATAATGTTCATGCAGATATAACATGAACACACATTAAAGATCTTATTAAACTCATTATTAACAAAAGAACAGGTAAGAGGCTACAACAGTTCAAATGAGTAAAGTTGCACATATTTATATGAAGTAGAGGAAAATTGCAAATAATTTTTAAAAACTGTCATTTTCCATAGGAGGGGAGAGAAAAGTCAATCGAACCCCCAACAACAAAAACACATATATTTTTCTACAATTTATATAGGTTTTTTTTTTTTTTTTTCGTGTGTGTGGTGCTGGGGATTGAACCCAGGCCCTGTGCATGTGAGACAAGCACTATACCAACTGAGCTATATCCCCAACCCCAACTTATAGAGTTTTGAAGTAGCTCAAATAAAATGAAAGGCTGGAGTTGAGTAGCCCAGAAGAATGTTTCCCCCAAAATGCATAATTTCCATTGGAGATATACAGTCAACTTTTGTTTATTCCAAACTTTCCTAGTGTTATGGTTTATTTGTGCCCCCCAAAATTCAGATGTTGGAAATTTAATCCCCAATGCAACATTGTTGAAAGGTGGGACCTTTAAGAAATGGTTAGGGGCTGGGCATAGTGGCTCATGCCAATAATCTCAGTAGCTGGGAGGCTGAGGCAGGAGGATCACAAGTCCAAAGCCAGCCTCAGCAACTTAATGAGGCACTGAGCAACTCAGTGAAACCCTGTCTCTAAATAAAATACAAAACAGGGCTAGGGATGTGGCTCAGGGGTCAAGTGCCCCTGAGTTCAATCCCTGGTACCACCCCCTGCAAAAAAAAGAAGTAGTTAGATCACAGGGGCTGCATCCTCCTGAATGGATTAAGGCCATTGCTGCCGAGTGGATTGGTTATTAAAGGGTAAAATTCAGCCCCTGTTCCTCTCTCTCACATATTCTTTCACCATAGGATTCCTTCATGTACAAAAAGGCCCTTACCAGATATGGTCTCTTGATCTTGGACTTCCAGCTTCCAGACCCATTTACCAAATAAATGGCCATTATTTATAATTTACCCAGTCTGTGGTGTTCTGTTTTTTTCAATCTTCTTTTTTAAATTTTAAAATTATTTTATTATTTTTTATTCTTTTTAGATATGCATGACAGTAGAGTGTATTTTGACATATTGTACATACAAGGAGTATAACTTATTCTAATTAGGATCTCATTCTTGTGGTTGTAAGTAATGTGAAGTTACACTGTTGTTTATTCATATATGACCACAGGAAAGTTATGTCTGATTCATTTTACTGTCTTTCCTGTTCCCATCTCTGCTCCATTCCCTTCATTTCCTATTGTATAATACAATGAACTTCTATTCTCTTCCCCTGCATTGTGTTCTGTTATAGCATTGGAATACAGACTAAGACAGCTACACATTGAGTTATAGATATAAACATTATACAAGTGGCACAATAGCAAATGATACAAGGCTGTGGGGTTGAAGGTGGGGTTTACAGATACTTAGCACCATACCTTGGGCTCCCAAGCTAGTCTTGAGCTCCTTAGGATCAAGAAACTAATCAAAGGTGAAGGAAGTAGGTTTGTGATAAGGAGTCATTCCAAGGGTCTGCTCTAAACCAGGCCAGTTTTGAGTTCAAGGGAGGCTCAAAGGTGATGTTTTGAAGTTACCAAGTGAAAGATGGCAGTGGGTACAACCCAGCCTGAACAACTTAATAGGATTCAAATTCAGAGGTTCAGATCATCATTTACTTAAGCTTATATCTAGCTTAACTTTTATAAAACCAGAAAATAGTAATTAATTTTATGAGATCCACATGGATACACTTTCCTTACTTTCGGAGACTAGGGGTACTAATTGAGCTGAGAAACATTTATTGAGGTCCTAATGAAGGGTTTGTACAGATATGCCCTTATGAAAATTAAATTTATATTCAAATATGTGAATATGTAGCTCATCCTTTAAAATATAATTATGCACTTATACAAGTTGATGCAACTATTAATACATAGACTTGGTCTTCCATGTAGGCATCCACCCACATGGTGTGATCTGAAGGGTGATCAAAAGCCTCCCTGCTCCCAGATGACTCCTAGTGATCTGCCATTTTTTATGACATTCCTACCATTAATGATATTTATTTGGGAAAAAGAGCTACAGAAGATGGTTGTTAAAATGCAATGGAAACTTTTAAAGAGGACTAAGAATATAATAGGATGAAAAGGTCTAGAATGCAGGCAGAAATGACAGGCCTGAGAAAGATAGCATGTGGGCATCTCTAAAAATTCTGGAGGTGACATGTGAGCCCTAAGCACCTGGAAGGAGGATCAGTGACAAGGAGGGCTTGAAAGGAAATCTAGAAACATGAGGAGACAATTTTTAGTATACTACAAAGTTGTCATGGCCCTTGATAGTATGCAATGATACAAATACATTAAGAATTACCATGAGGTGGTTGTGGTGGCATGCACCTGAAACTCCAGTTATTCAGGAGGCTGAGGTAGGAGGTTCACTTGACCCCAGGAATTCAAGGCCAGCCTGGGCAACATAGTGAGATTCCATCTCAAAAGTATATACCCATGTTTATTAGGGCACTGTTCACAATAACCAAGTTATAGAAGCAGCCTAGATGCCCATCAATAGATGAATGGATAAAGAAAATGTTGTATGTATACATATTATGGAGTATTATTCTGCCATAAAGAAAAATGAAATCATGTTATTTTCAGCTTGGAAACTGTAGATCATCATGTTAAAATAAGTAAGCCAGAATTAGAAAGACAAGTATTGCAGGTTTTCTCTCATATGTGGAATTTAGGGGAAGAAGATGACATGAAAGTATAAGGGGGCTGAGGCAGGAGGATCACAAGTTTCAGGCTAACCTGGGCAATTTAGCAAAACCCTGTCTCAAAATTTAAAAAAAAAAGAAAGAAAAAGAAATAGAGACATATCTGTAGTCCCAGCAACTCTGTGACTGAGGCAGGAGGATTTCAAGTTCAAAGCCAGCCTCAGCAATTTAGTGAAGCCCTAAACAACTCAGCAAGACCCTGTCCCTAAATAAAATACAAAACAGGGATGGATATGGATTAATGGGTAAGTGCCCCTGGGTTCAATCCCTGGTACAAAAAAAGAAAGGAAGAAAGGAAGGAAGGAGCTTAAAAATAATAAAAAATTAAAAGGGGACTATTAGGAAAGGGGAATGGGACCAGAAAAAGCAGAAGTGGGTGTTAAATGGGAGTGGTAGGGAAGGTGGATATGATGAAAGCATGTTATATGTACATATGAAAATATCAGAATGAAACTCATCCTTTGGTACAACAATTATTTTGGGATAATAACTATAAAAATATTATTATACAGCATTATTGTTATTGGAAAAAGAATTGAGTTTCAAAGAGTCAAATCCCATGTTATATAAGAAGCATCTAATTTTCCCAATGTTACTATGCCATTGAAAAATATTTGGCTAAGAATTGACATTCTAGAACCAAAGTTGTGAATCTGGCATTACCTGAAAACAAGAGTCCAAGTGGGAAAACTGGTTTATTATCCAAGGTTAAGGACCTAAATGCAAATAGCCAAGAGAAACATCTTTACATGTTCATCATCCTTGGGATCAAAGCAGTCATTAAAGACCTGTTGGTGTGTTGAGCTGTAACAAGTGAATAAGCACATGCACACATGGTATTTGTAATGGTGCAAATAATTCCATGGGAGGACTATTAGAAAATATATACAATACTTGTAAATATATACAGAACTTGAAAAAATGATAACATACATTAATTTAGCAAATCACATTTTTTTAAAGATATTTTTAGTTGTACATGGACATAATATCTTTGTTTATTAATTGATTTGTATGTGATGCTGAGGATCAAACACAGTGTTTCACATATGCAAGGCAAGTATTCTACCACTGAGCTACAGACCCAGCCCAGCAAATCACATTTTCATTGAGTGCAAATATGAAAGTAAATGCATTTACCAGAGAGTGGAGGAAATAGAATGTGAAATCACTGCCACTTTCTTAAGACTTGTCTGCTAGCAATAGACTTTCAAGAACTTTCTAAATGATGGAGTGAAGGCGCTTGTAGAATTAAATGGAGTACATTTTAATAGAATATTCAGGGATGAGAATGGATAAATGATGCATGTCAGGGAAACCTCCATTTCATTCACAGAACCCAGGTTCAGAGATTCAGATCAGCAATTAAGGTTGTGAGAATCAGCATCCTTAAATCAGAGAAAATATTCGACATTTTTGGGGGGGACTGGTTAACTTTACTTACCATTATCTTCTCCAACTCCATCCATTTACCTGCAAATGCCATGATTTTATTCTCTTTTAATGCTGAATAATATTCCATTGTGTATATACACCACACTTTCTTTATCCATTCATTTACTGAAGGTTGGCTCCACAGTTTAGCTATTGTTAATTGTGCTGCTATAAACATTGATGTGACTGTGTTTCTGTAGTATGCTGTTTTAAGTCTTTTGGGTATAGACCGAGGAGAAAGATAGCTGGGTCAAATGGTGGTTCCATTCCCAGTTTTCCAAGGATTCTCTATACTGCTTTCCATATTTGGTGCACCAATTTGCAGTCCCACCAGCAGTGTATGAGTGTACCTTTTCCCCCACATCCTTGCCAACACTTATTGTTGTTTGTCTTCATAATAGCTGCCATTCTGACTGGAGTGAAATGATATCTTAGAGTAGTTTTGATTTGTAATTCTCTAATTGCTAAAGATGTTGAACATTTTTTCAAATATTTGTTGGCTGATTGTATATCATCTTCTGAGAAGTGTCTGTTCAGTTCCTTGGCCCATTTATTGATTGGGTTATTTGTGTTTTTGGTGTTAAGACTTTTTGAGTTCTTTATATATCCTACAGATTAGTGCTCTATCTGACATGTGTATGGTAAAACTTGTTCCCAAATTGTAGGCTTTTTATTCACCTCACTGATTGTTTCTTTTGCTGAGAAGAAGCTTTTTAGTTTGAATCCATCTCATGTATTGATTCTTGATATTAATTCTTGCACTATAAGAGTCTTATTAAAGAATTTGGGGCCTAATTCGACATGATGCGGATTTGGGCCTACTTTTTCTTCTAATAGATGCAGTATTTCTGCTTTAATTCCTAGGACCTTGACCCACTTTGAGTTGAGTTTTGTGTATGGTGAGAAATAGGGGTTTAATTTCATTTTGTTGCATATAGATTTCCAGTTTTCCCAGAACCATTTGTTGAAGAAGATATCTTTTCTCCGATATACGTTTTTGGTGCCTTTGTCTAATATAAGATAACGGTAAGTAGGTAGGTTAGTCTCTGTTTCCTCTATTCTGTACCATTGGTCTACAAGTCTATATTGGTGCCAATACCATGCTGGTTTTGTTACTATTGCTGTGTAGTATAGTTTAAGGTCTGGTATAGTAATGCCACTTGCTTCACTCTTCTTGCTAAGAATTGATTTAGCTATTCTGGGTCTCTTATTTTTCCAGATGAATTTCATGACTGCTTTTTCTATTTCTATGAGGAATGTCATTGGGATTTTGATTGGAATTGCATTAAATATGCATAGTGTTTTTGGTAGTATGGTCATTTTGATAATATTAATTCTGCCTATCCAAGAACAAGGTAGATCTTTCCATCTTTTAAGGTCTTCTTTAATTTCTTTCTTTAGTGTTCTGTAGCTTCCATTTTAGAGGTCTTTCACATCTTTTGTTAAGTTGATTCCCAAGTATTTTATTTTATTTTTGAGTCTATTGTAAATGGGGTAGTTTCCCCTGTTTCCCTTTTAGAGGATTTGTCACTGATATACAGAAATGCCTTTAATTTATAGTGTTGATTTTGTATACTGCTACTTTGCTGAATTCATTTACTAGTTCTAGAAGTTTTCTGGTGGAATATTTTGGGTCTTCTAAGTATAGAAACATATTATCAGTAAATAATGCTAATTTGATTTCTTCTTTACCTATCCGTATCACTTAAATATCTTTCGTCTCTGTCTAATTGCTCTGGCCAGTGTCTCAAGAACTATGTTAAATAGAAGTGGTGAAAGAGGCTGTCTTGTTCTAGTTTTTAGAGGGAATGCTTTCAATTTTTCTCGATTTAGAATGATGTTGGCCTGGGGCTTACCATAGATAGCTTTTATAATATTGAGATATGTTCCTGTTATCCCTAGTTTTTCTAGTGTTTTAAACAAGAAGGGGTGCTGTATTTTGTTGAATACTTTTTCTGTATCTATTGAGATGATCATATGGTTCTTATCTTTAAATCTATTGAAGTGATGAATTACATTTATTGATTTCTGTATGTTAAACCAAACTTGCATCCCTGGGATGAACCCCACTTCCTCGTGGTGCACTATCTTCTTGATATGTTTTTTTATTCAATTTGCTAAAATTTTATTGAGGATTTTTGCATCTATGTTCATTGGACATATTGGTCTACAGTTTTCTTTCTTTGATGTGTCTTTGCCTGGTTTTGGAATCAGGGTGATATTGGCCTCATAAAATGAGTTTGGAAGTGCTCCCTCTTTTTCTATTTCCTGAAATAAATTGAAGAGTATTGGTATTACTTCTTCTTTAAAGGTTTTGTAGAACTTGACTGTGTATCCATCCAGTCCTGAGGTTTTCTTGATTGGTAGGCTTTTGATGGTATCCTCGATTTCATCAATTGAAACTGATCTGTTTAAATTGTGAATATCATTCTGATTCAATTTTGGCAAATCATATTACTCTAGAAATTTGTTGGATGCCTTTGATATTTTCTATTTTATTGGAGTACAAGTTTTCAAAATAACTTCTAATTAACTTCTGCATTTCTGTAGTGTCTGTTGTGATATTTCCTTTTTCATCGTGTATGTTACTAATTTTAGTTTTCTCCTTCCTTCTCTTTGTTAGCATGGCTAAGTGTCTGTCAATTTTATTTATTTTTTCAAAGAAACAACTTTTTGTTTTATCGATTTTTCCAATTGTTTCTTTTGTTTCAAGGTCATTGATTTTAATTGTTTTCTCTCTTCTACTGCGTTTGTTGTTGATTTGTTCTTCTTTTTCTAGGGCTTTGAGATGTAATGTTAAGTCATTTATCTGTTGACTTCTTCTTTTAAGGAATGAACTCCATGCATGAATTTTCCTCTTAGTACTGCCTTCATAGTGTCCCAGAGATTTTGATATGTTGTATCTGTGCTCTTATTCACCTCTAAGAGTTTTTTAATCTCTTCCTTGATGTCTTTTACAATCCATTGTTCATCAGTAGAATATTATTTAGTCTTCGGTGTTAGAGTAGCTTTTATTTTTTTATTTTATCATTGATTTCTAATTTCATTCCATTATGATCTGATAGAATGCAAGGTAATATCTCTACTTTTTAAAATATTTGCTAAGAGTTGCTTTGCAGCATAATATATGGTATATTTTAGAGTGAACTTTTTTTAGTTGTAGATGGACACAGTACCTTTATTTAATTTGTTTATTTATTTTTTTATGTAATGCTGAGGATTGAACCCAATGTCTCACACGTGCTAGGTGAGCACTCTATCGCTGAGCCACAACTCCACCTCACAATTTTTTTTTTTAAAAAAGTAGTAATTAGTTTTATGACATCAATATGGATATACTTTTCTTTCTGCCAGAAACTAGGGGTACCCAGTGAGCAGAGAAGACATTTTATTGAGGTCTTAATGAAAGGTTTGTACAGACAGGCACTTATGAAAGTTATATTTATATTCCAATATGTGGATATGTGGCTTATCCTTTAAAATATAATTATGCACTTATAAAAGAAGATACACGTTTTAATACATAGACTTTGCTGTCTGTGTAGGTAGCCACTCACATAGTATCCCTCACTTTTTCTTGAACACTTGTATAGGAACACTTGTGGTCTTTCTCTTTGCCCCTCTTTTATGTCCTATCAATAGGAAAGACTCATCCAAGCAATGGGTTTTTGAAAAAGAAACTGAGAATGCTCTGCTTTGCCATATTTAGTTAGTTTCTTAGGTTTTTATTGTGATCTGATCTTAGTTTGTGGGGCAGGCTTGAGCTTGACCCTCTATGCAAGTGACTAGATGGGTGAGGCTCCCTAACTTAAGGGTAAGGGATGGTATCAGAAAGAAAGCTGAGGATGTACATTTCAGCTATGTCCTCCAGTCAGTTGTATTACTGATGTTTTTATCTGCTATGTGTTTTTGTCTCACTTGCTATCAAATTAGGAAGATAGATATTGCTGATTGTTCTCCTAAAACCCAATAGGGCAATGGGTAGATTTATCAAACAGAGGTGGAGACAGCTGATAAGGAAGACAGATAATTCCCACAAACTGCATGAAGAAACTCAAACTTCACTGTCTTCCATTTTCCTTTTCATAATAGTTACATTTTCTGTCACACAGAGTCTGAACAAATCTATTCAAGTGAACCAAGGGGTCTGCAGAATTTGGCAATAAATGCTACATTGATTCATTTCCTAGGTAAATTGTTAATCCCACATAAACTAAATAGTTACAGTCAAAGGTCTAGACTCCGGGCTGGGGGTGTGGCTCAAGTACTAGCATGCTCGCCTGGCATGCGTGTGGCCTGGGTTCGATCCTCAGCACCACATACAAAGATTTGTGTCTGCTGAAAACTAAAAATAAACAAATAAATATTAAAAAAAGGTGTAGACTCTGTCTCTATGAACAATTGCAATGTTTTTCAGTGGTACTAAATATTGTTTCCCAAAATATCAGTTCTATTTACTATAAGAGAAGGCCTAGAAGGCATTCAAACTAGTAGAATAAGTTGGAGTTGGGAGGGGCAGGGAGGGTTGGCAGTGCCCTGGAGACTAAAAAGTACCTGCTAAGTTAGATCAGGAAGCAAAGTGTGCCAAATGGCCTTGTAACAGGGTTAAGCAGAGATTTATTCTTGTCAGAGAAGTGGCTAACTGTTCCAACCTTCGTCCCCCTTGGCATTTCCTATTCTGCAGTTTTCCAGTTCCAGCTAAATCCACTTATTTTAATTATTAAAAATGTACTAATAAAAACTCATCTGAATGACATAAAACATTAACTGAGTGTTTCCCTATATCAAACAAACACTCTTTTCAATAAGGCAGAGCTAATAAAAAGTCTGATTTGTTCTCGTCATTATGGTCTTTTGTCTGTAGGGCAAAAACGGAGGCAGTTTGGGTTACAGGGACTGTTTAGAGTGTGCCTCTGGCCTCACTGGGGTGCAGAGTTTCCTTTTCTGTGGCAAACTGAACCAACTTTATTTTTTCCAGTTTGTTCTGGTAAAGCTACAGGTTTCATGTTCCAAATTTACTTAAAGGCACTTCAAAGTCTGTTCCTATATGGGTTTATAAAGGAAACGCTGTCTATTGAAACAGGTGAACCACAAGATTTCAGAGATTATTTTTTTAACAGAGGATATAAGTTGAATGACACATTGGGGAGAGGGTATCAACAGGTATTGTATTACGTTCATCTTTGATTTTAATGATTTTGAATCCCGATGATTTCTCACCTGTGATGGAGGATGGGAGGTAGGGAAGAGAATATAAGGGCTACCACAATGGAAGATTTAATACATCATTATATTAAAAAGAAAGCTGAATGATGAGTAAAACAACCTGCCCTAGAAACAAAGCCATCTGGCAGGTCTGGCTGAATTTAACATGAAACAAAGAATGTTAATTATTAAATCCTCATTCAGAATTAAAAGCCATTCTTGATCCTCACACAATGAGTAAAAATGGTGCATGTTTACCTGGAATGTAAATTTCAAGTGCTTCTCTCACCTGTCTTTGAGTTTTTATTTATATGAGGGGGCAGGATTAGTATTTTAACAATTCAAATGAAATGACTCTCCTGCTGCTGCCACCCTCTTGCTGTGAATGTGAAATAATCCACTTCCTCATGGGAAGCCTCACCTAGAGAAAGCAAGCTTTCTCTGCAGTCACACATTCAAATGTAGTTACAGATACAATGAGAAATGTTAGAGAGTCATTTAAGGGGAAGTCAACCTTTTAATAAGTCAAAGAGTGTCTCCTAGGAAGCATCACATTTTTCCTTGTGTCATGCAGCCACCAGTAAGCAAGAATATCTGACTCTGAGTCAATAGAGTACTGACTAACTTAGGCCACAGTGAGAAAATACTTGACTAAATTACCTTTGGAACCTGGAGCCAGGGAGCAACTGTAGAAGCTGCTAATGCTCCTGTGGCATTTAGCCCCCACCTAGACCCCTAATTCCATATGCCATGGATAATTCACCTAACCTTGTTCTTGTACTATTTGAGCTTTGTTTTTTGGGGGAGAGGGGAATTTGGGGTGGAGAGGTTCATTCATTTATGCTTTCTAGTAAGTGACATTTAATTGTGTGGGGGTCCTCTTTGGATAACATGTAATAATGCTTTGAAAACTTTCTGAGCTTGACTTCTTTATTTTCTTTTGAGTGAACCTCAAGGAAGAGTTAATTATTTAAGATCTCTCCATCTCTCTGTCTCTTTCCCTCACCTCTTTTCACTTGGGAAATTCTGAAGTCCTCTGAGAGCTAATTCTAGGTCCTTGAATAGTCACTGCTTTCCCAGGAGCTCATGATTCTTAACTGGCTTCATTGCAGGGTGAACCTTCTAGATAAGGTAACTCTGGTAGAAAAGGTTTCTAAACTTCATTTGACATCCAGAGTAAATTCAAAGACCTTTTAAGCCATTCTTGGACCCAAGGATTTGAGATGAATATACTTAGTGGTCTAAAAATAATTGCTAGGCAGCAAAGGCTAGCCAGCTTGTTACTTGGGTATAAAAAGAAAACATTTATTTTACTCCATACTTATACAATGCTCTATAGTTTTTAATGTGTTTTAACATTGTCTCATTAAATCCTCCCATCCTATGAAGTGAGGAGTTAATAATATTCTCATAAGGAAGCTGAAGTCAAAACATGAACTTCCTGAAATATATTATTCCAAACTCAATTGGAAGGGTAACTTTAGTACAAAAGAAAATTTATTTGTTCACATACCTGCATGGTACCTGGCAGAGTTGAAGGGAAAAAAGAGTTGCCAGGAACCAAGGCCTCAGAGATGAGAATAATGACTCCATTTGCCAGAACTTTCCTTCAACATTTCTTGTCTTTGTTTGGATTCACTGTGTAGACAAGCTTTCTCTATATATTCAGCTACATTTATTTCCGACACTTTTAGCTAAGGATTCCAATTCACTTAGCTAAGGTTATATAACCTCTCCTTTGGACCAATCCCTTTTTCCTAGGAAATGCAGTGCTGTAGTTGTGCCAGGCATGGATTGTGTTCCCACCCTTGTGGTCAGGTGAGGTGAGGGCACCCTGATTGCCAGCTTCACCAGGAAGAAAAGGAATAAAGAGCAAGGTTTCCAAAAGGAAAGGAAAAATGTTATGGGGCAAAAAACAAAGGGAAAGTGTGTGGGGAGACAGAATTAAAAGCCCACTATACCAAAATTCTGGGAAGTTCAGTTTGCTCTTCTGAAAACACCAAACTAAGAAAGAGTGAAGAGAAACAAACTGGAGAGTGTTTAAGGAATTTTAGAAAGTTATTTTAGAGAACTTAAGTGATTATTTTTGAGAAGCCATAAAGGAGATCTAGACCTAGAGAAATGAAAACTTTGTGTACAACCCATAGTTTAAAAAGGATTGTCTTGGTGAGAGTGATGTTTAGAAAGCTTAGAGCACAATAGTTCTCAAACATTGTGGACTAAGGAGCCCTTTATACTCTTAAAAAGTACTGTAGACCCCAAAGGTCTTTTGTTTATGTGAGTTGTAACTATCTAGATTATCAAGGCAGGAATTAAAGCAAATATTTGTTAGTTTATCAAAAAATTAAAATAACCCATTGAGTGTTAAAAATGGCATCTTAATGAAACACAATTATGTCTATTGCTTTGTCAAGAAGATTTTTAAGTGAAAGTCAGAAATTTCTTTTTCTGGTAATCCATGGTAATAAAGAACACAATGACTGCTGTGCAGTGGTGGCACATGCCTATAATCCCATCAGTGTGGTAGGCTGAGGCAGGAGGATTGTAAGTTCAAAGCCAGCCTCAGCAAATTAGCAAGGCCCTAAGCAACCCAGAAATACCCTGTCTCTAAATAAAATATTTTTTTTAAAAGAGGATGAGGATGTGGTTCAGTGGTTAAGCACCCCTGGGTTCAATCCCCGATATCAAAAGAAAAAAAAAATCACTATGACTAGTAATAGAGTTTGGGAGAGTTTGGTGCTCTGCCCTGATCTATGCTATAGTACCACCAATTTAGCCACTATTGTTCACCATTGATACATGTATCAACACTCTGGAAGAAAAATGATATTTCACTATCACTAAGAAAACAAATTTGACCTCTCCAACTCCCTAAAAGAGTTATGGAAATCCCCAGACATCTCTGGACTACATGTTGAGGATGTAAACTGTTCCAGTAGAGATCACCAAATAATTCATTTGCCTATTGAGATTATCATCAAGTAGTGAATAGTTACCACCCCAGCTTTGTATAAAGCAAATCCTTCCATAACATTTTAATCACCTTCTTTGATAGAAAAAATTAGGCCTAAGAGTTAAGAGTGAAATAATATCATTGCAATGAAATAATTTTGAAGTTGTTTAAAAGTTGTTAGTTTTCATAGTCTTCAATACCAAAAAGTATTTATTAACCTTGTAATTATCATACTTCTGAGGGTTTATAATGTGAGCTGGAATATGTCAACAGAGTTCACCACAAGAATCCATATTTACGAAAAGCAGGTAGCAAGCTTTAAAAAAAAAGCAAGCTCATATTTAAACAATTCAATTAGTATGTCAAATACTCAGATCTCATTTAATGTCACAGTATTGTCCACAATGCTATAGTTAGTGGTAAGTTGTAAAGACTTGTCAGTATGAACAGCATTAGAGATGACATCTGTCTGAAATCCCACACCCAATAAGAGACTATTGGTGGCTCATTACTAAACTGAAAGTGATATCCGTTGTAGTGCTTCAAAGACTGAGTCCTGGTGGTGGTGTGGCAAATCCACCCATGGTTCCAAAAAAGATTAATTAATACATTTGTATGTAGTTCTAACTTAGACACTGGATTAAATTGGAACCACATCCTAGGAGGAGGCCAGGCAATATTTATTAATATATCAGGTCACAAGACAAAGTTTTGGGACATAGAACTTCTAGTGGCAGAGCTCTGTAATTATAAATTTTAATGTTTATTTGTTTAGTGTCTGCCATTCTCATTCACCAGTGTTCACAGAGCCTGACAAAGATTACTGTTCAGTAAATATTTGCTGAATAAATAAATAATTGATTGCTTCTACCTGGTCCTTCCCTACCTATCTTTCCAGTCCCATCCTCCAAGATGTTCCATCTGGCTCTTTGAACTCCAGTCATAGTGACCTTATTTCCATCTTTTGAATACACCATTCTTTCAAAGAGCCTGTGTTCTTCCCTCTCCTTAAACTGATCCCTACCCTATTGCATAATAGAGTAACTTATCAGATTTCATCTCCAGTTTTAGATTCAGTTGCCTACCATGAGCTGCAATGACCTCTGTGATGAACAAGCCTCCTTCTACATGCTTTTGTAGGACCTAGCATAGGCATAGGTTTACATTTATTTGTGAGATTATTTGACCTATGTTTGTCCCTGTCCTCCCCTGACAGGATTTTAAGTGATGTGAAGGCAGAGCCTAGGTTGTTATCACTGAGCATTATAGATCCCAGCACAAATATATGCTAAATGAAGGAGAGAATAGATGGAGTGTAATGCTCCTTCGTCATCTAAAGTCTCTAAGACAATTTGGGATTGTGAAGAGGGCATGGAGGAGCTGTCTCATATCTTTCCATTTCTTAAATTCTTTTCATTCCCTTTATCTCCTCTGCAGTTCATTTGCTTTCTGTGGTAACTTATCCGAACTGGCCTTATTACTCTGATAGGCTGAGATAATTATTTAGAGCAGAGGTTAATAAACTATGACCCATGAGCTAGCCTATACCTTGTTTTTGTAAATAAAATTTTATTGGAACAAACTATATGCATTCCCTTACATATTGTCGATGACTACTTTTGCCCCACAGCAATATCCTTGAGTAGTTGCAATGCAGACTGTCTAGACTGGAAAGATTAAAATAGCTCCATCAGGCTCTTCACTGAAAAAGTTTGCCTAGCCAACTGACAGAAATGTATGGATTTTTTTTTTTTTTTTGAAAGTCTTCTATCTGTGTTTAACTTCCAATGTATCACTGGACCTCCTAGTTACACATCTATTATGATCATTGTGGATGAGGAATGGACACAAAATTATATTGGGTAACTGACACTCTGTCCACACCATCTTCGCAAAAGATGTCCTTTGATTTGTGGCCAGGGTTCCCTTTAAGAGCCCACAATTTTGAGTCCCTTGCACAATAATACAATAATAGCTTCCATTTACTTAGCATTTCTAGTAAATAGTATTGCTACTAATATCTTTGTGTATATTCTGGTGGTGGAATTGAACCCAGGGCCTCACTCATTCTAGGCAAGTGCTCTATCACTGAGTAATGACTCGGGCTTCTGATCAGCCTTTCTAACCTACTAGGCTCAGTTGTAAGCACCTTACACGAGTTATCTCATTCATTCTTCACAACAACTCTATAGTGTATAGAATATTATTATTATCACTGCTTTACAGATGAAGGCATACAAAGGCTATGCAACATACCAATGTTATACAGCTTGTGGAATTACCTCAGCAGAAATTTAATATGAGAACTCTGATAAGATCTCATGCTCTTAACCACTCTGCAATCCTATCTGTTTCAAGACTTTTCTCCACAAAAGCCACCTATTTCCAATTTTTAAATTGGAAGAGAGTTTATGTGCTGTCATTTCCAAGTGGGACAATTCAGAGTTTTGAGGTTTGTGGGTAAAATGTAAAAATGTTTTAAAAAGCCTAATGCTCAGCAGGGTGCCAGACACATAAAATTCACTCAATAGATGTCTTTATTGTTGTTGAAAGTGAGATGGCATTGAGGAGGAAGAGGAGAAAGACAAAGAGATCTCTACTAGAGGTGTTACTTCAACATAGGACATTGCCAATGAGTGAGGAAATAGTTCCAGGTATTGGTTTCACTGCCAAGGGATCTGGCTACCTCTGAGCATTTAAGAGGAAGTATAAATATCTCAGTACCTTGATTACTTCTTCCATGTAAACAAAATAGAACATAGAAGCATATAGTACTTGATTAACTGTGTAACTAAATCAACAAGCCATATTCTAAACAATGGAAACAAGGCAGGCATGGTGGCATATGCCTGTTATCCCAGTTGCTTGGGAGGCTGAGGCATGAGGATCACAATTTCAAGGCCAGCCTCAGCAACTTAGCAAGACCTTATCTCAAAATAAAAAATGAAAGGACTGGTGATATAGCTCAGTAGTAGAGTTCCCTGAGTTCAATCCCCAGTACTGGAAAAAAAAGTGGAAACACATTTCATTGAACAAAATGTGACTGTAAAATCTAAACTATTTTATCAAGTTTTCTTGATATGACTTAACAGACTACATCAGAACAGTCTGTCATGACTTCATCCACAACCAGTGATTAGCTTTATTTTTTCATTCCATATTTTACTTATTATTCTCCTAGGCACAGGCTAGTTCAGTGGCATACTCTGACAGACCTTCTCCTTTTCCCCTAGTCATATGATATCAGATACAGTCTCAGAGAGAATGTCCAAATTCTAACAAAATTAAGACTCTCTCCACCAACAGATAAATCATATTGTTTTTCAATTTGTACACAATGTTTTGCTTCTGCCTTCTGTGATAATAAATGTACCTTTTGGGGTCAGCATTGGTAACAATGAAGTTTTTTTTAAAAATATTTTTTTAGTTGTAAATGGACACAATACCTTTATCTATCTATCTATCTATCTATCTATCTATCTATTTATTTATTTTTATGTGGTGCTGAGAATCAAACCCAGTGCCTCACATATGCCCGGCAAGTGCTCCATCACTGAGCTACAACCCCAGCTTGAATGTCCTCTATTCTCTGGTTTGTGATACAATGAACTAACATTATTTCAGTACTAATAGTTTTATTATATTCCAGAAATTGATTATTAGTGAATCTATCCTGAAAATTAATTCTAGTAGCTGCTCCCAACACACTTGATTCTGTAAGGTAACAAATTTAAGAGGCATGTAGTTTGTCAGGCATGGTGGTGCATGCCTATAATCCCAATGGCTTGGGAGACTGAGGCAGCGCTATCACAAATTCAAGCCAGCCTCTGCAACTTAGTGAGGTGCTAAGAAACGCAGTGAGACTGTCTCTAAAAAACATACAAAAAAGGGTTGGGAATGTAGCTCAGTGGTTGAGTGCCCCTGAGTTCAATCCCTGGTAGTAAAAAAAATAAAAATGAGGAATGTAGGTGATTTTTGTCAGTTCGTGACAGTAGGCCCATACTCTTTTACTGATAGAGGAACTTGTGAAGCTGCAGGAGTATTAAAAACAGCCAGATTTATTCAAAAGTAGTCATAGCCCACTTTGATTGATGGCATTCATGGATTTTGCTAGGTGAAAATACCACATAAAATCCTGTTATTATTTCACAAAGATTTTTCGGACAATCTGCCAAATGATCACACACAGAAAAGCATCTTGTGTCTTATTCTAATTCCTTAGGTTCATTGTTGTAAGGTGCTGTGTGAAAAAGGATTTTGCCAGTCAGAAAAAGAATAAGAATACATTCTTTCATTCAACTGCTATCTATTGTGCCTATTATGTGTCAGCCTATATTCTAAGAGCTAAGTATATTGCAATGGAACAAACTGGAAAAAAATCTTCTACCTAAACCAGGCAAAGTAGTATGTGAAAAGGCTGGGGATGTGGCTCGGTGGTTAAGTGTCCCTTCAATTCCTGGTACCAAAAATAAATAAATAAATAAATAAATAAATAAACAAATCTAAGGAGGAAGGAGACAGATGTGGATGGCAAAGTTGCATGCTATTTTAGATGGGATATTTAGAGTAGTTAAACAAGGCAATTAAGGAAAGCCTTGGTATAGTGTATAGCATATACCATTAAGTGAGAACTGAATGAAGTGGGGGATGTCAGGGGAAATGGCATTCTGAGTGAATAAAAGCAATACAAAGGCCTAGAGCTCATAGAGCACTTGGGTTATTGAAGGAACAAAAGGAAGCCAAAAGGGGTCAATCACCACAAGAAGGGCAGGAACAGTACAAGATGAGGTCAGAGGGATAGTTGGCAACTAGATACTATATGAGCCAGTGGGCTAAGTCAAGGCTTTTGCAATCATGTTATGATAAAAACTAATCTTAGTTTTATAGTTTTTGTTTTAGAATTGCCTTTTGTGAACTGGACCATTGATTAATAAAACATCGTTTTAATTTGATATTTAATTGCCGTGGTAGAAGCAGCTAGCACATATCTTAGTAGCTTAGAAGTCTTTATTTTTAACATATTGGGAAAACAAGAACAGGAATTGATACATGTAAGATGTAACAAAGTAATACTCAAGATAGACTAGTCCTTGGTAGATGACTTATTTGGGGCATGATTATGTCTCACATTTAAGAAAATGCTTTTAAAGTTGTGATCTCATCAGACTCTCATTAGCAACCCCAAGAGATAAGGAGGACAGGTGGTATTACTGATATGAAAACAGAGTTTGTATGGTTTACCCTGAGATTACTCAGTTCTATGACTCATTATCAAAAGCACAGACTCCTGACTCTGAATACATTATCTCCTCACTGCCCACTAAAAGGATTGTTGAGTAACTTTTTGACTCAGAGTTCAGAATGTTAAATAAACCAAATTATTAACTTGTTTCTCTTAGCTCCCAAGGGTATGAAAATATGAAGTACAGAATTGAGCTAACAAAGGAGTAGGGAAAGTTGCTTCTTTTTTATTTCCCTTCTTCCATCTTCTTCCCACCAACCTGCCCTTTCCTCCCCCTTACCCTCCATCTCTCCCCCTTTGTCTTTCTTCTTTTCTCCTTTTCTCCCACAGCAGGGTTATTGGCCAGAAGCCTATATACTTTGAAAGCATAGTTCTGTTCTCTGGCTGGGCACATAGGAACCTGACCACCTTGTAGATCACAATAGTCAAGGAGTCATCTCTTTACCCACTATGGTGAGAACTTTCTCTGGAAGAACACAGCAGCTCCCGAGTCCTACTTATTTTGCTCAATATTTTAACAAATTAAACATTGAAAGTATATTCTTAATATACAGTATATTTGCTAGCAGTTCCCTATTGGTATTTGGTAAAATGTGAAAATACCCCTCCTCCAAAATGGCACAGACCCCTTTGACACAGGAAGTACTGATTTAAATAGGGAAGAATTATTTATTGGGCAGCATCTAGTAATTGGGTGGCCAGGCAAAAAAGAATTCAGGATTTCAGAATTTCGGAAGTGAGAAAATCATCCAAGCCTGGTGTGGTGGTGCATGTCTGTAATCCTAGCAGTTTAGAAGGCTGAGGCTGGAGGATCACAAATTCAAAGATAGCTCCAGAAACTTGGTGAGGCCCTAAGCAATTCAGTGAGACCCTGTCTCTAAATAAAAAATTAAATGGGCTGGGGATGTGGCTCAGTGGTTAAGTACCCCTGGATTTAATCTCCAGTACCTGCTTCCCCCCAAAAAATAATCATCCATGTATCATTATGACTTCTTTTTCATTACAAATGCTGGCATTTTCTAAGGCCCAGTCCTCAATTCCCTTTTCCATCTTTACTGTATACTTTCTCCCTAGGCAAGCTTATCTGTATCTACAGCTTAATTACCACTCATGCGGATGAACTTACCAATTCATATTCCCAGCTCAAACCTCTCATCTGACCTACAGAACAATATATCCAACTACCTACTTGACTTCAAGTATGTCAGAAAGCCTATCTTCAACAAAACTTGCTTCTCAAGCCTGGTTCTTGCCTAGGCTTCCCTGTCTCAGTGGCTTGCCCTATCATTCTACATAGTTGAAGTTAGGGATCTTTTGATACCTCCCTACTTTTTCTTCTACCCCAAAACATATCTTTTTACTTCCTGAAAAAATATTCAGATTACACCCACTTCTTTCCATCTCCATTTCCATCATTGATTGTATTATCACATCTTTCCTAGACTCCTGCAGTATCTCTTAATCTACCCACATCTACTATGGCTTCCTTCCAATTTGTTCTCACTGCAGCCAGAATGGTCTTTAAATAAGGAATGCCATATAATTCTCATGTTAAAATCTTCATAGTTTCCTGTTACTTTCTGTGATAAACACAAAGTTCCTTAATGTGGCCTAAAAGTCCCTGCATCATGTGGCACATACTTATTTTCCAGCCTCATCTTCAGCTCTCTTACTTTCCACACTACAGTTAACATTTGCCTTTAAGTTTTTCATGTCACCATGCTCCTACCTCACAAAGGGACTTTGCATATTTTGATTTCTCTGTTTTGATGGAATACTTGTTCTTGTCTTTCTCACCTAACTCTTTTTTATACCTTTATTTTATTTATTTATTTTTATGTGGTGCTGAGGATTGAACCCAGTGCCTCACACATGCTAGGTGAGCACTCTACTGCTGAGCTACAACCCCAGGCCTCTCACCTGACTCTTATTTAGTGTTCAGATTGATTTTTGAGTAATTCTTTCAGGGTAGCTTTCCTTGATCTCCATGTGTATGTCAATCTAGCTGCTATAAGGTGTCAGATAACTGTACACTATAGCTTTGTAGTACTTGTCACCGTTCCTTTTCTAATTATGGCAGGGTTACTTGATTATTTTTTTTAGTTGAAAATATCGATCAATACCTGGGAGTGGCAGCTACCATGGAAGAGCTCTAGCCCTGTCATTCCTTGGCAGGGACCACATCTCTGACCCTTAGAAGAGTCCTTCTTTCCATAAGGCCTTATGATTCCAATCTGGAGACAGCTAGGCCAGTTTCCTATTCTGTCAAGGAGCACAGCAAAAGAGTTCCTCTTTTTTTTGTTGTTGTTGTTTGTTTGTTTGTTTGTTTTTTGGTTGTTGTTGTTGATACACCTTTATTTATTTATATATGGTGCTAAGGATCAAACCCAGTGCCTCTCACATGCCAGGCAAGTGCTATACCACTGAGCCACAACCCCAGCCCAAGTTCCTCTGTTTTGAGGAATCTTTCCAGCCCCTCCAGGGGCTGCTCTTCCAAAGAAAGAACAAAGGGCATCTGACCTTAGAAACTGGTGACCTGGGTCCTGATTACTTGATTATTATCTGTGTCTACTCACTTGATTGTTAGTTCCTTGAGAATAAGGACTCACCATGGGATTCCTAGTGTCAACCACAGTGCCTAGCACATAGTAAGCTCTTAATAAATACTTGAGTGAATGACTGAATATGGTTATGTATACCGGGTCAGTACTTTCTCCTCTGAAGTCAAAGTAATGAACATTTTCAGTTTTTTAGCCTTCCTTAAACTCTCACTGTATTCCATACCCATGCCCAAGTTCAAATAACTACCTATGTGTTGTAAAAGCATGGCTTATGGTGGCAAAAAAAAATAGACCTAGTTATGGCTCCTCTAAAACTAAATGCCAGTGTTATGAGAGTAGTACACACAGCTTTGCTATGGGAATTTCTCATGTAAATCATCTAAATGAATATCATCTAATTGTGCCATTAAAATAATTTTCATTGCTTTTCCTTTTTCACATAGATTTTACTTTATAGACCAGTTTTATGTTCACAGCAAAATTACACAGAAAGTAGAGTTTCCATGTACATCTGACCCTACATATGAACACCCTCCCCACTATCAACATTCTGCACCAAAGTGATGCATTTTTCACAATTGATCACTATACTTTGACACATCATTATCACCCAAAGTTTATAGTTACATTAGTGTTCTTTTTCTTTATTCTATGTTGGAACCCAGGGATGTTCTATTACTGAACTATATCCCTGGCCCTTTTTTCTTTTCTTTTTTTGAATTTGAGATAATGTTTCACTAAGTTGCCTAGGCTGTCCTCAAACTTGCCATCCTCCTGTCTTGTCTCCCAAGTTACTGGAATTACAGGTGTGTGCCACCATGATGAACAACTTTTCTTATCTTACTTCATTATCTAGGACTTCCAGCATAGTGTTGGAAAGGAGTGATGAGATGGAATATATTTGCCTTGTTTCTGATATTAATAGGAAAGCTTCTAGATTCTCACCATTAAGTTGTGATGTTAGCTATAGGATTTCTTAAAATTGATTTATCAAGTAGAGGAAGTTTTCCTCTAGTTGTTGTCTGCTGAGAATTTTTGTCATAAATGGGGTTGGTTTTTATTCATTGTTTTCTCTGCATCTATTGATATGGTCATGTGATTTTTTCTTAAGCTTATTGAGGTAATGGATTATATTTTTTAAAATATTTTTTAGTTGTTGATGGACCTTTTATTTTTATTTATTTATATGTGGTGCTGAGAATTCAACAGAGTGCTTCACACATGCTAGGCAAGTGCTACACCACTAGGCTACAACCCCAGCCCAATAGATTATATTAATTGATTTTCAAATGTTGCACCAGGCTTATATATCTAGTATATGGTGTTTGGTCATGGTGTATTTTTTGTATGTCATGCCTGTAATCCCAGCTACTCTGGAGGATGAGGCAGGAGGATCTCAAGTTTAAGGCTAGCTTGAGCAAACTGGTGAGACCTTGTATCAAAATAAAATAAAATGGTGATGGGGTTATGGCTCAGTAATTGCCTAGCATGCGTGAGGCACTGGGTTTGATCCCCAGCACCACATAATAAAATAAAATAAAATGGCTAAAGATGTAGCTAAATGGTAGAGCATTTGCTTAGGATGCTCAAGGTCCTAGGTTCAATCCCTAGCACTGTGAAAAATAACAAAAAGTAACTCTATCCTTCCTCTTACTAGATGCCTAAGGGGACTTTACTCTGATCTTCACCATGAGAAAATGGTAGAATTCCAGGAGGTAAAACTCATAAAGGAATTATTAGATCATTGCCATGTTCATATTGAGAATACAGCAATTCATCAGTTACAGGTTTAGCTTTTCCTGCCCTGAACCAGTTCCTGTGGAGGCCTCTGCTCGTGGTTTTCTGCACAGGAGGTTGTGATTCTCTAGATCCACCTGTCTCTCCAGTTTGGATGCCAGTAGTTTTCCCTATGATATTATTTCTCTGACATATCTAAAAAGAGTCATTGATTTTTCAATTAGTTATTTTACTTGTTATTAGGACAGAGTGGCAACTTCCAAGTTCCTTATATGTTGTATATGCTGGTCAGGAGATCAGAAATGTCTGTTGTGTTTTTTGATAACACAAATGTAGATGCTATCTCTGCAACTCTTTAGATACAAAATAGAAAAAAATAATCTAATCTATGTTAAAGAGTGGGTTGCTCATTGAAATACTAGCAGGCTAGAAAGGTAGGCACTTCATTGTATATTAACTGTGCAATTGATCAAAGAGTTACTCTTCCTGGGTAAAGTTTAGTGTTTTGTTTTGTTTTGGTAATAAAAGAACTTTAATTTTAATGAGGAAAGCAATAATGTTTTGCTTTAAGAAGACTGAGACTACATCTCAAGCCATTCTTTTTAAAATTTATTTCACTTAATTTCTATAAGATCATCTTCTCCCCTTGCATTATTAAAAGAAAACACTGTTGGCAGAGTCATCCACATGTGAAAGAGTAACTGGAAATTTCATTAGTGATGCAATATTCTGTATATTAGTGTGTATAATAAAATCTATTTCTGTGATCTTTCATGGTTTACAGCTCTAAAGTTCTAACCATGTTGCAGCCTGTTATCTCCCACACAGCCTTCTCACTCTTCCTCACATGCATATTCTGTCTTTATTCTTTCTTATTCTCTGCCTTTGACCATATTGTCTCTTTTTCCAGAGAAGCACTGTCATCCTTTCTGCTATCTCTCTGAAACCCTCTACTATTTTAGAGTTTTTTGGACTTCTGATGCTTCTAGGCTGCTCCACAGCCTTTGGCCTCTTTGTTTTATAACTTCCTCTGTTTTATGTATTCAAGTCTTGTCTCTTCAATAAGAGATTATATGTGGCTTTCATATTCCCCACAGCGGAAGGCACATAGCAGCTTCTGCATGTTAATGACTTGTTTGACTATTGTCTGCCACATTGAAGCATTTACTGCTATGAATGTCTGGACTTCTATAGTTTAAGGGGAAATCCGCCTTTCTTTACCCTGATTGTACAACATTTCCTTGGGAAAGAGGCTACCTGTTTAGTTACCCAACTTCTGCTTGCTATGTGGAAACTCTTGTAATACATGTCAGATCTAGTATGATTCTACTTAACTTCATCAATTAGATGTCATTTTATTTTAAGGATTTCTTCAAGGCAGTTGTGACATAGTTATTAAAGAAACCCAAGACCCAACTCTGATGATTAATTAATGTTGCTTTAACACTATTTCTACTTGCTTAAATTTTCTAAGTTATCAATTTTCTGACTGTGGTTTTCTGCTTTATCTCAATAGGATTTGACTCTAGTGTTCAGTTGCCTATCTTCATGAATACCTTAGGATGCTATATTAAATTTCCATGACATATGCTGGCATATGATCTCAGCAGTATTGATATTCACTTTCTTGATGCTTTTCACATCATCTTGTAAATATTTTCCATGGCATACACTAAGACGACAGAAACACTTGGATCTTATATGAATTACATTTTCATTGTAAAGCAAATTGGAAGTTTAGTACAAAGACCAATTTCCAGGTTCCTTGTTGGGTTATGAGCCCTAGCTGCCATTGATTAAAATGAACCTAATTCACAACCTTTTTTCAGTTTCTTAGTGATAGAGGGGAATGGTCAGGATCCCAGCATACATATTATAACTGACTATATTATTATGGAATGTTAAGTGGGTCTTATATGGATCATTAAGTTCTCAGGCAATAAAACATGTGGTTAGAGTTCAGAATATTTGTGTTTCTAAATCATTTACTAGTTGATAATATATTGTAGAAATATTGGTAGTCATTGATTTTTTTCTCTACTTGCCACAGTGCAAAAATTGTCAATGCATGTTTTCCACATTGACCAAACAGTTCCAAAAGATTGAGACAGGGGAAAAATAATAATAGTAGTTTTCCCTAAGTTGCAAAAGTCAGGATTTTCAGCAAAGTAACAGTTTGAAGAGATCGACTTTCATAAGAAAAAATGCAAGTCATTCAAAGATGCAAGTGACTCCCTGTGGAAAGTGTTTATAAAAGGATATTTACAGCTTACGGAGGGGGATAAAGTTAGATGACTTTTCTGAGAAAGAGTGTCCTCATTGACTTAGAAGGCTATCTGAGGAAGACTAATTCTAGAGAATTTACAGAGCATCAGAGATATAGGCAGTTACTATGATGTTAGACATGACAACCTGAATGAATCTTAATGAAAACAATAGAGTTCCTTAAGACCTTGAAAGAAAGCGATGACTCTTATATGGAGCAGTATTCTTCTAAGATCAAGCCAGATTTAAGAAGACTAAGTTTTTCATCAAATTGAGG
This sequence comes from Callospermophilus lateralis, assembly GCF_048772815.1. Lineage (NCBI taxonomy): Eukaryota > Metazoa > Chordata > Mammalia > Rodentia > Sciuridae > Callospermophilus > Callospermophilus lateralis. Next base: position 88,003,101 of record NC_135325.1, on the reverse strand, counting down.
CCAAGAAAAGAAAAAAAATAGGGATGGGGCTTATGGTAGAGAATGCATGTGTGAGGTGTGAGGACTTGGTCTCCAGGAGAGAGAGAGAGAGAGAGGGAGGGAGGGAGGGGGAGAGAGAGAGAGAGAGAGAGAGAGAGAGAGAGAGAGAGAGAGAGAAAGATTGTATTCAGGCTTCCCAGTTTTTAGCCCCTGAGCTATCAGGCTCTGGGCCTCTCATCCAACTCTATGATAATTTTGTCATCTTAACCATAAACAGCATTATTTGAGCACAGAACAGACATAATCTTTCATGAAAATGGTTCTCTCAGTTTTGGCTACCTATTCTTCCCCACAAATCCAAAGCGTCAGCCAAAGTACCAATGCTCTACCTTTGTCTGTGTTCTTTCCAACTTTCTTTTCCTTGTTCTGGGTGCCCCCAGAGTTGGATTTGGGGGCATTTATGTCTTCTGCTTATACCTCAAAGTCTTCATGTATACAGATTTATGCAGATGAGTAAAAGAAGGAATAGAGGAAAGTGTCACCTTATTCCTCTCAGGTTCTAGTACTAGCTTCAGTCCAGCCAAGACATCCTGGCACACATGTAATAAAACATAGGCTATGTTGCTATTAGAGCTGGGTGGAAACAGGAAGAGCATATAAAAGAAACCTCCACTTCAGAAAGAAGAAACTGTGAAATAGATAGCAACTCTACTTGTTTTTCTTTCTTAATGTTATATTTAATTCTTTCAGTTTTAATTCAATATCAGGTCACACTATTTTCTTCCTTCATACTTAGCCCTAGAAGAAAAGAAATTAGCATACTCACGACTACTAGTGAAGATGATTTTTTAGGACAAAATGCTATAGAAACTGAAGAATGATTTGGCAGACCTCTTTACCTTTTGGAAATTCTATTTCATATCTGCATTTGAAGTCTTACGTTCCATAAATCAGTGGAATATCTTTCCAGGGCAAAGCAGCCTTAATATAAAGGCGGTATCACATAGGAACTACAGTTATTCCTACAGTGATGAAGTCCAAGTAGTCCTTTTTACTCATCATCTCAGTGTGCAGATTTTCAAACTGAAAAAAAAATAGTGAACTGTTACCTCAATACTGTACTGTTGCCGGGAAGTAGAAAAATTTACAGACTTAATTTCTTACATAGTGTTACACATGAGGGAAGTGATTTTGGACCCCTACTCCCATTGGTATGTTGTAAATTGCTAGACAATAGTGAAGAGGAGAAAAGCTCTGGAATGTATGGGTAGAGACACAGGAGATTTTACACTTGTAAGAATTCTTAAATATCAAGAATTTCTGACAACATGGAGAACCTGGATTTAGTAAAATTATTGGAAAGGGTGGAGACTGCTACAGCAAAATGGCAAATGGCTAGATCCACCTAGAACAGTGATGCATAATTGAAGGAGACTTTTGCCCTCTAGGGGCTATTTGGAAATATTTTTTGAAGATATTTTTTATATAAACAATTTGTTAGAGTAGTTTTAGAGTCACAAAAATGTTGCAAACTGACTATAAACACTTCAGTATGCCTCCATTGTTTTCCCCATATTGATAAGTATATTAAGGTGATACATTGTTTCAACAGGAATGGATACTGACACATTGTTATTAACTGAAGTTTAAACTTTATTCAGATATAGTTGGTACCACATGTTCTTTTTCAATTTCAGGACACCATCCAGGGAACCAAATTAAATGTAGTTCTCACATCTCTGTAGACTTCCCTTGGCTGTAACAATTTCTCAGACTTTCCTTGTTTTCGATGATTTTGACAGTTTTGAGAAGTACTGATTAGGTATTTTGTAGAATGTTCCTCAATTGGAATTCATCTAGTGTCATTCTCATGATTAGACTGGGATTGTGGGATTTTAGGGAAAAGGCCACAAAAGTGAGTTGCCATTTTTATATGTAGGGCAATCCACATGACATTCCTGATTATGTTAGCCTTGGCCATCTGCCCAAGATAGTGTTTGTGAGATTTCTCTATTTGAAGTTATTTCCCCCCTATTCCATACTGTACTATTTGGAAGCACATCACTTTGTGGAGCCCTCACTTAAAGGGGGGAGGAGTTATTCTCTATTCCTTCAAGGAAAGTGTATCAACATAAATCATTTAGAGTTTTTGTGAGTGGGAAATATGTCGCCTCTCTCATTTATTTATCCATCATTTATTAACATTAGTATGGACTCCTGGATATTTATTATAATATTTGTTGAGGGGCCTGGCACTTTTGACATTCCATAGGCAGAGAATAGGGATGGTGCTCAATATCTTATAATATACTGAATAGATCCCCCAAACAAAGAGTTCTCTGGCCTAAAATGTCAATGGTTCCCTAATTGAGAAACCCTACTCTAGAGTTTCTGATGTTCTACTCTGCTAAGAGATGTTGGATATGGAAGTAAAACTTTACCTTTAATAATGAAGTCAGTAAATCAAAGATATATTTTCAAAAAACTTTGTCAGGATATTAAAAATAAATAATTCTTTTGGTGTTCTGGGGATAATACAGAGGGTTTATTCTCTCCAAGGTTCTGTATAAGCAAAATGAACTGCAAAGTTAAGGCAACTGCCCAGACTATTCTAATCCAGAGATATCTTCCACCCACCCTGTTATTGAGGAAAAATTTTGGCTCATGTGTATAATTTGGCAGTCTGCACTGGATGAATTTACTGAATATTTACTTGGCATCAGTATATGTGTTCCAGAGGCAGGAGAATCAAGAGATGCTTTGGAATGAGCCTGGAAGTGGGAAATGTGAAATTAAAAAGAAAATGCCATTTTTGTCAAACTCTACCTTCTCTATAGCACATTTTTTACTTCCTTGCCTCTCACTAGAACAGTGTTATCAACCAGGACCATTTTTGTCCTCCTGAAGAGATTTGGCAACATCTGGACATTTAGCAACATCTTTGCAACCTGGAGAGAGGGATGGTACTAGAATCTGCTATGCTGTAAAACATGCTACAAGGCACAGGTCAAGTCCATAAATATTTATCTAGCCTGAATGTCAATAGTGCCAAGGTTGAATAACCCTGTATTAAAGTAAAGGAAAACAGTATTTCAAGTTGATAAAATTAATATCTCATAACCAGAGGGATATCTCTATCTTAGCATATCCCTCTTTTTCATGGGCCTAAGAATTGAACCCAGGGGCACTCTACCACTAAGCTACACTCCCAGCTCTTTCTTATTCTTATTTTGAGACAGGGTCTTGTTAAGTTGCCCAGGTTGGCCTCCAACTTGGTCTCCAACTTCCTCAGAATCCTGAGTTGCTGAAATCATAGGTGTAAACCACTGTGTCTGGTAGCCTATCACCTTTTAATGGTGGTGGTGGTGGTGGCGGTGGTGTGTGTGTGTTTCACCAACCTTCTTCTAGCTACTGCTATTCCAGATTATTATGCTTACTTCTGAGCATAGATGTACTTAAGTAAAATCAGATCTCTTACCTTGAACTATAATACCCTGAAAAAACAGTTCATTTTCACTTCCCAAACTTTTTCCATTCTGATCCTTGGTTCTCCATGATCCACTGAGATAAACAAAGTCCAAGTCCATGCTAGCCTTATAGCTTTTACACTAGATTACCATTCTGCCTGGACCACTTTTCCCTATGACCTTGGCATGACTGGATCCCTTTAATCATGTGAATATATCAACTGACATAACCTTCCTAGCAAGGGTTTTCCAAATCACTCTATAGTACACCTCTACACAAATCACACTTTTTATATCATGTTCGCATTTAATTTTGTCCATAACACATCACATTCTGAAATTAACTTATTTTTTGTCTTCTACTTCAATATATAAGTTTCCTAAGTGCAGTGACTAGGTCTCTTTATTTTAGCACTATATCTGTGTGCCCCATTCCCTGCTATGGGCTCACAATTAAATAAATATTTGCCAAATGACTGAATAAGCTAGTGAATGAATTTGGAGTAAAGATTTTAAATTTCTGGAAATTCAGCAGGAAAAAAAATGGGGGGGGGCATGTGGATTGAACCCAGGGCTTTTAGCATGCTAAATACATGCTGTACCACTGATCTACACCCCCAGCCTACAGAAAACATTTTCCTGCTTTAGCCTTTTCAAAATGGGAAGTTGAGAGCAAAATTTTAAAATATGAATTATTTTAAAACAATAATTTATGTTTTTATGCTACATCATTTAGGAACATACTAGAAAATGTACAATTCTGGTTAGATTATAAAATGTTTATACTTGTTATATCACATTATGTAGCACTGAATTTTTTAAAAACAATTAAAATTTCAAACAGTATGGGTAGTGGCTTGGGAGACTGAGGCAGTTGGATCCACAGCAGCAACTTAGCAAGGCACTAAGCAACTTAGCAAGATTGTCTCAAAATAGAACATAAAAAGGGCTGGGGGATGTGGCTCAGTGGTTAAGCACTCCTGGGTTCAATCCCAGGTACCAAAAATTTTTAAATTTCATTCTTAGTTCTTGCCTATTTAAGAGATGCAGAAAAACACACAATGCTAGATAAAAAAAAATACTACTTTAGTAAAGCAAATGAAATTAGTATATTGTAGAAGTTACTGTCCAAAGCAAATACTGAAGACATTCATTCTTAGAAAACAAGCCAAGGCATTTGCTGCTAAATGGATGGAACTAGAGATGATAGTGCTAAGTGAAATAAGCCAATCTAAAAACACCAAACACTGAATGTTCTCTTTAATATGCAGATGCTAACACACAATAAGAAGGAATGGAATAATAGAAGTTCATTGGATTAGACAAAGGGGAGTGAAGGGAGGTGAGGGGGATGGGAATGAGAAAGACAGTAGAATGAATTGGACATAACTTTCCTATGTTTATATATGAATACATGACCAGTGAAACTCCACATCATGTACAACCACAAGAATGGGAAGCTATACTCCATGCATGTATAATATCAAAATACATTCTACTTTCATGTATATCTAAAAAGAACAAATAAAAAAAGAAAATAAACCGAGGTAAATGAGCAAGGTAATCACCCCATAACTCATTTAACACAAATTTTACCAAGAGAACTTAATTAACTGATTCCATTTTGTTTTCTGAGATATTACTACCAGCAGTGTCTTCTTTGATGTTTCATTTCATGAACTTTTGAAAAAATAAGGTTTACAATCTTTTGCTTTGTGCTTTCAATGCAGATTTTTAAATTTATTTTAGTTGTAGAATGAAACAATACCTTTATTTTAATTATTTATTTTTATGTAGTGATGAGGATAGAGCCCAGTGCCTCACACATGCTAGGCAAGCTCTCTACCACTGAGCTACAACCCCAACTCCTATTTTTTTAAAAATAATAATTTATTTAGGTAAAATTCAAAGAATATAAACAATTTAGTGAAATTTAGTACACATAATGTTGTAAAACCACCATCCCTATCTAGTCCAAAAATCTTCCTTTGGTTCCAAAGTAAAACTTCTTACACCCTAAACAATGTCTGCCTTCCTCTTAGCACCTGGTATCTACTATTTTACTTTCCTGTCATTATAAATGTATTTTGGATAGTTCATCTAAATGGAATCACAAAATGTGTCATTTTCTGTGTCTTCCTTCTTTCTCTTAGCATTCTACTTTCAAGATTCATCCATGTTGTAGCGCTTATCAGTACTTCATTCCTTTTTATTTTTTATTTTTTTGAACCAGGGATTGGACTCCGGGGCACTTAACCATGGAGCCACATCTCCAGCCATTTTTTTGGTATTTTATTTAGAGACTGGGTCTCACTGAGTTGCTTAGGTCCTTGCTAAGTTGCTGAGGCTGGCTTTGAACTCATGATCCTCCTGCCTTCTGAGTTGCCAGGTTTACAGATTTGCACCACCATGCCTGGCTAGATAATTTCTTTTAATGAATGAAAAAAATTCCTTTGTATGAATATAACAATTTGCCCAATTATTTGTTGAGAGACATTTGGTGCTATTTCCACTTTTTGGCTTTTGTGGATAGTACTGCTGTGAAAATGTATGTATATGTTTTTGAGTACCAGTTTTCATCTAATTTGGGTAAATATTTAGGAGTCTAATTGTATCTCTGTGTTTAACTTTTTAAGGAGCTGCTGAACTGTTTTCCAAAGCAACCACACAATTTTGAATTCCTAGGAGCAATATCGGAAGATTACGATTTTTCCATCTTTGCCAACACTTTTATTTATTGGTGGGTTTTCTTATATCATTATAGCCACCCTAGTGTATATAAACTGGTATCTTACTGTGCTTTTGATTTGTATTTCCTTGATGATTAGTGATGCTGAGCATCTTTTTATATGTTTGTGTGTCATTTTCATTATTGACTGTTTTTCACTTTAGAGTATTTCTGAACTTTCTGTTTTTTTAATATGTAGTGTAGAAAATGGAAGTTCAGAAGCAAAGAATGAGAAAGCTAGTATTACAAAATTATATTTGGCAGAAGCCCCAAATGTCTTTGAGTACCGGTTTTCAGTTATTTTGGATAAATATTTGGGAGTGGAATTGTTGGGTTATGTGGTAACTCTGTTTAACTTTTTGAGACATCTCACATTTTCTGCAACAGTGGAAACTTCCTTTCTGATGTCAAGATTACAGGCCTGAAATATTTGCTAATAAAATTAAATGAAATATTAAGAATGACATAAAAGTGGAAGAAGGGAAATAAGAAAAGTAATGGCTGATGGGGAAAATTCAATATTAACCTCTTGACTCAATTCATTGGGTATGAAGGAGGTACCACCTGTAGTAAACTTTTACCAATGATTAGATTAAGCACATTAAGGTTAACAGACAAAGAAACTTGAAAAGTTTGGGTTTTTTCCTTAACAAATTGTGCAAAGGATAAGAAATCATCATTCCCTTCAAAAATTCCACTTGTTTCCTCAAACACATTCCACATAAATTGAACAGATCATATTTTCCTGCTTTCCTTAGATATTCCTGATGATATTTTATCCAAACAAACAAGGGTATGTTAACAAATGTGGTTATAGTAATTCGGCTTACAGTTAAATTGTAAACCCTCTGGGAAATTGTTATGAGGTAAGCAATGTGGATAAAGTGGAATGAACATTCAACCAAAAGTCAGGAGATCTATGTTCTTCTACTCCTCAGTTCCAAGATAACTAGGTTTATAGCCATGCATGAATTTACTTAACCTCTTGCAGCCCCAGTTTCCTCATTTGTAAATAAAGAAATAACTGAACTCTTACATAATCTGTAAAGTCTTTTACAGCTCTAAAATTGTATTTGAGAAATGTATGTGTTAGGTACTTCAAATTTCAAAGGCAAATGCAATTTTTGGTTTTGTTGTTGTTTGCATGTATAGAAAGTAAAACATTTGCTTTTATGTATAGAAAGTAAAACAGTTGCTTGCTTCTGTCAAATCTGAATTAACAGAATACTGGGCCCAGGGACACGAAATTTCAAGTGTGAAGTCATGCTCTACTTGTCCTGACCAACACTTGTACATGTGATGATCTTCCCTCTGCCTCAAGGTTTCTTAATCTATGTTTTGCAATGTGTGTCATAGATATTTGTTTATAAAACACAGCATGACTGGCTCAGACAGGATATAGCTCTATTCCCCAGTCAGTGGCTAAAGTATTTCTCATCTTCTGAACTTTTCCAGTCTTTCATTCCATAAATTCTGTGACCTCAAGTGAAGACACCTTGACATTTTTGTTTTCCATAGAAAAACACTGTGTTTTAAAAAAAATTTAGTTGTAGATGAACAGTACTTTATTTTGCTTATTTATTTTTTATGTGATGCTGAGGATCAAACCCAGTGCCTTACACTGTTAGACAAGCACTCTACCACTGAGCTACAGCCCCAGCCCAGCACTGGGTTTTGAGATGCCTCTTTTCCTCCCCTTCACTTGTTGGAAAATCATAATACACACTGAGGTGTTTCTACCCTGCCACTATAGTGGTTTTCCTACAGGCCTTCTAAGATAGGATCCAGTGAGCTCCAGGTCAACTAATTGCCATTGGCTTTTTATTTTAATCCCAAGATTATACCCAGCCCATTCTATGTACCTAAATGTAACATAATCCTTCTCAGGTAGGTCATTTTTCCCGACTCCTCATCAGAAACCACAGTTGCCAATAACAAGGGCAAGAATTGTCATCTCAGATGAGTGTAGTTGACATGATCAATGCATTAGTACTGCTCATTTCCAATGTTAGTGGTTTACTCATTTGAACACTGCAGCAGATAAAGGCTCTATCAAAATTCACTATTAGAGAACTTTTAACAGAAGATAATTATTATCTGCATTTCCTACATTCCTGTTCCTGATATTTTTTATTACTTCTCATTTATTTATTTATTTATTTATGTTACTTTACAGGTATATTTTGCCTCAATGCTTTTCTTGTGTTTCTGTGTTTAAGTCTTTCTTTGAACCTTAGGTCAGTTTGTTTATTTCTGAAAAAAGCAGCAGCTTCTACACAATGCTATGATATATAGTATGGATATATGTAAATGTGTATAGTATGGAGTCGGGATAAGGGGGTATAATTAAAGTTGAAGAATATTTTAAGGTTAGTGTGTTCTGTTTAATTCTGCTCTCTAATCCTCCCGCTTTCCCCGCCCCCAGTAAAATGTTTTTTGTTTGTTTTTGGGTACCAGTGAAGCCAGATTTAAAGATAGGTAGTTAGTGTAGTTAGGTAAATCGGGTCTAAGGTCGAGTAAGATAAAGAAAACAGAGACCATTATAGAGAATGGAGTCCAGGAAACCAGAGCAGCACTTGGGGAAATTGAAATGCTAATGTCCCCAAGGCTCGGAACCCATCCCAAAGAACTGTTAATGAAACAGCTCCCAGCAAACAGTGAAGTGCTAATCCAAAACCGCCCCAGGCCCTTCCTGCCCAGATTACATCTCCAGTTCACCTATTTCCCACCTTTTGGCCTTCCCACCTGCTTTTTATCGCTGCAGGATAGAGTGAAACAAAGGATGTGAATGTGGGAAGACTAAAAGAAGACCTTAGATATAAAAAGGGAAGACCTCCCCCTTCCAAGGATTCTGCCCTTTGGGTCCCCTTCTTCCTCCAGGGAGAAGTCTTTCTGCTGTCCTTTAATAAAGCTACTTTCTACTCTAAACTTACCTCGGCTGCTTCTCTGGTGTTATACTTCAGCATTTGCGGAAGCAAGGACTTGTCACCGGTAAACAGAGGTAATACCAGGGATTGAACCCAGGAGTGAGACATATCCCCAGTCTATATATATATATATATATATATATATATATATATATATATATATATATATATATATATATTTTTTTTTTTTTTTTTTTTTTGAGACAGTGACTCTCTGAGTTGCTTAGGACCTTGCTAAACTGCTGAGGCTGGCTTTGAGCTTGATTTTCCTGCCTCTGCCTCCAGAGTTACTGGGATTACAAGCATGTGTCCCTGCACCTGACCCCAGTAGAATGTTAAAATATTGTAACCCTATAAAAATCTCCCCAACTCAAATCCTGAACGAAAGAAATGACCTCTTACTTGACCTGAAACATGATTTATTTTAGGTTGGTTGCTTTTTTAAAGATTTTTTTTAAAGAAATGCAAATCAAAACCACTCTAAGATTTTGTCTCACTCCAATCAGAATGGCAGCTATTAAGTATAAAATTAGATTTAAAGAAATAAAAAAGAATACAAACAACAATAAGCGAGGATATGGGGGAAAAGGTACACTCATACACTGCTGGTGGGTCTGTGAATTGGTGCAGCCAATATGGAAAGCAGTATGGAGATTTCTTGGAAAATTGGGAATGGAAACACCATTTGACCCAGCTATCCATCTACTTGGTCTATATCCAAAGGACTTAAAAACAGCATACTACAGGGACACAGCCACATCAACGTTTATAGCAGCACAATTCACAATAGCTAAACTGTGGAACCAATCTCGATGCCCTTCAATAGAAAAATGGATTTAAAAAATGTGGCATAAATACACAATGGGATATTACTCAGCAATAAAAGAGAATAAAATCATGGTATTTGCAGGAAAATGGATGGAGTTAGGGAAGATAATGCTAAGTGAAGTTAGCCAATCCCAGAAAAACCAAAACCGAATGTTTTATTTGATATAAGGAGGCTGATTCATAGTGGGGTAGGGAGAGGGAGTATGGGAGGAATAGAGAAAATCTAGATAGGGCAGAGGAGTGGGAGGGGAAGGGAGGGTGCAGGGAGTTAGAAATGATGGTGGAATGTGATGGACATCATTATCCAAAGTACAGGTATGAAGACATGAATTGGTGTCAACATAATTTATATACAGAGATATGAAAAATTGTGCTCTATATGTGTAATAAGAATTGTAATGCATTCCGCTGTCATATATAAATAAAAAAGTAATTAAAAAAGAATCATTACTTTTTATTTGAAATCATTTTTGTGATTATGATATTATATAAATAAAGTAGGTAAATAGAAGAGTATAGAGAATACATAGATAATTATTTATACAAATTTAATCATAGTAATGTTATATCAAATCATTGGGATAAATTATGATTTAAAAATAATGTACTTCTGCACCCTTACGTATCCATATCCATAGAAGAAAAAATATTGGATACTGCCTCATCATATTCAAAAGTAATTTCTAAATGGATGTAGTCCTAAGATGTACTTTAAAAAATTAAACATTAAAAATTTTCAAGACAATTTAAGAAAAAATTTGTGTAACATTGGCATTGAGAGAAATTGTTCAACTAACACTGGAAATTCAGGAGATGTAAAGAAAAAAGAATGACATATCCAACAACACTAAAGTTTTCCAGTTCTTCTACAAAGATAAAATTGCCTTTGTGATTTTTATACATATTTTTTAGCTGTAGTTGGACACAATACCTTTATTTCATTTATTTATTTTTATATGGTGCTGAGGATCAAACCCAGGACTTCACAGGTTCAAGGTAAGTGCTCTACCGCTAAGCTACAACCCCAGCCCCACCTTTGTTATTTTATAGCACTAGTGAATCAGTTTGTTTTCTTACTGGTGATCTTCTTATCAACAGAATTATAACTATAAATTAGTTTCAATTTCCTTGAAAATCAGAGGAAGAATATTTGATGATGAGTCAATTACCTAAAATATATAATTTAATTTAGTAAGTTTACATCTAGGGGTTCTAATAAATTAGAAAGAGATACAAATTTATTTTAAAGCATGTTTGTATGTATTTTACCATTAATACAGAAATATTGGGGGACCATCCTAAGTGTTCCACAAACAATGAAGTAATAATGATTAAATATGTTATGTGACACTCAAATGCTAGAGTGTTACACATTCTTGAATATTATGTCTTTAAAGAACTTTAAGAAACTTTCAGGAGAACTCATGTTTAATGTTAATTAAAAAAAAGTACTATCTTTATAAAATAGTTCCAATTTTAAGGGAAAAAAAACATGCTTAAGAAGAAACTGGTGGGCTGGAGTTATGGCTGAGCCGTAGAGCATGTGCCTAGCACGTGTGAGGCCCTGGGTTTGATCCTCAGCACCACATAAAAATAAACATAATAAAGGTATTGTGTCTAACTACAACTAAAAAATTACTGTTAAAAAAGAAGAAACTGGTAAATGGAATTTCAGAATATTAACAGTTTAGTTCAGCATGGGGGCACAGGCCTGTAATCATAGTGGCTTGGCTTGGGAGGCTGAGGCAGGAGGATCTTGGGTTCAAAGCCACCTTCAGTAATTTAGTGAGGTGCTAAGCAACTCAGTGAGATCTTGTCTCTAATAGAATACAAAACAGGGCTAGGGACATGGCTCAGTGGTCAAGTGCTCCTGAGCTTAATCCCTGGTCGCCCCCCCCCCCCCCCGCCAAAAAAAAAAAAAAGAATATTAACAGCTGTTCTCAGGGTGCTAGAAGTATAAATTTAAAAATCATTCTTTACGTATTTTTCTGTTTTCCATATTTGCAACAATGAGTAATTATTACTTTTATAAACAGATATAGAATGTTATTAAACAATTTTTAAGGAAAGCAAATTATGCAACAATGAGGTAGCATTTTTTTTGCCTATCAGATTGGCAAGATTTTTAAATTGTTAATATTCCAATTTGGCATTTGGCAAGGATATGAAGAAACTGGCACTCATACATTCTGAGTTGGAGGCTCTTGAAAGTTTACTTTATACATATCATTTGAGGAATGTATTAAGTCCATATACAGTGATAATACACCTACAAGGAGCTGGACTACATTTTATTTACATAGGGGCTAATTTTCACCATAACTCAATATAGCTAAAGAGAGAAACTGAGTCATAAACTGATCTAGATCACTTGCTTAAATCTTTGCCCTGTGATGACAAAATCAGATTTGCCTAACTATTTCATAAATACTGAAAGTTGTTTTTATAGGTGGTCTGGATTAGTGTACATAATAGCGAAAAATGACTCCCTTAAAATCTATGGGTTCACCTTCAAAGTATTTGCTATAAATGTCATCTCATGAGAGGGGTTCACACTTGATCTAACATAGAAGTAAGATGTTACAAAATGAAATTTTGCTTCTCTTTTAGGTGTATTTATGTGATATTGAGTTGGATGTGTAAAATATTACCTATTCATTTGTATGCATGTTTTCCTGTGAAATAATAATAGTATTGACCTCAGGATTTTCTGAGGGTTAAATAAACTAATGCATGCAATGTGCTTGGTGTATAAGCTAGCATATAGTAAATGCTCAATGAATGTTGGCTTGTATTATTTGAACATGTTGCTTAAGATTTCTATTTGAATAACAATAACTTGGCTTATGCCAGGCATCAAGTAGAGTCCAAATGAATCAGACAGTTTTATTACAATGTTTAAGTTTGAAGAAGGATTGCTTTAAATATATTTCTGAAGGCTCAAGTAGAGCGAATATTTGGATATAAATATGGGATTTGTCCATTTCATAGAAGGCATAAGGGAATATTGAAGGATTGAAGGGAATGAGGATTGGCTTGGAAATTAGACAGTGATTTAGTGAATGAAGTGGCTGTAGACCACTTCTCAAGGACTTTAGCCCTTAGCTTTAATGAGAGTTATATGATAATAAGAGAATATGGGGAAAGACTGTTCTGGTTGTAATTTACTCCCCCGCCATCTGTAAAGCAAGGAGGTTGAACTTGGTAATAAATAGCTAACATTTTCTATACACTTGCCATAAATCAGGTGTTTTATAAGCTGGGGTTGTGACTCAGCAGTAGAGCACTTGCCTAGTGTGTGCAAGGCCCTGGGTTCAATCATCAGCACCACATAAAAATAAATAAATAAAATAAAATAAAGGTATTGTGTCCAACTACAATTAAAAAATTAAATATTTTAAAAAATGGCACATATTGGAATATTCTTATATATGAAAGAAAGAAAAAATTTGGATGAGTTATGAGGCTGATGCTCTATTATTTCTCCTAACATTACTAGGCCAGAACCATTACGAAGAGTAGGCAAACATATAAGGTAACATTCTTGCAGGTTTTAATGCCAATCACAGCACATTTCACTCCATCTTGGCTTGTGGACAATAGAATTTTTTTTCTTTTTGGGAAGGTTGCTAAGGCAATTTTCAAGGATAATTGCAGAGAATTTTATTTAGGGGGGATAGGAATTAGCTTTAAAAAGACAATGAATGAGTTTCATGAGAGAAACTGAAATTAAGTCCCATTAAAACCATGCTAGGATCTTGATTTAAACTTCACTGACTTTATAGATTAATTTGGGAAGACCTGACTCTTTATAATATTGCATCTTCCCATTCAGGGTCATTAGTGTCTTTCCATTAGTTTTTGTCTTTCAAATTAGTTTTAAAACTGGTAAAATGTACTGGAATGTAGGGAAATGTTTGTTTGAAAAAAATTAATAATTTCTCCAAACTGATATTTAGGACTACCTACTACACCTTTGACCATTTTATATTTTTTCCTTTGTGGTGATGAAGATTGATTTTAGTGTTTCAAGTGTGGTTGGGCAAGTGTTCTACCACTGAACTACACCCAGCCCTTCCTTCGTCCATTTTTGAAAGGAGTAGCTTAAGTTATTTATATTCACAGTAAGATCTGCCTAGGTTTCTGATTTCACTAGTTGTTTCAGACACACCACTAAAGACATTATTGGTACTGGTTATTAGTGCTGCAAAAAACAAGTTTTGATAGTGGCAGACCGTAACAGTAACTTGTCTATGCAAATATTATAAAGTCCTACTGCTTGTAGTTGAATTATTATTCTACAAGCCTGTGAATAAGGATTAGCACGCAAAGGTTTATTATACAGTTAATGAAGAACAGTTGTTTTCTGTTCTTCCATAAATAACTAATGCCAAGAGCAGTCTGGCTATCTGTTTCAGCTTCTTGTTACAGAAGAGCAAAATAGGGAAGGCCTAGATATCAGTGCCTGCCAATGGAGTGGTCCTGTTAAATTCTATGTAGCTTTGGAAAGTTTAATTTTCATGTTTTCAGTGTTTTTTATGTTGTATTTTTCAATAGCACTGTATATTTCCCTAACTCTTCCATTTCCATATATTTATCTATTCAGTTTCTAACCGAATTGATAGTTCTGGACGGATGCATTACTTAGTGAGGCTGATGTAACAGCAAGCCTCCTGGTGTGGTAGGAAATCCAGGCTCTGTTACTAGTTATTTTATTTGCATCTGTTTCTTCATCTTTTAAAAAGGGGTAATCTCTGTCTTCCTAACTAGTAAACAATGGTACAAGTGTTTTCAGCTGCCCGGGGAATATTTTGCTCTTGTGTGGTAGTTCTTGGAGGTTTTTTTTTTTTTTTTTTTTTTTTTTTTTTTTTTTTTTTTTTTTTTGGTACTGGGATTGAACTCAGAGGCACTAGACTACTGAGCCACACCTCCAGCCCTATTTTTGTATTTTATTTAGAGACAGGGTCCCACTGAGTTGCTTAGTGCCTCACTGATGCTGTAGCTGGCTTTGAACTCACTATCCTCCTGCCTCAACCTCCCAAGCCACTGGAATTACAGGCATGCACCACCATACCTGGCTTCTTAGAGGATTTTTTTTTAAAAATATATTTTTAGTTGTAGATGGACATACAATATCTTTGTTTATTAATTTATTTTTTGATGTGGTGCTGAAGATCAAACCAGTGCTTCACACATGCTAGGCAAGCGCTCTGCCACTGAGCTACAGCCCTAGGCCTGTCGGAGATTTTTTGATGACAAGAAATAAAAGGTTTGTTTTGACTCCCAAAACGTGAAAAAGGAAGAGCTGGAAATAGGGCAGATATATTTGGTTTCCTTTTTAAAGATTTTCTTCTTCATTCTGGTTAAATATGAAGGAAAAGGTGAGATATGGTAGGTAATAAAGATGCCAAAACTGTGGGCATTAATAATAGTTTAAATAATAAAGATCTTGAAAGTACAAACAGTGTTGTTGGTCTGATAAATATATTTATATCATGCACGTATGCATATACATATATTGTAGACACAGAGACAAACAACCAACCACAACAACAAAGGATCATCAGGCTCTAGATACTTCTTTCCCCTGTATCTTGTAAAGTTTGAGGAAACTCAGAAAACTGAGGACTCAATGTTTAGATGAATTACCTAAATGAAAATTTCTGGGTCAAGAGAATAATAAAGGAAACTGGCAAAAGTACCCTTTAATTACAAGTTCTTTTTCATCTCAGTCTAACATATTGATTTTTGTGTTATACTGGGTCTATGTTGTGTTTGTTTTATTTCTACTAAGTGTATTGAGGGCAGGGATGATCATTCTTCCAAGTTTTGTGTTAACCCTACTACAGGTGTCAGTTCTCTGTACACTCTAGGTAACCAGTGAATTTTATCCCTGAGAAACAATTACCTATTTCTGGGATTGATAACAAGATCTCATAAAATTAAAGATGACAATTAAACCTGTTGTTTGAAGTCCTGAACTTTCTAGGTCAATCTTGAAAAAGGAAACTGCATGACTGCCTCAGCAATATTTATAGGCAAATTATGTTTAAGTGACTGGGTCAGTTGGAAATTAAATGCGTACTATGGCTTTAGAGCAGTAACACACAAAAACTGTAGCTCTGTACTCTCAGCTAGCCCCCGATTTGTCACCTGGGATGCTTATTAAAAACTTAAAATGTTTAGTCTTACTCAAATCCTGATCAAAACATATGGGGGTTATATAGGTACCCGTATTCGAACAAGAGCTCCAGATGGTTTTGATGTGCACTTTTAAGAAGTACTGTAGTTTGTAATTTGAGAGGGTGAGGCATATCTGGTAATTCTATGGGGAAATGGAAAATAGCAAGCAAAGTGAAATGCCCATTATCAGCAGGAAGAGGAAGTTAGTCCACCATTATGCACCAGGGAACTGGAAGAATACTTGACATTTATTTCGTTTGGTGATATATTCTTGACAGTTTGTCCTGGCTTATGTGTAGTTTCGTCTGTCCCTTTTGAAGTCCTGAGACAGTTCGCTGGAATATTATTTTTATCAGTATAATTTCTTGAATCTCTTGGGAAAGGCGTTTGTAGGATTGGCTTATTCACAACGATCAGGGCCATTAAGATGTCACAGTGCTGCAGTGACTTTTTCTTATCAGTTCTGAGTTCTTTTGCCATTACATGGTCGTGGAAATGGAAGGCGTAACGTGAAAACCCTGCATCGTTCTGATTATTTCATTAGCGGGCGGGAGTGGGGATCTTGACGCAATGAGAGGCAAGATAAACGGATGAGAAACATTAGCTCAGGCTTCCAGAAGAAGGAATGCCTTCAGTCAGAGTGTTAAGGTCTCTCTGTAAAGGAAGAGCAATGAAGTCCAAAGATAAGTCTCTTTAAAGGGAATCTGGCAAACGATCTCAAGGGAACTGTCAACCTGGGGTGGAGTCCGCCGAAGCAGGTGTGGGCGTGGGCCGGTTCTGCATCTCTCCGCAATTACGCACAGGCTCATTGGAAACACACTCGACAGCACTGCCAGCAAGTCGGAGAGCATCGGCAACCGGCAAGGAGCCGTTAGCCGCCTCCGCGCCCCCTCAGCACCCTTCCTTTACAGCTGGAGCCCGCTCTGCTCCGCCTTTTCGGCTGACGTCCCGGGCGAGCGGGGGCGGGCATGTGGGTGGGCCGAGCCGTCTGCCGCCTGCGATTCGGCCGGCTCAGCCACACCACCGCGTGCCCCCGCTCCTCCCGCCCCTCCGGGCGCGTCTTTTCCGGGCTCGAGCCGCGCCCCGCCCCCGCCGGCTGTCCGGGTGCGCGCGCCGCTGCTGCGGCTTTTTCTCTGGCCTCCGCGGCGCGCCCCTCCTTGCCTTAGTGCTCGCGGGCACGCGGCTCCCTTTCGTAAGCTTTCCGAGGGCTAGGCGCCGGCCGGCTGCGAAGACGTGGAAGGCAGCGCCTTGGGTGAGTAACCCCTGATAACAAGGCTGCGGCCCCGGCACTCCTGCCTTTTGGTGTCTGGGCTCCAGCTCCCTGGGGTTAGCATAGCTCACCTGAGCCAGGAGGAGGCTAGGTGGATATTCCTTTTCCCCGAATCCGCTCGCTTTCTTCCCGAGCCTGGCCAGTCTACCCTCCCGCCTCTCCTGAGGCCAGGAAGATTCCTGAGGTCACTATCTTCTCCTTTGGTAGAGGCTGCGGTCCTCGAGAATTGGCTTGCCTCTTTTTGCCGCTCATCGTGACCCAAGGCCAGAAGTCATCGTCCTGATAGGAGTATGAGTCTTTGCCATGACCCTTTTGAGAGGAGCACATCAACTGCTTGCTAGACCTCCAAACGACCTTTAGGGCGCCCCTAGACCTCAGCTCCATTTTGTCCCCTCCCAGTCACTCTCTAACTGAGAGCCAGGGGTCCTTCTGGCTACAGAAGCATCCGCCCTCTCGAATTTGAGAGATGCCGATATCCTGTTAATATCCATACCTTTAAAAGGTGATGCTAGAAAACAGATGGATTCCAGCAAAGCATGCTTTCCCCCACCCCCAACCCCGTCCTTTATATCTACATCCCTGCCTTCACTTGCTACTGTGTATTTAGTATTAGCTTTATTCACTTCCTCTTCCTCTCATTTGAGTACCCAAAAGAACTGTGGCTGAAGTCTATAGACACAGAAAAACCTAGGAGAATATGATTCATTGCCTAAACCCATCAAGCGGTTACATATTTGAAATAAGACGTCATTTCTCTTTTTACTCCAGCATCTCCTCCTTCAATGGCATTTTTTTTCACCCTCTTTTGAAATTAACTTGTTTTATTCGCTATTTTCACCTTTAAAAAAAGTCCATCCTCACTCTGAGAAATGATGGTGAAATGCAGAATAAGTGTAAAATAACACTGAAATGAACCCCATTGAAAAACTAAGCAGTTTGATTTGTTGGTTAATTGTTTAATCAACTGCTCAGTTTCCTCTTATGCAAAAATAAGGATGTTGGTGTAGAGCATAACTAAGTTTCCTTCTAGTGTTTTTATTCTTGTACCTCTAAATTAGTGCTTATTAACATGTTGCTGCATAACGGAGATTTAACCCGAGAAACTTTTCCATCATTGTTTGTAACTTGAGTTTTTCTTTTATTTTGCTTCTAACAACAGTATTAAATGTTCTTGAGATATAACACAGCAAGTGTACTGCCAATAAGCATTCCAATCAAGATTTTAATGATGTAAGGTCTGTTCCTTAAATTGTAAAATAACTCATCTTTTCAGTTGAGTTAAAAGCTTAGACATGTGAGATTCCTGTTACAATTAACACTCTCTGCCACTTAGGTGACAGATGAAACATTGAAATGTCAGTACACTTCCATCTTAGACTAGAGTGCCTTATCAGACCATAAGTAATTTGACACCTAAAAAAATCCATGGAAAGTGTAATGCAACAATTAACTTTGAGTACATTCAGTTTTGTGTATGTGTGTGTGTCTCTGTGTGTTTTGGAAAACCCCTATTTGAAAAAAAAAAAACCCCACAAATGATTTAGATTAAGTTTTTGTTTGAGTGTTTGGGTCAGAGATGAGATGGGTGGACAAAGAAGAGTCTTGCCCAATTTAGTGAGAAGAAAAGGAATTGGGACTCTGGAGAGGCTCAGGTACTACTTCCAGCTCTACTTATATTTGTAACCTTGAACAAGTCATTTTACCTTTCCTGGTTTTCACATTTAAAGTGTCTTCAGACAGTTGATAGAATAATCTGGAAGTTCCTCAATTTGAATTCTGTACTCATACTCAACAGATATGATGAATATGTGTGTGTGTGATGCACTTTACATTGAGGCTTTGTCATAAATCCTGATATATCATTTGCTATTTAGAGTGTTTTCCTCAAAGGTCTGCATATGCTAGCTTCAATTTAAATATACTTAATTCTTAATTCATTGTAACTTAGTGACTTCCTTACTATATGTGGAAGTCTATAAATTGGGAAGCATTTTACAAAAGTCAGACATATTGTTAACTTCTGTTTGTAAATGAAAGGTATACACACACACACACACACCACACCACACTGGTTTTTAGACTTCCATTGCTTTTAGAAATTTGTAAGGAAATGTGTACATACTGCCTTATAATTGTTATTGGCTAAGAACTTTAAAAGAATATGCAAACATCTCATTCATTGTGTTTATTCACTCAATTATCTTGTTCCCTCATCTGTCACTTATTTTGTGCCAGGCCCTCAAAATATTATGGTTATGAAGACAGCCTCTACTTTTTAGTATGTAGTCTGGGATGGTGGTGGGGTTGTGAAGAGACGGATGTATGTGCATTTAATTGTTATTAAAAGTGGCAGCGAGGGCTAAGGATATAGCTCAGTGGTAGAGCACTTGCCTAGCATGTGTGAGGCCCTGGGTTTGATCTCCAGTACCACAAACAACAACAACAAAACACAAGAACCAAACCAGAGACATAAACAAAATCCTGGGGGAAGTTAAGGTTCCATAAGGGAGGAGATGATTGTATTAACTATAGCCTATAGACTATTCAGAATTACTTTTGTTTCCTTCATTGACTTTCAATTGCTGAGCCCTTAGCAAAAAAGACTTGTCTTACATATTCTTTTTTTCTTGACTTTGAATTTTGACATAGTTGTAGATTGTCTCATATATATAATATAGTTATGCATGATGTTACCATTGGGGATACATATAATATATATAATGGTAACATCATGCACAACTATATTATAACATCACAACCAAGAAATTGAAATAGATACAATCTGGCCATTTTATTCAGATTTCACCAGTGGGTTTTTTTCTTTCTTTCTTTTTTTTTTTTTTTTTTTTGGTGGTGGTACTGGGGATTGAACCCAGGGATGCTATACCATTGAGTTCACAGCCCTCTTTATTTTATTTATTTATTTTAAGACAAGGTCTCACTGAGTTGCCCGGGTTGGCCTGGAACTTGTAATCCTCCAGTCTCAGCCTCTGGGATTACAGGTGTGTGTCACTGAGCCCAGCTGATTTCACCAGTTTTAACATGAACTCTTTTGTAGATTGGTATGATCACCAGAGGCAAACTACAGACATCTCCCTACCTCCCTGGCCACTTAGGAATCATTGATCTGTTTTCCACATCTGTTGTCTTGTCATTTTAAGAATGCTAAATAAATGGAATCACACAGTATGTAACCATTTGAAACAAACTTTTTTTTCTACTTGGCATAATTTCCTCGAGATTCATGTAGAGAATGTATCCTTTATCAATATTTTGTTCCTTTCATTGCTGAGTAGTATTCCCTAGTACTGATGTGTGTTTATAATCATTCTCTTCTCAAAAGATATCTGCTGTTTCTGGGATATTTTTGGGGGTGTGTGGCTATTTTAAATAAAGTTCCTATGAAATACTACATACAGATTTTTCTATGACCATTAATTTCCCTTTCTTTGGTTTAATTGCCCAAAAGAACAATTGCTGGGTTGTTTGATAGTTGCATATTTAGTTTTCTAAGGAACTGTCAAACTGTTTTCTACAGTGGCTGTATGATTTTTTTACATCCTCATTAACAATGTATGAGTGTTCCTCATCCTTGCCAGCATTTGGCATTGTCACTGTTTTTTAAGTTAGCCATTCCAATGGGTTTATAAAATATCTTCCCATAATTTTAGTTTGTGATTTTTGAATAGCTAATCATGTTGAATGTCTTTTCACTTGCTCATTTGCCATCTCTAGGTCCCCTTTAGTGAAATGTCCATTCATGCCTTTTGTTCATTTTCTATTTGAATTTTTTAACTATTGAGTTTCGAGAGTTCTTTATATATTTTAAATACTAATCCTTTAGATATGTGGTTTGAAAGTATGTTCTTTTAATTTGTAGCTTGTCTTTCCAACCTCTTCACAGAGATGTTTCCAGAACAAAGGCTTAAGTTTGGATGAGGTCCAGTTTATTAATTTTTCCTTTTATGGACTAAGCTTTTGGTGTCAAGGGATCTTACATACTTTTCTTATTTAATTTTATTTCCCACTGTATAATATCAATTATTCTGTAAGCAATGTGAGCATTTTCTCTTTCAGTAATCCTAGAGCTCAAATATATTTTGTTTAAAAGTGGCCTTGAATTTAGTATGTGAATAGTCACAAATGCTTTTACTTTATTAAAATGACTCCCATCCTTTTGTACCTTAAACATATGACATCTACTTCACCAGGCTGTCACATACAACATAAAAAAATGTGTATTTTAAAATAAACAGACACATGATGTGTCAAGAAGTTTTTTGGTTTCACTTTCTAAATTAAAAGTATTTTGGCAAAACTGTAAGTTTTCTCATCAAAGATTTTGATAAGTAACCCAAGGAACAAATTTTTGTGTTCTCAATTAAACATACTTTGAAAGTCTGCTTCTGCATTTTGAGTACTCATGAATCATAACCATATATTGGGGAGCTTTTCTCATTGTTATTAGAATAATGAATAAAAGATTATTGAATCTGGCTGGTCAAACTCTATATTTTCCTTTTACAGTTGCACTTAGCATTCATTTTAATTGTTTTTAAAATAAATTTTAGGGCTGGGGTTGTAGCTCAGTGGTAGAGTGCTTGCCTAGAACATGTGTGGTACTGGGTTTGATCCTCAGCACTACATAAAAATAAATAAATAAAATAAAGATATTGTGTCCAACTATAACTAAAAAATAATATATAAAAAAATTTAAAAGCCCCAAAAGGTCTGGGGATGTGGCTCAGTGGGAAATCACCTCTGGATTCAGTCCTTAGTATAAAAACATAAAGATATGTACTCATAAGAGCTTATATAAAGAGTTAGTGATTAATTATGAGAATATTGATTTCTGCAAAGTGGTATGAAATTATCACTTGTCCCTTCACTGTTATCATATTTGCTCAATTATGTTTGCAGCTAGTGTAATATATTCCTGTTTGAAGAAGATCAACATTGGTTTAAAGTAGATACCAGGAAAATGCTCCCTGTGGCGCCAGTCCTACCCATTACCTGTTTTAGTAAATAAACTCTGCTGGAATGCAGCCACATCCATTCATTTAAGTATTGTCAAGCTGTATTCACAATATAACATCAGAGTTAAAACAGGACCTATGGCCTGATAAACTTATTTACTCTCTGGACCTTTGTAGAAAAAGTTTGATCCCAGAGATAAATCAACCTTATAAATTATCATTTTCCTATGTTATCAAGGAAATTTAACAGACTTTGCCTTGAATTTTTGAACTCTTTGTTTACATTTTCAGGGGCTATTGTGATTCAGAAAACTGTATTTGTTTTCTTGACAAAGTTAGCGGTCTTAGTAAGGCATGCATAGAGAGTTGGAAAGGTTGATTTTGTTGTTATTGTTGAAGTGTTAGTTATTTTAATGTGAATGTAAATTTACAGGTATGGCAACTAGAGGTCTATGCAATCATCATGTGAGTAATCTTAATTGTGAGTAATCTTAATTGTGAGTCACAGTGATTGGTAATTAGTAAGCCAGGCAGGGCAGCACGTTTGCTCCTGAAATTGCTACGTGATCTTTAAAGATATAGTAGTATGAAGCTATCAAACTGAACTTTGTCTATTGTCTACTATTTTGTTTGCCTGGCTTCCTTCTTTTGTAAGTTAAGTTGACACTTTAGTTCTTTTAAATGCTCAGTGTTGTTGAAAATGGAAATGGATTTAAGATCCTTGCTTATATATTCAGAAGGAAATGGATACCCACCTCTTATCATACAAAGAAATTAAGATATATTTTAAAATATAAGTACATATTTTTAATACTTTTGGAAAGTATGACATCTTAGAAAGTTGAAAAAGTAAATGTGAGACTAGAGAGAAATAGCTTCCACATATGCAATAGAAACTTTAATTGACTTCCACTTACCTGAATCACCTCATTAAATGAGGATGTTCAATTTCCTATCACTGAAACTTTGCTATTAATAGGTTAATTTGTAGCATTCTAGTGTGTTTGTATACCAAGATGTTTTTATTATTTAACCTGTATAGTTTGGTTGTACATGTTTTTTTTTAAACAGGTAATTTGTTTAATATTTTGTAACCTGGTCAAACACAAGTTGGGTGATTTGGAGCTCTTACTGAAAATTTGCAGATGAAGTAGTACAATGCTGGGGTTTGCATCTTATATTGGGGTGGGGGATAGTGTTGGGGAGTGGGTAGATACTGAAGAAAACACAATTCTGTTATATAAGCTTCATTATATTGAAACAATTGAGTGTTTTAAGAAGAGTTGGAAACAAGTTGCTAAGGGGAAATACTAACTAGGTATGGCTAGGACAACTATAATATATGTGTGTAAAATTAATGTAGAAATCAAAACAGTTTTACACTCACATTGTTTTGTAAGTATCTTTTAAATTATTTGAAGTTTTGTCCCAAGAATTCAGTTTAAAGTTCTATACAATCAGTGGGCCTGGAGTTAAAGACAAAAGTCTTGGCCTCTTGGCCCTATATCAAAATGTTGGTGAATGATTGTACATTTACCACTGATAAAATAAAATGTGTGTCATGCATATTTAAAAATAATTTTCACCCAAATTTAACTTTTTAATTAACTGTCAAGTGTTCTAAATCACATTAGATAAAGGGCCTCTGTTATATAATATGCATGATATATAAGGAGCTCCTATGGATAAGTAAGACAGGCACTCATTTAAAATGTTGCAGAGGAATATAAGTTGGAATTTCTCAGAAAAAGTAAATAAAATGATGAATAAAAAAGAAATGATGCTCAAATTCACTCTGATAATTAGGGAAATGTGGGTTGGGGTTGTAGCGCGATGGTAGAGTCCTTGCCTTGAATGTTGAAGGCACTGAGTTCGATCCTTAGCACCACATAAAAATAAAATAAAGGTATTGTGTCTATCTACAACTAAAAAATATTTTTAAAAATATGGAAATGTAAACCATTTTTCACCAACTACATTAGAAAAAACTGAACATAACTACTTTTAGCAAATGAGCACACTCGTACACTGTACAGGTCTTTGAGAAATAATAATCTAATCCTCTCATTTTAAAATGTACATATATTTTGATCCAGCAATTCTAGGGAATATCTCCACATGTATATAAAGCTATATAAGGTTTCACTACAGTGAAAACTTGGCAGAAACTTAAATATCCATCAGTAGGGGAATGATTTAAATAATAGGTTGTACTGTAGAATATCATAGAGCAATTAAAGGAAAACATAAAGAGACCTATTCGAACTGACATAGGAGTTCTAGAGAATGTTGTTAAGTAGGAGATGAGGTGTACAGTTGTATACCATAATTCCACTTATCTAAAAACAAATAAACCCTTATCATTGGTACAGATAACAAAAAAGGTCTGATTGATATCACACCAGGAGTAACTACCCCTAGAGGAAAAAGGAGTGCTGTTAGAGGAAGGCTACATTTTACCCTATAAAATTGTATAGTGTTTTTTTTTTTTTTTTTTTTTTTTTTTTTTGTGACGCTTGTGATTTTACTCACAGTGCTTGCATGCAAAGCAAGCACTCTACCAACTGAGCTATATCCCCAACCCCTCTATAGTGTTTTTAAAACAATTTATAATTTATTTTTATTAGTAATTTTGAAGATTAATATATGAAACATTGGCACACTGAAGGGTAATTTCAATATGATTTCTTTATTATGTAACAGTACTGTGCTAGAAATGTAATGGCTTGTAGATAAGTGAGCACTCAGGTTTTTTTTTTTTTTTAATATAACTTTAACTTTTTACCCTATACAATTCTAGTGTGTGTGTGTGTGTGTGTGTGTTTTGTTTGTTTGTTTGTTTTGTGGTGCTGGGGACTGAACTCAGGGCCTTGTGCATTCGAGGCAAGCACTCTACCAACTGAACTATATATCCCCAGCTCCTCTATAGTGTTTTTAAAACACATGTATACATGCTTGTAATCACAGGTGCATACACATGTATATCATCTTTCTACAAAAATGGGTTTTCACTATACATACTGATTCATAAACTTGCTTCCTTTAACTTAAAACTATACTGGGAACATTGTTCAGGATCAGTAACTGAATAAATGAAAAAGATGTCTGGTGAGACTATAACAACATTGTACCATGTAAATGTAATGTTTTAGTTAAAATAACCAGTTTCTAGGACAAACTATAATCTTGAAAAAAGTTATGGTCACCAGAAACAAATGGTCAAGGAAGCTTTATGTTCTTGGTGTTGACCAGTTCAAAACAGAACATTTTAAATGTAACTGTGAACATGTCACAGTCATATGTCTCTTAGTGATGGGGATGTTCTGAGAAATGTGTTGTTAGTAGATTTTTTTTGGTCTGATTTTTGTCATTGTGTGTACCTAGGTGGAATAACCCACTGCACACCTACTGAACATAATTATATATGCTATGATTTTATATGACTGGTAGCACAGTAATTTTGTTTACACTAGCATCACCACAAATATGAGTAATGTATTGCACTACAACTTTCATAGGTGATAGGAATTTGCGAACTCCACTGTAATCTTATGGGACTACCATCATATATATCGTGCATCATTGATGGAAACATCATTATACAGTGCTTGCCTGCAATTAAGTTGTAGTTGCTAGTGATGATATATAAGTGAATTGCATTAAAATGTCATTAGGAAGCTTGTATATTTTCATGAATATTTAAAAAACTTAACCCAAATGATTATTTTTGGTAAAAGAAAACCAACAGCTGTGTCTAGTTTTTGGTTAAAGTTACGCATGGCAAAGTTATATTATTTTACAATTTATAAGAGTAAAGAAAATCTAGGTATCTGTAGCAATGTCAGTCATCTTCTGTATATACCTCTAGAAAATGAAGAGCAGAGCTGTGATGGGGAACCAGGATGGATTTGGGCAATTATGTCTGTATACCGCTTTCTCCTATCATTTATAGGCATTTATTAAACATATCCACTGAAGGCTCATAATATCCTCTGGGTTTATGCTGTGGGGTTTAAAGGCAAAAATACATTGTTTTGTGATGAAGACTTTTTGTTCCTTTAATCATTTTTTCCACAAATTCAATTGTGCATTTTATAAAAGGTGTTAATATGATTAAGGATCTGCCTAGCCACTCATATTTTTGTTATGATGATGGAAACAGCCTCTATTTTGCAAGACTATATGCATCTTGGCCTTTTCAGAATTGATTTTATAGCAGGAGTTTTCTCTCAGAGGTGCTACCAAGTTAGCCGACTTTACAGGGGAGTCAGGGTAGAGGTTCCCTATTTCTCAGCTGATTAATGGGAAGGGGATGTGTGATTAGATTATTAAAGAGGTGTTGAAAATGTTAATAGTGGATTCTAGTGGTTGTTAGATGTTAATACAGTGGAAAGGCATGATGAAATACCTGTTTTCTCTTAGGTATTTTGTTTATTACCTTTAATGTGTGCTTAAACTATTAATACTGTAAGAAAGTAATGATAGGTTTTGAAGGACCACTCCCCTGAAGGTACCTGACTGATGTGTCTTCAAAGAAAACCTAAAGAAGTGGGCAGAGCTGCTACTGCTAGGAAGATGGTGATCCTTCACTGTGCTCAGAATATGTTTCTATTTCTCATATGAACTGAAAGCTAAAAAGTTCCTTCAGACAGGAAACAGGAACTTGGTGAATGAGCTTAAAATTCAGTCATGACTTTGAGAAGAGAGCTCACACTAATATTGCATGGAACGAATCCAAGCAAAAGATGCTGTGATCCACATAACCACTGAAGATACCAAGTTGAGAAGTATCCTAAAAGAATAATTGAAAAAGGATAACTTTACTGAAGGATAGAACAGAAGTATTCATAACAATTGTCAGATGAATGTGTTTTAGACAAATAGGGCAGAAAAGAGAAAAGCAAGTATTCCAACAATTTGGAATCACCACTTTCTGAAATTGGTCAAAGGTCAATTACAATGTTATAGGATGTTTTAAAGTCTTTGGTGGAATATTTGGGGTGCAGAAAGTGTCGGGTAGCAAGGCAAGCCCAAAATGGTTTTAGAAGGCATTGGGATCCTCTGCACCTAAACAATTCCTTACTGAGTAAGTTAAGAGTTTCCAAGATGCAAGTTGTTTCCATAACCTGGGAGCTAGAAAAGTCAGGGCTCAGGTGCAACTTTGATGAATTATGCAACCTTTAATTGGGAATCCATGTAGTGCTTATTTCCCCAAATAGTCAGCATTCTCATTCTCATTCAAACACAGGTACATGTTATACATTTTTAAGCAAAATGACTGACCTCTTAAGGATGTTATGCAACTCAAAAATTTCCCTAGAAATTTGTAACCGCTTTACTTAGATTTTAGTTTTAGGTCAGAATTTTTATGTGGAAGCAGGTTCTTTTCATTTAAAAACATAATTACATTGGTTTTTAACATTATCTTGATTTCCAAAAAAATTAAATCTTAAAATATTTGTAGGAGAGAAGCTTTCTTTAGGAAATAGCCCTCAGAGAATTCAGGAGGTTCCTTTTACCCAAGGTTTTCACTTTCCACAGTTTCAGTTACCCACAGTCTTAGTTATCCACAATCAACCAGTCTAAAAATATCAAATAGAAAGTTCCAGCAATAATCAGTTTATAAGTTTTAAATTCTTTGTATTGTAGTATGCTGTGATAATTATTCTATTTTTATCATGATCTCTTCTTTTGCCTAATTTATAATTAAACATTATCAAAGATATGTATGTTTAGGAAAAAAATAGTGTATATGGAGTTTAGTGCTAGCCACAATTTCAGGCATGTGAAGAATGTCTTGGAATGTATCTCCCATGGATTTAGTGGGTACTGTACTTCATTACAAGTGGTATTAAAGTACAGGCTATTTTATAAGAGACAACTAATTATAAAATGAAAATCTTCATGGTGAACGCCCCTGCCTTATTTTGTATTCCTTTTTTGAAATGGAGTTCACCAACATCACTTTTAACAGGTCAGCCATTATCATTGCATTTATTTTGGGAACTTGCTTGGCTAAAAACTGAATGATTGGTAATTCTTAGCCCCAGGATTACAAAATAGTTAGTGGAGTTAAAAAGACACTTACACCAGCCCAGCCAGCTGTCTTGAATCCTAGCTCAGTAGGGGTGTAATAATAAAGTATAAATAAACATAAGTGCTCTATAAAGGTGACAGCTCTGGCACTTGGGAGGAAGAAGTTCCAGTGGTGGGGTAGCTCCCCAATCCCTGTCTTATCCCTGTGGTACTCTGCATTTTTACCACTGTTGTTTGTTTACCTGAAATATTTCTATGGAGTGACTGACCTATATAATTACAATGCTAATAGAAAACTGGGGATTTTTTCCTAACACAGTTTTCAAATACTGATGTTTTTTTCTCCAAAACAAAAACAAAAACAAAACCTCTAACACTAAGGACTATACTTTGTGTAATATGGACAATGTATTTGTCTGCTCACATCTTGTTTCCAATTGTCCTCAACTTGGGAAGGCTGTTGACCACTTTCCTCCCCCACCTTTGTTTGAAGGGTCATCTTTCTCAGGACACTGCCAGCAGGAAACAGGAGGTGGATGCTATATTAGGGCATTACCGAAGATGTAGAGGAAGTAGCATTGAATTTACCGTCTATAGCCAGGGAACTCCTTGAGTTTTGAAAACCAGGAATCTCAAATCCAGCTTGTACTTAAGAGACATATTTAAAAACAAAGGTGTACCTATGGGTTCCTTAAGCTAAGTAATATATTGAGAAGCTCTGCAGTTTTTAATTTGATCAGTTGCCAGTGAACATTAGCAAAATTGATTTAGAACTCTATCATTCTTTATCAAAGGTGGGATTATTGTTATTCAATATGTACATGCTGCTTTAGTGACTTTAATAAGATGGAAGCAATCATTTTGGAGTAACTGACTTTGGTTACACACATTGTTTTTCAACTTACAGTGATTTCTCTAAATTTTGACATCATTCCTAGCTAAGGTAATAAGCATTTAAGGTCTTATTATTTGTCTAGTCTTTTCTAGATAAAACATTTTGTCACAAAATCATGGGAAAACATTTTTTTTTTCCCATTGGGAGAAGTGACCAGGAATTTAAGATGGAAGATTAATTCTTAAACTGTGAACTATGCTGTTGACATCTACCTCCAAAGTTAAGGAAAAATCAATGATATTTGAAAGTTGTAGGGTTACCTATTTGGGTTGGATAAAACTGTTCCGTGGAATGATCTAAATTTTAGGAGTTTGAGTTTTGGCCAAGTTTTTTGGCCACGTCCTGCTACTGCTACATCATTTCCCCCCTGCTTTTACTGGCACTGCCACATTGCTGCTGAAAGATTACCATGTTGACTGGACTTGGCACCAGGCTCTGAACTTCAGTATTGTTCTTTTTTATTTTCAGGCATAGCAGTCCTAGAAACCATAAGATGAGGGTGTTAAAAGCATTTCGATGATACCTTTTCTTATTCTTTTTTAAAAAGTATGGCCTGTAAGATATTCTCACATAACCAACAGAGCTCAAGATGATTTATGGTAGGAGGAAACATTTCAAAACCATCCTCTGTGTTGACCTTGGTCTTGCCTTTGAAGAAGAGTGAGCAGCAGATTGCTTCATATAGATGAAAAAGCAAACTATGTTCTTATCTTTTATTGCTGTTGACATTGGTTACAGATGCTTCAAGAAGTATTGAATTACTGCCTAGTTTAAAGATGATATATTTTAGATTAAATAATCATAGAAATAACTGCAAATGGATACCTTAAAGGCATTATACATTGCCTGTTCAGCAAAAGCTAAATGCATTAGGGATTTATGGGCAATATCTACTAGCAGGAAATATCAACACTTGAAATTGCAGCAGGTTCCTTTACTGACCTTTGTTTGGAGACATGTAACTCCCTTTTCCTTAAATGGTATTTCATTAGATGCGGGGGAAAAAACACTTCTGATCTGCTTGGGGTTTTAGTACTCTAGTACTTCTCTTTTAATCTTTTCTTAGAGTTCTTATTTTTTGCAGTGCTAGGGCTGGATCCCAGGGCCTTGCACATGCTAGGCAGGTGCTCTACCACTGAGCTATAATCCTAGCACTGAGTTCTTATTTTGGCACTGTGCTGAACTGTGCATATATTGAGGTATTTTATGTACTTAGGTACTGAAACCTCCATTGGGTGTGTTCTGTAGTGGAACTGACCTATTCCAAATTTCACATTTGCTGGAATAAAATAATCAGACAAGGGTGTAATAGCTGGCTAGTCTGTAGATAAGATTGATCAGGATCTTTTAGTTTTCTGTTTGTGCCTTTTGACACTGCGTTTTTCTTTCGTCTATTCTTTTAGAATAGAAGGTCCCTTTAGGTCTCTTTTAGAACCTCACTTTCATCCTTTACTCTGCATACTTTTTCATGCCCAAATATTTGAAGAAACTTAGAAAAGAAAATCCACTTTTAGGCAAGCCAGCAAATACCTAAGCAGTAACAGGTATAACTGGATAATCATGGAGGGTAGCTGTTATTACTAAATTTTTAAAAAGCCTATAATTGTCTAGATTGTTATAGGGTTGAGGATTGCCTCCTGGGTGACCTTCATTTCCTATTCTACATATATATTTAGCTTTCTATTCTGTCCATTTTAAATATTGCCTATCAAATAATAAGCTTCATGAGTGTAAACATTGTAATACTCACTGAATATTTCTTGAACAAATGCATGCATATGCACTTATAACTACCCAGAATTTGGAAAAATAGATTTTTAAGAATACTGTGAACCAAATGGATTGTCATTGGTATATTTTGTCCTCTATTCTGTGTGTTATTATGATGGGTAGTCTTCAGCTATGATGTTTATGAAACTTAACCATTTTTTTTCCTGTTTCAATGACTCTACTATGCCCAGTAGGGTAACATCACTTTTGTATTTAGGAAAAGACATATGATGTAATTGTCTTTACAATTTTCTGTTGTAATGATAGGAGGAGTAGTGACTTACTGTCAAAGATTTATTCCACTATATGCCTTTTTTTTAATATAGGGATGACTTAATCAAATTGATTCTTCTAAACTGGATGTGGTGGTGCACACCTGTAATCCCAGCTACTCGGGCTCTTCCAGCTGAGGTAGGAGGATCACAAGTTCAAGACCAACCTCAGCAACTTAGTGAGGCTCTAAGCAACTTAATGAGACCCTGCATCAAAATGAAAACTAAAAAATGCTAGGGAATGGGGCTGGGGTTGTGGCTCAGCAGTAGAGCACTCATTTAGCATGCGTGAGGCACTGGTTTCGACATTGTGTCCACCTATAACTAAAAAATAAATATTAAAAAAATGCTAGGGGTTGGGGATGTGGCTCAAATGGTAGTGCACTTACCTGGCATGCGCGCAGCTCTGGGTTCGATCCTCAGCACCACATAAAAAATAAAAAAATAAAGATGTTGTGTCCACCAAAAAAACTAAAAAAATAAATATTAAAAAAATTCTCTCTCTAAAAAAAAATTAAAAATGCTAGGGATATAGCCCATTGACAAAGCACCTTGAGTTAAATCTCCAGTATAAAAAATATGGATTTTTCAAATTTCTAAAAAAGTTTTTAGTTTATACTTCCATATTTAAAAAATGTGATATTACTAAATGGCTTATTTTTAAATTAACATTTTATTTTAGATTTTTTTCTTTTTTCTTTTTGGTACTAGGGATTTAACCCAGGGGTGCTTAACTACTGAGCCACATTCACAGCCCTTTTTATTATTTTTTATTTTGAGAAAGGGTCTTCTGAGTTGCTTAGGTCCTTGCTAAGTTGCTCAGACTGGTCCCTAACTTGCAATCCTTCTGCCTCAGCTTCCTGAGTTGTTGGGATTACAGGCATGTGCCACCATGCCCATCGTATTTTGTAATAATTTTAGATATACAGAAATGTGTTAAAGATAGTCCAGAGTTCTGATATATAAATTTTACCTATATTCCCTTAATGTTAACTTAATATTGCATAATGTAACTCTGGGACAATACTATTAACTCTAGAATTCTCTTGAATTTTCATATTTTTCTACCAATTTTTTCCTATTCCAGGATTCCAAAGTTTTGTATGTATTAATCTTAGAAAACATATATAGATAAAGTGATAAAAAGCAAACACAGTATTATAATCCTTGTATCAAGACAACTGATATTTTAGTATATATCCTTCTATATTTTTTTTCTTGTGGAGAATATAAATCCATTCCCCTGCAAACTATTTGAACTTCTGTAAAAGTTAGTTTACAAAATGTATTTTGCATACCATTTTTAATTTGCTTTTTTTTAACACAGTATAACAGTTTCTTTGAGGATCCTATTCTCTTTTCACATCCACTGTTTTTATTATGGTTCATTCTCTACCCTTAGATATCGTTTTATGTCAATTTTTTTTTGCTTAGTTAATTCTTGATATCTTTAAGTAAAAGGCCAACCATGCATGTAGGTGTTCTCAACTTTTTCCTTCTTAATAAACCAGAGAAATATGACACGTGCTCCTCAATAAGTGACTTCTCAAAAGGCCAGTGATTTTGAATATGTGTGGTTTTGTGTGTTAGGTTGACCCATTTGAAATTGCTTTTTTTTTTTTTGTATGTAACAGATTTTTTGCTGTTG
Source organism: Callospermophilus lateralis (assembly GCF_048772815.1). Lineage (NCBI taxonomy): Eukaryota > Metazoa > Chordata > Mammalia > Rodentia > Sciuridae > Callospermophilus > Callospermophilus lateralis. The sequence goes on along the minus strand of NC_135325.1, from coordinate 87,970,122 downwards.
GCAGTTTCATGTGGTTCATCCTAAAGGTTGAAAAAATTTTCTAGGTTATCCCCTTCTCTCTTTTCTTGGTTCATTGAGAATCATAGTGAGCTACCTTCCAGAAGGCTCCGATAAGTACAACATTCTGCCCTATGTTGATGGTAGACTGAGGGAACTTGAATTCCTGTGAATTATTTCTGCCAATCAAAGTAATGGCAACAGACTTGTGAGCTTTCAACGTAGGTTCTGGGGTACTACTGCCACCCAGTGGCACCCTCTAGACAAGCTCTTGAATGTTTTACTCCACCATATCAACCCCCTCCCCTTTTACATGCTTTTCTGTGATCATGGTCACACTTTCCTTTTCTTCTCAACACCTGTGACACTGGTGCTCAAGGATTTCATTTTGCCTAGCTGATAATATTCAGGGAGATATACTAGCCTTATAATTTTGCTGTGATATCCTTATTTTAATAGATGCTTTGGAATATGGGGCATGAAATAATAAGTGTAAACACACTGAAGAGACTGTTATTTGCTCTGCTTGTGAAGTCATAGTTATTCATAAGCAGAATGGGCATAAAGTTTGTACTTGGTCAGAGTATGGACACTTGTCATGTTTAATGGCAAGCCTCTTGCTGTATGAGAGGAAGCAGTCCTATTTATCTCAAATGTAAAGAAGCATAAACTTTTACTTAGAGTGAAAGATTTAGTTTAAAATCCTTCTTTGGTTTTTTTCTCCATTGTATAATTTATTATTTCATTCCATATTTATTCAAGGAATATTTATTAAGCACCTACTCTGAACCTGTACTGTGTTAGGTACTTTAGTGGTCAAGACACACATGATTTTTCTCTTTGAGAAGTAAAGCCTAGCAAGGGAACAGAAATTTAGAAAAGTTTAAGTGTGGTGCTATAGGGTGCTTTGATCATAAATAGCAGATGTAGCCAACATAAATAGGAGGTCAAGGAAGGCTTAGTACAAATTTCATTTAAACTAAAACCTAAAGGAAGCAAGAAAAAAGGATTAGAGAATGTTCTTGACAGAGTAAAAGGTATGTGCTAGAAGGAGAGGTGAAAGATTAAGGGTGGTGCTTTTGAGAAACTGAAACAAGTTCATAATGGCTAGGGCTATGAGTTTTAACTCTTTTAAACCTTACAAGAGTCCCAGTACATAGTAGTAGTCCCTCCATGTTATAGTTGTGGTAATTTAGGCTAAGAGGTTAACTTGCCCTAGGTCATTCATCTCTAGTAAATGGCACAGCCTGGAATTGAACCCAGGCTACCATATGGACTGCCTCTCAGCTAAGACATGGTGTTGTATTTGAAACCTGAATGGTCACCTCCTTACCATTTGAAGCATAGCTCCTGCTGATCTGTAGTATTTCCCCCCCCAGCCATTTTAAATACAATCTTTCTTAGTATTCTGATTGGTAGGCTGTACTAAAGAAAGACTATTCCAGGAGTTGGAGCTTGCAGTTTCTGGATTAATTTAGAAATAGTTCAGATTTGCTTTGATCTTTTATGTATCTGATTGAGAATCAGATACTTCATTTGATATGCACTCTAAGATTGCTCACCCATATTTTCCAGAAAGTCATAATGGGAAATTATAACTGGTTATATATTTATATATTTTAATTAGCAAAAAATATGTATTCCTTGCAAGTGTAGATTTTTTTGCATGCTAAAGTTAATATGGCAGTATCTTTTTCTCTGATTTCTAAAAAGAAAGGATGAACACAACTTTTTAAATAGAATTATACTCTTTTTAAAAACTCATATAAACCAAAAACCTGTAAATGAAGATATTTTCTTACAGTGAATCTGATTTATTCTGTACTAAATTATACTTTTTTTTTTCTTTTTGATACTAGGAATTGAACCCAGGGGCACTTAACCACTGAGCCACATCTCCAGCTCTTTTTATATTTTATTTTGAGACAGAGTCTTGCTAAGTTGCTTAGGGCCTCACTAAGTTGCTGAGACTGGTTTGAACTTTTGATCCTCCTGCCTCAGCCTCCCAAGCTGCTTAGATTACAGGTGTGTGCCACTGTGCCCAATATAATGTATTATATGTTTTCAAGATTAGGAATTGACTTCAGAAAGTCAATAGTTAAGGTGTTAATCTAGATTTCAGTTGGATTCTAACTGTTCAGTTGTAAATAAACTGTTTAAAATTAATAGTAATTTGATATTGTTGACACATTTGGAATCATGTGTTGGTTGTCTGTGTTTAATGTCATATACCTAGTATTTTCATTTATTTGTCTAACATGTGACTTAGGATTCAAAGAGGAGTTTGTACTTGGAAGTCATACTTTTTTGTCTTGTTCTCTGTGGGAAGAGTTGGGGTACAACTACAATCACTACTAGGATATTTCTGCAAAAGAGAGGGTCTTTGATAATTCTTTTGGACAACAGGTGTAAACCAGCATTTGGCAAGCTGGGAAATGTGATCACTTTCATTTAAACCAGTTCATCCAGAGATTAAGTTTGTTTTACTTCAGAAGCACTGGCTCAATGCAGTTGAGTTAACCATCATCCACAGAGCAATTTCCCTTTACTTTGGAGTAAAAGCATTAATTTTTTTGAATCTAATTTTTAAATTTTTTTAAATTTAAAAGCAATAAGTTTTAAATAAAGATATTATTGTATATTGTAGTGAAATTATATATATATATATATATATATAAACTCTATTCTTTTTTTTTAAAGGGGGGGAGAGAGAGAAAGAGAATATTTTTTATATTTATTTTTCAGTTTTTGTTGGACACAACATTTTTTTTTTTAAAGAGAGAGTGGAGAGAGAGAGAGAGTGAGAGAGAATTTTTTTTTTTAGTATTTATTTTTTAGTTTTTCAGCAGGCACAACATCTTTGTTTGTATGTGGTGCTGAGGATCCAACCCGGGCCGCACGCATGCCAGGCGAGCGCGCTACCGCCTGAGCCACATCCCCAGCCCACAACATCTTTATTTTATTTTATGTGATGCTGAGGATCGAACCCAGCGCCCTGCACATGCCACGTGAGCGCGTTACAGCTTGAGCCACATCTTCAGCCCTGTATTCTTTTTAATGATACTTAGTGTTGTGAAATCCATGTTGCTAGGCCCTGTTGAAGCTATTGCAGGACACATTCATAAATGTGTAGGCCTTACAAGAAATAAGATTACTTAATGATAACTTTACTGTTTCTCAAAACATTTTGAAATGAAAATGTTGAGAAAAAGAAATGATTCAGCCTTTTCTCCATTCCCCTTCATTATGAAGTCAGCTGTTATACATTTGTAATGTGATATCATAGTTGATTAGAATTTCTGAAGGAAGACCATCTTAGGTAAGATGATATCCTCTGAAGTTTTGAGTTTTTGTTCCCAGAGACCATGTTGTAAACAAGAAAGGAGTGACAGAGTTCACTTCTAAATCTCCTCCTTTCATAGACCCTCTGATCATCAATGTGGAAAGCAACAGTCTGGTTATAACTATGACAGGCATTTAAGGAGTTATACTTATTTGGTCCTTTTTGCTTGAGATACCTTCTCTAGGGTTAGGCTTCATACCCTGTAGGAGACTAATTCTGGTCAGCTGAAAACTTTTTCATTATGAGATAAAAGCATGTGAGTATAATGTGGCAGAATCTATTTAATCTTATACCAATATCATCCTCCATTTGACTTCCTGTTTGTTTGAATAGGATAAGCGAAATTTTTATCTTTCAGAAATTATAATTTTATCTACGTGTGGAACCCTTCATGATTCATGATTGTCTGGCTTTTTGATATTGCCCATCTCTTACTAATACTTATTAATATTTGTTAGTCACATTTTGTTATAGGAGACAGCAAGGGTGCTTAGCCTTCAGAATCATTTAACTTTGTAGTTATATTAGAAAAAATATCATCATTTTATTTAGCTGAGTCTAGTTTAAAAACTAAGTAATCTACTTTCCTCAGTACAGCTAAAGTCAACTTTTGGTGTCACTTTACCTCCAGAGTAGGGCCAAACATCTTTTGAGCCATATTCATGGTCACTTATTAACATACACATACATATACTAGAAGAGATTGAAAACCTGATGCTATATTTTTTACTTTTTATTAATTGATGAAACTAACATTTTTGTAGAAGTTTTTAAAAATGTAGAACAAATATAAACTAAAAGTCACCTATAATTCTACAACTCATAGACATTTTGAATTATAGCCGATATAAATCTGAGAAAATTGATTTTGTATCTTCAGTTTCATTTTAAATAAATTTCACTTCATGTATCTTCCATGTTTTCTCATATCCTTAAATAATCGTTGATAATGGTGCATCATTATCTTGCCAATCTCCTTTTGGGGATTTGAGATTGCTCCTAATTTTCCTGTTATCTATACCACAGTGATTATTATTCCCTATGTTTTTTGTGTGTCTCGTTATTTCCTGAGGATATTCCTAGAAGTAGGAAGTGAAATTAGCAGGTTATGACTTAAAAAGCTCTTAACACATATTGCTTTCTATAAAACAATTACCAATTCCCACTCTGTCAACACTATTATATAAAGTTCCTTTTTATGTACTTTTGACAGGACCGAGTAATTTATTTATTTACTTATTTATTTTTAAAGGGGGGGGGGGGAGAGAGAGAGAGAGAGAGAGAGAGAGAGAGAGAGAGAGAGAGAGAGAGAGAAAGAGAATTTTTTAATAGTTATTTTTCAGTTTTTGGTGGATACAACATCTTTATTTTTATGTGGTGCTGAGGATTGAACCCAGTGCCCCGCACATGCCAGGCGAGTGTACTACTGTTTGAGCCACATCCCCAGCCCGAGTAATTTATTTTTAATTGGCAATAGTTCTGATGGAACCTCAGTGCATTCCTTTGTGTGTGTGTGTGTGTGTGTGTGTGTGTGTGTGTGTGTGCTGGCTATCGAACCCACGGCCTTGTGCATGCAAGGCAAGCACTCTACCAACTGAACTATATTCCCAGCCCATGCTGTTTTAGTAAATAAAATTGTTCATGGCAGAAATAAAAAGTAGAGATGTAATATTTCGCATAATAGAACTGTAAGGAACTTTCAGCCCTAGGTAATAGTTTGAGAATCATTGAATCAGGTTATGTTTTAATTCTAGGAGTCTATGTTTCTAAAAATATATATTTTTCCTTTTTTTGTATAATTTATAGGGGAAAATGTGATTTTTTTCCCCCAAAAGTTATTATGCCATGAATATTTGCCGCTCATTATACTCATCATTTCTGTGTATATACTTATTAATATTCATGTTTTATGACTTTTAAGAACAAAGCATAACTTCTGGCTAAAAATATACAAATTCTGTGGGAAGTCATGATTGTTATAGGAATTCTTCCTGGTCAAGATCACTAAAGTGGCAAGCACTTCCTTAAAGTATTATTCAGGTCTCTAATATTTTAATGAAAGCCATGGAAATTCAGATTTACTTGTATCAACACACTTCCCGAATAAACTTGAAAGGGAGAGATTTGGTAAGTTTAGTGTTTAACATTATGCATTTTATTTGTCAAGAATATTTAAAAATCACTATTATAAGTTTCCTGATCCCCTGAGTCAAAAATTATCACTGTGGAAGCAATTTTCGTCTATTGAAATTTTTTCTCCTAGTTGTTGTTTCGAATAGTCAAATTATGTCTTAGATAGACCTTAAAAACATGACTTATTGATGTTAATGACATCATTACTTCACTTTTATGCTTATTTTGGCTCTGAAACTCTATTAGTTTGTTAGTTAAACTTTGTTAGGAAGTAGTGGAATTTGTCTGCATGCTGTTTATTTTCCCATCCCAGGTGAAGTTTGGCACTCAATAGTAGACACTTAATAGGTCTATGTCTATCTCTATACTAATTATTGGAGAAGTTATGTAACAAAATGAGTGCTAATGGAATTATTTGCTAGGGTTGAATGTTTTGGCATTCAAATTAGACTGTCATTGAGCTTAGATGAAAACATGGGTCTAATATATAAACAAGCATTGCTTCAAAACTGGCAAAGAGAAACTATCAGTACTGCAGATTTAACTATGCAAAGAAATATTGCCTTTTTTCTAGACTTGTACTTACTTACATGTACTCACATTACTGTCCTTCTAGTGCTCAAAAGATTAATATGTAGATTTTTGAGTAGAAGTAAGGATTTTGCTTGTCTACAATAGATTATCATTATTCTAAAATATGTGGTAGCTTTTTGTCAACAATATAACTGTACTTACAAAAAGTTTCCAAAAATATCTATTGATTTGAAAACCTGAAAAATATTCTAGCTTAAAAAGTTACAAACAAATGAAGTGAAAGGTAGATATGAACTGTGATAAAACAAATGGCTTAAACCAGCTGTATATTCTGACCAGTGTTATTTGTTCCATGAAACATTTGATACTATTTACAAGAAAAAATGGGTATAGAGTGTAGTAAGCCATTGTTGTAAATTGTGGCCGCCATTAGAAGATGGCGCCGGCTTCCACTGTGGCCTGTGATAAATCAAATTCCTTTGTGGAGAGTTGGCACGCTATCTCTTGCCACCCTATAAGAAAGACCCACGCGGCAGCTTAAGATTGGTACGTGGGAGGCTTTATTAGGCTGTGCTTGGGCCCTCAGAGGAGAAAGAAAGAAGAAAGAAAGGGAGTCACTAAAAGAGACTTAAATCAAGGCCTGAATAAACTGCTGAAAGAAGATTCCTGAGTTGCGTCTTCCTTGCGGGCAAGGGGTCGCGACAATAGAGATAATAAGACACAGTCATCCCCCCAAATGAACTTATAGTTTTAGATAAGCGATTAAGAGAAAGTCATAATACAAGGTAATATAATTCAATTTAAGAACTAATTAGAGTCATTAGGAGTTCAAAGAAGGTCAGAAATTTTAGCTTAAGGTATTAGTGAAGGTATCCCAGAAAAGATGGATTTTAAGCAGAATTCTGGCTTAAAAAAAGGGCATGAAGAAAGAGAACTTCAAAGAATGTGAATATGACATAGTTTTAAAGGCAATAAATGGTTTCTTTAGGGTAGAGTATAGCAAAGTAGATATTTTTGTCTATTAAAATAATAAAAATATTTCATAGTAAAATAGTCAGTGGTACTGATGGGAGTATAAATAGATACAACCTTTCTGCAAAGTAATTTCTGGTATATATCAATAGACTTTCCTCATACCTTCACCTTACCACCCACATCCCATAAAAAATCTTTAACCTGGTAATCATATATTCAGAAAATACGAGAGAATAATTTTATAACTTGAAGTTAGTATATGACCCAGAAGCTATAAAGGAGTTACGTTTTACTACTTAAAACATACTAAGCTTTATTTGTCCTAAAGAAACATCCAAAATGAAGAGAAAAGCTATGCTGGGAAAATATTTGCAGTATTTAAAAGGGCTTATTTCCTTTATATACAAAGTGCTCTTAATGAATCAACAAAGCAACGAATAATTAAATGGGAAAATTGGCAAAGGTCTTGAGCAAGATCCTAATATGAGAAATTTAGATATAGTGAAATATTTTGGGATAGTCATTGAATAAAAGTGAAAAATTTAAAAAAATGTATTAGGCATCGAACATGCTGTTTAATCCAGTGTTGGAGCAGATGTGAGGAAATATGCACATTAATATGCTGCTGGCAGTAATGTAAAATTGTGTATTCTTTTTCTGAGAACAGTTTTTCATTTTTGAAATAAAGTTTAGATTTTTACTAGAGTTTTTAAAATAGCACACCATTTCTCTGACCCTTCACTCACCTTCCTCTAATCTATACATTTTATGTAATCATACTATCCTACTGTTAATGTTGTACAATACTATTAATTTAACTACAGATTTTGTTCAAGTCCCACCAGTGTTTACATTCATGTCCCTTTTCAGTTCCAGTATCTAGTCCAGGGTCCCATCTTGCATTATTTGTCTCCCTAGTCTCCTTTAGTCCATGATAGTTCCTCAGTCTCTGTCTTTCATAACCTTGACAATTTTGAAAAGTATTTGTAGAATGTCCCCAACTTGGGTTTATCTTGGTATTTTTCATAACTTGGCTGAGATTATGAATTTTTTTTAATATTTATTTTTTAGTTGTAGTTGGACAGAAAACCTTTATTTCACTTATTTTTTTTTATGTAGTGCTGAGGATTGAACCCAGGGTTTTATACATGCCAGGTGAGGGCTCTACCGCAGAGCCCCAACCCCAGGCCTGAGATTATGAAATTTGAGCAAGAATACAACCAAAATAATATTGTGCTCTTCTTAGTGCATCCTGCCAGAGTTTGCATAATGTTGATGTGCCTTATAACTAACTGGTGATGGTAGCTTTGATTTCCTGCTTAAGATGGTGTCAATGTGTTTTTCCCCCAAAAAAGTTACTATTTTTCCCTTTGCAACAAAGTGATACTAATACTTATATTATATTTTAATTAATACAATAATGAAATACTTGGGGGAGATACTTTGAAACTATGCAATATCCAATTTCAACTATTAACTTTTGCTCACCATTGTTAGCATTCACTGTTTTTTAATTTTTTCTTGTAGCAATTATTCCTGTGATGTTCTGATGGAGATTTTCTATTTCTTTTATTTCTTCTACATTTATTAATTAGAATTCTTATGTAAAGAAGATTTGTCCCTTTTGCCTCATTTGTTTATTTAGCCAATCATTTATTTATAAGACTAGGAATTATGAATATTATCTTATTCTTTGGGATATAATCTAATATTATCATTATTCTGTTGCCCAAATTGTATCAGTTTTTACCATTAGGTTTGGCCCCTGTGACTTTTTGACATGTTTCTTTTTTTTTTTTAAGCACTTTTTTTTTCCTGACACCAGACTATACCAGGCTCATATTGCATTTTCCTCCTCCCTGTCTCTGGAATTGACTACTCCAAAGAGCTTGTGTTCTTTTTTTTTTTTTTTTTGGTGCTGGGGATTGAACTCAGGGCCTTGTGCATATGAGGCAAGCATTCTACCAACTGACTATATCCCCAGCCTTCTTGTTCCTTTTACTGGGAAAATTATTTGGAAATCAAGATCCAGTTGCTGGATATGCTCATTGCCACTGGGGTATCACTATTTCTAGGCCTGGAAGGAAATTTTTTAACAGAATAAACATTTAAAGATCATATCCTTTTGACTGAGTAGTTCTGCTAGAAATATATACTATAGTGGCACTGGCATAAATGTGTTGATAAATATGCTCATTGTTATATTTCTGACAATGAGAAATCAGACAAACCCAAAATGTCCACCAATAGAAAATATTGGTTAGACTTAATGGAGATATGGTCATATAATGGAATGCCACAGAAGCGATATATGGTGTATCTGTGTTCTCTGAAATGGAAAGACATGTAAGAGAGTTGTATTTTTTTAAAGCAAGTTGCAAATGTGTATGATTTGATTATATGATAATATGACTTAATTTTTGCTTTGAAATTGTGTATGTGTAATTAAGATGCTTAGAAAAAAGGATTCAAGTTTACTTGACAAATTTATTTCTAATCAAATAAAACAGGTACTTTCCCTTTATTTAATATATTTTGTAATGTTTGGATAAATATTAAAACTCTACTTGTTTATTTGTTTATTTATTTTTGCAGTACTGGGATTGAACCTACAGTGCTTTATCGTTGAGCTACTTCCCCAGACCTTTTTATTTTGTGTTTTGAGACAAGGGCTCACTAAGTTGCTGAAGCTGGCTTCCTGCCTTGTCCTCCAAAGCCTCCTGGATTACAGATATGCACCACTGTACCTGGCTTTAAAACTCTTTTTTTTTAAAAAAGTTTCTAACTTTTCCATGAAACAGCATTCTAGTCTATTGCAGTCTAGAATTATTTCTATAGTTTTTATACTGTACACAATAATTTTTTGGTAGTTATACTTCAGTTTTTATATTTTATTAATATATTTTAATATTTATGAATCAAGTGAACCACAATCTTATGATCATTTCAGTTTCTAGGAACACTTATACACATAAATATTCTCAAGGGGAAAGAAAAGATTCTTTCATAGCTTAAAGTCTGAGCAGTACCCTCTAAGAGTTTGCATAGGATAATTACGAAGTCATGTTTTAAGTGAGACATTTTTTGTTCCTTTGTAATTTAATATTTAGTGGTAAGTGTACACTTTTTATTTCTGAAAAGTTTGGAATATATAAATGTGTAAAAATATTAAAGTATATAAAATTCACTTGTAATCACCACACAGCAGTAACTTGCCTAAATATTTGGTGTTCATGTTACTAATTTTTCTGAATTCATAACACTCAAACATAGGTATAGTATAATGGAATCATATTTACTGTTATATTATTTCTTGATAGTTCTACTAAACTTTGAATTGCATTCCACTATGACAGTTTTTACCCATAAGTATTTGCCAGTTTATATATTATAGATACTTCTCTAAAATAAAACCTATATAAGACCATTGCTTAGGAAATTGCTTTAAAGAGGACTTGCCAGAATCTACTTTCAGATTTGAATATTATGTGAAAGTTTCTTAATATTTTTCCACTCTTTTCTGAAATGTTTCATTTTGAACTTAAGATTTGCCTTGAGACATTAACTACCAGAGGACAATTCATCATGCTTGAAGTATTTCCAACAGATACTATCACAAGTTTAGTATTTACTTTACTTTTGGAAGAAGGTTTTCAAAATATTGGCTAACAGACTAACTTATTTACAGAAAGGGCATAACCAAACATATTAGTGGTTTGTTTTTAAGTCTGTCCCAAAATATGAGGGTTGTCTGAAATTAAACAACACTGCCTTGTATATGTATCACTGTTTGCTTTTTTTAAAATCATTTTTTACTCTCATTAGTTGCATGAATATTGTTTTGGTCCCTGGTGACTTGGCCTTTCTCAGTGTTGCCTTCTTCCCTAATTTTGTAAGATGATAAAATTTCAATGCTCTATCATCTTTTTTCATGTTACCAGGTTATTATTAAATAGAAATAAACCTTATCCAACACTTTAGTTTGTTAAAAATTCTCTTAGCTCAGACTTTCCACCTTCCATATATCACCAAAAAAGTAAAAAAAAAAAAAAAAAAAAAAAAAAGTGAAAAGTCTGAATAAAGTTTGTATTATAATTTTAGCCAAATTATCACTGTCCCTGATCATGTATAACTAGAACTTGCATGGTGGTAATATGCTTAGTTCTTTTATATTAAATTATTTCTTCAATTTATTTTAATAGAAAGACTGTAAATGACAGTGTGGTTTTGTAGGAGGGAGGCTGGAAGAGAGGAGAGTGCAGGGCCAATTTTTCTGTAGTATAGAAAAACTCCTTTAGGCTAGCTTAGAAAGATTACTTTCAGGGCTGGGGATAGCTCAGTTGGTAGAGGGCCTGCCTCCCATGCACAAGGCCCTAGGTTCAATCCCCAGCATCACAAAAAAAAAGTATTAAAAAAAAAAGAAAGATTACTTTCATTCCTTTTTCTTTTTTCTTTTTCTTTTTCTCTTTTCTTCCCTTCCCTTCCCTCCCTCCCTTCCTTCCTTCCTTTTGGCAGCAGGTGGTAGAGTGAGAATTTTGGAGATGGAACTCAGGAGGGCTCACATGCTAAGTGCATGCTCTTCCACTGAGTTACACCCTCAAACCCTCTATCTTTTTTTTTTTTCCATACTGGAGATTGAATCCAGAGGCACTTAACTACTGAGCCATATCCCCAGACCTTTTTATTTTTTATTTAGAGACAGGGTCTCACTGAGTTGCTTAGGGTCTTGCTAAGTTGTCGAGGCTGGCTTTGAACTTGTGATCTTCCTGCCTCAGCCTCCTGAGATGTTGGGATTATAGGCATGGGCTACTGCACCCCAAAACCCCTCTTTCTTTTTAAAAAGGAAATGACCTTTAAGGTTATAGGCATCAAGAAACATTTTACCATCTTTTGGTACTGGGGATTGAACCCAGAGACGTGTTCATGAGTGTTCTACCACTGCACTACAGTCCTGGCCCTTTTTAAGATTTTTATTTTGAGATAGGGTCTTGCTAAGTTGCTAAGGCTGGCCTTGAACTTGGAATCCTCCTGCCTCAGCCTCTGGAGTCCTTGGGATTATAGGCATGTGTCAGACTATGCTGGGCTTTATCATTGTTTGCATTAAACAACCTCTTAGAGTTGCTTCTTGTTGCCCAGCTGATTTGGGCCCGTAAAATTGTATGTGACTAGGTTGAAACCGGTGCTCTCATGCAGTTGGAAGAGTTTTCTGACACTTGACCATCCTCCACAACTTCTCTAGTGTCAAGGGTCAAGTTTTGACTATCCTCTGCAAATTTTTATTGATGGAATTATTTTCCAAATGTAATAAACTAGTAGATAATTGTAGGTATTTCCCTCCCTCCTCCCTCCCCCCAGCCTCCCATCACTTACAGATCTTTAAATGCTTTTACAGAAGGGTGGTTTTTTGGTCATTTTTCAATTATCAGGATTATCGGTGGAAATAATATATAATTTGCATATACAACTATGAAGTTTTTCTCTTACAACTGTTACCTCATGAGCTCTTTGGACTTTAATATGTATATTCAGGATTCCCCATCCTTCATATTAGAGTAAATGGGAGAAAAATAAGAAAATCTTAAATAACCTGTCTTCTGTTTATCAGTAGTCTTAACCATTTGTGTTCAGACTTGTACTTTTTAAAATATGAGATAGCATTTATTCTAGTAGTAATATGAAAGCAAAAGCAAATGTGCTGATACTATTTTCCAAAATGTAGACGGTGGATATTAACTTGAGTTTGAAAGTAATTCTGTTAAACAGAACAAAAGGCATCACCTGTTATTTTAGTGATAGATCTGGACACAAATCATTCTTTCTATTATCTTTCTAATGGTACCAAAGGAGAAAATTCCAGTTAATACTAGTTGGTTAGTGTGATGATTACAGATATGTGGATATTTGTTGTTATGACTTCCATTGGAATATCTAGATTAAAAATACTTGAAGGATTATTCTCACAACATAATTATATGCAAGTAGTAGTGAGTGATAATGGATGGAATAAAATCTTCAGTTTTTTAGAATCATGGCATCATATGCCCAGACACTCCTGTGGTGTTGAAATGTAAGTTAGCAATATGAAATTAATGAAGGGTCTTATTTTACTAAATTGCTGAATGATTAGTGTTTAGATGGTAACTAATATTCTACTGCATTGTCTAAAAAAGGTTGATCCTCAACCACAAAACTGATCTTCAGACTTTTTTGGTTTATGTATTTTGTATTTTAAAGAACATCACAAAAGGTTGGGGTTGTGGCTCAGTGGTAGAGCACTTGCCTAGCATGTGTGAGGCACTGGGTCTGATTCTCAGCACGGCATATAAATAAATGAATAAAATAAAAGGTCCATCAACAACTAAAACAATTTTTTAAAAAAATCATCTATTTATAAATTGAGGAAAGATGAAAATATCTTTAGTTTTCTATTTAGACCAGGGCTGTGTTTATATTTGCATTGTTTAAAGGAAAATATTTACTTAAGTTTTGATGGAAACATAACTAGACATCTCCAGGTATTTGGGAGGAGGGATGTCTGTCTTGGTAGATTGAATAACTTGCTATGGTCACATATTGTCTTTCATCTCTGAACTTGGTATTGTCTGACAGTGGGGAATCAAAGATACAAAGAAAGATATTAAGAACAGTTTCTTATTTTTCCGTTGGTGCCTGGCTTACATAGGTTACAGTGCATAGGTAATGTGAAACAGCACTTGACTTTTACAGGATTCATTTCTCATGTCACTATACTCATAAATGTTGTCTCTTACTGCAGATTGAAATCACAGAAGACATACGTGTTCCTAAAAGGAAAAGAGGAAATCTGTAAGTATGTGTTGTTCAGAAGTTCTAGATGTGTAATTGTATCAACTTTTTGAGAAAATTAAGGGACCATACTAACTGGCATCTTGATACTTTTTACCTACGATGGTGTTTAAAATGCAATACTTGGGAAAATAAAATAGGAAAATGTTTTACCCTGTGCAACTTCTAAGATTTAAACCATTTGCCACTCACTTATAAAAGAGCAAGTAGCAACTAAATTCCAAATAAATTCTTTTTCTTTGAGTCATACCTAGAAAGAAGTCTCAGATTGGAATTTCAATTTTGACTCCTGAGGTGTACAAGCTATGTGTCTTTGGCAAGTTGCTTGCCTTCCCATTGCTTCAGTTTTCTCATCTGTAAAATTGGCTTGAGAGTAAACACACAATCAGTGGTTCATTATTATTGGTGAAGTCAAATCTGTAGCAATTTATACTTGCCCCAATAAATTAAAGCTTATTTCTAGTTACTGGCTATTTCTCAAACTAATTTAAGTTTATTTCTGATCTTCATAAATTTAAGTATTGGCAATGTCCTTCACTGAGGTCTCTACTCTAGCCCATGATATGGAGTAAATAAATGTAACAGAACACCTAAACTTAAAATCATAGTATCGGAGCTTTGGACTTTGAAAATTGCCTAGTCCAGTGGTTCCCAAATACTGATTTTTAGACAAGTGGCTATCTAATGAAAAAGTTTGTACTGGTTTGAGGTGAAATGAGGAAAAGGACAGCAGATCATTAGTTTTTTAAAAAATCAAAACATTTTTCATTTAAAGGATTGCTGCTTCTTATAGGATATGTACTTCTAATTTTTGAGAGTAAACATGTTCTTTTTTATTTAATGAAATGATGGTGATAGTAAATGGTAGGACTCTTTTTTAAATGTTCATATCTGGCAAAAAATTGACAGCTCTCTATCTTTTCTTTTCACTATTTTATTTTTAAAAATTTAAATTGTCTTTGATATCTTAAAATTTGAAACCAACTTTCTCATTTTACAGATAAGAAGTAGGCATTGAGAGGTTATTTACTTGGTTACAGGCCTTATAGCTCAATAGTTCCTGAACGAAAACCAAAACCCTATATCTGATGCTGCCTCTCTAGTATTTCTGGTCTTTTGGGAATTGCTTTCATTTTAATAGCTTATGAACATCAAATAGAAGATATAGTAGCTTTTATGGACCAATAACAATTTTTTTTTATTTCTGAGCACAAACAAATTAAAAAGATTTAATGTTTTTATATATCTAAGCATTGGCAAAACATCTGACCAATTGTGTTTAAGGATTTACAGATAGTATCCTGCAGCACTTTGAAGAATTCTCTTCAATTATCATAGCTTTGTCTCAGCTCCCCCCAAATGTGTTTCAAAATAGAAATCAATAATTCCCTTATCAGGTAAACAAATGAATATTAAGAGAGAGAACAGTGTGGAATGCATTCTTGCCCCTAACATGGAGACATTAACTGTAGAAGTAATTTTCCATGGCTTCCTGTATTTGGTTTTTGTATGGCTTCTTATTTGAGAATTCTTTAATTTCTGCAATGTCAGACGTACCCTTAATGAAATGTTAAGAATAAAAATGGCTTTTTAAAATTATCTATTGTGTTTTGTATATGTGCCCTTCTTTTCTTTATCAGCTTCTGATATGTGAATGTTGATGTTGATGGAATGGCCATACAATTTCAATCTTCAATAGACTTATCAGTTTGAGTTCTTTCGTTAGTTTCACTTATAAGATATTTAATACTGCTGAGAAGAGAGAGATCTCCTTCAAAAACATGCTACAGTTTCACATTAGGATGGTTATGCAGCTGAATTGTAATGATGGACTTGGCCATTTTGTAAGAAATGGCTTAAGACTACATTGTTGTGTAACTTTTAGCAGTACAAATTACTGACTGGGAAATAACATTGGCAAATAGCCTACATGTTAAACTACCCTCTTCTCTAGAAAATGGGGAGGGCAGGTCATGGGGCCAAAAAAAAAATCATCTAGTTGCAAAATTATCCTTGTGACACAAAGATATTCCTGTGGGAAATACTGCTAGTTACCAGATTATTTTTGAATGTACACTTATATTTGACAGCCCTCAATTTACTTTGTTAAGAATAAAAATGGCTTTTTAAAATTATCTGTTGCCTTTTGTATATGTGCATATACAATGTACAAATTGTATATTTCAGATGATAGGAGATGGATATATAACCTGCAGATATACGCTGTATATCTGTTACTTAAACAAAACACATTTATTATTAATAAGTTAACTCAAAAGTTAAGTTCTGTAACCTATTTCTGATTATCTTATGTTAAAATCATAAATGTGTCTGACAGAGAAAAACACCCAGGAAATTAAAAATTTTACAGATGAAATCAAAGTCACATCATGGAGTTGATGGGCAGTTTCATTTAGCAGCAAGGTGTAAAATCTTGAAATTGTCATTGTGTTATCTGGTTCCCTTCTATAGCATTGAGCTATTTATGTTTCTCTCCAAATACCTAAGTCCCAGAATTTGTTTTTTCTCCCTTTTTCATGATGTTTAGTAAAGTTAAATTATAACATCATACTTTGTCAATAGGTGCCACTTTTCAGCAAATTTTACATTCAATGTTACTTAAAGCTTGCGGGTAAATTATATACAAGTAATTCCCAATGTAAGAAATCTACATATTTAAAAAATCAATTGCATCTGGATTGCTTAAGATGAGCAGTAGATTCATAATCATATACAGTGTATGTATAGTGTGTAGGCAGCGACATTGGCTCCTAGATCTCCTCGTTTCAACATGTATAGATAGGATCCAAAGTATGACAATTTATGACCTAGAAAAAACATCTGATGCATGGTGGAGATACTCTTAAGGCATTATGGGAGGGAATTCATGCTAGAGCCTGAAAGAGTATCTTCAACATGGCTGCCGAGGTGCTTTCTTTACTGGGAAAAGCTGGGAAGAGACTGGCAGGATGGAGACTGCAGGAATTAATATCACTCCAGGTGATGAAGTAAACAGGTTTGGTTAATCTTGTGAGAGACGCACCCAAAGATCAGTCAGAGTTGTCATATGCTTTGAGTCAAAATAACTAGGCATGAGTGCTATGTGTTTCTAAAGGGCATCTATATATTCATCCCAGGTTTTTGTTTTGCTTTTTATCAGTTTTAAAATGTATTTATTATAATTACTATATAGTAATTATAATAAAAGGTTAAAGTTTGATTGCACAAATTATTTCATATTGATTAGACTTATTTATAAAAATTTTAACTTAGACTAAAGAGGGGCATGTAATATATATATTTCATGTGCTAATTCATCTTGCAGACTGGCTGATACAGATCCTGCTAGCTACTCTTAATGCCTTTAATGTCTTAAAATATTAACATTTTCTAAGTTTAAAGTATAAAGTCAATTACATTGCAATATACCTCCTTAAGGTTTGATTTCATTTAACAAATATAACCATTCTTTTTAAACCATTCTTTTTAAACATAGTATTTGAGCTTTCTCTTGTGTATTTTAAAATCATTTGGAAGTTTTTAGTAGTGTGTGAAACAAGATTTTTATAAAAGCACTCCACCCCTTTACAAAAGCCTTGGTGATGCAACATCTATTTAGAAATATGACTTTTAAAAGCATAACAGGTATTCTTATTTTTTAATCTTTTGGAACTCTTGTAATTATTTTCTTGTTTAATGCTTAGTTGATATACCTAATTCTTTTTAGAAGGGAAAATATCTCTCTTTGGTATTTAAATTAGTCTTAAAATAATGTGGGACTTGAAACAATGTGATTTTTAAGTGAAATCATTGATTTTCAAATTGATTTTTTTTAACATTTTCATAAGAGGTTAATGTCAAAGCCAGGTGTATTTGTCATTGCTGTGTTTCAACTTGACAATTGCACTGATCTTTGCTTGGTTTAGTTCATTTCCTAAATCTTTTGGGAAAGTATCTTGGCATTAATTGACTTCAATATATTAGTTTTTTCACTATTAAATTGATGTTGTGCCACATGCTTCTGGGGGAAATGATTTCTTCTTTTAAATTCAGATTTAATTACTATGTAGTATTTGTTTACTTTGTGTACTGGAGCTTAATGTATCACTAATGCTTTTTGTGTTTAACTTTTCTCGGAGTGTTTGAATTAACTGGAATGAAATACTTATCATTAAAATTGACCATAGAACAAAAAAAATTATATCTGGTTTTTCGCTAAAACTTCTAGGATTCACCAAACATCTTGAGAGTTTTTTTTTTTTTCAACCTTAACCTCTGTTATTGCCATAGGATGTAGAACAGATCAGTGTTCAATATTCAAAATTGTTGCTAGGATTTCTTCATACATAAAGTTCATTCTTATCTATTTAAATTATTCTAGTATAACCAGGATCACAGGTAGTAGAATCATCAGAGCCCAAATCCCTACTCACTGTACTTAACTCTGGGGAATTACTTAATCTCTATGAATCTGTTATAAAGTGAGGGTATTTCTTTGAAGGATTAAATGAGATAATATATCTAAATTATATATTAGATATATCTAAAGGAAAGCACACTACCTCACCCATAGTAAACACTCAACAGTAGTTAAGATTATGGTTCTCATATGGCATTAAGAACTTCAACAGGAGCACTTAACTATCCCATGACTGAAGATGATGCCTCTTCCAGACAGATACATTACCTGATCTTAAGGACTTCATGTTCTAACAGTGGGACAGCAGTATCACTTTTTTTGTGTATGAAAGGACAGCATACCTTTGTAAAAGGCATTAATAAAAGAGCACAGAGTGAAAATTGTGTAACCCTTGTGCTTTTTAATCCCTTTACCCTCTGCAATAGGTGGTTTTTCCAGCCTAGAATTTTCTGTTAAGCAACCAATAACATATTCAAATTTATTCTAACTGGTAGGATTGTAAGAGCATAGTATTTCCTAGAGTGTTGGCACATAAAAATGATCTTTTTATTTTTTAGTACCTTGCTTGGAATCCAGGAGCACTTAACCACTAAGCCTCATCCCTGACCCATTTTTTTAAATCATTTTTAAAATTTTCAGCCAGGGTCTCGCTGAGTTGTTTAGGGCCTTGCTAAAAACTGCTGAGACTGGCTTTGTACTTGAAATCCTCTTGCCTCAGTCTCTGGAGAGGCTGGGATTATAGGCATGTACTATACTGCTATACCTGGCCACAAATGATATTTTAAAATAAGGTTAAGTGCATACAGATTATTGTACTTATATATGCTTTTACTTTTTAGTTTCAGAAAATTCTACATACCTTCTTATTCAACAAATCTGTTGAACAACTAACACAATAGAGTTACTGTTTTGGTCACTGAGGATTCAGCAGCAAACTATAAACTCTCTACCTCATGGGGATTATGTTCTAATGGGGGCATAGACATTATTCATGAAAAATAAAACCTATTATGTATTAGTGAAAAGTGCTAAGGAGAAAAATAAAGCAAGAAAGGAAGTGTCAGAGGTTTGGTTTTCAAAGAGGGTGACTGAAGAAGTCCCCTCTGAGAAGTTACTTGATTAAAGACCAAAAAGAAGCAAGCAGAACATTTCAGGCAGAGAGAATAGAAAGTACAAAGGCAAGATCATTTTTGATATGTTCCAGGAACATCAAGGGACAAGTAGAACTGCTGTAGAATGAGCCAGGGGAAAGAGTAGTAGGAGGTGAGGTAAGAAACTTGATGCGTAGCAGAAAGATAATATATTTTTGTAGATCACAGTAAGAACTTTAACTTTTGAATGAATCATTTGGCAATTCTTTGAAGATTTTTGAGCAGAGGAATGATATGATCTAATTTACATTTTAAGAAGAGCACTCAAGCTCCTGGGTTTAGAATTTATTGTAGGGGAAGAAGGTAAAAGTAGGTAGATTAAATCAGTTATTGAATTTATCCACATGAGCGATGATAATGGCTTGAGCCAGGATGGCAATAGTAAAGATGGTGAAAAATAGTTGAGTTAGATATTTATTAAGTAGAGCCATTAAGTATTACTGATGTCTAGGAAGTGGTGGAATGTGTGAGAAAGAGAAGACTAAGTATGAATCCAAGATTTTTGGTCAAAGCTACTGAAATACACTGAGACAGACAAGACTGGGAGAAATAGAATTGTGGAAGGACAATCAGTGGCTTAGTTTTGAACTTGCTAAGTTTGAGGTATTTAACTGACATCTAAATGGATTCAGTAAGGAAACTTTTGGATATACAAATTTGTATTTAAGGCAGAAATTTGGGAATCATCACCATATATATGATATTTAAAGCTACAGGACTAAATGAGATCACTGTAGGATTGAGTGGAGATAAATGAGAGATTCAGGGAATGAGCAGGATAGCATTTAGATGTCAGGGAGATGATGAAGAAGCAAGAAAGAAAACTGAAAAGGAACAGCCAGAGAAATAAGAAAACCTGAAGAATGCAGTGTCCTGGAAGCCAAACAAAAATTTCAAGTAGAAGGGTCATCTATGTTAAAGGCTACCAGTGGGTGAAGGAAGATGAGGGCTGAACTTTAATTGACTATTGAATCTAACAATACGCAAGTCATTGGCAACGTTGATCAGAAAAATTTTATGTAGTGGTAGGGGACAAAAGCCTGCATGTACTGGGTTCCAAAGAAAATCGAAGGTAACTGTAAGACTGCATAGACTGTTGCAAGGAGTCCTAAAGAGAAGAAGAACTGGTATAACTGAGAGCTAGGTACAAGACAGGGAATGGTTTTTAAGATGAAATATAGTAGTTTGTTATAACACTGATGGGAACAATTCAGTACAGCAGGAAATATTAATGGTGCAGGAGGGAGAAGGACAAAGGGGTAGAACAGCAGCACCATGACCATGTATATATAAAGGTGTCATGCACAAGGGAAGGGGTTGCCCTCAGCTGTGAGCATACACAGTTCCTCCACAGTCACAGAAGAGTGAAGCACATGGGGCCACAGATGCAAGTAGGCTGATAGTCAGGGGAGTCTGTGAAGCTTTTTAGATTATTTCCATTTTCTCTGAAAAATAATAAGCCAGGTCAGAAACTGAGAATGAGGTTGGAAGTGAAATATTGGGGGTCTGAAGAGAGAGAATAAGGTGTGAAACCTAGAAGTGTGAGTCGGTGAGTAGACTCGTGCAAGTGTGGCTTCTGTGCAGCATGGAGAGCCCATTTGAAGTTGCAACCATGAACCTAAAGTGAGACATTCAGGACAGTAATGTGTTTCTTCAAATTCAGCTATGTGAGTACATTGTGTGGAGAATTGAATTGAACCAGGTTGTGGTTTAGCTGAGTTCAGCAAAGTGAGAGAGTGACAAGAGTTGAGGGTATGTGCCGGGGGACTGATTTTGATTGCCCATGCAGTTTTTATGGGAGAAAACAAAGGATTCTCCCAGGAATACTACAAAGTAGGTAATATAAACAGTATTCCTACTTTACAGATGAAGCTGCTGATAAAGTTTTTAAGTGACAGGTCATATTTCATAACTTGTTCAAAGCCACACTTAAAAGCAGACATTGAGGTTAGAACTGATAACTGCCTGGAATATCAGACTTTCTCCAGAATACAATTTATCTTCCCTTAGTACATACCAGAGCATCCATCTTGAGTTGCAAAATCATCATACACACGTCTTTAATGTCTAGCTGCTGTGTAGTAAAGTTGATTAGGAAGTCATTGTTTTCTCACTGACTTACATCATAAAAATGGATCAGCAGTTTACATGAAAAACATTAAACATTTGCCATATTACTTTCTGTTTTCAAAAACATCCTATGCTGTTCTTTCCCCTTTCATTTGCTCAGCTATTTATTTTCACTGGTAGGACTGTCCTTGTGTCCCAGTCATTGTCCCTTGCTTTTGAAAACATAGCGATCCTTCACAATTATTATGAAAATTGTGTGTGTGTGTGTGTGTGTATGTATGAGAGAGAGAAAAAAAACCAGATAGACACAGACCTTTCTTGATGGCTGAAATTTCTCATCCACCCCAAAGTGGATGCAATTTTCCTGCTCTTTTGAATTCCTTTAGCATTTTGTTCCTTCTGCTTTTATGGGGCTTTTCATATTCTGCTCTATAGTTATTCATGAGTTAATCTCTCTGTTCCTACCATGCATTTGAACACGTATTATTTGAACATATACAGGCTTTAAAGTTTGAGGGTGTATTTTACTCATGTTGTATCAACTGCTCAACACAATTCTCTTACATGCAAACTTTTTTTAAGTGAAATGAAATGTTCAAATCTTTTTTTGAAATGAATTTATCAGTAAACCAAGTGTGACTCCAGAAAACCTTTGGAAAAGAATGATTTTAAGATGATAAGCAAAACAGGGCAGAGGCCAACTGGTGTGCCTGAAAGAGCACTGGGTGTTCAGTTTGTGCTATACAATTCATTTGCTTCTCTTTAAGATTAGAGATCAGAAAATATCAGTGGTTTGAATACTCAGCTGAACAGGACGTTCTAAGGAGTCCCATCAGGGGCTATTACAGCCTCCTCCACTTGAGCAGCTCTGCTTTTTGTTTTATCTATATCCGTATTTTCTCATCCATGTAAATTTTATTCAAATGGATGATCCATGACTCCCTCACCATGACCAGAAAAAAAAATTTAAAACTTTGAAACTAAATGATTTCTCTGGTCTCCCCTCACCTGAATGTCCTTTGAGCATTGCCTAGTGTGTGCATTTAGTATGTCTCTCTACTAAGCACTGAAGGTATGTAGAAGGTATTTCCCTTCCTCCAAGACTTAACAATGAATACATATAATAGATTAAATGTATGCAACATCATGAATGACTAAAAAACATACAATGAAATTTACATCCAAATAAATGATGAGCTTTTTAAAAAATTATTTTAGTTGTAGTTGGATGCAATACCTTTATTTATTTGTTTTTATGTGATGCTGAGGACTGAACCCAGGGCCTTACATGCACTAGGCAAGCACTCTACCACTGAGCCACAACCTCAGCCTCCCTGAACAATGAGCTTTTTTTTTTTTAAAAAAAAAATTTTAGTTGTAACTGGACACAATAACAATTTCACTTATTTATTTTTATGTGGTGCTGATGATCGAACCCAGGGCCTTGCACATGCTAGGTGAGCGCTCTACCACTGAGCCACAACCCAAGCCCAAATGATGAGCTTTTCAGAAATTGATTTCTACTTCTTTGTATGTCTTTGGCCCTAAGTGACAATTTTTCATTTGAGGGTGGGTTAGTATTTAAGGAAATTTTAGATATTTGAAGACATATTTTTTGTCTTCTAATATTGTCCCTGAGAATTTATATATCCAAACAAGTATTTTTATTTTTTTTTTAAACGTGCTGGGCCGCGCCGAAGCTCTCTTTTTTTTTTGAGAATTTTTAATATTTATTTTTTAGTTTTCGGCGGACACAACATCTTTGTTTGTATGTCGTGTTGAGGATCAAACCTGGGCCGCACGCATGCCAGGCGAGCATGCTACCGCTTGAGCCACATCCCCAGCCCAGTATTTTTAATTTTGGTATCTTTTATATTTCCAATAAGAAGTTATGTTTTTGTAAGTAAGTTAGCTCATTGTCTTATCTTTCAAGTTTTATTAAGGGGAATTACCAAATCTTTGTTATAAAAAAGAGGTATTGGGTTTCACAGAGTTGAGGACTGCTAGTCTGTGCTGCATACTTAGGTGCCCTGTTTTATGGAAATGATAGTAATATAATGAAGTATCAGATTGAATGGTTGATAATATAGGAACCTAGAAAAAGGCAAGATTATTGTAGACTTGAGTAGTCACGGAATTTCCAATGAAAGAGAGGACTGTATCAGGGGATCTTGTGTATATGAAGGCCAGAGGCACTTTCATAGACACTTGACATATCCTATCTTGAAGAAATGGCTTGTCAGATTGAGAAAGCAATTTCTATGTGTTAAGTGTGTAATTGAATTTAAAGTTGGAAGGTGTTTTAGTCAGCTTTTTCACTGCTGTGACTAAGTGACCCAACCAGAATAATTGTAAAGGAGGATAAGTTTATTTGAGGGCTCACGGTTTCAGAGGTCCTAGTCCATACAAGGCAGGGTCCAATATTTGGGGCTCGAGGTGAGGCTGAACATCATGGAGGAAGAAAGTGGCTGAGGAAAGTGGTTTATATGATGGTGGGGGTGGGGGTGGGGCAGGGAGAGAGAGAGAGAAAGAGAGATTCCACTCTCCTGATTCCTGTTACAAAGTATGTACCCCATAGCCACACCCCCAATGAGACACTTCCTCCAGCCACACTCCACCTACCTTCAGTTACCATTCAATTAATCCCATCAGGGATTCAATTCTCCACCAACCTTAAATTGTCTCACACATGAGCTTTTGGGGTACACCTCACATGCAAACCATAACAGAAGGACTTTTCTGTCTAGGTCAGAAATTCTTAATTCAGGGTTGTTGTCACACATTCGGGTTCATGAATTGAAATCAGGGAACTTATCCCCTGGAATTGTCTATATAATTTGCAGATCCTTCTGTGGGGAACAGGATTCATAATTCTCACTGAATTCTCAAAGGGCCCATCTACTAAGAGGTTAAGGCTTACTGATATAATTTGATCTTGAACCAAGATGATTTGCTCAAGTTTACACAGCCACTTGGTGGCAAAGATGAGGTCTGAAACCCACTGACTTCTAGTTTCATGTTCACTTCACCACACTCAGGTGAAGGACACGAACAAAGGCATAGGCAGGATTAGGTTATCATTTTGTACTAATCAATGTAAAAACAACTAGCATGCAGTCAATTAATTAAGACTAGTAGTCTGTTTGCATAAGTTGCAGAAGGATGTGCTTCAATTTGTCTTTGAAGTGAACTAATATTTTAATTTTCATAGTTGAACTATACCTTGCCATTCACCCAAATAGCTTTTTTACCCAAAGTCTGACTCCCTACAGGATAATATTATCCCTGAGAATGTTTCTGTCCTTCTTTACAAAGGCATGGTTTTTCTTACCTGCATTGGCCCCCGTTTTTTTGCCTAGTCAAATCAAAACTACTTTGCTTAATCTGTCATATCCTGTACTACCATAGTCTATTTAACCAACCTATACCCCATCCCCTAAAGTCTTCTTATTCCCACTTCATTTTTTGTCATGGGATTTCCTTATCTCAACCGCCCTCCGTTCTTCCTCCATCTACAGATGCCTAAATAAGGTCTAGCTTAAATAAATTTAATCCCTACAAGGACCCTTGTAGTTACTGTTGCCCATTTTACATTTTTTTCAACTCCTTTTACACACCACAGCACTCTGTTACATATTACCTCAGTGCTCTTCAGTGGAAATGCTTCAGTGGTCACCTTGCGAGTTGGATTCCAGGAGGTCTGGAGGGAGACCCCCAGACATCTCTAATTCCTACTTTAGCCAAAGCAAATCCAGTTCATTATTAAATATGGGCAGTTTGTATATAAGTTTTCATTTGAACAAATGGTTTAGCTGTCCCTCTTCCCCCATCCTCCAAATTTTGAATAACACTGGATCTTAGGTGCTACTTGCCTCAAGTGTTAAAACACAATAGGTGAGGGACAGGATTTAATGCTGCTTCAGACTTGTACTACTACTCCCAAGCAACTGATGCAATTTTGATTACAACGTGGGTACTTGGGAAATAATTTTACAATTGCTCCCATTTTGGGAATAGGACATAGTGTTCAACATTACTTCAGAAATTTACCTTAATGAAGAACTCAGAATAATATTTCTGGGTTGTTCCTTAAGAAATTAACCTAAATTGTGCTCATCCTCTCTCTTTGGGACACAAAACCTAATCTAATCTAATTTAAAGCTGTCTTGTTCATATACACATATTTAGAGAAACCTCATTATTGGCATACCCTGCCCTCCCAAATTTTGGTCAAACTTAAATATTATACTCGTGTATTTGCACCAGCTTTAGTGTTACCCATCTGTTTTTGTTGACTTTTTCATTGCTGTGACCAAAAGACCTGCCAAGAACTATTTTGGAAGAGGAAACATTTATTTAGTGCTCATGGTTTCAGAGGCCTCAGTCCATACATGTCCTACTTTCATCCTCAGGGCCCAGAGAGAGGTAGAACATCATGGCAGAAGAGTGTGGTGGAGGAAAGTGGCTCAGGGCATTGTACCAAGAAGCAGAGAGAGCTCTACTCAACAAGGACAAAATATAAACCCCAAAGTCATGCCCCTAGGGACGCACCTCCTCCAGTCACAGCCTATCTGCTTACAGTTACCACTAACTTAATCAACATCAGGAAATTAATGCACTAATTAGGTTAAGGCTTTCATAACCTACTCATTTCACATTCTTGCATTTTCTTACACATGATTTTTGGGAAATACCTCAAATCTAAACCAGAACGCAATCTGACTTATAAAATGATGTGCAGAGTACCAGTACACCTAAAAACTCAGAAAACATTAAATTAAGGGGCTGGGGTTGTGGCTCAGTGGTAGAGTGCTTGCCTCGCATGCATGAGGCACTAGGTTCAATCCTCAGCACCACATAAAAAATAAATAAAATAAAGTTATAAAAATACATATTTAAAAAACATTAAATTAAGAATTTGGTGCACTGAAAAACATTTATTGTCTTTAATGACTGAAAAATGAAAAATGCCAGTCTTTCAGACCAGTTATTTCAGCTCTCTGTATTAAATCAATTATATAAACTAATAAAGACCTGAGTATTTAAATCAATTGTGCTATCAACTTGTTAATACTTTTATTTTGTTTTTTTTTTTCCTGCTTTCTGCCTGGTTCATTATCTTCACCTACAGGTGTACTTTTTTGTCGGCTTCCAAAGATTACTAACTTTCTGTATCACTAAAACTGAACTGCCTTGGCTCTACTGCTGCTTTTACTGCTGCTTCCATTATTGCCTTCTTCAGCAAACTAAGGCTTTCAGAAGCCAAAGAATAACAAGAAATAAGCATCATTTTAGAAGCCTTTCCACTATGAAACTTAAACTAAATGTGCTCACCATTATTTTGCTGCCTGTCCACTTGTTAATAACAATATACAGTGCCCTTATATTTATTCCATGGTATTTTCTTACCAATGCCAAGAAGAAAAACGCTATGGCAAAGAGAATAAAAGCTAAACCTACTTCAGACAAACCTGGAAGTCCATATCGCTCTGTCACACACTTCGACTCACTAGCTGTCATAGACATCCCTGGAGCAGATACTCTGGATAAATTATTTGACCATGCCGTATCTAAGTTTGGGAAGAAGGATAGCCTTGGGACCAGGGAAATCCTAAGTGAAGAAAATGAAATGCAGCCAAATGGAAAAGTCTTCAAGAAGGTAAAGAATTTTTGTTCTTTTAATTTTTTAAGGAACTTCATTTTTCTTTATCATAAATTGAGGGAATTTTAAATATGCTGCCATTCTGTTACAGTACTGTATAACTAAATATCAAAAGGCACTTTTCATGGCTTGTGGATATTTGCTTAAGGGCATTGTGCACTTTGAATGTTATTGTAATTACTTATTTGAATAAATATACTAATAATAGAGAATGTTTCACTTTAACAGTTAATTCTCGGGAATTATAAATGGATGAACTATATCGAAGTGAACCGTAGAGTGAATAACTTTGGTAGTGGACTTACTGCATTGGGACTGAAACCAAAGAATACCATTGCCATTTTCTGTGAGACCAGGGCTGAATGGATGATTGCAGCACAGACCTGCTTTAAGTACAACTTTCCTCGTAAGTGTCTTATGTTTTTGTTGCTGTTGTTTTTTTGGTGTGGGGTGGGTGCTTTGCTTAAATGTGAAAATTGGTCCATAGGCTGGATATATAGCTAGCTCAGTGTTAGAGCACTTGCTTAGAGTGTCTGAAGCCCTAAGTTCAATCCCAGCACAACACACACACACACACACACACACACACACACACACAAGAACAATTGTTCTGAGATGCTCCTGTTTTCAAAGTAGGTCATCTGAACTGGTAATGTAGCTCAGTGGTAAAGTGCTTCATGCTTAAGGCCCTGGGTTCAGTCCTTCAGCACTACAAAACAAATAAAAGTAAAAATAATCCGCAAAAAAACTTTGAAACAAAATAAATGCTCTTTAGCCTTTCTTTTGCATGAATTATGTCTATAAAATGGTATGTACTATTGTGACTAAAAGATGTCCAATAACTCCTGTCAAAGATAGTACCTTGTACAAGCTAGTATGAGAATTGGCATCTTAATGGGTATAATGTGGAATTTTACTTTTCGATTGGAAATGAATTATGCCTGAAATGTTTAGGGTTTGGGGGTTTTGGTTTTGTATATACAAAATGATTAAGGCAACAACAACAAAAAAACATTGCTTAGGATAATTCTAGTTCATTGGTTGACTTAGATGCCTCTTATTTGACTTATTCCATTTTGCACATAAAATTGGTTTGTAACATCTTGAACTGGTATTAGAGATGTTAGATGGAAAGTAAAATTGGGTATGTTTCTGATATGTAAGCATTTGTTTTTGCCATTGTGCAAGAAATTTTTAATATTTGAGTCCAGAACAATGTCTTGCCACAAACCAAGCACTCCGTTGTTTTTTGAGTGAAGTAGAATATCCTAGGTTTAATGTAAGAATCAGAGTTTGTATATCAAACAAAAATAGATAATATGAAAATGATTCCATATGTACCCATACCCCAACTTCAATCATCAACAGTGAAAAGTGACTATTCTTAACTATGTTGATGTTTCTCTTACCAAGAGCTGAATTTCCATGTCAACTTTAGGTTTAAGTTTAGCAGATGTCCTTATATTCCACCTAAACTTGTTTTAAGTTTATATTATCTTTGTGTAGTGGCTGCTAAGGAGTAGAACTCCTTTGCCCCTTCAGGTAAGACATAGAAGTCACTAATCAGATTAGAAATTGGACCCACTGAAAAAGCTTCTTGGAAAGAGTGAGAACATTATTAGTGGCTGATCTTCTGACATGAGATTCTCAAGTTTATCAAGAATGGATCTGTTTGGGGGAACCATGACCAATAAAAGTATGTGGTACAAGGGAGCTCTTGCTGGGATAGCCCTGACCTGAGTTAAGAGTTTGGCCAGGACCTGATGGCCTTGAACATTATAGTTGACTGATTTTTGATGAGTTATGACACTTCTAGTATTTCTGGGTTTGTTTGGGTTTAGAAAGTTAGAGTGGGTTGGGGGTAGAGTGCTTGCCTAGTATGCATGAGGCCCTGGGTTTTATCCCCAGCACTGCAAAAAAAAAAAAAAAAAAAAAAATATATATATATATATATATATATATATATATATATATATATATATAAAAATAAATAAATATATATAATTCCTGGGAATTTGTAAGGATAACTTTGGGGTATTTGGGAGACTTTGAAATAAAATTAAACTACGAAATGCATTTATGTCTTTTAGTGTTCATATCATTAAGGACTGACTTAAATATTATCTTTCTAGTAAGTGTTTATTATTTAATATTTGTTTTTTAAATTACATAGTTGTGACTTTATATGCCACACTTGGCAAAGAAGCAGTAGTTCATGGACTAAATGAATCCGAGGCTTCTTATCTGATTACTAGTGTTGAACTTCTGGAAAGCAAACTTAAGGTAAGTATGAAAGTTTCCTTTTGTAAACTTTATTTTTAATACATAAAAATATAAAAATTATTTATATTCATGGGGTATCATGTGATGTTTCAAAACACATATACCTTATGCAATGTTTAAATTAGTTTAAATTTACTGTTTCCTCAAACATTTCTTTATGGTGAAAACTTTCAATATACTTTTTTTTTCTAATATAATTTGTTCTAGCTTTTTTGAGACACATAATGCATTATTATTCTCTGTAGTCACCCTACTATGGAATAACACACCAGAACTTCTTGCTCCTATCCAACTGTAACATAGTGTCCATTGTTAA
Source organism: Callospermophilus lateralis (assembly GCF_048772815.1). Taxonomy (NCBI): domain Eukaryota; kingdom Metazoa; phylum Chordata; class Mammalia; order Rodentia; family Sciuridae; genus Callospermophilus; species Callospermophilus lateralis. The sequence continues at coordinate 87,940,413 of NC_135325.1, read as the reverse complement.
ACCTCTTCTCATTCCCCCCGCCCACTTTTCCCTTTTATTATCCCCAGCCTCTGGCAATTACCATTATATTCTACTCCAAGATCAACTTTTTTGGAATCCACATGTGAGTGGGATCATACATTATTTGTCTTTTTGTACCTGGCTCATTTCATTTGACATAACAATCTCCATTCTATCTATCTTGTTGTGAAGTATAGTTTTCACTTTTATGGTTGCATAGCATTCCATTGTGTATGTGTATCACATTTTCTGTATTCATTCATCCACTGATGGACACTTAGGTTGTTCTATTTCTTGGCTATTATAAATAATGCTGCTATGACCATGGGAGTGCAGGTGTCTGTTTACCATAATGATTTCACTTTATGTGGACATTTACTCAGTAGTAGATTGCCGAATAATATGGTAGTTCTGTTTGAGGAACCTCCATACTGTTTTCCATAATGGCTATACTAATTTATATTTCTATCAACAGTGTACAAAGGCTCCCTTTTTTTCACATCCTTGCTAGCATGTATCTTTAGTTTTTCTGATAATAACCATTGTAACTGATATCTCATTATGACTTTGATTTTCATTTCCCTAATTATTAGTGACGTTGAGCATTTTTCATACACTTGTTGGCCATTGTATATCATCTGTTCAGAATTGTCAATTTAGGTGTTTTGCTCGTTTTAAAATTTGGTTATTTGTTTTTGTTCTCTTGAGTTTTTGGAATTCCTTGTGTATTCTGGATATTAAGCCCTTGTTACATAGTTTACATATATTTTCTTCTATCTTATAGATTGTTTCACTCTGATGATTGTTATCCTGCATGTAGATACCCATTTTCCCCAGCACCATCTCTTTTCTTTTTTTATTAGAGCACTATAATTATACATTAGTACTTGGGTTCACTTTGACAAAATCATACATGTAAAGAATTTGTTTTTAATCCCCGTCCCTCCTTTTTCTTCCTTCCTCCCTCCCCTATTCTCCTTCCTCAACTGTACTAATCTTCTTTTTACTTCTTTATTAATTTATTTTTGATTGGTACTTTTTACATATACATAAAGGTAAAATTCTCTTTAGTGTGTATATATATATATAAACATGATTCTGTTAGATTATATATATACATATATATTATATATATATAAACTATATATATATATATATATATATATATATATATATATAAAAACATGATTCTGTTAGATTCATTCCATATTTCTTCCCCTTTCCCTTCCTTCCTCTCTCCCTCTCATTCTCCTAATTCACCGATCTTCCCTATATCCTTGCAATATCCCATCCCCTCTCCCACTACCATCTTTCCCTTATTTTGCTCTATCTTCCACATATGAGAGAAAACATTTGACCCTTGATTTTTCTGAGTTTGGCTTATTTCACTTAGCATGATGTTTTCCAGTTCTACCATTTTTTGCAAATGCCATTATTTCATTCTTCTTTATGCTTGAGTAGAACTCTATTTTATATATATATATCTCCTATATCCTTGCCAGTATTTGTTATTATTTGTTTTCTTGATAAAATTAACATTCTAACTTGAGTGAGAAGAAATCTTAGTGTAGTTTTGATCTTCATATCCCTTATTGATAGAGATGTCAGATGCTTTTTCATATATTTTGTGGTTATTTATGTTTCATCTTTTGATTTCTGTTTAAGTTCTTTCACACATTTATTGATTTTTTTTCTTTTTGGTATTGAGTTTTTTGGGTTCTTTATATATTCTGGATATTAATCTGCTGTCAGAGAAGTAGTTCTAGCACTGTTTCTTGAAAAGACTGTCCTATGTGCTCTTAGCACCTTTGTTGACAGTTGGCTATAGGTGCTTGAGTTTACTTCTAGGCTCTCTATTTTATTCCATTGGTCTATGTGTCTGTTTTTATGTCAGTGTCATGCTGTTTGGATTACTGTAGCTTTATAGGATATTTGAAAGTAAGATAGTATGATGCTTCCGGCCTTTTTCTTTTTGCTCAAGATTGCTTTGGTTATTCAGAGTTTTTTCCTTTTTCCATACAACATTTTCATAGGGATTGTATTGAATCTCTAGATCACTTTGGGTAGTGGACATTTTTAAAAATTTTTTTAGTTGTAGATAGACACAGTACCTTTTTTAAAATTTTATTTTTATGTGGTAATTAGGATCAAACCTACTGCTTCACACGTGTGAGGCAAGTATTCTACCTCTGAGCTACAACCCCCAGCCCCAGTATGGACATTTTAACATTATTGATTCTTTAAATCCATGAACAAGGGATGTCTTACCATTTATTTGTGTCCTCTTCAATTTCTTTCACTAGTGTTTTATAATTTTTATTGTGGAGATCTCTTACCTGCTTATTTAATTTTTGTATGTATTTAATTTATTTGGTAGCTATTTTAAATTAGATTGCTTTCTTGATTTCATTTTGAGATAATTCACTACTGGTGCATAGAAATTCTGCTGATTTTTGTATGTTGATTTTGTTTCCTGGAATATTGCTGATTTCATTTATTAGTTCTTTTTTTTGCTGATTGTGGAGTTTTGGGGGTTTCCTGTATATAAGGTCATGACAGTGACAATTTGACTTCTACTTTTCCAATTTGGATGCCCTTAATTTTTTTTCTTTTCTCTAGTTGCTCAGGATAGGGCTTCTAGCACTGTGTTGCATAAAAATGATGAAAATGGGCATCCTTGTCTTGTTCCAGATTTTAGAAACCTTTCAGCTTTTCACTGTTCAGTATAATGTTAGCTGTTGGCTTATCACAAATGTTCTTTATTATATTGTTGTGTATATTATATGCCTAATTTGTTCAGCAGTTTTATTATGGAGGGATTTTGCATTTTATTGAATGCCTTTTCTGCATCTGTTGAGATGACGTATAGATTTTGTCTCATTTTTGTTGAAATGGGCTCACTATGTTTTGGTTTCCATATGTTGAAACACCTTTGCATCCCTGGTTTGAATCTCAGTTGATCATAAAAATCTCTAATGATCCTTCATATTTCTGTGGTGTCAGTTGTAGTATTTCCCTTTTCATTTTTGATTTTATTCATTTGAGTCTCCTTTTTTTCTTAGTCTGTCTATGAGTTTGTCTATTTTTCTTATATTTTTGGAACAAACACCTCTTGGTTTTCTTGATATTTTATATTGTTTATTTAATGTCTATTTCATTTTATTTATGCTCTTACTTTTAAATTTCTTTCCTTGTACTAATTTAGGAATTGTTCTTATTTTTCTAGTTTTTTGAGATACAGTTATCAGTTGATTATTTGAGCTCTTTCTGTTTTTTTTAATGTAGATATTAATTGCTATAAATTTCCCTCTTATTACTGCTTTTGCAATATTCCATAGGTTTTAGTTTACTATGTGTTAATTTTCATTTGTTTAAAGACATTTTCAGGGGCTGGGGATGTGGCTCAAGCGGTAGCGCGCTCGCCTGGCATGTGTGCGGCCCGGGTTCGATCCTCAGCACTGCATACAAACAAAGATGTTGTGTCCATCGAAAATTAAAAAATAAATATTAAAACATTCTCTCTTTCTCTCTCTCTAAAAAAAAGACATTTTCAATTTCTCAATTTCCTTTTTGATCTCTTCCTTGATCAATTTTTGTTTAAAAACAAGTTGCTTACTTTTCATGTATTTTGAGATTTTTTTTCATGTATAGATTTTTCATACATTTATAGATTTTTGCTTTGTGGTTATGATGAAGCTTACAAAATTTATTTTGTTTTCCACCAAACTATTTTGAAATGATATCAACTTAGCATTATTATAAAAAAGAAAAAGAGAATATATACTATAAGAAAACTCTACACTGCTACTTCTTTCTTTCCCACATTTTGAATTTTTGATATCTAATATTACATCTTTTTATATTGTCCATCTCTTAAGACATTAGTGTAATTATTTTTATATTAATTGTTCTGTTTTGTAGTTTCATCCTGAAGATAAAAGGGCTATGTACCATATTTAAAATATAAAAGCATTCTTTCTGTGTATATTTGCTCTCAATAGTGAAATTTTCTTTTAATTCACCACAGTCTTTATGGGTTAGACTGGAAAATGTTCGATTATTGAGTTTTTGTTGCAGGCCCAAATTCAATAGCTGGGTTTTCTTTCTATTCAACAGACTGCACTGTTAGATATCAGTTCTGTTAAACACATAATTTATGTGGATAATAAGACTATCAATAAAGCAGAATACCCTGAAGGATTTGAGATTCACAGCATGCAATCAGTAGAAGAGTTGGGATCCAAGCCAGAAAACTGTAAGTAAAGCAGTTAAAATAAATTCATTTTTTGTCCAAGGTTTGTCATTTCATAGGTTAGGAAAAAAGTGACATGAGGGAAAACACTAAAGATTTTTGATTAAAAAACTTTTTAATTTTTTAAAAACTGACAAAATATATATGATTAAGATTTTTTCTCCCTTTTTCCTCAAGAGGGAACCATTGTTTAAAATTTGCTAAATAGTTGAGTTGTAATAAATGGTTAGACTTTTGGCAGTTTTTGCCAAACTTTTTTTTTTTTTGTACCAGAGATTGAACCTAAGGGTGCTTAATCACTGAGCTACATCCCCAACTCTTTTATTTTTATATATGTATTTGAGACAGAGTCTTGCTAAATTGCTTAGGTCCTCGCTAAGTTGCTTAGGGCCTTACTAAGTTGCTGAGATTGCCTTTGATCTTGCAATCCTACTGCCTCAGCCTCTTGAGCTGCTGGGATTATAGGTTAATAATCCCATAATTATAGGATCATGCCACAGCACCTGGAAAAACTTTCCTTTTTTTTTAAAAAAATAGCTTACAAAAGTCTTCCATTTTGAACTCACAAAAAGAAAAGATCTTGGGCTTTTCATTCAATTGTTTTTAAAAAAATTCTTAATACTAGCTATCTTAATGATGTCTCAGAGGATCAAAGATGTTCACCAAGATTAATGCTTTGATTTATTCTACCACTGAGGTGGTAGTTGGTGTGACATTTGAAACTAGTAAATGTACCTTGTAGCAAATTGTCAGTCATTAGGAAAGAGAAAATTAATGTCCCATTAGAATAGTTTTCTTCTTGTGTTACATGTGAAGGTCATAATACTGAACTAGATGAGGACAGAATACATTTGGGAAGGAGAAAATATTGTTTGAATCTCTACTCTGTCTCAGAATAATTTACCATTAGAGAATTAACATATATTTACAATTACATGTATAGATCATAGCTTACTTCCATGTGTGGAAAATGACAGAATCTGTCGGAAATTTTATCTTACTTGCAAGCGAGCCTGCCAAATTTCTTATAGACAGAAGACTTTTAGGTCAAGGATGAAGTTTTTTTTTTTCACTAACAACACTAGCAGTAGCTAGAGTATTATATTAGCTTTTGTATCATGGGAGAGGAACTCAGAGCTTAGGGAATCAAATGTTTTATTATCTTTATTGTACTGGACAGTAAGCACATCAGCTGTTTGCTCTGTTTAGAGAGACTATCTCTGTGCAAACATCCTTGAAAAAGTAGTTTGGAATAAAGTCTGTTCACAAATGTGCAGGAAACATGAGACCTATAACCATTATTTCTGAATATCAGGATGATCCTTCAAGATTGGGGTGTACTTGATTAGGACAACCTGATTGGTAGTAATTAATCAGCAGATTACCAATTCCACTGATTAATTAAAGGGTGTTGGTAAAAAAAAATTTAAGGGGATATTAGTCCTCATAGTTTTATTTGAGCAATAATATGACAGGCCATCTATCTTACCTAGTTCTACTCTTCTCTAGGATACATATATTTTTGTGGTACTTTACCTGAGTAGACAGTTACTATTATGATGACACTTTTTTGAATGCTTATTCAAATTGGACATGCAGAAAGTGTCATGTTGTATGCTAAGATTGAGAGCTTAACATGTTTATTGCTGCTGCTTTACTTATCAGAGGATATATACATTTCCTAATTTGCTTGGTTTATAAACAATGATAGTGGATATGTGTTTTGGTCAACTTTTTCATTGCTGTGACCAAAAGACCTTTCAAGAACAATTTAAGAGGAAATAGTTTATTTGGGGATCATGATTTCAGAGGTCTCAGTTCATAGATGGCTGACTTCATTCCTCAGGGCCCATGGTAAGGCAGGACATCAAGGTGGAAGAGTGTGGTGGAAGAAAGTGGCTCAGAACATCATACTAGTAAGCAGAGAGAGAGAGAGAGAGACTTCTCCTCTCACCAAGGACAAAATATATACCCCAAATACAACCCCTCATAGACTCAGCTCCTTGAGCCACACACTACCTGCTTATAGTTACCACCCAGTTAATCTATTCAAATGGATTTATACACCAATTATTTTAAGGTTCTCATAACCTAATCATTCTACCTTTAAACTTTCTTACATTGTCTTACATGTGAGCTTTTGGAGGATACCTAATATCTAAATCATAACAATATCTTTAGGAACATTAGATTGTGCCATTTTAAGTTAAACTGAGTGTTTCAATGGTATATTTTGCTTTTTAAAATTTTTATTTTAACACGTATAAAATATTAATCATTTTCACAAAGATATTTCTTTATTCTAATAATATTCATAAGCTCTTAATTCTAATGATGTATCTGCCATTCTTGGCCATTTTGGTGTATCCTGGGAAAGACAGGTAGCTATTGGGTTAACGTGATAGATTGTCTTGAAAATGGAAGCTCTAATGTGCTTTTTAAGTCTTTCATTAGAATTTTAAAATCATTTTAAAAATCACCTTAAAGATCTAATTTAGTAGTTTTCAACCACAGAATCACCTATAGAGTGATGTAATCACCCATAGAGTGAATCACCTATAGAGTGATATAGTGAATATAAATTCAGAAATGGGGTTTAGAAATAGAATGTTGTTAAAGATCTTCAGGTGATTCCAATGTCTACCAGTAGTTAAAATCATGAGCTAGTCAACTCACTTTTAGAGGTGGGAAAACTGAGGCTTGAAGAGTTTACACACAATAGTGTATACTGATTCTCCAAAGTCCTGGAAATCTTCTCACAACACTGTTCAGTATAGAACACTGGGAAGAGGCATGAACAGAAAGGCACGAACACACATATGCATCCAGAAAATGAACCAAACTGAGTTTGAAATTGTAATTGTAATTAATCAGAATTTTTGCTTTTGATGATCAATATACAGTATTATCATTATGCAGCATTGAATATATTATTGTTTAGTAATTTAACTTTTGAACTAAAAAAAAAAACATGGTGCTTTTTCATTTATTTAGCAACCATTCCACCAAACAGACCAATTCCTTCAGACATGGCCATTGTCATGTATACCAGTGGTTCAACTGGCCGCCCTAAGGGAGTGATGATGCATCATAGCAATTTGATAGCTGGAATGACAGGCCAATGTGAAAGGATACCTGGACTAGGGTAAGAGAGAATTATTCAACTTTATTCTTTGAAATACAGAGCTTGTGTTCAGCATTCTCTAAACTATATTAAAATAATAAAGTTATTGATGTATCTTATTTTAAAATTCCTTTTCAAACTTGGAGTGGAACCAGCATTTGACTTAGTTATCCCACTCCTTGGCATATACCCAAAGGACTTACTTTCAGCATATTATAGTGACATGGCTACATCAGTGTTCATAGCAGCTAAATTTGCAATTCCCTAAGCTATGGAACCAACCTAGGTGCCCTTCAATAGATGAATGGATAAAGAAAATGTTGTACATATACACAATGGAATATTACTCAATCATAAATATGAATGAAATTATGGCATTTGCCAGTAAACAGATGGAACTGGAAACTATCATGCTGAGTGAAATAAGCCAATCCTAAAAAATCCAAATTCCAAATGTTCTCTCTGATATGCAGATGCTGACTCACAATAGGTGGGGGGTGGAAGTTCACTGGATTGGAGGGAGGGGTTGTTGATGGGGGGAAGAAAGAGGGGATAAGAATAGGACAGTCAGTAGAATGAATTGGACATAACTTTCCTGTGTTCATATATGAATACACAACCAGTTAACTCCATGTCATGTACAACCACAAGAATGGAAAGTTATATTCCATGTATGTATAATATGTCAAAATACATTCTACTGTCATATATAACTAAAAGAACAAATAAGAAAATGCCTTTTCAAAAGTGGTTAAAATGTTTCTTCTATTTTATTTTAGACCAAAGGACACATATATTGGCTACTTACCTTTGGCTCATGTGCTAGAATTGACAGCAGAGATATCTTGCTTTACCTATGGCTGTAGGATTGGATATTCTTCTCCACTTACACTGTCTGACCAGGTGACAAACATTTTAGTATATTGGTGTTACAATATTAAGTTCAATGGGTGGCATACTACTTAAACATGAGATATTTTAATTCAGTTAAAACTTTCTCTGTAACTTAAAAAATACTTGTTATAACTGTAAATAACTGTAAATAACCCTGTGGTTTTGTTAGCATTGTTTCAGATACCTGTTTTTAAATTATTTTGAAATGAATAAATATTGTCATCTTTTCTTTTCCTATTAATTACTTTTTACTCTGGAGAGCTAACGTAAAAAATATAAATATACTGAGCTTTTTTGACATATTAACCCAGGACCACTGATGTGTTCTTCTAGAGGAGATGTGGAGTTTTGACCCAGTATTCATCTGAATTTTCTCTATACTTGTGCTGTCCTAAACACTAGTCACTAGCTGCATCTTTAAATAGAAATTAATTAAAATTTAAAAATTTGCTTTTTTATTTTCACTAGCCACATTTCAAGTTCTCAATAGCTATGTGTGATCAGTGGCTGCCATATTGGACAGAATAGATACACATTATTTTCGTCCATGCAGAAACTTCTTATTGGACAGTACTGCAGCATCTCCAAGGACAGCCCTTGGTTTAGTATACTGAGTCAGGGTTCTCCTTCTCTGTTATTCATGGCAACAAACCCAACAATGGGTATGGCTCACTCATGTCTTTTAAGCACATCTATTGTCCACAATTCTGTTATATGCCTTCTTTGGAATAGTTGTGATAGAAAAGACTCAACCAGGTATAGGGAAAAATAGCTACTAAGAACATTGTGAATTTCAGGGTGCTGAAAGATAAAGTAAGGGTAGGAATGACTTGACTCTGTGTGTGACTTTGACAGTCCTGAGGACCCAGCAGTTATTTTTAGATCTCTGGCCAACAGTGCCTATTATTTGGGGTCTGATGGTGCTAATAGTTAGAGATTGTATTACTTTTAACTTTTTTATAGAAATTCCTGTTTAGGGAGATTAGTAGGTTTGTATAGTAGTAAGGTTAAAAAAATTAGATTTTTTTTTCAGATTTATTCAGGATTTTAACCACCTTTATCTGTGTTTTGTTTTTTTTTTTTTTTGCTTTTGATATATAACTTAAGGTGCACAAATATTAAGTGTATTACTTGATTAAATTCAATGTACACAACATGCAGATTTCTCATTATTACCATCCAGAGCAAGAAAAAAAGTGTTCTCAACATTGTAGGATTTCCCTGTTTCCTCTTAGTCATTACCACCCCACAAAGATAATTTAGTTTCCTTTTAAAGTGGTTTTTGCTATGAAGAAGAGTTCTGTTCCAACTAACTACCAACTTTGTACTTTAGAGGATACAACCTGTTTGTAATAGGGGGTGCTGCTGTATTTAATTTAACTCTAATACTCAGACCCAAATTAATCTTTAAAATTTACCAAAATAGTAATAGGATAAGTAAACTATCAAATAAACTAATAAAACTTGATTTAGTAAAGTCAGAGTAGGCCTATGTATATACAGGGCTTAAATTATGGGAAACATTTTAGAAACATTTGTGATGATTTTGTTTTGAGATTCTAGTGGGAATTTCTTATGTTCAGAGACCTTATTACAATGTAAAAACATGGTTCTGGGGTTGTGGTTCAGTGATAGAGTGTTTGCCTAGCATTGTGAGGCACTGGGTTCAATCCTCAACAACACATTAAAAAATGAATAAAATAAAGTTATAAAAAATGTGAAAACATTTCCATAAGCTTTGGGTATATTTTTTCCCCTTTGGGGAGGTTCAGAAGCCTAGACTAGCACCATTCCCCACCCCCCTTTTTTACTGCCTTTCTAAGAACAATAGCCTCATTGTGGGGAAGGAAAAATAGTTGGATTTATTGATGGTCTGACTTAATTCTTGCTGTCTATTAGGCAAAGCTCTAGTACATTAGAAGCCTTTTAGATAAATTCACTCCTACTTTGTAAATGAACTTTACTCAAAGATAATGAATCTTTTTTTTAGTTGTAGATGAACACAATACCTTTATTTTATTGATTTATTTTTATGTGGTGCTAAGGATTGAACCCAGTGCCTGAAATGTGAAAGGCAAACGCTCCAGCACTGAGCTATAACCCTAGCCCCAAAGATTCTGAATCTTACTAGAAATTTAAATTTTAGGAATCATCCTCAAGTAGAGATTAGAGGCACCACATTTGAAGCTAGCAGATGATAGTGATGTTGTCATAACTGGGGTTACTCTGATCGTAATAATACAAATGAACTGATAATGCAGGTTGGGCATCCCAACCCGAAAATCTGGAATCCAGAATGCTCCAAAATGCAAAACTTTTTGAGAGTTGACATGATACCACAAGTGGAATGTTCCACACCTGATCTCATATAACAAGTCACTATCAGAACACAGGAGCACTGAAACTATTGTATACAATTCCCTTCAGACAATATGTAGTAAGGTGTGTATGAGATGCAAATAAATTTTGTGTTTAGACTGGGGTCACATCCTAAGGTATTTCATATATATATATATACACACACACACACACACATACACACACACACACACACGTATATAATGTGTGAGGATGTGCATGCATATGCATGTGTACACACATTCCAAAACATGAAAATTTTATTTAAGACATTTTTTTTGTCCTGAAGATTTCCTTCTTTCTTTCTTTCATTTCTAATAAGGGCTACTCAACCTGTATTACTATGAATAATAAAGAAAACATGAGGGGGCTAGGGTTGTGGCTCAGTGGTAGAGCACTTGCCTTGTATGCATGGACACTGGGTTCCATCCTCAGCACATAAAAAAATAAAATGATGTGTCAAAAAAAAAAAAAAAGAAAGAAAAAGAAACAAGGAATGGCTCCCTGTGACTCCTGCTTCTCTGGAACATCTTTCTATGGTAACAACTGGTCAGTAACACATGAGGGGAAGTTTCTACTTGAAGGACTGAAGAGCTAATTTTCTCTCTACAAAGTGGCTTTTCCCATGCATGGTGTGCATATGTGTCTACAAATTTCCACTCACAAGTGTGCACACACTTGCACATACATATGACATAGGAGTTTTTTTAATCTCCTTTATCTGTATTAAAGAAAAGCAGGAGAAAAATCAATTTAGTTTTAACAGCAGAACCTTATGTATGGTCAAGCTGGTGGTTCTTGTGGGTCACATGGCTTCTTAAGAGTTGGTTATCTTCTTCCCTGTATTAGCCATCTAAACTTACATAATAAACTGCATTTCAGGAGCTTCTTATTTTTAATGTATTTTGGTGGGTAATTTTATAAATTTTCTAACTATTGATCTGATGTTACTAATCCCAAATAGTATGTATGGATAAAAGAAGAAAGGAGGGGAGGGAGGCAGGGAGAGAAATACACATTGATATATATATATATATATATATATATATATATATATATATATATATATATATATATATATCTCTCTCTCCAATGTGGCCACTGGCATTGTCTTCCTATTTTACTGAGCAGAATATTATCCAATTAGGATTTCTGAATGTTAGTTGATACTCATACTGATGACTTTGGAATGTGTCCTTGCTTTTTCATTAATCAAAGAAAGTTGCCTTTGATTTTGTTTTATTGTTAAATTTACTTTAATTGATTTTTTTGGGAAAATGTCTGTACAAAAAATGTAGTTTGTGCTATATTTTGATGGTACATTATTAATAAGAATCTTGATTCCTCAAAACTTCTCATTCTTCCTTCCGAATCAGAGTTTCTCCTCTATAGAAGGCTGAAACATGCTAGCAGCCATAATCTTCAGGATGAAGCACTAGATTGCTTACACTTTGGCTTTTTAGAGCAGTAGAAGAACAAATTCCTTGTGTAGCTCTGCCTTTGTTATTAATACTTGAGTTGGAACATTTTTTGCTAAGGTCGGTTTCTCTGATCATGATTATATTTTCTTTATTGTAGTCCAGCAAAATCAAAAAGGGAAGCAAAGGGGACTGTACTGTACTGAAGCCTACACTTATGGCTGCTGTTCCAGTAAGTACCATATATGAATATGAATAGAAGAGGATCCCTTTTATAATTTCTTGCTTACACTTTGTCTTTGTAAAATGTAATACTCTTAGATATATGCATACATTTCAAAATAATTTTACTTTATTGAAGTGAATTCCTTAAAAATCTTAGATATATTGGCAAGATGAAATGGCAAGCTTTTGAAATCTATGTCTGTTAGTGTTTACAGATCCTTGAAATTTGAGTGATGAAAATGACTTTGTTTCAACTACCTAGTTTGATAATTGGTCATACTATCTTAAGATAGGATAAACTCTAAAGATCATCCTGTTTAATCTTTTAATTTAAGAAATGGAACAAGGAGGTCTGGGGCTGTAGCTCAGTGGTAGAGTGCTTGCCTAGCACATGTGAGGCACTGGGTTCGACTCTTAGCACCACATAAGAATAAATAAATAAAACAAAGATATTGTGTCCATCTACAACTTAAAAAAATGAAAAAGAAAAGGAACAAGGAAACACTGGGCTTCCCTAGAGAACTGAGGCAGCATTTCCAATTTTATGGGGCTGATTAGTGACAGAGCTGAGTCAAAGATGCAAGCCTCCTGACCTTTTTATGTGATAAAGGACAACTGTTACTTTGAGATAGCTCCCATAGGAAAAAAATGAATTATTCAAAATCCTTATGTGAAATATTGCCTTTAAAAAAGCAAGATCTTGCTTTTTATAACCTTGTAATGATAAGTTTTGCAACATCGAATACATTCTTTCCAATTTGTGTACAAATATCTTCTAGCACTTTTGTACTTTGGAAATCCCAGGGAGACTGTATATTGCTACTGCTTATATTATGATTGGATTTTAAATCTTACTCTAATATCTTTCACAGCATTACTTTTTTACATGAGAAGTCTGAGACTAGATAATGAAATGTTCAAATTTTTCTAAGTGTCACAGATGGAAGATATATGGTCTTTTTAGCTTCTAATTCAAAAATTACAAAATAACCAAAGATTCAAATCTGTCAGAGAATCCTTTGTCTTTTTACTTAGAAGAACTGTAGAATTCAGTGTTCTCAAAATATGAGAGATTTCTGACTAAAGACATCATGAAATGATGCTAAGAACAGCAAGTGAAGTACTTACTGTGTTCCGGCTGGGTGGGCCCTATTATCACTACTTTTTCTTATAAAGAATGAAATTTAATATTTGATAGAACCAAAACTTGAACTCTACCAGTTTGATTAAAAAATCTTCTAACCACTATGACTGTCTATTTAGGATAGTTTTGTATTTTTTTGGGAAACAATATGTTGGCTTGACTACCTAAAGTACAGGACTCCCTCATGAATCTCAATGTAGGGAGGGGAAAGGGCCAAGGTATCAAGTCAGGCCTGATTTTAGGCCTGAATGATAAGCAGGAATTAGCAGATAGGCTATTTATCCTCTAATTTCCCATTGCCCTTTCTTCCCTGCCTTACCTTATATGTTGGAGGGCTAACTTCTATGGATGACCCACCAGGGCTTCATTGCCTTATAATTTCTTATGGGGTTCAGCTAATTAGAAGTATTCATGAAATGAGAGTAGGAAGAGAGCAACAAATCTGTACATTTCTTACCTCAGTTTCTTCCCCGCTGGTTTGAGAGTTTGTGAGTTGTCAAGCACCTGTTGGGTAGTTCCTTTCCGAATAGCTATAACCAGCTCTTTTCCATGGCTACAGTCTTATCCAGGTTCCAGTGATAACTGTCCTTCTCTTATTTCTTCAAGCCTAAGATATTGAATAGTCTTCCGTGTTGCTAGTCCATTGACACTTCAAAACTTGCACATTCCCTTAGTTTTTTCCACTCCTCTACAAATAGGCTCTTTTTTTTAAAAAAAGAATTTCCTTCTTGAGAACTATTTTGTTGTAATTATTATTATTCTTTTGTAGTAATGGAGATTGAATCCAGAACCTCACACATACAAGGCAAGCTCTACCACTAAGCTACTTCCCCAGCCCAAGAACAGTTTTTGATAGATGTTGTTTTTTGAGTTTGTTTCATTCCTGGATGAGAATAAAAGATTTATTTAGTACTGTTAACATTCAAAATGTGATAATTCAGAATAAATCACTACTACTTCTAAGCAGTGACTCAATGGAACATCATGTAATGTTAGTTTGAGATAAAGGGTGATTTGATGAGCTAACAGAAAATCCTGCCAACTTGTTGCAACTCTATAGTGTTACTTACTCACTGAGGCCTTTCCACACCCATGATTAGTATCTAGTACTAAAAAAAAAAAAAAACAATGGAAGTGGTTCTCATACATCTGTCTTACTCCCAGGCACTTGCTTTTGTGTGTGTGCATTTTAGGAACCCGTATGTTTTTTAATAGGGATAGTTATAGGATTTTAAACTTACTTAAATATTGGGATTTCTCAGTTACAGACCTAGAGAAATATTTCAATTATACAATCATTGATTCCTTTTGTAGAAATGGAGAAAACAACCTTTTAAGGAATGGTTCTGCTGACTTCATTTGTGATTGACTCTATTCAAATATTGAAATAACCATCCATAAAGTTATTCCTTGTAGGAGAACTTAATTTACATTGATAATTGACACTTGAAATATTTAGAACCAAGTATTTATAAGCAGGTGTACTTTGTACAATAATTTTTATTAATTTGTGCTAAGTAATTTCAAGAAGACATCATTTAATGATTAGGATTTTTTTCTTTGTGTTATACCTGTTAACCTGGGAATTTTATATTCTAAATCTTGTCCTACCTAATTTTCCATATAGCTGTAAGAATATTACTCTTTTTTTGTTATATTTGCTTTATTAAAATGGAATAGGAATGCCTAAATTACAGAGACAGAAGATTTTTAAGAAACTGTAATACCAACTATCATGCTGCAAGTCACAAGGTCATAGTTAAAAGATAAAAATATTAGGATTAGTTTCAACATAGTTGGGTATTTCAATGCTGTCGGTTAATAAGTAAACATTTCTGTGAGAGCTGAGTGAATTCTCTGTACTTTAGTTAACATTTCTTAAAATGTTAGATGAACTTAGGGTATAGAACTGAAGAAACCTCTATACTTGTTCTTTATGTTATTTTAAATTAAATTTTTATTTTTGATTGTCAATTATATGTATGTATGGAGTCCAACGTGTTATTTTGATATATGTATTATCATTAGTCTTTTTGAAAGAGTGAACAAGTAAGTAAAATTAATTCTATAATGAAACAAATAAATATGTCCATTATCCTAGAGATATACCTAAGATTTCACAAATAAATTTATAGACTGTACCAGTGTTAGTGTAATTTTTTTTCAGATTATTAAATGTTTTGTTTATTGTTTTAGGAAATAATGGATAGAATTTATAAGAATGTTATGAGTAAAGTTCAAGAAATGAATTATATTCAGAAAACGCTATTCAAGATAGGGTATGACTACAAATTGGAGCAGATCAAAAAGGGATATGATGCACCTCTTTGTAATCTGTAAGTACATTTCATAGTCCCTGTGGTTGGAGCCTTTATTTATTTATGTTTTTGAGATAGAGTCCTTCCTTGTTTCCCACATGCTGGCCTCAAACTCCTGGGCTCAGGCAATCTTTCTGCCTCAGCCTCTTAAGTAGCTGGGAATATGAGTCCATGCCATTGCACCTGTAATATATGTGTTTGGATGTGTGAGTGTGTGTTTAAATCTGGAATATGAAAAAGTAAATGGCAGGTTAATTTAGTATCACTATTACCACCATAATCTTAAGGCTGAATTTCTCTTTTATCCTCAGTATTTACACAGCAAGCACAGGAGTCTGAACTCTGAACTTGGCAATTTAATAAATTTTAATAATCAAGTAAATATTTAAGAGTTAATTATAAAATTGGGTCTTGTGAAGAAAAATAAATAGACATTTAAGTCAAAACACTTGAGTTTATAAAAAGTGTCAGTTCTGGCTTAAAAAGTGATCTTCAAGATTTATTTTTCATAGAATTTTCTGTTTTATTATATTCATAATATAGTATACCAAGTAAATGAATATAACAGTTATTTTAATTGTGGTACTGGGTATAGAGATGGGGAAGCATATTTCGTTTGAAGGAAGATAAAATAGGTGACTAACTGCTTCCAAGATAACTATATTTTTTCCTGTGACATCATTGTCTTTTATTCACTGTATGTCAGAGCAGTTTCTGATACTGTATATTCTCAGGGTGGGTGTTTAGGAGCTTTTCTGGAATTTTTTTAAGGTGTAATAGTTGTTTCTTTATTAACATCTTATTACCATCATGCTTCTAAAATTTGCATGTTCAATCATAGTTGAGAAATCTTTTCCAGAGTTTATGAATTAGTGTGTCACCAAGAATAATGTATTCATGTATTAAAATCATTTATCTCTTCAGGTTACTCTTTAAAAAAGTGAAGGCTCTGCTGGGAGGGAATGTCCGTATGATGCTGTCAGGTGGGGCACCATTGTCTCCTCAGACACACCGATTCATGAATGTCTGCTTCTGCTGCCCCATTGGTCAGGGTTATGGACTGACAGAATCATGTGGTGCTGGGACAGTTACTGAAGGTAAGCATTGTTAAGGTGGCAAATCATTCTATATTAGTCACTACTAATAAAATTCATTTGAATTACCTTTGGAAACCATGATTTCTTTATAATATCTCTTAAATAATATCAGATTCAATGGATGCCTACATTGTTTTAGTTTTGTGAATATTTGTTTAAAAGTACTGTGTATACCCTTGTTCCCTTTAATTTTAAGCCAGGTAAATATTTATGCCACATTTTCAGTCTTCAAAATTTTATCACCCTGGTCCTTTAATCTTCTTTTTGTAAATCCTTTGGAGAACTGTACTCATAGAATGAAGTATCACTAGTATGTTCCCCTTAAATAAACATTCCTGTCTTAAATTCTGTATTTTCACATCTTATTTTCAATACCCCAAGGCAGGATTTCTCAACCTTTGAAACAGACAATTATTGTTGAGTGCTCTCCTGTGTATTGAAGAATGTTTAGCAGTCAGATATTAGTAGCAACTTGCTTAGCCCAGCTGTGACAATGAAACATATCTCCAAACCTTGCCACATATCCCTTGTGGGACAAAATTACCCCAGGTTGAGAAATAGTGGGGTATAGGAAATTTTTAAATGATCTCACTATCAGTTTAAACTCATTGTGTCCAAAATCAGTTTCCTTATTGCAAACTGTCTCCCCATTACCACATTGTTTTTGTCAATGGTATCATACCCTTAAAGTCATTCAGGGTACCAGCTTTGAAGTCCTCTGAATGTTTACTTTGCAATATTATTAACTTTCATCAAATCTTCCCATTCCTTAATTAGATTACTCCTTGCCTTTCATGCCAACATTGTCATTCTACCTTTCATGACTTTAGCTGCTCTGAGGTGACAGTCTCACTGAAAGCAGTGACTGTATCTGTCTGTATTCTATCATATCAAATCCATCCTTTATTCTTTTATTAGGCCCATCTACCTCCCTCACTTATAAATGATGTAACAAATCTAAATACACTTTTATCTGACTTTTAAGACGTCATTAATCTGGCACTATTGCACCTATCCATCATCATTGTCCATGAATGTTCATACCTGGCTTTTCTTTCAAAGTAAGCCAATCATGGCCTCTTTCCTATACATGGAGTTTTGGTCTCATCTCTCTATAGTTTCTCTTCCTTTCTGTTGAGTGCCCTTTTGTTAGCTGCTCATAGCCATCCTTTAATGCCCAACTCTTTAATAAAAGTCTTCCCAAACTACTTCATCTTATGTTGATATTTCAAGTCTCTAAGTGACTATTGTATTTACCATTAGTACCATGCAGTTTAGTATTTAAATGTTCTCTCAATTGTTTCATGTGTATTTCTTCCTTCCTTTATAAGGTTTCTGAGGGTAGGATTTCCTTACCCTTTATGTGTTTCCTTCAAAATATTTAATATAGTGGTGGATGCATAATAAGCTGTCTATAAATATATACGTGATTATTGCTAATAGTAATCACAAATTACAAAGGAGATTATCGGCATGTTCATTATGTTTAACAGAGAGTAACATTTATTGAACACTTATTTTGTGCCAAGAAGGGTTAAACACTTATCCACATACTATCTCATTTAATCTTCACAACTTATCCCTTCATGAGGTAGGCCCAATTACTATCTCTGTTTAATAGATGAAGAAATGGAAGCATAAACAGGTTAAGCAACTTATCCAAGTTACAAGGCCGATGAGTGAGAGAGCAAGAATCCTGATCAAAGAGATTTGTATATGTAATTATCTAAAATATAATCTTGAAAGGCAAAATTACACTGTTGAAATAGAGTTGAAACACTGAAAAATGACCACCCTTTGCATTCCTGTCACTACAGCATTTCCTTTGTCATCTTTCAGACGCTGGGTTTCTGGGTTCTCAATACATACATCTGAAATGTAGTATGCTAATATTCGTTGCTTTTCTTTCATAGTTACTGACTATACTACTGGCAGAGTTGGGGCTCCACTCATTTGCTGTGAAATTAAGCTAAAAGACTGGCAGGAAGGTAAGAATTTCATGACAAGCTCTAGTGATTCTAGATACACCAAAAACACTGCAAGCCTCAAGACATTTCTTTAAAGTGTTAGGTTGTCTAAGGGAACACATAGTGATTTTTCATGGATGCCTATGTCCTGTGTTTTCTTTTTGCTCAGTAACACTTTTAGATTCACAAGAAGAAAAGAAAATCTCTATATTCAAGGCCTAGTGATTCTCATCTTCAGAATACTTGATGGGAAAGTGAGAAAAATTCTTAGTGAGGTTTTCCCTGGGTTTGAAGAAAGTGAGGATGGATCATTTGAAGTTCAATTTTGCAGGCAAGGATGTTGGGGCTGAGAAAGAAAACCCAGATTTTCAGGGGATGGAATGACCAATTTCACACATACATAAACTAATATTTTAGATCTTGACCCTAGCAAAGATTTTCATATTTCAAACTCACTTTTCCAGTCATCTTTATAGTAAAATTTTTACATGTACCTATAGAGACAAGCCAGTTAGAGGAAACTTGCACTGTACAGAAATTGGTCAGAATCCTTTTTATAAATAAATTAGAAGCCAGGTACAGTAGTGCATGCCTGTAAATCTCAGTTACTTGGGAAACTGAGGGAGGAGGATCTCAAGTTCAAGGCTAGCCTCAGCAATTTGACAAGACTGTCTCAAAAAAAAATTTTTAAATACTTTTATTTATTTAGAGATGGGGTTTTGCTCTGTTGCCCAAGCTGGCCTCAAAATAAAAATCACATTTAAAAGTCAGTGCATTCCCAAGAGTTTTACACTTTAGACTGAATCTTCCTTTCATGTTGAGGCCATTCCAATTTTACAATGAAAATCTGAAGAAAATATAGGTAGTGTGTGTATACATGTATTGGACATCAGCATCAAAATTGTTTTATTAGATGGGTTATTTGCTAGGCACTTGATTGAGAGAAATGACTATAGTAAAACTTGTTAAGGATATTTTTGCCTTTAACTTTTATTTTCTAATTTCCTGGTGGTATATTTTGATGTCAGTTTGACGGGGTTCTATATTGAAAATATATTTGGAGTTTTCTTTGCTGTGAAGGATTTTTGGCATTATATAATAGGAATGATCTTAAAGTTGTACATATAGTAGGTTTTATCATATTGACATAATGAATACTTTTAAATTTATAAGAATAGCTAATAATGGAAATGTATGAACCCTAAGCTTCAGTGGTGAAGGTTTTTGTCATGGGAAGGTAGTTGTTGATGGTAATTACTGTTTAGCCTTTCCTGGTGCTCCTGACGTCATAGACACCCACAATCTTCATATAAAACTGATTAAATGTAAACTAATACTCTTCCAACTAATAATGAAGAGTTTAAATTTTTTTAGTTATAGATGGACAAAATATCTTTATTTTATTTATTCATTTTTATGTGGTGCTAAGAATCAAACCCAGTGACTCACACATGCTAGGCAAATACTCTACCACTGAGCCACAACTCCAGCTCCATAATGAAGAATTTGATCAGCAGAAAAACATTAACAAAAGAACTTTAAGAATTAATGAAGTTATGAGGAAGTGCTGGCAAATGAAATCTACTAAATCATACACTATTCACGTACAAATATGCCACAATGAATCCAGCTTATACATATAATGCACTAAATAATAATAAGGAGATCAGCAGAGTAGAACAAGTGGGTCAGGAGGAAGGAGAAGAGGAGGGAAAGGAAAGCTACTGAGGAATGAGATTGATTAAATAATAATGTGCATATATGAATATGGCATAATGAATCCTACTAATATGTATGATTATAATGCATCAATAAAAAAGTTAATGAAGGTAAATTTTGTTTTAGAATAATAACTGATTTGCTTTTATTATCTGCAGGTGGTTATACAGTTCATGACAAACCAAACCCCAGAGGGGAAATTGTCATTGGTGGACAAAATATTTCCATGGGATACTTTAAAAATGAAGAGAAAACAGCAGAGGATTATTCTGTGGATGAAAATGGACAAAGATGGTTTTGTACTGGTGATATTGGAGAATTCCATCCTGATGGATGTTTACAGATTATAGGTCAGTGTATGCTCTTCTCGTGTATTTTTCTTTAGTTTTTGTGATTTCAACGTATCAATAAGGTTGATGTTATATGGTTTCAATCTTTGGGCAAGTTATTTAATTTATGCCTGAGCTTCTCCATTTATAAAATAGGGACAACAATACCAATCTCATATAATATCTGTTAGGACTAAATGAGTTGATATATATAAAATTCTTAGAGAAGTACCTTGACCTTGGTATGCAGTAACAAAAGTATCAGCTACAGAAGCATTTGAGTGTAATAAAAATGAGCAGGAAAATAAAAGATTGGCTAATGAGAAAACAAAAATAGTTCAAGAGAAGTATGTTTTGGTTCACTACATGTTGTTCTACAGAACTAGTTACTATAACATACTCTATTCTATGCCTTACACTTGACCATCCCACCCAAGGGACAACATCTTAGTGAGTGTGTGTGTGTGTGTGTGTGTGTGTGTGTGTGTGTGTGTTTTCCTGGTGCCCATTTATATGGCTCTAACCAGCCCTTAAACTTAGAAAATGATAATATCAATCCTAAACACCAGTCTATTCTTCTGAGAATGTCAGTTGCTTTGACCTAACCCTTACTGAGCTTACAGAAGTAGACCTTTATGTTCAAAAACCAATTCCAAAAGTGGCTCAAATTGAAATATTCTGTTCATTTTAATCGGGCAAAAGCTGACTTCCTAATAAGGACAACTCTGCAGAGTCCCAGTTAGGCCCGTTTCAAGCCATATAGTTCCTTAAATCATAGCTCTAGGGACCCATTTCAATCTGTTGCTGAACTTTACAGTTTCTGACCCAAATATGGAGATTACCTGGGAAAATTGGTTTTTCATTTAGAACTTTGATTTACTGGGGAAATTCCCAGGAAACATGGTTCAGTTAAGAACCAAGTCTTTTTCCCCTTGTGTCTTAATTGCACTGGAAACGAAAGTTATTTCTGTAGAGTGTTCTTCCAGGCTATGGGTAGGCAAATCAGTGCTCACACAAAGGTTGTCAGGCAAGTTGATGATTATTTAAGCTGGGTCATCCTGTGCCAGTACTTTCTTAGAGCACAATTATTTAAAGAAAATTTTAAATATGGAAAATTGGGGATTAACATATATTGAATTTGCTCTATATGGCAGATATAGTGTGATATCCTGTATGAGTTAGGCATCAATATTCCTGATAAAAGTGAGAGTGAGAAAGGCTGGAGCTCTGGCTCAGTGGTAGAGCACTTGCCTAGCATGTGTGAGGCACTGGGTTCGATTCTCAGCACCACATATAAACAAACAAATAAATAAAGGTCCATTGATAACTAAATTTTTTTAAAAAGTAGGAGTGAGAAATGTTAAATAACATGCCAAGAATCTCATAGCTAGTACTGGGCAGAGCTACCATTCAAATCTAATGCTTCACCAGGGCACAGTGGTCCATGGCCTATGATCCCAGCAATTGGGGGGCTGAGACAGGAGGATGGCAAGTTTGAGGCCAGTCTGGGCAACTTAGTGAGATCCAGTTTCAAAGTAAAATTTAAAAAGGACCAAGAGTGGTAGAGCACCCTGGTTCAATCTCCAGTATCCCCACCCCCACCAAAAAAAAAAAAAAAAAACCCTCAATAACCAAAAACTAATGCTTAAATATTCTGTTCTTTCTATTAACTTCATTTTAATATTTAAGATTATGATAAGATGTTCAAGCTTTGAGTTTAGGGTATAGCTTTTAGCCAATACTTCTTTAATTAGGCATTTTCTTTTTTACTGATATGTATAGACAGGCAGTGTATCTATATGTAACAAGATTTTAAAAGAAGTACCTTGTAAATAAAGATTAAGGCAATGAAATTCAAAGAAAATCGGAATTGTTTATATCTGTTGAGTGTGGTGGTGCACACCTATAATCCCATTGGCTTAGGAGGCTGAGGAAAGAGGATCACAAATTCAAAGCTAGCCACAGCCGCTTAGGAAGGCCCTAAGCAACTTAGCAAAATATGAAACCCTGTCTTTAAATAAAATATAAGAAAGGCTGGGGATGTGACTCAGTGGTCAAGTGACCCTGGATTCAATCTTTTGTAAACCCCTCCAATAGAATTGTTCATATCTTAATGAAATAGACCATGAATAACTTAACATTCTTCATGTTTTACAGATCGTAAGAAAGATCTGGTAAAATTACAAGCTGGAGAATATGTGTCTCTTGGGAAAGTAGAAGCAGCACTGAAGAACTGTCCTCTTATTGACAACATCTGTGCTTTTGCCAAAAGGTAACTTTCAAAAATGACATTTTATGTTTCATATACTTATAGTAAAAGGAAAATAAGAAAGGAATTTGATTATTTATGATCATTAGTATAATATCAAACTCCTCTTAGAACTTTCATCAGAGTTTAAAAATTACACCTATGAAAGTTCTTGAATTCATTAAGGATCATCAACAACTAAGAAAAAGCCTAAGGTATTCAAATATTTTTTATGTGTTATAATGTTTTATTTTTATGGGCTTTGTTCTTTTTTTTGAAATCATAATTGTGGTTATAAACTGACAAAATTCACCATCTTCGTTTCTAAGTGTACAATCCAATAGTGTTAATTATATGTATCTTGTTAGACAGTCAATCTCCAGAAATTTTTCATTTGCAAAACTAAAACTCTATACCCATTAAACAACTCTCCATTTCCCCCTTCCCTCAGCCCTTGACAACCATCATTCTACTTTCTGTTTCTATGAATTTGACTATTCTAGATACCTCATATAAGAAGAATTATGCAGTATTTGTCTTTTTTGTGTTTGGATTATTTCACTTAGTATGATGTCCTTAACATCCACCACTGTTGTAGAATTGTCAGAATTGCTTTTCTTTTTAAGGCCAATATTATTCTATTGTACATACATAGAATGTACAATTATATATATATTCTTCTGTCAATGAACACTTGGGTTCCTTCCACCTCTTGACTGTTGTGAATAATATGGCTATCAATCTCTTCAGTATTCAATTCTTTTGGATACATACCCAGATGTGGAATGGCTGGATCATATGATAATTACATTTTTAATTTTTTTTTTTTGAGGAACTGCCATACTGTTTTCCATAGTGGCAGCACCATTTTTACATTTCTACCAACAGGGCACAAGTATTCCAATTATTCCACCTTCTTAACAACATTTGCTTCTGCCTTTTTGTTGTTTTATAATAATCATTCTAATGAGTGTGCAGGGATATCTCATTTTTGTCTCGATTTGCGTTTTCCTAATGATTATTACTGTTTGAGCTTCTTTTTTTTTAATTGGTTGTTCAAAACATTACAGTGCTCTTAAGCTTCTTTTCATATGATTGCTGGCCATTTGTATATCATCTCTGGAGAAATTTTTATTTAAATTGTTTGCCTGATTTTAAATTGAACTATTTGGTTTTTTATCACTATTATTAGTTGTAGGAGTTCTTTATATATTCTATAGAATAAGCCCTTATCAGACACATGATTTTTCAAAAATTTGTTTTAGTTGTGTATGGACTCAATTCCTTCATTTGTTTTTATATGGTGCTAGGATCGAACCCAGTGCCTCACATTTGTGAGGCAAGTGTTCTACCACTGAACTACAACTCCAGCCCCCAGATGAAAGATTTTAAGATATTTTTTCATCTCAATCTATTGCCTTTTTCTCTAATTTTTTGTGTGTTTTTGGAGGCACAGAAGTTTTTAAATTTAATATAGTCCCATTTTTCGATTTTTGCTTTTGGTTTCAAAATACCAAATACATTGCCCTAAAGCTTTATCCCCATTTTTTTCTTCTAGGGGTTTTATAGTTTTAGCTTTTAAATATTTAGGTATTTGTTCCATTTTTATTTAATTTTGTATATTTTGGAAGGTAAAGGTTCACTTTTATCTGTTGCATGTGAGTATCTAGTTTTCACAGCACCATTTGTTGAAGAAATTGCCCTTTTGTCATTGAATTGTCTTAACACCCCAGTTGAAGATCATTTGACCATAGATGCGAAGTTTTACTTCTGGACTCTCTTTTCTAGTCCATTGGTCTATTTTTCTGTGTTTATTTCATTGTTATGTGTTTTATTACTTCTTAATGAATATTAACAAATAAGAGAAATATATAGTTGGGATTATCTGTATTGTATTATATCATTGAATAATTTATGAATATTTTTGCTATTCTTTTAATTTCTATTTTACTTTCTAATTTTTAGTGACCAGTCCTATGTGATCAGTTTTGTGGTTCCTAATCAGAAAAAGTTAACACTTTTGGCACAACAGAAGGGGGTAGAAGGAACTTGGGTTGATATCTGCAATAACCCTGCCATGGAAGCTGAAATACTGAAAGAAATTCGAGAAGCTGCAAATGCCAGTAAGAAATTGCTAGTTTGTTGAAGCTCATAAAAATCATCTAATAATGTCATATGCATTAGACTCTTGTTTAGTAATGAGATACATAACTCTTAATATTTATCTACCTCTTAAGTATATGTAATGAATTCCCATGTTGGAAAGATTCTTAAAAGTCATATAGTAGAATAACCTATCTAGTTGTTTATTGTATATTGTAACATCCCTATAAAGTAGTTATCTAGCCTGTGTTTGGAATAGTCCATCTTTGAAGAGATGTGTTATATAGGTGTATCTTATATCTGCAAGCTAGAAGCTAATAACTCTTTAGTAGAAAATGCATGTAGCTCTGACTATGCTTTGTGTATGTTCTTTGACTCTGTAAATGGACTGTGTTAGATGGTATATTGGTAACCAATTGGAGAACATTTGAATGGGTACTTTGTGCCAGGCGTGTATTAGGTACTAGGAATATAAAAGGTAATAAGATACATTTCTTTCTTTTTTTTGTGGAGGTGGGAGGGAGTGGTTACCATGGATTGAACTCAGGGGCACTCAACCACTGAGCCACATCCCCAGCCTTATTTTGTATTTCATTTAGAGACAGGGTCTCAATGAGCTGTTTAGCACCTTGCAGTTGCTGAGGCTGGCTTTGAACTCGCGGTCCTCCTGGCGCAGCCTCCCAAGCCACTGGGATTACAGGCATGCAGCACTGCATCTGGCAAGATACATTTCTTACTCTTCTGGAGCTCATTATCCAGTGAGAGGACACAAGAGAGATAGCCATCTTAATAACAATAGAGATAGGAACAGAGAATCCTGGTACCAGAGATGAGGGTACTTAATCTTACCTGGGAGTTCATGGAAGGTTTTCTTATAGAAATGTCACTAAAGTTCATTCTTAAGGATTAATTAGAATTAACTAGGGTAGGAATTCTAAGCCAAAGAGAATTAGGAATAAAAGCACAGAGGTAGGAAAAAGGAGATGTGGGCAGGGAACAACAAGGTCTTTGGTGTTACTGGAAAAGTACAAGATGAGGTTGTAAAGATAAGCAGAGGCCAAGACCTGTAGTGCTTTGTATGCCATTTTCTGATATTTGTGTTTAATACTGTAAGCAGTGGGGAGCCATTGTGAGGTTTTATAAGGGCTAGTGATTTGGTCAGATTTGCATTTCTGACAGATGAATTCAGTGTGGAGGCCAGCCTGAAGATATTATTTGAGAGGGGTCCAGACTGAGACAGAGACTAGTTTAATTAAGAAAGCTGTAGTAAATATTTAAATGAGAGTGGGAATGATAATGCCCTGAACCAGGAAATCAGGAAAGGTTTAGAAAGCAAAATTGGCAAGCTTTGATGATTGCTTGAATAAAAAAGGCAAGTGAGAAGGGGTCTAGAATGGCCCCTAGATATGTAGCTCAAATGACAAGGTTGATATAATTATTGATTGAATTAAAAAATACAGGAGGGAAAGCCAGCTTATAAGAGAAGATTATGAGGTCATATTGGGACATACATAATTGGAAATGCCTGTTGGATAATCAGAGTTAAAATTCCCAACAGGAGATTGTGTATGTTCATCCAAACCTTATGAGAGAGGCCTTTGTTGTACTATCAACTTGAGAATAATTGAAATCATGAAGGTAGATGCACTAACCTTGGAAGAGACTTTAAAATGAAAATAGAAGGCTGAGGACAGGTCCCTGGACAACACCAGCATTTAAGGAATGGATGGAAGAAGAGCTTGTATAGATGATGTGCTGGACAAGATACCAGGAGAACAGAAGGTACAGAGCCACTGCTGACAGAACTTCAGGAAAGAGATTGGTCTCCAGTTTCAAATCAGCAGAATGGTCTGCTTACTAGAACTTACTAGAACATTGGGAAATTAAATAGATTAAAAATTAATTGTTGGGCTGGGGATGTAGCTCAAGTGGTAGCGCGCTCACCTGGCATGCGTGAGGCACTGGGTTCGATCCTCAGCACCACATACAAATAAAATAAAGATGTTGTGTCCACCAAAAACTAAAAAATAAATATTAAAAATTTATCTCTCTCTTTAAAAAAATAATTAATTGTCCAAATAGTAGACCAGTTTTATGACCTATTTAGAGTTTTGCTCTTAATTCTTTTCAGTGTAATAATAAGCACACACAGTTTTAAAAATAGTAAATAGTATCCCAAGAATTGTGTCACATAGCCCTCCATGTTATATCCCAAGTGTTTTAATCTATGGCATTTGTCTCCATTTTTTTCTTTCTCTGTCTTGCATTTTTTATTTGATTCTGTGGACTTCCTACTACAGAAGATGACGTAGCTTTCTTCTCTCTACCTCATCTACATACTCCCTTTTCAATACATAGTACAATTTCATGTTTTGCATTGTGATTGTATTATCATAACTAAAAAAATTCAGTTGGACAACTTTTTGTTTTTGTTTTTCTTGACTTTAATACTACGTCTCTCTCTACTTAGTTTTCTGTGTACCTATTATTATTTCTTCCCCTTAATTCTGATAATGTTATAAAAATATTAAGTACAGGAAAGCAGAGCACATCTGTATATTCCTTTTCCTGATGACATCCTTCTTAGAACCCTTCATCCTCCCACTGAAATTTGGACCGTTTGTCCCCCAGAACTTTCCTTTATTATCATCCCAGGAATTTCCTTTGCCTTTCTCCTGTGTTAGATCCTGTTTCCTGGATCTTATGCCTTTCTTTTCCCTGGTTTGCTCACTCATTTGGATAAAGCGTATTTTCTAGCAGTTTCCTGGGAGAGGTGCACAGTAGGTAAATTTTTCAGATACATGTACACATCTAAATACATTCTTCTTATATCCTCACCATTGAGCTAAAGCCTCATATATTTTAGAATTCTAGATTATAGATCATTTCTCCTTAATAATTTGTCTTGGAGTCTTGGTTCCATTGTCTTCTAACGTTAGTGTTGCTTACTGAAAAGTCCAGTTCTGTCCATGTTCCTGTTCCTGTTCCTTTTTGTATTCTATCTCTAAGCTTGCAAATTTATTATATTAATTTCTGGTATTCTAATAGTTCATAGTGATGCACCCTGATGTAGGTCTTTAATCGTTTATCATTATGTAGACCTGGTGTGGTCTCTTTCAATCTGGAGGTCTCTGTCCTTCAGTTCTGGGAAATACTTATCTTTTTGTTTGTTTGCTTTTTTTTTAACTCCCATGGTCCTCCCAGTGTGTGTGTGTGTGTGTGTGTGTGTGTGTGTGTGTGAGAGAGGGGGGGGGTGCTGCTTTTATATGACTTTGGATTACATCTTTTCATTGTCTAGTTTTATCATCTTCTTTTTATCTCCTTGTCTTTTCGTATTCTGCCAGGGTCTCTCAATTTTATCATCTCATATATCTATTGAATGCTCAGTTCCCAGTCTCAGACTGTTAATTTTCAAAAGATTGTTCATGTTTTCCCAGTGTTCCTTTTAATAATACTCTGTTGTTCTTTTTTGGATGCAATCAATGTGTTGCCTGTTATTCTTCTAAGGATATTAAAGGGATTCCTTTGATGTGGTTCCTTCTCCTATCAGTGTCTTCTTTTCCTCCAAGTTCTACTTTATGCTTGAATTAATTGTGGCTTCTCAAGTGTCTACTGATCCTTGTCTGTCCATTCATTTTTAAGAATGAAGTACTTTAAAAAAATGTTTGGAAAGCTTCTTGGGCTTCACTGAAAACTTACTTAGATGTTAGTGTCTTTTTCTCTTGGTTCACTCCATTTCTCTGAAGAAGACATTACCCATCTCTTGACTGAGAAATATTAGCCTGACTGCTAACAGTTTATAGCCAGAGGGAGCAAGGGGCTGTGGGAGAGAGAAGGTTGGGCACAGCACGTCCTACCTTCACTGAAACCTTACTCTCTCCCTTCTTGTATTGTGCCCAATGTTCTTGTGGGAGAGAGGAGGTGGGGCACAGCAAGTCCTACCTTAATTGAATCCTTACTCTCTCCCTTCTTGTATTGTGCCCAATGTTCTTGAGTCCAGAATCTCTCTACTGCAAACTTTCCAAAAAATAAATCTATCCACAGGCTGGTTTGGGAAGAGCAGCACGCGGTGAGAGAGGACTATTCTCTAAACAGGCTGGGGCAAGCCCTCCTATTTTGTTACCCATTCTTTGGTTCAGTAGGCACTTGCCTTGAATTGACCATGAGGTCATTTTGCTTCTTTTTAATGCTCTTCTCTGTTGGCACTTGTTTTATCCCTCTCAACTCTAAGTCAGTTACCATTAATACTTAAGCTGTTTGTCTTCTAAATTTTGGGGGGTGGGTGAGTACTGGGGATTGAACCCAGGGAGCTTAACCACTGAGCCACATCCCCAGCCCTATTTTGCATTTTATTTAGAGACAGGGTCTCACTGAGTTGCTTAGTGCCTCACCATTGCTGAGGCTGGCTTGAACTCATGATCCTCTTGGCTCAGCCTCCCAAGCTGCTGGGATTACAGGCATGCGCCAGCGCACCTGATTTATCTTCTAAATTTTTATAGAACTCTTCTATCCAGTGCAGAATTTAAAATAATTTAAATTATTTTCCAGAGAGGGCAGAGAATACCTATATACACTTCATGTTTAATTGGAAGCTGTTAATCTAATTTTAATCCATTGTTTTACTCTTAAAATAAAAGTAATCATTTTTTAGATTATAGATTTCCTGTACTCATTATAAAATATTGGACAATGTAGAAAATTATAAAGAAGGAAATAAAAATCACTTGATAATAGTTTCCTTTAGGTAATGAGATTATTTTCTAGCACATGTACTTAACTGTCAACATAATTAACATTTTCTGAGTCAGTAGCTATAGAATTATAATATCATTTTTAATTTCTAAATAGTATTCCAGTATAGGAATATCTATTTAAGTCCTTGTTTTAGGTGAGTTACCCATTTCCCCCCACTTTAAGCAAATGTAATACGTATCTATTATACTCAGTAATTTTCTTGTGTGATAATTTTGTTTGTAAGAATTCCTAGAAATTGAGTTTCTGAGTCAAAGAGACTATACAATTTAAAGGCTTTTTCCCCCTGCATATCCAAGTTACTCCCTTTTTCCCCAGAAAAACTTACTGGTTTATATTTCCATCAGAGATACTTGTTACCCTAACTGGGCTATTGTTATTTCTATTCATTTAAAAAGTAAACTGCTTAGGTTCCATTTTGGCTTAAAAACATAGTAGTAATAGTTTTTCAATTGACTGTTTTCTCAAGAGCTTTGAGAACTCTAAACACTATAAAGATTTAAATAAAAATTATTAACATAATCAGATTTGAAAAGTTATTTATAACTATAAGAAGTGTGGCTTAATGTTTTCTTCTTCAATATAGTGTTAGTTACAAGGTTAATGATGTAATACACTTTCATATTAATGTCACCAAGCCTCCAGAACTTTCTTTTATATAAATCCTGAAGTTTTAAAAAATGTGATATTTCAAAAAAGTATTTTAACTGATAAATTACTCAGTTTTGCTGCAGTTATTTTTAGTTACTCTCTGAATGCAGTGACAGAATATATATTACTTGAATAATTATCATTGCATATTTAACTGTAAAAGCAATAATAGAGAAACTCAAGCTGCCTCTTAATCAGGCAGAAAACAGAATAAATACCCTAGGACCCAATAGGCCCTCATAAATTTCCTGTTCTTGGAGTGAAGCATGTAATGGAACAATTTATTATTTGAATAATGAATTATAATCATGATTTGAATGTATAAATCATAAGCTTTTCTGTTTCACAAAAGATTGATCTTGCTATATCTTTGTTTCACATTGTCATTTTGGAGAATTATGCAAAATGGTGTAAAATAGTCTGGATTGTATTCAGCATGTCTTTCTGAGATATTACATCTTTCCTAGTAGTCCTCTTCATGTTTAAATATAAGTGTGAGGTAGAGGTTGTATCATAAGACTGCAAGGTAATTGTTTTTAGGTAATTTGAACAAGTTCCAAAGGCTATAAAAATTGATAGTTGCTGCCACCTGCAGGTCACACTTTATAATATTCAAGTTAATTCAGATGAAAATTTCACATGCAAACTATATTTGTTCCTCCTTCCCATAATCTTTCATCTTTCTCACTTTTGACAATTACTTTGTTCTGTTTAGTGTATACTGTATTATCTATTATTCTCTGCAGCTTATGGTACTAACTAATGTTTAGGGGTTCCCAAAATGAAATCCTAAAGCAGCACACTTTTTCCTCTTTAAACAAGAATTTAGCTAATGAAGATTAAATACAGGAACACTTATAAATGTGCTTTCATTAGCGTGTTTGCAACTGAAATAATGTGCTTGCCTTGCCTAATTTTGTCAGCATCTTTAGAATAGGACCTATGTAAGTAGGGAAACTAAAATGAAAGGAAAGATTTTGGAGTCACATCTGAAGTTAAGAATTCAACTGTTGTCTTGAGATCGAAATGTGACCTTGCAGTCCTATTTCAGACACCTCTATGTAACTGTATGTATGAATAGAGCAGACATGGTTAATTCAAGCAAGGTTTATGTTCCTTTACTAACTGTTCAGACATTAATTTAGGAAGTTGGTTCTAAGTAATATTTAAAAGATTATTTCTCATACTTGACTTTATATTCGCATTTTAATGAGAAATTCATTAATTTACCAAAGCTTTCATAAAACTCAGTCATGACATGAACAGGAACTTCCTTGAATTTGAATTCTTTGTACTTGCCACAGAAATGAAATTGTTTCTAAAGTTGTCTAGGCTGTTCAGCAGTAGTTTTTTAAACATGCAAATATTTGCCTCTGTACAATTGCTATTTTAAACAATTGCATACAAAATAATGTTTATTTATAGGTTAACATTGTTAATGGGCATTCAGAATTTTAAGGAGGGCTTGTATTAATTATAAATAACTTGGTGGCTTGGCTGGGCACAGTGGCACATGCCTGTAATCCGATTGGCTCAGGAGATTGAGGCAGGAAGATCACAAGTTCAAAGCCAGCCTCAGCAACTTAGAAAGGCCCTAAGCAACACAGTGAGACTCTTTCTCTAAATAAAATATGAAAAGGGCTGGGGATGTGGCTCAGTGGTTAACTTCCTCTGGGTTCAATCCCCTAAATAAATAAATAAATAATTAACTTGGTGGAATAAGAACTCAAGAATTTAGTCACAAAATTTAAGCTAAAATTTTTGAATACTGTATTCATTACCTCTATATCCTATTTTCTTACATTTCTGATGTATGTTGAGTTGACTAATTTAAGTACATGTGCTGCATCAGTTTAAAGGAAATTGGTATTTACAATTCCCTTTTTGGTCTGTGTTTTAATATTATAACAGAGCTTATAAAGAATATTTGTCTAAAGGATTAATTTTTTTGTAGAATGAATTAATAAACTTATATGTATTTATTAAGGATGTAGCCCTGTAGATGGCTATGAATAAACAAAAACCCTGCTTTCATGGAACTTGAATTCTAGTGGGTGACATACAATGTGTTGGGTGGGGGTTAGTACTTTCATCAAAGCATAGCATAAGAAGATATAGAGACAAGAGGGCTTCTCTTTTGTTATAAGTGGTCATGAAATCCTCTCTGAGGAGGTGGCTTTTGAACAGCCACCTGGAAGTAAGGAATTGAGCCATACAACTATATTGGAAAAGACTATCCCAGGTCAAGGGAACAAGAAATATATCCTCTGAAGAGGAAGGTGTGGTATGCATGTGTATATTTATATAAATAAAAACCACAGACTAAAACTATCTAACTGAAACAATTCATGTGTACTTTGGGAAATATAAAATAAATGATAAGATAGTGGTGTCATTACTAACCGTCCAACACCATTAAATAGATTACCTCATAACGTGTGTCATCTAGGTAAATTTTACAAAATTCGTGTTTTATTAATTGTTTGTCTCTTCTCCTCTCCTCTTTATTCCCCTACTTCCCTGCCTTCCCATCTTTCTCCTTTTCTCCCTTCCCTTTGCTTCTCATTTCAGTGAAGTTGGAGCGATTTGAAATTCCAATCAAGGTTCGCTTAAGCCCAGAACCATGGACCCCTGAAACTGGTTTGGTAACTGATGCTTTCAAACTGAAAAGGAAGGAACTGAAGAACCATTACCTCAAAGACATTGAGCGAATGTATGGGGGCAAATAAAACATTGCTCTTCTACTCATAGGAGAGGTTGCACAGAGGGTGACCTGGTTCTTCTTCTGTTCTAGAGTTTAAGCCTTTGTTGAACTGTCTGTTAGAATGTAGGTATATCATTCTAAAGATGTAGTAAAAAATAATCCTGATTACAATAGTTGTTGAGTCTACTTTAACTTAGTTTTGCATAGTTCTAGTGAAGCTGAAATTGAAAAGTTATTTCCCTTTAGATGTATTATTAATTTTAGAGCAGAAATTCTGTTTTAAAAAAAAGCTTGATATACTTTTTTCCACAAATCAAAGTATTTGATGTTGAACAAAGTAAATTGGAGTTGGAGTAGAATGTAGTTTGAGGAAATTTGCAGCTTCCAATGTCTATTGTCTTCCTAGTTCAGAAGTTTAAATATTAAGCATGACAAAATATGTATTAACACTACTCAAAGCAGAAGTGCTGCAGGGCTTTAAAATTCTCTTCTAACTAAAATTTATCTTGAAGGGAAAATTCAGTCATGATATAGTAGGGTAAAATAATACCTTAGGAGGTATTATTTTAAGACCACAATTGTTACATAGGTTAGATGTAGAGTCATTGTAATATTGTGAATAATTACAGTGCCTAAAGTAAGAATAAAACAACATATACATACCAAAAATATCTAGTGACACATTTGAAGGGGAATTGAGTAGCTATTTAAATCTTTGAGATCAGTAACTATAATTATTTGAATGACTAAAGAGGAAAGTACAATTTTTAAAATGATGAAAATTGCCTTTCTGTGTTTGAAAAGACTGAGACCAAGAATAAAATGATGGAAAGTTAATCAAAATTTACCAGGAAGCATTTTCTCTGTTAGAAAAGGTGATGAAAACTTAAGTATTTAGAATTATGAACCTTGCACAGCACTGAACCTGGAAAAGAGATTTAGATTCTGAATTTATCTTTGATAACAGGGATTGATTTGAAAATGTACTCATATTAAATTACATTTCTAATTTATGATCTGTTTGCTGTTGCTGATTTGATTCTTGATCAGTAGTTTGCATTTCAGAGAGCCTTTCATTTTGCTTTAATTTTAGGAAAGCGGGTTATGATGAATGACTTCCCCAATATCTTGTTCAAACCTACGGGTGATTAATTGTCTTGGATGAGTTTTGGGAAGTTAAAGGGAAGAAAACACTGTTACCATATTTTTCCTGTTAGTGAGGAGTTTAGAAACTGGAAATGCTACATTTGGGAGAAGGGCAGAGTTACTTGATAAGGGACTGATGTTTGTGCAGTGTGGATTTCTTTTTAAATCTTTAATTAAAATCTGGGGTTAGATATTCACACTTGAACCATAGTTACTGTAAAAAGCAAAAATTCTTAATACTGTTATTCTTTGCACTTTTCTTAATCATTTTATATATATACATACATATATATATAATTGCTTACATTGCTTTGTACAGATGTGGGCCACCACTGCAACAAAGAGAATTCTTTTTGCTCTGAAATATTTATAAAGAAAATATTTAAATGTTATGTATATGGTGGTAATAAGGAAAAAATCATCTGGTATTATAAGCAAGAATGAAGGTTTTTGTAAAGATTTCTGTTCAGTGTTCTGCAAAGTAAAATTCTAGGTAAGTTTTCTTAAAATTATGTATGAGTATTCTCATTCTTCCCAACTTGCCTTTGAAGAGTGAAACACCATTATTATCAAGTAGATTACTAATCAACTTTTACTACTCTCGGCCCACAGTTAATCCTTTAAGGATGATTTTATTAAACTTTTCCAGTATGTGATTCCCAGGCCCATTTAGATTGGTGATTTTAAATGTGTGAGTGCATGCATACTATCTTATCTCAGATGTTTGCACCCCTACTCAAACCCATCTCCCTAAAGCTGGAACACTGCCAACTAATCTGTTGAATAGGTCCTTTAGAAACAGTAATTAACACTTAAGGTTGGGTGCTGCTAATTCTTTGCGAAATCCAAATATTGTTAAGGGACCAGGGAGATGCCACTACCCCCTGATTTTTCATCTAAAACTATACATGTTTATGTAAATGGAAATCTTTCCATATTCATAGTGACTTTTTAAGTATTGGAGCCTATAGATTTTGATCTCACATTTTTATACCTGTTTAAATTGTTCATAGTTATGTGTAAGCCATCAAATACAGTTGTACTTAATAAATTTATTACAAATATGTGCATTTCTAAGTCAAACACTTGTGACTTTTGCTTTAATCAAATGAAAGTATCTTGCCTACTTGATACTTGTATTCATGTTTTTTTTCTCCTAGAATGGAGGTATCATTGTATGGCTTTTCAGAACCGAAAAACAGATGAATGATTAAAAGTCAGAAGTTAAGGAGAATAATGTTTCTTTGATCACAAAGAATGATTTAGTAATCCTGCCTATGTTTTCCTAATAGCATATGACAAATGTTTCTAAGGTAACAAGATGAGAACAGGTTAAAGATTGCATGGTGTTTTGGATTTAGAGAGAAATGTTTTAATTTTTGAATGTAGTTCCAAATTATAATGTATTCATATTTGTACTTTCTGTTAAAATGCATGATTGCAGGATTGTTAGATTTTGTGTTTATTCTTGATGAAAAGCTTTGTTTGTCATTTTTAAGTTTGCACTTGAATCTTGTGAAATAAATCCACCCATGTTATCAAGCCTATTTGTACTTATTTATGCATTGAGATGAAATCTATAGGTTTGAAAATGACCCAAACTTTTAGGCATGTAATCTTTAAAATTCTCTTGGTTTATGGAATTACATGAAGCAGTTAACCCAGCTTTCATAAATCCTATCCATTAGTATGGACTATTTGAACTGAAAGCTCCTGCTTTAATACAGTAAATAGAATAGAATCCCTTTGTAACAATAATATTGTAGAACAAATCGTAATCACATTTCATGGATTATTGGTAGGTGCTAATAAATGAGAACTATTACTTTTAGGCTGGTTATTATTTAGGAAGATATTAATTTGGGGGGTTAAATGGGAGTATATATAAAATGGTATTTAGAACTCTGGAACCAGACTGCCTCAGTGTATTTCCTGCTTTTGCCACTCACTAGTTTTGTGACTTTGGGCAAGTTAATTAACATGCCAGAGCCTCATTTCTCCATCTGGAAAAATTGTATTGATTGAAATGGGATCTATCATTGGGTTATTGTGAGAGTTAAAATGAGATAATCCATGTAAAGTGTTGAGAACAATAGCTTAATTAGCCATTATCATAATCATTATTGTATCCAGTCAGAACTCATCAGTCAGTTTGTCTAAAGTATTGACTAGCATCTAAAGACCTTATAGAATTTTCTGACCCTGAAGATTTTTTACTTTTTCAGGAAACCTAGGCTCATTGTATCACTAGCTTTATAACCATGAGCCAATCTTCCAACAGCCTCCTTATCTTAATTTCTTCTTACCATTGGAAAACAATTGGACTAAAAATGGCCTTTTCCAAAAAAGAAAGACAAATGACAGGAGAAATAGGAAATGTGATAGCCCCTAATATCTATTGTACTGTGCTTTTGTATTGTGATACTGCTGTCCCAAAGTAGTTTTATTTATTTTTAAAATGATCCCTAGGTCCCAAGATTCCCATTGGGATGTAAAGCTGTGGAGGATACTATCAGAAGAAGTGAGGATTCTGCTAGGTACAAGAAGTCTTTCACTGTTATTTATTTGTGTATTTATTTATTTAGGTGCCAGGGATTGAACCCAGGAGTACTTAACCACTGAATCACACCTCCAGCCCTTTTTGCGTTTTATTTTGAGACAGGGTCTCACTGAGTTGCTTAGGGCCTCACTAAGTTGATGAGGCTAGCTTTGAACTTGAGATCCTCCTGCCTCAGCCTCCCGAGTCCCTGGGATTATAGGCATGTTCCACCATGCTGGGCTCTGTCACTGTTATTTTTTTGTTATTTATTTTTTTCCCTAAGAATTGATATATTTAAATATAACATACCAGGTGTCAGTTCAAAGGTCTGCTCAACCATTGATCCAATGTGTTTCAGCATTAAAATACATAATTATACATAATTTATAGCTGCTTAGTGTAGCAATAATTGCATAAATAAGTAGAGGAAGAGACAGAAAAAGCCAATATAAAAATAAAAACTAAGTTTCATGTACACACAACATACTCCCTAAAAAAATGTCAATATAGCATTGAAAAGTTTACCAGATGAAATCAGGCTATCTGTTTTTTTCATTTTCACTAAGATAATTGAATATCAGTAATTGGCATGAAATTCTTTTCTAAACAAGGCCTTTTGTCGGTAAAAGAAAGAATAATGGTGTACAAACAGGAAATCTTCCTGTGTATAGTCCTAAATAATTAACTGCCAGTGTCACTGTTATTTAATCAGGGCTATGCATAAATATTTTTTTTCTTCTTCCTCTGTTTTACTTTTCCTTGTGTACATGTATTGTTTTTTTTTTAAATTGGTGCTTTATAGATATACGTAAGTGTGGAATTTGCTGTGGTATATTCCTGCATCTACATAGCATAATTTATCAGTTTCATTCCACTGTTTTTCCCTTTCCTATCCCCTCTCCGTCCCCCATATTTCCTTCTTCTACCCCCCTGATCAGCCTTCTGTTTTCATGGGATCCTCCACTTTTTCCCTCTTGTTTGCTGTAGCCTTCTCATGAGAGAAAGCATTTGACCCTTGGCTTTCTGTGTTCAGATTTTTGTTTTTTAATATTTTCTTAGTTGTTGATGGACTTTATCTTATTCATTTATTTATATGTGGTGCTGAGGATCCAACCCAGTGCCTCACACATGCTAGGCAAGTGCTCTACCACTGGGCTACAACCCCAGCCCTAGGGTTAAAGTTTTTAAAGCAGTTCTTCCAAATTTTGTTTTTTACTGTGATCCTCAATGCTGTGCACACACACTTGTGTGTATGCAAAACAATATTTTACAATGCTAATATATATATTAGCATTGTAACTTATTTATTTTTATGTGGTGCTCAGGATCAAACCCAGGCCTCATACATGCTAGACAAGTGCTCCACCACTGAGCCACAACCCCAGCTCCTACAATGCTATTTTCATGAATAAAAAAAAAACATTAATGAGATGCACATGGATTTCTTATTTATTTAAATTCTGGCTGTGGCCCACTAAATTGATTTAATGACCTGTAAAATACTGCTGTCCTGAACTTTCCTTGAAATTGAAAATGTTCTTACTGGGCTGTCTATAATAATAGTGAACAAACGTGTGGCTGATGAACATTTGAAATGTGGCTAGTGTGATTAAGGAACTGAATTTCTAATTTTCATATTGGATAGCATACCTGTAGAGAGTTACAAGGCACAATATACAAAGCCCAGATTTAAAGTCAGCTATTTTGCTGCCTATGAAAGATAGCTGTCTCCAGTCTTCTTTTTTCCATTTCCCCTGTCCCAGAGTCAACCACTTTCAATTCTTGGTTGGCTATTTTGGTATTGACAATGTTGTATCTAAATAACACGATTGTACCCTGCTTCTTAATGTTGTGACTATTTCCTGACCTCTCACTACATACAGGCACACCTCTCATCCTCCAAGTGTAGACATGTAGTAAGATCAGTCCATCTTTACATTATCATAACTATATCGTTCAAAGCTGCAAGGTATAGTAAGAAAAAATGATTAATTTTCCTTTCCTGCACTTTAACCCTGTGTAATTTCTTTATTTCTTCAATATGCTTCATTTTCTATGTACTTATTACTGATTTAACACCTTCCTCTCCACCAATAATCTTAATGCTTTTCTCAACATATCCAAGGCTACAGGTATAGCTTAGTGGTAGAATGCTTGCCTAGCATGCACCAAGCTATGGGTTTTGATCTCCAGGCACTTCAAATAACAATACTTCCAGGTAACAAGAATTCTAACAATTTCACCTGGAATAAATCCAGAACTTTCTGTTTTACTCCAGTGCAGGTCATTTGCCCTCTTTTCCCTGGTACACAGTCATTAGAATGTGACTGTCACCATCTTCCTGAGATGAACTTTTCCCTTTAGCATGTGTTGAATTTTCTGTCTCTTATATCCTATGTCTTTTTCTTACTTGGATTATTGCCTCTTTTTGATGGAATATATCCTACCTATAATAGAGGGAATTTTGAGGCCTTAATTGATAATTCAGTTGGGGGTAGAATTCAAAATTCCTTTTCCATGTTGAGAGCATTATTTCAGGGGCTGGGGTTGTGGCTCAGCAGTAGAGCATTTGCCTTGCATGTGTGAGACCCTGGGTTCCATCCTCAGCACCACACAAAAATAAAGGTATTGTGTCCAACTGCAACGAAAAAAATATTTTAAAAAAGAAAGCATTATTTCATTGTCATTAGGCTTCCTACCCTCTCTACAGAAGGCACCTATTTCACTTCTATGTTCAGTATGACAATGATCCCTCTGCATGGCTCTTCACCCTACGCATACTTGGGAATCACGTGGGTATATTAATAATAACAAAACAGTGCCCATGCCCCATCCTCTCTCATTGGACAATGGGGACCTTCCTGCTAGATCTTTCATTTTTCTGTAGTAGCACTTATCTTTAGGATTAAACCACAGAATAATTCATAGAAGAGGGTATGGTCTTCACAGGTTGCCAGAGGCAGAGTCTGTTGATTAATTGTTGACTCCCCAACCCTCCCCTGTTTGTGTAGGGTTCATTTTTTTCTTCCACTAGCTAGCTGCTTCAAGCTACCTATTTCTTTTGATACTAAAAAGAAGAGATTCTGAGAGGATGAGATATAGAACCAGGGCATTTCTTGGAAGATACTCCTAAGGGTATCAAGAATTAGAAATGGGCTCTAGTAAAGGATGAGACATTTGGGAATGCCGAACACCAACTTATCCCAATTTGTATTTTTGCCTTGGGGTTTAAGAAATCTGTCAAAAGACTCATAAGGAAAAAGGTAAGAGGGAAAAAAAGAGTGTTGAAATCTACTTATCCATGTGTCTCTCCAGAGTGACTTTCACAGTGGAAATCTGAAAATCATTCTTTTGAAGTCAGATATTTATTCTTTTGCTCAGCTCTTTGCTAGTCCATAGAGTTACAAGAAGCTCAGAATCAGATATGCATATACATACACATATGCTAAAGACATGTCCACATAAATTTTCTTCCTCATGTCTAATAGCTCTTCTTAAAAATGCCTTTCTCTTCTTAGCTGTGTCTGCAGTGTTCCTTAGGATAGGGCTCTACAATCAGTTTGGGATGGTAAATTGCACACATCAATATAGGAAAATAGCAATGTGGTTCCCTGAGAGCAGGTAAGGAACAAATAAAGAAATCAGAAGCCTTCCTGTTCAGACAGTAACTGTTTGAATGATGAAATAACTCTAGGAAACAAATCTGTAAAACATGATCTCCAGTCTTCCTCTAGGTGGCATCATTTCTCATCCAGAATTAATCTTTTTATTTTTTTTATTTTTTTTTAATTTTTTTTATTTATTTTTTTTTCATCTTTCATACATTTGATTCATGTGAGTTATGCTTTTCCATTTTTACCCCAAATACAAATTGCAGAATCACATCAGTTGGAGGGGAGAGGAGGGGGGATAGTAGGGGATAGGAAAGACAGCAGAATACAACAGTCACTAATATGGCATTATGTAAACATTGTGAATGTATAACTGATGTGATTCAGAATTAATCTTTTCAGGGAATCCAAGTGAAGGATACAGAATGGCAGAGGTCTTTTTTTCTTTGCAAGTCCCACCCACGACGGAATCTCTGCTTATGTACTCTTCCCTTTTGCTTATGGTATAAAAAATAGCTTTCTTGACTCCCATCTTCTAGGGTTGTGGAGCATCTTAATTGACCTTTAGGTTTGCTCAGAGAAGAAAAGCTCCAAAACTGACCTGAAACTGCAGGGATTTAGGATCCAGAAGTAAGGCTGTAAAAATATGTTAGCTTGAGCTATTGATTTTTTTTCTCTCTTAACACCTGGGAACTTTCTTAAAAGTTTGTAAAGACAGGACAGGTGCTGACCTTAGATAACAAAGCCACTTTTGTTTCAAAGCCTGGTTAAGTTCCAGTACTATTCGATTTGCTTTGTCTTAAAACATGACATTTAAGAAGTGCTTCTGGGCTGTCTCTTGTTTAGTCCTGTCAGATGCTATGGGGACACTAAAGAAGGTCATGGGGATGAATTAGAAGCTGAACTTTGAGGTAATGACTCTACATATGTAGGAATTTGGAAAAGTCAGAGAACCCTTTAGGTTTCAGTTGTCTGGGAATGCTTTCTTGAAAGCCTCTAGTCTGAGCCTAATGCTGAAGAGGCCACAGTTACTCACCAAATTCCAGCTAGTAATGAGTGTACATCCATCCCCAGCAATATCACCTCAGTGTCCCATCAGCCTTCAAGGACTAAGTGGTATGACAGCAAGAGGAAACTCATGGGCCTAGCTTGAGGTTCAGAACAGAGACCTCCAAGAGATTCTGTGTGTGCATGAGATATTTATGCTTTCATCTCTTGGAGTGGCCAGAGGTCCCTGGCAGGTTGCCTTCTTATCCCAGCACATCAATATATGTTATCTATGTGTGTGACAGTTGGAAAACACTATTCTAGATGCACCTATCTTCTTGGAGAGCATTGATAATACATGGTCCGAATGATTGGTTTTCCTGTCTGTAGTCCCAGGCAGACTTTCCTCAGCTTTGTGAAGGTAGACACTATATCATTCATTCTTACATCTCCAGTCTCCTTCACTGTCCCTAACATCTAATGAATGAGTGGCTGAATTAATTGGAAAGTCTAGGCTTTGCAGGACAAGTAAAATTTAGATAAGGAAATGTTAAAAGTGTGCTGAGGAGTTGAATAATAGTAATAGACTATGATATTGACTGGTAAGTGCCAGGCTGTTTGCAGAGCAGCTGAGGGTTCAGAGTTGTTGGTGTGTTGAGGCAGTGGGCAATTATCAGGCCCCATCATGCCTATGTAACAGAACGTTGGATGACTAATGAGCCACTGTAGCATTACTGCACAAGAACAAAATCAAAATTCAAACAAACAGATGGCAGTTGATACAAATGGTCTTGATTTTTCTGTGAGCATCTAATTTCAAGTCAGGCTCTGCCTAACACCATGGGAACAATTTTTCTGATGATCTGGGGCCTGATTGCAATAATTCTTCAATGATCCCATATCATTCCAGCTCAGAAGCCCTCATGAAAACTCCTGGCATACCCAAGGTCAAGAATGCTATGCCATCCGTCCTGATGTGGAGCGAAGGGAGGTGAACCCTGTTGTTTTCTTCCCCCTAATGTTACATGTCTTGCTTTCCACATGGAAAAAGGACTGAATGGTTACTCCCTGTTCCATATTCATCTCAGTTGGCATATCTTCAGGGAAGTCTACTCTGAGTTCTCTGAGACCATTAAATGCTTCTCTGGTTCTACGGTGCCATATGCTTATTGTTAATAATGAAATAACAACCAAAGCCTCCATTATTGAACATTTAATATGTTCCAGGTGCTATGCTAAGTATTTCATAAGCAGAACCTTATTCAATCCTTGCCACAGTATCCTGTGGTAAGCACTGTAGTATTACTTCCATTTTTCAGATAAGGAAAGTGAAACACAGAGCAGTTGAGTTATTTGCTCAAGGTAACATGCTGGTATATGGACAAGGCAGAAAGGAAGGTTTGTTTGAGGCTGGAGCTGCTATTATTCTTCAGCACTGTGCTCTGCTATTGACCTCTAACAGCACTTCCACCACACCTTGTTGTAATGATCTGGCCTGATGTCTCCCTTTCCCTTGACCGCTTGAGAGTGTTAGCTCTATCCCAGCAAGTCACCAAGTTTTATGTAGAGCCCCAGCGCCTAACCCAGAAACAGTAAACATTAGAGTTGTAGAACATTCTCAAATGAACAGAAAAAAAAATACCCCAGTCTTCCACCAGATGGTACTGTGGCAATCCAAGAGAGAAGTGCCTTAGGGGACTTTTCCTTTCCCACAGAATACTCCATAATGTTTTCTGCCCTTATTTTCAGAGAAGACTGAGTGAGTGGGAGAAACATTTCAAGATAATGTTCATACAGGAATTGACACAAGTTCGACAAATTCATTTATGACCTTATGTCTTGACCCAAAAGGGAAGATTGACCTTACTTTACCCTTTTACATTCATGCACTTCTTTCAAAGAACTTCAAGTGCTTGTCAGATCCTTTTCACAACTAAAAAGCTAGAAATAAAATCGGAATTGCCGAAAGCATTGAAGGCGGACATGCACCAGAATGGGAGGTTTCCTGAATGGGAGGGAGGCAGGAGATTTGGATTCTGCCATTAACTAATGGAGGACTTCAGCATCCTCAATTGTAAAATGAAAGATTGAATTAAACATCTATTGGGAACTTTCCCCCCAGCTACTCTCTATAAAAAGAGCATTATAATTATAATGCCATGGAAATAAAGATTATAGACTCTGGTTCAACTCTGCGATTGGCCATCTATGATCTATGTGACTTTGGCCAAATTACTTAACCTCTCTGGGCCTGTTTCTTCACCCATATAATGGGAACAGTACTGTACCTATTTCCCAGAATTGTCATTAAGGATTGAGATAATGAATGAAAAGAGCTTAACACAGGTGCCTGTCGTATATAAACTTTCAATAAAAACAATTATCATACAGAGCTATCACTCATATTTTAGCAACTTTTTAGAGTTTGAATGAATATTTAGTAGTTATCAAATCTGTGGGAAATTAAGTAATAAAGCACAGTTAGGCTTTGCCCTTCTATAAATATAAGGGTAAATGCATTCAATGGATACAAGACAACATTAATATGTGATTGAAGCAGAGGCCCACAAAAGTAACCACAATTGGAATCCTCATACATTATTTGTGGCAGTGTAAAAGACAACTACTTTGGAAAAAGGTGTGGCAGCTTCTTATAAAACTAAACTATATCTTTCCAACAATCTAGAATTCCCATTCCAGGTATTAACTTAAGAACAAGTAAAATATGTCTATAAAATGATTTGTATAAGCGTTCACAGTAGCTTTCTTTTTAATAGCTAGAAACTAGAAGCACCCCCAAGTGTGCACCAGTAGAAGAATCAATAGATAAACTGTGATCTAGTGACTACTCAGTAATAAAAAAAGTTACTGATAAAGCATTATGGATGATCCTCAAAAATATAAGGCCAAGTAAAAGCAGTCTTCTTTGAAAATGGATCTCCTCCCAATGACATTCCTCAT
Organism: Callospermophilus lateralis; assembly: GCF_048772815.1. Lineage (NCBI taxonomy): Eukaryota > Metazoa > Chordata > Mammalia > Rodentia > Sciuridae > Callospermophilus > Callospermophilus lateralis. The sequence goes on along the minus strand of NC_135325.1, from coordinate 87,895,866 downwards.
AGAAATAGAAAAAGCAATCATGAAATTCATCTGGAAAAATAAGAAACCCAGAATAGCTAAAGCAATCCTTTAGCAGAAGAGTCAAGCATGTGCCATCACTATACCAGACCTTAAACTATACTACAGAGTAATAGTAACAAAAACAACAGGGTATTGGCACCAAAATAGGCTGGTAGACCAATGGTACAGAATAGAGGACACAGAGACTAACCCACAAAACTACAAATTATTAGACAAAGGTGCCAAAACCATGCACTGGAGAAAGGATAGCATCTTCAACAAATGGTGCTGGGAAAACTGGAAGTCCATATGCAACAAAATGAAATTGAATCTCTATCTCTTACCATGCACAAAAGTTAACTCAAAATGGATCAAGGACCTAGGAATTAAATCAGAGACTCTGCGTCTAATAGAAGAAAAAGTAGGCCCTAATCTCCATCACATGGAGCTTGGCCCTAACTTCCTTAATAAGATGCCTATAGCAGAAGAATTAAAATCAAGAATCAATACATGGGACGGATTTAAACTGAAAAATTTTTTCTCTGCAAAAGAAATAATATGTGAGGTGAATAGGGAGCCTACATCCTGGGAACAAATTTTTACCACTCACATATCAGATGGAGCTCTAATCTCTAGGGTATATAAAGAGCTGAACAAAATAAGCACCAAAAAAACAAATAATCCAATCAACAAATGGGCCAAGGACCTGAACAGACACTTCTCAGAAGAGGATGTACAATCAATCAACATATATACGAAAAAATGCTCATCATCCCTAGCAATTAGAGAAATGCAAATTAAAACTACTCTAAGATACCATCTCACTCCAGTAAGAGTGGCAGCCATTATGAAGACAAACAACAAGTGCTGACAAGGATGCGGGGGCAGGTACTCTCCATACACTGCTGGTGGGACTGCAGATTGGTGCAACCAGTTTGGAAAGCAGTATGGAGATTCCTTGGAAAACTGGGAATGGAACCACCATTTGACCCAGTATTCCTCTTCTCAGACTATACCCAAAGCACCTAAAAACAGCATATTACAGGGACACAGCCACATTAATGTTTATAGCAGCACAATTCACAATAGCTAAACTGTGGAGCCAACCTAGATGTCCTTCGGTGGATGAATGGATTAAAAAATGTGGCATTTATACACAATGGAATATTACTCAGCAATAAAAAAGAATAAGATCATGGCATTTTCAGGGAAATGGATGGCATTAGAGAAGATTATGCTAAGTGAAGTTAGCCAATCCCAAAAAAACAAATGCCGAATGTCTTCTCTGATATAAGGGGCGTGACTCAAAATGAGGTTGGGAGGGAGAGCAAGGGAGGAAGATTACCTCTAGATAGGGAATAGGGGTGGGAGGGAAAGGGAGGGAGAAGGGAAATAGCTGGTGAAAGGAGCTGGTGAAAGGAGACCCTCATCATTATACAAAATACATTTATGAAGATGTGAAAAAAATTAAAAAATTAAACAATATAAAATAAATAAATAGATGGATAGATAGATAAATAAATAAGAAAATGGAACTCCTATACACTGTTGGTGAGAATTTAAATTAGTATAGACACTATGAAAAACAGTACAGAGGTTCCTTAAAAAAACTAAAAATAGAAATATTATGTGTTCCATCTCTCCTGGGTATATACCCAAAGAAAAGGTAGTCAGTATACAAAAATATATCTGCAAACCCATGTTTATTGCAGCATTATTCACAATAGTCAAGCTATTGAATCAGCATAGGTGCCTGACAAAAGATGAATGGATAAAGAAAATATGGTATTTATATACAATGGAGGATCATTCATCCCTAATGAAGAATGAAATCCTGTCATTTGCAGGAAAATCAATGAAATGAAAGACATCATATTAACTGAAATAATCCAGACACAGAAAGATGAGTATCACATGTTCTCTCTCATATGTGGAAACTAATAAAGGGTCAATCTGAAAGTAGAAGAGGAATTACTAGGGACTTGCATGGTGCTGGAGGAAGGAGAGGGTGGAGGAAGGGTGGATGAATACGATCAGTGCACACTATATGTATATATGGAAATATCACAGTGAATCTAATTAATATGTACAATTAATAGGTGTTAATAAAAATAAATCTAATTTAAAGAAGTTAATACTATATGATCCCATTTATTATGAAGTTCTATGACAGTCAAAACTAATTAATATCAGAAAAATTGAAACAGTGATTGCCTCTGGGGATGGAAGGAGGGGATTCCCCAGGAAGGGACAAGGAGAAATTTCTTGAGTGATGGTAGGGGTCTGTATTTAGTAGGGGTAACATTTGTCAAAACTCAGAAAATGTACAATCAGTGTTTATGTATTTCATTGTATATATATTTTTGCTTCAAAAGAAAAAAAGAATAATAAGCACATATAAAGCTCTACTTAATCACAGAAATGAGGAAAGGGCTAGGGAGTGAACAGTATCAACATCAGATAATGGGTAGGTGGATGGAAGGAAGGATGGCTGGGGAAGGAATACATAAGGCTGGTATAGGCAAATATCAGTGGAGGAAATTAGGTGGTAACAAGGTATGCATATAAAATTCTTTCCATTTTGCTGTATCTTTGAAAATTTTAATACCTTTATTTTATTCATTTATTTTTATGTGGTGCTGTTTCTTGAACTCAGTGTGAGGCAAGCACTCTACCACTGAGCTACAACCTCAGCCCTAAAATTTTATATAATAGATTTGCCTGAAAAACCATGTAACCACCAAGTTTCACACACTCCATAAAGCAACTCCTTTTCAAACTTGGAAAGCTTCTTGGAAGAAGGCATAACCCAGACCTATGCAAATATTTCCTGAGCACTTATTGTGCATCAGGCACTGTGGTAGGCAAGGTGAATAGAACAACTGTCCTTCAAAGGGCGGTAGGGGCCATCTGATGAGCATGCTAGGTGCAATACATACCATTACTTTAGGGGGACTGGCAGGCAAGGGGGTTTTCATGTACCTGCAATGAGCACTGGGAGAAGGTGGAAGCATCAGTAGGGAGAAGAGAGATTCTGAATGACTCAGGACTTCTCTGTAGACCAAAGATACGAGATCTCAGTTTGCACCTCTGGGAAGAGGGGAGCAATTTAGTATGCATCTCTCTTCTACTTCTTCACCTCATGATGTTGTGGCTCTGTAAGACCATAATGGATGTTTACAGCCAGCGTCTATTCCAATTGTTCATTAGTCCATTATGCTTGGTCAGTGCTCAAGATGTACTGCTGTTAAATATTTTTAATATCATGCCAATTACCTCGTAGGGTTAATTGTAAGGTTACTGAACATAATGTGTATGATATGTTTGGCACTTGATAAATGAGATCAGGGACCATATTTGATACTCCAGAATGTGGTCCCATTACAAGCCATTAAGATCCCTGAGAAGTCTCTAAATAGGCAGTTGAAGCCCTTCAAAGGCCCATTCCCACCCACAGATATGTTCTTTATCAAATCCCAGTAACTTTCCAATATTGTGCATGTTCATTAGTGCCAGCTGGACTTAGGAACTGTCCTATTTATTCTCAGCCATCTTTTGAGAATGTATCTGCTGTACTGGTTTGTTGCAGGGCACACCCTCAAGATGGCACTGCAGAGGTTGGTAAGCTCAGACCACCTAAGGTCTTTCTTTTTTTTTTTTTTTCCAGAAGAGGCTTTAGACTCAAGTGCTTAGAACTTGGGTCCAGAGTCACAAACCAGAGTTCTGGCTGGTCTCCCTGTCGACTGCTCAATGGGCTCCATGTCCTGGCACTCCCTGCTTGTCCCCAGTTCACAAAGAAGTAGCTGTGAGAGTTATAAAGGCACAGACTGTTCACCAATGTGACTTGCTCACGGATGTGTCTCTAAGACCCAGCACAGAGCCTTGCACAAAGTAGCATGCAATTCCTACTTGTCAAATGAATAAATGATTTGCTCTCAATCTGCATTTGGTACTTCATGAAAACTTTCCTCCCCTTCTTCAGAGCCCACTGTGGCTTTGCCAGTCTCCTGGACTCCAACAGTGCTTACCATCTGTGCCTGTCCTTTGGCAACTGGCCAAACTCAACTTGGTTCAATTCAACCAACTTCCATGGAGCTGCACTATTGGCAGGAAGCACTCACAGTCTCGAGGAATGGTGAAAGCGTTTCCTAGTCCATGGCGCCTCAATTGTACTTTTCAAACAACCTTGGCATGCATCAGAACCCTTTCCAAGACTTTTTAAAAATTTAAATAAATGAATATAAATTAATTCCCTTTGTCAATACATTTGATGACCATTCAGTAATGAATGAATCCTGGGCAATGATAATTTGACAGGTATGAGGCAGGTGTTAAAGCAGGGTGGAAGGGTGGGGAAGAATAAGAAACATTATTTGTGCAATGAATTCATGGTTTCATTAAGTATGGCATCTCAACCATTCAGGCCTGGCCTGGGACTGGGATTTGAAGGGATGCCCAGAAGCCTCTGCTGTAAAAAGAAAGCCAGAATCCTCATACATACCTGTTGTTTTTCCTAAGGGATGGTCCTGTTTCAATTTCACATTTCCCCATTTCTGTTTCCACCCTCTTAGGAATGCCACACCCCATGCCAGGCTTCTGTAAATTAGCAATTTTTTTTCTCTATGGAAATGTTTATTTTCATGGAGTTAGAAGTAATCATGTCTGTGTTCATTAAAACATTATTGATAATAGAGAAAAACCTGGAAATAACATAAATCTTACAATAAGGGCTAATTTAGATAGATGGTAGCAGATCTAATAGTCTGAAATACTGTGGGAAAATGAAATGCTGTTATAGAAAAATCACACATGGTGTGGGAAAAATTCATAAGTGAGAAAGATAAGCAATGCAACAAGTCTCTGTGTATGTGTGTGTGTGTGTGTGTGTGTGAGTGTGTCTGTGCAAGTGCACACACATGCATGTGGGAGACACACATGCATACTATTGGAGAGTTTTTTCTTGGTGCTCGTCTAGATTTCTGCATTGGATGCAACGTGTGTTAAGGAAGAGCCGTGAGGGGCACCTTGTGAAGAATCTGAGAGCACAGACCAGGGGCCTGCAGCAAGGTTTCCTTCAGGTAATGAAATAATGAAATTGATTTTTGTTTGTTTGTTTGTTTAGGTACTGAACCCAAGGGCACTTTAGCACTGAGCTACATCCTCAGCCCTTATTATTATTTTTTTAAATGTTGAGACAAGGGTCTTGCTAAGTTGCTGGGACTGGTCTCAAACTTGTAATCCTTCTGCCTCAGCCTCCCCCAAAGTGCTGGGATTACAGATGTGTGCCACCACCCCCAGCCAGCCAGTGAATTTAGAAGAGGCACAGAGTATTAAAAATGAACTCCAATGGGGGCGCTGGGGATGTGGCTCAAGCGGTAGCGCTCGCCTGGCATGTGGTCGGCCGGGGTTTGATCCTCAGCACCACATACAAACAAAGATGTTGTGTCCACCGAAAACTAAAATAAATAAAAAATATTAAAATTTCTCTCTCTCTCTCTCTCTCTCTCTCTCTCTCTCTCTCTCTCTCTCTCTTAAAAAAATGAACTCCAGGGGCTGGAGTTGTGGCTCTGTGGTAGAGTGCTTGCCTAGCATACATGAGGCACTGAGTTCAATTCTCAGCACCACATACAAATAAATAAAAAAAATAAAGGTCCATCAACAACTAAAAAGTATTAAAAAAATGAACTCCAGGAATATGCCATTTTTCCAGTTTGAAGGAAGAGAAGATGGGGTTTATTGGTGATGAGGATTTAAGGCCCACCATAGATTTGGGGCTCCATTGAAGAAACAATTAGGAGTAACTCTGGGGTTATGAATATAGGGATGAATTTATGGAAGTGGTGTTGGAGGAGAATTATTCTAGCCACAGCATGGTGTATTGGGTTTTAGGCAGGGAGATCTGCCAAGAGACTCTCAGTCTGCATATTTGACCTGAGGTAATGAGAGCTTGGATTAAGCATGTGGCAATAAAACTAGAAAGGAAGAAGCAGATAAATCTGAGAGATGCTACCAAGAAAGAATCAGAGAAAGAGATTCAAATTTGACTAAAATACATGTCAGGTAGTAGGTGAAACCAGTAAGGGGACCTTTTCCAAGGAAATGGATGTTAAAAGAGCAGAGCTGAGGATTAAGAGTTAATGGGAGGAAGAAGGAAAGAGGAGCCAGCAAAGAAGACAGAGAATGATGGGTCAGAGAGATAAGAAGAGAAACTTGAGAATACAATGCCATGAGAGCCAAGGGTAGGACATGTACAGGAAGGAGTGAGTGGTTGATGGTATCAAATTCATTGTCAAGGTTAAAGAGGCAAACTGAGAAGAGACCCTTGAAATTGCCTAGGAAATCGCAGGTGAAATAACAGAGTAGTTTTGGTAAAAAGCATTGGACTCTAGAAGGTTCCAGAGGAGGGAGAGATGAGGAAACAGAGGTAGCTCATGAATACCAGCCATGTGACAGGAGTAATGTGGTAGGACTGAGAAGAACAAGATCAAACTTTATAATTCTAATCCTGCTATTTAACCACTCAGAGCTTCAGTTTCCTCTTTTGAAAACAACAATAATCCTACTTGTACATAAGGCTGTTGAAAAGTACAATACAGATTTAAATGATCATTCTTTGTTACAATGAGATATTTGCTCCATTCACTCCCCAAACCCTACTAAATAAACCCCTAGATATTTCTGGACATGTTTTAATAGATAAGAGGAGTCTTTTAGCTCAATAGTGGTATACCTAGATTGGTACTGTTTTTACTGCTTTGAAAAGTCCCTAGCTGGTGTCTGTCCTCTGACATTCATTATGCTGAGTCGCTTTAACAAATCTCCCCTGAGCCCTTCTGAAGTGAAAGCATTGAGGCACTGGTCAGGGTCATGAGACCTGTGTAGACTATGAAGCAAGGACCCAAGACTGGATAGTTTGGTGCAAACCTCACCTTAATACACAGGAGACTGGCCCCTGAGCCAGTAGTGGGATGGAAGATGGCTTGGGCAGAGGCATCAGGAAACCTTCCTTTTGAAAATCCATGGCACCTGCAGTGTGAATGGCCCCTGGACTGAGTGGTCTTGGACAGGCAGCATGGTTTTCAAAGTGTGATAAGGGCATGTACTTTTCCTTCCTTCTAGTCTCATTTGGTGACTATATTCAATCAGACTTGAACAATACTACCTCAATTTTTTTGACATCACTATCTATAAATCATCCCATTTCCTTTGTGAAACCCAGCCTGTTTTCAGTTTACCGTAGTCTAAACTAACCTTTTTTTGACCACATTCTTTTCCCTAAAAGAAGACAACACCCTGAGAAAATATGGCTTCCCCAGAAGCCATCAGGGCCTAGACCAGCTGTCCCCTTTCCCCAAGTGGCAGAGAGATACATAGCTACTAGTCTAACTGGGAGGGAGGTGAGTATAAATTCTAGAACTGGCACTTTCCAGACCCTGAAACATCTAGAGAATATAGCCAAAGGGTCTTTTTAATGTTCTGGATCCTCTTAAAAAAATTTTTTTTTCTGTGCTGGAGATTGGATCCAAGGATGCTCTACCACTGAGATATACCTCAGCCCTTTTTATTTATTCATTTTATTTTATTTTTTTAATTAATTTTTATTGTTGGTTGTTCAAAACATTACATAGTTCTTGATATATCATATTTCACACTTTGATTCAAGTGGGATATGAACTCCCATTTTTACTCCGTATACAGATTGCAGAATCACATCAGTTGTACATCCATTGATTTACATATTGCCATACTAGTGTCTGTTGTATTCTGCTGCCTTTCCTATCCTTTACTATCCCCCCTCCCCCCTCCCCTCCCCTCTTCTCTCTCTACCCCCTCTACTGTATTTTTTAAATTTGAAGCAGGATTCCCTTAGGTTTCCCAAACTGGCCTCAAACTTGTGATTCTCCTGCCTCAGTCTCCTGAGTCCCTGGTATTATAGGCATGTGCCATGGTTCCTGGCTGTTTCTGCTCCTCTTAGTGGAAGAACTTGGTTCCATTTCTGGGAAGATGATTTACCTAAAGGAAAAAGGGTCCCACAATGGATGGTACCCTAACATGGTAAAATGTGCAGGCCCCTCAAAAAGTGTGACAAGAGATCAGAGCAAGATACTACTTCCTAGAAGTTTGGTATATCATCCAGCAACCATTTTGGACAACCTGAGAGACCCACTCTGCATTGGTCATTTAAGCAAGTACCTGAATACTTCATCACCAAATCTGGCTTGAGCGGCTCTCCTTGCACAGTAGTATGGGGGTGGAAAAATGGTATGAAGACGAAAAAGATAGGCCAAGGACCTTAACATGGGAGCAACTACCATGAGATATGGATAAGGGGTCACTGCTGCCATGTTACAGGAAAGCTGCCGGAAGGCATCTGAGGTCTTGCTTGAGTGCACAGGGGCAGGTCTTGCCTTGGGGGGCCCAGCCGCTGTATCTGGGCCAAAGCCGGGACTGCAGGGCAGGTAGCCAGAACTTGGAAGGAATTCTCTTCCGCAGCCTTGGGTCCAGGCTTGGCCCCAGCAAGCTGCCCTGCCAGCCTGGGCTGCCTGGGGCCTCCCGCATTCCGAGCTCCCGCCCCCTCCCTCTCCGCCTCTCCTCTGGGCTCGCCCCCTCCCTTGTTCCCCTTCTCCTCCCCCACCAGCTGTCCCCTTTCCCCAAGCAGCGAGACAGCCGGAGCCTGGGAAGAGGCAGCCTCGGGCCGGAGGGGGCGTGGTGGGGACGGGGAGGAGGGGCGGGGGGGGGTGAGGGGATAAGGAGGCCTGGCGGCGGCCCGCGCCCCTAGCCACTGCTTGCCCGCCCCAGAGCTTGGTGCCGCCGCTGTCGCCGTCGCTGCGCCCTGCCCGCTTGCTCGCTTCCCCTTGTCCAGGGGGAAAGGTCAGCAGCGTCCTGGAGCCTCCGTGTCACTCCCCGACAGCCATGAACTGCAGCGAAAGCCAACGGCTGCGAACCCTGTTGAGCCGCCTGCTGCTCGAGCTGCACCATCGGGGCAACGCCAGCGGCCTGGGCGCCGGCCCTGGCCCGAGCATGGGCATGGGGGTCGTGCCTGATCCTTTCGTGGGCCGGGAGGTGACCAGCGCCAAGGGCGACGACGCCTATCTCTACATCCTGCTCATCATGATTTTCTATGCCTGCCTGGCTGGAGGCCTCATCCTGGCCTATACCCGCTCCCGAAAGCTCGTCGAGGCCAAGGATGAACCATCTCAGGCCTGCGCCGAGCACGAATGGGCTCCGGGAGGCATCCCGGCCGCGGATGCTGAGACTGCCACCGGACCCCCGCCCGAAGGCCGCCTCCAGCTCGCCCCAGAGGCACTGCCTGCCCTCGCCCAGGGCGCTGAGCGGGTCTAGAATCACAGCCTTAGCTCCCTCGCTCACTCGCGCCCTCTTCATCTCTGCTTATCCCTGGGCGCGGCTCTTGTCCTCTCCTCCCCTTGCAGGGCTCACCTCACCTGAGGCCCAGATAAGAGGTCAGGAGACCTTGTCTGGAAGGCTCTGGAAGGAGAAGCATCGCCTTACTCCCTCCTGGCTAGTTTCTCCCTCTTCCCGCTGCCCTCCATGCCCACCCTGCACCTCCAACTGCACTAAACTGCCTCTGCTTTCCTGTCTTCAAACAGCCCTGACACCATGCTCCAGCCCTCTGGGAACTGAATCCAACACGTCCAACACTTGGCATTGAACCGAAGCAATGAGGTCTATCAAAACTCTGGGCCGTCTAACTGGCAGCTGCTCCAGGGACTGCTCACTCTGCAGAGCCAATGGGCTTGCCATCACTGCCAGGCTGGCTGCAGCAGCTTCAGCTTCCTGTTGCCTTAGGGACAGAGACAAAGAAAATGAAGAGACCTCAGACATCTTTTCCCTCCCTCTCTCTTTCAGCAGTGAGCTAGCTGGACACTAGGATCAGTCTGGGGGATAGAATGGACTTTATAGAGACTGAAGGGGGAGGGGATAAATGGGATGGGACAGATCTATGACAACAACTGTATAGTTTTCTTGCCTCTCCAGTTTTCATCCCAAAGGTAACTTGACTGAATTTTAGTAGCTTTGCCATCTGCAGCTGGGTGCATCACCCCAGTACTTCCAGATTCCTCCCCTATAATGACTCAGTTGTTATTGCAGTGTCTGCTTCATTCATGGACCATGAGGCTCAGATGTCCCCTGTTCTGTAACCCCGGGGAATGTCAGAGGCAGGAAATAAAAGTTGTTTGAACAATAACCTAAGACTCTTCTCTCAAAGATCCCAGCCTAGAGAACCATTACTATATAGAGAAGGAATCTTCTTTTGCTTTTGGAAATGACCCTTGGATTGGGAGGTGGGTTGTTGTTATATAATCCATGTATGTGTTCAGGAACAATAGGATAGGTATGATTGTGGGTGAAGAACAGTTTTAAGTGGGGTGTAGTAGGTACTGCCTGTTATTGAAATTATGCAGGAGGCTGAGGCAGGAGTATTGCTTGAGCCTAGGAGTTTGAGACTAGCTTGGACAACATAGTGAAAATAGGTTTACAGTGTTCATATGGTTAAAGGGTTGTTTTTTTTTTTAAATGTTTCAAAAACTATTCCTGCTTTATTATCTCTTCCTCTTTTTTGTCTTAATTCAGAAGCACTTTCAAATATGACAGTGCTAAATAAGGGTTTCTCACTTTCCCTCCCTTTGCAATGGTTAAGCATGCACTTAAAAAATCCTAAGTACATCACTATTAGCTATTATCAGAGTTAATTTTTAGAAGCCACTTTAATAACTCTCTCAAAAGGTGGCTTATTTGAAGAAAGCCACCACATAGTATAAATCTTAAGACAAAGGAAGATGCTTGGTCTAAGCAATGCTGGGCAAAGTTAGAGTTGTATGTTTATTTATTTATACCACTTATCTCAAGAAGGTTGTCAGAATTTTGCCCGCTTAGGGTTGAAATGCATATACCTGATGATGACTTTGGCTTTCATCAAACACATATGAAATTGTTCCCTAGCGCTGAGCCAATTTGTTTAAATACAGCTGGCTTATCAGTAATAGGAGGACAAAGATATTATGGGTCATTTAAATGCATTGATAATATACAAACCTCATTCATGGCATTGGATTTGACTTTGCAGCCCATCTGGTGTTTTACAGGAGCTATTAATAAGTTAAATGAACTTACTTTCTTTCCCAGGATTCAATCCTTGAAGCTATACTGGCATTGCCCCATTGGCTCCTCGCCAGTCCTAGTTCCAGCCCTGAGGTCACTCCTTCTCCTTGAAGGTGGGGGCCAGAGATTGGGCAGCTGTCCAAGACAATGACAGGAAGAGAGGGGATGATGTGAGAGTCATCTCAGCCAGGCAGGGAGGTCTGAGGAGGATGTGGAGGGAGGGTACGATATACAGCAATGCTGAGGAGGAATGATGGGGGGCAGTTCCCAGGCTGTGTTTTAGGTACAACAATGTTGTTCATTTCTCTGGTATAACTGGGACACAAGGTTATTTTGATAATAAAACATAATCACTGCTTTACGTGTTGAAACTGTAAACATATTTGTAACATTTTTTTCCATAGAAATTTGAAAGAATCTATTGCCAAAAATAAAAGAAGCTGAGAGTAGTTGACACAATGCCCATAAATAAGCATTAATGTGCTAACTGTGAGAAGCAAATCCCATGGTGAAACGTTACTGCTTTTAAGAACATTTTAACCTTTTTATGATGACTTAGGGCACCCACTGAGAACATATAACCAGGGTAGGTTTGAGAATCGCCCCAGTGAGAGAAATGGACTGACCTGGGAGAGAACAATTTGCTTTACTACCCAACCACTTTTTTCAAACACTTTCATAGTTGCAACTGAATCCCAGACAATCAAGTTTCCCAGAAGTTTAGACACTCAACTTTCTACCAGTCAGTGGGGGCATCATCAGCATTGAAATGATCATATTGTGATCAGCAAAAGATAGAAGAAAAAATTGGTGCTTGGCCAACCCTCAGTTTCAATAATGTATTCCCAAATAGCATGAGCTGACGTACAAAATTGGAAGATGTTAGCCTTTTTCTTAATGTGATTTCAAAGATGGTAAACTTTCTAGTAAATTAGAGTGATTCTTTTTCACCCCACCTAGCAGTCTGGTTCTCCCCTCTGCATATACAGATCCTGTTTCCATTCAGATTCAGATCTTTGCTCTATAATAATAATGAAGTAGAGGATCCACACTACCTTATTTAATAACTTGAGGCTTTCAACAAAAAGGGGCTAGGAGATGTTTTGGTTCCAGTGTCTGAAAGTGCTCGTCAATGGTACAGAAATAAATGGAAGCTTTTTTCCCATCACAGACATATTTCTATGTTGTTGACTTTTCTAGAGTGAAATAAATGGGGTCTTCAATTTTTCTCTAGTTAGCATCTCTTCTCCTTTTCAACTTGCCATTGCTTTTATAAACCCAAGATCTGCACAAAATTTGTGTCAACAAAGAGAAAAGGGCCTGGGCTGCTTTCCAAACAGTCTTGCCTGGAGGCTAAAGTAAATGCGTTGTGATGTCACAAAAAGAGCATAGGACCAAGACTCAGGCAACTGAGTTTCAGCTCTGGCTTAGACAATTAGAGGGTTTTGTTTCTGAGTGAGGTGCTTAACCTTGCCAGGCTCCAGTCTCCATAGTTATGGAGATTTGAGGATCAGGTGAAATAAGAAATGGGAAAGGTCTGGGAGAAGTATAGCAACTATATATAGTTGCTATATATATATATATATATATATATATATATATACACATACATACACACACACACACACACACACACGCATACATATACAATTCAACTTATATTTTTCCTTTTCCTTCACTGGGGGAGTGCCCTTGGGCAGTTAGCTGGGGAAGTAAATGGAAAAGAAAATTCTCTGCTATGTAGAGTCTACTTTTATTGCTCAAAGAAAATGATTGCCAATATTTTATATAACCACCAGATCCCAGATTTCTCAACCAAGCTCCTCAATTCTCAGAATCTTGATTGACCAGGAAACTGTGCCTAAATGTTTTACCATCTGTTATGGTTTAGATATAAGGTGTCCACCAACAGCTCATGTGTGAGACAATGCAAGAGGGCTTAGAGGTGAATGATTGGGTTAGAAAGCCCTAACCTAATCAGTGCATTAATCCTCTGATAGTGATTAACTGAGTGGTAACTGTAGGCAGTTAGGTGTGTCTGGAGGAGGTAGGGGTGTGCCTTTGGGGTACAATTTTTTTTTCTTGGTGGAGTTCTCTCTCTCTCTCTCTCTCTCCCCTCCCTCCCTCCCTCCCTCCCTCCCTCCCTCCCTCTCTTTCCTTTCTAGTGTGATGTCCTGAGCCACTTTCCTCTGTCACACTCTTCTACTATGAAGTTCTGCTTTATCTCAAGTCCAGAGCAATGACACCAGCTGCCTATGGATTGAGACCTTCAAAACCATGAGTGTCAAATAAGTTTTTTCTTTTCCTCTAAAAGTGTTCTTGTAAGGTCTTTTGGTTGCAGCAGTGAAAAAGCTGACTAAATCAAATGTATGAAAGATGATATGTCATGAGCTTTGTAATGTTTTGAACAACCAATTTAAAAAAGAAAAGAAAAAGCTGACTAAAACACCATTCCACTCTTTTCCCTTTTCCTGCAGGCAAATGGTGCTTTTAAAAATTAATTATGACAGGCTGGGCATGGTGGTGGTGTGCACCTATAATCCCAGCTCCTTAGAAAGCTTTGAAGAGGGAGGATGGCTTGAGCCAAGGACTTTAAGGCCAGCCTTGGTAACATGGTGAGATTCTCATTTTAAAAACAGATGATAGTGGGGCTGGGGCTAGGACTCAGTAGTAGTGCACTTGCCTGGCATGTGTGAGGCACTGGGTTTGATTCTCAGCACCATATATCAATAAATAAAGTAAAGGTGCATAAACAACTAAAAAATATTTTAAAAACTGATGATAATAATACTTTATTTACAGAGCTTCACCAGTACTGTAGTCTTGACTTTTGAAGACAAAGGTCCTGAGGAATTGTCAGAAGGCATAAGAGAAGAGAATAAAGGGTAAGAATCAGGAGCTGTGGGCTGTGTGAAGAAAGGAGGAAGAAGAAAATTTTAGACAGGGTCTCACTGTGTTGCTGATCCTCAAACTTGTGATCCTCCTGCCTCAGCCTCCCGAGTCACTGGGATTACAGGTGTATGCCATCATGCCTGACAACATCTTTTTTAAAGTTTCAGTTAAGTAATATTAAGTACATTCACATTGTTGTGCCACAATGCCCTTTTATGTCAGAGGAAAAGGAAAAGAGAAAAATTACTTTATATAGAAGTGATAGTTTAATCGCTACCTCAGATGACTCCTATATGTTAAGTAGATGACTTGAAACAACATAAAATTGAAACTCAAGGAAAGAATCTTCTATTTGTGGGTTGCCATGGACTCTGGAAAGATAAATATCTTAAAATGTTTACAAATGTTGGGGAGGGTACTAAGGAGGAGGGGATGTACTTCCCACAACTTCTCAAGTCACATTCTGCTTTTATTGACAGATGCTCTTGGAACCCTGGGGAAGACTAGGGTGGCCATGAATGACTAAATGTCAGTCATTTGAACTTACCAAATTTCTACATACCTGACCCTTAAGATGTCCATTCATGGGCTGGGGATGTGGCTCAAGTGGTAGCGCGCTCGCCTGGCATGCGTGCGGCCCGGGTTCGATCCTCAGCACCACATACAAACAAAGATGTTGTGTCCACCGAGAACTAAAAAATAAATATTAAAATTCTCTCTCTCTCTTTAAAAAAAATAAAATAAAAATAAAGAACTGTGATAAACTTAAAAAAAAGATGTCCATTCATGGAAATACCCCAGGTCTTTGAGAGGACAGAGGATCTCCCTTTGTATTATTTTAGGATCTAGATGTGATCTAGTAGGGGTTGCAGCTCCAAAAAGCCTGGCAAGAGAAATAATGGAGATAAGCAACGTGCTAATTTTGTCTCACCTGTCATTGGACCCCTGTTCTAGGAGCACTGTGGTCTATGTAATTTGTATTTATCTCATTTTCCTCCTTCCCATTCTAAGCTTTCCCCTGCCCCTGACACTCCCAGTCCCAGTACTCCGAAACAGTTCCACTCTGCTGCCAGGATCTAATCATCTTATTCCTTTACATCTAATCTGAAATTCATCCCCAGCAATGATATAAGAAATGTATCTATTTTTTTCTTATTTTAGTTAATTACTCCTTCACATGAAATATTCTGTATCTCAGGAGTCTTCTTATGCCCAACTTTCACTAATTATCTTGTTTTTTTCAACAGCACTTTAAAGTAGGTATCCATTTTCTCCTTTTCCAGATGAAGAAATAAGGTTAGAGAGATTCATTGTCTTGCTCAGGGTCACCTAGTTAGTATCTAATCACAGAAAAATTTGACTTCAAGTCTTTGGCCTCTGAAAAATGGGCTCTTGTCACATTTTATTATTTTATATTTATATTTATTTATTTTATATTTATTATTTTATTCTGAGACCACTGGTAAAGACTAGTTAAATCAGTAAGGTAAGATTTTACTGCTTCATCTTCTTTTTAAAACATAGTTATGTATTGGCACTTGGAATCTTATTTATTTTTGTGGTACTGAGGATTGAACTCAGGGGTGTTCTACCACTGAATTACATCCCCAGCCCTTTTTATTTTTAATGTTTAGGCAGGGTCTCACTAAATTGCCCAATCTGGCCTTGAACTTGCAATCCTCCTGCCTCAGCCTTCAAAGTTGCTGGGATCACACTGTCAGAAAACTAGAATCTGAGTTTTTTTTCCCTGCTAGGAGAGGATGGCTAGACTCTGAACTGGGACACTGATGTGTATTCATTGTTGAGGAATGTATCTTTATTTATCTATCTATTTATTTATTTATTTACTTGCTTACTTACTTAACTTACTTGCAGTGCTGGGGATTTGAGCAGAACGCAGGGCTTTGAGCATCCAAGGCAAGCACTCTACCAGCTGAGCTATACCCCCAGCCCAAGGAATGTATCTTTAATGGTAGTTTTCAGACACATGGGTGAGGACGAGATATGAAGAGATTTTTGTCCTAGGACATTTGAATCCAGTATGAGTAAGACTAGCTGTGGCAGTCACATCATTTCTGTAACTTCTTCAGGGACATAAATTTGATTGTTTTCTTTAGTCCCACTGCTTCTGGGGAAGTTCAGAGGACTGCAACCTTCAGCCATCTCAGAGGGCATCTGCATTTCTGTAAGTTTCCTAGGGTGAGGGATGGGATGAGATGGGGTGTGCATGGGAGTAATTGGGTCAGGCAGAAAGGAAGAGAAACCTTTTGCCTATTACCCATTCTACCAAAAGCTACATTCACAAACAGGACCCATGAGGAATGGCTGAGAAGAATAAAAAGAGAAATAGGATGATGGGTGTGACAGGATTGTGAGGTGGAATTCTCATCATTTTCCCGCCCTCTAAGTCTGTACCAAGCCAAGACCATAACCAAATGACAAGCTCTACCTGGAGGTGCCTGCTTTGGAGTTGGCTGGGTTATTCTTCATCCTTTGTCCCAAATAACTGACACTGTCCCTTGCAAGTTTGGGTTTTTCCTCTAGCAAATCCAGGGTCATGGTCAGTTCAAGAGACCCTGCACTTTGACTTTCTTCATCACCCATTAAAGTGAAACATAGGGCATAGGCTCTAGCACCACACTGCCTGGGTCCAAATCTATAGTCTGTTTTTCACTAGCCAGGTGACATGAAGGAAGTTACTTAACCTTCTTTAAGCCTTTCCCCATCTGTTAAATGGATGTAATAAGTCTCCCTAGGATTGTTGTAAAGATTGAATATTTAATGTAGTACGTGACCCAGAAAAAGGGTTTGATAATAATAGGTGGCATCTTATACTTCCTTCTCAACTTCTAATCCCTTCACCATTTACCCTCTATTCTCCAGGGCCATCAGCCTTTCTCTGGCTCCATTTTACTTATTCCAGTCAGCATACAAAGTATGTCAGTCTTTCCCACCTTAAAAATAACTCTCTTGCCCTTCTTTTCTCTGTAGCTATTATCTCATTCCTCTTCTCCTCTTTTGAGTAAAACTCCCCAAATGAATGGATCTACATTTTGGCTGTTCACCTTCCAATCCTGCCTCAATCCACTGCAATAGGATTTTCATATCCAATGACACAGCTTCGACATGGCTACCAATGACTTGTATGTTGCCAAGTCTAATGCTTGTTTGCAGGTCTTCATTTTCTGTAACTCCTTAGCAGCATTTAATGGAGTGAATCACTTCATCATTGATGCTTTTTTTCCAGTGTCTGTCTCTTTATTCATCAGTTCTTTTTCTTCTGAGTCTCATTTGCTGGGTTCTCCTCATCTCTGCCTCTTGCTGTTGAACCATACATAGTTCCATTCTGGAACCTCTTCTCATCTCCATTTTACTCTTAAGATCCTTGGTCATGTCGACTAGTCCCAATACACTAAATGTCACTCTCATCTATAAATATCATCTTTACAACAATGACTTCCAAATTAATATTTTCTGTCTATGAATACTCTGCTCTGAGCTCCAGACAATCCTATCTGACTGTGTCCTTGATATCTCTACTTGGGTATCTGAATCTGTTTCAAAGTTGACATGTCCAAATCAGTTTTGGAGAAACTTCTCCCAAAACTTTGAAAGATCAAGCAGTCTTTCACATCTGGAAGCTAGTCCTCACTCTTATTAGAACCTGGTCTTTTTTTCACAGGTAGACCATGCTATTCTCATTTTGGACATAAACAATTTCACATAACACTGATGTCACACAAGTCTAAAGACAAAACAAAACATGTCTCTGGGACCATGATGTAGTGAGACAAAACAAGACCATTTTACAATGTTATCAAAGGGAAATGAGTTATTGTGAAACTCCCAAAATACCAAACATCCTCCTTTCCCAGCTTAATTGAATAACTATTACTTCTTTGAAAAATATAGTTTTCATCTTGTTCTAGCCTTCCCTTCTAAATTATATGTATTAAGATACTCACTTATAAAATTGCCCTCACTTCCTGACAGCATACGTTTTTGTAAATGCTACTACTGTGAACCATCCAGTTGATCATGCAAAAACAGAAGTAAAACTAATTCTGCATTTCCTCTCATCCTCCAGTCTAGGAGCCAAACCCTTTCTTCTCAACCTCCAAAAGGAATTCTGCATATGACCACTTTTCATGATCTCTGCTTATACCACTATAGTCTATAACTCTTTAATTTCTTATCTGCACTAGCATAACACTACCTATTCTTTTGTTTTGTTTTGTTTTGACTTGACTTGACCATTTCCCCTTTACACAACAGCAGAGCAAAATTAAAGCATAAAGTAGATCATGACCCTTCTCTACTTAGGACCTCTATTTCATTACCCATAGAGTTAGAATGCAAACCCAACTCCTTACCATGTCTTTAAGGCCTCGCATGTTCTGACTCTTGCCAATTTCTCTAAGCATCATCTTCTGATATAGTAGTTCCCCCTTATCCATGGTTTTTCTTTCCATAGTTCCAGTGCTAGTAGTAAAATATGAATTGAACATATAAAAGGGAAAATTCCAGAAATGGACAATTCATAAGTTTTAAATTGTTCACTGCTCTGAGTAGAATAATGAAATTTTATGCCATTCCACTTTGTCCAACCTGGATATGAATTATCCCTTTGTCCAAAGTATCCATACTGTATATATTACCTGCCCATTGGTCACTTAGTAGCTGTCTCACTTATCACCTTGCTTATGAGATTGAACATCATGGTATCACAGTGCTTATGTTCAAGTAATGCTTATAGCCCCAGGTACAAGAGTAGTGATGCTGGCATATCAGATAAACCAAAGATAAGCCACAAACTTTTTTCCTTTGAATGAAAAGGTGACAATTCACAACTTATTAAGAAAAAAAAAAGTGTATGCTAAGGTTGCTAAGATCTATGGTAAGAACAAATCTTTTATCCATGAGATTGTAAAAAAAAAAGATTTAAAAATGCATGCTAGTATTGCTGTCATACCACAAACTGTAAAAGTTACAGGCATAGTGTGTGATAATTACTTAGTTAAGTACTAAGATAGAAAAGGAAATTGACCATGGTGGTGTGTGCATGGAATCCCTTCTATTTGGGAGGCTGAGAGAGGAGAATTTTTTTTGGACCAGGGATTGAACACAGGAGCACTTAACCACTAAGTCACATCCACAGCCCTTTTTTCATATTTTATTTAGAAACAGGGTCTCACTGAGTTGCTTAGGGCTAAGTTGCTGAGGCTGGCTTTGAACTCATGATCCTCTATCTCAGCCTCCCCAGCCATTAGGATTACAGGTGTGCACCACTATGCAGCAGCAGGAGGATCTCTTGAGCCAGGGAATTCAAGACCATCCTGGGCAACATAATGAGATATTATCTCAAAATATATATAAAAATAAATATAAATATGGAAAAAAACATTAAATTTGGGTATATATGTATAGGACAAAACATATTGTGTATTTACGTGTTTGGGCGTATTCATATTTCAGTACTATATGTGGTTTCAGGTATCCTATGAAGGTCTTAGAACATTTCCCTCACAGATAAGGAGGCCTACCTTAATCTTTCCCTTTAGCTTGTTAAATGCAAGTTACAGCAGTTCCTTGAATACATCAAGCTATTACCTGCCTCAAAGCCTGTACACATTCTGTTTCTTCTGCTTGGAATATTCTTCCCTTCTATCTTTTTATGGCTGTTTTCTTCACATCATTCAGGTCTCAGCTCAAATGCCACTTCCTCAGAGGTCTTTTTAAATTATCTTATCTATAGCTACTCCTTTCTGTTGTCTCCACCCAATTCTCTACCCCATTGCCCTATATTTACTTTATATCAGGTATCACTATCTAGATTATATTTATTTACTCACTTGTTTGTGAGTGTCTCTCATGTAGGCTACAAGTTTCATGAAAGCAGGGACTTTTTCAGGTTAGTTAAAATATATTTATCTTGTATATATTTTTTGAGGTATAATTGACATTAAAAAGTGCACAATTCCCAGAGGTGCTCTACCACTGAGCTACATTTCTAGCCCCTTTTTCCTCTTTTTTTTTTTCAAAGTTTGAGACAGGGTCTCCTTAAATTGCTGAAGCTTGACTCAAACTTGTGATCCCTGTGAGTTCAAAGCCAGCCTTAGCAACTTAGCAAGGTCCTAAGCAACACAGCGAGACTCTGTCTCAAAATACAAATTAAAAAGGTCTGAGGATATAGCTCAGTGGTTGAGCACCTCTGGGTTCAATGCCTAGAACCAAAAAAGAAAAGAAAAAACCAAAACTGTGATCCTTCTGCCTCTGTCTTTTTAGTAGCTGGGATTGCAGGTATGCTACAACGTATCCCACAAAAAATGCACACTTTTTTTTTTTTTTTTTGGTACTGGGGATTGAAACCAGGAATAATTTACCACTGAGCTACATCCCCAGCTATTTTTCTTTTGTATTTTAAGACAGAGTTTAACTAAATTTGGTCTCACTAAATTGCTATGGCTGGCTTTGATCTTGCAATCCTCCTCCCTCAACCTCCCAAGTCACTGGGGTTATGGTGAATGTCAACATGCTAAGAGGTGTGCACCCATTTAAAGTACATGATTTGATGGATCTTTTTAAACACACGTATATACCTTTAAAACCATCACCAAAAACAAAATAACAAAACTATCCATCACTTTCAAATTTCCTTGTGATCCTTTGTACCTCCCTCCTGATGGCTAATCAATAATCTGTTTTTTGTTGCTATAGATTAATCTGCATTTTCTACACTTTAGTACAAACATGATTGTGCCATATATACTTCTTTCACTCCACGTATTGATTTTGAGATTCATCTGTAATGTTGCATATATTGATAGTTCATTTCTTCTTACTGTTGCAGGGATGTATCATAAGTTTGCTTATCGCCCCCCTGTTAAAGAATATCTGGGTTATTTCCAGTTTTTCACAGTAATGAATAACACTTTTGCAAATATTTTCATGTAAGCCTTTGTGCGGACAAATGTCCAATGCAGGAATTTTGTGTATATAGATCTTGTATCCATCCTAGGTACTTGAATAATATTTATAACATATGTAGTAGCTAAATATCTGTTGTAGGAATAAAGGAGTTTCCTTTTTAACCTAGGTCCATGAACAGTTAGTTGTCCCATCTCTGCACACTCTCAAATACTTAACTCCCCTACCTTTTGTTCCATTACTGCCTTTCTAATCGGCAGCCCTGAGTGACCCCTTGAAGGTGGCTGTTTCCACTCTTGGCTCATTGGAGAAACTCTGCTTATCGGGTTCCCTGCCAATGCTGCTCTCAACCCTAAGCTGGCCCCTCTGGCTGTTCAACAATCCGTTCATTCCTCGCTTGCTGACTCCCTATCACATTCCCTACAGCAGCTGCTCTAAACTTCCTGCCCTCTCCTCAAGCCCCCTGCCCCAACCCTCCCGCTCATTCTCAGGAGATGACTTCACCTCCTTCATTACTGAGAAGATTGAGACCAACTGACAGGAGCTTCTTTGGCTTCCATCTGAGCCATCTCCATGCAGCCATCTCAAATGCTTCTGGCTCTCAGGAAGATGTGCTGCTTCACCTTGCCAAGGTTAAGCTCTCTGCTGGCATGCTTGATCCTAGCCCCAACTTTAATGATATTAATAACAACAACAGCAAAAAAGAAAATGTACTTAGCTCTTGATATGGGATGCACAGTGGAATGAACATTGAGAAAACAACTCTGAATTTAATTGAAAAAACTCTGTCATTAACATGTATTATTTATTTTCCCCTGAGCTTAAAAATCATGTTTAACAAAACTATTGCAAAAACATAAATACAGTTGTTCCTCTATATCTGTGCATTCCATATCTGCAGATTCAACAAATCATGGATGAAAAATCCTTGAAAAAAAAATCTTTACATCTTTACTGAACACAGACAGACCTGTTCCTTGTCATTATTCCTTAAACACCATAGTGTAACAGCTGTTTACATACCATTTATATTTTATTAGGCATCATTAGTAATCTAAAGATGACTGTAAGTATATGAAAGGATTTGTGTAGGTGATATGCAAATATTACACTATTATTTTTCAATAAACCACTTGAGCATCTGCAGATTTTGGTATTCATGGAGTTCCTAGAACCAATCACTTGAGGAATGCAAGGGCCCCTGTAGTACCATGTCTCACTTCCTTACTTCTTCCTGGTGTCTTCTTAAATGCCACCACTTCAGAGTATACTAACAACTGTCTGCATATTTAATCTAATTCAGTATTCACAACAAGATGATAGAGTAGTGTTTTTTCACTGATAAGGAGACTGAGGACCACAGAGATTAAGTAACTTACTTAGATCATATAGCTAGTAAGTGGTAGAGCTAGGATTTGAGCTAAGATCTAAATCCAGAGCTCTCCCATTCTGTCTTCTAACTTTGTTCCCTCCTTTCTTTTTCCTTAAACTCAAAGAATTAGCTGAATTCTACTCCTTCATTCATGGCAAAGTATCATCCTTGGTGAAAATGTTAAATGATTATAATACAAAGTGAAATAAAGGGAAGGAGAGACTCAGTAGGGGAAACATGAAGGATCTTGCCACACTAAGCACTTTGAACTTCATCCTGTAAGCAGTGATTCCCAAACTATAATAAGCACTCCTGGGTTGCTTTTGAATAGCCAGGTTTCTCAGATCTATAATATAAGTACCTCTAAAAATAGGCAAAAGGGGAAATATAGAAGACCCATTTAAAAGACTATGACAATATGCCAGAGAAGAGATGACAGTGACATGGACTATGGTGGTGGCAAACAAGGTGGAGATATTTTTATTGTTGTAAAATACGTATAACATAAAACTTCTCATTAGAATGACATAACTTTCCTATATGGAAATGTCATGGTGAATCTCACCATCATGTACATACATAATACTTAGATCCTAATTAAAATAAGACATATTCCATGCTTGTATAAATATATCAAAATAGATTCTATTGTCATGTATAACTAAACAGAACCAATACAAAAAGAATCATTTTAAAATATAAAATTCAGTGGCATTCAGTACATCCATATGGTATGCAATCATCACTTCCAAAACATTTGGGGAATTGCAAAAGGTAGAACTTCAGAGCTCTGTGACCAACAGAAAACGGATAGTGAGGAAGAGGGAAGGGTCAAACTCATTAGGTCTCAATAGCATGTGGACTGGGATAGTGGTGATGTCTAACCAAGATGAGTAAATAAAAAGTGAGATCTGTTGAGCTCTTTTGCCCATTTATTGATTGGGTCATTTTTTGGGGGGGTATTAAGTCAACAAATATATGAAAAAAATGTTCAACATCTCTAGCAATCAGAGGAATGCAAATTAAAAGCGCCTTGAGATTTCATCTCACGCCAGTCAGAATGGCAGTCATCAAGAACACAAATAATAATAAATGTTGGTGAGGCTATGGGGGGAAGTATACCCATACATTGTTGGTGGGACTGCAAATTGGTACAACCACTCTGGAAAGCAGTATAGAGATTCTCAAAAACCTAGGAATGGAACCACCATTTGACCCAGCTATCTCATGCCTCAGGCTATATCCAAAATATTTAAAATCAGCATACTACAGTGATGAAGCCTCATCGATATTTATAGAAGCACAATTCACAATAGCCAAGCTATGGAGCTAATCCAAGTGCTTCTCAACAGATGAATGGATAAAAAATGTGGCATATAAACACAATGGAATATCACTCAGCCATAAAGAATAATGATTTTATGTCATTTGCTGGTAAATGGATGGACCTGAAAACTAATATGCTAAGATAAATAAGCCAGTCCCCCAAAACAAAACAGGTTGAATATTTTCTCTGATTTGCAGAAGGTAATCAAAAATAAGTGGAGGGATTTAAAAAATAGAAGAAAGATCAGTGGAGTACACCAAGGAGGTTGAGGGAGAGAGAGAGAAGGGATGGGATAAGAAAAGAACAGTGCAATGAATCTGACCTAATTTTCCTATGCACACATATGAATATACCATAATGAATCTCACTATCATGTAAATTCATAAGACACTGATTAAAAAAAACTATAAGAAAATAGCAGAAAGACCAGTAGAATAGAGGGAAGGAGCAAGAGGGAGGAAGGAGGGGAGGGTAAGTGGAAGTACTGGGGACTGAATTAGAACAAATTGTATTCCATGCTTTTATAATTATGTCAAAATGAATCCTAGTGTTATGCATAACTAAAAAGAACCAATAAAAAGGAAAAAAATAAAAATAATAATGTGCAATGAAATATAAAGCATTATTAGGTCGATTCTTTCCAATTGAAGCCTAAAGGAAAGAAGTAAACAAAAATAAAAACAAAAAACAGAGAGTTCACATACATGGACTCAAACATTTTAGTTTTTATGATCATCATAATTCCAAATGCTACAGATGGAGAAGAGACAGACAGCGTCCCAGAATCTGTGGTCAGTCAGCCCTGCAGTTCAAGACTCACCCTTCCAACTCAAGACTGTAGGTTCCTGGGCTGGGGATGTGGCTCAAGTGGTAGCACGCTCTCCTGGCATGCGTGCCGCCCGGGTTCAATCCTCAGCACCATATACAAAGATGTTGTGTCCGCCGATAACTAAAAAATAAATATTAAAATTCTCTCTCTGTGTCTCTCTCTCTCTCTTAAAAAAAAAAAAGCTGCAGGCTCCTTCCTAGACAGCACTGGAATTTGTATTAATTAATTTTAAATTTTCAGACCTAACAAACCATAGGATTATAGACACCCCATTGCTTCTTCAGATGCTCACTCATTAAATATCTATGCTATAATTGTATAATTAACCATGATATACAGCCCCCTTCTTACTTACCTTCTAATAGTTCTGAATGTTTTCTTTCTTTGATTATAAATCTCCTGAAGATCCTTATTGCAATAAACATCTTTTTTGCTTTGAAACAAAAAAGTGGGATCTTTCAGGAGTAGAAATGAAAGAAATGAATATGGTGATATTTTAGAGACCCACAGAAGGAAATAATAAGCAACCGATTGGAGGGAACCTAGAGTAAGGGTGAAAGTTAGGGCCTGGACAATATAATAAGAAACACTTCTATAAGGCTTACCATTTGTTAGACACTGGTTCATGTACTCTATATAAACAATCTCAAAGAATCCTCATGGTACAGATGAGCAAACAGAGGCATAGAGAAACTTGCCAAAGTTACTAGCATGTGACAGAGGGGGTACTTTAATCAGTGCTCAAAGACATCATGCTATTCTGCCTCTCACTGAAGCCTTTCCATCTTAAATCTAGGAGAGTAGAGGCAAGACACAGGGCAGAGCCTTAAGGAAAATTCAATCTATGGGAGGAAAAAAACATCAAAGGAATACATTGACTGAGACAGAGGAGGATGGTTGAGGAAGGGAATAGGAAAGTGGGAAAGTTGCTGGGATCCAAGAAGAGGGGACTTTCTAGGAAAGGAGTATGTGATCCCAGAGACGTGTTGCAACTGAAAGCTGAGAAAGGGATATTTCATTTGTTGGTTGCTGTTACTGGTCATTTCCCCAGATGGCTGGTTATCAGGGGACAGAGAAAGTCAGAGGGAAAGGGTTAAGGAGTGAGTTGGTGGTAGGGTCAGAAAGCAGCTAGTGTGGACTCTTTGTAAAGTGCTGGAAATCAAGTGACTGATAAACTTTTGAAAGGAATCAGCATAGTGTCTTGGGTCATGCAGACAGATAAAACTTCCTGTTCTGACACTTGCTCAGTGACCTTGAGTTAATAATGTAACTCTTTGGAGTCTCAGTCTCCAGATGCTAATAGCAAGGCTCTTGCTTTTCTCAAAGGATTGGCTGTTACATGATAAATGTCAAATGTCCCCTGAGGGAGTTGGCATATAATTATCAATTGTAATTAGTTGCTCAATAAACACCAATGAATGTGGTTCAGTGATTGATCATGAGTATCTATCTAGGAAACTTGCAAACCCAATCTCTTCTGGTTCATTGAGATCAGTGATGATTACACTGGAGTGGCCAACTGTTGTCAATAAGAAAAATCTTGTTAGAGTCACTTCAGATTGGACCCAAGTCGTGCAGGTTAAATTCAAACCAGAGCATCTAAAGATCAACACATTACTTCTTTCTATAGAGGAAGTTGTTTAAACTCCTTATGTGGGTTACTAGGAAGTGTATCAGAGCTTCCTTTGAAGAATGAATTATTTATCACAGACATTCTCTGGCTTGGTTCCTCCACACTTAAGGAAGCAAATAAAAGCTTAAAACTTCTTGGCCTTAGATATTGGAGGAGATTGACCAATTGTAGGATGGGAAATTCCTTTCCTTCTCCTGTCCCTCCTTCTCTTTCTGTCTCTTTTTTTCATTTGGAAGCCTCCATAAATACCAAATAAATGTCTTTTTTAAAAATTAGATTGTGATGCAATGAAACAACTCTCCTAAGAGTGATGGACATTTTCTTTCAGGTTTCAGAAAGCATTTAAGGATCTTAAAAGGCTCTAGAAGTCAAAAGCATCTATTATTGGGCTGGAATTGTGGCTTAGTGGTAGAGCGCTTGCCTAGCACGGGCGGGACCCAGGTTTGATCCTCAGCAGCACATAAAAATAAAGGCATTGTGTTGTGTCCATCTACACCAAGAAATAAATATCTTTAAAAAAAGCATCTATTGTTCAGGTCTGTATATCTACAAGCTGTAGAAAATTTTCCATAATTTGCTTCCATCTAGGGTCATTTCTTGAATGTTACTTTGTTAAAAAAAAATCTCCTGTCACCTGCTTCTCCTTCAGTTTTCTGTTTAATAATGCAAAGATAGACTTGTGCTTATCTGAGATCAGCAGTTTATCAGAGACATATTTTTTCAGGGGAAATTTTCACTGCTGTAGTTAGAGTGTGTCTGTCAAGAAGTTCATATGCTGGGGCTGGCAAGTGACTTCATTGCTCAACTTACCAAGCTACAGAGAAAGTGCTGAGTGCTCTTTCTGTGCAATATGTTGGCCTGGGCTCTTAGGAGCTTCAGTCCAAAAGCAACTAATACACAGAGGGATATTTCATTTTCCTCGGCATTTTCCCTCTCCATTCCACCAACTTTTTTCATTTCTCTGCCCTTGTTCTTATGTTCCTTTTCCTGAAGTTTTTTGGAGTGATTGCTCAATTACATCCTTTCCTGCTGCCTCACCTAAGAAAGCCTCAGAACCGTCTGCCAACTGAAGAGACCTCCTTCTCAGAGCCGGAGTTGCTGCCTGTGTTGTCTGATGATGCTCACTAGAGCTTTCCTAAATGGGTGTCTGCTTCAGCAGAAAGCTAGATTCCAGCAAAATGCCTGATGAGGAAGAACTGCAGATAAGCAGTTTATATAGCAGATTCAGGGAAGTTTGATAGTGAGCCCCATCAGTTCATCAGAATGATGTCACAGGCTTCAGTGAAGCAAGCCTGATCTCACTTATCTAGAGGAAAGCAGTTTTTAAAAGAATGAAATTCTAGCATTTGCCAGTAAATGAATGGAACTGGAGAATATCATGCTAAGTGAAATAAGCCAATCCTGAAAAACCAAAGGCTGAGTGTTCTTTCTGATTTCCGGATGCTAACACACAATAAAGGGGGTGGGGGTAGAAGTTCACTGGATTAGACAAAGGGGAATGAAGGGAAGGGAGGAGGATGGGAATAGAAAACACAGGAGAATGAATCAACTTAATTTTCTTACTTTGATATATGAATACATGACTAGTGTAACTTCACATCATGTATAACCACGAGAATGGGATCCTAATTAGAATAAGTTATATTCTATGTATGTAGAATATGTCAAAATATACTTTGTTGTAATGTATATCTAAAAAAGAAAGCAATTTTTCTCTTCCAAGGATGCCACAATCCAAACACAATTGGACCTCTGTTTTGATGAGTTCCACATCCCCAGAATCAATCAAGTTAAAGATCAAACAATATTTGAAAAAAAATTGCATCTGTAGTGATACTTATAAACTTTTTTCCTTGTCATTATTCCCTCCACAATACAAGTATAACAAGTATTTACATAGTATTTATATTGTATTAAGGGTTACAAATAATCAATTATCTAATTTAAATATTTATGTAAATTATCTAATTTAAAATATCTATGACAATGTGTGTAGGTTATATGCAAATACTATGGCATTTTATATAATAGAGTATCTGAGGACTTGGGTTTTGGAACCAGTGCCCCATGGATATGGAATGATGACTGTACAATGTGATAGAGCCCATTTCTCATCTTGTCATTTAAGGGGAGCAGAAAGGCCAGTCCAAAGGCTATTGAGGCCATATTTAAAGTGTGGTTATTGCCCTTTGGGAAAGAAGAAAGGACATCTTATGTAGTGAATGCTGTCTCTAGAAACCTCCTGAGTGATTATGCAGCAGCCTGTTGAACATAAAGTTCTCTAGCCTATAATTCTAGGTCACATTCATAGTCATGATCAGGTTTCTATACTTCCCCTTTTCTCAGCTGCCCCAGGTAGGAAGTTGACCTACTCAGAGATTACCCTGCTTATTTCTGAGGATTCCCTAAAGTGATGCCTCCTATGTGCCTGTGAATGGACTTGTCACTTAAACTAACCACACTGTTCTTTTTCTTCTACTCCAGAAACTATTGTCCACATTGGCTACTTTTGCCAAGGGTGGTTATCATGCGCATACTGGTGTTCATACCTGGGGATCTGTGTGGCACCATTTGCTCCTCTGGGAGCCACTGGAGAGCCAGGGAATGGGTACAGGCAGGACAAACCACCCTTTTAAAATTTTTTTTTTCCATAATGACTCAGTGGAGTCACTAAAGTCAGCTTATTCCTGGAGTCTCATCAAGCTGAAAGTGAATTGGCCCATCAGCCCTTGGGTGTCCATGCTCACTCAGAAGCTCACATAGTTTTTGTTGTTTTCTGGACACTTTTCTCTACAGAGGGGCTTAAACCACTGTAGTGGGCTGGAGAGGGAGCAGGAGGCAGGCCAATCTTCCAAGTCAGTCTCTTCTCAGCTAAAAGCCCATTTTCTCCCCAAAGATGCCCTGTCACCCCTACAGCATACAATACTTTCCATTTCTTTCAGGACAACTTGGCACCACATATACAGCACCTCAGACCTCTCCATTACAATGAAGGGTCTTTGCTTTTACAGTTGTATAATTCAAGGGAGCAACTTGGAGGAGGACTCAGAGTTGAAGTCACATGTTTATCTTTGCTTCTATTTTTTAAGGAGAGTAGGAGAGATGGATAAGATAACGATAGAGGATGCACAAATGGGCAATAGCTGGAGTTATGTCCTGAGTGGAAGGCAAAGAGTGGGACCTCTGCTGCTGTCCTTTGTTTTTGGTTGTTGTTTGTTTGTTTGGATATTAGGGGTTGAACCCAGGGTCCTTAACCATGAAGCCACATTCCCAACTGTTTTTTATATTTTTATTTTAGCAGGATCTCACTAACTTGCTTAGGGCCTCACTAAATTGCTGAGGCTGGCTTCAAACCTGCTGTCCTCCTGCCTCTCAACCTCCCGAGCTGCTGGGATTACAAGAGTGCACCACCATGCCCAAGTCTCCTCTGCCCTTTGTAACAGCAGGAGGAAGGGAGCATTGGATGGAGACTAAAGGTGACAAACCTATTTAGACAATTTAAGAGTAATTGGAGAGGAAGTTGAGTATTCCAACCTGAGAAGTTTTTTTTTTCTTCTATGAAATGAGAGAGGAGAGGGGATGAATGTTGATCAGAGTCTTGATTTCAAAAATGTTTCAAATTGTCATTGTGAAGGAGTTCTGAACATGTTAATTAGGAAGTTTATTAGGTAGCAGCAGTAAGGACCCAGTTAAGAATGGTGGTCATGGGGCTGGGGATGTGGCTCAAGTGGTAGCGCGCTCACCTGGCATGCATGCGGCCCAGGTTCGGTCCTCAGCACCACATACAAACAAAGATGTTGTGTCCGCCGAAAACTAAAAAATAAATATTAAAATTCTCTCTCTTAAAAAAAAAAAGAATGGTGGTAATAGGCCTATTGACCCATGTGCAACAGTCAAACCAACTGTATATTTCTGCAACAGGACTTAGCAGCAAGTGAGTGGAAAGAAGTTTCCAGTTTCAAAATGGAAATAACTCTTTCTGCTCTTTCCTAGTAATGAAAAAGTGACTGAATTAGGAGTAGAGAGGCCTGTACTCAAGTCCCAATTCATCATCATCTGTATGACCCTGGGGCAACTAATATGATCTTACCACATCCCTTACTCTACCAAAAGGGACTAGTGTATAAAAGAAAAATGGCAGAGAATGGCCAAAGCCATATGGAAGGCATGAAAATGGCAAAACCAAAGAAATTGGAGAACAATTCTTCCATAAACACTTTGAAATATAATGACATTTTTGTAATTTTTTTAGTTGTAGATGGACACAATATTTTTATTTTATTTATTTTTATGCAGTGCTGAGGTTGAATCCAGTGCCTCACACATGCTCTATCACTGAGCCATGACCCCAGCCCTGTAGGACATTTTTAAAAAGAAAATATTTGCAAATGTACAAGAGGATTTTACTATAAAAAGATATTTTACAAGTTACAAAAAAGCAGAAAAAAATGAGAAAAGAAATGAGAGTGCAATTAACAGAAGAAATTTCTAACAGCCAAAATATACAAATATGATATTCAACCACACTAATACAGAAATTAAAACAAGCCACAATTACCTTTTTTCACCTCTAAGATTTAAAAGAATTAAAACAAACCAGTAATAATTAATTAGTAAAAGTGTGGGGACCCAAACAGTCCCAGCCACTGTTGATGGAATTAAAAACTGGTCTGATATTTTTAGCCCAGGAATTCAATTTCTAGCAATGTGTCCCACAGATACATTCATGCAAATACAAACATACCCAAAAAGGTATCTATTGCTTCACCATTTGTAATAGTAAAAAACAAGCCAACAAGCAAAAATCCTCATATATAATTAAAATTTCCCTCACAGGAAAATTAAATAAATTATTGTGTAAACGAACACGGGAATATTATACCACTATATTAAGAAAAATGCCATAACAAAATTTCCAAGAAAAATGATTAAATGAATATATGAAATGCAGAGCTATATGTGTATAGTCATATCCTGTATATAAAAAAATTATGCATATTGTAGGAAAATATGCAGAGGAATATACAATGGATTTAACAGTAGTTGCTCCTGAGAGGGGAGGACTAGAAGGACTTTCTACATTTTTTATGTGTATGTTTTCCTCAACATTTCATCATAATAAAAAAATTATTGTACAGAAAATCCAAAAGTCTTGTACAGTGAATGTCTGTACAGAGACTACTTGGCATACTTGGGCACACTTAGATTCCACTATTAATACCTTTCTTGCTTTATCAAATATCTCTCCAACTATCACTTTATCTATCCTTTCAATACATCTTATATTCAAAGTATTATATATATATATTTTATCTTCAAAGTAACTTTCTGATATCAGTGCACTTTTTGCCCTCAAATACTTCAGCATGCACATCATTTACTGGAGTTAAATATTTGTTTAGATGTTTCCTTTTGTAATAAAATTGACAGGCATTGAATTGCACAAATCTTAGGCAAATTATTCGTTAGGTTTTTACAAGAAATATACCAGTGCAATCCAAAACCCTATGAAGACAGAGTATTATCATTGCCCCAGGAAGTTCCCTCTTGTCCATTCCAGACTTTCTCTACTGCAACTCTTTTCTGTAACTTTGCAAGTATTTAAATAAACTTTTAATTTTAGAATAGTTTTACATTTGTGAAAAAAATTGCAAAGATAGTAAAGTTTCCATACGGTCTACATCTAGTTTTCTCCTTTGCTGACATCTTATATCACTAGGATCACGATCAATGAACCACTATTGATGGATTACTAACTGCAGTCCATACATTTTTTTTTTTCAGATTTAATTTGTTTTTCCCATCCCAGAATACATCCCAGAATATCACATTACATTTAGTCATCATAACCCCTTACTCTCCTCTGAGCTGTGACAGTTTCCCAGATTTTCCTTGTGTTTGGTGATCTTGACAGTTTTGGGGAATATAAGTGAAGGTATTTTATGGAATATCCATCAGTTTAGGCTTGTTTGATGTTTTACTCATGGTAAGATTGTGGTTTGTAAAATTATCTCAATATTTATTATAGTACTTATAATAATCATGTCTAACTATTGCAATCAAACTCAACAAAAAATACATATTTTTTAAAGGCATGGTAGTAGATTGGTGATGAGGAAGAGTGAGGAGACTGACAATAAGTAGCTAAAAAGAAGCATGTCCACTTTAAGCAACTCAGAGGAAATACATGAGAAGGTGGAAAGTCATGGCTGTCCATGGTGGTCCTGGCTGACCATGGCAGGCACATCCTGCAATGGCTATAACCTGCAAGGGAAGGTGCTGGGTGCTGGGGAGTCTGGGTGTGAATGAGGGAGGGAGATTCCCCAAGGGGGACTGAGATCTTTCCATAACAAATGTCTCCTAAATCAAGAAGCTTTTCTAATCTTGAAGGATTGACTATTCAGCACCACATCAAGTGAGAATTCCTCACCACCTTCTGCGCAGATAGTGACTTGAAGCTGGAGAGTGAAACCAGTTCTGGGAATGCCCGGGCATGAGCACAGCCTCAGGGCTGGGTCTATTTTGGGAACATTTGGACATATTCTGCAGCATCATATTTATACTTTGGCAAAACAAGTGAAGGTTCACAGAAATAATCCTAGGCTTCTCCTGTTTGCTCCCCACTTTCGA
This sequence comes from Callospermophilus lateralis, assembly GCF_048772815.1. Taxonomy (NCBI): domain Eukaryota; kingdom Metazoa; phylum Chordata; class Mammalia; order Rodentia; family Sciuridae; genus Callospermophilus; species Callospermophilus lateralis. Next base: position 87,863,135 of record NC_135325.1, on the reverse strand, counting down.
CTATAGAATGGCGTATTCTGAGCAGAGATGGAGAACAGAGGATGTCTTGGTATTCATTATGACACTTGGCCATCTGTGGGGGTCGACCTGGATTTGAAAGAGCAAGTGCCCATTATGCAGGGTTAATGGGGGCAGAGAGGGATCAAGTCAGTGAAATGTGAGAGAATCAATATGTGGAATGCTTGACGATAGCACATTCGCACATTTCACGGAGGAAGAAGTCTAGGGTTACACCCAGCAACTGCAGATGCTTGATTTAAAAAACCAACCTTAAGCATTTGCTATTTGCTGGCTGCCTTGAGCACCCCGAAGGGCCTCACGAGTGGGTCTTGGTAGCCTTCCTCTGTTCCCTCTAGGTTTCTTTCTGAGGCTTAGGACTGCTTTTCCCCAAGCCCTCCAGATCCCCACATCAAGTTCCACAAGAACTTGGGCCCTGAAGGCTTGGGCAGGGGGTGCTTTGTTTTCCAAGTGAAGGTGTGCCCCAAGGGAATGTGTGCTGTGTTGGTGGGGAGGGAGGCTGGCCCACAACCGGCTGGTGGAAAATGAGCAAACAGCTGGAGACACTCCAAGGCAAGATAGAATTTTAGATCCGGCCCTGGTGGGGACAGGAAGAAGGGATGGGGAGGGCTGGACTTGGTGGAAAGTGATGGAATCTAGCAGACTCTGCAGCTATTTAAGCAAAGCACCTGGTCTAGGACTCTGCACACAAATGACATATTAATTAATGTTCTGGTAATAACAAAGATTTGTTAAGCTCTCAAATTTCCCCCAGTCACTCTATATGCATTATAATATTTAATAAGTCAATACCCTGTGGCAGGAGCCATAGTATTATTGTCTCTGTTTTACAAATAAGATCATGAATCCCACTGTGACCAAATAACTTGTCTAAGGTCACAATTAACAAGTGGCCAAGGTGGGATTTGAATCCACATTCTGTGCTCAGCTCCTTCCCTCATGGGACAGGCCTAGCATAGTGGGTCAGGGTTGGCAGGATGAAGGGATTAATGTCTTAAGCTCTTGTCTCCAGCTCCAACTTTTCCTTTGGAGGCGCCCCCACCCCACTCTTGCCAGTAATATTCTTCCTGCCCCAGGGCCTGCCCAGCCCCAGGACTCTGAAGAGAGGAACCTTCCACCTCAGCTTCAAAGGCTAGGCTCTGGGAGGTGGAATGGAGATAGCTGGTTTATCCCTCTGTCCTGTTCCTATCCTTCGTGAACATCTAGGCTTCCTCACCCCCTCCTCCAGATTCTCACCCTCTTGTGACAAGAGCTACTTGCATCTGAGCTTAATGGCTCAAGTGGTGGGTGGCACAGCTGGAGCTTACATTGGGGCATTTCTAGGGACCTGGCCAACCAGGCCTGTGAGCCCTGCCTGCCTATCTTTTCTGCTCTGCTTTCTGAGACAGCTGTTCCCATCTGCATGCATTTAGAGGCTTGCTCTCTTTCCCTTAGGTATGGGACCTCTGGGGTTCTTCTTCCCACGTTATAGGAGTTCCAGCCTCATCAGCCACTGCAGGCAGCTGACAGCAGACATTGGGGGATTAGCAGCTCTGGGGCTGCAGCTGATCTCCATTGCTTGGCTCCCTGCGCTGTGCACACCCATCCTCTTCAACTACTCCTTTGCCTGCTGCTCTTTATTTTCTCTCCCCTCCATTCTCTTCTCTTTTCTTTATTTTTTCTCTTTTCCCCCCTCTCTGATCTGGCTGTCTTGCTGCTTGCTGTTTTTCTAGCTTTCTCTCTCCCCCAAATTTCTTTCTGTTAAGTACATTTAAAAATTACTTGCTTGTTTTTGATCCCCACAAAGATGTACCTAGACAAAAATGTTTTCTCTTCCTATACAACCTCTGGAATATGACCAGTGTTCACAGTTTGGTGTGTCCTGTCAAATTTTTGTTGTTAAATGAGATTTGTAGGAAGCCATTGGTTTGGACTGGGTTCCCACACTAGACCCAATAGACCAAACCAAAATGGAGTTACTCAGGCTAAAGTTCCAAGCCATCAAGCCAAAAGTTATTCATCTGACCTTCCAAGAACTAAAGGGTAGGGGAAGGTGCACAGTTAGAGAACAGTGAACTTCCCAAACAGGACCAGGGTAAGGAAATCCCCTTTGCTTTAACTTTTAGAAGGAACAGTCCAACCATCTTGCTTTTTGCTCTCTATTTCTGCCTTTTTTCCAGCACATTTCTGCTCATAAAGCCAAATTCTTCTGCTAAGCTCATCAGAACACTCATTTTATTTTGTAGAATGAGGCATTGTCCAATTATAGCAACACAAATAAAAGCCAATTCAATTTTTAAACTAGATTTGTAATTTTGTCTTTTGATTATACATACAAAGATACACACACACAATTTTAAGTCTTTATGCAGGCTTTCTTGAGATCAAAGACATTATGAAAATTGTAGATGCCTTCTGTTATCTGAAAATTTACTAGTATGGCTTATTGCATTCAATACATACACCAGAATAGCCATAATCAGTCTTCGAGTAAAAATGAAATATTTTGGTTTGATAGACAAGTGCATGTTTACCAAATAAATGTTTAACCATAGTTTGTTATTCAGAAACTTTTCATAAACTATGTTGAATAGAATTCAGAGGAAGAGCTGAGACTATATGTGAGTGAGGACAAATTCTCTGAATCCTACTCAATGCATTCACATGTGACCCCTTCCTTCAACTGTTTTTAAAATAAAATTTGCATCATATTATACACAATACTTTGCATTTTTAAAAAAAGCAGTGAGAACAATAATACATCAAGGATAGCTTTTCTTGCCAACACATAAAGGATTATAAACTCATACTCTATTTCAGTATTTCAGTATATGGCTGCCTGCTAAAGTTTTTGTTTTCTTTTGTGACAATACCAACTGCAGTGAACATCCTCAGGCAAAAATCAGTACTGACTTGTGAGAATAATACATTAGGATACAGTTCTGGAAGAGACATTGGCAGATCAAGGTCTGTACATTTAAATATTTTATGAGTTGCTACTAGATTACCTTCCAAAATGGTCATAACTACTCACTCTTCTACTAGACCTATGTGTAAGATCGTCACTGTCCCGACCATTTTCTCTCCAGCATTGAATGTTATCATTGCTTTTTAAAAATGCCAGTCTGAAGGGTAAAACGATGTGGTTCCATAATTTCTAATATTTTATATCCTTGACAATCTGTAAGGTTAAAATTTCTCATATGCTTATTGATATCTGTATGTACATTTCTGCAATTTCCCTGTTTATAATATTTGCCATAATTTTTAACTTGTTAACTTTTTCATGAAAAAAATTAGGAGTTCTTTATATGTGAATTGCAGATAATTCCTTTGCTTTTATTTGAATTGCAGATATTTCTCTGAGTGGGATTTGTATGGGGCTTTGTGCCCCCCAAAAAGTTTAAAAAATTTATGTTATCAAATTAATCAAACTTCTTTATGACTTCTAAATTTCCTGTCTTGCAAAAGAAGGCCTACCCCATTTTGAATTTATAAAAATATTCTTCTTTATTTTCTCTGAAGATATTCATGTGAAAAATTTAATCTTTACTCCATCTGAATTTTATTTTATGTGCACCACAAGGTACTGGTCCAAAAAATTAATTCTGGTTTTCTACTCAATGAACATTTTGTTTTCTTTCTTTTTGGTACCGGGGATTGAATTCAGGAGCACTTAACCACTAAGCCACATCCCCAGCCTGTTATAGTTTGGATTTAAGGTGTCCCACAAAAGCTCACATGTGACATAATGCAAGAAGGTTCAGAGGAGAAATGATTGGGTTATAAGAGTCTTAACCTAATCAGTGAATTAATCCCCCCATAAGGATTAACTGAGTGGTAATTGAAATGGCAGGGTATGGCTGGAGGAGGTGGGAATTGGGCTGTGGCTTTGGAGTATATATTTGTATCTGGTGAGTGGAGTCTCTCTCTCTCTCTCTCTGTTTCCTCATCACAATGTGAGCTGCTTCCCTCAGCCATACTCTTCTGCCATGATGTTCAGTCTCACCTCAAATGGAGTCTGCCATCTATGGACTGAGACCTCTGAAACCATGAGCCCATGAATAAACTTTTCCTCCCCTAAAACTGTTCTGGCTGGGTCCTTTAGTCACAGCTGCGAAAAAGCTGACTAAAACACAGCCCTTTCTTAAAAAGTCTTTTTAATTTGAGATAGGATCTTGCTAAGCTGCTTAGGGCTTCACTAAGTTGCTGAGGCTGGCTTTGAACTCAAGATCCTCCTGCCTTAGCCTCCTGAGCCACTGGGATTGCAGGCATTTGCCATTGCTCCCAGAATCAATGAACATTCTTACTCAATGAAAAATAATATCTGTTTTATTATAATTTTAGTTCTAGCTATGCAGACTTAAGGCATGCTTCTCACAGATAGCCCAATCTGGGTGCCACAAAGACAAACTCAATACTTTTTATTTATGTTCTCTTAAAATCACTTTATGCTTAAGTTTATATTTTTTTAATTAAGAGAGAGAGAATTTTTAATATTTATTTTTTAGTTTTCAGCGGACACAACATCTTTGTTTGTATGTGGTGCTGAGGATCGAACCCAGGCCGCACACATGCCAGGCGAGCGAGCTACTGCTTGAGCCACATCCCCAGCCCTTAAGTTTATATTTTAAATGACCAATAATAGATGTAGCAATTACGGAGTAAATCATGATGTTTTTGTACATGTATACATTATAGAAAGATTAAAACAAGCCATTTAACAAATCTAGCTCCTCACCAACTTATCATTTTCTTATTGGTGAGAACAATTAAAATCTACTTTTCCAGCAATTTTGATATGCACAATACATTATTATTGACTGTACTTACCAATGTCTAATTGAAATATTGCACCTCTTTCTTGTTTACACCCTTACCCCCACCACCATACTATTCTCTGCTTCTACTGAGAACATTTTAAAATTCAACATGTAAATGAAATCATGCATATTTGTCTTTCTGTGCCTGGCTTATTTCATTTAGCATAATGTCCTTTAGGTTCATTTATCTTAGCTTTTCTGTTGCAGCACTGGGGGAAGCTGAGGTCATTCTCAGGCAGACCTGCAGCAGTCAGTCTTGATGTGACCTTTTCTACTCAATATTTCTCATACTTTTCATTCGATTTAGGTAAACAGTCTGTTGGATTCAGGTGATTTCCTTCTGTTTGTTTTTAAAAGATTTTATTATTAGTTATGCTTGCTAAGTCATATCAAATGCTTTTCACTACCTTTTGATAGAGTTGTGTAAAGTTTGTCTCCTTTAATTTGTGGATGGAATGAATTATACTGATAGATTGCCTAATTTAACTTAATATTTGCATTTATCAAATAACCCTTACTTTTCTTTACTACTCTGCTGGAATCTATTTGCTCAAATTTTATTAAAACAATTCACATTTATATTCATAAGTAAAAGTGGTCTACAGTTATATTATTCTTTGTTGTATTCTTTCATCACATTTTTAAAAGGTTATGTGTACAATAAATTGGGGCATTCTCATAAATCTAGGACAGTTTGAGTAACACAAAAGTTACTTTTATTTAAAGTTGGGATAGAACTCAGAAATTTCCTGTTTACCCTCTATGCTTACTGATCTGTTCAGATATCCTGGCACTTTTTGAGTTAATTATGATATTCTTTATCTTGCTAGAAATTTGTTTATTCATTTTATTTATATTTTCAAAATGGTTGACCAAGTTGTACTTAATTTTGTTCTTATAATTATTTAAGTTTCTTGAGTAATCACATCTCATTTCTCATCCCTGATAATGTACTTTTTAATCTTGCTTTTTAAAATTAAGCTTCTGAAAAAAAAAAGATGGTCTATTTTATAGATCTATTCTTTATTTTGTATCCATTTTCCTTTGTGTATCTGTGTGAAGGGTAAAGTGGAAGTCAGTTACATGGTGATGATAGTTTCTATTTTTTAACTTTAGCTTCTGTCTATTAATTCTCTCTGCTGTATTTTAATTCACATTTTCCCCCTAAGGTTTCTTTATTTATTTTGCACTGGGGACTGAACCCATAGGCACTTAACCACTGAGCCACATCCCCAGTCATTTTTATATGCTTTTTAAGTGTAGATGGACACAAGTATTTTTATTTTATTTATTTATTTTTATGTGGTGCTAAGGATCAAACTCAGTGCCTCACGCATGCTAGGCAAGTGCTGTACTACTGAGTTACAATCCCAGCCCCCATTTTTAGTTTTTTTGGGACAGGCTCTTGCTAAGTTGCTTAGGGCCTTGCTAAGTTGCTGAGATGGGCTTTGAATCTGTGATTGTTTTGCCTTAGCTTCCAGAATGACTGGGATTACAGACCTGTGCCACCATGTCCAATTTCCTCTAAAGTTTAAAATTAAACTCTTAGATCATTTATTTTTCAGTTCACTTTTAATTTTTTTTAGTTGTAGTTGAACACAATACCTTTATTTTATTTATTTATTTATATGTGGTGCTGAGGGTCGAACCCAGTGCCTCTAAGTGCTAGGTGAGCACTCTACAACTGAGCCACAACCCCAGCCTAAGTTCACTTTTTACTAACAATTCATTTAAGGTTACAAATTGTCCACAATATTTAATTTCAAGACCTATCATAGATATTCTCTTAGGAAGTGTTTTGTCAATTAATTTCTAGATGATTTTTAATTTCAGGTTTCAGTTTTGATTGTTTTATATAATAAATTATCCTATATATTTCTACATTTTAGAATTTATTAGGCTTTGTTTGTAGCTATATGCATGATTGATTTTCAGCAACCTTTTATGAATATATATGAAGAATGTATTGATTTCATTATTCAGATTCTTTATATCATTGCTTTTTGTTTCCTTCATTCGTTAAATATTTCAAGATGTATATAATTTTTTACACTATAACTATGGTTTTCTATTAAATTTCCAATTTTCCTTGTATGTTCACTGCTACATTGTTTAGTGCATAATGTTGATGACATAAATTCTCTATGGAATTTGTCTTTTATCATTATAAAACATATCCTCCTTCTGTTTTATTCTTTTGTCCTTGAATTTCATTTCACTTGATTTAAATATTGCTACTCTTGCTTTATTTTGTTTCATGAGTCTTCCTGAAATTTTGAGGTTTTTTTTTCCCCAAAAGTCATTATAAATACTATATAGTGGGACTTAAAAAAAAAAAAACTGAATCTTTTATTTATTTATTTTTTGATGAACGGCTAATTCAACCCATCTTCACTTATTTTTTAAAAAGATTTTTAGTTGTTGATAGATGTTTATTTTATTAATTTAATGTGGTACTGAGAATCGAACCCAGTGCCTCACACATGTCAGGCAAGTGTGCTACCGCTGAGCCATAGCCTCAGCTCCCCCATCTTCACTTATTGTAATAACAAATGTAATTTGGTCTTTGCTGCGCCCCTCCCCTGACTCAGGCAATGGCAAGGCCCTACTGAGGTGGATGGCACAAGGCGTCCATCCTCTGGAGGAGCGCAGTATGTTTCTGGGAATGGGCTAATTTGTTTTTGTATTCCTTTAATAAGTATAGTTGTGACTTCTCATATGACCATTAAGTATGAAGGAAAAAAACATGACTTTCCCAATTAATGCAACTACTTCTAAAGAATGGATCTGTTTGCTCTAAATGCAATGATTCAGCTGTGGAGTGTAAATTGTTAATGTCTAATGAAAAACTCCCTGTATTCCTGTCAAGGAAGTTTTTGAGAAATTAAATTAAAATCTAGAGAAGAAAAATTAATGTTAAGAAGACAGATTAGTGCTTAGTACTGGGCAATTTGTTCTTGTTCCTGTGCACAATGGTTTGTGCTCTTACTCTTGTTTGATTAAAATTAATAACAAGTCAACCACTTGCCATAACCATGGCACTGGTTCCAGTCAGTAAGTCAAGAAAGAATAGTCAAGGTATAGGCCAATAGTTTGGGACATTTGTAACTATTATTAAAAGTTAACTAAGCAGAAACAGCTCAAAGCAAAACACGAACTGAAAGTACAAATGTTTGCTTATGCATAAGCCAAGATACATTCTTCTATTCTGATTGTAGCTAGGTAATATTTTGTTTCTTTGAATAATGATTCCTGTTTTGTAACCACAAAGTACTGTGAACCTGCCAAAATGAAAAGTATATATGATCAACTTCACAAGTAAAGATTGGGATCAACACCTGCACTTTGGTGTCTGTGTTGTTTCTCCACCCCTCTTTCGCCGACTCCTCACCATCCGTTGTCTCCTGAGACCCCCTGTTGGAGCTGGTCTCCGACAGGTCTTGATCTCTTTTTCTTGTTATTTTTCTATAACTGACTCTTGCAAAATGAATTGATTACAAATCAAGAGAGGGTGGGTGCAATTGGGCAGTAATTGCTGTAGTTCATACAAGAATTTTTCCCTTGGACAGTATTTGGTATCCTATGATAAAAAAGTTTAATCTAGGAGTTTATAAATATCTTGTGTTTCAAGTATTCTTAGTTAACTACAGTCAATTGCTACATTATTTTCATCTTTTAATATTGAGCGATGAATATAATAACTTGTTTATTATGCCCTTCATCTTTATTTTTCTTGGGATCTTTGTTTTAATTTGAATTTGAGTAATTTCTTGAGTAATTTTCTTAGAAAATATACATGGATAGTATTCTTTAATTCTTTACTTCTTTAGGGGGTGGGTGGGTACCAGGGGTTGAACTCAGGGGCAATTGACCACTGAGCCACATCTCCAGCCCTATTTTGTCTCTAAATACCGACAGAATCTCACTGAGTTGCTTAGCACCTTTTTTTTTTTTTTTTTTTTTTTTTTTTTTTGCTGAGGCTGGCTTTGAACTCTCAATCCTCCTGCCTCAGCCTCTCTAGCCACTGGGAATACACGTGTGCACCACCACACCTTGCTTTTTTACTTCTTTAATGTTTCAAAAATGTGTGTGTGTGTGTGTGTGTGTGTGTGTGTGTGTGTGTGTTTTGCATTTGACAAGTGAATGATATCTTGGATTGGCATAAAATAATCACAGTCCTCTCTATTATCTATAGATATTATTCTATCATTTTATTACTTTGAGGAAAATCAGAAATCTAATTCTGCACTGCTTCTTTCCTTGGTAACACAAACCCAAAGTGAAAGAAACCTTTTCTCTCTGTAAACTTGAAAGTTTTTTTCCTTATCTGTGGAATTTGTAAGAGCAGGGAGATTTTCTTCTATCATATTCTTGATCATCACTTTTATATCTGTTCATTTTTTTTCTTCCCTTAAATCTTATTATTGTATATTGGATTTTCAAGATACATCTGTATCTTGTCTTTTGAGTCATAATTTCACTTTGCCTGCACTTTTGCTCTAATATTGTGAACTATTTAGTTTATCATCTAGGTGACTAATTTTACTTTCAGCAATGACCATTTCTCTATGGAAGTTTTAAATTTGGCAATCATATTTTATTTTAACATCTTGAAATGATATTATATCCTCTAATCAAATCTACTTCATATGAATTATATTTATAATTCAATATAAAATATAAATAATTGAATTTTATGATTCAATAATATATTATAACTTTCAAGAAAAATAATAGAGTGGACTTTAGAGAGAGAGAAAATTTTAAAAGGTGCTGATCATCAAGTTCAGACTATAGGTACAAAAGAGTTTGTGGTGAGAAAAGTCAATATTTGCATCTTGTCTTACTAGTTCTCAACCCTTTTCTTGCTCTCACAGTCATGGGACAAGATTGGACTGCCTTTTTCCTTCTCTTCTTTCTGTTCTTACTCCTTTTCTCACTAATTTGGACAACCTAGAGAAGGATACTTGTCTTGTCATTTCTTGAAACTCAACCTCAGATTATGGCTTATCAGCTGTTACCCAAGTCAGTCCATGGAGGAATTCAGAATGGCTGAATGTAATGAATCTTTAAAGATTGATAGGCTATGAGAGGAATAGAAATAGCAAAGACTTCACCATGGGGATGATAGTGGTGTGTGTTTGTATGTTGGGTGTTCTCAGTGAAGAACTAACTTTATGGGAATGGAAGGTTTAATACAGAATGAGTTCCAAGAAGCTCTTCTGATGGGGAAGGAGTGGGAACACAAGAATGAGTCTTGTATCTGGAAGGTTTCCTAAGGATCAGTTTTGGTGAAAGGAATTTCTTTCCCTAAGATATAGATGATATTGAAACCAGAACAGTATATACAACCAAGTGTCAAGCAAGGAGTGAAGTCAATAATGACAGAAAAGAAAAGTGGACCAATTCATCAAAACCAAGGGGTTAAAAAAAGATATTGAGAGCGAAGGTTAGGGATTGGAGATCCAAGAATATTGGTAAGAGGCAGCAAATTAACAAAAACAAAGAATAGCCAGAAAAATTGTTTGCTAGTCATGGCTGACGCTTACTCATGAGCTACAATGTGGTATGTGGACATGCTCATTAAGTGAGGGATGGGTTAATGGAAAGGAAAAGGCCGAAGTGTTCTCTGAATTGAAAAATCAGAGTGAGTAATTTAGATTTGAAGCAGTGTGTAACAGGAAGCTATCAACAGATTTTTTGTGAAAAATAAGAAAGAGACAATGAAAGGGAAATGAAAGACAGAAAGAGAAAATAGACAAATTCAGAGATGATACATTTTAGCAAAAGGAGGTGGTCAATGGGTTCAATTATAACAGGAGGGCCAGGAGGGTCAGACTGCCAAAAAATGTTGATAATTTTAAGGTTTTGAATATTGCTAGGACAATGATTTTCAAACTTGAGCCTACATCAGAATCCCCTGGAAGGGTTTCTTAGAATAGATTGCTGAGTTTCACACTCAGAGTTTCAGATTTAGTAAGGTCTAGGGTAGAGCTTGATAATTTGTATTTCTACTAAGTTCCTAGGAGATGCTGTTGATGGTCCAAGGACCACACTTTGAGTACTACTGACCTAGAAGTGTTGTCCTCTATTTTTTGTTCTTGTTGCTGATGTTTTCTATCCCAACACATATGAGTGCCATGATGTAATTCTACTCATAACAGGAATTCTCACCTACAGCTGGAGACCAGTGGATCTGGTTTTTAAAAGCACTTCTGCCACTCTCTGATGATTCTGATCATCCTTCACTTGGAGAGAATTACTGAGATGATATATGACATACATACATATCAAAACTGAAATTTAAACTGTAATGTAACCATAAGCAAAACATAATTCTTTCATGATAAAGAAAGCACTTTGGGGGGCTAGGGTTGTGGCTCAGTAGCAGATTGCTTGCCTGGTATGTGTGAGGCACTGGGTTCGATCCTCAGCACCATATAAAATAAATTAAATAAAAGTATTGTGTCCATCTACAACCAAAAATATTTTTTTTAAAAAAAGGAAAGCACTTTGAACCTGGTCGGCTTCAGGGTACAGCTGCATGTCGGTGTGGTCCCTTCTAATTTATGACTCTTAAGTGAGTCTGTAACTACCAGAGGCAGGAGCATTTGGGAAATTAACCTTACTGTCTCTCCAGCTGGATCGCCATCCATGGGTGGATAATTCTTGTAACCTTGATGCCCACAGTCATTTGCAGGTAGGCACTCCTTGCAAACCCATAGTCCACAGTGAGGGTGCTGTTGATGTCCATGGACAGAGAAAAGTAGCTATCTCCCTCTTTGGCTCCCTGTTCTGTTGGTCCATTATTTTCTTCTCTAAGTATACCATATGCCTTGGATCTTGAAGAAGGGTTAAGCAGTTCTCAGTTCAGGTGATTGGTCCAAAATCACAAGTTGAGGGTAAGAGTAGGCATTGTACCCTTAGCCTAGCCACCTTATTCTCTTGCAAAGGCATACTGCCTCACAGTCTTGATCCTTGGGGGATCAAGAATCATAGAATCTCCCCTGGCCTCCAGTGGTTAGCCATCCTTCTCTGATTTACCCCTTTATTTATCCCTTCCTTAAGTCCTCTCTCTTTTACCCTTTAATTTGCCCCATGTCCCTGCCTCTTCTTTTCCAGGAACATGCCCCACCTCTCAACAGAAATAAAGTCTTTTGAAATCTGCTGAACACCAAAAAAAAAAAAAAAAAAAAAAAAAGTGATCATGCCCCATGTCTCTGCTATCTCCGGTGTCTGCTGAATGTCAAGGACTTCCCTCCTCTGCCCAATTTCTGCTGAATTTACAGAGGGGAAGGGTGAGCTTATGTCATTTTATTTTATTTAGGTTTCAAAATTTTTCATATATTAGTTAAACAAGTCAAGTGATATAGAGGCATATAAATAAAAATAGAGGCTCTTTATCTACCCATGTAACCAATCCAAACTCCTGATGTTAACACTTTGGTGTGTATCCTTTCATACCTTTCTGTACACTTTTATGAATGTGTATGCATATATGAGTGTGTTTTCCCCATGGTGGATAAGATATTTAAATGAGTTTATATCCTATGTATTAGTCAACAGTTTGCTCTTCCAAACAATATGTAAAGTCATTGTCTTTGATTCATTGAGTAGTGGGATTGAATAAACTGATGGGTGGGGAAGAAGCTTTCTACCGTAGACTATGGATTCCAGAAGTGTTAATTTCAGTCTTCCCCCCAAATCCAGTTTACAAGAGAGATTCATATTTCTCCTTTTTTTTTACATCATCAAGAATTTATTTCTTGTTCTAGGAGATGTTTACCTGAAGTCTCCCCTCTAGCTGCCTAATGGGCAGATAATTATTACAATACATCACCTTGACAGCTGCTTCCCCCTCTTTCTGGCTTTCCTGAGGCTGGACTTTATGAGCTGGCAGTGAGCCTTGTTGTTTTCTACCACATACGGTGTGCCCTTCCAATGCTCTGCTATCCTAGACAGACTCAGGATACCCAGTTTCCGCAACTGGACCCAATCTCCGGTCCTTGACTCCTGGCATCATACCTGTGTATCAAGTGCTTTTTTTGTGTGCTAGGTTATTCTGGGCCACCTTATCCTTCAGCTCAATTGCATATGTGTTAAGCCTGTTTCCTTCTTCCCTCTGCCCCCTACCCTGAAGCTGAGGTCAGTGGACAGCTGGGGATCCTGTGCAAATATTAATAAACGGGGAATAAACTTGTGGAATCCTTTCTGATGGCTTCTGTGGGTATTGCCAGGAAAGGCAGATGCTGATTTCACTGTCCCCTTTTCTCAGGCTACAACATTGCCCATGTGTTTACTAAAGTTATGTAACTGAGATACCCCATTTTCATTGACTCAGATTAGAGTACTCTTGTGTATTGGGTCCAATCCCTCCCCACTATAAGCATAGGTACAGATAATTTCCCTCCACCCCATTAGGTGCCACAAGGCTCCCTGGGATATTACAGTGGTCCTGGTACATAGGCCCCTCATGAAGTGGTTGCACAATGTTAGACAAAAGTGTCACAGCACACCATCTTTAATAACTTTCTTATTTGGGAGACTGGAATTCATGCTTATCTTTCTATCTTCTGCTTCTGGGCCCTTCCCACTTTATATTTCCAAACAAAACCCATATACTCTCGTTTTTAGTTCTGTTTCTCTGGAGAAACTGACTAAACAGTAAAAAGTTTGGATTTTACTGTAAGTACCATAGGAAGCTTTCTCCCAAAGGCTTTGTGAAGGAGCTTACATAGTCTAATTTTTTTTTTTGTTTCAGAAGACCAGTTTGACTATTGTGTGGAGAAAAGGCACAGTAAAGCAGGGGTAGAAGTAAGGAGACCAATCCAGGAGATATTACAGCAGTTTAAGCAAAAGATATTGGCATGGTGGTATAATCTAAGGTGGAGGCTGTAGAAACAGAGAAGTCCATTCAATTCTCATCATTTGTAGTATTATGTTTTATAAAGTCACTATGAATGTTACATTATTATGAACCATTGTGGCTAGGAAATACAGTTAGGGGGGCTGGGGTTGTGGCTCAGTGGTAGAACACTTGCCAAGCACGTGTGAGGCACTGGGTTCGATCCCCAGCACCACATAAAAATTAAACACAATAAATAAAGTACTGTGTCCATCTACAATTAAAAAATAAAAAAATAGAGTTAGTTTTCTACAGGTCTTCGGCCACAGTGTTTTTGTCAACTGATCAATACATAACTTTGTTTTGTGTATTTTTCTATTAAAGGCAACTTATTTAACTATGCTGTTAATTCATACTGAACTCATAAAGAACAGCACTATAACTCATACCTAAAGGAAACTTACCTAACACACATGTATTTTCTTTGAAAGACACACTCTACATGTTATCCCAGCTCTTGAAAATGAGACAGCTTGTTGAAGGTCAAAGAAGAACCCTAAACACTAGAAGGTACTTCCGTCCTCTGCTTAGAGACAATTATAAACAATGACATCATTAACAGAAAAGCAAAAAATATGATAAATATGCCAAATAGATTCTGAAAAAGATACTCACAATATGAAAGCTGAAACAAGAAGGTAGAGAATCACCTTGTTTGATGTCAGCTGGAAATGTATGCATCAGTTGATATATACTTTTCATCACCTTGTACAAGTCTGGGAATGACTGAAGTTAATGATGGATTGGATGTTGGAAGTAAAGGAGAGTAAGGTTTCAAGGTGGAGTCCTCAGTTTCTAAATGAGTAGCTAAGTCAACAGTGTTGCCATACATTGGGGAGGGGAGGATTGAAGGAAGGGGTAGTGGTGAGTTTAATTTTGAATGTAAGTTAGGTAAGGTGATTATCCATCCAAGAAGGGATATCAATCAGTTAGTTGTATATATGAAACTTCTTAGAGAAGAGGTTTAAGAACAAGACATTTGAGGGGGCTGGGGTTGTGGCTCAGTGGTAGAGCGCTTGCCTTGCACATGTGACACACTGGGTTCAATCCTCAGCACTACATATAAATAAATAAACAAAGGTATTTTGTCCATCTACAATTTAAAAAAAAATATTTAAAAAAGACATTTGGGAGGGGAGCGCATGGCATATATTATTCTAAAAAGACATTGACCTTTCTCTGTTCAGAAAACTCTTCAACATTGACTGAAAATGAAGGATTTAATGGTGCCTTTTCTCCCTTGGAGGTCTATTGGGGGTCCCACGAAGGGGGTTTTTGTAAGTGAGAGTATCTTACCTCTATTCACCACACAGATTGATAGGAAGGTCTATTAATGAAATCATAAACTCAGTACCTGTTATCCAGTTTTGTCAGCAGGCCCTACATACATTTTCTTAGAGTCACAGGCATAGTGATGTAGAAAATCACTATGTATGCAAAAAGAAAGGTAGTGGGCTGGGACTGTAGCTCAGTGGTAGAGTGCTTGCCTTGCACGCTTGAGGCCCTGGGTTTGATCCTTAGCACCACATAAAAAATAAATAAATAAATAAAAATAAAGATATTGTGTTAATCTACAATTTTAAAAAATCAAGTTATGTCTCTATCTTATACTATATGCCTAATAAAAATAATCTCAGAAAAAGTGTCAAGTTTTACCAGATGAGACACAGAAAATATCTACATGGCTGTATTAATCAGGTTCCTCCAGAGAAACAAAACCAATAGGACATGAAAGGCGAGTGACTCACCCGAGACGGAGATTCAACCAAGAGATTTTATTGGAGGGCTGCCTGAAGGAGAGGCAGAGAGCAGAGAGAGAAGAGGAGAAGGAGAGAAAGAGAGAAAGGGTAGAGAGAGGAGAGAAAGAAGAAGAAGAGGGCAGAGGACAGAGAGAAGAGAGAAGAGAGTGTGTGCTTACAAGCTTGGGCTTAAGAAGAGTTGCATAGGGGACGTGGCAGATGCTGATTGGCAGGGTGACTCAGGAACAGCGAGCTGACACTGGGGATTGGTGGAGGAAACTTTTGAATTTGGTGCTCTTGGCTTGGCACCCTTTGGAGAGGAGGGGGAGGGGTAAGGGATTCCATGATGTTCTCCCAAAAGGGGGAGTCTCCCACACATCCAACATGGACATACAGAGATATATAGGAGGGGATTTATTCCAGGGATCAGCTCACATGATTATGAAAACTGAGAAGTACCACTATCTTCTGTCTGCAAGCAAGAGAACCAAGAGAGATGTTGATGTGATTCCATCTGAGCCCAAACACCTGAGAACTGTAATGCTCAGATTTGTGGGACCCCCAATAGACCCCAGGAGCCGAATCCGATGCAATCACACAAGAATCTTTATTGCAAGCTCGAGCCTGGACTCACAACAGGGAGTGAGTCCCGGTCCTTTGTTCAGTGAGATTTTATAGGTTTTGGGGGGGATACGCTATGCGTCACAACATCACACAGCAAAGCATTCCATACCGCGGGAAAGTCAAACAACAACTCTTAACATTGATTAGCACATTCAATGGCGGGAACAAGATGGGTAGGGATGATTGGTTAGTTCAAGAGGGGGTTTCTGTTTGAACTGATTGGTTTAGGCCAGGAGGGGTGTACATGCTAAACTACATGGTTTCCTAACATAGTATCAACCACCCAGAGTATTGGTGGGTCATCTGGCATCCCAGGTATTTTCCCTGTCTCATGCTGATTGGTGTTTGCTAGGGGCTTGCTATGGCTCCTCACCTAGCCTAACTGAGTCAGTGACACCTGGCTGTTATTTGCAGACAACTCAGCAGGGTGGCTACATGCCTAGGAATGCTCTATGGGTTTTTCCAAGGACAAGGGTCTCGCCCCCTCCCTCTGGACAGGCCTTGAGGTAGAAGCTGTTTTCAAAAATGGAGTCACATCAGTTTCTCAGATCCACTGGAGTTGGTGTAAGGCTTGGGGAACACAGGATTGAGAAACAGGAATTCTGTTGTCAAAGGCAGGTAAAGAGCTCAAGAAGAGATAGTGAATTTGCCCTTCCTTCACTTATTGTTTTATTGGATTCTTATCCACATTGGTCAGTGCTTAATTTCCTCAACTCAGCAGGGTGGCTACGTGCCTAGGAGTGCTCAGTGGTTTTTCCAAGGACAAGGGTCACGCCCCCTTTCTGAGGTAGAGGCTGGTTTCTCAAAAATGGAGTACATCAGTTTCTCATAATCAATGACAAAGAAACTTCAATGGAAAAACAGGTAAAGAGCATGATGTCGCGCTACAAATGATGACACTCATTAATGTTCAAATTCAGTCACTAATTTATTTAACATATATTTAGTGAGTAGCTACTATGTGCCAAGCACCGTAACATGTGTAGGAAATTTTTCAGTAAACAAAATATACCAAGTCCTTGCTTTCTTGAGACTTATAGTTTGATAATTGAGGACAAGTGATAAAAAAATAAGATATAGCTGGGTTCAGCGGCACATGTCTGTAAATCCCAATAGCTCAGGAGGCTGAGGCAAGAGGACCTCAACTTGAAAGCCAGCCTCAGCAATTTAGTGAGGCCCTAAGTAACTTAGTGAGACCCTGTCTCAATATAAAAAATAAATAAATAAATAAAAATGTCTGGGGATGTGGCTCAGTGGTAATGCTCACCAGGGTTCAATCCCCAGTACCAAAAAAAAAAAAAAAGATATGTACCAGTGGTGAAAAATGACCTATAATAAAATAAAAAAGAGTAAGTGAAAGAAAAGATCTTTATTGCAGCAGTGCAACAAAGAGAAAAGAAAGAAGGAAAGAAGTGGGAGGGGGGCAGCTGGGGAAGGCTTTTATAGCCCTTCTGCTGTGCTGCCTAAATCTAACAGGGTCTCTGGGTTTGCAAGCTGCCTTGTTGGCACACAAGGGGGTTAAGTGTTCGGCCTTGAGTGGTGGGCTGAGTGTTCAGTCTTGAGCAGGGGGGGCGAAGCGCTCAGCCTTGAGCGGGGGCTTGGGGATTGAAGCAAACAGGTGATAAAGAACCAGACAGAGGGTTTCAGTGGCCAGGTCATCCTGCAGCTAACTTTGTTTGGCATGCCCTGTGGACAACTTACTCAGCCTGTCCTGCACCTAACAGTAAGAGAATAGATAGTGATGGGGGAAGAGCTATTTTAGAAAGGACAGGTAGGGCACAGCTCTAATTAGATGACATTTGAGCAGGCGAAGCCTGAAGGATAAAGGAAGATATCTGGTATAACAGCATCATGGGTAGGAGCAGAAACCATAATGAGTGTCTTCCCTACAACAGTCAACATTCAGCAAAGAGGTCAAGTGACTGGACTGGGGTGAGCATGAGATGGATGAGGTCAGAGACAGTAGGGATCTCTCTGGGAACCATGAGGACATTATGGGCAATTGAAAGGACTTTGACATTCATTTAAATTAATATGCAAAAACATGGTTGGAGAGGGGTAATCTGAGTATAGGAGTAACATAATTTGACTGTTTTCAAAGGATCCCTCTTGCTGTTGAGTGGAGAACAAATAGACTGGTGGCAGGGGCAGACTAGATGGGATAGGAAGATCTGGTAGAAGGTTTGAATAATAATGGAGTCAAAAGATGATTGTGTCTTTGGCCAGGGCGATACCTGTGAAGGTAGTGAGAAGTAGTCTGAATCTGTGGGTGTGAAAGAAATGTCAGAGTCGAGGATGGCTCCAGGTTTTTGGCCTAAGCAATTGGAAGAATGGAATTGTCATTTTCAAGAGCTGGATACCATGAGCTTTGAGCAGGTTTGAGGATAAGATCAGTTCAGTTTAGTCATGTTAACTCCCTCAGTTTGGTCATGTTAACTCCCTCATATCTCAAATACCATTTATTGTTGTCCATATTTTAGTTCTGTTTTTAAAAAGTTTTCCCAAATTTGGATATTTATTTTCAACATGTTAAATTGACTCACATTTGTCCTTTAGATATTTCAATAGGCCATTGATTTTGAGCACAAGTTTGGAGGTCATGAGTAGAGGCATAAATTTTAGAATTATCATATTTCCTAGCAACTGAAAAAATACAAACAAAAACAATTTTTTTTCACTCACGAGTTTGGCAAATCTTTTAAAATTAAAATATGTGAATAAAGATATGGGAAAAAGAGTACTCATATGCTTTTTGTGAGAGTATAAGTTGGTAAAGCCTATTTGGAGGGAAATTTGATAAATTTAACCAAAATTAAAAGTGTGTTTTTCTTTTGACCCAACAATTTCACTTCTAGAACTTTATCCTTTAGTTATGCTTACACATGTATACAGAAATATGTGTATATTTAATATGTTGATTTTAGATCTTTTGGATATACACCAAGGAGTTGTATAGCTGGGTCAGATGGTGGCTCCATTCCTAGTCTTTTGAGGAATTTCCAGAGTGGGTGTACTAATTTGCAGTCCTACCAACAGTGTATGAATACACATTTTCATCATATCCTCTCTAGCATTTATTATTATTTGTGTTCTTCATGATTGCCATTTTAAGTGGAGTGAGATGAACTCTCAGTGTAGTTTTGATTTGCATTTCCCTGATTGCTAAAGATGTTGAATACTTTTTGATGTTTGTTAGCCATTTGTACTTCTTCTTGTGAGGGATGTCTGTTTACATCTTTTCCCATTTATTGATTGGGTTGTTTTTCTTTTTTTTTTTTTTTTTTTGGTGTTAAGTTTTTCAAGTATACAGGCACATCAATGTTTATAGTGGCAAAATTCACAATAGCTAAGTTATGGAACCAGCCCAGGTGCCCATTAACAGATCACTAGATAAAGAAAATGTGGTATATATACACAACTGAGTTTTACTCAGTCATAGAGAAAAACAAAATTATGGCATTTGCTGGTAAATGGTTGGAACTGAAGAACAGCATGCTAAATGAAATAAGTGACTCAGAAAGTCAAGGGTCAAATGTTTTCTCTAATGTGGAAGCTAGATCACAGCCAGGGGGATGGTTGTGGCAGATCCCAGGAAATCAGAGGGGAGATCAGTGGCATAGAGCAAGGGGATTGAGGTAGAAGGAGGAGGTTCAGGGAAAGGGAGAAACTGCAAAATGAAATGGAAAAAATTATGCTATGTACATATATGAATATAACAGTGACTTTCATATTTATGTATATCTACAAAGCACCAATTAAAAATAAATAAATAGAGGGAAGACTAGTAAAGTAGAGGAAGGAGAACTGGGGAAGGGAAGAGGGGAGGGAGAGAGGAAGCACTGGGAACTGAAATGGAGCAAATTATATTCCATGCATGTATGATGTCAAAATGAACCACACTATTATATTTAATTATAATGTGCAAGTAATAATATTTAAAATATGTGCACAAGGACATTCAGTATTGCATTTTAATGAAAATTATTATTATATCCAGAGAATCATTAAGTACCTTATTATTTAGTCACCTTAGAGTACTAGATTTTAGTTCAAAAGATTGACAATGTAATAATTATTTTTAATGAATGTTTATTATGTGTTGGATATAATGCTAAATGTTTTGTCTTATATTATTTTTTGCTACCTATAGTCATTTCTAGTCATTAATTCATTGATGCATATAACAATAATTTTTTGCACCTACTGTGTGCCAGTAATAATATCTGCCTACTTATTCCATAAAAGTGGACTCAATTTTCCTGAACCAATAGCTCCTAATCTCTTTAGTATTATAATTTCCTTTGAGAAGCTGATTAAAGCTATGCTCCTTGTTCCCTGATAAATAAAATCATAAAATTTCTTTGGAGGATCATAAACATCCCCCTTAAGCTCTAGCAATTCTGTGGGACCTCAGACCAGGTTTATAATTTTTGTACTGGTATAGTGGTTCAAGTGCACACAAAGGTCAGATTAGGAGGTAGGGTGGGGCAGAAGACAAGGACAAACAGAAATCTTTGTAAGGCCAGCATGTATGGAAAATACTGGTTAAACAAAGATTTTTCTGCCAGGATGCTAAGATGTCAGGATGCTCAGGCCTCTTAGTGTATATTAATAGTGACACTTGGGCCAAACACTCCCATTTTCTCAGCATCCCCCTCACCATCCCCCCATCCTCTATCTCCAACTCCCAGGCCTGGACAACCTAAATACAGGCCTGGATGGACAGTCTTTCCATTCCTTCTTCAACTCCAGCCCTCACAAGGCCAAATGTAATTAGCCATGATCCCAAGCCTTCTGTCCAAGTGGCTGGAGAGCCTCTCCCGCCACCTGGGCATGGGGTTTTAACATAAATCCTTGCCTCCTGCTTTTTTTTCTCCTGCCTGTGGACATGTTCATAATTGTCAGGCAGGCTACTAGTAGGACATGTGCTTGAGAAGTCACAACTTTCATTATTTACCAGTGTTTCAACTCAGCAAAGGATAGGCAACACAAAACCTGGGGTCATTTCTGATTCTTTATGAAACAGATAGGAGATGGGACTGATGAGTCAAAGAGGTTTATTAGGGATTAACACCAGTAAAAGAGGGAGGAAGCAAGGGTGGGCAGGAAAGTCTTCAGACCTTGAGGTTTATCTAGCATTTGTGAAAGGAAATAAGGATAAAAGCAGAATAAGGCAAGCAGTGATGTGGCTTGACGAAGTCTCAGCCAGTCCACAGAGTTTTGTGGAGCAAAGATAGTCCATCAGAGAAGTCCTGCACTGGATGGAAATGGCAGGGTTTTAGCACGCTCACTGTGCCCAGTTATTTACTAGAGTCATGCAGCAGAGCCTTCAGGTGCTGCAGATGGAGGCTCTCAGCTACCTGTAATTAAAGCTCAAAGGTAAGCTCTTTCTTAAAGGGAGAATTGAGCAGTGTTCACAGCTGCCACATCTCTAAACCTCTAAACACCTAAATGATTACCAGGATGCCTGTATTTAGGCAGACCAGCACGACTGTGAGGCATCGCCTTATTTATGATGCTTCTAAGACAGCATATACAATTTGGGCTTGCTCCAGTGGGGGTGAGAGAGGCTCCAACCTTGGGCTATTGTAATTTCTTTTCCAGACATTTGTCTAAGCTTTACATTAATTTACTTACACATTTGGCCTTCTGTATCTATGGGTTCACATTTGGGGATTCCATCAACTGCAGATGAAAATGTTCAGAGAAAGAATTGCTTCTGTACTGACTATAGACATTTTTTTCTTGTCATTTTCCCTGAACAATACAGTATAACAACTATTTACATAGAATTTATATTATATTAGGTGCTGTAAGTATTCTAGAGATGATTTAAAGCATACTGGAGGTTGTGCACAGGTTATATGCAAAAATGCTGCCATTTTATATAAGGAACTTGAGCATCCATAGATCATGGTATGGGGGAGTCTTAGAACCAATTCTCTCCTGATATGCAGGGATGACTGTATGTATGTATGTACATAGCATAATTTTTTCCATTTCATTTTGCAGTTTCTCCCTTTCCCTGAACCTCCTCCTTCTACCTCAATCCCCTTGCTCTATGCCACTGTTCTCCCCTCTGATTTCCTGGGATCTGCCACAACCATCCCCCTGGCTATGATCTAGCTTCCACATTAGAGAAAACATTTGACCCTTGACTTTCTGAGTCACTTATTTCATTTAGCATGCTTTTCATGTTTATACTTGGTTCTAAAAGTCTTCCAGCCAGGGAAGTTAAGGAAATAAAATTGCTTGCAAAGATGTGCAATGAGTGGATACATGTATATACTTGATATATGGGCAGCTAACCATTCCTTAGGTTTGACTTCAACCATTTACAACACAACAATTGTGAACTATACATTAAGAGTATGAAAGGTCTGGTCTGAGTCCTGCTTCTGCCACTAAGTGGGAAGAATAACAGATATAGTGCCCCCAGAAAGATGGGAGAAAGGGTCATGGAAGTAGGAGGACCTCTAGTTCCAAGTTTTGTCATTGGCATCCGAGAGATTTGAGAGTGTGTGTATATATATATTTACGTGTGTATATGTGTGTGTGTGTGTGTGTGTGTGTATACAAACACATGCACCTGAACATGAGATTTTCAGGTGCAAGGGTTTCCTTTATCACCATGCCTTCCCTTCCAGAGTTATTATAAATTACCTCTTCAGGGAAAGTTGTTTTTTCTGGTTTCTCTTGCTGCTTCCTCCCCTTTTATTTTCAGTTGTTTGGAAAGCACCATCTTTCCAAATGTTCTCCAAACCCCTACCTCTGCCTGCAGCTAATTTTTCCTCTGGCTCCTTCCCCCAGGCTTGACATTTCTGGAAAATTTTAAAGTCAATTAATTGTTAATTCTGAGGATAAGCCCAGACCACTGGGAATCCTGGGCACTACTAATGAACAGATTAGCAAATTAAAGAAATCATTCCCTGAGACTCTTTCAAGAGCCATAAGCCTGGGATATGGGGTCAAAAGTGTCAAGGGAACAAAGAGCATGTTGGCCACCTCTCGAACCTCAGGGATCCAAGGTGGACCATGGTACCTGGACTTGGTAAATGTTGTAGGCTTCTCTTGTTGATTTCTTGCCCTTGAGTAAGAAAAGTGGAATTAATTTATCAGTCCACCCTTTTCTCTCAAAAATGTAGTCAGAAATTGCTAATCATTCCTTCAAGGACCCGAATCTTATTTTTTACAGCAACATAGCCAACTTTATCCATTTTGATTCAAATCTTTTTATAGAGCTGAAATTACCATCTTTTAAAGACAGTTGAAAAGGATGAGTGTCTGATTGTGGACAGTAAGCCCTACCAATTAATTTTACCCTAAAAGAAAGAATTTGGGGACTAGAGAAAGTCAATCACAAAGCCAAAAATATAACCATTGTATTTGTGCAGCACATGGTACGCACTTACCTGTTGTCTCATCTGATCCTCACAACTCCCTAGCAGGCCAAACAGAGCAAATATCTCCACTCAATAGCTGAAGACAGGAGCCCAGAGTAAGCAAATTGCCTAAGGTCACAATGTAATAAGGGGCAGAATGACCTTAGAGTACATCTCTTAGGGTCTGAGATCAGGATTTGCTCCTTAGAGACCACCACAGACTTTGTCAAACCAGAGATGCTGATATGCAGGTGTTTGGGTGTTTAAGGAGAGCGGGAAAAGAAAAAAAACCTGAAACTGACTTAAAATTTATTGAAATATAGCTTATGTAATATTGAATCATGTTCAAAAGCAGCTCTAATGAGATGCCTTTATTCTCTGAGTGAGCATCAGAAATAAAACAAGTTCATTTGTTTCTACTCCTTTTCACTACCTCATGCTATTCTCAGATTATGCCTAAAGACTAACCTAAACATTTGCTTTCTTAGCACTGAACTTCTGGTGCAAATGGAGGAATGGGAAGAATACAATGCTGCCCTTTATGGCCATCAACAGATATGACAAACCTGAGATGAGAAAGAAATTTCTGACAGTGTAATGTCACTAACATATGGCACCATTTTTTGGAAGCTGGCCCTACATCCCTAAGAAAAAAAATGCCAGTTGAAATAAGCAACCTCAGCTTTTTTGTTTTTCAAAGTGTTAGTACAACCAGTTAAATAAAAGTTTTAAACATCAACTGAGCTGGTTATGGCTAGCATTTTCAAAAAAAATAGAATTTAACAGAAAATGCCAGGAATACATTGCACGTGTAATCATTTTTTCTGTTTATTTATGCATCTGCATATTGGGTTATGATGTAAAAGATATGAATTATTGTGAATCAGGAAAATTTTGAAAGCCATCTAAGGATACATGTGCCTCAATCCCAGATTTACGCTGGATTCCAAGATCCTTCATTGGACATAATTCCAACAATGCCCTATACTTGTCTTTTAGTGATGTTAAAATGTGAAAAATATGTGCATCTTTGAAGACATGAAAATATTTGATTTTAGTGGTTATTGGCTCTTCTCATTCTTCCTAAAAAATGTCTGTCAACATATTTTAAATATAGAATTAAATTTAATGGAAACATTTTTTGTGGAACTCATCTGTACTTTGATTTCACTGCCTCCTGAATATGCCTTTTGGCTAGTTTCTCAAGGCTAGGATTTCTCACTTCTTACCAGTCTTCACTAATACCTCAAACAGGTGATCTTGGGAATGTGAATACATGCAGAAAAAGAGGAAGAATAAGGCAGTCTACAGAAAAAGTCCCAGATGTCAACCACTGCTTTCAACATTTTGATGCTAGTTTTAAATCTGAAAACCCTAAATATTGTAAAGAAGCAACCAGCTGTTTGGGAGCCTTAAAAACAAAAATCAAAACATCTTAAAACAAGCTTGAGAAAACTTTTCACAAGGCAAATTTTATTTTTCAAGTTATAAAAATATGAACATGTCAAAAATAGTCTAGTCCATATAAGAGCAGTTCCAGCCATTTAAAAGTTATACAGATTTTGGAGAAAGCAATTCACAACCATTCAATTCAGTTATTGCTAGCTATATGCAGCTTTTATTTGCGACTGTTATTCACAAGAGAAAGGGCAGTATTTGGGCATTTTGTTGCTGCTAGAGCTGCGGTTTAAAAAAAATCAATTCAAAATAAGAATAAGCTCCCTTTGAGTAGGAAATAATGTGCAATTTTTGATCAGTACTAAAAGAAGGTGTGGTTTAAATGTCAGTTCCACCCACTTCTCTCGTTTAATTCTATTTTGATAGTATATCAGAAATACAGTGTATAGCTTTGGGTGAGTAAATGAATTGCTGATTTTAAGATTAAGTAATAAGAAACATTAATCTTGGTTGCAATATAGAAACAAAGCTGGTACATCTAGCTTTAAAACATTATAAATTGCAAATATTTTAAAACAATAAGCAAGAACTAGAGCTAGGTTATTCTTTTCATTTTCAGTAGACAAGACATAAAATTAATCTATTTGATCTTTTGAAGTTTATCACGAAGATCTGTTGTTCTCTATTTTTCTCTCAAAAAAGGCAATGAGATAGTCATGTTAACAGGAACATGTTTTAAAATAAATATGCCCAATGTCATATGGAAGAATGAATCATAAACCAAATAATTTTAACTTTAAATAATAGATAATACAGTTAACAGCACAAAACATGGGGGTGAGTAAAACATAGGAATCTTTGGGCCTAAAATTCACTGGAAGACTTAGTTAAAGGTGTCACAAAGCGATAGCAATGGCTTTGTTTCCAACTTTCCTTCTAGACCCTGTTACAAGATTAGGCTTATTGCTGACATTCTACCCCCATAAGTTTTTGAATAAACAGATACATGATGGTGACAAGTATAAGGTGAAGTATAGAGACCTTAAAAAATCATTCTTAGAACAAATGTGACACTCATGACATTTGGCAAGGATACATAATAACTTAGTGATTTAAATCCTAAAAATAGGTTACATTTTTAGGAGGTAGTAAACGAATACAAAACTTTTACCATTTAGTCACACCCCCCCCCCCTCACTTTTGGCTTCAACCTTGGATATTTCTACATTTCTCACTCCCCATTCTCCCATTAAAGCTATTAGTTCTTCTAGCACTCATTACCAAAATTTCTAGACCTGGAGCTGCCAAGATATATGTCTTTAAGAAGTCTTAATCCACCAAATGCACCCAACAATCAAGTGTCAATTTAAAACATTTTACCTATTTAGTTATTAATTCACTTATAAAATAAAAACTCAAAATAAAAAAATTTAACACGAAAAAGTCTATTAAATATTCCACAAGCAATTCTAATATGTCATAGTAGTTATGAACTGATAAACTTACTATATATTGCAATGCATTACCAGTGTTAACTGAAAATAGGCATGTGGTTTAGTAAAAATTCAACCTATTAACCGAAAAAAAAAAAATCCCACTTACTCCCAGAGAGTTATATTGTGCTGATACTCCACAGATAGTATTACAAAAGAATTCCATTTTTGCAATAGGCTGGGTTCACAGTGAGTATGTTAGTAGCAAGATCATGTGTTTAACATTACTTTAAGAATGTCATTAGTGGAATGTATATAAGGCATGTAAAAAACTAGCATTAAAGCTCTGAAGGGCAACAAACCAAACTGGCAGCTGCTAGAAAAGGTGCTGCTAGGAATAAAAAAATACCGAAGAAACTTAGTTTCAGCACAAACCAGTTTACAGTGTTTTTCTAATTAAATGAATCAATTCACATAGACCTCTGCTTCATGAAATAGCAGAATAAAGAATAGACTTTTACCCCTTTAACTACTAGCCCAATCTTGAAAACGAAAGCAATCACTAGCAATCTTCCACACGGTGCTATTAGGAGTGGACTGAGCAGTCAGCAGAAAGTTCTGGTTGAAGTAATGTTGTTTGTTTCCATCAAACTTCACAATTCCACTGGTCACAACAAGAACTGTAGTCTGGGACTGGGTAGCTTGCTCTTTGTCCAAACACAAAGAAGAAAGAGATTAGTTTCTGTCTCTAAATAGGCAAATTTTCAGGCCACAATTGCTTATGATCTAACAATGAAATTTCCATAAACATTCTTTACCTTAAGCATAATCTTGAACATGTATGTTCAAATCCAGAAAATGAAATACTATTTTCAAAAATATCAAAATTACTTTTGATCTAGAAAGATTTGGGGGTAATCTGAAGTTTCAAAATAAAGAACTTAGGACCATTTGCTTCCTGTATATATTAATATTTCATTAGCTTTCTAACAGAGCTTTATTGATATTTTACTTAAGTTATTCTTCAACAACTATAAAGGAAAAATAATCACCCTAAACAACTACTTAAGATACTAAGGACCCCACCTAGAGGTAATTATTATAAAATGCATCAATTTACTCTAAATCAAATTCTGTCTGGCTTAAAGTCATCCTTTCACATAAAAGAATAAATTTTCGTGAAATTTGAATATGCTGTAAAATACTGAAGCACATTAGAGATATGGCATAAATTTTCTCTGGAAACAGGGTGTGATGATGTACACCTATAATCCCAGCAACTCAGTAAGTTGAGGCAAGAGGATCAGAAGTTTTAGGTCAGCCTCAGGAACTTAGTGAGACCTTGACACAAAATAACAAATAAAAAGGGCTGGGGATGTGGCTCAATGGTAGAGGACCCCTGAGTTCAACCCCCAGTACCAAAAAAAAAAAAAAAATCTCTGGAAATACACTTCATTAACAAAAATAATATTTAATCTCTATTTCTCATATAACTTTCAATAGGTCATAATTCCATAGTCTACCAAAACCTATTAGTGATTCTATGGAGTGAGAAACATCTAATGGAAGACCAAGATGAAATTTTCACATTTAACTTGCTCAAATAAGTAAATATTTCTACCACTAAGTTATTTGCCACTTTTGGTATAAAAGCTTAGTGCCCACTAAGGAAAATAAAGGAAGTACTTTGAAAGATCATCTTACCATGGACTGGTTGGCAATCTAACATATTGACCTGGAACTCACTAGAAGGCAACATCTCGAAAAAATTACTTAGGGCATCTAGCCCTGTAACAACATTTCCATTCCATATTAAAGTGGCCTTGTCCAAATACAGCCTGGTAAGTGCCTATAAAGAAAGAAAAGTTTTAAAAGGGATTTTTTTTTTCCCTCAGATAAGCATTTTCTAGAAATGGATTAAAAGGTTGTGCATGGCATATAAACACTTTCACAGAACCTGCAGGGTGCTGGGTTCGATCCTCAGCATCACATTTAAAAATAAAGATGCTGTGTCCACTGCCCCATTGCCACCAGAAACCAACGTGAGCTAAGTGTCCATTTTATAGTTGGCCTTAAATATTATGCTATCATTTCTATATTATGCAATAAATACATTTTTCATATTTCCTTTTCAGTCATAATGAGAAAACCTTGCATCCAAACACAGAGTATAACAGTTTTGCTTTCTGTTTTAAATTGAATTAAATGATCACAAGTTCTAAGTACATACAGCCTCAAACCAATTTTGTTTTCTGTCCTTTTATTGGTGGGGGTGGGTACTAGGGATTGAACCCAGGGTCACTTGACCACTGAGCCACATCCTCAGCCCTATTTTGTACTTTAATTAGAGACAAGGTCTCACTAGTTGCTTAGCACCTTGTTTTTGCTGAGGCTGGCTTTGAATTCATGATCTTCCTGCCTCAGCCTCCAGAGCCGCTGGGATTACAGGCGTGCACCACCACGCTCAGATTATTTTCCGTACCTTTTTAAATGAGAATTAACAAAGTTCCAATCAAGCCCTACTATAATCCTAGTGGTTATATACGTGAAATAATTTGGTGTTTGTATGTATAAGGAAAAATTAGTTCCTTTTGCTACTACTCTATTAGCATAATATTTCAAAAGCATCATGAGCATTTATAGAGCTCATAATTGAAAGGGTCCACACAAAGGAAAATTCGAATTACCACTTTTTTTTGTACCAAAAACTGAACCCAGAGGCGGCACTTAACCACTGAGCCACATCCCCGCCCTTTTTATATTTATTTTTTAAAATTTTGAGACAGGATCTTGCTTAGTTGCTCAGGGGTCGCTAAATTGCTGAGATTGGCTTTGAACTTGTGATCCTCCTGCCTCAGCCTCTCAAGACCACACCTAGCTCAAGTTACCTCTTTAGGGTTAAGGGACATATAATTTGCTTTATTAAAATATTTAACAGGTCAAAAGACAACAGATGCTGCCTTTTATTACTACTCTATTTTTGAAAGCAGTGAGACACAAGAAACATTCATGACATGGAATAATACACATCCACTGCCAAACATCAGTGGCAGAATCATCTGTTATCTTCTGCCTTTAAAAACATATCTTGGAGAAAGGGTATTAAGTTTTGTATCTCCAGAAAATGTTCTCTTTAAAAATAAAGCACAGTTTTAATGTTGATTAAAACAAGTGAGACTTAGGTAAGACTCACTTGATCACATACTGAAATAATTACATAGACATAGAGCCCAGTGATAAATCAATAAAAATGCTGATAAAGTGATAACTTGGTCTGTTGAAGTAGAAGCATTAACAATATGTGGATTCTCTTTTAAGTGCCAGCTGTAGTTGTTGAGTCTTAAGTAGAAATTATCTATTAATATATTAAATAAGGAAACATCCCTGTAAAGACAGATCCTTCCACTAGTACTGATATTTCTTTCACCATACTGGTTAAACAATGGGACTAAGAAAATGTTACATAATTAAGTAAATATATGCTGGGCTCCTCAGTGCAGTGCAGTATTTAAGTCTTATTAACTACCCTAAAAATAAAATGTGCTTAACAGAAATTAGCAATTCATTCAAGGACCTGGAAATAAAGGCAAACCTATGATATGATTCCAGATTCCAACTATCATTACTACCAAACAAACCTTTCCATAATCAACTGGTGTTAAACACATCCATAGTTATCACTTCTGCAAGTTAGATAAATAGCTGGCTCAAAAAAAAAAAAAAAAAAAAAAACCAAACCTGGTGGACCTGGGGTTGTGGCTCAATGGTAAGAATGCTTGCCTAGCAGTATGAGGCACTGGGTTCAATCCTCAGCACCACATAAAAAATAAACAAATTAAAGGTACTGTGTCCATCTATAACTAAAAATAATTTTTAAAAACCTGGTATTTGGCCTGGGAATGTGGCTCAAGCGGTAACGCGCTCGGCTGGCATGCACGGGGTGCTGGGTTCCATCCTCAGCATCACATGAAAATAAAGATGCTGTATCCACTGAAAACTAAAAAATAAATAAAAAATTCTCTCTATTTTAAAAAAAACCTGGTGTTTTAATAAAGTGGTATCACACTTACCCTTCTTCTTTTGTCCATTGTCTCATAGTAAATATTAACAAATTCCTCAGCAGCTCTACATGCCTGATCTACATACATTTTAAAATCCTACAAGAAAAATTACAGAAAATTATATTAGCATCCATTCAACCCCTCAGAAACACAAAACAAACAGAAGCTGATGATTTCCACCACTATGTAGCTTTTTATAGAGAGTTCAAGTTCTTCCCCATAAATCTAGACATTTTAAAAGTTAGGGCTTGAAATATTCCAATTTTTAAAATTTTCACTATGTTTAGGTCAAGTTTTTTAGGGCATAATCAGCTCAGTGAATTTTTTTTTTTTTTTTTTTTTTTTTTTTTTTTTTTTTTTTTTTTTTTTTTACTCTTCAAGCAGAAAAATTCATAATCTTTGCTTGGCAACTAAAGAAAGGAAGACTCAGAATTTTATATATCATTAACCTTAAAATGACACAGTTTGAACCTTAAAGCTGGGGAGAGGGTTGACTTATCTCTGAATAAGTTTGGAAAGGACTGAGTTCGTTTGTATGACCAATCTCAAAAGTTGCTCAATGAAAAAACTGTTTCAAGAACTACTTGAGAAACTAGACAGCTCCACTTAACAAACTTTCTCACATTACTTAAACATTCACTACTGTTTGTAAAAGTAGTATTAAAACGGATAGGCTGACGGGGTTCCCGCAAGAGGGTGAAGGACTAAGTACCTCCTTCCTCAGGTATTTACTGGGCTAGGATTATTATTTGAGTCAAAAATAATGAATCGCAAGTTTCATTTCCTTTTCAGGTGATCGAAAGTGATTCAGAACGGGAGAAAATACAAAGGACACGGTAAGCCATGAACAACAGACCAGAACACCCACCTTCCGTTCCCCTACCTCAAGGTCCTTTCAGATACCAGAAAGAAAATGCACGGTTTGCGGGGCGGGCAGCAGACAGTGGGTCCCGCCCCGGAGGCCAACGGGACAGACCCTGATTCGCCATTTGACACGTGACCAACAGCCGGCACCAGGCTTTCACGTCCCTCCCCTTGGCAGCCCAAGCCCCGGCGCCCAGGCGTCCTGCCGGGACCCCGCACACTCACCACCGACATGGTCCTAGGGGAGCTTGGATAAGTATGTTTCGGCTGTGGCGGCGTGACTATGTCCTCACGTGTTTGCCTCGCTCGGCTGCAGAATGAGGAAATATTTAGGAAAGCAGCGAAACCCGCCAAACGCACACAATTTTCTACCCGCCCATTCTCTCCCGGAAGTAGCTAGGTCCGTTGTAAAAGCACTCCGACGTCCCAACCTTAAGCCCTACCTCGCTTCAGTTCCGACGGAGCCCTCCCATCTGCCTTACTTACTTCCTTGCTGGATTTAGTTTAAAAGTAGTGGGGGAAATCCACTTTGTCTCGAAAACTAAAATTAAAAGTATCCCAATTTTCAAACACGCA